>NC_141188.1:1200000-2400000 GCF_055505025.1 Bos grunniens | reverse complement strand
AAAAAGTGCAAAGAGGTCCATGTAGGAGATTGACATCTGTTACTTCCAAATAACGACTAGGCCTTGTAGGCAAAGCACGCCTGCCAGAGGGGCTTCCTAGCACCGGGAACACGGCTCTGTCACCCCAGCCAGTGGGTCCTGGGCCTCGCCTCCTTCCAGGGCCTGGCCCGGGGACAATAGGCCCTTTCTTTCACAGGCACTGGAGCCTTTTCATTTTTTCAAACATGCAAACGGCCACGGGGTAAGGTTCAAAATACCTTGTGTTTTGCATTTCTGTGTCCTGATGTGGCAAGGAGTAGTCTCAGAGAGGATTTTCTTATTCAGCCCCCAGTTTCCCTGAGCAGGGCAGGACCCGTGGCTCTAGGGCCACGATCATTAGAATAACCCTGCTCCCAAGACCTATGAGGGCACTTCAGGCCCAGGTAATGAGGCCCCAGCTCCCACTGTGTGCCCTGCACTCAGGCTCACATCCCAGACGATGGCCTTCCTACCTGGGTTGCCTGCGTTCCTCCTGGGTTACCCCCTCTTTGAGCGTAGACCCCTTCCAGGGCTGGCGCTAGGGACGCTCAAGGCCCTAGCTAGGGATGCTCAAGGGCTCCCTCCTGCAGAGTGGGGATCTCCAGGCCCCCGCTCCAGACCTGCAGTCAGGTCTGTTTGAGCTTCTCCCCTGGGGTCCTGGCATCCACTCTGTGGTTGATCGGTCATGCAGGGACCCACTCCCGTCAGCTGCTGCTGAGCCGGCCGGGCAAGGGAGGGTCCTCTCATCGCAGGACTCCCATCTGCCTGCGTCCAGGTGTGATTTGGGGGCCGCCCCGTTGGGACAGAATTAACAGACTTCCCAAATCCTTTCTTGCAGATGGGCACCACATCTGGGAGATGGAGGCAAAAACTGAAGGAGACCTGTGTAAGCCGGTGAGTGTGGGCCAGACGGGTGGCTGTGCGGGTAAGGGGAGTGGACGCACGGCCTAGGGGGCCACTTGCTCTCTGGAGAGGCTCTTGACTACACAGGGGCTCCTGGCCCAAGGCACATGGCTTCTGATTTGTTGCAATGAACCACAGATGAGCACACAGAAAGAGAGAGAACAAGGAATAGAAATGGTTGTGAAGTGCCTCCTGACCCAAGTGGTCTCTGCACGCGCAGCGCAGGGAGCAGACAACGCGGACGCGGGGTGACTGCAGAGAGCCAGGCAGCTCCTGGGCTGCGGGCCCCCACCAGGTAGACGAGGTACACACACATGCCCAGAGCCTGCGGTCTCCACTGGCCATTGTCACCAGGGAGCCCAGACTCGCTGCCCTCTGGGAGGACCCCCTCTCCAGAGCCTGAGCCCCACCCCTCACTGCCTGGCCATGCGGGCCCAGGGTTTCTACCAGCGTCCTTGGCTCCTCACGCACTGTCCTCCCACCAGGACACAAGCTCAAGGTCAGATCTAAGTGCTGCTCCACCTGCTTGTCCTGCTGGCCAGCAGCCAGGGGGACCTGCAGACCCAAGGTCCTCTGTGCCCACCTACCCTCTGCAGGGCGCAGGGCCTGCAGGTGCCCATCTTACACTTGGCCTCCGTGGTATTTGTGGCTGCTCACACTTAAGGAAGAGCCAGGAGGGGGCCTGAGGGAGAACCAAGGAAGAGCCAGGAGGGGGCCTGAGGGAGAACCAGGAGGAGGGCCTAAGAGAGAACCAGGGGGCTGAGGGAGAATCAGGAGGGCCTGAGAGAGAACCAGGAGGCCTGAGAGAGAACCAAGAGGCCTGAGGGAGAACCAGGAGGCCTGAGGGAGAACCAAGGGGCTGAGGGAGAACCAGGAGGCCTGAGAGAGAACCAGGAGGCCTGAGGGAGAACCAGGAGGCCTGAGAGAGAACCAAGAGGCCTGAGGGAGAACCAGGAGGGCCTGAGGGAGAACCAGGAGGCCTGAGAGAGAACCAAGAGGCCTGAGGGAGAACCAAGAGGCCTGAGGGAGAACCAGGAGGGCCTGAGAGAGAACCAGGAGGCCTGAGAGAGAACCAGGAGGCCTGAGGGAGAACCAAGGGGCTGAGGGAGAACCAGGAGGCCTGAGAGAGAACCAGGAGGCCTGAGGGAGAACCAGGAGGCCTGAGAGAGAACCAAGGGGCTGAGGGAGAACCAGGAGGCCTGAGAGAGAACCAGGAGGCCTGAGAGAGAACCAGGAGGCCTGAGAGAGAACCAAGAGGCCTGAGGGAGAACCAGGAGGGCCTGAGAGAGAACCAGGAGGCCTGAGGGAGAACCAAGGGGCTGAGGGAGAACCAGGGGGCTGAGGGAGAACCAAGGGGCTGAGGGAGAACCAAGGGGCTGAGGGAGAACCAGGGGTCTGAGGGAGAACCAAGGGGCTGAGGGAGAACCAGGGGGCAGAGGGAGAACCAGGGGGCTGAGGGAGAACCAGGGGGCTGAGGGAGAACCAGGGGGCCTGAGAGAGAACCAGGGGGCCTGAGAGAGAATCGGGGGGCCTGAGAGAACCGGGGGGCCTGAGAGAACTAGGGCGCCTGAGAGAGAATCGAGGGGCCTGAGAGAGAACCAGGGGGCCTGAGAGAGAACCAGGGCAGGGCCTGAGAGAGAACCAGGAGGCCTGAGGGAGAACCAGGGGGGCTGAGGGAGAACCACGGGGGCCTGAGAGAGAACCAGGGGGGCTGAGAGAGAACCAGGAGGCCTGAGGGAGAACCAGGAGGGGGCCTGAGGGAGAACCAGGAGGGGGGCTGAGAGAGAACCAGGAGGGGGCCTGAGAGAGAACCAGGAGGCCTGAGGGAAAACCAGGGGGCCTGAGAGAGAACCAGGGGGGCCTGAGAGAGAACCAGGGGGGCCTGAGGGAGAACCAGGAGGCCTGAGGGAGAACCAGGGGGCTGAGGGAGAACCAGGGGGCCTGAGGGAGAACCAGGAGGCCTGAGAGAGAACCAGGGGGCCTGAGGGAGAAGCAGGAAGGGGCCTGAGGAAAACTGGTGCCTTCTTGCTGTGTTTCTGTCTGAAGTCGGCAGAGGCTTCTCCTTCCTCTGGATGAGCGCTGACACGGTACGCCTTTCGGCCCGCATCTTTATTTTGTAAGAATGCCCAGCAGAGCAGCCCTGTGCTGTCACCCACACTCCCAGTCCCTGCCTTCTGGTTGGGGTGTGGAGACCTTGTGTCTGAAGTGTTTATTGACGGGTTGGATTACTGTCCACCTCCGAGTGTCTGTCCTCCTTTGTCTTCACAGAGCAGGAGGAACCTTCAGGTAACAATGCACAGGCTGGCAGGTGATTTTTTTTCTTTTAAAAATCCTTTACTTTAAAAATTTTTAACTTATTTATTTTAAATGAAAAAAGATGAATTTTTTTAATGATGAAAGGTACAATTCACAAAGAAGATAGATATTATAAAACGTTAGACACCTAACAGCAAAAAAACAAAGATACATAAATCAAAAATCAGAAGAAATATAAGGGAAAAGAAAAAATATATAATCGCCATAAGACACATCAACATTTCTCTGAGAATGTTTTATCAAGTGCAGAAAAAATAAGAATACAAACATCTTGAATGAGATAATTAATAATTTAAATGTAATAGATTTATATTTAATTATTTTATATTACTCTTAACATCCTACGGTGATTTTTTGAAGTTCAAAGTTCCTCCACTGTCTCTCCCTCGTCCCACTGGCCCCTCTTGATGGTGGCGTGTGGATGGTGCATTCCTGAGAGCACAGGCAGTGGGAGTCATTGTTCAAAGTCTCATTCATGATAAGGACTGAATTTTCTCTGTCCGCCACGAGATTTGCAGACGTGATCCCGGTACCCTCTGCCCTGTGTCTGGAATCCCCTCCCTCCACACAGGTGGCTTCATCAGGAAGAAGCATGCTGTTGTTGAGCTGCTAAGTCATGTCCAGCTCTTTGCAACTCCATGGACTGCAGCATACCAGACTTCCCTTTCCTTCACCAACTCCCAGAGCTTGCTCAAACTCATGTCCATTGAGTCGATGATGCCATCCAGCCATCTCATCCTGTCGCCTCCTCCTCTTGCTGCCTTCATTCTTTCGCAGCATCAGGGTCTTTTCCAGTGAGTCAGCTTTTTGCATCAGGTGGCCAAAGTACTGGAGCTTCAGCTTCAGCATCAGTCCTTCCAGTGAATATTCAGGGTTGATTTCCTGTTGAATTGACTGGTTTGATCTTGCTGTCCAAGGGACTCTCAAGTCTTCCCCAGCACCATAATTTGAAAGCATCAATTCTTCGGCGCTCAGCCTACTCTGTGGTCCAGCTCTCACATCTATACATAACTACCGCAAGCATCTTTACCTGTGACTTTAGCTTCCTTTTCCAAGCACTGATGCATTTACAGAAACCTTTCCAAATGGTATTAAGGGCAACCTTTCCTCCCAGGCCCAGGGAGGACGCCTGTATCCCACTGTCACCACCCCCCAGGGTGTCCAGGCCTCTAACCTCACACGCTGCCTCACGGCTCCCCCTGGTTCCCTTGGGGAGATGCTGCTGCCTTAGGAACTCCACTTCTGGACAAGGACTCCAGGCCCCACAGTTACAGAGGTGGGCCTCGGGTTTGCTGTGACCAATACCAGCCACTGGCGGTCACCCTGAAACAGAGGCCCTTGGCTCCAGGTTCCAGGCCCCCTGTAGGCCCAAGTCCTCTGCCCCCGGGCTACCCACCCCTTCTCCCTGGGCAGGAAGGAGAGGCCAGCAGAAACTGTGCATTTTTGGCATCGAAATAATTCCGCCAAGTTTGCATGTTCAGATTTTCCGTTGTTGGGTTTCCTTTTCCACTGTGAACAGTGCATATTTTAAAGAAAACTTAACCATTATCAATCGTGTGTTCTGAGAGAAAAGCATGTGAACAGCGATGTGCTTCAGCTTTACGGTTTCACCTTTCTTATCTCTTAAATGAAGTTTACTTTCATATATTTCTTCTAATTATGAAAGCGTGCCATATTCATTGTGGAAACTTGGACGATATTAACAAAGTTTAAAAAGGAAAACGCCTAGTGAAATTTCAGTGGGATGTGGCCACCATTAACACGTGGGCGTATTTCCTTCCACCCTTTTCCTGTCATGGGCGTGTATCTACACGCACACACACATACATACACATTATACATTTCAACGAGGCTGGGTGGCACTGCGTGTGTGGTTTATGTATGACCTTAAGCAGTGTATACAGTTGGTATGTATCTGTACACACACACACGTACATACACATTATCCATTTCAACAAGGCTGGGTGGCACTGCGTGTGTGGTTTATGTATGACCATGAGAAGTGTAGATGGTGGGTTTTCTCAAAGTAAGTGGCACGAATGTGCTGAGAGCTGTTTGGACCTCTTGCCCTGGTGCTGGAGAGACAGGTTTCCCTTCTGACCTCTACCCTCACTGCACATTTAGTGCTTCATCATGATCTAATAACCTGTCCAGCATATCAGTCTGTGCCCACATCTAAACACAGTCCTCCAGTCACTTGGAACGAAGAGCACCTGGCCCCCCGACGTGGAACCTGCTGCAAGTTCCTTGTCCCACCGGGCATGTCCCGGTGCGTCCCTGCAGCCACTCCTGCGTCCCAGCTCTGGTTCTGGTCTCAACTTGAGCAAGCCCTCTGCCTTTCTGTCTCTTGTCCTCGTTTCTGCTGTTGACTCCAATGTCTGCTGCCACTGAGCACCAGCTGTGTGCCGGTGCCAGCATTCCCTGCAGTCCCCTCCTCAGACCATTGCCCCGAGGAGCGTCTTCCTCGTCCTCTCCCCTGTGCCAGTGGTGGAGTGAAGACTTGGAGATGTCAGAGCCCAGGCTGAAGTGCAGGCCTGTCCGACCCAAGCCAGGCTCCCAGACACGGGCTGCGGGGCTGGGGCACAGACTTGGCAGAGGTGCAGCCCCGGCAGGGGTCTGACTGAGCACACATGCCCTTTCCGGGTTACCCACCCTTTGCTCCACTGACTGCATCTTGTTCCAAATGGGATGAAGTTATTAAAACAACAGAAATGCACTTTCTGGCACACATGTGGTCCCAGGAGACGGAGCCCAGAGCAGGCTGCAGGCCTGGTCCTGCCCCCTATCCCCCCACCAGCTGCCCTTAGCAGCAGACTGGGCCTCATGTTTTCATCTGTAAAAGGAAGAGTTGCCCTGAAGTTCTCACTTTTCTGTTTAAACATTCTTAAGATTTCATTATTAACTGGATCCAATCAATTTTGCTGTTAATTGGCTACAACAACTCTTAAAAAAAAGTGATGCCACGGATTTCTCTTATACATTTTCCTCTTGTTAACTGAAATCGTATGATAAAAATCATTGAAGAAACCTTTTAGGATGTGAAATCTTGCCCTACCCCACCCCCAAAATCAGGGCCTCTCTTTGGTGCTGAGATTGGGCCCTCGTGTGGATGGCTGGACACCTGAGCACGCAGACCCTCCCTGCTTTCTTCCCCCACAACACACGCTGGCCCTGCCCCAGTGACTCCTCTGTGTATCTGTACTTAAAAGGGGGCAGTTTGGTGCAGATGTTGCTGATCTTTCATTTAAAACCTAGAAGGGTAACAACAGCCTCCATAAACCCCTGGTCCATCGTGCCTGCCTGTCCACCTTCCCATCCCCATCCATTGTCGGGGTCGTGGCTCGGGCTTTGGGCCATTGGCACAGAGCATCTCCAGGGGGGCACTTGCCCTGGGTCTCTGCTGCCAGTTAGCTGGACAGGTGCTCCTGGGTCCACAGCAAGTCGGTGCCTGGGGGCCTATCAGTTTCCTGCAGGTCATGCTTGGGGACAGAGAGGCGTGGGGTCCTGCCCAGTGGCTGGTCCCCTCTTGGCACCTGTGCTCACGAACTTCTCTCCTGACTCAGTCGGCGTCATCTTAGATGAAGCCCCCGCCTCCTCCCCGCACACCCCCCTCAGCCCCCCTGGGCTCTGGCCATGCAGAAGCCCTGGGCCCCAGGCGCTCGGGCAGGCCTCTCCAGGGAGAAACCTGCGTGCCTCACTCTCGGCGGGGTAGGGGAGTGTGGGTGGTTGTGTCCCTGGCTTGTGAGTCGTTCACCACCCTCACCTACCTCTTTCTCTCTAGAACTCGCTGGTGGTGGAGATCCCGCCTTTCCGCAACCAGAGGATAACCAGCCCTGTGCAGGTCAACTTCTACGTCTGCAACGGGAAGAGGAAGCGGAGCCAGTACCAGCACTTCACCTACTTGCCTGCCAACGGTAACGCTCTCTTTCTAACCGTAAATGCTGCCAACGAACCCACGGGGTGCTTTTCCTAAAAGAAAATCAGGGACCCTGACGTTTCAGTCGCTTCAAACCGTGTGGTCGCACTGTGGGCCCGGCCGTCATGTCCGGTTAGCAAGATCTCATCGTCGGTTCCTTCCAAACAGAAGTGGAGCTTTTGGTGTGCTTTCCTTCATTACTGTGGGGGTGGGGCTGCATTTGGGGGTGATTACTGACCCTTTGGAGGCTGCTTGCCAATGTGAAACCGCCAAGGGGGTGAGAAGGTGCAGCTGTTTCGTTCTCAGAAGCTGATGAGGTGGCCTCGGCGTGAATTTAAATTCTCGAGATGCTTAAGGTGGAAATGCAAATAGTTGTCATGATTTTGCAGGTGCTTGAGAAATAAACCTGAGGCCTGAGGCTGGTGACTGGTGTGGTCATTCACTAACATGATGGTTCTGTCCCCAAGCTGACGTCCCACATAAAACTCTCGGCTGGAAAATTGCCTCTCCCCTCGGCTGGGAGGCTCTCGCCCCCAAACACCCGTTGTTGTTGTTGCGTCGCTCAGTCGCGTCCGATCTTTGCGACCCCATGGACTGCAGCACTCCAGGCCTCCCTGTTCTCCACTGTTGCCCGCAGTTTGCTCAAGTTCATGTCCATTGAGTCGGTGATGCTGTTTCACCAAACACCCTTTGCTTGAGCAAAAACACCTTGTTTACATGGTCCATTCACACACTTGAAGGGTGGTTTCTCGTTCTAAAAAGGCCTGTTTGCACCTGTTCCATGTTCCAGGCTATTTTCTTAAGGAGAGCAACACTGTTGTTGCTTCACCCCTGAACTCATAGGCAGTTGTTTCCCAGCAGAGCTCAGCCCTGCAGCCTGGTGCCCTGGCCCCCACCACCTCCTCCAGGCAGGCAGGTCTGTGTCCAGAGAGGACCGAGTCCTGATTCCGTTGTGTGATATAAGTGCAGCTGTTATACTGTGGCTTTTGTTCTGAATACTTGAGAGATCCCTATTATCTAAGAGGGAAATCACATACTTAGAACTAATTGCGAAAGCAGCTATGTCCTTATGAAGATGTTTTTGGAGGCTTCAGTTTTCTCTTAAACGTGAAACCCTCTGTGTCACAATAGACTAGGTGACAGAAAGCCCTGGAAAACCTGTGGCCATCAGACAGTAGAATTAACTGTTTTCCAGGAAAACAGTAGCCAAGGCTCTCCAGGTTTGAATAACGTGGTTTTGCTGTAAAGTCACTGCGTCACGAGCGTGCACATGGACAGAGCCGCAGGAACGTGCTGCCGTGGGCCCATGCATGAGGAGAACCTCCGCCCTCCTGCCCTGGGCCTGTCTGCACATCTGTGGCCCACTGGGTGCACCTCTCAAGTCCTGCCTGCTGTTGGACACAGTACTGCAGCCCTGGTGGCAGAAATACTCATGTTGTCTTGAAAATGTAACAATCACGTACTAATTAAAATTCAAGTATGGTTGACTAAAAATTGAATGTTATAAAGAAAAAATCACTGTCTGAAGCAGTTTAGAAACTAGTTTGAACATCGTTTCCTACATTTCACTCCAGGTTCAACTCCCACTAACACAGATGCCCCAGTGTTCACAGGGCCTTTCAGATGGGGGTACTGAGGCCCCCAAAGAGACGTTGCTGAGGTCGTGGGCGGGGCTGTCTTGGGGCCCCCATCTCCCCTTCCCTGCAGCTGTCCTTCAGTCCTGCAGGCCCCGCCACCAGCAGTGACCTGCCCCGACTCCACACTCTATGTCTGCCTGGAATGCCCCTTTCAGCTGGTGACCCTGCTCCACCCGTAAATCCTCTGTCCATCTGTCTGTCTGTCCAGAGCATGGCCGTGTGGCCTGGTCTCCCTTCACATCTCTCCTGGACATTTGCTTCATCCCCAGAGGCCAAGGGGGCCATGCCACCTGCCCCTGGAGCCCAGCCCTGCCCACCTTCCTGAGTGGTCTCCATGCCCCAAGGGGCTGTGATTACAGACACTCCACTGTACTGCAGGTTCCCTATGAGCAGCCCCTAGGCAGCCCTGACTTCTTACCAAATCACAGGGGCCATCCCTATATGTGTGTTTTTTTTTCTTTAAAAAAAAATAAATGCATGAATGAAAAAACAGAATTCAAGTTTCCAGTTTTGGGTTTGGTGTTCTTCCCACTGTCACTGCCTCCTTCAGCTTCAGGCTGAGTCTTCACAACAGTGGTGGTGCTGGGGGGGTGCAGGCGGGCAAATCCCCACATCCCCACCCCCTCCCCACATTGTGTCTCAACCCTGCCCTCACCCCCGGAAGCCTCGACCACAGGGAAACCCACCGCAGCCCCCTGTCCCCGGCCGTCCGCCACATCACGTTAGCATCAGCTGTTCAGCCTGGAAGGGAGTCCTGGCTGCTGGCCTACATGGGGCCCAGGCAGTTTGGGTCCCTTCCCTGGTGGCTCAGACGGTAAAGAATCCACCTGCAATGCTGGAGACCTGGGTTCAATCCCTGAGTCAGAAAGAACCCTGGAGGAGGGCATGGCAACCACTCCAGTATTCTGGCCTGGAGGGCTACAGTCCATGGGGTTGCAAAGAGTCGCACACGGCTGAGTGACTTTCACTTTCATTTTCTTTCCCTTGTGGGGAGAAGTCTCCAGCTGCGATGGGACACCCAGGGCGAGCCGAGCAGGCAGAGTCGGGCTCTGTGCAGTGTCTCTGGGCGAAGGCCGAGGGCAGAGCAGAGCAGACGTCTATCCAGGCGCTTGTGCTGCAGACACAGCGCGTGCGGCCGGGGTGTTCCCTCCGTGTCTGGTTGGTCACCGTCTGGGTTTAACTCGCAGTCTTCTGAAAGGAAGCGTGCAGTCTCTGGGGTAACTGAGCTGAAGGCCCTGGTCCTGTCGTGGGACTGAGACCTTCTGGGGAGCAGTGACGGTCCTTAAGTTCCCACGCACCAGCTGTGTTAAAGATGCAAAGCAGCCTGCCTGTGGGGGGCGGCTCCCAAGTCTGGGGGACGGCAGTGTCCACTTTAGCTGTGTCCCTGGGGCTTGCGTTCTTGGCAATGCCTGGTGCCCCTGGGTCAGGCAGCCCGCACGCAGGGAAGAAGCCCAACTAATGACCTCAGGGTCACAGAGGGAAGTCTGCGTGCTACTGAGTTGAGAGTCCAGCAGAGCCTGGGGTCTGAAGAGCCTGTCTCTGGTCTGAGATGTTTCTAGCTGTTCCCTGGACTGCCGGCCGTGGCGCCTGGCCCCCTGCCTGCCTTTTGCTCAGGACACAAGGGTCCAGGAGTTTTGCCGGGATTGCGAGAAAGCCCTGGGGACATTCAGGCGCCCACGTGGCCTCCGCCGATGGAGAAGCCATCTCCAAGAGCCTGAGGCCGAGGGTCGCACACTTGCTGGGTCCAGGTCAGCAGGGTGGCCAGGGCTGGTGGCCGGAGTCACGGGCAGGCAGCTGTCTCGCCTGGGCCGTCAGCCCCGCGACCTTGCCTCACAGCCAGCTCTGGGCTGACCTTTCTGCTGGGCTCCTGGCTCGTCTTTCCCCGAGTTCGTGGCGCTGACATTCCATCCCGAGTCTTGACCTCCCAGAAGCCAGTGTGCACACCCGGCAGTGAGCTTCGGGGGCCGCCCCCAGGCCGCCCTCTGATCACTCCTCTAAGCCAGGCCTCGCGGGTGCCCACTCTTCAGCATCCCCTCAGGTCACAGATCCCAGTGGGCCCCTACGCCCCCTCCCCCCGCTGTATCACAGCTGCGTCTTTGTGGCCTTGACCGCAGGGAGCCGTGCCTCTGATCTGAGACACGTGTGTGTATGCGTGCATGTGTGTGTGCACAGCCTGAGTCACTTGCTTGGAGCAGCCATGTCCAGAGCTCACTGAAGCTGGGGCTTCAGTCTGTCCCCGTCCTTCTCCCTGAGGGCCCCAGGCTGAGCTTTCTCATCTCGTCTCCTGGTGGGAACAGGGGGCCGAGGAGAGGGTTGCAGATGGACCTCTGTCCACACCAGGGCCCGTCTGGCCTCGCCTCGTCTCAGAGGACCGGTCGGCCCCCTGGCCAGGCAGGTGCTACAGCATTCCCCCAACGTGGGCGGAGGGCTGGGGTGTCCGTCCTGGGCCTACAGCCCCTAAACTTCCGCCTGAAGACCGAGTGGGGCCGGGTGCAGGCGGGAGGGCGGTGGGGAGAGAGCCACTGTGGTTGGTGGCCTGGCCAGTGTCCCTGGGTGTCCTGGAACCTTGCAAGTCAGCTCAGCCGTGTGGCTGGGGGGCCAGGCAGGGTGGGGGCTCGTGCGGGCACTTGGCTAGGTTTCTCCTGCTGTTATTAAACCCCAGCTTTATTGGTTCTCTCACAGCTCCAGCCAGGGACGACGGATCTGTGTTTCTAGCTCTTTCCACATTAAACTTGCCACACGGGAGCTGGGAGCTGGTTGCCCGTGTGTCCAGGGCCCTGCTGCTGGCCCCAGAGGGACGAGTTGGGGGAGGGGGCTTGGACACTCTTTGCTGTGGGCCTCAGCTCCTTGCTGTGGGTCTGGCCTGCGTGCCGCTGGCCTTGCTGTCTGGAGCTGGTGGTGGAGAGCCCAGGCATTCGGGGGGGACTGGAGACTGTTCACCTCTAAAGGCCTCCATGGGGTCAGTACCGTTGGCTGTCTTGACCAGCGACTGCTTCAGGCTGCTGCCCGGCCTCGACTTTGCAGGGAGGGGTCTGAGCTTGGAAGAGAGGAACGATGGGGGTGAGTGAATCAGGGGCCTGAACTGGTGGGAAAGAACGTGGGCGCCCTTTCTGTGGGGGTCTGGGCCCAGAGCCCAGCACAGCCACACCAGGCATCCCCTGCAGAGACCGTCACACACTGTGGATTGAGGAGGGTGGAGGGTGGACACTGAGGGCCACCGGCCACCGAAACTCGAGGCGGTCTGAGTCAGGCATGAGGCCGGGCCCCCAGGCACAACCTCGCAGAGCGACTTGGCGACTCCAGATCCCCACGAGGCGCTCACACAGAGGTCACCCCAGGGCCCCCAGTGAGTCACAGCCCCGGACGCGCAGCTGCCTGGACCAAACGCAAGAGGGTGAGGCACGGTCCTTCTGACGCAGCTTTTGCAGCACCGGGTGAAACCCAAAAGCGACCCACTCGTTGGTTCATTTTGTCTGTTCTGCCCGCCATCCATCATCAGCCTAATCAGAGGAGTCAGATCCCCAGGCAGGGCCGACCCAGCGGTGCCATCGCCACGGATGGCCAGGCCGCCTCGCCAGCTCACACCCCACATGTCTGCCTTAGAGCCGTGAAGCTGGTCCATCTCAGCGTGCCCGAGCCTGCAGTTGCTCTGTCTCTTGGGGTCCCCTCGATGCTCCTGCAGAGCTGCCGGGCAGCACCCCCATCAGGCTAGACCGGAGCTCCCGCCAGCACAGACCTGAGGTCTCAGCGCCTGTCGCGGTTGTGAGGTTCCCGCCCCAAGCCGGGAGCTTGTCCTCTGAGACCCAGGACCTGATGCAAATGCTTGGGGAGGCCAGAGCTTGTCCGCAGAGGAGGAGACGTCACTCTTGCCGTCGTGCGCTCGAGTCCCCTCATCCTCTGGTCCAGCCGCCCATCCCCACGGCTCCCTTCTGCCCAGGACACGCACAGAGGTGTCCTCTCACTGGGGCTGGCAGCTCAGGCAGCTCCATGCCCACGATTCCTGCCTCAGAAACCATGCCCTGAAGTTCTGTTGCGGGTGTCTGTGTTCACAGCTCGAATGTCACGTAACAAACAGAAGGCAGTTTGGGCTTTGCTCTCCGGGAGGACAGCCTCTCCCGTGCGGGCGGGGCCGGGCGGGCTCACGCTCCTGCTGTCCTCAGGTGGCGCTCCAGGCGCCAGGGTGGTATCTCCCACAGAGGTCCCTGCCCGCCTGGGGAGGCTGCAGTCAGCTCAGGTGCTGGGGGTGCCAGGTCGGGGAGGGGGGCCTGGCCCACCTGGCTCACAGACGCCCCCCCACACTGTGTCCCCTTTGCTGTGCCCCCCATATCCCCCCGTGTGTCCCCCTCCCTGTGTCCCATGTCCCGTGTCCCCCTCTCCCTGTGTCCCGGGTCCCCCTCCCTGTGTCCCATGTCCCCTCACTGTGTCCCCCCATGTCCTGTGTCCCCCTCACCCTGTGTCCCATGTCCCCATGTCCTCTGTGTCCTGCATTCCCCATGTCAATGGACAGTGAGACCCTCTCTCTGGACCACGGCCCCGCGGCGTCGGCCCCCTCCCCTCGCTGACCCGCCTCCTCCCTGCTGTCCGCCTCCAGACGCTGTCACCGGGCTCGGGGTTTCGCTGCCCAGCATCCGTGTGGGGCAGGTCCATTGGCAGCAGCCCCTTGGGCTGTGGGGTCAGCCCAACCCTGGCTCCTCCTGCGCCAGTGGAAACCGTGCTTGTTGGGCCCTCAGTCCCCTCCTAGCTGGACGTCACCTGACTGGGGGCCGTGGGGTCAGCCCGGAGGCCACGCAGCCGGCAGGTGCTTCCGGGGCCCAAGTCCACCCACACACGTGCGGTGTGGACGCTGGCCCTCGACCCGGGTGTGGCCATGTCCGTCCATCCGTCCGTCCATCAGAAGAGTGCCTCTTCTCGGTGTCTGTCACTGTTTCTTGTCCAGTCGTCTCCGTCTGCATACCGTGCCAGGTGTCGTGAAGAGAGCGGGCAGGTGTGCCAGGACCCCGCGTCTGCCGCACGCTGCCTGGAAGTGCCCCCGGCGGGGCTGTCTCGCTGGAGTCTCTCTCAGTCACCGTCCGGGCACCGTGTGAAGCCCCCAGGGTGGGCGGGGGGAGGGGGGTCATCTCCTTAAGAGCACGAGTTTCTTCCCAAAGGGAGCCGTCGAGATGGCCTTGTGCTGGGGCTTCAGGGTGGGGGCGAGCGCGGGATGCACACAGGAAGACGTCTGAGCGAGAAGGCCCCGCTCGGCCGGGTCACCGAGGAACCGGAGCTGTGCGCCCGTGGGGACCCGGGGGCTACGGGTGGGGGGACGCAACCTGGGTCACGTCCACCCTCTGTGGTGGGGACTCGGGGTCCGCATGGGCTCACGACCTGACGCCAGTGCCCACGGCCACACAGACGCCCTCCTGCTCCCGCCCTCCGCCAGCCCCGGTGGTGCGGCTGCCGCCGTGCAGCAGGCAAACCAGCCCCGGCATTTCCCCACAGCTCCGCCAGAGCAGGTGAGGTGGGCAGGGGGCTGGTTAAAGCGCTGGAGGGGCACCTGAAGAAGGAGGTGAGCCTGCCCTGGCACCAGGCTGAGAACGCGGCATGGGAGAGGAGCCCCGAGGGCATTGGCTTAACCTGCCGGACCTGCCGCTCTGAGGCCCTGGGCCCTGCACGTCGGTGCCGACGCAGAGCGTAACCGGCGTCGTCCGGGCCGCGCGTGCGCAGAAGCAGCCGCCCGGCTTGTCTGGTGACAGGCGCCAGTGCTGCCCCGTTGGAAGGCCCCGCCCCAGCGCGCCCCCTGCCGCTTCCTATGGTCCTGGCTGGAAGCCTGCCCTGCTCCGCAGCACGGTCCAGGCAGGCGGCCGGCTCCTGGAGAGGCCACCTCGCCCGCACGGGAGCCGCCTCACACTGGGCTTCTCGGCGGGCAGCAGGCAGGCGCATCGCGGGGTCTGTGACCCGTGGGACTGGTGTCTCCGTCAAGGCCCCCGGCCCCCTCTCCCCACCGCCTCACTGGGATGTGGGACTCAGGGCTGGAGCCCCAATCAGGAGGCACGTGGGGCTCGGACCCAGTCGAGGCGTCTCCTGAAGCGGCTTCCACGTGGGGCCCCAGGCTGAGGGGACGGTGCTTACTGCAGAAGCCCCAGGCTGTGGCCGCTGCTGACCACGGGTGTGCAGATTGGAGGGGAGGGGTCGCATCTGAAAGTGGTTCTGCACACGCCCTCGGACGTGGGGCCCACAGGCACACCGAACCTTGGGGACCCAGTCTGGACTCGGAACAGCCCTGGGCCCAGCGTGTGCCCTCCCCTGGGGCCTGCGGTCTCTGCATCCTGTGGCATCCGTGTGGGGAAGTAGCACACCCACGCTGGAGGGGCGGGTCTTGCACACACCCACGGGGCCATGGGAGACCCGCAGGAAGGGGGACATGGAGTCATGGGAGACCTGCACCCACAGTGCCGCAGGAGACCCACAAGAAGGGGGACACAGAGTCACGGGAGAACCGCACCCACAGGCCACTGGAGACCCGCAAGACGGGGGACAGGAAGTTCTCGGGAAACCCGCACCCACAGGGCTGCATGAGACCCGAAAGAAGGGGAACACAGAGTCTCAGGATACCCACACCCACAGGGCCGTGGGAGACCTGCAGGAAGGGGGACACGGAGTCACGGGAAATCCGCACCCAGTGGGCCACAGAAGACCCTCACGAAAGGGGACACAGAGTTACAGGAAACTTGCACCCACGGGGCTGTGGGAGACGCGCACGAAGGGGAACTTAGAATCACAGGAAACCCGCACCCATGGAACCGTGGGAGACATATACCCATGGGAGACCCACAGGGCTGCTGCGGGAACCAGGACCTGCGGGTGTTTCACGACGTGCAATCAACCTGGGTCAGCTGGCCTTTCTTCGTGTCCGCCAGCAGCCTGTGAGGCGTCCCTGAATCCTGCCCAGTGGTATCTGGAGCCCCTCACACAAAGCCCTGGCAGCTATGTGCTCGAGAGAGAAGTCTCTCGCCCAGCAAAGGACCGCAAGTGATGCGTGGGCACCAGGCAGGCCAGGGCTGCGGGAGTCAGCCTGGCTGATGGAGACCGACCAGCGCTGGGAGTGAGGATGCCTGCCGTGCCCACACCTGCCATGCTGGACACGTCCTGTCCAAGGATGCCAGGGACGCCCCAGCTGTCCACCCGACCTGACTTTGGGGACGGGAGTGATGACCCTGGCTCTGCCCGCAGGACCCACATGGTGGCCATCACCCGCTGTGCTTCTCCCCAGCCTTCCAGCTGCCGCACTGCCTGGGGACCCGGTGCCTCTCTGCCCGCACAGGCAGGAAGAACGGGAACAGGGCTGCGGAGGGGGCACAGGGAGGGCAAGACCAAAGGGAACGACTCCGCTAGGCATCCCGGGTGCAAGCCGGGACCTGGTGACGCTGAGCGGGGCCGCGTGCTCTCACATCAGTGTCCCCAGGTCCCAGCTACGCGGCCACGGCGCTGCCCAGGCGCCTTGTGGACGGGCTTTGGGAAAGCCGGTCCTGGTCCTCCAGGCTGCTGTGGGTTGCAGGCACCAGCCATAACAGAGAACAGATGTGCACCCGCACTGGCTCGAGACTGTGTTCCAGCAAAGCTGCGTCTGAGAGGAGCTTTATTTACTTAAGGCGGAGGCTGGGTGCGCGGAGGCCCGCGGGCTGGGATGGCGAGGGGCGTTCCCTCCACGCCGCCCACCCCAACTCCAGGAGGCCAGCCCCACACACACGAAGAGGCGAAGACGTGATCAGGAGGATCTGGTGACAGCTCATTGTCCTTTCTCCGTCTGCGCACTGCAGCGCTGGGCGTCTGTTGTGAAATCAACTGTGCTCTCACCAATCGCTCTCCAGGGAACGCGACCATCAGGGTGTCTCTTGTGAGCGTGTGCGTAATAGGCAGCAACCAAGGAGAAATGAGACACAGGAAGTGAGCCGCCAGGCAGGGTGGCCGTGGTGGAGCCCAGCCCACCGCAGACCCCAGGACACGGGGCTCAGCGCCCTCGGGGCCTGGTCAGGCCCACAGCCTGGAGGGAGGGAAGGGACAATCCAGCGCCCGTGGTGCCACTTTCCAGCCTGGCTTTCAGCACGCTGGGAGTACCCAGAGGCACTGCGCAGGACCCTGTGGCCGTAGTCGTGCATTTTCCCCTGGGAACGAACCTGTGCGCAGGAAGGAGGGCTGGCATTCTTGCTGGTATAAAAGCGTTTCCTTGTCTAGCGGCTGAAGGCTTCTCTCCTGTAGCAAGTGGACACTCGCCTTTTCTATTGGATTTTTATTGATCTCTAAGTGCCATCTTACTCTTTGCTCCAGTTCACCCCATGTCAGACATTTATCAGTATGTCGGTAGCAGCAGAAACGCAGTAGTACATCCAAGTTAAAATTTTCGCTTTGATTGCTACAAATCCACGGGCCCTTGGGTCCAGGCTTCTGCTACAGCTCGCAGATGGGTTTTTATAGCACATTAGTGCCGCAGGAGAGTCCAAGGAAAACAGTGCTCTCGGCCTGAGAACCAGCTGCAGCTCTCCCGAACCGATGACTCACGCCCTCGTTTTAATTGGGTGGGAGAACCAGGCAGGAGACACACAGGGACTCAGTCAAAGCGCTGTTTGTTTTCAGAGGGTATCCTAGCCACAAGCCCGCCCCGGTGCTCCCATCTGCAGCTCATGTTTATTTAATTTTTTTTTTTCCTCCTCGCAGTTCCAATCATAAAAACGGAGCCCAGCGATGATTACGAGCCTGCCCTCACCTGTGGACCAATGAGCCAGGGCCTGAGCCCGCTCCCCAAGCCTTGCTACGGCCAGCCGCTCGCCCTGCCGCCCGACCCGGGAGCCTGCCTCATGCCTGGCTTCCCACCCCGTCCACAGGGCAGTGCCAGCCCTGAGCTCCACGACCTTTCCTGCGCCCCTTACGGCTCGGCCATGGCCGGCCCGGGCCACAGCCCCCTCGGACTTCCGCGGCCAGTCGGTGGGGTCCTCGCCAGCCAGGAGGCGCCGAGACCCTCGGGTGTGCCTCCCGGGCCCCCCCAGCCACCGCCCCCCACTCTGCTGCAGCCACAGGTGAGTCCGACGTCAAGCGGTAGCTGCTCCCCGGGGCGCCGGCCAGCGCTCTGTCCCCACAGCCCCTCCTCTCCGCTGCCGCCTGGGACCCGAGAGCTGACCCGCCTGCAGCCCTGTGGCCCAGCGCACCCCTGCGGGACGGGCCACCAGCAGCACCAGCCACCTGAGGTTCCGAGCAGCGAGCCCGCCGCCGCCCGGCCCCCGCCGCCGCCCGAGGTGCGTGAGGACAGTAATCGTAGTCTGGCCCCCATTCCCGTAACGGTCAAGCGAGAGCCTCAGGAGCTGGACCCGCTCGACCTGGATGACGGTAAGTGCCCGCCACAGCAGGCGCGCGCCCAGCCCTGGGCCGAGGGGCCCCGGCCTGGAGCGTGCCCACCGCCCCGGGAGTGTGCCTGGCATGTGTCACACCAGGAAGTACCGGCGGTCAGCAGTGCCACCGCCGGCCAGTGGGGGACGCCATCCCCGCCCAGAGGGTGCCTGTTCTGTGCATCCTGGGGGCACGTGGTCCCTGTGGCAATGCCAGGTGTGGTGACCACGGTCCCTGGAACACGGCCTCTACCAGCTGAGATGTCCCGTGAGGACAAGAGGCCTCCTTGGACTCGGCTGTGGGCCCAGCTTGTTGCTTAGCGTCTGAAGTGCCTCTCTAGTTATGTGAACCATCATTAAGTGGTCAAATAGCTAAAAGTGAGTGGCTTTCGCTCTGTTTAGCTTGTGAAGCCATGTGTTCTGTGCGTGTTGGCTGTCGCGTCCAGCCCTTTGCAACCCTAGACTGTAACCCTCTCGGCTCCTCTGTCTATGGGATTCTCCAGCAAGAACACTGGAGTGGGTTACCCAGATCCAGGGGCTCTTCCTGATGCAGGGATCAAGCCCGTGTGTCTCTTGCACGGGCCGGCAGGCTCTTCACCACTGTGCCACCTGGGAGCCCGGTGATCAGATGGGGAGGTAGAGCGGCACTCCAGCGCACCCACCCAGCACAGTGCCCGCTCCTCGGGGACGAGTTTGGGTGGATGTAGGGTGTGTTTTGGGGATGCCTGCAGTTAGGTTGATGATGCATACTTTCTGATATGAGGTCTTTCTATGAAATGATGATAGATGGCACCTGGTCGAGAGATTTTTTTTCTTGCTTTGGGACAAAAGGCCAGGGCCCCAGGTGTTGTCAGTTAGGTGACTCGGTGCTCACGTGGGCCCCGCATGGTGCATCCATGTGGGCGTCTGGCCTCTGTCAGCCAGCAGCCCATCTCCCCGGTGTAAGTCAGTCCCCGAGCAGGCTATGACCCAGTGCCCACCTGGCGCCCAGCTCCCCAGCTGCAGGACTTGGGGAACCCGAGAACCGCAGGACAGTCCTGGGCACGGCCCCACACCCCCAACCCCTGTCGGCTACCTCGGCCTTTCTGCCTCCACCGTTGAGGCTCCTGGCCTTTTCCCTGAAATCAGAGCCAGACATGTGGGCATCTTTCCATGACTGCCGTCTCCCCCACGCCTGTGTTCTGCCCCAGGGACCCTCTGGGGAGAGTCGCTGGGCGTGCAGTCCCAGCACCCACCCTCACCCTTGGTGCCCATTCCCACCTGAGGTGGGGGTACAGCGGGACCCAGGGCACATGGGCCTTCCTGGTGGGGACACCTGGTCACAGCCCCCAGCCCAGTGACCAGGAGGGCCCTGGGCCTGGCGGGTCCCCGTCTGCTCAGGTGGACCCCGGGCCTAGCAGGTCTCCATCCGATTGGGCGGCCTGGGGCCCTTCTGGTGCCTCTCCGGCTCCTTCCTCACGCGAGCTCACCAGCTCATGAGTGTTCTTGTTCCTAAATGCTCACTTCACAGCAGGCACCCCCCTTGTGGGCTGTGCTTGTGGGTTCCTAGAGAGGCCATCTCTGCTCACAATGGTCCCAGCCCGGGACCCACTCGCTCACGAGAGCTACCGTGTAAATGCGAGTCAGCCCCTTGTCAGTCCTCGGAAGACCGTCTGGTGCAGAATAAAGGCATCGTGAGCGTGGGGACCTGAGTCCCCAGCCTGGATACCAAGGGGGTTGGGGCAGATCTCACTGGTCCTTTCTGACTGGGATGGTGGCAGGGGTATGCAGGTGTCATGGGGGGAGTGGGGGCCTCGAGGGGTTTCTGTAATGCTTGGATGACTTAAGAGGGCCCGAGTAATCTAATCCCTCACCGGCCTCACCTTTACACGTCATATGTGGTCGAGGTGTCTGAAAATTAATTTGTGAAGAGGGTTGGTGTCCAGGGGTATGTACAGTGCGGCCCCAAGGCCTGATCCCAGGGGTGTGTGGTGCAGCCCTGAGCCCTGCAGGGAGAGGGAATCCGTGGGCTGGGGCCGATCCCTGATTTAGAAACAGGCCCCTGTGAAAGGTCTGGAGGGGATTGGGGAGAATCGTTGGAATTCACTCCAGGCCACGTGGGTCTCTACTTGTGTCTGGGTTTGAAGTTGCAGCCAACTCAGGAAGGTATGGACAGAGAAGATGGAAACAAGGGTGAAAAACTAAATCAGAAAATTAGAAACCATTGGTTTCAAGTAGCCTTGACATTAACAAGCAGACACTCCATCCTTGTCATTTGAGCCCAGGAAGAGGCGAGAAATGGGGTTGACTGACGGTACAGACCAGGGAACTAGGACGGAGCGGAGGGTGCAGGGGAGTCTCCTCCCCGCAGGACACGGGGGCTAGCTCTGGTGCCGCTGGGGGGCCTGCCCTGCCCTCTTCTGGGCTTTGTCCTGCAAGCCCTGGCACCACCCTCAGGGCAGGAGGGCCCGGCGTTTGCTGTGGCTCCCGTGGGGAACTCAGCCTCACACAGGCTCAGGAACAGAGCGACTGTGCGTCTGACCCCACGGTGACAGTTCAGGGCACTTCTGCCAGGCCGACCCCACTGTGATGGTTAAGGGGACTTCTGCCAGGCTGACCCCACGGTGATGGTTAGGGTGACTCCTGCCAGGCTGTGCGCCCTCCCCACTGGGCTCTCAGAGGCACTGTGTTGGCCGATAGGAGTCAGGGGCCTGCGGGGGCTCCTCGGGCTTGCTTGTGATGCTTGTGGTGCCGGGCCTGTGAGCAATGGGAGCTCGTTTCATGCGTGTCTGGTGTTTTATTTGAGGTTTCGTTTTCTAGAAGTGTAGAGTAAAAAGCGCAATAGTAGCACAGCATGTCCAGTTCCAGGGAGCCAGGGCGTTTGGAGCGCGTGCGTGAATCTTTCAGAGAGAGGAAAGGTGCCATAGCTTAAACAGGACACCCGTGCTCCATACAGAGTGAAGCCCTGTGCACAGCAGGCCAGTGCTGGTGCCAAATCTCCGTTTGCTTCAAGGACATGCCTCAAGTGAACCCCATTTCTTTGTTTTTCAGGTGTTTCTGCTGTTGTATCAATAGTGTCTGGCCCATAGGTAACTTTGGTTATAATTTATTCTTTGGTTCAACAACATTCATGGAATTTAAACTTTCATTTAGGATTTCTCAATCATGGCGGTATCACTGGATACCTTTTTTAAAAAAATCAGCTTTGTGGTCTTCTCTTATTTTAAATGTGGATTGAATGTGTCATAAAAGCTCCAATGTTTCCTTGGTGGTTTCTGTGACCTGCTCCTCGCTGGGCTGAGCTACACAACCGCCCAGCAACTCCCGCTCTGGGTGTATACATGGCAGTTCACACACACGTGCACAGCGGTCTGTGTGTCCTGTACTCACTCCCCGGGTGTGCACACTGTGGTTCCCACTCACATGCACAGCAGTCTGTGTCCTGGACTCGCTCCTTGGCTGTACACGTGGGCAGTTCACACGTGTGCACAGCAGTCTGTGTCGTGAACTCAGTCCTCAGGTGTATGTGTGGGTGGTTCACACTCGCGTACACACTGATCTCTGTGTCCTGGACTTGCTCCCATTGACGTGGATCTGCTGGCAGCATTGTGAACGTCCCTGAAGCTCCGGGGCCTGTCCCGTCTTTTCATGGGGGGCCCTGTGTTGCTGATGTGAGGACCCGGTTTGTGAGCCAGCGACAGTCTCGGGGTGTCGCTTGTTGGCCGCTGCTGACCCCGCCCGCGTGTCCCCCCAGCCCACCCTGCGGCCTCAGCCACAATCGGCCCTTTCAGGCCCCTCCAGGGGTCTCGGGTTTCCAGAAGTCTCGATGTCATTAAAACAACAAGCAGGTGGAGCAGGCGGCCAGGCCGTGTCTGCCTGAGTCTGCCTGCGCCCCCACCCCCCCACACCCCCCTTCCTTCCTGAGCTGGGGCTGCTCTGGGACCGAAGGCAGACTTTCCTCATGGAAAGTTTTACTAACCTGGCCCAGGGCCCAGCTCGGAGGCCTCCCCGCTCCTAGTGATGATTGAAAGAGTCTGGATCAAACACGCTGGGTCGTTAGACGGTGGGCTCTACCCGCTGGGCGGAGGGCGCACTTGGCCATGCACAGGTCCTGAGGGTCAGTCCTTACGGCACGGCGTCCGGAGGTGGCTGGGGTGGGGACTACCGTCAGTCTGGTGACCCGCAGGCCTCATCTCCCAAGACAGGAGTCCCGGGAGCAGAGCCCCCGCCCACACTTCCCAGAGCCAAGAGTCTGGAAGGGCACAGAGCCCTTTCCACACTCGGCCCTGGAAGCCTCACAGGGACATGAGTCTGTCTGCACAGGGACCCCACACCAGGCTGCCAGGGACGCCATGCCTCCAAGGGTCAGACGGTGTGAGACTTCGGAATAAATACCCTCCTCCCTGTCTAGATGGACCTGAGTGACAGCTGGTGACGGCAGGAGCCCTGGACGCTGCCACCCCATCCCGGGCGGCGATCAGGCCATGTGCTTCTGTGGTCCTGGACGCTGTGTGTGTTTCTGCTGCGCCCGCACTGCCGGGATCTGCCCCTCAAGAAAGGGGGGAGGCAGGGGCCACTCTGAGTGTCCGCTGAGTAAGGGCCTTTATAAATAGGCGCTGTGCCTGGCCCCTGGGACGCAGCCCGCTGGGCCATGATGGTGAGCGTCTCCTGGCCTCCTACAGCTCGGGTGACCCCGCGGCTTCAGTGTCCACCACTCAGGGCGTCCCTCAGATGCCAGATGCCGACATGAGCAGGAAGCGCCGGCCACCCAACTCTCATCCAGGGTTCTTCAGCCCAGTTGCTTTCTGGGCAGTTGAGGGGCATCTGGTGGTTTGCTTTCAGCTAACGTTAACCTTCTGCCTTAATCCTAGGTCTTAGCTTACTTCCTTCTCTAAGTGGAGAATTGTTTGACGTTACTAATTTGAGGGAAAGAAAGAGGAATCTGACGTGGGGGGAGGAAGCGGAGGGAAGAGCTGGGAAGGTTTCGTGGAGCCAGAGCCACTTGGCTCTGCTTGGGCCAGAGGCTGGTGCTGGCCTGCCGTGCTGGGGCGCCGTGGGCGTGTCGCGGTGCATGGTCCCTGTAGGCTGGCCCCGAGGGGGAGAGTGTTGGCGGGTGAGTGTATCGGGACCAGAACGTGGTCTTCCTGGTGGATGTGCCTCTGCGGAGAGGTGGGCGCCTTCCCAGGGGGCTTAGTCAGTACCGCCCCCATTCCAGGCCTGCTCTCCATGGCTTTGCTCTCCGATGCCACACATTTCAAAGCTCTTCCTCACTGAAGAACAAGCAGGCCTGGCAGGTCCTCTCAGACACGTGAGCCCATGCCTGGCACACGGCTGTGCTCTGTCCCCAGAGCGTG
Organism: Bos grunniens; assembly: GCF_055505025.1. Classification (NCBI taxonomy): domain Eukaryota; kingdom Metazoa; phylum Chordata; class Mammalia; order Artiodactyla; family Bovidae; genus Bos; species Bos grunniens. Next base: position 2,376,521 of record NC_141188.1, on the reverse strand, counting down.
ACACCAGGGGAAGGGTACTCAGAAGCCTCGCTGCTGACGGGCAGTCAGGCCTGGGGTCTCTGAGGAGTGGTGACCGGGGCCGGAGGGCCCTGTCTAAATCTGCTGGACGCCTGTCTTTTCGAGAGCAGTAGACGTGTGGCTGCCCTGCCCTAGAGGGCCAGGCAGAGGGCCCGCAGTGTGTGGCACTTCTGAGTGACCTTTCTGATACAGGAGTGTCCCTTCCATGTGATTCCTGAAGGACAGTAACTGCCTGGCACAGCCATCCTCCGGGTCCAGGCGAGAAGAACCCGGACGGATGGTGTTCGAGAACCTGTGTTCCCATCAGAGCTGTATGTGTCCTACCTGACCCACTATCACCAGCACACAGAAAACCCAGGCGACAAGAACAGTGCCAGCGTGTGGGCTGGACTCATTCCAGAGTGACTGTACATATGGTCTCTGTTGACGAATTCAGCCTCACAGCAGCCCTGAGCGGGCAGAACCGCCGGTTCAGCCCCTGCTGTCAGAGAGGGAGGCTGAAGCTCAGAGAGAGGTGTCACTGGAGCTGCTCACAGTGCGGCAGGGACAGAACCGGGGCCCGCCGTGACCCGCCCGCCAGCCCCTATGTCAGCGCTGGCTCTGGGCCCCCTGAGGTCGAGCTGTGTCATTAAGATGCAGTGAGCAAAGATTCTTGCTTAGGAGTCTAGCTTTCATGTGTGGACTCACCTCGAAAGCCAAAGAGAAGTGTGGAGTGTGGTATGTGTTTCCTTCATCAGAGAATCTCTGTTATTAGTGGAGGCACTTTTTGATGACCCAGGGAGAACTGGGGGAGAGGCAAGACTTCCAAAGTGATATAGAGAGGACCTTGGTGAGATATCAGTCCCTAAAAGCAGTAAAAACACCGACACAACTTTCAGATCAATTATTCCAGAACCTGACAACTACCCAGAGGCAGAGCAAACTGGAAGGCATTTATTCAAGGGAAAGTGGACCTTGGGAAATGATCTGTGGTGCTGTAACTCGGGGCTATTCCCCTCCCCCCACTCCGTGGAGTGTAGCCACACAGCCCAGTTCAATCCCTGATCAGGGGAACCATGATCCTGCAAGCCGTGTGGCATGGCCAAAAAAATAGACAAGCAACATGCAAGATGGATGTATTTGCAAAACAAGTGTAAATACAAGTGTCTTATAAAGGACTTATACTCAGCACATGTAAAAGCTGCATATCTCAGTAATAAGACAGCCTAGTCAAAAACTGGGTAAGAGATTTAAGTAGACTTTTCTCCAAAGAAGATACATGAATGGCTAATAAATACATGAAAAGATACTCAACGTCATTAGTCTTGGGGAATGCCAGGAAGCTGCCTTTTCACACCCATGAGAGATGCTGTGAAAAATCAGAGACAGTAGCAACTTATGGAGAGCACGTGGAGAAATAGAACTCTGGCATGTTACCAGTGGGGATATAAGGAGTGCAGTCACTTGGTCCGTGCCTTTGCCAGAAGACCCGACAATCCCACGCTCAGACATCTACCCAGAGAAGCGAACACGTATGTACACACGAAGACTTGCACAGAAATGTCGTTAGCGACATTGTGTGTAATATCCAAACATGTGAAACAACCTAAACGTCCACGGAACAGATTTAAACAGTGTGCTACGTCCATACCCACAAGGAGGAGTGCAGTACCGATTCGTGGTAGGACGTGGTCGAACCTTGAAAACATGTGGAGTGAAAAGGCCAGACACAAAGGACCACGTTTTATGTGGGTCCATTTATATGAAGGTGTCCAGAGAGGCAGCCCGGCCTGGGGATGTTTCTAGGTCTGGCCTCTTGTGCAGCGTCATTGGTATTACATATGGTTTTGCTAAAACACTCGATGCCAAAGGAGAGAAGTGCTTTGAAAGTGAAGGCATGTGTGCATCGTGTGTGTTTGCTTCTGTATGTGGAACATACACAGCCCTTTTTCAGGCGCGATGGGAGAAAACTCACAAATTCTATATTTATATGACACAAAATAATGCTGATAGCAGAGTTTCTCTTGGGGAATAAAAATAGTGTGCTTCTCCATCACTTAGTTTAGCTAAGTAAAGGATTCTCTTTAAAGCGTGAGGCATGTGGGTCCTCACGTTGGCTGGGCACAAAGCCTTAAGCCCCTTTACCCTTTCCAGTCTGAATTTTGGGACACCGGGTTCTTCCTTCCTTACAGATTACAAAGTGGACGCTTCCACACAGTTAAGAATAAAGACGGTCCATCCCCCCTCTCAAACATCCGCCCTTATCAGGCCCAGGGGACCCCGACTAATCACAGCCTGGTCCTGAGACAATGGGCCGCGCCGGCCTCCAGAGGACATGGACAGTTATCGCCCAGAACCCGGGGCTGGCTCTCTTCTGCTCTGAGCAGAGCGCACAGTGCTGGATGAGTCCTCGGTGGGGCAGGGGGCCTTATCAGCCCCAGCCCACCCGCCCTCCCCGGGAAGGCTTCCCCACTCGCCATATCAGGCTACACAGCTGCCGCTCTCCAGATACGGCCTGGGAGCGCCCTGGGCGGCGGGGGGAGACCGCCGTGATGCCCCGGCTCCGGCTGGCGGGCCTGGCAGGAGGAAGCAGGGAGGTGTGGCCGGGTAGGCCTGGCGTCCAGACGTGAACCAGGCCCCGCCGGCTCCCTCTGCTGCCCCCGGGGCTCCGGGGACAGCCCGTCTCAGGCCTCCCCATCCTCTCTCCATGTGCCGAGCCGGGTTGGTTTGCAGGCCACTCCGTGTCTCTGCGGAGGTTTCAGCCGACACTGGGCAGGGCCCCAGCAGCGACCTCGGGAGCTAACTTCTCACCTGTGAGTGTGAGTGAGGTCGGAGCGTTCTGTACAGACAGGAAACTCACAGACCAAAATCGGTGAATGAGAAGGTCACTGGGATGGGGACACCCGGGGGGGCACCCAAGAGGTGGGAACACTGGGGGAACACGCAGGGGGGACCCCCTGGGGGGGTGACACCTGGTAGGGTGGGGTCACCTGGGGGCGGGGACACTGGGGGACACCCAGGACAGACCCCCTGGGGGTGACACCCAGCATGGTGGGGACACCCAGAGGGGGATACCCAGAATGGGGGTACAAGGGACACCCGAGGAGGACACCCAGGGTGTGGGGACAGCCGGTGGGGAGATACCTGGAAGAGGGAGGTACATGGGGGGACACCCGGGGGGCCACTCCTTCCCCTCAAGGGTTTCCTCTGGGATCGTCTTTAGGATGGCGCCCAGGCAAGACAGCAGGACCAAGGTGACCTGGCTACATTTGATGAGAGAAACCACACTTTGGGCATTTCCTCATAACTGCTGTCCCCAGACTGAGACTGGCCGGGAGGGGGCACACCGCGTCACGTGTCGGGGCCCCATCCTGGCTGCAGGAGAGCCTGCTGTCTGCTGCTCTTGGCCAGGCTCCTGGCTTTCACAGCGTCAGACTCAGAATCGCCTTTCTGTGCACTTTCCTTTTTTTTTCTGTCCACAGTAGCTGTTGCCAGCAAGCTGTAAACTACCGTATATCACTCAGGTTTAAGAACCTAAACTTTAAAACAAATTAAACTCTTGTTGACATTGTAATAAAAATCAGAATGGAATGGGCGGCTCAGTAGAAGCGAAGTTCAATTATTTTTGTGGATTTAAGATTGTTTTCTGGGATTCGCAGGCTCCCAGGGCAGCAAGTGATTTCCTCTTGGCAGACGGTCGGTCAGAGGAAAAGCGGTGGTGGCTGCAGAGGTGGCCGCGCGGGCCGTCACTTGAGTGTTTGCTCTGGCGGCACAGGGCCGTCTGCAGCCACGCTGGAAACGCAGCGTCCCGGCCGTGTTGGAGGGGAGATGTGCAGGCAGCTTTAAGGCATTTTAGTTAAAGAAAGGAGCTGAAATCACGTATGTCGGAGACTGCCTGTCACCTCGGTGTTCTGCTGGATGGAAGATGGCCCTGGGAGCACAGGCCATTGTCCTCCAGCACCCATCCACTGTCCAGGCAGCGAAGCACAGCACCCTCTGCCCTGCCTGGCAGCCCCCCCCAGGCCTGTCACCCCCCACACACACCCGTCACTTCCACATACCTGTCACCCCCACACACACCCGTCACCCCACACACACCCGTCACCCACCACCACACCCATCACCCCACACACACCCATCACCCCACACACACCCATCACTTCCACATACCTGTCACCCCCACATACACCCATCACCCCACACACACCCGTCACCCCCACACACACCATCACTTCCACATACCTGTCACCCCCAGACATATCCGTCACCCCGGACACACCCGTCACTCCCACACACACCTGTTGCTTCCACATACCTGTCACCCCACACACACCCATCACCCCACACACACCTGTCACCCACCACCACACCTGTCACCCCACACACACCCGTCACCCCACACACACCCATCACCCCACACACACCTGTCACCCACCACCACACCTGTCACCCCACACACACCCGTCACCCCCACACACACCCATCACTTCCACATACCTGTCACCCACCACCACACCCGTCACCCCCACACACACATCACCCCCACACACCCCTGTCACCCCCACACACCCTCGTCACCCCCAAACACACCCGTCATTTCGACATACCTGTCACCCCCACACACACCCATCACCCCACACACACCCATCACCCCCACACACACCCATCACTTCCACATACCTGTCACCCCACACACACCCATCACCCCACACACACCCATCACTTCCACATACCTGTCACCCCCACATACACCCGTCATCCCACACACACCCATCACCCCCACACACACCATCACTTCCACATACCTGTCACCCCCAGACATATCCGTCACCCCGGACACACCCGTCACTCCCACACACACCTGTTGCTTCCACATACCTGTCACCCCACACACACCCATCACCCCACACACACCTGTCACCCACCACCACACCTGTCACCCCACACACACCCGTCACCCCACACACACCCATCACCCCACACACACCTGTCACCCACCACACCTGTCACCCCACACACACCTGTCACCCCCACACACACCCATCACTTCCACATACCTGTCACCCACCACCACACCCATCACCCCCACACACACATCACCCCCACACACCCCTGTCACCCCCACACACCCTCGTCACCCCCAAACACACCCGTCATTTCGACATACCTGTCACCCACCACCACACCCATCACCCCACACACACCTGTCACCCACCACCACACCTGTCACCCCACACACACCCATCACCCACCACCACACCCGTCACCCACCACCACACCCGTCACCCCCACACACACATCACCCCCACACACCCCTGTCACCCCCACACACCCTCGTCACCCCCAAACACACCCGTCATTTCGACATACCTGTCACCCCCACACACACCCATCACCCCACACACACCCATCACCCCACACACACCCGTCACCCACACACACACCCGTCACCCCCACACATGCCCGTCACTTCCACATACCTGTCACCCCCACACATACCTGTCACCCCCACACACACCCGTCACCCACCACCACACCCGTCATTTCCACATACTTGTCACCCCCACACACACCCATCACCCCCACACATACCCATCACTTCCACATACCTGTCACCCACACACACACCTGTCACCCACCACCACACCCATCATTTCCACATACTTGTCACCCCCACACACACCCATCACCCCCACACACACCCGTCACCCCCACACAAACCCGTCACCCCACACACACACCCGTCACCCCATACACACACCCATCACCCCCACACACACCCGTCACCCCCACACACACACCTGTCACCCACACACATACCCGTCACCCACACACACACCCGTCACCCCACACACACCCGTCACGCCACACACACACCCATCACCCACACACACACCCGTTACCCACACACACCCATCACCCCACACACACTTGTCACCCCACCACCACTCCCGTCACCCCCCCATATACCCGTCACCCCCCACACACACCCATCACCCTCACACAAACCCATCAACCCCCACACACCCATCATATCCCACATACCTGTCACCCCTACACACACCGGTCACACCCCACCACGCCTATCACCTCCTACACCTGCGCCTATAACCCCCGAGCTATGACACCTCCTTCGTTCACCAAGATGGAGACAGTCGTTCCCATCAGATCACGTACCAGCTCTCTGTCCTGTACGTGGTTTCCTGCCACGATGCTGCAGAATTGTGAGCTGCAGAGAAGTATGTGGATGGAAACTCGGCAACAGGTTAGCCCGATGAGCCAGGTGGGCTCCTGCAAATGGGCTGTGGCCTGGGCTCTCCAGCAGCCTCTCACAGCATCACACCCCTGCCCTCGCCTGCCTTACGCTCTTCTGCACTGTGTCCTGTTTCTCTCTACGCAAGCCCAGGTTGGCTGTGAAGTCACGACTTGTGAGCCTTAAACATGCTGACGTCCCCTGGCCACCATTGGTTGGCTCGAGGTGTCCATTCACCACCATCACTTAAGTCTTCAGAGCCGGTGCTGAGGTCACCTAGGCTGCCTGGGGTGGTGAGGTCCTCAGTGGGTTCCTGCCTGTCCCCCACCCCAGACCCAGCAACACAGAGGGAAGGAAGGGGGCCGTGGGGTGCGAGCCTCACTCTGCAGATGGCGTCCAGCACTTCCTAACTGGTAGAGTAAGGAGGAGACTTAGAAACGCAGGATCCTTGGAGGAGGTTCCCTCACGGAGCCCTCCCTGTTCCTGGCTGCTTAGAGGACCCGTGGATTTAGAAACATGCCCTTGGATCCCAGTAGTTTGTAGCCCTTCTCACCACAAGGCTTTGCAGAAACGTGTGGGATTCCTGACCCAGGGCTTGCTGAATCTATAGAGTATTTGGATAAGACCATGCTCTTGTGCAGTGAGCTTGTCTGACGATTTGTGGACCAGGGGCCATGACCAGTGGGAAGGTGCTGAGCTCGGAGCCCCACTCCTGGCTCGAGAACTCCTGTCACTTCATCTCGGGTCTCTTCACGCCCTGTGGTGGAAATAGGCCCCTGATTTATCCTGAAGCTCAGTCTGAATCCCACATGAAGGCCCAGCACAGCTCGGGTATAGACACGACCCATCCAGAAGCCACTGGAAGGCCTCAGCGATCTTCAGTCTGAGCTGACACTAACTGTGAACAAATATCCTAGCTAGCTTGTTCTCCACATGCTGGTTCTTTGGTTTTGTTTTTTTGTTTTTGAAGAGCTATATCAAGGCTTCTTCAGAAATCAGATTTAGATAGAACATCTCTGGTGGTAGTGGATTAAGAATCCGCCTGCCAATGCAGGGGACACAGGTTGGACGCCTGAGCCAAGAAGGTTTCACAGGTCTCGGGCCGCTGCAGCACGTGCACCATGACCGCTGGAGCCCGTGCGCCTGGAGCTCGTGCTCCAAGACGAGAAGCCACCACAGTTAGAGTGCTGTGCGCCACAGTCCAGGCACCACAATGAAGAGCAGCCCCCGTCTCTGTGACTAGAACGCCTGCCTGCAGCAACAAAGACCCAGCGTGGCCAAAAATTAATTAATTAATGTTTAAAAGTGTTCTTCTGAAAAAAAAGAAATCTAATTTAGATAAACAGAGAAGGAAGTAATGCTAAGTTTCCAAGCTCTGCCCCACAGAAGGAAGATGCTGTGAAGTTACTGTGGCCATGACTTCACAGCTGGAGAACAAGAGCTCTGAGGCCTGCGGGGCCCAGACTCAGCCTTGGTGAGGCTCCTGGAAGAGAGTAATCCAACTTTCAAAGAGGACAGAAATCAACCGGTGTCTGCAGATTGCTGGCTCTGCTTGGGCATCGCAGGGTAGTCGAGGCACCTAACCGGATCAGACGCCTCACCCTAGGGAAGTTAGAGTGCAGTCAGGGAGAGCAGGTTAAACAGTGTTTAAAATATAAATAACAATTCTGGGAGACAGAGCCGTGCTCTAGACGGCCCCCTAGCACCTACCCGTGAGTCACAGAGGCCAGTGAATCCAGGTTTAGGTTTGGGACACTTGGAGGCCGTTTCAGAAGAAGCAGAGATGGAGCAAAGCCTCAGGGGCTGCGGCTTCTCTGCCTCCAGTGGCATCTCTGGGTCACATAGGAAGTGCAGTGTCGTCAGTGTGGGGGACACATTTCCAGCCTTGGTTCCACATCTGTTAAGTGCAGGCAAGGTCAACGGGTAGAACCTCCTCCAGAAACCAGCCTGTGAGACTCTCTGCGGGGAGGGTCCCTGGTCCCCTGTGCTGCCCAGTCCTCAGTCTGGGCGACCTTTCCAGGTGTTGGAAGGAAACGCAGGGGATCCCCTGCCCGGTCCCCCGAGGGGTGTGGGACCCAACCGCGCTCCTCCACGGGCTGCGACCTGAGACGGGGCCGCAGGGCTGGGGTCATGGGACTGGAGACCTGAGACCGGGCCGCGGGGCCGGGGTCATGGGACTGGAGACCTGAGACCGGGCCGCGGGGCCGGGGTCATGGGACTGGAGACCTGAGACCGGGCCGCGGGGCCGGGGTCGTGCGGCGAGGCCGCTCGTTTTCGTGGCCACCAGGGGCATGGCGTCATTACAGAGTCAATTAGAGTGCGTGTGTGCCAGTCCCGTTGATTTGATTTAGAGCAAGGAAAGCTCCAGTAATGTGCAATTACAAGAAACTTAATGGCCCTTTATACTGAAGGCAACTTCCATGGCACCTAATATACTTTGATGAATTACTCATTATGTGCAGTGTTGGAATAGCTTCTATAAAGATTAATAATTAGATAATCAATACAAAAATTCAATCTTGGTTTTTGCTTTTTTCCTACTCCAGGGTCAATATGTCCTGAAGATTATGGGACCTGTCTCATTTGCCCGAATTTTCTGCCTTCCTGCTTCGCTCTCTTTCCAATGTTTTCCAAATTAGGAGTTTAAGCATCGATTACCAAGTTGGTGTTGCACTTTTTCCTTCATGCCTTCTGTGGTTATTATTTTTTTTGTCCAAATCTTTATGGATCTGATCTTTATGGAATGAGCAAACAGGTTCTGCTGTCAGTGGGTTTTGTCAGCACTCAGGTACAGTTGACCCTCCAGGTGGGCTCGGTGCCACGAGGAGGTCAGGGGTTAGTGGGTGAGGCTGGCTGCAGGACTGAGTGTCCGGGTCACCCTGTGCGAGCTGGGCCTGAGCTGGGGTGGGGACGCAGGCAGACGTGACAGCTATGGTATTCAGGACCTGCCTGGGCCTGGTGAGGTTCTGGAGGGACTCTGGAGCCAGGAGGTTGGGCCTGCTGCCGTGTAGCAGCCGTGCCTGCGCCCTCGGAGACAAGGACATCCACCCCTCCATGCCCAGTGTGGAGGGCTCGGAGCTCCGAGACCGTTAGTTGACACTGAACTAGGGGCACTGCCCAGTGAGCAGGTGAGAGGTCCATGCCAGGCCCCTGCCACCAGCCTCGCCCCCCAGTGAGCAGCCGGAAGTTTTTAGCTGTCTGTCCACGGGCAGCCCAGGGCCTGCAGTACAAAAACCTCTTCTCAGAGATTTGAACGATAGTTCAGAATATTCTGAAGGTGAGGAAAGCGTGCTTTTCTGTCCACAGGGATGTGGGTGTGGACTTCAGCACAGCCGCTCTAGAGACTTCTCTTCCGTGGCACCCCAAAGGTTTCCTGTCTGCTCCCCTTCCTGCCCCCTGGCCAGCCCAGGGCTCCCCGGACGTTCGTGGGTGCGAACCAAGTCCCTGGGGTCTGCTTAGCATGTCCGGTCCCTGGGATCTTGTTAGAGCTTTCAGTGGGCCTGGGTGGGGCTCGGGGTCGGCCCCTCTGAGCTCAGGCGACACAGCGTCCCAGGGTGGGCCTGGGTGGGGCTCAGGGTCTGCCCCTCTGAGCTCAGGCGGCACAACGCCCCCAGGTGGCAGGAGCACCAGGCCTGGGCCGGGCGGGGCAGGCGGCCTGTCCTAGCAGGGTGGTGGGGTGATGGCCCAGCAGGGTGCAGGCCCTCGTGGTGCTGGTCATCGTGGGGTGGCGGGTGCTGGGTCTGCCTGTCCCCTGCTCCCTTCTGACCCTGGTGCTTCATTATGAAACGGGACAGAAGAAGCAGCATGCGGGCCCCTGGCCCCTTTCCAGGTTCCCCGCCTGGGGGAGGGAGAGCGGCAGTCACCCCTCTGCCCCGTGTTGCCTTTAGACGCAGTCATCCTCTCATCCGCCATGTGCAGATGCAGTCACACCTGACAGACCTACTGCTGATGCTCGGGGGGCTGATGGCTTAGTTCAAGGTCACGGTTAGCTTTGAGGCGGGCTTTCTCTTCCTGCGAACCCAGGTTCCCGGAGCTTCCTTCATGGGCGGCATCTTCTGACCAAAACTGGTGCTGGCTGGGAGGTCGTGGATCCTGTGCCGGGTGGTCCCGAGAGCCCCAGACTCAGAGCGGGCACCTCTGACCTCACTGACCTCCTCCCCTGCCCCACAGAGAAGGACCGGCCCCACGCTGGCTGTCGTGGGTCCAGGGGTGCCTGCAGCTGGGGAGGGGCCCGAGCTCCCAAAGCCAGGGATGGGGCACGCCTGCCAAACCCACAGCGGCTCCTTGTCCAGCCCCATTTATTCAATTTTACTTTTTAATTAAACGGGTCTCTTAATTTTTTTTATTTTTCCAACTCTGTTAATTGTCGGAATAGGAACTTCATCACTGGGGCAATGTGTCCCCCGGCGGCACAGAGCAGGCCCTGGAAAAGTGCTTGTCGGTGGTTTAATGACCCCAGTGAGCAACGCGGAGCGAGCTTGGCAAGGGTAGAATAATGGCCCGGGTCACGGGGAGAGCGCCCACCGCACACACCAGCAGGAGGCCAGGGGCGGGCGGGGACCCTCCTGCCACGCGGCCCCCGCTCCCCACGGACGCTGCAGTTTCCACACGGGCCGCTTGCGTTATTTGGAGTATTCAGGCTAAATGAGGAAGCGGCCATGGAGGCAGGACAATTATTCTGTTTTAATGGCTGGCAGCCCCGCGTAACAGAGGTGCCTGTCAGGGCCAACCCACATCCAGCTGGGAGGGTCATGTTTTATTAAAACCGTGACTGTTGTCATCCAGCCCCTCCACTGTCCCATTCTCTCCTTCCAAAAATAGCAGGCCCCGTGGCAGTGGCTTATTATGATTAAAAAGATAAAAATAAGTGAAGGCTGAAATAGGTCCAGGACACCCGAGGTAACATGAGAACTTACTTTTTAATGAAACTTGAGAAACTGTTTTATTTTCCACTGCCTCACAAAGCATCTCTGGAAAAAAAGAAAAAGTGAAGAATGATTTTAGTACTGTTGCAACTCTGCATTTTCAGAATTACAACAGTTGTGATGCGCACGTGGCAAAATCACCATTTTCAGCCCAGAGTCTTGCAGGGTGGCACCTCCTCAGGGAGGGACAGGAGCTGTGGGTGGACTAGGCATGGTCACACTGGACACGGAGGCCACTGGACCTGGGAGACTGACCAGTGCCCACCTGTGAGGGAGGTGGACTTGCCACGAGGTCGCCTCTTCTCAGGAAACTGAACGCCCACACGCAGCCACACCTCATGCTTCCTGCACAGGGCACGCACTCCCCTGGTGCCTCTGCTCTCTGAACTGTGGCCTTGGCTTAGCTCAAGTCCACAGAGATGCCCTTAATGACAACCGAGTGTGCCTGCCTGTGTCCAGTGCAAACGGGGACACGTCCATCCCATTGGTGACGGAATCACAGCAGTGAACGTCCTTACGTCTGCAAGGACACACAGCCACCAGCAAGGGCTTTCTTACCCAGGAATCACCAGGTTTGCAGGCAAGCACAGCAAACATGATCCGGAGACTTCCTAGAAGTTCCTTAAGAATAGATCCGGCTGAGACGTTTCTGCTTCCGTCCACCGAAATTATCATCCTCTTAAGTTACATACTAACTTTGGCCAAAGGTGCATTTTCTGGGAAAGTTAGCAGATACTTTTTTAAATTATCTTTTAGTTGTAGGAATGGGAAAGAATATCCTTCCTGTTTTGCTTTGCTCTTCAGAAAGCTATTTTGGTTTTCTCTTAAAAATAAGAATGATTTTGATGACTTGATCTCTAGAAGGATGTGCGTTTTTCTGCCCCTTGAAGGAAGATAGAGTGAAGAAATAATAGTTGCTCTTGTGCCATATATTTATTTATGTGCCATATTTAATTTGATCATGAGCTTTGATGGAAAGTCATGGCAACTCGTACAGCATGGGCTGGTGTGTTCGAGCTGGGATGGGGACAGAATTCTGTGGGAACCCCTTGGGGAAGTCACCAAGACCTTCTTTGTTTTTTATATTGCTCTTGTCTAAAGGACAATGATGCTCTAAAGAACCAGGTCTCTTCATTAAAAAACCAACATCACAGCATGTTGTAAAACCAGAAACGGAAAGAATGACAGTGTGCCTGCTGGGCTGACTCGTTTGCTAAGTAGCAGTAGATAAATATTGTGAGTTTTTAAAAACCCGTAGTATAGTTTGATTCCTTATTGGAACTAACCTAACTATCAAAAAAGAGATGTTTTAAAGTGTATGTAGTTAGGTATGTAATTTTGAGAAGGAAATGGCAATCCACTCCAGTATTCTTGCCTGGAGAATCCCATGGACAGAGGGGTCTGGCAGGCTATAGTCCATGGGGTCACAAAGAGTTGGACACGACTAAGTGACTAACACACACACACAGGTATGTAATTAGGCATTATATCAACAAATAACGTTTTTTTTAATTGACACAAAAGTGTTATTTATAAGGTATGGTCCTTCTCTGAGTAAGTTGATTTGAAGGCAGGGAGTAAACTGTGTGGTGAGGTTAATGTTGCTGAGCTAGATTCTTACCTCTGAGCCCAAACCCAGGCCTGAGAGGCCAGGCTGACAGCTGTGTGAAGACAGCCGGAAGCGTCTGACACCTGCTTCTCCTGGCCCTTCCCGCCCCGTGCCCACCAGGGCCCCTGCAGCAGGAGAGCAGAGCCCGCCGCCCGCGTGAACAGGCCGCTGCCCCGCGTGTCCCTGCGGCCGCGTCCAGCGAGAAACCAGCTGGTGTCTGTGACCCACTCGGGGACGTGGCGATGTCCTCGTTAACCTGAGAAACCTGCACGGGCACTGTTCTGACAGCACAGGGGTCCACACGGGACATCAGGAACGTGGAAATTGAGAGCGGAGGGGGCCGGTCCCGCGTCCCGTTTTGTGTCCCATGGTTGAACCCAGACTTCGCAGTGGCTTTAGAGCAGGGCGGCCGCCCCTCACACAGGTTCTCTCTTACCGGCAGGCAGTCGGTAACTGAGAGTTCCCTGGAAGGCGCTAGAGCAGCTCTGCTCCCTCTGCGGAGGCCGGAGGCGAGGCTGATGGGGCCTCCTCAGCCACCGTCCCGCTGCGCGGACACAGACCAGACCCCAGGGCCGCCCTGCCGCCAGCCTCCAGGCGCAGGCTGTGGTGAGCCAGCCCGCGCGGTGAGGCGACCGGCGTGTCTCCTGGCCCCTGGTCCCGTCCACGGCGATGCGAACAGTAACCGCTCCAGGGGGCTGGGAGACACCGCGTCACGCCTCGCTTTCCCCCGCGCACAGAACTCGGGTCCAGGAGGGGTCTGTTTCTCCATCGACGATTCACTGGGCGGGAAGGGCCTCAGGCACGCCCGCGTCTTCACCGCGGGACCTCAGGCCCCGGGGGCAGGCGCTCCCTCAGGAAGCTGGGGGCCGGGGGAGGACGCCCCGGCGGCCTGTGCAGCCTGGCCCTGCCACACTTTGTGTTCTGACTCTGATCACGTGTCGTCCTGTATCTCCCGGGGTCTCGGGGACCTGCTGGTGTCAGGACCCTGGGTTTTCCATCGTACTCATTCTTTCCTCTCTCAGAGCAAAGTGATACTACTATCACCACGTTCAAAGTCCCGATATTTAGAGTCAAACCCAGAAGCACACATACCGCGTCTTCACTTAGGGTAGGAAGTGGGGCACTTGGTGATAAAGTCTCGGATAGATAAGGTGGGGACACTGGCGATGAGGAGCCACCTCGGGGCCGTGGGAGTGAGAAGTGACCATAAGCAGGAGGACGTGTGGATGGTGGGCAGCTGCCACTTGGATGTCAGACCTTAAAACCAGGTAGAGCCTGCTGGAGCCGCGAGAAGCCTGTCAGGCGGGAGCAGCTCTCAGAGCCCCCTGCCTGTCCGCGCCTTGTGCAGGCCCTGCTGCGGGGGCGTGGTGCTGTTTCTGAGGCCACACTGGCGGGCCCCTCCTGGCACTGGACCCGCACCCACAGCACCCCTTTGAAGGCACCAGGCTCAGCTTCCCACAATATGGGAGCCGGGGCTGGCAGCCCACGTGCGGCTCCTCCAGGTCAGGGGAAATGGTCACCACACAGACCCTGTGGATTCCTTGGTCGCCTGCAACGTCTCTCCCTTAAAAAAAGTTTCTAAAGCACAGAAAAGCAATACAGGAAAAACGAAAGACGAAGTCTTTCTGGCTCAAACAGTGTACTGTGTGTGTATGTGTGATGGTGGGTGGGTGTGGATTTTTTGTTTTGAAAACATGCCGCGGAAAAGGAGACGAGAGACTGTGGCCTTACACAGCCTCCCTGGCCTCTGTGTTCTGAGCACCTTGCGGGTGAGGACGGTGAGAGTCACGGGCAGAGAGGGCCTGGGGGGGCCGACCCTGCAGGAGGGTGGGCGAGCAGGGCTTTGCTGGCCTGGCTGTCAGGGTCCCCACCCCTGTGTGCATCTCCCCGGCCTTTCTGACTTTCATAGTCATGACTGAGAAAGAGCAGGTCACACGGCCCTGTGGAGCCCGAGGGAGCAGTCTTGAAGCTTCCAGACCCGGAGCAGTCTCGAAGCTTCTAGACCCGTAGTGTGTGCAGGTGAGGAGGGGCGGCCCCAGGCTGAGGTCACCAGGTCAGGGTCTCAGCTTCTCGCCTTCTCTCAAGGGCCAGGATGGCTGAGCCTCCCCACCTTTACCTCCGTAGGATTGCTGCAGGATCAAGAATAATACACATGCAAGGGCTTAGCAACTAACCGTAGGAGTTGGGTAAATAGTTTGTTCACTCCTTATGATCTGTCTTGAGATCTGTAGTTGCATTCAGAAACCAAGAATTCAGAAACGTGGGAACATTTACTTAAAGGTCAGACGTTGAAAGGAGAGAAATATGTAAAAAACTACTCAGACTCGCGATTCCTTTTAGGTTTGCTCTGTTCTCAAGATAGTCACACGGAGCCCACGGGGGAAACCGCAGGGATGAGCCATGGTGTTTCAGCACAACAGCAGGCTCTGATGCCAGCTACTCTCAAAGCGGTGTCAAAAGAAAGCCAAATACTTTACTTTAAAAGGACTTTTCACCTTATTAGTGAATTTGCACACTCGCTTATGAATAGCAGAGACATCTTTCTATGGTTTCAGGAAGGATATAGTTAACATTTACCAGTGTTAGTCAAGTACAGGTGAAAACTATGCCTGTGTTTTGTACATGTTAGTTTTGGTATTTTTTAAAAAAATGCTAACTTCCTTTTCACTCAATCCCATATTTATAGAGAGGTGGATTTGTGTATGGGCATCAGATATACACATCCTGCGTCTATATCCCAGATTAAAACAACAATTCAAACTGCCACATAAGTTTTAGGAAAAAAACAATTGTTTCCACCTCAGGAGCATTTTAGAGAAAAATTAAATATAAGGGAAAAAACCCTTATTAAATTGTGGTATAACAGCTCACCACATCCTGTTGCAGGGACAATCTGACGTGAAACACAGCAAAGGTTCCTCTTTCAGGTCCCTCACGATCCGGGAGGGTCACATGTTACCTGCAGTTCAAAATACTTCTGTAAAGAAAAAAAAAACCTCTGTGTCGGTGGAAAAGCTGAATAAGAAGATGGAAATTATCAGTAGAGAGAAGACATTGTGGGAAACCGTAGGTGTCTTCGGCACAACCATATCAAAGAGGGAAAGCCACCCCCGAAATAACCCACACAGAGCCCCGGGGCCGGGCCTGATGCGGGCTCGGACCCATGACCTCACGGAGGGAAGATAGGAAGTCGTGGCTGGGAGGACCGGGCCGGGACCCTATGCTCCACTTCCCACCCTCCATCAGGGCCCCTCTACCTCAGCCCTACCCTGACCTCGTCTTTCTTCATCCACCTATGAAATAGGGCCATCATGGCTTCCCTGCAGGGCTCCTACTCAAACTGTGTCTGTGGAAGGAAGTGAGGTCTGAGCGCCCATCCTCAGCCCCGGGGGCCCTTATGGGAAGCGTCACCCACCAGGGCTTGCTGGTCTTCCGCCTTTCCTTTGGGCAGCTTCCCGGCTCAGGCCACAGTGCTCAGGGAAGATGCAGGAGGCTGTGTGGAGAGCTGGGGGTTGGTTCTTGAGTCTGTTCCTAAGAGGAGTGACCCACTGTGACCCCAGCCTGCCCTTGCCAGTCATGGGCAGCGCTGGGTCCAGCCAATGACATGTCAACAGGAGGCTCATCAGAGGCCCCAGCCGATGGTGATGGGCAGGAGCTCTGCTCCCACCCTGGCCCCTGAGCCTCTCCTGGGGGCTCCCCATGGGACCAGGCCTCACTTATTGCAGAGCCCTGCACTGGTCTCCTCTCTGGGCCCAGAATGTCCGGGATATGCATCTTCACTACACCCCCCACCCCCACCACGGGCACCCCCTTAAAGGTTCAGGTGCCCCAGTAGGCAAAAGGGGAAGCCCACCGCTTAGGTTTCTTCCCCTTTTATCTCGTCAAACAGATGTTATTTTTCCTGTGGTCTCTCTAACCCTGAGTAAAGATTCTCAGCTACTCCACTGGCTGCCTTACTAACCCTCAGAGCTCCCTCCCAACCCCTCACTTTTACCCTCAGATGGGGAAAAAATGGAAACAGTGACAGGTTTTCTTGGGCTCCAAAATCACTATGGACAGTGACTGAAGTCATAAAAGTAATAGATGCTTACTCCTTGGAAGAAAAGCTTTGACAAACCTAGACAGCATTAGAAAGCAGAGACATCACTTTTCAGACAAAAGTCCATATAGTCAAAGCTATGGTTTTTCCAATAATCATGTACTAATGTGAGAATGGGATCATAAAGACAGCTGAGTACCAAAGAATTGATGCTTTTGAACTGTGGTGTTGGAGAAGACTCTTGAGAGTCTTTGGACACCAAGGAAATCAAACCAGGCAATCCTAAAAGAAATCAACCCTGAATATTCATTGGAAAGACTGATGCTGAAGTTGAAGCTCCAATACTTTGGCCACCTGATGCAAAGAGCCAACTCATTGGAGAAAACCTTGATGCTGGAAAAGATTGAAGGCAGGAGAAGGGGACGCAGAGGATGAGATGGTTGGATGGCATCAGCGACTGGATGGGCATGAGTTTGAGCAAGCTCCAGGAGTTGGTGAAGGACAGGGAAGCCTGGCATGCTGCAGTCCATGGGTTGCAAAGAGTCGGACATGACTTAGCAACTATACAACAATATTACCTCTCAGCTCTCCCTCCCAGTTCCAGTCATTATTGCCCATCAGATATTTTTCAGCCATCTATTCCTGAGCTTACTAGACTGCTCTGAGATTTCCATTTTCCTAAAACTGGGAAGGCAGAGCCAGACTCTGGGTGGTGTGACTGACCTCCACCCCCACCCCGCTTCAGGTGGGGTCGACCAGTGTTCGCACTATGAAATCTTTGCCTTGAAGCATGACAGCTGATTTCTGTTCTGGGATGGAGCTGGCCCCACTGCCTCCGTTACCCCTTCTCAGTAGTAGCTGTCACCCAGTGGGAGAGACCCTGACCTGCGTGGCCCCAAACCTGCTTCTTTTCTCGGAAAAGTTTAGGCAGCCCCACCAGGCCCCTGGCCTTGGGTTGTTTTAGGACAAAATGAGGTGATGGTCAGGAAAGCGCCCCGTAAGCCGTCCAGTGCCCAGTGAGGACAGTGTGAACGGCTCTTCCGTGCCTGTGCTGCCACAGGATGCCCGCCGGCCCCCGCACATACGGGCTCTACCGCTTCCGTGCCCCCCGACTTCCGCCCCGTGCCGCACGTACGCTCTCTACCGCGTCCGCACCAGCTTCCACCTAGCCACACAACACTGCACGTAGGCTCTCTACCGCGTCCGCACCCGCCTCCACCCCGCCACCCACCACTGCACCTAGGCTCTCTACCAAGTCCGCGCCCCCCTCCACCCCGCCCTCGCGCGTCCACGCTCCCCTCCACTCCATTCCCCTCTCTGAATGCGCGCGCTCGCACTCTCTCACTCTCTCGCTGTCTCTCTCGTATGTTCCGCGTTGCCCTGGGGCAGAGACACCCTGCGTGCAGTTGAGGCCCATCCTGACCTTGACCAAACCTTAGAGAGACTCGGGTCCTGTGGCTGCCTTTTGTCAGAATGACCTTGCGGGGCAGCGCTCGGGAGAGATGGACTAGACTTAGTGGACTTAGGAGCACAGAGGCCGAACCTGGAGGAAACGGAGGAGCTGCTGGCCCGGGGGCCCGTGTCGCCCCCCCCGCCCTCCCTGCCCCAAGCCCTCGGGGACCCGTGAGCCAAGGCAGGGGCATGTGGCCTCACCCGCCGAGGGTGCACTGGCCGAGGGTTGTGGAGGCAGCTGCCGCCTGTCCAGCGTTTCCCGCATGCGGCCAGGGCCATCGGCAGAGGACATGTGACCACCTGTCGGACAGCCCTGTCAGTCCGGGCGTGTCGCTGTTGGCCACTGCCTGGCACCCCCACCCCCCACGTGCCCCTCCTCGGGAGGGGCCCGGCTCCAGGGTCCACAGGGCCAGCAAATTCTGTTGTCGGTTCCCGTGACACAATTCCTGGTTCCCCACTGTGCTTTATTATTGTTATTCTTAAAAATACTTGGCGGGTAGGGGGGGTGTTGAAAAGCAGTTTAGGGAAGGGAGTGGGCTCGGAAACGCGCCCCACTGATTGCTCCGGGAAGCCGCCCTCGGCCTGCCGGGGCCTCAGCAGAAACACACGGTTTATCTGCCGGCAGAGGGGAGCCCGGGCAGTTCCGTGACGCGAGCACATCCCCACCTCTGAGCCCTGCGAGCGGTGCCGACAGCCTCCCGGTGACATTTCCCATACGTGCCGTCGGGGGTGGGGGCGGACAGAGGGAGGTTGCCGGTCCCTCCCGAGGCCTCTGCCAGCTCCGCTCATTTCCTCCCCGGCTGCCAAAAATCACAGACCGGTGGTGGACACGGACAAGGGAACAGAGGTGAAGGAACAGCCCCGAACAAAGGGAGGCTCAGGCCGGGCAGTCAGCCCTCCTTCCCAAACTGCCCTGAGCCGACTGACCACGAGGCCGCTGCGAGGGGCCCACGGGGCGTGGACTTCAAGCGGTGCTTCCACGGCCGGTGTTTATCTGTTGGTTTTTCAAACCTGCGTGAGCACAGATGGCTCCCTGCCCCGGCTCAGCGGTCAGAACCTGACTCAGGCCCCTGGTCTCAGCCCGAGTACTGGCCCTGCGGTCACAGCCCCGGGTCTGGGGCAGCCGTGTCCTGCTGGCTCAGGACTCATTCTCAGGGGACAACTTTTCACAGGCTGAACATAACTGACTGATGGGATTTCAGTCAGTTTCACAAGTTTACGTGAACTTGTGTGTGGAGTCCTGTCCCTCTGACGCTCTCTCTACTTTTGTTTTCTTACAGTAAATGAGATAATCCGGAATGACCTCTCCAGCACCAACATCCACTCGTAGTTGGCAGCGTGGACTCTCAGAGGCTGCGTGGTGTCTGTCTGTTCCACGGTGATGACTCTGAGTCAACAAACTGAATCCATACCTGGTACCACTGGGAGCTTCCACCGCAGTGAAGGCTCAGGTCACTTGTGCAAAGAAGTAGCCCAAGGAAGGAAGGACCGATCCCTCTTCTGAAGGAAAGTCACCTCAAGAAGGAAACGAAAGTGGGTGGGTGGGGGGAGCACGGAAGACAGACCTCGTGACGCTGCCCTCGTGGCCTCAACCTGACATGGCGGCCGCCCCGAGCCGCGCCCTTCAGGCACCCTGGATTTTTCAGTGGAAGTGCCTTATTTCAGCCGACCACAGCGGCTGGGCACTGTGGAATCAAGCGCTGATGTGGCTCCCAGGAGGGCATTTGTAGGAGCAGAAGCTGTAGGACGTTTCGTCACGAGGCTTTATCCTTTGTATAAGTTAAAAGAATACTGGAGGACTGGGCATTGTGAGGAAACCCTGGCACGTTTCCTACTTTCTCACCTCTTCCTGGGCTGTAACATACAATTCTGTTGCCTTACTCAGCGTGTTTCAGAACTGCTCCAAAGTGTCATCTCAGATCTCGTGACTGCCTTCCCTCCCCTGTGTTACTCAGACCATAGGGTTGTTCATTGTAGCATGTTAGGATTTTGTTTTTAATCTGGCTTCAAACATAGCACAGGTAAGTTGAATAGCACAAGATAGGCTACTGGACAAAAAGAGAAATCTCTCTGTCTTGGGATAGGTCTCGTATTTGCATGTGTGTACATATATAGGCATATATTTATGGTGAATATAACCGACGTGGTGACATTCAGTCTCCACCCGGCAAGGGCGTCCGTGTCAGCAATAACCAGTATCCGTTTTGGAAAATAGACCCGAGGCTCAAAATCCAGCTCCCCGTAGCCACGTCCGTGGGGGCGCCCCGCGGCCCCGGGAGGTCTGCGTCTCGGGTCTCCTGCAGTTAACCAAGCACTTTAGAACCAGAAAAGGTGCATCCATGATATCGGCTGTTACCAAATGGCAGAATTGGAAAGGAACTGTAAATAGTGTTACAGAAGGAGTGTAATATATTTGTTCCGCTGTAAGATCATTCTTTCACAAAAGCCTTTTAACTGCTTCATCTGAAGAAACCATTACCAAAAACAGCGTTTTACTATGTGGTGACTCTAGTGTTTCCAGACTAGTTACTGTTAACATAGGTTAGTGTGAGCTTTACTACTGCATTTTGTACCCATAACAGCTTATTACGCGTTATTGCTAGCCGTGACCTGTTGTTTCACATAACCAAAAAGCATGGTTTAATGATAACACCTTTAACCTGATAACTGTGCCTTAGGAACTCACGCCCCCTGCTGGAACGTGGCCGAATTGCACCCTCGGGGGAGGTGACACATCCTGTCCCCAAACTCAAGCGTTTCAGTGGGGAAGGCGCTCTCCCACAGAAAGAATTATTTTTAAAATGTTGTTCTGTACGACTATGTCTTACTTGTTTTTTAAGTCACAGAAACGAAATCCTGAAAGCCATATTTGTAACATTCGCACATTACTGTGAAGCGCTGACGGTATATGGCTTCCCGTACATAGCGCCCCCTCCCCGCCCCCCTCACCCTGCTTGGAGCCCCGTCCTGCATTTAGCCTCCTAGGAATTGCATGAGACGTTTCTCGGGAGACACGAAAGGAGATGTTTGATACTGTGTTAGCTCTCTTTGTAGGTAGAAAATAGATCCAATAAAGCAATATTTTTCTTTTTTTTTTTTTGCTGGACCATCTTAGTCAGACTGTGATTCATTCCACGCATGGAAAAATCCTCTTTGTTCTTAAGCGGGTTTTCTGCCGTAGGTCCGTGTGCTTGTGTTTGTAGAAGGGCTTCCCGTCGTCCAGCTGCGCGTGTGAGGCGTTTTCTCACCTCCTTACATGTCAGGAAGGCCACCCTGGGAGGCGTGGATGTGAGCGGCGTCCCCAGTGCTTAGATGGCATGTCAGAAATGCTTCTCCAGGCCCCGTGGAGAGCACCTCCGCTTCTGCCAACGTTTCTGTCCGGAGGCAGAGCCGGGTGAGGCCTCCCACACTCACACTTGACCTGCCATCACCTTCACGACGAGCCCTTGACCGCCTGGCTTGGCTGTCTCCTCCGCTCCCCCACCCACATCGCCTACTCCGGGCTCGAGTGGGGACTGTCAGCAAGTTGTTCTAAGACAAGGGTGGCACCAGGAGCTTCCGGGGGCACTCCAGGGCTCAGTGCGCTGAATTGCGGAAATACTGTTTTGCACTCAGGTCTTTCAAACTCAAGAATTCCTGTTTCTTTGGCCAGAAGGTTTACAGTTTGCAGTGTGTGTGTGTGTCAGTCACTCAGTCGTGTCCAGCTCTGCGACCCCATGGACTGTAGCCCACCAGGCTCCTCTGTCCATGGAATTCTCCAGGCAAGAATACTGGAGTGAGTAGCCATTCCCTTCTTCAGGGGATCTTCTAAAATCCTAGAAAAATCTCATCAGCGTAGTTAGCAAGAGTCCGTCCCACCCAGTTTCTGTGCTGTCTGAAGGGAGCCCAACGGTAATGTCCACAGGAGCTCAGGGAATCGAAGATGCTAGGGTAGGCTGAGGTGGGGGAGGACCGTGGGAAGACTCGGCTGGCGGTCAGCATGAGGTGGCCTCGAGCGCGGGACTCAGCTGGAGAGCTGGGTCCCAAAGCGCATCCCAGAGGCCACAGGGCACACAGGAGGTCACAGCTCACATCCACGTCTCTGAAGGACGCACTTAGTTTTCAAAGTGAGTCTCTGTAAGCCCACCCCCACTCCCAACAATGGCATTGTATATTCCAGAAACAAAAACCTTCATAACAATGGTTTCTGCAAAAGAGGCTGAAAAAGTGGAAGTGAAGTTGCTTGGTCGTGTCAGACTCTGCAACCCCGTGGACTGTAGCCTGCCAGGCTCCTCCGTCCATGGGATTCTCCAGGCAAGAATACTTGAGTGGGTAGTCATTTCCTTCTGCAGGGGATCTTCCCAACCCAGGGATCGAACCCGGGTCTCCCACATTGCAGGTGGATTCTTTACCATCTGAGCCACCAGGAAATCCCTCAGAGGAGGCTGGGCCTCTGCAAATACCCGTTTACTTGGTTTTCGTTCCTTTCATGTTGCTTTTGAATAAGAAGGAAAGCACCCCACCACTTGTTTCTGGCAGGCAGCTACCGTGCTTTGCTCAGGTGTGTAGACCTGGAGGCCAGGTCACCTCCCAGACGCTCCCTCACTGTCCTGGGTGACCTTGGCACTTCAGGAACTTGGGCAGGTGCAGCCTGGGAGCCACTGACGTGGGACACGTGGAGCAGCCTAATGGGGGCATCTGCTGACTTCCCCCCCTCCCCTGGGGCTTCCCACAACTCCACGCTTGCCCCAGCCTGAGACGATGTGGAAAAACCTGATAGACATCCAATTTCTCCTTGTAGCCAGTGCGACCCGAGCAGAAGTCGCCGTGGGAGACCCCTCTCTGTCTGAACATGTCCCCTGATCCCTGCAGCCTCCACCCTGTCACACAGACCACCCACCCCACCCCAGGACGTGTGGGCCCCACCCCAGTTTCAAGGAGGGCCCATGGGGCAGCTGCTTCTGCCAATCGCCAGGGTGCAGGGCCTTGGCTGACGACGCTGCGAGGAGGGGTCTCCGCACCCCTCATTACATATTCCTTCAGAAACAGGTTCCACGTTGCTATAGATAAACTGCATTGGGTTGTTTGGAAAGGAGAGAGAAAACAGGAGCGGATGAAGCTGAGGAAAAGAGGGCCAGATGTAGGGAATCCACAGAAGATGAGATGAGCTGCCTTCAAGCGTACAACCAGGATTTAGTGCATTCGCAGTGCTGAGTTACCTCAACTTCCTTCACCCCAAAGGAAACCCTGTGCCCGTGAGTAGTCATTCCCCACCCCCTCCTCCAGCCCCTGGGAACCACGATAATTCTGCTGTGCGAATCTGTGTTCAGGACACTTCTTGTAAACCGACTTGAACAACATGGCCTCTTTCACGAGGCACAGTGACTTCAAGTTCATCCACATAAAGGCCTTTATCAGAGCTTTGTTCCTTATGGCCTAATACTGTCCACTCTGTGGATGGACCACACCATGTGTCCATCAGGCAGCGGACATCTGGGCTGCTCCCACCTTTTGGCGACTGTGAGTAACACTGTTGTGAACATTCGCATATGAGTTTTTGCTCCAATGCCTGTTTTCAGTTCTCCAGGGGAACGCCTAGGAATGGAATTCCTGGTAAATTAGCAATTGTGTGTTTTACTTTTTGAAGAACTGCTTTCCCTTGCTCAATTTTTACATTATCCATCCCTGAGACAGACTGTGGATCACTAACCTAATTTGGAATCACATATGTGAAACACATCGTATTTATACTTCTTTATGCCAAAAAAATTAAGTTAGCGCTAAGATGACTAAGTGCTCGTTTACGCCCCAGCAGAAGGCAGCTCCTGCTTGTCTGCCTCCAGCCTCCTGGGTGGAGTCAACCCGCCCTGGTCCTGCCAGCAAACTGGGGCCTCGCTGTGCGTCTGAGTCATTGAGGTGGTGCCAGCCAGGCCCCAGATCACACGTGTCTATACTTCACACGTACAGACGGCAAGAGCGAGGAGAGAGCCTTGCGGAGGCCACGCTGCCGCACCCTGTTTCTGAAAGAACTGAGCTGCTGCAGGCGTCTCACACGACGGACCTCCCTGCTGATGTGCGCCAGCCTGCCAGCAGAGCTGCACACACACGCTCTCACACACGCACTCACATGCACACATACACACACACACACACACATATGCTCACACAGAGACATGCACACACACCCAGACATGCACTCATTCGCTCACACACACACTCACCCAGACACACACACACACGCACACATATACCCAGACACACATACACCCAGACACACACACACACTTATTCACTCACATACTCACTCACACTCACATATACATACCCACACACTTGCACACATACATACCACACACACTCAAACACACTCATATCCACATACACATACCACACTCACAGTCACACACACCCCGCAGAATCTTCTGTCTCTAGCAGATGCCGTCTATTGGAGGCTGTGACCACAGGTTTTAAAGCGTCATAGCCTCCAGGCTGCTGCAGGGCTGTAACTCATGGTCAAGACTTGATAACCACTGCGTTTGTCCTCAGCAGCCATTCCTCCTTTTTTTTTCCAGAGGAAAAGCACTGATAAGCATCTGTTTAGGGGAAGATTAAGCCCCACATGGGAGGCGGGAGCTGGGGCCTCCACACCCCTGCCCTCACGTGCGTTTTGGGTCTCCTGTGCTTGGAGTCAGCTGGGCTTCAGGATCTGTGGATTCACAGTTCTCATCTAAGTGGAGCAGTTCAGCCACAACCTCTTTCAGTGTCTCTGCCCCTCCGGCCACAGCTCTGATCACACACCCGAGGCTGCACAGAGTCACCCACAGTTCACAGCACTCACTTCTGCAGACTTTTCCTATTTTACATTGCGGAGTTTTTTGTGCTTCATCCTCTTCCTCAGCAACTAATTGCTATGACTCAGGGTGACTTTAGCCCCAACGCTAGAGCTTTCATTACAAGTTTTCTCTGGGCATGTCTCTCTGCCCTCTGACTCCTTGCATGTGTGGGAGACAGTTACAAAAACTGCTTTTATATCCTTGTTTGATAACTCCACGATGGGTGTAATTTTTAGTTGATTTTCATTGATCAATTTTGATCTCATCTGGGTTGCATCTTCTACCAGTTCTCTCCAGGGTCAGAGATCTAACATGAATTTTTGCGTCACTGAGCATGGCTCATGTTCTGTTTCTTATGAATGCCTATTCTGGGAAGCAGTTAAGTCCCTTGGAAAGATTTGATCCTTTTGGGTCTTCCCAGCTTATAAATGTTTGATGGAACCAGAGCAACACATGGTCTGTGGCTAATTTTTCCCACTCTCAGAGCAAAGCCCTCTGAGGATCCTCCCTAGTGTCCTGCAAAGTATGGGGATGTATGCACACCTTGCATCAGCCTAGCGTGGGCTCTGAGTATTTCTCCCTGTAATCCTTTAGGGTTCTGCTCTTCACCAAGTATTTCTCCCTGTAATCCTTTAGGGTTCTGCTCTTCACCAGACCTGAGGGGACTCCCTCCTGCGCTTGTGTGCATGAGGCCTCAGCCGTGCGGGTCTCTGAGCACCGCCTCTGGGCAGCTCACTCCTCAGGGTAATGCCTCGACTCTTCTGGCAGCTGTGGCAGTCCCTCTAACCCCAGCTCCTCACCCCGCGAGGGTCTGCCGGGGTCGCCTCCCCACATACGGCCTGGAAGCCCCCTGCAGGCCATGGGCTGGGCCATCACAGGGTCCCCCATCAGGGTCACTGTTCTTCACTGCCTGATGGCTAACACCTAATATGTTTCATATATTTTTTCCATTTTTCACTCTTGTCAGTGGAGAGTAAATTTGGTCCCTGTTAGCCCATCTTGGCTGAAAGTAGATGTTCTGACGCTTGATTTTTCAAAGCCTCTTTGGTAGGCCAAATTTTAGTCAGAGAAGTAGTCAATCTTCCATTTTCCCTGTGTTTTATATCATATAACAATAATGCTATTCACGTAAAAGCTGCATGTCTAGCCAAGAGTGACTTGCGATCACCAGATATGCCTTGGGGCCCCATATAATTTTAATCGGAAGGGAAAGCGTCAAACAGAGGCTGAAAAACGGCTTTCGCTGCCAAATATGCTTTTTACCTGGAAGAAGAACAAAGGAATCCCAGGGAAGAGACAGAGGTTTTTATGGAACAGAGGTTCGCAAACAACAGAGAAGAATGACCATGTCTGTGTTCAGGTGGTGACGTGGGCCCCGCCACGCATGGCCCCCTGCCCTGCTGTCCCTGGGACAGGAAGACAGGAGCTCACAGCCACGGCCTCACCCGGGTCAGAGCCGCTGTTGGGCTTGTCCCAAACACACACCCAAGAATGACGGGGCTGTCAGAGTATCTATCCAGCATCATACCCGGAAACAACGGTTGCTGAACTTCACGGACACAGCCACCTTCTGTGTCTTCATGTTCTGTACCTGGACACATAAGAGCTGAGGCTACCTTAAGGTGGGATCTGGAGCAATTAGACATTAATGATATTTGACTGGTTCAAGTTCACTTCTAGACTTTCTAGTGGGAAAGGGGTTTGCAAGCAATTTAATCCCTGAAAATAAGAATGAATGCAAGCAGTGTTAAGGTCTTTGGGAACATTTGTTGTTTGCATGCAAATAAGGCTGCTAATTATGAGATTTTTTTCCTGTTCATTGTAGTAGACCCAGCAGGACTTAGACTTGAAAATATACTATTAGCAATCAGCTCCTGTAACTACATATACTTGAAAAGAATAAGGTAAAAAATTTTAAAGTATACCCTCTAATCCAAATTTCTCACTAATTTCTATGCACTTTATTTAATCTAGATAATAAGAGTACATGGAAATTCCCTGGCTGTCCAGTGGCTAAGACCCTGCACTTCCACTTCAGGGAGCATGGGTTCAATCCCTAATCAGGGAACTAGGGCCCCACAAGCCTCACAGTGTGGCCGAAATAAATTAAAAAATAATAAAAAGAAACAGTACATGGACTCATGTATGCAATTCAGACACTTTCCCAAGTGATTTTTAAATGTGCTCTATGTCATTTGCTCCTCAAAGCCATCCTGTGAGGGAGCGGGCAAGACAAATCAAACCCCCAGTCAACAAGTAAAGTTCCTGAGGCCCCAGGGGAAAGAGCTTCTGTTACTGTGGGGCAACAGGGCTTTCTCCCTGTGCTCCTGCTTTGGGGATAAAGAACCTGGCATCCGTCCACCACCCTACCCACCCATTCATCCACTGACCCATCCACCCATCCATCTGTCCACTGACCCACCCGTCTATCCACACACCCACCCACTCACCCAACCACTGACCCATCTACCCACCCATCTATCCACTGACCCACCCATCTATCCATTCACCCACCCATCCACCCACTGCCCCATCTACCCATCCATCTGTCCACTGACCAACCCACCCACCCACTGACCCATCCACCCATCCATCTGTCCACTGACCCACCCGTCTATCCACACACCCACCCACTCACCCAACCACTGACCCATCTACCCACCCACCTATCCACTGACCCACCCATCTATCCATTCACCCACCCATCCACCCACTGCCCCATCTACCCATCCATCTGTCCACTGACCAACCCACCCACCCACTGACCCATCCACCCATCCATCTGTCCACTGACCCACCCGTCTATCCACACACCCACCCACTCACCCAACCACTGACCCATCTACCCACCCACCTATCCACTGACCCACCCGTCTATCCATTGACCCACCCATCTATCCACTGACCCACCCATCTATCCATTCACCCAACCATCCACCCACTGCCCCATCTACCCATCCATCTGTCCACTGACCCAACCACCCACCCACCCAACTACTTACCAATCCACCCACCCACCCAACCCACTGACCCATCCACCCATCCATCTATCCATAGACCCACTCATCCACCCAACCACTTACCCATCCACCCACCCATCCATCTATCCACAGACCCACCTATCCACCCACACACCCATCCATCCATCCACTGACCCATGCCCTGTTCGCCACCCACCCCGTGTTTGGTGACCCTCCTCTGCTGGGGTCAGGGACCATGCCTGCTGTGCCCTCACTGTGCCTAGATTCAGGTTCCTTTGCATCTGTTGATTGCAGTTTCCCAGCAGACCTGCATCCGGCTGGGACGGTGGCCCAGCAGTCAGTTTCCTCCAGCCATGCTCCTGTCACCAGCCCCCACCCCCATCCTGGATGCCACTGACAGATGGCCTGGTATTCCCCTCACATGGGTTTCCTGGTTATTCTTGGAGTCAGAGCAAAGCAGGAGACGGAGGCCAGGCCTGTGGGTCCCGCTGACCTCTCTGCCCCTGCCTGGACCTTCTGGATGGTGCAACCCTTTGGGGAGAGGCCCCGGGGGAGGGGTGTGCTGGTATCAGGTGACTCCATCAACTGCACACGTCGGATGCGCACGTGTAGGACACATGTGCAGTTGTGATGGGGATGCAGGTACCAGGCTGAGGGGACCGTGGTGCTGGGGCTTGAGAAGGGAGGGACCGGGTCAAAGCCCGGTATTTATAGCCCCAGGGCTTTAAGGTTGAGTTACCCAGCTCAGCGACTGAACGCACACACACACAGCAGCGATGGTACTTTAACTGCCTTCTAAGTTTCTGTGTGTTGTCACAAGGACCCGGAAGCTGTTTGCAGGCGTCCGAAACCTGCCCTGCGAAGGTGAGGCGTGTTCAGAGCTGGTTCTGGAGAGGTCCGTGTGGGTCCTGCGTGGGTCCAGGGGAAGTCCACGTGTGCTGGCTGCTCTGCCGGCCTCTGTCGCGCTCTGGTCTCTTCTCCTCTCAGTCCACGTGTGCTGGCTGCTCTGCCGGCCTCTGTCGCGTTCTGGTCTCTTCTCCTCTCAGGCCCGAGCCCTGCCTGCAGGCTTCCCACCTGCTCTGGGGCCCCCGTGCCCAGGACGGGAGTCAGGGCAGGCGGGCAAATCCAGCTTCTCCCTGCCTGGCTGGCCAGGCAGGAGGCAGTGGCCAGCAGCTGCAGCACCCACACGGGTTCTGAGTCGAGCAGATCCAACCCGAGCCTCGTCCCGCAGCCTCAGCCGATGCAGCCCAGCGTCCGGTGAGTGCTGGCTGTGTGGACCCTGGGTGGGCACCCGGGGGCACCGCTTCCGCCCACAGAATACCCTCAGCTGCCGAGCGGAGCCACCATCCCCAGCCCGCAGGGTGGGAGCGAGGCTGCAAGCAGCAGGCTGCTCCAGAAAATGAAAACACCACGTCTGGTGGCACAGCCGTGAGAGGCAGGCCTTTGTCCGTGGGTTTGATAGGAGCTGGGGGTTGAAGAAAAGCCTGTGGTGGCAGGTACTGGGGGTGGTGTCTACAGAGACATCTGAGGAAAACCTCCAAGAGGAGAGTTTTAAACCCCATTAACCGGGAAGCCCATTAACCAGAGCATTTATTTCCTGATTATTCCATTAAGAAAAAATTTCTGGATTATGTTTTGATGGGCTGTGATGAAATCCCAGGCAGTGTTTCTTTAATGAGGGGGTGGGGCTCTCCCCGGAGAATGGGGGAGCCACCTGCCTCGGGACTGGACTGGGAGGGTCAGCAAGGTCCCGGCCAGGATGGTGGGGGTGAAGCCGGACGGTGAACACAGAGCCAACAGGCTCCGGCGGGAGTTTGGCCTCGGAGCGTGAGCAGCGGTGGGCGTGCTGAGCCGGGAGGCCACTCGGCTCTGGGGTGGGCAGGAGGTACCCCGGCTGCAGGCGGCGTCGGCACAGGTCTGGTGTCTCTTGGGTCCAAGGGTGTCTCATCCCAGCTGCGGCATGAGACGCGTTCGTGTTTGTGCCCAGGCCCCTCTGGGCTCCAGGGAAGAGTCTGGTCTTGTTTGGCCTGTGGGACCCCTCCTCCCGGCAGGGGAAGGGTCCCCTGGCCGGCCCTCGGCGACTGCACGCGGGGCTGAGAGGGGTCCCGGGGCCTAGGCTCAGCGGACAGTCATCTTACCTGTCGTTGCTGCATAGACAGCAGATCTGAGTGGCCAACGGGAGCCGGGGTGGGAAGGCATTATCACAGAAGAAAATGTACCCGGCTCATTGAGCAGGGGAGGCAAGCGGGGCGCCCAAGGGAACAGGGTACCCTTGCTCCTGGCACAACCTGGCGGCTGAGGGGGTGGGAGGGTGGGATCACCAGCCTCGCCCACCAAGGCTCAGTGACTGGCCGTCACCCAGTGGGTGGTGTGGGTGTCTCCACAACGGGGCTCCTGCTCTGTTCCGGAAGCTTCTGTGCCAAGGCCCGAGTCCCCACCGTGCATGTCACTTTGATGTGGAGGATGGGGGCACGTGGCCTAGCTGAGTTCACTGCCCTGGAATGAGGTGTCAGGAGCCTCAAGTTCCACATACCATCAGTCAGGGCAGCTGGAGGTGGAGGACAATGGCCCCCCAGGCAGCCAGCTTGACCCCACGCTCTTGAGGCTGATGAAACATACGTCTGTGCTGACCCATCTAGGCATCTGCACCTCCTCCTCTGTACTTGAGAAGACACGAGCCTCAAGGTCACACAGACCATGTTCTGACACGATGAAGCCAGCTTACGGGGACTTGGAGTGCCGGGGTCTGGCCTGCTGCTCAGGGCCCCCTCTCACGTGGCTAAGGGCAGAGCTGATGCCACGCTCTCTGGGCTCTGTCCTCTGCATGGAAAGAGCAGCCCCGCAGGCAGGTGGCCCTGGACCAGGAAGTGTCAAGGCCACTCTGTCCTGTCTTCCTCTTCTAGAGAAGAAGCTGCAGCCCTGGGGCTGCGCTCACACCCTGTTCCCCCCAAAGGTGGCCAGCTGCTTGTCCTCGGTCAGCAGGGCCTGCTCCCCAGCCCCAGCACTGCCGTAGGGGCCCCACACCCTGCTGAGGCTGCTGCCTAGAGGCCCCAGGGGTAAGGAAAGGGTATTACTGACGATCAGGGGAAAGGGGAGGTCAGGCCCCAGGGAGGGTAAGACAGGACAGAGGCCACCAGCAGGGATGGTTCTGGAGGCTGAGTCGGGTGAGGAGCCACGGGTACCGGGGTGGGAGGGAAACAAAGGAGAAACCAGGGTCCCTACACAAGCTCAGCCCCAGGACCCCAGCACGTCCACCAGGGCTGAGTTCCCAGGGCCCCTTGGTCCTAATGGAGCAGCTCCGGCCTCCTGTTCCTCCAGCCTTGGCCTCGAAACTGCCAGCGGGCCCCTCTTGGGGGGCCGCCTGGTCCTTCCGCCCCGAGGCCCTGGGCGGGCACCTGTCTCCACCTGAGTCCTCCGCCTGCCTCGGCCCGGCCTATCCTTCTGGCTTCTGACCGGAGCCCCCGAGCCAGCCAACCACCCACCTGGGTATTTTTTCCCTCGAGAAGGCATTGTTTATTTTATCTACTTTTGGTTCTGCTTTGCCTGTTCCTTGTCACCTGAATATCCTGCCAATACTTTCAGTACCTCATGTTGGGGCCTGCCCAGTAACTCTGGCAAATTGGTCCCAATTAGTACGATTGTAAACACATGGGCACCGGGCCCCAACCCAGGTGCCAGGCCAGGGGGAGGGGAAGTAGGAACAGGGCTCAAAGCACCAGCGCAGGCAGGCTGTTAGCTCCCCGGGCTGCCTTCACCCGTCCCCATGCCGGGCAGCTTTAGCCACGCAGATCCCGCCGTACGGGTCGGCGGGTGGGTGGCCTGCGCCCTTCTAAGCTGGGAGGGGGCATCTCATCCTGGCCTCTCCCCCAGCTCCTGGTGGCCACCTGAAATCCAGGGCGTCCCTTCTCTCTCTCTCTGTGGTCATACGGCCTCTTCCTGAGTGTGTCCATGTCCAAATGTGCCCTTTCCTCAAGGGCAGCCCTCATGCTGGGCACAGGCCACCCTTCTCCAGCACGAGCTCACCTCAGTCACGTGTGCAGAAGAGCCTCCTTGGGGACCCCGGGGTTGGACTTGAGCGTGTGTCTGGGAGACACCCTCACCCCTGCGGGTGCCTGATGCCGCTGCCGGGCCTGCCAACGTGCTGCCCAGCCAGTCAGCCTGGCCCACGGGCCTCCACGCTGCTCCTTGCCCCCTGCCCCCCACCCCACGCCAGCCCTCCACCTGGGCCAGGCCTCCACTCCTCCTCTGTCTCCTTTTCATCACCAAAACTAAATATATTTGCACCTTTCTTGGTAACAGGACAATTCACCACCACTGAAACCACTCCAGTTACAGAGGATAACAGAGCGTGAGTGTGCTCTGCCATCTTTCTTTCAAGCCTTCACTTAACCTCCCGAGAAAAGTGAACGGCCAGGCAGGACCTCTCTAGGAAATTACAGAAATGAAGGCCGGCCACCCTGACGGGCTCAGGCACGTCCCCGCGCTGGGCCTGGGCCCCAGCCTCCCGCACCCCTCGCGGACGGAGCCACGTGGGATGACAGCGCGCCGGAAGACTCTGGGCCAGGGGAACAGGGACTTTCTCTGACGTACTCATTGCCCAGCTCTGCGCTCTGGCTCCAGAGCTGGCAGCCAGTCGTCCCTGATCGCCTGAGGCCGGACCCTGCCCTGTTGCTCTTGTGCTAAATCCCTCTCGCGTGTCGTTCCCTGGAAGACGCGGTCTGTGTGTCCACCAGGTCCCAAGCAGGTCTGCCTGCCCTCGTCCAGAGACGTGTGGCTCCAGGGGGCCCACAAGTCCCAGGGGAGGGGAGCCGGTCCCCATGGCTTGCTGAGCACGTAGAGAAGCTAGAGTGCCCGCGTCTGAGACCCCAAGGACCCCACGCCGGCATCCTGGGAAGTGCTGGGCCACGGCCGCCCTGAGGGCCCCTGCGTCTCCCCGTCACCCCCACTGTGGGGCCGCTCTGCCCCAGAGCTCGCTGAGCCCCCACTGCCGCGCGTGGGGCTCGACCAGCCATGACTCAGCCCAGCAGGAATGTATTCTTTGGCACTGGCCCCGAGGAGCTGGCGCTGGCATTGCCTCTGCACACGTGTGAGTCCCGACCGGGTGGCTCTGCTCTGCCACCTCCCGGGGGTTGGGCAGGGGCCTCAGGCGCCGTGGGGGCCCAGGTGGACCTGGCTGGGACGGTCCTCCAGGGCCGGAGGAGCGGCTTTTATAGGATTGACAGCGACACCTGCGAAGTGGAGTGAACAGAGAAACACACTGACTTTGCCAAAGGCCGTCCAGGCTTTTGTCTGGTGACTTCAAAATTAGGCAAACGAAGTACTAGATGTACCTGCAGTGTTTGGTGGGGCCAGTTTCAACAGTCACACCCAGGCGGACACCTGCAGCGCCCGGCTGGGTGGCGGCTCTGTGACTCATGTGACCGGGAACCACCCACTGAGTCACTGCGTCTGAGCCCCGCACCGGCGCGGCCGTGGGAACCAGCTTCTCCCAGGTGGACCGGCCTGGCCTGCCTCCCCACGGACACAGACGCTCACGGCCGCTGCCTGCACTGCCCAGGCCGAACCTTGACGTCTGCTTAAACAGCCGATCCCACGTTACTGACCTCTGAGCGAATGTGTGGATGAGTAAACTGACAAGGGCGGGAACGTACATGAGGAGCCGTGTCAGGAGCAGCCGAGACGAGGAGTGTCACAGGAGGAGCCGTGTCAGGACCCGAGACAAGGCACGTCACACAAGGGGCCGTGTCAGGAGTGGCCTGAGATGAGGAGCGTCAGGAGGCCCCGCTCCCGCCCCTCCCGCTCTGCAGGGGCTGCATCCTCCGTGCTAACTGGGGGGAAGGCTCGCTCCTGTAACTCCCCACTGTTAGGTGAGGCCTCGGACAGTGGCAGGTCAAGCTCACTCCCCAAGCCACCTCGGGTCCCTCCTGCCCTTCAGTGCCCCGGCCTCAGGCACTGTCCCCATCCCACCTGTCAACCCTCCCAGCAGCTGAGGACTCCACAGCTGGGTCTCCAGGGCCTGCGTGCTCCCACCCCCTCCTTCCTCCACGGGGTATACCACTGCCTGATCCCTGTGGCCTTCCCCACTGAGCCCCACACCCCAGGAATCACTGCCCATCCACCGCATTTGCACCCTGAGATGGGTCTTCTGCATTCCCAACTGGAGCTAATGGCTGGAAGGTGCTGGTGGGGTTTCGAGCCTCACTGGAGGATTGTACATGCCAGCCTCCTTGAAACCACGCCATCCAAGAGCTGGCTTCGCCTCTGAGGAACCTTAGAAATTCCAGCATTGTCTAATGTGCCGATCAACGCAGAGGACTCTCCTGGTGATAATCAATCTTGTTCAAAAGCTTCCCCCCACCCCCGGCTTCCAAGCAAGTCAGCCCTGTGAGTGCGGCGGCCACCCACCGCTGGCAGAGGCCATTCCTGCCCCAGGGTCACTCATCAGTTGTGTGTGCTTGTGCAGAAGCTTCTCTCCGCTAGAGAAACCAAGTGAGGAACGAGTGACCCAGTCACTGTGACCCAGTCCAGTGCGGCCGCGGCCGCGTCTAACTGCAGATCCCGGGCTGGCCAGGAAGATGCTCACCTTCGTGGCCTTTAGTGGATGATGCTAACCTCAGAAGGCTGGCCAGCGGTCCCAGGGCTAAGACCCGCCCTTGAACGTCCCTGCCCAGTGGCCTGACCCCAGCCCTTGGTGAGACTCTGTGCAACATCCCGAGTATGAACTGATGCTTAAACTGCACCCTGCTTATCTCCCTAAATGCCAAGCAGCAGGTGGAAAGCACATTTCAGGACGCTGGGAGTCCTGCAAACATTGAGACGAGACGTTTCTTGATTTATTCCCAGCTCTTGAGTCAACAGCTGTTTGAAGCTTCCGTGAGGTGGGGTCACGAGGCTTCCACGGGGAGCCTGCACTGGGAGAGGGTGACTTCTTCCCCTCCTCCTCCCTCCCTCTCTCTCCCTTCCCCTCCCTCCTTCCTTTCTTCTCTATCCCTTCTTTTTTGCTGCAAAAAGACAGCGTGTCTCTGGGAGAGGCTCTGTGACCAGCACATGGGGAGACTGGCCACTCCCTGCAGGGCTTGGAAAGAGGGGGCCAGAAGGATCCTTCTTGGGGGTCTGGGGGCCCGTGGTGGTGACAGCTAGCAGTTGACCATGATAAGGGTGTCACACAGCTCTAGAAGGACGGCCCAGAGCTGCATCTGCAGGGGAGCTGAGCGTGGCCTCCAGAGACAGGTGAGACCCCTGGGCGTGGGCCAGTGACTCCAGGAACCGCCACTGTTCCCTGGGCACAGGGCAGATCCCACACCCGGCTAACGCTGAGAAGGTGGGGTCTGCCCATGCCGGCTTGAGAAGAGTGGGGCAGGGGCCTAGAGAGGTGGGTTCGGTTCCTGCCACCACAACATGGGCTCTGTTGGGCCACTGTCCCCGGGACCCAGAGGGCAGCCCGGTGCACCCCGCCAGGGACCAAGCACCTGCCG
The DNA here is from genome assembly GCF_055505025.1 of Bos grunniens. Lineage (NCBI taxonomy): Eukaryota > Metazoa > Chordata > Mammalia > Artiodactyla > Bovidae > Bos > Bos grunniens. Next base: position 2,340,978 of record NC_141188.1, on the reverse strand, counting down.
TTTGAGATGAGCCCAGGAGAGGACTGAAGAGCAGCCTGCAGCTCGGGGCAGGGGCCCTGAAAGGCTTAATGGCCTCAGCAGGACGTTCCTAATTGTCTGTGAAATTGAGGATCTATTTTCAGATACGACTTCAAGAAGTGATTCCTCCAGGAGCTGAAAGGGCCGCTGCTCCTCCGTCCTCGGGCGGGCGGCGGCTGCTCACACCGACCCCGCCCCAGCCGGGGCACCCGCCCGCTAAGGCCAACACAGCAGAGTGCAGGGAGGGGAGCCAGCCTCGGGAAGAGCCGCGCCCAGACCAGAGGCTCCTCCGCAGGAGGGGGTCCGGCTGCGCCCGGGTCCAGCCCGGCCCCAAGGCCCCGGCGTCGGCTGTTCTCCACGGTGGCCTGCACCTTCTCCTGGGCCAGCCAGGGCCTTGGGTTGGTGTCAGCACACGGACCCCTGGGTGGGGGGCCTCCCGGGGCTGAGAGTGAGGAAGGGGCAGCACAGAACGAGGCACATTACACAGCTGCTCGGGAGGCAAACTTGGCTTTACAGAAAAGTGAAGCAAAGCTACTGCCACCCTCCTCTCCCTCCCGAGGGCTGAGCGCGGCCCCCGTGGTCGGATCCTGCTCCCGGTCCTCAGGTTCCAGCCTCTGACCTCCATCTGGACGGTGGCCATTCAGCCTCGAACGGTTTGGTGACGTTCCTTGGAGGACACGCTGCTCTGGTGGGGGTGGGGGGCGGTGAGGACACAGCACGTGTGGTCCCCACTGGACCCCACAGGTTGGCACCAAGGAGAAGGGGATGCACGCTGGGCTGGACGAGGTGCCGGACACAGTACGGAGCATGGCAGGACAATGACCATTAGGACAAGACGTGGGGAATGAGGCGGCCACCTTAAACCTCCTCAAAGAATCCCGCACCGCAGACCACAGCCTCCCCGAGTCCCCGTGGAAGCCCCAAGGGTTCTCTCGTGAGTCCTGGATGGGCTGGGAACCCCTGCGGGCCGTGCCTCTCTGGGGTTGAGCCAGGCCTGCCAGGAGCCTGCAGGGAGGTGACAGCCCCTCGAGGGCAGCCAAACAGATGACCAGGCTCTGCCCACAGGGGCGCCCCCAACTTCACTTAACATCCAAAGCAAAAGGGCAGTTTCGGGGCCGACCGCACATAGACAAAGCACAGCAGAACCTTTGCAGGCTGTTATGGACAGCCCTGAAAAAAATTTTTTAAACTACATTTTGCAAGTTGTCTCCAACAGATCATGTTCCATTTAAAACCAGAGAGAAAATGAAGGTTAGGGTGAAAGCAGAATAAAGTGGGGCCACTGTGGAGCCCACCCACATCGAGTAGCGCCCCCTGTAGCTGAGCATACAGAGCTCTGTGCCCTTGAACTGAGCCCCCAACGCATACCCCACGGGATGGGCACAGGTCCATAGGGACGCAGGTGCCCATGTTTGTAGAGTCTTCGTATCATCTGGGCAGTGGGGCGGCAGCAGCGTCCAGCCCTGATGCTGTAGCGAGGAGTAACACAGGTCAAACTTGGAGGCCTGGGTGCCCTGGAGCTCAGGAAGCACTGCTTCTTCAACTGCTCAATTATTCTTTCTCTGCAGGGGGTCAGACTTGTTGCTATGGGTTGGCATTTCACATTCTTCCCCATCACACGGCCTCATGACCTCCCGTTTCACTCACACATCCAAAACCAGGTCTTAAGAAATAACCCATCTGAGAGATTTCTTTTCTGTGCAGACTCCAGTTGCTGCCATATATGGTGCATAAACATTGCTTAAAACCTGGTACCAGATACAGCTGTGCTTCCACAGGCTAACAGATCAAGCTGATCAAAGGGTCCCAGTAAATATTAGAAAGTGCACACAAAGCCAAGTTAAAGGATGAGATTTTAATTTACAGTTTCTTGTTATGCTGATAACTTTTTTCAGTACAGCCCTGAGAAGCGTTCTAAATCTGTAAAATCAAATTGTGCCCTTCTCCAAATAATCCCAAATGAATACTTCTTCAGTAATTAACAAACCAAGATTCAAGCCAACACATCTCCAAGGTCCAATCCAACTCCAAAGTTAATCAACCCAAACAGAATGACAGAAAGCACGTGATTAGGGACCTAGAAGCCCTGCAGAGTCAAGGCTTCTAACTGGGTTTCCTCATGTCCCCCGACTCTGCCCCACGCCTGCATGGGGGATGCACCCAGCTCACAGGGCCACACCATCCCCACGTGCTCTGTTTGTGGAATTTGCTGTGAACCTTGTGGTGTATCTTCAGGTGTGTTTTGACCAAATGGCAGCAACAGGCTGGATAAGAAGCTTACCATATTTCTGCCCCAGGAATCCCTGCAACCCTGAATTCCTTGGGGAAGGAGGTAATCACTCCGAGTCTGCTGAGGCAAACAGCATTTGTGTCTTCTGTGTAGGTGCACACATGTTGGAGGAGGAATATCTACAACGTCCTTGTATTTGAAGCCGTGGGTGAACAGATGTGAACAGGCAGGGGGCAGCTTTGAGCCCCGTTCGGCAACTTGATGATGTGACTTCCAGCTTTTCATCTCATGACTCCTGGGTAGCTGTCCAGGAACCACTGCCGACTCTTTTGGTGGGACACCTGGGAGGGCTCTGGGCCAGGTCAATGAGACAAGGGGACTGGGCTCGACCAGACCAGAACTAGACTCACCAAAGACAGAGCAGCCCCAGCCCTCGGCAGGGACCTCGGAGAAGGGGTTAGAGTTAGGGTGGCGGGCGCCAGGCAAGATCTTCACACCAGATGCTGGAGGTTAGAAAGAGCACCTGCCATCCACCAGTCTTTACAACAGCTTCTGGAAGCCACAGCTCATGTGAACATCACACGTTCTGTGCAGATTTTGGAGGGGAGGAGTCACAGTTGTTGCAGAATGACACGGCAGCCCTAAATAGCAACACGGAACCCAGGAGCTGGTGAGCAATGCTTGACTGTTTCTCTAGGAAAATCATCTCCTACCTTTTTAGGAAGTGCTTTATCAACCAAGCACAAAGGAAAAGCTACTTTCAGATGTGTGTGGAAGCTCCTAGAGAATGCGGTCCAGCCACCTGAGAGCATGAACCATGGAAGAGGAAGCCTGGGGCCAGGAACCAGGCACCCAGCAGCGGCAGGAGGCCGAGGGCTCCGCGGACCACGGGAGAGGATGTCCTGGGTGACGGATTTCCAGTGGCCATGTTCACATGTGACAGCAGAGTGCTCAGTTGGACATCCCCCAGGAAAACCTGGAACCAGCAAAAAAGTCTGGTGGGTCTCACTGTCTGGGGGCCCAGGCCCACCCCCTGTGGTTTCACTGTCCTAAGCACTTGGGCCTCCTTTGTGGTCTGAAACGGTTGCTTCGGCCGCTGCTGCCAAGGCCACTGCCCTTCCCACCCACTCAGCAGCACCTGATGCCAGGGGACGCTGGAGGGTTACCCACATGCCCAGTGACTGCTACAAAAGATGTCTTGAGAAAACTGGAGGAAGTGGGATGTTGAGGGTGACGGTTATCTCGGTTGGGTATGAAAGTGATGTTGGGTGATGTTGCAAAAAAGCCCACGTCTCTAAGAGGCAGGAACTCAAGTACAGATGGATGAAACAATGTGATGACTGAGATTTGTTTCAGACTCCAAGTGTGTTTATTTGTATTATGTAAACTTGTTCAGTTTAAAAGTAAGTCTTAAAAAGTCAAAGAATGTCTCTTGTCCAGAAGAGGAGGATGGCAATGCCAGGGGGTGACAACCATGCTGCCTGTCCAGGTGTCCCCATCCAGGAGTCCCCGTCCAGGTGTCCCCGTCCAGGTGTCCCCCTCCAGGTGTCCCCATCCAGGTGTCCCCGGCCACGTGTCCCTGTCCAGGTGTCCCCTCCAGGTGTCCCCATCCAGGTGTCCCCGGCCAGGTGTCCCCTCCAGGTGTCCCCACCCAGGTGTCCCCATCCAGGTGTCCCCTCCAGGTGTCCCCATCCAGGTGTCCCCTCCAGGTGTCCCCTCCAGGTGTCCCCACCCAGGTGTCCCCATCCAGGTGTCCCCTCCAGGTGTCCCCATCCAGGTGTCCCCGTCCAGGTGTCCCCGTCCAGGTGTCCCCTCCAGGTGTCCCCGGCCACGTGTCCCCGTCCAGGTGTCCCCTCCAGGTGTCCCCGTCCAGGTGTCCCCATCCAGGAGTCCCCATTCAGGTGTCCCCATCCAGGTGTCCCCGTCCAGGTGTCCCCGGCCAAGTGTCCCCGTCCAGGTGTCCCCGTTCAGGTGTCCCCATCCAGGTGTCCCCAGCCAGCTGTCCCCTGTGGCATCCACGTGGATGTAACAAGGCCACACCCAAGATGAGTCACCTACTCGCAGTGTGGGGAATTGAGGGTTCAAAACAGGACATCAACAGATTGCTGAAATCTTAAAAATTAAATCTTAAATCTTAAAAATCTTAAATTGACAGTGAATTGACAAAAAATTGACATTTTTTTTTAAATTGGAGGTAAAATGAAAAGGAAGTTGAAAGAAATGAAACGGGTTTTTAGTGAGTGAGAGTGAGGGGAGTGACCATTGTACTGTTTTGCTGGGGCCACTGTCGCTCTAAGTATAAAAATGTATCTAAATGTAAAAGAATGGGTCACTTTAAAAAGTAAAGAAACCAAGGCACTGGTTTTTAAAGAATAGTCTAAAGCAAGGGGACCTTACTGTGTGTATGAGGAAGAGAAATGAACAAAACACAGGGGTGCACATAGACACCCCAACACCAGCACCCAGTCCTTCCCCCAGGCACAGGCTCCACAGAGTGACCCACTCTCCCTGAGCCCTCGCTGACCTTGAGGCCGGGGGAACAAGGTGCCCTCGAGCGGGGTTCCGGACTTCCAGGCCTGCCCTTTAACACCTGCCCAGCATCCCTGCCTCAAGAGGGGCCTGTGCCTGCTTCTCCATACAGACCCCCCTGCTGGGCAATCTCCAGCCACCCGTACTAAGCAGTCCCCACCACGTGGAAGGAAAAAGAACGATGAATGTTTTAACCCCTAAATGGTTAGGATCTGAAAAATAGGATCAGGCGAAAGATTAAACTAAATTGCAGACCTAATTGCCTTCACTTAAAATAATATTAAAGCAAACGCGATGCTCTGTTTAACTCGGAGGCTCGGCACCTCCGGCAGCATAGTTCTGCTCTGGCTTCTCACGGCGGGAGGAGGTGGGTCCACCCTACAGATGGCTTGTGCAAAATACGTGAAATGGAGTCCTCGATGTCTGTTAAGCTAAAGAAGTACTTTTAAATGAAGCAAACGGCCACTGTGGGGAATTCTTCACCCCCAAACAAACAACCCCTACCAGTGAGAGAAGAGCCTCAGGGTTGGGGGGTGCAAATGTCACGTGGGCCCCAAAGCATGCCCAGCCTACTGCCGCCGCGGGGCCCAGAGGCCTGGGTGCGAGGGTGGGAACCGTGACTCAGGGCCTCCGGCTCCTGGGCCCCCGTCCAGGGGCACAGGCCCACGGGGGCCGAGGTGGGCCGCGGGGGCCACGGGCTCCGTGCTGACCATGAAGGCCAGAGCCTCCCTCTGGTCACGGGGCTCAGAGGCTGAGACGGGGACGCCTTCTGGAAGAATCCAAGGGGCCACAGAGCAGTTGCCACAGCCAAGCAGGCCTTTGGAAGGCGCTGTGTGCAAAGGTGCAAAAACAGAGTGAGGAGCCGAGTTCTGAACCTTCCCCTGCAGTCTGCAGTGTCTGAGTTCACTCCCAAAGTGACCTCCCTCAGCGCTGCCGAAACAGCTGTTCACAGGGAGAGGGCGGACCCCCGCCCAGCCCTGCCTACCACCCACAGCAAGCCCGAGGGGTCTCGTCTCCTGAGGCTGCCTGGGGGCGGGGCAGGGGCTAGACAAAGGGGCACCGCACGCGGGTACCCAGCCCGCCAGGCTTCCGCTCATTTTCAGTCATCCCAAGTCAACTGGAAGAAAGAAAAGCGAGAGACAGAGAGGGAGGCAGGGGGAGAAGGTGAAAAAACATGTTCATAAATCTGGGATCTGGATTTATTGTTTTTATTGGTGCTTCTACTTCAGATTTTCAGTTTGGAAAAATACTCTCTTACGCATTCCAGGCACCTCAGTGCTGGCTGAGAGATGATGATAAATGCAAAAAGCTTTAAAAAAAGGAAAGTCCTGCTCAGATCCAGGAGAACAAATCCCAGTCAACCTGCCTTGGGCACTTCGTCACATTGACACTGAAAGGTTTACTTGAGCGTCTCCACTGTCTCATCCTGCTCCTCTTCGGCGGGTGAGACCTGCCAAGGGAAGCCGCCCTGAACTTCTGGTCTCCTCAGCACGTCCAGGGCGGGTCTGTGGGGAGCTCTTGGCTGAGGCTCCAGTGGGGAGCTTCCTCCACGTGGAACAATCCAGGGGAAAGGTTTCAAATGAGCGGGAGTGGAAAAGCACATGCCTACGACAGACTGGGGCTGGCCCTGGCAGGTGGGGAGGAGCACGCGGGGTGCACGTCGGGTGAGGGAGGGAGGGAGGGAGGTCCCAGGAACAGAGAGCTCCTTGTTCGGGGCTGATCTGAGGATCGGGCCTAAACTGGGAGGCCTTTCACACGCGGCTGTGGTTTGCCATGAAAAGACTCTTTTGGCTGTGCTGTGTGAGTCTGTGTGTAGGGTGGGTGTGCGTGGCTCACAGATGCCAAGCCTGAATAGGTGGGTTTTAATTTGCTCCAGCTGTGCTGGCCGGCCTGCTCCCCCACCAGCCCGGACGGCGAATAAAGTGACGGGGGGTGGAATCCCTTTGAAGCAGCTGCAAGTCATTCGCTCACATAAACTGAAATGAGAAGAGGGTGAAAAACCCAAGCTTGCAATTCTGCCTTCTCCCCCATCTGTGCTCAACAACTCAGGGAGACAGCCGCCCAAACAGAGCTGCCCCCGGGGCCGGCTGCTGCCGGGAGGGAAGAAAGGCGATCGCTCTAAGCCCAGGTATTTGGTGAGCCGGAGCCGGCCTGGGGGACGCAGGCGCCAGCGACACCTCCAGCTGGCGGCCGCTCTTGGCAGCCATGTACCCACCAGCACGTCCTGGTGCGTCGTCAGGCCTGGATGCCAGGGAGGGGGTCGGGTCACCGAGGGGCCCAGCCCCCAGGGCCGGCAGGATGGGAATCCCCACATGGACTACTGGGCACCCTGCCCGCCCACGTGATTGCCCAGAGCAGGTCCTCCCAGGACTGCCAGGTGGCCAACAGAGAGCAGGGGCAGGCGGGGCCCAGAACGTCCAGGGAAAGTGACTGCCAAGGGCTCTCAGGCCAGCCTGTGGCAGAGAGGTTAGCACCCCTGCACCCAGCCTGGGCGGAACCCCTCCTGCCCACCCCATCCACATCCCAAGTCTGGCCAACTCCAACATCTGCAGGACCACCAGGAGGCCAGGGGCTGAGGGCACTGGTCCACACATCTGGTCACATGCTCCCCTGCTGGCCTGAGAGCTCACTCCGGGGGCAGTGAGGCCCAGTCTTGTAGGATGGGGCTTTGAAGGATGTTGAGGAGTTTTCCATGGGGGAAGCATTCCCCCACGTGATGTGAGCACCAAGTGGTCAAGCATCTGACTTCTAAAACTCATGAGACTCTCCATGGCTGAAAAGCAGGTGTGTGAAGACAGGCAAGAGTGGGGTGGGAATGCCGCCTGGGGAACAGCCTCTTCCCCGGCCCGTGTACACCTGGATCACGTTGGAGTCAGTCTCTGGAGGCTGGGAGAGCAGTCTGGGGGCAGGAGTGTGGGGCACTTCCCGGGTCTGGCAAGGCTGCCAATGTCTGCTCATAGTGTCTGGGGGGTTACAGCTCTGGGTGAGGGTCCCGGCTGCTCAGCTCTGGAACTTGGCAGAGTCGCCCTGGAGACCGTCTGGTGACTGTCTTTAATCTCTTTCTGCTGGAAACTGTTAAAGTGATTTAGCTTCCAAGACTTAGCTGTGGGCCACCAGGGAGGAGCTCGCCAGGGGAGGAGCAGGCTGGGCGCAGGGGCTGCAGTCACTCCGCTCACGGACGTGGACGAGGACGCTGCCGGCACGGCAGGGCTCAAGGCACACGGGCCGAAAGGGAAAGACGGACGCTCACACGTTGCCACAGCTGGGGTGGACTGGAGCCAAGGGCCTGGGATGGGAGGACCAGGTAGAAAACTGAGGAACTGGCAGAAAGGGGTGGAGGGCCCCTCCAGCTTGGGATGGACATGTGCCAACTGGTGGGCTGGGACACGAGAGGGGTCAGCATGTGGATGTAGGACAGTCGCATGTCTGCAGCAGAGGGCACAGGACAGACCCCGCACCCGGGGGACACGCTTTCAGGTGGGGGTTTCTGGGAGGGAGGCCCTGGGGTGGGGGGGCGTTGGGATGAGCGAGGCCCTGGCTCCAAGGCCTCAGCTCCCCAGATGGCTGCTCCCTGAGCTGCGTCATGCTTGGTGCTAAACTCCCTGCTCCAACAGCCCTCAAGAGCCCTCTGCAGTTCCTGCCACCTTCTCTCGGGTGTGCAGGGGGCAGGTGAAGGTCAGAGCTAGGCTACCGCAAGGGCGGATGGAGGCTGACTCCATCCCTCTTCCAAGGCCTGCCCCAAGAAGTTTCCGAGTAAGGCCCCAGGAATGCAGCCAATTAGAGACCTATTTGGGTAAATACAATTCTATTCTAAAAATGTAAATTGTGTGGACTATTAAAAAGCCATTAGTCATTCACACATTCGTGTGAATAAGGCCGGGGAGTTACAATGCTGGTCTGAGCTCTTGGAGTGGGCTCTGCTGAAGAGGTCAGGCATGGGGTTGAGAGCTGAACCCTCCCACCTGCTTCAGGGGGGCACCCAAGTGGCCATGGGTGCAGCCCAAGAAGGGGCAAGAAGGGAAGTTTGGAACCAAGAAGCTTTAGTTGGAGAACTTCCTGTCCACTTTTACAAAGCATTCCCCGGCCACAGTTCCAGATCCTCCGCAGAAACAGCTTTGTACACAAACCAGATGGACGGAGCCGAGAGCCTGGGAGTCCCAGCTCTGGGGGGTCCCCCAGCCCCAGCCCCCTACTAGCCCAGCCCTCCTGGTCAGAGCAAGGACCAGCGCACCAAAGATGATCCCTTTGCAGTCCAAGTCCTGTCTCAAAGTTTCCGAAGGAGCTCTGTATTTTGGACAGTCAGTTTCTTTCAAATAACTCCTAACACATACAATGATATTACCGAAAAGGCAAGCAGAACTATGAAATTTCGACACCTGCGAAAACTTGCAAAATGTTACATTTATGTCTTCTCATGATTCTGGGAGGGATTGGGGGCAGGAGGAAAAGGGGACGACAGAGGATGAGATGGCTGGATGGCATCACCGACTCGATGGATCTAAGTTTGAGTGAACTCTGGGAGTTGGTGATGGACAGGGAGGCCTGGCGTGCTGCGATTCATGGGGTCGCAAAGAGTCAGACACAACTGAGCAACTGAACTGAAGACTAAATATGTCAACAACAACAAAAAAGTCAAGAGCAACTGCTTTTTTAACACAGGTTATTTCCCCTCATCTAAAAATTTGTTTTAAAAGACACATAAAATTTACCACCACCTCCATTTTAGGAGCACAGTTCGGTGGAATTAAGTACCTTCTGTGCAGCCAGCACCACCTTTTGTCCCCACGACTCTTTTCATCTCATAAACCTGGAACTCTGCGCCCACCACTCACTCACTCCCATCCCACCACCAGCCCCGTGTCAGACAGAAATACTTTCTGTCTGCAGACCGGCCGGCTCTCAGTGCCTCGTACCGGTGGAATCATGCAGTATTTGTGCTTTGGTGGCTGGCCTACTTCACAGAGCACAGTGTCCCCCACGTTCACCCATGCTATGGCCTGAGTCAGAATTTCCTCCTCCTTTTTCTAATATTTATTTTTATTTGTTCATTTGACTGTGCTGGTCTTTAGTTTCGGTGTAAGAACTTTTAGTCGCAGCACCTGGGATCTAGTTCCCTGACCAGGGATTGAACTCAGGCTCTGCATTGGGAACATGGAGTCTTAGCACCTGGTCCACCAGGAAAGTCCCTTTCGTCCTCCTTTTAGGTTGAATAATATTCCAGCTGTGTCTGTTACCATATTTTGTTTATCCATTCAACTGTCGACGGACACCTGCTTTGCTTCCATGAGTGAGTAACGCTGTTGTGAGTAATGCTGCTATGAACACGGGTGTACAATATGTGCTCAAGACCCTGCTTTCGATTCTTCTGAGTATAACCCAGAAGTGGGATTTCTGGGTCATATGGAAATTCTACATTAATTTTTTGAGGAACTGCCGTTCTGTCTGCACAGCAGCCACACCATTTTAGACTTCCTTTAGATTTCTGCCAACAGCACACAGGTTCCCTCTCTCCACACCCCTGCCAGCACTGGTTTCTGGCTCTAGGATAATAGCCATTCTAATGGGTGTGAAGTAGTGTCTCATCCTGACGAGAGATGCTGAGCACCTTTTCATGTGCTTATTGCCAGCTGTATGACTTCTTTGGAAAAGAGTCTATTCAGGTCCTTTACCCCTTTTGAATCCAGTTGCTTGTTTTTTGTTGGTGAGTTTTAGGAGTTGTCTCTATGTCCTGGATACTAATCCTTTTTCAGATGTATGATTTTCAAATATTTTCTCCCATTCAGTGGATTGTCTTTTTATTCTGTTAATATTCTTTTGATGCACTTTTAAACAAATTTTCTTGAAGTTCAATTTGTCCTTTTTGCTTTGTTGCCTGTGCCTTTGGTGTCATATTCAAGAAATTACAGCCAAACCCAATGTCATAAAGTTTTTATCTTGTTTTCTTCCAAGATTTTTGTGATTTTAGGTCTGAATGTTTTGTGTTAATTTCTGTATATGGTGTGAGGTAGGGATTCGACTTTGTTCTTTTCCATGTGGATGTCCAGTTTTCCCAGCACCATTTGTTGAAAAGACTGTCCTCCCCATGGAATGGCCTCAGCTTCCTTGTTGAGAATCATATGACCTCACACGTGAGGGTTTATTTCTGGGCTCTCAGTTCTATCCTCGGGTCGTCATGGCTGGCTTTGTGCCAGGATCACTCTGTTTTGACAACTGTAGCTTCAGGATGCATTTGGGAAACAGGAAGTTACATAGTCATTTTTAAAGCCACGGTGGGACTGTTGTCCCAGAAACTGAGGTGTGACCTTGGCGAGCCGGTTAAGTCCATCTCCTGAGGGAACAGAGCTGGGAGCATATTGAGCGTAGTGTCCAGAGTTGGGCAGTCCTCCAAGTAGGCTGGGAAAGGCATGTGGAGAAGCTGACTTAAGGGCAGTGTGGTAACGGGACTGCAGGGGTCGCTGGGCCTCTGGTCTGCTGGTGACAGGAGCCCCCCAGCAGCTCTGACCAGAGCCCCTCAGCCAGGCTCCAAGGGCCAGCACTGCCCCTGTGGCTCTGATTTTCCTGAGCCATGGGAGAGCAGGCAGGCAGGTGGGCCCCCACCAAGGTCTTTGACCGCCCCTACGGGTGACCCATCACCAGGCTCCCATTCCCCTCCCGCAGGGCCTCCAGGCCTCACCCCAACAGCCTGTGAGAAATTCAGGGTTGTTCCCACTTCTCTGTTGTCAGGGTCAAACTTAATGGGCTCCTACCATGGCGCTCATGAAGCTTACTTTGCTCCGAGATGCCATGAAATTTCCCTTTCCTGCATCTGTAGAAAATCAATGTAAAGATCACACGTGTTCAGGACATGCCCGCAGCTGAGATCACACCTGCCCTGGAGCTGAGGCACAGGACAGGAAGGCTCAGGAGTACTGCCCCCGCCCTCCGCACACGTGACGCCGTCTGTGTCAAGTGTCTCTTTCCTTCTGGACGGTCCACAGCGTCTGGCCAGTCAGTGCCACTGCCAGGATGAGGCTGCCCCACGCACGCTTCACATGCCAGCTTTGTTCTAGCGAAGTGGCACCTTTTCCAGCAAAACAAGGCCAGTCTTTCTTCAGCTTCCACTTTTAAAGCCAGAGGCCCGTCCCAGTGGAAGCACCGGAGTGTCTGCAGGGCACGTGCGTCCACCTGAATGGCCAGACGGTCCAAGGGGTGGCCAGGCTATGTGTCCATGGGAGGCTTGTGGCTGTTTTCCCGAAACTTCGTCCTCTGTGGTCCACGTCCCCAGCCACAGGGAATCCTGGAGTGAATGCCCACCAGCTCCAGTCCGAAAAGCCCTGACCCTCGAAGCCTCGGGTTCAGGAAGCATCAGTCAGGCTCCAGTTCCGCCAAGGCAAGCATTTGCCTGTGGAGCTGATTCTCCTCTGGCCTTGGAGCTCAGGACGCAGCTGCTCTCGGAGGCCCAGGGCAGCTGACAGCAGGGCCTGGGAGGGAAAGAGCATTCCAGGCTGGTGTGCAGAGGCCAGACCCCGCGCCCCAGCAGCCCCTCCCCAACCCAGGACAGGCCTGGCGGCCACCGACCTTCTCTCCATCTCCCTGGCCTGCCCGCCTCTCTCTTCACGTCTCAGGTACACTCAGGGGTCCTGCTGGCGGGAGGCGAGCTCTGGCTTTCGGCCACCCTGTGGCTTTTGGATGCGGCAGGCTTGAAATTAGTTCATGACGATCCAGACACACATGGCAGCTCGGAAACCGCACAGCAGCCCCGCCGCTGGAGGAGCCCCATCGCCAGGCAGCCAGACTGAAATTTATGACAGTGACCTGGGCCTCGTCAGGCCGGTGACAGGGCGTCCGCGGAACCACTGCTTAGTCACCCATTCGCTTGGCAGGACGGGCAGATGAGGAAACACGGGAAAGGTCAGACAGTAGGAGTTTGTCTAGACGCTCTATTTTGGATTCTCCGCGCTGTGTGTCCTGTAGCAACCTCTGCAAACACCGTCTTTCAGCGACATCTTGAACGCATTGTTCTCCTGCGACAGGGCCCCTCTGTCTGCGCGCCAACCTGCCCGCCCCGCGCTCGACCGCAGGCTGCCTGGGCTTCAGTTTAGAAGCTGGAGGGAGACCCTTGGGAGGCCCCGCTCCCGCCTGGCTCCCGCCCGGAAAGGACGCAGCACTTGGGAGGAGGCCAGGCCCTCCAGAAGCGTGTCCAAGGCTCCGAGGCAAACACGCCAAGCAGCAGGAGCGGCTGTTCTCCTCCAGGCCTGATGGGAAGGCTGCTTCTGGCCCCTCCTCAGTCATCTCTCAGATTCGGAGCAGAACTTCTGAGAGCTGAGGACAAGAAATCTCACATGGGACCCGGCCTCTAATTGCCCGAGTCCCGTCCTGAGCTGAGGACAGTGGGAGAGTGAAGAGGAGTCCAGGAAAACGGGTAGGCGTGGGCTGCACTGCCTGCTCCGTCCCCAGCCCACGCTCTGGGAGGCCTGACCACACCCTGCCCCATGGCCCTCAACCCCTCGGACACAGGCACCTCTGCAGACCAATGTCTAGAGGGTGCAGGTCAGGGTGCCGCCCAGCACGCTCGAGGGCACGGATCACACTGCAGAGTCATCAGCCCAAGGGCCGTGGAGCGAGGGTTAGAGGCGCTGCTCTGGAGCGTCAGGCCAGGCAATGAGAGAGAACCGTCCCACAGGCTACTGCTGTCGCCACCTCGTTCCTGTCTCTCCTCTGCCCCTAGAAGCCTTCCTCGGGGCAGCAGGGAGGCCTGGCACAGCCACACCCGCCTGCTGACAGCTGAGGGCAGGCTGGCGGGCACTGGACCGTGGTCAAGGCGCGAGCAAGATGGGCGCCAGTGCCCGTGCCCCATGCTTCCCTGGGCTTCCTCTCCAGGCTTCTCCCGCGGGCCCCACGGGGCTGGTACAAGCTGGTTGCTTTCACTCCTCAGAGCCCGGCTTTCTGACCCCATGGACCAGGCTGTTCTCTGGAGGTTCCCCAAGTGGCCGAGCCGCACTCTCTTCCAGACAGCTCCCCAGACATCTCCAGGCGGAGCTGCACACATCCTTCTTATTTTGGAGACCTCAGAGCAGGGCCCCAGTCCACCTGGCCGCTGACTCTCGCGGCCACCATGTCCTCCTTTTCACCTCCTGTGCGTTCAATGTCACGGGGCCACGGGGCCTGGAATTCAGGTTCTGAACAACTGCTCATATCACCTGAGGCCACCAAACAGGTCAACACCAAGCTCATCCCCTGTACCTGGCGGGGATCTGTCCACCTCAAAAGGAACAAACCCACAAGAGGCCCGTGATCTGGACCCTGCAGACTGGACCGTGAGACCAAGTTCGAACCAAAGTGGATTTGGGAGACCACCCCGCAGAGCACGGAAAGGGTGAAGAACTGAGCAGAGAGGGCGCGTTTATTGGGTCAGTCACCACCACGGGAAGTGGAACTTGACCCAAACAGCAGCTCAGGGAGACGATGCAGAAATACCACGGACTCAGAGTCCCTGATGGAGGGGTACTGGGGTGTGCACACTGCCCCGTGCACTGGTCACATCAGAGTCCCTAGTGTCCACTCTTCTGCCCAAACAGGTTTCTCTCATTTGAGCATTTTGTACAGACCATGCAAATTCTATTGACAACCATGGAATTCATGTCATAGACTGAATTAGACATAAATTGGTAACTGCTGAAAAAACGTTAGGTACTGACTTTCAGCTTAAAACAGAGAGTAGGTCTCAGCTGTTTGCAGTTGTTTGTCCTCACTGAAATCACTTGGAAACAAGGAAAACAAGGACAAAATACAAACACTGTGTTTGACCAAACTGCAGGCACTGGGAATCTTAAACCTTCCGCATGGGGAGACACCACCATTCAGAGATTGTACCAGGATTGCAAACAGGCTCAGAAGAGACCTGGATTGCTCAGGCAGAGAATGCAGGATGCTGAATTCTGCATGTAGGTAGATGCACTGACATCAAAGCTCATGATCCTGGGATGGAAAATGGGATCAGGGCTATGGGCTGGCTAAGGGACCATCCCTGACCGTATTTAATGCCAGGGAACAGGGATGTGGGGCTGACAAGGAAACCCGTGCGGGGGCCCATCGGTGAGGTGAGCAGGGAGGAGCCTGCACAGTGATTCCCCTGCAGGACTAATCTCTGTTGCCGGCGGGCAGAAGTCCAGGTAAAGCCAAGTGGATACAAGAGCTCGTGGAGAACTGCTGAGACACTGAAGAAAAGGAAAAATTAAGTAGCAGAATTTAGGAAAGACATGCAAAAGGAAAATAAAACTGTCACAGGATTAGAACCCAGAGAAGCTGAAAATAGGAAACTAGGCTGATGAAAAGATGGAAAAGTCAGCAAAACAAACCCGCCATGAACAGAGGAGATGAAAAGATCAGAGAGAAAATATGAAAATAGAAGACAAACCCTAAAGAACAGTGAACAGAACCTGTCTTGTCTGTGATGTCCCAGTCTCTCTGAGGTGCCCATGACCCCTGACCCCCACCAGGGGCTCCTCTGGCTGCTTCCCGGGTTTGTGGCCTGGCTCAGGAAGGAGTTGGAAGGGGGCTCAGTCACCTGCTCAGGGTGGAAATGAGACCCACTTCCAACCGTGTTTGCAGTGAGGCAGAGCATCTGCGAGCCAGCCACGGAGGGACAGAGAAGCACCATGGGGACGCCCCAGATACCTCACTGACCCCCATTGTACCCCAATACCCCAGTACCCACTACACCCTGCACCCCGATGCACCCCACTGGACCCCACTATACCCACTGCACCTCCAATGCATCCACTGCACCCCACAGCACCCTGCCCCCACTGCACACCCACTGAACCCGACTGGACCCCCTCTTCGGGAGGTCACAGCCAGGACCCCATGGGACTCTGGCATCCTTCTGCCTTTGACGGACAAGCACCCCCGGAACCGGCTTCACCCTTCCCGCCTCCTATGTGATACCCGTGTCCATTCCATCCTGGTGAATCAGGACTAAAGCCTATCTCCACACTCACTTGTTAAAGGCCCTGGACTAAAGCAACTTTGAAATTTGTTTGCTGAAGGTCCGGACAGAGGAAGACGGTCCGACTTTATGACGTCACAGCCTGGGGCGGGGTCACAACCTGGGGGCGGGGCCACAGCCTGGGGGCGGGCTTGCTGCCCAAAGCAGTTGGGGTGCTGTCCTGAGCAGACCCGTGCTGACAAGTGCAAGGGCCACTCCAGGCGGCCAGGCTCCGAGGCAGGTCCTCGTTCAGCCATCACCTTCCCTGGGCTCCGGGGTGGGAGCCCTGCAACACCTCCCCTGGCGGGTGCCCGTGCCCCACGTCCACAGGGCCCCACCTGCCTGTCCTCATCCTTGGCCGAACTGAGGGCTCAGGCCCCACGACAGAGCTGGGCATCTGTTGAGCGACCCAGGTTCTCATCTCAAACCATTTCATGAGAAACCGGCCTTGGTCGGGGAGGATGTACAGCAGGAGAAGCCAGTGCAGCTGACCACCCCACCCCCAGGGCCCTCCCTCATCCCTGTGCCCCCCGGGCGGGCACGAGGTCAGCTCCAGGCAAGCCACCAGCAGCCCCCGAGGCCCCGCCCCGCAGCCACACAAAGGCAGCTCTGTGGGCCCCGCTGGCATGGTGGGGTTAGCCTGGCAGCTGGGCTCCAGGAGGCTGCCCCCTGCCCCGCAGACACCCTCTGAGAGGTCTGGGGTGGAGTGAGCCTGGGTGGGGCCTGCCTCGCCTTGGAAGCCCTGCCTGCCCGGCACCTCTGCAGGGCCCGGCTGGGTGGCTTCCCTCGAGTCCGTGGTTCCGGCAGGCCTGGCCGCCCCCAGAGCATGAGACCCTGCCTGCTTGCCTGCATTCATGCCCCCTCAGGTACCTCTGCCAGGAGAAGCGAGGAGCCCCTACCCTGTCGCCTCTGAAAGGGAGCACTGAGGGGCTCGGGCCCCTCAAGACCAGGGTGGGCAGGTGGGAACCAGCCCGGGATGGGACGCAGCCCTCAGATGTGTAACCAGGGCCCAGAAATGCCAGGGAGCCCGCACCTGGCGGGGAACAAGGGAGGTGGGAGGCACATCTGAGCGGTACCGGCGGGGCCTCCGGCGAGCTGTCCAATTACTGTCCGTGTGGGAGGCAGGTGTCGTAATGGAACACCGCAGGCGCACTCAGCCGCTAATTAGCTGTGACCTTGGGCAACTTCCCCAGGCCTCAGTTCCCCACTAAGGGGGTGGGTGACGGGGTGGCCGGCTTGGAGCAGCCAGGTGTGGGGGTCGGGGCCTAGCCCCCAGGACCCTGGGCCCAGGAGGATGGGGACATGCTGATGGACACCAGACACATCTCACAGAGCTGCTCATGCAAATGGTGGCCCCAAGCCAGCCACTGGGGGCCAGTGAGGCCTGCAGACCCCTGGCCAGACTCAGACCTGAGGCCCCAGAAGCTGTGTTCAGATAGGACCCACTGCTCCCAGCTCCAGACTCACCTGCCTGTCCCGCCCACAGACCCCGATACACCTTCGTGGGGACCTTGACACCCCTTCTTTGCCTCAAGTTGGTCCTCGAAGAAGTGGTGCCTCTGCCCTGGCCTCAGGCTGCCAAAATCGGTGCCCCAGACCCTCAGCGGACAGCAGGCTGGGGATGGGGGTGGGGGGTCACGTCACCTGCCGTCCTGGCCCCAGTGCCCCAGTGCCACACGTGTGGAGTCCACCCTGCTCCCAAGATGTCCTTCGGAATTGATGTTTGGGGTCTGGCACAGCCCGTGGACGTGGCATCCCGGGGCATCAAGGTCAGCGTGGACAAGGGCTGAGGGCCTTGTGTGCAGTGTGTCCGCCACATCCAGAGCCTGGGCAGGCAGCCCTCAGGGATGCACCCCACGCCCACCAGGTCCTTTCACGGAGCAGAGAGCAGGGGGCCTCCTTGTTCACAGGTGGGAACTTTTCAGAAGCATATTGGCCAGGTCAGTGAT
Organism: Bos grunniens; assembly: GCF_055505025.1. Lineage (NCBI taxonomy): Eukaryota > Metazoa > Chordata > Mammalia > Artiodactyla > Bovidae > Bos > Bos grunniens. The sequence goes on along the minus strand of NC_141188.1, from coordinate 2,323,286 downwards.
CCCGGGTTCTCCCAGGAAGAGTCCTGCTCCATCATCAGTGAGTGGACTGTGCACCTGGCCCTCCCTGCCTCCCCGCCCCACCTCGGGCCAGTGTCCAGGGTCCAGCGAGGACCAGCGAGGCCTGGCTTCCTAAGATGGAAAAACTTGTATGGACAACATGTCCACAGCGTGATGGACTAAACACTAGTAACCACACTTCTCACCCGTGAACTTGACATTCTTCCTGTGGAACATCAGATAACTCATGGGGTGGACACGGCCATTGCTCCAACCCCAGAACCTGCCTCGGATGCCACCATTACCTCTTGCAGAGCCAGGACTGCCCAGGTGGGCCCTGTCCACAGGCTTCCAGCTGCCCAGGGACAGATGGAGGGTCATGAATTGAGCTACGAGGATGAGGGTGGCCAGGGGACACGTGGTCCACACCCATCAGCAGGAGCAGGGCAGGGATCTCCAGAGGAGGGCGATCCATTCATCTGCCAACCATTAGAGTCAGATTTTTAGAACTGGGACCCCAGCAAAGGTAATCAACTGCTCAGACCGGCAGTGGCCAAGGCCGACAGACACACAGGGCAGCATGTTGTGGCCCCTTTTTACAGATGGGGAGACTGAGTCCCAGAGGAACCCAGTGCCTGCTTGAAGTGGAGAAGAAAAGAGGGCTTTGTCAGGGGTGAAAGGTCTGTGCTGTAACCGCACCCAGCTGTTTTATCCACTTATTTCTTTGCCCTAAAGGCCATGCTGATGAGAGAGGTGGCTGCTCTCCAGCCCTAACGTCCACAACGCCCGCAGCTGCAAGCGGGGAGGAGAGCGTCCGGCTTCTTTAGGCCGGGGGTCAGGGCGCAGCCGGCCCTGGGAACTCGCAGTTCAGAGGCCTCCCTTCTCCACCCTGACCCCCAGGAGAGCCCCTGCCTACCAAGGATGCCAGAGAGCGGGTAGGGTTTGCATAGTTTTGCGGATTTTTTGTGGTTTTTTTTGTGTTTTTTTTTTTTTTTAAACCACTGGGCAGATTCTATGGTCAGACTGAAGGGTTCAAACCAGCAGAGTGAGCCCAGCACAGTTCCTGGAATGTTCCCTCTGTGAATTCACCAGGAGGAACACCTAGAGATTCCATAGTCATGTCTATAATTGGCCAGGAAAATCAACCCCTATAAAGCCAATGTTTTGTTTGAACTGTACCTTATTCCATAAGAATTTCATTAAAGCAATTACACGTTAATCAGTGTGGCCAGGGTTATGGATGGCACCTCACCTCACAACAGACCCTGTGTACCACAGCAATTAGCAGGCAGCAAACGAGCAGGACACGGCCAACTGCAAGGCCTGCGTAATGTTTTCATTACAGGAGTCGCTAATAATCTATTAATCTCCCTCTAAACACCCAGCAACATGCACACATTCCTCACCTCCAAGTCGGTTCCGTGAAATGGCTTTAGGTAAACAAAACGGGATGCAGGAGGTGGCATGTCAGTGGATGATTTATGGTGTGAATTGAACACCTTTGTGAGAATAAAGCCATAACTAACCCCCAGGAGCAAATTGTCATATCATCAAACAGCTTCCTGCGAAGCGGGCCCTGCAGCGCCTGTCCATGGCCAACGCTGCCTGCCCAGATCCGTCCCTGTGTCAGGAAGGTCCAGGATCCCAGGGACGTCCACCCATCCAGGCCTGTCTTTCTTGAGAAGCCTTAGCCCTTAGTCCCAGCGGACAGGAACTTGTCTCCTCAGCGCCTAGATGACCCCCAACTGCAAGTGAATCCCCAGCTGGGTGCCCACAGAGCTCAGGAAGACACACACGAGGGGTTCATTGTCCAACATCCTTGAGGGTGGGAAGTCCTATGGTCAAACCTGTCAACATCTCTGCAATGAAGCAGTTTTGTTACAAGCAGGACATGAATAAAGACTCAACAGGCCACACTCATCTCTGGACGCTTGTTCCACCTGGACCAGTCACGGCCGCTGACTTCTAGGCAAGCTCCCTGGGCCTCTGTGGCAGGTGGGCTTTTGGGCCAGGAGCTGCCCCATCGGATGACAGCAAATTAAATATCATCTGTGGGACGGCCCTCTTCCTCTGTGAGGTCTGAGGCCTTCTGGTCCTTGGTCTGTAACAGCCTGTACTGTCCACATCCCAGCCTGGCCCTGGGTCTGTACGGAAACCAGGACCCCAAGAGCATGCGCAGCCTAGCCCTAAAAGGTCCTGGCCACTCCAGATGCTTCAGGGAAGCCAAGGTGGCCCATGAACAGTGAGAACCCTCCGCCCCTTCCCCTATGACCCCTCATGTCCTCGCTCAGTCCCAGGTCCTGACCAGCTCACTGCAGGACGCTAAGCCCTCACATGTCCTCAGCTCATCTGGGCCGAGATGATTTCTGAGACGTCCTGTTTTCGATGACCCATTGACCTCAGGGAGAGTCGGCCAGCTGTCTGGCACAATGTCCCTCTCTTGGGACCTCGCTGTTGTTTTCCTTGCAATGACGCTGGGCTGATGGGTTTGGCGACAAGTTCTGGTCAGACTGTATCAAAGGTGAGGCTCCCTGGGTCACCTGACTGCGGCGTTTGTCAGGCATCTCCAGGAGCAGTGACCAGGTGGGAGTAACACTCTCCCTCCTGAGAGGGGGTGGGGAGAATCCACGGAAATTCTTTGGAATTCTTCTGCACAGGAGATGTGTCTGTTCTCTCCCTAAATTTACTTTTTGGCTTAATAATAAGTTTTTAAGAAAGTCATTGTGTAGTCTTCATTAGAAACATAAAGGTAATTTATTTTTTCTACCAGAAAATGCAGAAAAACGAGTTCTCCTTAGGTGTCCTGCTTGCTGAAGTGGGGTCACCGGTCACCGCACGCTCCGCCCCAGGCACCCTCGCCAGGACTCCCAGGACTCAGAGCCTCGGAGTGAGGAACCTGTCCTACAAGGGACGTGGGTGACCGCAGGGAGCCATGCCTTCACTCCCCACGGGGACAGGAGCTACAACCTGTGATGGGGCCACCCGCTGAGCACACCCTGAGGGAAGGGGGCCCCACCAGGACCCAGATGTCGGAGGGCGGGGCCTCCCCGGGCTCTGCCCGCTCCCTCAGGGCCTCTCCCCAGAAGCCCTGATGGGAGAACCGCTGGAGGTCCCAGCAGGTCCAGAGTGGAGGCTGGGGGCCTGCTCACCCCAGGGCCTCAGCCCAGGGACACCCCTCATGCCCGCCTACAAGGGAGTTCCCGTTCAGATAAGCAGGCCCCAGGGCTGACACAGGGAAGGCAAGCAAGCCTCCCCCATCCCCGCCCAGACTCAGGCTTCCCAGCCGGGAGGCCCAGCTCCCAGCGACCCTCCAAGTGAGATGGGCTCAGGCAGAGGGAGGGAGCCTACCCAGTGGTGCCCGGTGGACACTGGCCTCGGGACCTCTGGCCCACAGAGCCCAGAAAGGGGTCACTCGGGGTCGATGCTCGGCCTCACGGGGTCCAGGAGCAGCTGTGGGCGGGAGCGAGCGGACACCGTAATCTAATATTTCCCTTCTGGCTGCAACCATCGCACGCTAAGAGCCGCTCTCTCTTAATTAAGCTCAGCTCCCAAATCCTTTTAACCACGCAACTTTAAAAGAAGAATGCATCTTTCCAAATTAGCCTTGTATCTACGAATAATAAGACAGCAAGAGTGTGTTAATGAACTTAGGCAAGCTCCAAGGGCCCATCTGCAGGGGGTTTATTTGCTTCAAAGGAAACCAGCATCCATTACACAGAGAGGAGCTCCGGGGCCGCTGGCCACGCCTCCCACATCCTCACCGACTCTGCAGCTCAGACAGAGGTTCAGAGAGCTGGCCGCAGGCTATGGCAGCCTGGGGTCTAGGTTGCCTGTCGGTGTTCAGTTGCTCAGTCACGTCCAACTCTTTGTGAGCCCATGGACTGCAGCACACCAGGCTTCCCTGTCCTTCACTATCTCTCGGAGCTTGCTCAAACTCATGTATATCGAGTCGGTGATGTCATCCAACCATCTCATCCTCTGTCGTCCCCTTCTCTTCCTGTCTTCAGTCTTTCCCAGCATCAGGGTCTTTTCCAAAGAGTTGGCTTTTCACATCAGGTGGCCTGAGTCTGCCCTAAATAGCCTCCAGTATATTCCAAATGACATGAAGGTTTTTCTCCCAACATGTGCTAAGGTCACATGCAGACTCTGTCTAAAATAAGTGCCTTTAATTGAAAAAGTCAGGAGAGAATCTTGTTCAAAGAGTGGGATTTTCAAGGTACAGGAACTGGACTCTGGGCCTTTCAAGGGCCACTCCTGGCTCCCGCCTCGGACCTGAGACCCAAAGCCTGTGTCTTGCCTGTGCCGGGGGCAGGCCTGGGACCAGCAGGTTTCCTGAAACAGGTGGCAGGTTGTGTCCCAGACCACCGGGCACAGGGGTGTTTGGAGCGCCCGCTCCCCACCCCACCCCTGCAGTGAGCACCACCACCCAGCTCCTCCTCTTTCTGTCCATAGAGCTGAGCGGGTCAGCCACCTCATTCGGAGAATCTGAGCGCCGTGAACGGACTAGAATCAAAGTGGGAAACTTGGAAGAGGAAGAGGCCATGAGCCGAGCACAGTCAGAAGTCACCACCCGTCTCCCCAGCGACGCCAAGTAACCATGACACTGGCCTCAGTCTCGAGAGAAAACTCTAGACTCTGCTTACAATCCACCAGTGGAGGAAACACACAGACACCCCCTCCCCCACCTCCTGGAGGCCAGGGCTGTCTTAGGTCCTCAGTCGTGCCCAGGTCGGGGGGAGCCAGGCAGCCCGCTGGAGGAGCACCAGGCTGCCAGGCGGGCGCACGAAGGACCAGGCTTGCAGGCCACTGGTGCCGACCACCAGGGCAACCTGACAGACAGACTGAGAAAGTGAGAAGAGCAGCCTCAACCCTGCGTCTGGACACCGCGGGCTCTGGGTGTTTGCACCCTGGGCTGCAGGTTCCACCGCTCAGCTCCTGAGCGGGCAGTGCCCCCAGGAGGGGCTGTGTGTCCTGCGGCCTCCAGGCCCAGCAGACGGGCCCCTCCTCAGGCACAGGAGACGGACGCGGCCGCCGGAATGAAAGGAAAGAGAGGATGCTGAAGGGAGGAAGATGCAAGATCAGCCAGGAGATGGGCCGGCCGGGGTGGTGGGGTGCGGGGGGCACAGCTGGGCCAGGAGGAGCAGGCAGACAGTGAGCTGACCGGAGCCGGGAGGCAGATGACAGGAGAACAGCCCCCGAGCAGGGAGCGGCCTTGGACTGACATGGATAAACACAGCGGCCCGGGGAGCAGACGGGACCCTCTCCTGAAGATCTCAACCTCTTGAGAGCGAAGGGCGTTTGCAGCGCTTCACACCCAGCTCTGACAATGCCCCTGGTTCTCAGTGCCTGCTGTCCCAGAAAGGTGGGGGTGCGGGGCCTGGGCCAGCGACAGAAAGGGGGTCAACCCTGAGACAGCCCAGGGTTTCTACACAGCATGGGGTTTTGGGGCTCCCCCCGCACTGACCTGGGGTGTCGTGTTTCATGAACAAGGAACGAGGGTCCAGGGATGCTAAGCCACTTGCCCAAACGGCCATAGGGGTCACTACCAGGGCCAGGCCCTGTGACCCTTGACCCCTGACCCCAGGGCCCTGGCCTGTCCTCCGTTCCGCTCTGATTTTTTTAGACCACCGACAGCAGAGCAGCAGGGGCCGGGCACGGTCAGGGGTCTGGGGGCAGGGCCGTCTGCACAGAGCAGCACTGCTCGCACCAGCTCCAGGGGTCGCCGTCCTTCCTGAGAGGGCGAGGAAGCCACACCCGCAAAGCGGCGGGGCCAGGGTCCCAACCAGGGTCTCAGATGCCAGGGGAAAGGCCGGCCGGGGCGTTTGCACTTGGCTTTGATGGAGGAGAGGCTGCGGGGTGTGGCTGGTCTTCCTGAGAGAGGAGTTATTCATATTTCCCAAATGGGTCAAAGTAAATAATCTATTGTTGCTCCCTCTGTGAACAAAGACGAGTCTGCTCACCACCCAGGCCTTCCCTTTGGGGCCACGTGTCAGCGGGGACGTTACGTGCCGGCACCTCGGGGACCAGGGTGCGAGCATCAGGGCTCGAGGCCATGGAGCAGGCCCGTGTGGGGGACCCGGAGCCCTTGCGGCCCAGCATCCAGCCTCCAGCCGCACTGTCACCGCATGGGGTCAAGCGTGCCCTTTAAAAGGGGGCCTGCAGTCAGCGAGGGGGGCACAGGGGGCAAGCCGGCGAGAGCCTTGTCCCCCGTTACCTCCACGACGGGACTTGGCTGTGGCGTCACCGGCGTTGGAGGAGGACCCCGCGTAATGTGGAAAATCTTATGTGGATCAATGCGAGTGCGGCCCTCTCCACTCCGGCTGCCAGCGACTTTCTGATGACACCGCAGCTGACGGGACTCGTCTGGAACATGAATCCTCTGGCTGTACGGCAGAGTGCTTTCCATAACCTGGAAAAAAATTTTAAGTTGACAAGTAGATGGGACCCCATCTTGCAGCAGAATGCAATGCCAACGAGAATCCGAAAGCTGCACCGTTATCAGAACTTCAGCAGGGTGGATGCCGACAGGAGCCCCACTGCTGGTCTTAAACACTCTCGTAACTGGAAGGGCTGCTTTCATAACCAGAAGACAGACTCCCACCTGGTGACACCAGTTAAATTTGACATCAGTTGAATTTGGCTTTCGTTGCCTGATGAGACTTCATTTTAAGGAAATCTCATATTCAAATATCTCGGTGAACAGAACATAGAAATTAGAGAATTTCATTGTTTTCCTAACACGTCCATCCTTCCTCCCAGAGTCTCTGGTGTAATTAGACTGTAGCTAAACAAGACAATCTAGCAACCTTATACTTCTGAACTGCTTTTAAAAGACACTGCTACAGTGTAAATTCAGGAACATTTTTATTTATTTTAAGCAAAGGTTGATAACCACAATTGTCATTGCAATGACAGATATGCTTGATTTCATGATTTTTTAGCAGCGGGAGGGGAGGGGAGGCAGGGCTGACAGGGGTGCTGGTCCAGGAGCCCCGTCTCTCCTCGTGGGGGCTTCTCAGTGACCTTCAGGCAGCACCAAGTGCCCCCAACACATCCACGTGCAGATGAACCTAGCCCTGGGGGTGGGCAGACGCTGGCTTCTGGAATTTTCCAGAATCACCTGTGTGCAGAGGATAAAGGTGTCCTGTTCCTGGCCTGTGTCCCTGTCAGCCTATTGGCTCTGAGGGCAGACCCCTGCCTGGGGCTGAGAATGACAACTGGGCGTGAAGGACCCCGAGGGAGCAGTGAGTCCAGCAGCATCACCTTCCACAGTAGGAGATGAGGAGGAATCGGTCCAGACTCTGTGCCCACGGGATAGGTTGGCCTGGCCTGGCCCAGCCCCTGGGCAGGGAGGCAGCCCGGTGCACAAGCTCCCCTTCCATCAGTGAGGCTGAACATGGAACCTCTTCCAGAAGAGTGCCTACTAGATCTCTGCACTACCGGGAGACCCGCACTCTCAAGGCCAGGTGCTGTCAGAAACCCCCTCATGATGGCAAGTGAAATCAGCCTCAGAATGAGGTAGAATCCGGAGGCTTGAAAAAAGCAAATGTTTGCTGTCATCATTGAGCTGCTGGATCAAGCCATCCCTGAAGCCTGATCCCCTGGACCTGTCAGCTGTAGGGGCTGATCAAACTCCTTAACGATATCATTATAAAAATGAACTTGAATTGACAGCAACCTAACTGACACAGTGGGTATACATTGGAAGGTAGAGCTCAGTTTCACAGAGCGTTGAAGAGCCTGCCTAGCCAAGTGACGCCTAGGTGAAGTCGAGTCAGGGAAGCCCTCCCCCAGAGCCCCGCAAAGACGTGCAGCTCCACAGCCATGGGAGGATGGCTTTTACGGGGCGGCTGCGGCAGCACCACCTTCCTTCTCCACGGTAGAGATTATGGACTTCAGGACAACAGATCCGCCATGGGAAACCCCGTTTTTATGAGATTCCTATCAACAGCCTCAGTCTTAGTATTACAGAGAATATTTAGGATATTAAAAGCAACAACATCATGCTTTGGGGAGCAAATAGCTGCCAGAGGCCAACAGCGTGTTTGGTAAATGTTGAATCTGCACACTTGTGAAGGAGCTTTTAATTAAAATGTGGAACTCCAGGAGGCCTGGGGTCCCAGGGGACTTTCCAGGGTGAGTATCTATGCTGCTAACATGTCTCATCAGCGGAGAGCTGCTTCTGGGGAAAGAACAAACAATAAACCAACCAAAAGTACTCATGATTGATCCAAGCTTCCCCTTTCAGAGAAAAACCGGAAGTCCCCCTTCCGCATTCCTGTGGAAACCCTGGCAGGTGGGGGGCATGGGGTCGGGATCTGGGGAGCAGACGCCCCGCGGAGGCCCTGCTGCCCTTGACTCACAGCCGGGCCCCCACGAGGAACCTGCACATGCACCCTGGGGAGGTGGTGATTAAACCCTGACTCAGCCCATCCCTCTGTGCTGGAACTTGAGAACGTTCGTTTTTCCTCTTGGAAAAGTACAAGAAAGGCAAAGCGAGATCAAGAAAAAACCCGTGTTTATAGGCATGCTTGGTTCTGCCAACACATTTGGAGATTTACACAGATGCAGCCCTTGAAGGGGACTTCCCAGGTGGTGCTAGTTGTAAAGAACCTGCCTGCCGATGCAGGAGACACAGGAAACATAGGTTTGATCCCTGGGTCAGGAAGATCCCCTGGAGGAGGGCATGGCAACCCACTCCAGTATTCTTGCCTGGAGAATCCCGTGGACAGAGGAGCCTGGTGGGCTACAGTCCATGGGGTCTCACAGAGTCGGACATGACTGAGCCCGCACGCAGCCCATGATGGAGTGAGGGCCCAGCCCAGGCCTGGACAGATGATCTACCTTCCGCCCTCTCTGGGATTAGGCAGGATTTAAATCAGTCAACAAGGCTGCCTCTTTAAAATCTGGTGCCTTTCACCTTCTGAAAGGCCTCTTCAGGTGGACGGAGCTCCCGGCCACAGAGGCCTGGGGACAGACTCCAGAGAGTTCTCGGAGCTCTTTCATCTCATGACACAGCCTCTGAGGCACACCAGCCCTCCAGGGGCTCCGCTGTGGCAGCTGGTCCACATTAGCACTCACACGACCCCCGGGGAGGGAGCTGTCAGCCCCCAGCTAAGTATAACTGCCCCGCAGCCTGGGGCCACAGGCATCAGAAAATCACTGTAGTTTTCCACCCACTTTCGGGATCTGCATTTGAGAGAAGCCTGTGTTTAAAGGCCCCTAACAGACAGCTGGCAGCGTGGACGTCCCCGGGCCGGCCTGATGTGAAGCCAGCTTGACAGGCTCGTTGGGTCCGGCACTGGCCGTTTGGCCGTGCAGACGGGCTCCACCACTCCGGGTGACAGCCGATTTGTGAGGAGCCAGTGCAGTGACCAGTCAGTGAAGCTGCTGTTTCTAACACCCAAATAAGCAGGTGTCAGGCATCCACTGGAATTCTAAACCGGAGATTTGACCTACTCTCTTATAAAGAAGTCTGAGTAATGAAGAATTGATGCTTTCAAACTGTGGTGCTGGAGAAGACTCTTGAGAGTCCCTTGGACAGCAGGAAAATCAAACCAGTCAATCCTAAAGGAAATCAACCCTGAATATTCATTGGAAGGACTGATGCTAAAGCTGAAGCTCCAATACTTTGGCCACCTGATACGAAGAGCCAACTCATTGGAAAAGACCCTGATACTGGGAAAGATTGAGGGCAGGAGGAGAAGGGGATGACAGAGGATGAGAAGTTTGGATGGCATCACCAACTCAACGGACGTGAGTCTGAGTAAACTCCAGAAGATGGTGAAGGACGGGGAAGCCTGGCGTGCTGCAGTCCCTGGAGTCGCAAAGAGTCGGACACAACTGAGCGACTGAACAACAACAACTTCTGCATGCAATCAGCTCCCAGGGATGCAGAGCCAGGCTGGGGTTCAGAGGAGGTCAGGTGACTGGGACCTCAGAGGGTGAAAGCCTCGCAGTGACAGCAGAGACCGAGCCAGCAGAACACCCTCCAGGGAAACTGGTGAGTCCATCCAGCAGGAGGCATCCAGACGGGAGAAGCAGGTGGCGGCCGGGGCCTCTGCGCTGGGACGGTGCTCACAGGGGACGCTCCAATGGCCCTGGGCCTTGAGAACGGCTCCCTGGACAGACAGACAGTGGCTACCCCTGCGGACCTTGGGGGTTCCAGCAGAGCCTGTCCACATAGTCCTGGCCTCATCCTCACTGTATCACTGGGCTTCAGACAAAGTGAGGCAAAGGGGTGCATTCTTTCCTGCCGGGGCCCCTCAATGTGGTGAGGGCCCTGGTAACTGCCCGATCACTTCCCACTGGATGGTGCTGTCCTGCGGGTCTTGTGTCCATCCACCCAGTGCTCCGGCCTGCACTCTGGACCGAGGTCAGAGAGGTGGAGCCAGAGGAGCCACTTGGTCCTCCCTGACCCTGATTCCCCACCTTATCCTGGCACCTCTACTCAGGAGCACTTGGCAGTCAGTCTGGAAATCTCGGCTTAACAAGTGGGACACAAGACACCCATGAGGGACCCGTGTCTCAAGGCCCGGCCACCCTTACTTTCACCAACAAGGAAGTTCACAGCAAGCACACCCCCCATCACGCCTCCAGATTCCTCCTCTTCAACAGAATCAGACAAACATCAGAGCAAACGCTGTAATATGAGAAACAAACTTCCAGCAACAGCTTGTGCAGATAAATGGACACCGTGCAGAAAGGAAAGCTTAACATCATTTCCTCAAAAGGCAGGAAATGTAACCAAAATAGTGTTTACAACAGAAGACACAGCAAAGACAAGGAGGCCTTGAAATGAGAAATATGGTGACGAATGTCAAGAAAGTCTACTAGAAATTACAGCTGAAAGAAGACAAGATCAAAACTGGGAAAGGGAGGATCAGAAAGCCACAGCGCTCATCCGGAGGGCCGACACTGGCCACCCAGAGCCCAGAACAAGGAGCAGTTCAGATGGAAAGAAATCAGCGAATAGTGGAGAAAGCTTCCCAGACCTGACGGCACGAGTTTCCATGCAGAGACCTTGAGGGTCCTGCATAGACCGTCCCTGCAGATCCCCCATGAACTCTGCACTCAGCCAGAAGGAACGGACTCGGGGACCAGGAGGACGCAGGGGGCTCTCGGGCCCCAGAGCAACCACAGGGCTGGAAGTCAATGCAGCACCCCAGGATTGGGCCTCAGGGGGTCCAGCAATAAGCGTCGATTCTCAAGGTGTGGACACTGAGGGCAAGCGGTCAGTTTGCTCAGGCTGAGGTGTCATGATGCTGTTCACGTGACCAGTAGGGAGCGTGCCACGCGGTGAGGGCCCAGGGCTGAACAGAGGGGCCAACAATTAGTACCTAAAAGACAGTGATAGTAGCCAGTGGCTGAGAGGCCAGGGGGCCACTGAAGGTCAGCTCAGAGATCAGGGAGCAAGTGCCCCGGAGAGGAGGAGGGTGGGGGGCGCGTTCAGGGGCTGCTGCTCCAGAACACACTTAATAAAACTAGGCAAACGCTAACCTGGGGGCGTTGCCTCAGACAGAGTCTTCCCTTGAAGTTCACGGAGCTGGAACGGTGGTGCCGTCACGTAACTCAATAAACGCGCCCTTTGTTATCATTACTGTTATCATCAGGGAGCCTTCGCCACAAATTAGTATATTAATAATTAATATCAAATTGTCTTTCTGTGCGTCTCCCAGGGACGAGAAGATGCTGGTGAGGATGTGGAAAGTTCATCTGTCACTGCAAGTCTAATCGCCTCCCACGTCTTGGTCCAGGAAAACACCATCCATCTGCTGCATCTCTGAGCTCTGTGTCCCGGGAACCCGGGGACTGTAGGGTGTGCAGACGTCCCGGGCACGCAGGCTGCCCACCGTCGGCTGGGTCTGTGGGCAGAGCAGCTCGGGTCCCACGGGAGACACGCAGCAGAGGGGTGTTGACACCTGTGCACAGTCAGCATGCCCCGCGCACACCGGCTGGGGCCTGTCCAGGCCGGCCCAGGTCCCGGTGCCACGGCAGCCCCTCAGTGAGCCGCAGGACCCCTGATCCCTTGTCCTCCTGAGGACAGGCAGCTAAGGTGATGGAATAAAAAGTGCCCAGAAGAGGGGAGTGTGGCCTGTGAGCCCACCCCGAGAGGTCAGTCCTGTGACTACACGGGCTCCCGACACACGGCTGGGAGTCACACAGCTGCTACCCGTGTGTGTGCGTGTGCACGTGTGTGTCGCGTCATGGTGACACACAGACAGCTAGAGTGAAAGCTGACTAGCTCGGGCCATAGTCTGAGGCCGGGCCTGGACTGCTGTGGACACCAGAGGCGCTCGGGGGTCTCCCCTGCACGGTCATCACCATGGGGCTGGACCGAGGTGGAACTGCCAAGTGGGGTGGGACCTGGAGGGGCCTCAGGTGGAGGGCCAGCTCCTCCTGCTCACCTCCCTCAGCACGTCGGCGCTCTGTGAGTGCGTCCCAGGAATGCGGTCCTGCAGGTGCACTGCTCCTGGAAACGCCTGACTTACCGGAGGAGAGCCGAGGAAGGAGAAGGAACCAGAGTCCACCAGCAGTGACCATGGGCTGGGTAGGGGACGTGAGGCCGCAGCCTCCACGCCCAGCTCACGTCCTCCCCAGGCAGCTTCCTCAGCCTGAGAGCAGCAGGGGACAGTCACATTGAGCTGGGCGTCCTCATCTTCGGGGACTTCACGAGGCATCTGCTGGAGCCTTGGCAGCCCGTCGCTACCCTTCGGGGGGCCTGTGATCTCAGCCTGGAAGCCATTCGGAAAGGAAGACTGGGAACACAGGGACCCCTGGTGACCTGACAGTGACCAGGTCCCTGCCTGGCCTCGCCTGGAAGGACGCAAGCCGGGGGGCAGGAGGCTTGACCAGACGAGGCCCGAGGTCACGGCCCACCTGGCCAGTGTGGTGGGGGACCCTCGGGCCTGGTCCAAGGGCCGTCCTTGCTGTGAGAGACGAGAACCGCACACACATCCACCAGCACAGCTGGCACCTCCAGACCAACAGAGGGGTGAGGGGGCCGCGTGACCGCAAGGCCAGCTGGGCCAGGACCACCGGCGCTCCTCCCGCTGCCGCTCCCCACTGCCCGGGCTCGGCTATCCCAGCTGCCTCAGTGCAACCCTTGGTTGTTGGCTTCATGCAAGAGAATACTGAGTTACAGTCATTTAGGGAGAAAAAGAATTAGCTTTTTTGAATGTCCACGTCCTCAAACACTGAGCACAAAATTAAGAAACAAAAGCTGAGGACCACAGACCATCCCAGCTTGAGAACAAGGTCACGTTAGTGACAAACCACAGCCTCCGGAGGCTTCCCGTCCAGTGGCCCAGTGGTTTCCCGGGCCTGAGGGGCCCCGGTTGCTAGCTGGGGACGTGGCTGACGGAGAGGCTGTGGGGTGCCGGGGGTGGGCCAGGCCCCTGTGCCTTGGGAAACCTTCGTGGTGACCCACTGATCACTCCAACCCGAGCGCTGACCCCAAAAGCTTAGCTGAACCAGAAGCCGCTGGCGAGATGTCCCCAGGGCCGAGTGCCCAGACGTGAGGTCAAGAGACCTCTCAATGTCCAGCCCAAGTGCTCGCTGAAGCTTTTGTTAAAATACTGGGGTTTTTTCTCAGAAAAAAAGAAGGCAAACTCATTATAGAAACACGGGAAAGTATAGAAAAATAGAAGGAACTGGGGATCACCAAGAGCCTCAATTCGGAGAGGACCGGGGTTAATGCCCCTGCATGATTCCTCTCAATTGTGCGTGTGTATGCGTGTGTGAATGTACATGCATGTGTGTGCAGGTATGTGTGTACATGTGTGCATCTATATGTACGACTGTGTGTGTGTGCATGTGCGTGCACGCAGGCAGGCATATATGTGTGTGTGTGTGGAGGCAGGACAACCGCTCAGTGCAGCCCGGGCCAAAATCCAGCCCCAGACATGGGGGCGTCCGTCGCGGGTCTGGAGTGCTGGCTCCCAGAGCCCTTGCAGGGGCACTCTTTCCCACAGCAGGCCCATTCTCCGAAACTGTGCTTCTTATGAGCTTAAGGACGCCACTGCCGACAACACCTCACGGGGTCAATGTGAGGGTGGCTGACCTTTCCTGGGAGTCAGTCCTGGATGCAGAATTATTGACCAGAGGGCAAAGATGTTTCAGGGCTTGTGGCACACAGGCCAGAGGAGCGACCTCCCTTAGGATACGACTGTAGGGCTGCACCCTCTCATCACGAGGGGCCCCTGAGCATCTCAGGCACCCTGGACCCCCAGGGACCTAAACAGCCCCCCAGACCACTGAGTTGGCTTTTGACCCTGCCCAAGGTGCCAGGACACAGGACGCAACCCTAAGACGGCCAGCACACTGACCCTTGACCCGGGCCTTCCCGGGGCCTGGACTGCAGTGGGGGTGGGCGAGGCGCACCTCTGCCAGAGGAGGAGGGTCAGCCTTGGGTCTTTGCCGGGTTCCAAGGACTCTGAGTGCCTCCTGGGCCCGCTTGCAGCATCGCCCCCTACAGCCCTCAAGCATCTCCCACCCATGGATCATCCTCATGGGGCCCCCCACCCTGTACCCACCCTTCCCCATGGCCCCCTCTTGACCCACCCTTCCCCATGACCCCCTGCACCCACCCTTCCCCAAGACCCCTTGCACCCACCCCTCCCCATAGCCCCCTGCACCCACCCCTCCCCAAGACCCCTCGCACCCACCCCTGCCTAAGACCCCCTGCACCCACCCCTTCCCATGACCCCTTGCACCCACCCCTCCCCAAGGTCCCCTGCACCTGCCCTTCCCCATGAGCCCCTGCACCCACCCCTCCCCAAGACCCCTTGCACCCACCCCTGCCTAAGACCCCCTGCACCCACCCCTTCCCATGACCCCTTGCACCCACCCCTCCCCAAGGTCCCCTGCACCTGCCCTTCCCCATGACCCCCTGCACCCACCCCTCCCCAAGACCCCTTGCACCCACCCCTGCCTAAGACCCCCTGCACCCACCCCTTCCCATGACCCCTTGCACCCACCCCTCCCCAAGGCCCCCTGCACCTGCCCTTCCCCAAGACCCCCTGCACCCACCCCTCCCCAAGACCCCTTGCACCCACCCCTCCCCAAGACCCCTCGCACCCACCCCTCCCCATAGCCCCCTGCATGCACCCCTCCCCAAGACCCCTCGCACCCACCCCTGCCTAGGACCCCCTGCACCCACCCCTTCCCATGACCCCTTGCACCCACCCCTCCCCAAGGTCCCCTGCACCTGCCCTTCCCCATGACCCCCTGCACCCACCCCTCCCCATAGCCCCCTGCACCCACCCCTCCCCAAGACCCCTTGCACCCACCCCTGCCTAAGACCCCCTGCACCCACCCCTTCCCATGACCCCTTGCACCCACCCCTCCCCAAGGCCCCCTGCACCTGCCCTTCCCCAAGACCCCCTGCACCCACCCCTCCCCAAGACCCCTTGCACCCACCCCTCCCCAAGACCCCTCGCACCCACCCCTCCCCATAGCCCCCTGCATGCACCCCTCCCCAAGACCCCTCGCACCCACCCCTGCCTAGGACCCCCTGCACCCACCCCTTCCCATGACCCCTTGCACCCACCCCTCCCCAAGGTCCCCTGCACCTGCCCTTCCCCATGACCCCCTGCACCCACCCCTCCCCATAGCCCCCTGCACCCACCCCTCCCCAAGACCCCTTGCACCCACCCCTGCCTAAGACCCCCTGCACCCACCCCTTCCCATGACCCCTTGCATCCACCCCTCCCCAAGGCCCCCTGCACCTGCCCTTCCCCATGACCCCCTGCACCCATCCCTCCCCATGACCCCCTGCACCCACCCCTCCCCAAGGCCCCCTGCACCTGCCCCTCCCCATGACCCCCTGCACCCGCCCCTCCCTAAGAACCCCTGCACCCCCTCCAAGACCCCCTGCACCCGCCGCTGCCCATGTCCCCCTGCACCCGCCACTCCCCCAGCTGCTCCAAGGGCACCAGACATCCTGGGAAGGCCCTCTTGCTCACATGCTTTCCCCACTTTCCAGGTTACCTTTGCCCTGTTGTCCTACTTAAACCCGCATTCCTGACCCCAGCACTTCACTCTCCTGGTTTCTTTCCTCTGTAGCTCTCTTCCCACCTGACAAACATCTTCTTTGCCCCAGGCCAGTCTCCTGGACCCGAGGTCCCCATGGTGTCCTCTGGTGTGGCTGCTGCTGCAGACAGAGCCTCGCACATGTGGGCCTGGATTGCTCACCCAGGCGCCATGGGCCCCCAGGGCTGTGCCCTGCCAGGGGCAGAGCCTTCAAGGCCCTGGGATGGGGGTCCTGCCCTCGGTGGTCTCGCACTGGGCCAGTCTCCCCTCCTAGACACCACGTCTCTCTGGCCCCTAGGTGACACTGGTTGGCAGGGGACAGCGGCAGAGGCCTCGGGTGGCTGGGACAGAAACTCTGCTGTCTCTAACCCTTCAGGAGGGGATAGGATGCTCCCCCAGGGCCCCAGGGCCAGCACGGGCCTCCACTCACGTTTAGTCCTACATGAACCAGGCAGCAAAGCCAGCTCCTCCTCGAACCTGAAGCCAACAGAGCAGTGACAGGGGCCCGGGGGTGAAGAGGAAGAAGGCAGGGAGACTGGAAGCTGGGCAGGGCACACCCCTCTCTCAGTGGCCCCTCTGCGGCGGGCCCCTGCATGGACCCTCAGGGGAGAGCTCCAATCTGGGACCCTGGGACCCTCCTGAGCTGCCAGAGCACAGCTCTGCTTCGGGCCCCAGCACCCACACTCAGACCTGAAACCAGTGTCCGAAGTCAGGGATGTAGAATCGCGCCTTGAATTAATTTTTGTTAATGTTGAATTTCAATCATGTTTGTCTTTTTATGTGTGTATTTGGTGTTTCGAGCTTTTAATCCCTTTGGGGTTGAAAATTTTCAAGACAGAATGGAACAGAGGATGAGGAGAATGTCTTGTGCTGGGACTGACCCTCGGAGGGCCCCGAGGCCCAGGCACTCGCCCCCACCAGGGGTGAGTCACCTCCCCGGACCCCAGCCCGCAGCCCCTCACACCCTTTATTCCCGAGGGTGGCACAGTCGGGCCCGAAGAGCAGTGTGTGCCACACTCGTCCGTCAGGCTTCACGGCATTTTCCTTACACTGAAGCTCGAGAGAAGGTTTCCACAGGCTGGGGGAAAGACCAAGCCCACTCAATGCTCACTTATACTGGTATTTGTAAACACCTTTATTAGCACCGTGCGGTCCTAAGAGCGTGTAGGACACTCTAGGGATTGTAAACGTCTAGGGGACATCAGATCAACGAACGATCCGAAGCAAAAGAACAAAAGTATGTCAAATAAACTACGTGAGAATTCTGACACTGAAAAAATTCCAAAACCTAAAGGAAGATGCGAATGTGGGACAAACACGGAGGCGGGGCAGGGCCACATCCTGCCTCTGTGGTGGGTCTGCCCCGGCGGGGGCTGGGCGGGGGAGCCTCCCCGGGACACCACAGCGGCAGGAGACGCAGAGCGACTTGTATTTGGGGCAAAACTCTGAGGTACAAGGCTCAGGCCAATCGCAGCGAAATCTGCCTTCAGGGAAGTGACCTCCGTGCCGTTCCAGTGTCTAATGCACGTGAAACAATCTTCAAGAGCACAATGTCACACTGGTTTTCAAAGTTTCTATTGGCGTCCAGTTGCTTTAGAATGCCGTGTGGCTTCCACTGCGCGGTGCCGCGGGCCGCCTCTCCCTGCGCATCTCCCCTTGCCATGGACTTCCTTCCCGCTCGGTCACCACAAGCACCGAGTAGGCTTCCCAGTGCTCACAAGTCACCTCTTCAATACCTACTAGTGTGTATGTGTTGATCCCAATCTCCCAGCTTCACTCAGCCTCTTAAAAATTCTGCCTCCTCCCCCAGAAAAGCCACAGGGTGAATGGTCGTTTAACTCTACCCCTTGCTTGCATTTCTGAGAAGCCAAAGGCCCGAGGGGCCCTGGTAGGCCATGGGCCCCTGCTCCCGCCCCAGCCAGGGCTGCCTCCCAGAGGAGCACCTCCATGCGGGGCTCAGGAGAGTGGGCAGGGGCGTTCCTGGAGGTGTGTGAGCTGTCACAGGCCAGGGCTGGGACAGGAGTCAGGGTGCCGGGGCCAGGACAGGCGTCAGGGTGCCTGGGCCAGGACCATGGGTCAGGGTGCCGGGGCCGGGACAGGGGTCAGAGTGCTGGACCAGGGGTCAGGGTGCCGGACCAGGGGTCAGGGTGCCGGGGCTGGACCACGGGTCAAGGTGCCGGGGCTGGACCAGGGGTCAGGATGCCAGGGCTGGGATAGGAGCCGCCGCGCTCTGAGGTGGGATGCAGCCCCTCCTTTGTGGCCCCGGCCCCCCGGGTGGAGCCCCTGAAGGCACAGCACTCCCACCAGGCATTGCTTGGTTTATATGACTCCACACCTGGCCTGGGGTCACCCAGTGCCACGCTGGACCCACCTTCCAGTTGCAGCCCATGGGGTAAAAGCGCAGCAGCTGAAGGCATGACCGCAGACCCTGTTCCCGGGAGGGGGCCAGCTTCTGGCCTCCTGAGCTGTGAAGCTGCGTCTGCAGGCTCTTGCCACTCAGAGGAACTGCTCCTGGATGACACCCGTGTGCACAGGAGAGATGGAGCCTACACGGGGCGGGCCTGTGGCTGCCCGTGGCCTCTGGCAGGAAAGTGCCCTCCAACTGCTGTGATGTGGGCAGAGGCTAGGGAGGCCCTCAGAGAGTGTCCCCCACCCCCTAAGATGACAGCAGTGCCCCCAGGCTCCCATCCGCACCAGCATCACAGCAGAGTCTGCAGAGGAGCTCCATGGAAAGCTCAGCGTCTGAGCCGCCGGTGCCTCTCTAGTCTGACTCTGGGCGGACTCCAGGCCTTTCTTTCAAGGCTCTGCAGCCCCCTCTCCAAGCCTCCTGCTGGCGGCCTAGCCGCTCTGCTTCCCCCCAAGCCAGAATCAGAGAGAAGGTGGAATGTGCGTCCACCTGGGGTTGTCACCAACCTTGTGCACAAGGCTATCGGCTCTGAGTGTCTCTGTTCTGAAGTGAGGCGGTTCTGTCCGGCTCTAATCTCCCCTGGCAGCCATCTGGACCGAGGCAAACTCTGCCAGCGTTTGGACTCTGTACATAAGAAACTCCGACCTGAAATGTTTTTATAGGCTTAAAAGTTTCGGTGAAAACATTTCTTGAGAAGTTTCTGTAAGAAAAGAGCATTTATTTTGGTTCCGTGTCTGCTGGCAGGTTGCCTGGCTCTGCACCCCCCAACCCCCGTGCCGCACCCCCCCACCCCCGGCTCTTTGTTCTAACTGGGCTTCCCAGCCTCTGATCAGCAACTTGGGCTGAGAAGTGGGAAGGCCCTCAGAACACTTCCCTCCACCGCAGCACCGCGTGTCCCCAAGACTAGGCAGCCCTCTGTTGGTGGGGGCAGGCCCCAGCCCAAGTCGGGCCAGGACAGGGGCCTCAGCCGGCGGGGGCTCCTGCCAGCGGAGACACTCCCACTGGGAGTCTGAGTGGGAGGAGAGGGCAGGTTTTATGGGACTTGGAAAAAAAGAATGACAACCACTTAAAATATGTCACAAATTCCTTTCATGAGATGGACGGATTGTGGCCAGCCACACTCTCGGAGTGAAAGGGTGGGGAGAGGGTGAGGGCGAGGACGCGGCCTCGTCGCACGTCCAGGACAGGCGGCTGTGCCGGGCGCTCGGCTTCTCCCCGGGGCCTGCAGTCCACGTCCTGGCGGGTCCTCAAACACCCGCTGCGAGTGCTGGTCTGGGAACCTCACTGTGAAGCTGGAAAGATGCATCTTTGCTGCCTGAAGATCGAGCCTTCCGAGCAGCCCTATCAGAATACAATGACACCCAGCTGTATTTTAATGTGTGACTCCATCTCTCTCTAAGCTACTTGTGACACAGGTTTGTAAAACAACTAATTTAATACAGTGTACTGTCCCCTCAGTTGTGTCTGACTCTTTCAACCCCATGGACTGTAGCCCGCCAGGCTCCTCTGTCCACAGGATTCTCTAGATAAGAACACTGGAATGGGTTGCAGTGCCCTCCTCCAGGGATCTTCCCAACCCAGGGATCGAATCCGCATCTCTTGTGTCTCCTATATTTGCAGGTGGTTTCTTTACTATTAGTGGCACCAGATACACCTGTAATGACTGTTTTTGACATTGATGACCAATGTCATCTTCAAATAAGTTTTCTGCTAATAAAACTCTGTGATGAGAGAGAGACCTGAAGGGGGAGAAGGGGGCTTTGGAGCCCTTGTCAGCTCCCAGCCCAGGCCGCATCCCTGGCTGTCCCAGTGTGTAAGCACCTCTCACCTGCTCCTGCGGGCATGGTCCCCTACTCCTCTGCAGCGCCCACGTCCTGGACCCCACCCCCAGCTCACACAGATCCTGCTCTTGAGTCTCGGGTACCGCCTGACCTGGGTTCCAGGTTTTTCATCTCAATGACTGGTGAAGACTATCAGACCCCTGTCTAGATTCAGCGGAGGGTAACGCAGAGAGCCTTCAAAGGCCCCAGGTGGCCACAACCCCCAGGCACCTTCTAACATCCTCACCCCAAGCCTTCCAGCCCTGCCGCCCCTTGGCACCAACCACCACCCTCAGGTTTTGATGGTTTGATGCGGCAGCCCTCACAAGGCCACCAAGACACTCACCTGAAGACCCCCTGCCCCGCCGTCCTGCTGTGTTACAAGCAGGGCACTCCTGCGTTCTCTGTAACCTAGAGACAGTCGCCTTGCGCAGGGGGCACTGGCCGGGGCCGAGCACAGGAGTCAGCGCCTGAGGTCCGTGCATCTGGCGCAGGCTCTGCTTTCTGCCCGCACTGGGCCCTTCACACGCTCAGCCCTCCGTGCCTTCCTGGTCCTCCCAAAGCCCTCTCACTCGCTCTCCGGCCAGACAAGAGCACGGCTCTCCTCAGCCCCAGCCTTTCCTCCCCTTGTCGAGCAGATGGGGCTTTGCCATTTTCACCTGGAGGATACTGACTACAGAAGTAGAGATCCCCTCTTGCACACGTCCTTCTAAAGGCAAATTGTGCCCCACTGTGGTGACAGGAAAGAATGCAAACCAGGGAGCCTCACTGCCACGTGCCTGTGCCGACTGGCTCGAGGTCTGACGGCAGCTGCAGGAGGGGAACTCAGGGGGATGGGCAGCCGCCTGGCTTCTCTGCAGAACCCTGCATTTTGCAACAATGGTAGATTTTGTTAGCTTGTTAATTCCTTCAGACCAGGTACTGTGTTTATTATCTAATTTATTAATTCATTCATTTGCTCTTTATGCATGTATAGCACACTCTCCAGCATGGTAGGCAGACACTTTACTAGCACGAGAATAACCCCTTTATGGAATATGATCACCCAGTTCAACATTTCATTCTCACAAAGGCAATTACTGCATGAATCCCCCTCTTCAAACTTGCAACACTTTATGATGAGAAGAAATGCTTCTTCATTCCAAGTGTTTTCCCCACAAAAAAGCTGGCAGTTGCCACGACAGACGAGTGATGTAGGTACTTGTATAAGTGCACTGTTGTGCTGTAGTGGAAACAAACCTAAGAAAGAACAATACAGCAAAAGAAAGCCTGGAGTCAGAAGACCAAAATTCAAACGCTGTTTCTCCAGGGACCAGTTAAGTTGCTAGCTTCTCTGGAAGTCAGTTTCCTCGTCTAGGAAACAAGGATGATGAAACCTCCTGCCTCTCACGGATGTCATGGAAATGAAATCAGAAAGGGGGTGAGCACACCTTGAGGACAACTTGAGGGCAGGAAGCTCACTGCAAGGAGGTGAAACCTGGACGGAGAGCTGCTGCAGAGCACTGAGCTGCTCAGCCACTCCGTATCACTGCTCAGGGTATTTCCAAATCTTGGTTTGCAGCTGAGCCTGGATAACTGCTGTCCTGCCCGGTTCCAGTGTGTGCCGGCCACAGTCAGGACCCCGAGCACACACAAGTGGCCTCTCGTTCTACAAGGGTCGACTTCCAACTGGCTGTCCAAATGACTGAGGGCAGCTCTCCCCATCTAGGGCCATCCCAGAGCACAGAGGAAACCCAAGGCCTCTTACTGCCAGGCCTGGGAGGACGAGGCAAATAACCTGGGATTACTCTCCCTGACCAGCACAGGGAGGACGCCCCTCCTGACATAAGAGGATCTTTCATTTCTGGAAATGAAATTTCCCCTTCTCATGGTGGATAGGGGTTCTTCCTGAATCCTCCCAAACCTCAGCACCCTGAGTGCTCACACAACTTTGCCATATTTACACAACACTTGTGCTATTTAGTTACTTAATAATTTTCTTTGAATTAATTTTAAATGTAATCCTTTAAAAAAAAAAACTTGTCCTTATCCTAAGTAAAATGCGACCCCATGGACTGCAGCCTACCAGGCTCCTCCGTCCATGGGATTTTCCAGGCAAGAGTACTGGAGTGGGTTGCCATTGCCTTCTCCGGAATAACATCATAGGCTTAATGTATTTGTTGTATTTTTTCTATTACACATTCAGACATAATACATAATACCTATGTATTATGTATACATAATACTATGTAATACAGTATACATAATAACTATGTAATGAGTAAATTAAAACATGTCTTTCCCTCAGTTCAGTTCAGTTCAGTCGTGTTCGACTCTGCAACCCCATGGACTGCAGCACGCCAGGCCTCCCTGTCCATCACCAACTCCCGGAGTTTACTCAAACTCATGTCCATTGAGTCCATGATGCCATCCAACTATCTCATCCTTTGTCATCCCCTTTTCCTCCTGCCTTCAATCTTTCCCAGCATCAGGGTCTTTTCAAATGAATCAGTTCTTCGCATCAGGTGCCCAAAGTATTGGAGTTTCAGCTTCAGCATCAGTCCTTCCAATGAATATCCAGGACTGATTTCCTTTAAGACTGACTGTCCCTACGCTACCTAAAAAGTCTCAGCGGTTCAATCTGGGAAAACCTCTTGAAAGAACCCGGTTTGCCTTTGGGTAAGGGCCAGAGGGCGTGGCAGGGCCCTGACACCCAGCGCGGGAGAGCCTCCGTCCCCACCCCCATCCCGGCACAGCGCGGGACCGGACTTCGTAGAGAAATTCGCTGAAGGAACGTCTCCATCTAGTGGCAGAGACCTCTCATTACAGCCGGAAGGCAGCTCTGGCTAAAAGGCGCCAGGGGGTTCCTTTCGGGGTGACGAAAAAGTTTAGGAATGAGAGTGCGGGTGGCTGCTTACCTCACTGAATATACTAAAACCCTCTGAATTGTACACTTTAGAGGGATGAATTGCCTGGTAAAAATTACATCTCAATTTTCAAAAAAAGAACAATTATGGGAGGATTCGATATGAACAGAAGGAGAAAACACCACCTGTGCCTTCTTCTGGTGAAATTACATTATCTGAAGCGTGGCAGCGAGGGCGTCTTTTTCTTCGCTCTGTGTCGGGATGTGAAGTTTACATCCAGGGGCCACAAGTCTTACCAGAAACCGATTCTTTCATTCGTTTGTAAACCACGGCTATAGCTATTAAACACAATTTTTCCATGATTCCTTTAGCTGATATTCTAAAAAGTTGTCTCTGTTTAAGGCCGTTTCACCCTAAAAAGTGCTTTCAAGCGGCAATTACACAGATCTGAAATGTGCAGCCTGTGCCTTCACAGTCACTTCACAGAGGAGTTGGTGGGTGTGGTTAAATTATGATGTTTTATTCTGAGGGGAGGCTGAGAAACATCTGCTCCTTGATGAAAACCATGTGTTGCTGCAAGACACTACGTCAGGCAGTTTAACACGATGTATCCCTTACAATTACAAGTGCTAAACAGAACACATTACAGAATTCCCACTCATGTTCTCGTCACACACCAACTCAAGAATGTTGCCCTGTAACTCGTAGGGGATTGATCAGTGCAATTATTTTGTAAAGGTCTTTGTCAGTGGATTCAAAATAACCAGAAACAGTAATTATTATTATTTAGGATTCAAGTGTTGATTTTCCAGCTGAGATGCAGCCTCAGCCTCACGCGGCTACAGGTGTGGATGAAGCAGATAGCAAACCCTTCTGTGTGCAGCACGTTTTCTGGGAGGGCCTCTCACCCTGCCGGGCACATGCTCCCACTGCAGTGCGTAGGAAGGTGGTCCCAAGACCTCCAGACAAGCCAGCGTGAGCTCAGTTCCGCCCCAGCCACAGCTCACGTCCTCACGCCCTAAGCAGGTCTCCCTCACTGGGAGGCTTGAGAGAAGGTGCTTCCCCAGCCCACCTGCTCAGAGGGCTTTGTCCCCAGCCCCCACCCCCAGAGGGCTTTGCTTGCCCCACTGCTGCAGGAGCAAGTCAGCCCCTCCAACCTCAGTGCCTCAGCCAGAGCTGTTGGGACAGGGGAAGAAGCCGGGGCAGCGTCTGGCAACAGCTCTGACAGCCCCAACTCCACTTCCCCACCCCAGTCCTGCTTCCCCTCCTCTCCTCTCACATCTCATACCCTGAGGCCCATGTGCACAGTCTAGAATGTGCAGGATGAATTATTTAGCCCCAAATGTCGTTAGCTCTCAAGTTGAGAGATCCTGAGCTAGACTGGCCATGGAAAAAGAGAGGAGACAGTGAGCAAAACTGGTAATGAAAGGGGCTTTCACGAGAAACCATGCCTGAAATAAAGAAACGTTAAGATGAAATGGACAAATCCTTAGAAAGACACAAATGACCACAACTGACTCAAGAAGAAACAGAAAACTGGAACGAACCTACAACAAGTAAAGAAATTCAATTGGTGATTTTAAGTCTTTCAACAAAGAAAAACTCAGTCCTATGTGGTTTCAATGGTGAATTCCATCATACATTAATATTTTAGAGAAAAGCCATGAAATTAAAAGATGCTTGCTCCTAAGAAGAAAAGCTATAACAAACCTAGACATACGTTATTAAAAAGCAAAGACATCACTTTGCTGACAAAGGTCATTAGAGTCAAAGCTATGGTCTTTCCAGTAGTCATGTGTGGATGTGAGAGTTGGACTGTAAAGAAGGTTGAGCACCGAAGAATTGATGCTTTCAAACTGTGATGCTGGAGAAGACTCTTTAGAACCCTTGGACTGCAAGGAGATCAAGCCAGTCCATCCTAAAGGAAATCAACCCTGAATATTCTTTGGAAGGACTGATGCTGAAGCTAAAGCTCCAGTATTTTGGCCACCTGTTGAGAAGAGCCGACTCATTGGAAAAGACCCTGATGCTGGGAAAGATTGAGGGCAGGAGGAGAAGGGGACGACAGAGGATGAGATGGTTGGATGGCATTACTGACTCAGTGGACATGAACTTGAGGAAACTCTGGGAGAGAGTGAAGCCTGGTGTGCTGCAGTCCATGGAGTTGCAAAGAGTCGGACACGACTTAGTGACTGAACAACAACTGTTGGGGAAGTCGTATTAGGAATTTATATTTGACTGTGACTCTTCGGGCTATTGTGTACAGTGTCCTCTTGCATGAGGGCCAGTGTCAGTTTAAGGACCCCACAAGCCACTTGGCCAAACAAGATGGGTGCTGAGATAGTAATAGCATGGAGTAGCTTCTACTTTATAAGAAGACAGTATATAATACTTACAACGTACAAAATATGCATTAATCAACCAGTCGTGTTATCAGTAAAGTTTCCAATCAACATTAGGCTTTCAGCAGTTAAGTTTGGGGAGTCAATAGTTATACACAGATTTTTGACTGCACAGAGGGGTCAGCGTCCAGTCCTTAAAAAGTCAAGTGTACTATCATCAAATAACCTGAAATGAAATTAAGAAAATAATTCCAAGTACAATAGCATCAAAAAGAAATAAAGCACCTAGCAATGAATGTAAAAAAAAAAAAAAAAAGTTCAAGATTTATTCACTGAAAACTATAAAATACCACTGAGAGAAATTATAGAAAATTTAAATGGAGAAACATCTCACGCTCACAGATTGAAAGATTCGATATTATTTATATGTCAGTTCCCTACAAATTATAGAGGAACAGAGCAATCATTATCAAAATCCCATCATGTTTTTGTAGAAATTGACAAACTGATCCTAGTAAATATGTGGACATGAAAAGGACCTAGACAGCCAAAACAATTTTGACAGAGAACAAAGTTGGAGAACTTAGGCTATTGGATCTCAAACTCACTATAAAGCTACAGAAATCAAGATCAGCTGGTGTTAACATAAGGACGGACATAAAGATCAATGGAACAGAACTTGAAATTCTAGGATGTTCATGGTCTGTACCGTAAAATTTAACACAAAATAACATTTTAAAGAGTCATTGGAGAGAGATTTCTTCCTATTAAGGACTCTCTCAACCCCATAGCTTACTCTCACGTCTGTCTTGTGCTGGATTCAGAGCAGGGACCGGCGGGAGAGGACTCCAACCCATTCTCTGCTGTGAATTACACGAACATGATTGTCTTGGGACCTGCTTTTTAGAAACTCTCTCTCCAGCAGCTGTAATGGAAATTTGGTCATGAGATGAGAAGCAAATTAGGAGGTAATTTGTACATAAAATCATGTGGAATTCATGCAGGAACATTACTTCCTATCACACAACATCGTACTTTTTATTAGGAAAGTTTTCAGATACGCAAAAATACCAACGTTCCTGATATCCCTCTCATCAGGACAGAACCTACCTTGTTCAATCACACTTCCCATTCAGTAGGCCTGATTGTTTAGAAATAAATCCCAGGTATCCTATGATTTCATCTGTAAATATTTCATCACACATCTTTAAATGATAAAGGTTGCCCTTAAACTGATACTCAAATCACCAGTAATCTCCTATAGGTGGAGAAGGAAATGACAACCCACTCCAGTATTGTTGCTGGAGAATCCCATGGAAGAGAAGCCTGGTGGGCTATAGTCCATGGGATCGCAGAAGAGTTGGATACGACTTAGTGACTGAACAACAGTAGTCTCCTACAGGAATTGAAACAGTAAAAGGAAGCCATCCTCTGTAAGCTGCACAGACTCTGCCTATAAAGTCTCGCTCTCTTTAAACAGCCTTTTTACACCCATCTGATGATGTAAAATCAAATGAGTCTCATGTTCATTTCTCCAAAAATAGTAGACTTTTCCGAGCAGCACAGTCAACAGCAGAGCATGCCGTGGCCAGGAGCCTGCTGTCCCAGGGGGACACAGCAGAGCCCGCCGACGCACCCCCTTCCATGGAGCACACTGGGTCGAGCTCGGACCTAGGAAAGCGGACCCTCAGTCCAGAACAAGGGCAGACTCCCTAGCTCTAAACCTGATAGAGAAGTTTCAAGTGAAAACGTCTGGCTTCGAGATGTGAATCAGAGTCACTCATCTTTTCTCAACATCTGACTTGAAATAATAATTAAAAAAATTAAACCCAAGCCATGTGGGAAGGGATTCCCAGGTGGCTCAGTGGTAAAGAATCCACCTGTCCATGCAGGAGATGTGGGTTTGACCCCTGGGTTCAGAAGATCCCCTGGAGTAGGAAATGGTAATCCACTCTGTATTCTTGCCTGGAAAATTCCGTAGACAGAGGGCTGGTGGGCTACAGTCTATGCGGTCGCCAAGAGTCAGACACGACTGAGCAGCTGAGCACACCTGCACTCGAAGGCTCGAGTGTAACTGCCTCCAGGCCGCCTCTCCCCACCGTAACAGACAGTGTGCCAGAAAGATGCCAGGAGACCAGTGCTGCTGACCCTGCCACTAGAGTCGTCCCCTCATGTAGGTGGTGAGTGCTACACTACTCTGGCTTAACCAAGGGAGCACTGACTCTCCGCTCCCACAGGCTTGGCTGCACAGACAGCATTTTACTGTGGCTGGTCCAGGAGACCCAAGGGGATGCCACAACATCCCCCTTTACTGGGGAGTAAGACCACAGAGAGAGCAGGGAGACTCTCCTGATCACCCAGCTGCCCTGAAGAAAGTCGCTCCTGGGAAAGTCACTGTTCCCTTCCCCCTCCCTCCCCTTTCCCTCTGGTTTTCTCCCTTTTCTGTATTTCAAGGCACTGGTCTTAGAGGAGTCCTGTGCTCACTGCCCCTTCTGTTTTGGTGAGTGGGGCAGAGGGAAAGCTGCAGATGGAGAAAGCTCATGTTAGTGGGAGAGCACTGCTGACATGTCCGGGGGCGGGGGCGGAGGAAGAGATTCCTGGGAGGAGTGGGGGGAGGGGAGGAGGAGGGGGGAGAGTAGGGGAAGGGGGGAGGGGAGGGGAGAGAAGGGAGAGGGGAGTGGGGGGAGGGGAGGAGGGATCACTTCTGCCATGTGATCCAGTTAGAAACAGAGAAGAAAATCTAAGAGTTTTCCACTTTGGGTGGGACAGCAGTCTGGAGACTTTAGGGGCCCCACACTAAGAACACTTAGATTTCTTCTAGGACATGAATTTCCATGACAGCACGAGGTTTGAAGGAAGCAAAGGACATCCTGAAAGTGAAAGTTGCTCAGTCATGTCCGACTCTGCAACACACAGACTATACAGTCCACTGAATTCTCCAGGCCAGAATACTGGAGTGGGTAGCCTTTCCCTTCTCCAGGGGATCTTCCCAACCCAGGGATCGAACCCAGGTCTCTAGCATTGCAGGCATATTCTTTACCAGGGACATCCTGAAGTCTCTCAAACCAAGGAAATCCTAATGAGCTTGACCCAGGGAGGGAAGTCCAGTTAGAAAATACAAGAAGCAGAGTGGCCCTCAGGGGACTTGCCAATATCACAATTACTGATTATGTATTATGCAAATATTTCATATATCCACCATGTGGGTGGACCAGTTTCTTTTCATTGGAATGCAGCTCTTACATAATAATTACCCCAAAAAGTAAGCTGCTGCTGCTGCTAAGTCACTTCAGTTGTGCCCGACTCTGTGTGACCCCATAGACGGCAGCCCACCAGGCTCCCCTGTCCCTGGGATTCTCCAGGCAAGAACACTGGAGTGGGTTGCCATTTCCTTCTCCAATGCATGAAAGTGAAAAGTGAAACGGAAGTCGCTCAGTCGTGTACGACTCTTAGCGACCCCATGGACTGCAGCCTACCAGGCTCCTCCATCCATGGGATTTTCCAGGCAAGAGTACTGGAGTGGGGTGCCTTTGCCTTCTCTGAAAGTAAGCTATGAAATCTAAAAAAAATGGTGAGAAACAAATTGGTTAATATGGTGGTAGTTTAGTCACTAAGTCGGGTCCAACTCTTGTGACCCCATGGACTGTAGCCCCCCAGGCTCCTATGTCCATGGGATTTCCCAGGCAAGAATACTGGGGTGGGTTGCCATTTCCTTCTCCAGAAGATTTTCTTGACCCAGGGATTGAACCTGCATCTCCTGCATTGCAGGCAGATTTTCTACTGACTGAACCATCAATTGGTAAACATAGGTTAAAGAAAAACAGTCTATAAAACAATGACTAATTTGGGAGTTGTAAAAAATGCAGAATTAAAATATTAGATAATTATAGTGTGTACATCTGAAGAAGAAGAGAGGTATAGTGTTTTGAGATCTATATGTTGTTTGGAAGGAAAGTGGAAAATTGACTTTACATTTATTAAGTAAGGAATGCAGGTTCTTTGGGTTCCTGAACCCAGTTGCAATGTGTGTGTGTGCAGGCCTCCCTACATCAACAAGCAATTCTTGGATGCCAGCAGGATATCCAGGAATCCAACTCAGTCCTGATCCTGTCTCCCTAGAGACAAAATCAGACTCTACAGCTTAAAGGGCTCAGTCCCACAAGACAGCCCTCCACTTCAGAATCCAGTCGAAAGCCCTGGTTCTGTCCTCCTTACAGACTCAAGATCCCGAGGACCCCTCCAACTCAGGATGTCAATCACAAGTCCAGTTTTCACATGCACTTCCGACCAGCTGGCTAGAATCAGAGGTTCCCACAGCCCCCTCCTCGGGTTGGATTAATTTGCTACAACAGCTCACAGCACCTGGGAAAACCTGTTTTCTTACTGGATTACCAATTTATTTTAGAAGGATGTGGCATTGGATGGAAGAGAGACACAGGGTGACACATGGCAGGGAAGCGGGGGCGGGGCGGGGGGAGGGTGGCATGAAGCTTGCATGTGCCCTGCAGGTATTAATATAAAACTTGGAAAGGAAGTAATTAAACAATTATTTGTAAATGATATGAAAACTCCAAAGACTCTACTGATATACTACCTTATTAAAGTAAATGGATCATTGCACAAAAACCCACTGCATTTTTATATACCACCAGCAGTCAATTAGAAAGTATCAATTTTTAAAAGTATCATGCATGAAGTATCAACAATGAAAAATAATGGACAAAAGTGTCAACAACAAAAAATAAAGTAACCAGAAATAAATGTAAAGTGAAAGAAAGAAAGTGAAGTCACTCAGTCGTGTCCGACTCTTTGCGACCCCGTGGACTATAGCCTGCCAGGTTCCTCTGTCCATGGGATTCTCCAGGCAAGAATACTGGAGTGGGTTGCCATTTCCTTCTTCAGGGGATCTTCCCAACCCAGGGATTGAACCCAGGTCTCCTGCATTGTAGGCAGACGCTTTGTCCTCTGAGCCACCAGGGAAGCCCTGGAATAAATGTAACCAATATACAAATCCTACATGCAGAAAATCATAAACTCTTATTGGAAGATTTTAAAGGGGGCCTAAATAACTAGAGTGATATACTGTTTACAGATGGAGAGATTCAAATCACAAAGATGTATCTTCTCCCCAACCTGAATTATAGATTCCATGTAGTTCTGAGCAAAACTCTTAACAGGTATAATCAATAAATTTGACATATTAATTAAAAAATTTATGAAGCAATGACCAAGAATAGCCACAAAACTTCTTCCTAAATAAGTAAACTACTATGAGCAATTGCCCTCACAAATAATACGCCTTATTATGATGCTATAGCAATGAAGACAAGGCAAGAACCCAAAATAGAAAGTCCAAAATAAGCCCATGTATTTATAGAGACTTACTGAGTATCCGAGGTGGCACTGCAGCTCAGTGGGAACAAGATAAGCCTTTCAACGGCAGTAAGCTAGTAGTAATAACCAGGAGAGCTAGGATAACTGGTAACCCATATGGGAAAGAAGTCATATCCCTGCCTTACACCATGTACAGAACATCCATTTCTTATTAAAGACTGAGCTGTGAAAGGCAAACTCTTATAAAATTAAGGAGTAAAAAAGGAAGCTATCTTTATACTCTCGGGTTAGGGGATACATTCTTAAAATTAAAGACTTCTGTTCTCAAATGACCATGAAAAATACAAGTCAAAAACTGGTGGATGATATGGGTCACATAAACAATAAAAGATCTGTTTCAGGAACCGCAAGGAACTACCACTGCTGAACAAGAGAAAGACAAACAACCCAACAGAAAAATGAGCAACAAACTTGAATCGACATTTTGCAGAAAACACAAAAGGCAAATTTAAAAAAGAAAAAATAGGAAAAGATACTAAGTCAAAATGGCTAGCAGACAAATACAAATTAAAATCACAACTTGATTTTAACAATTTTCATTTAGATTGGCAAAGATTAAGTAGGATAATAGCAATTCATTGAGAATGTGGTGAGAATATAAGCTGAGACAACAATTTTGACATATCTCATAAATCTGAACACTTGCATATCCTGATTCAGCAATTCCACATTTATGTACATATCCTCAGATTTCAACTCATTATACTAAGAAACATGCAGAAATATGTTCATTGTAGCAATTTCCATATTACCAAAAAGGGAAAACAATCTAAATGTCCTTCTATAAAATAATGAATAAATAAATCCTGTCATATTCCCCCAATGAGCTATTATATAGAAGTCACAATAAACTGTACCCATATAAAATAATA
Source organism: Bos grunniens (assembly GCF_055505025.1). Lineage (NCBI taxonomy): Eukaryota > Metazoa > Chordata > Mammalia > Artiodactyla > Bovidae > Bos > Bos grunniens. The sequence continues at coordinate 2,291,576 of NC_141188.1, read as the reverse complement.
CAAATAAAATTTGTATAGTGATGAATGAAAAAACCATTTACAGATTTAAAAACATATGATGCATTTTAATAAACATCAAAAACAAGCATCACTAAACAGTATCTTTGTGCATACATTTATACAAATGCAGCAAAACGTCATACAACAGGAAAAAGACAAACATGAATTTGAGGATGGCTGATACCTCTGGTAGGGAATCAAGGGGATGAGATGGGATTGTAAGGAGCACGGATGTAGCTATAACGATATTGGTCATGTTCAACATTTTCAGACCACGGATAGGTTCATTTTAGGATTACACTGTCTTTGGTATGTACATAATTTACAGTTTTTAAATGAGGGGAGGGAAGAACAAAGGGTGAGAGAAATCCAATTGAAGACCATGACAGGTCTATCCTGGAGATATAGAGGGTTTGGTTCCAGACCACTGCAGTAAAAATGAATATTGCCAAGTCTCACAAATTTTTGGCTTCCCAATGCATGTAAACATTATTTCTACATTATACTGTAGTCCTTTATGGGTGTCTATTTAAAGAAAAAGTGTAAATACCTTAACTTAAAAATGCTTTATTGTTAAAAAATGCTAAGCATCATCTGAGCCTTCAGTGAGTCGTAATCTTTTTGCTGGTGGAGGGTCTTGCCTGGATGTTGATGGCTGCTGACTGATGAGGGTGGTGGTTGCTGAAGGCTGGAGTTGGAGTGGCAATTTCTTAAAATAAGACAACAAGGATGTTTGCCACATCAATTGACTCTTCCTTTCACGAACAATTTCTCTGTAGCATGCAATGCTGTTTGATAGCATTTTACCCACAGTAGAACTTCTTTCAAAATTGGAGTCAATCCTCTCAAATCCTGCTGCTGCTTTATCAACTAAGTTTATGTAATATTCTAAGTCTTTTGTGGTCATTTCAACAATCTTCACAGCTTCCTCACCAGTGGCTTCTGTCTCAAGAAACCACTTTCTTTGCTCATCCATAAGAAGCAATTCCTCATCTGTTAAAGTTTTATCATGTGATTGCAGCAACTCAGTCACATCTTCAGGCTCCACTTCTAATTCTAGTTCTCTTGCTATTTCCACCACATCTGCAGTTACTTCCTCCACTGAAGTCTTGAACCCCTCACAGTCATCTATGAGGGTTGGAATCAACTTCTTCCAAACTCCTATCAACATTGATATTTGGACCTCTTCCCATGAGTCACGAATGTTCTTAATGGCATCTAGAATGGTGAATCCTTTCCAGAAGGTTTTTAGTTTACTGTGCCCAGATCCATCCAAGGAATCACTATCTATGGCAGCTAGAGCCTTTCGAAACGTATTTCTTAAATAATATGACTTGAAAGTTGAAATTACTCCTTGATCCATGGGCTGCAGAATGGACATTGTGTTAGAAGGTAGGAAAACAACATGAATCTCATTGTACATCTCCATTAGAGCTCTTGGGTGACCAGGTGAATTGTCAATAAGCAGCAATATTTTGAAAGGAATCTTTTTTTCTAAGCAGTAGTTCTCAACAGTGGGCTTAAAATATTCAGTAAACCATGCAGTAAAAAGATGTGCTGTCATCCAGGCTTTGTGGTTCCATTTATACAGCACAGGCAGAGTAGATTTTGCATAATTCTTAAGGGCTCTAGGATTTTCAGAATGGTAAATGAGCATTGGCTTCAACTTCAAGTCACCAGCTGCATTAGCCCCTAACAACAGAGTCAGCCTGTCCTTTGAAGCTTTGAAGCCAAGCATTGACTTCTCCTCTCTAGCTATGAAAGTCCTAGATGGCATTTTCTTCCAATATAAGGCTGTTTCATCAACATTGAAAATCTGTTGTGTAGTGTAGCCACCTTCCTTAATCATCTTAGCTAGATCTGGGTAACTTGTAGCTTCTGCATTGGCACCCACTGCTTCACCTTGCACTTTCACATTATGGAGACGGCTTCTTTCCTTAAACCTCATAAACCAACCTCTACTAGCTTCAAACTTTTCTTCTGCAGCTTCCGCACCTCTCTCAGCCTTCATAGAGTTGAAGAGAGTCAGGGCCTTGCTCCGGATCAGGCTTTGGCTTAAGGGCATGTTGTGACTGGTCTGATCTTCTATCCAGACCACCAAAACTTTCTCCATATCAGCAATAAGGCTATTTCGCTTCCTTATCATTCGTGTGTTCACTGGAGTAGCACTTTTAATCTCCTGCAAGAACTTCTCCTTTGCGTTCACAACTTGGCTAACTGTTTGGCGCAAGAGGCCTAGCTTTCGGCCTATCTCAGCTTTCGACATGCCTTCTTCACTCAGCTTAATCATTTCTAGCTTTTGATTTAAAGTGAGAGATGTGCGACTCTTCCTTTCACCTGAACACTTAGAGGCCATTGTAAAGTTATTAATTGGCCTAATATCAATACTGTTGTGGCTTAGGGAACAGGGAGGCCAGAGCAACAGAGACAGGGTACACAGGTTGGTAGAGCAGTCAGAACACACACAACGGTTTATCAGTTAAGTTCCCTGCACCCCAAAACAATTACAATTGCAACATCAAAGGCCATGAATCACAGATCATTGTAATAAATAAAACAAATGTTTCAAATGTTGTGAGAATTTACCAAAATGTGACATTCAGACACAAAGTGAGCAAATGCTGTTGCAAATATTGGTGCTGTTAGACTTGCTCCATGCAGGCTTGCCACAAACCTCCAAGTGGTAAAACAAACAAACAAACAAAAAACACGATCTGGGAAGCATAATAAAATGAAGCAAAAGTATGCGGATACTGAGTTGTCTCCCTTCCTTAATTGTGTCAGTTTGTGCTTCATGCACCTGGGGTGGGGGGTGGGGGGCTCTTGCTGTTGGGACAGGTGCTTCTGTCCAAATCTCATCAGAGAAAAAGCAGCTCTTCAGAAATCGTATCAAGAAAGACCTTGAAGGCCTTCGCAGACGACCTCGCCCACTGCTCCCGGACTGGATCAGCTCGTCTCCGCGGCGGCTCCCGCTGTCTGCGGGCAGTGCACCAGGTCTCCCAAGGCGGGGTCAAGGCGAGGCGGACAGTATGGTGAAGGTCCAGCCAGAAGAGACCCCAGAACACGCACTCCAGGGCGAGGAGGGGACCTGGCAACCAAGCCCCAACCCTGCGCCGCACGGGATACGCTGGGCCAGCGGTTCACGACGCCCGCTCCGCACGCCGAGGTTCACAACGCAGCCCGGAATTCCCGGGGCAGCGGCACGCCGGGCCTCGCAGTCCAGGACGACCGGCCTCAGAGGGTGATGGGAGGGGTCGTGGGATGACGGCCGCTGCGGCGTGCCGGTACTCGCGGCGCCAGACCGGGCGAGAGCCGACTGCCGGGTCTTCGGCCCCGCCGTCCTGAGACGCCAGCCAGCCCTCAGCGCGGAAAGGGCGGCGGGGCGCGCTGCATACTGGTACTTGTAGTTCTCCTGGCACCGGCCACGAGCCGGCGCTGGGAGCTGCGGGACAGACACCCCTGTTGCATGCCGGGACTCCCGGAGCCAGACGGGGACTCGTGATCCCGCGGGGCGCGCTGGACGCCGGGACTCGTAGTCCCAGGACGTCCAGCTGCAGTGCCTGACGCGGTTTGCGGCCCGGGGGGCCCGCTTTGCCTGCCGTCGCCAGTCCTGGATGCTGGTGCTCACGGGGTGGACGCGGCGAAGGGGCCCTGTTCCTAGCAGGCCCAGCCCCGCCCGCGCCGTCCAGGCAGCGGCCGGTTCCGGGGACCGGCCTGGCCTCTCAGGCCCCGCGTGGCGTGCGTCCGCCACGGCCCTCGGCGCATGCGCGCGCGCGCGGCGACACGTGACTCCGCACGCTGTCCCGGAAGTCGGCGCGGGACGGGCGGCGGGTGGAAGCCGGTGCGGGGCTGAGGATCGCAGCGTTACCGCCGTTGTCCCTTCCTGGGCCGGGGTCGCCCGCCCGCGGCGAGGGACGCCGGGCCCTGATCGTCTGCCGGCGCCCTTCCGCAGCGTCTCCGCGTGGCTGCGATGGAGGCGCCGCCCGGCGGCCGCCTTCCTTCCGAGGGCTCCCAGCCGCCGGCCGTAGCCGAGGTGCGCTGCCCCGGCCCCGGGCCGCTGCGCCTACTCCAGTGGAGGGTAGCGGCTGGCGCTGCCGTCCGCATCGGCTCCGTGCTGGCTGTGTGCGAGGCCGCCGCCTCCACGCAGCCCCCCGGTCCCGCCCCTGTCCGCACCGGCTCCGGAGGCTGCGTGCGCGCGGAGCGCAGGCTGAGGTCGGAGCGCGCGGGCGTGGTGCGAGAGCTGTGCGCGCAGCCGGGCCAGGTGGTGGCCCCCGGGTGAGTGGTAACGGGGAAGGAAGCCAGGTCTGGAGGGAGCTCTGGGCCTGGGCCGGGAGCGGGTCCTGGGCTGGGCACTGGGTGGGAGAGGGTCTCCCGAGCTGTCGCTGAAGGGGCTGCGCTCCGGGAGAAGTTTGGAAGGTAGGGCGCACAGCTGCGCCTCTGCCTGTTTTTCTAAGGCTGGATGACAGTCCCTGCTAGTCATCTACTGATCGGAGGCAGCAAACTTAAAAAAAAAGCCCTGTGTCACCGAGATTGCACTCTTTGAAAGACAGTTGCGTTCTTTTCTCTCTGTGACAGGTGTCTCCACCCAAGACGTCACGTTTGTAAGTTAGGAAAACTAGGGGTCATAGCGCGTAGAGGAAGAAGCAGGCGTGTTTCATGCTTGTTGTCACAGCGTTAATTGTTGAGAGGCATGCAATTGTTCAGGTCATAGTAAACCTTGTGAAGCGCGGTTGTAAAACCTGGCAGTTCTGCTGCATAGCTCAGGAAGGGGGTGCGGCTCTGGCATAGGTAGGTCAGGGCAAGCAGTAGTGTATCCTTCTATCGTCGGCTCTTGCTGTTGTACCCAATGTTTTAAACTTGTGAAGGGATTTTTTGTTTGTTTGTTTATAAGTTGACCAGTGTTGTGCGCAAAGTTGTGTACACATGACTGGTGTGGTTTCCATTGCAGGAACGGAAACCTGGGGCAGGTGAGCATCCCTGCCTCCTGTTCAGTGGCTGGGGTGCCGTTTCCCTCTGTGGGGGCGCCAGTGCCCTGGGCGCTCAGTTCCCTTTCTCCCCACCCTGGCCCTCCCCTGGAGAGGTGGGCACCGGCCCCTGCTCCTCTCCTGGTGGCGCAAGTTCATCCTCTGCCTGCCTTGCAGTCCTGGGCACCTCATCCCGCATCCATTTCTCTTCTCTCATCTTTGGAGGCAGAGCCAGGTCTTCAGCCTTCTGTACCTGCCGCAGAGTGCAGGGGAGGTGGCTGGGCTGCACTCTCACTGGCCACTGCCAGAACCATCCGCCTGGCCTTACGAGGGAGAGGCTCGCTGTGTGTGACACCCCGGGGTGCTTTCAGCATTGCTTTGAAGTCAGATCTTCCTTGACCATTGCCTGGGCCCTAAGGAGCCTGTAAACCCACCACCTGAACGATGGACATGCTGCTTGATGCTGCCGTTTTGACTGGGTAGAAAACCCCTGAGGGAAAGACCTCTGCTCCATGTTGTTCTGTTACTCTGACTGCACGGAAATGACCCCAAGGCCCAGGCAGGCCGGTTACTGGTCACAGCAGCTAGCGAGCCTTCACGTGCAGCCGTCCTGCAAAGCAAGGGGAGCCCAGGCAGGTAATGCCGCCAGTCAGCCCAGCAGCTGGCCTAGTGATGAGTTCCCAGCTGTGGGTAATTTTCTGTGTGTTTTTGGTATTTCAGGTCTTGGGGTATCTTACTGCAGTGGTTTGTCCCTGGGCCTTTTGAGACTCTGACCAGTGGTAGCATTTCTCCTGGAACTCAGGTCTGAGAGGGTGTGTAAAGCACCAGCCCAGAGCCAGGCTCTGTGGCCAGAGTTGTCCTTGGGTCCATCATCGCTGTCATCAGCTGGCCTCATCCTGACCACACCAGAGGTGGTTCTCTGGCAAGAACAGTTCCAGGAACTTAGAGAACTTGTCTCTGGATGTAGTGGAAATGGCAGACGCTCTTGTGACATGCGATGGGATTGCGTGTTTTTGTAGCGCTCACACTGTCAGGGAGAGCGAGGATTGTTCTGACCTTTTAGACAGAGGAGGAGACGAGGTCCTAGCAGGTTCTGACACACCAGCCCTGTCCCTGCTGGGCTTCCCCGGGTTTTCTCCACACTGTTGTCTGCTTAGGCCGCATTTCACCCGGAGCATCCCTGTGGGGGAAGTAGACGAAGGAAGAGTCTGTTTCTGTCCTCGTAATGCATATGTGGAGTGAAATTATTTTGATTTGGAAATATTCTGACAAGGCACTGTTAGCAGAAAGTATTTCTGTTAATTATTTGTCCTTTCTTTTCACTTGTCTACTTTTTTTTTCAATTCATGTGGATACATTGAAGTCTCCAAAGGAAAGGAAAATATACACATAAAATAATCAGAAAACAAGCCTGGTGATGGATAAGGACCGGCACAGGAGGAGGCTGTGTAGGTGCGTGCTTGCGTCTTTTCTTGACGTCCAACTAGCATTATCTGTGCCTGGTAGCTTGTCTGTCTGAATCTGCTATTTGTATCAGGATTGTACAGTGGTGATGTTTTTAATTCCTTCATTTCTTCTTCCTTTCTTGGTTGGCTTTCTACTGTAAGAAAAACTAACTTATTGGCGTGGACTCATGGGTTCTTATTCAGTGGATTATAGTCCATTCCAGTCACTTTCTCAACACTCAGATTATCCTGGACTAGGCAGCAGGCACCCTTCCAGGTCCTGTTCCCTGACACAGCCCTGGAATCAGCCTTTCTCACAGAAGTCCTGCTTCCTTTCAGTGCAGCCGTGGTCTGGACGCCTCGCCCCCCAGTGCTCTTCAGTAGCCAGACATTTACCGCTCTGAAGAGGCCCCTTTGCCCCTCACCCGTCCGACCCGCCCAGATCCAGCACCTGGCAGCACCCCGGGACCCGCTCCCTGACACAGCCGGTGCGCTCTGAGCTCCCCGTTAGAGCAGACACAGAAGCCTGAGCACAGAAGCCTCCGAAGAGCTTGGTCCTTGTGTGTTGAGGGGAATACCTTGTGTGGGGACCACACTGACACCTGTCCCGTGGCCTCTCTTCACCCACCGGGGAGGTGGGCCTGTGTTGGTGGCTGGCTTGCCATTCTGAGGCTCGTCTCCTTGGTTGAAGTGTTTCTAGAGTTCACAGCACATCAGTCCCTTGACTGTGCAGTGGGTTGAGGGTAGAACGACCCTGCCCATGGCAAGGTCTGCAGAGCTGAAGAGGGAGGGCATCTCGTGCCAAAAGGCCGTGGCTGTTGCTCCTGTCTGACCCCCTTTCCCTCTCTGGGGACTGCATCTCTTTGGGGGGATATTTTTTAAGCCCAAGCAGAGATGCCGAAGTCAGCTGGACAGACAGTGTCACACCCAGCTCTGACCCTGGGGGGCAGATCTGGTCCTGTAACTTACAGAAAATGCAGTCGGCCCTCCCTGTCCACGAGTTTCCCCACCTGTGTGTTCAGCTGACTTTGGGTCAGAACATCTGAGCAGTGAGAGTAGGGATTCAGAAAGTTCCAAAAAGCAGAGCTTGAATTTGCCGCATACCAGCAACTGTGATAGTGCTGACCTTGTGTTGGGTGTCCCCAGTGACCGGGAGACAGCCAGTGTATACAGGAGGACGTGTGCACACACCAGGCCGTTTTCCGTAAGGGACTAGAGCATCCCCCGACTCTGGTACCTGTGGGTCCTGGGAGCAGCCTCCCGTGGATACACACAGGTGACTGTCAGGTCGGCTTCCCTCTAATGTGGGCTGGGCGTTCCTGCAACTTACCCGGCAAGTGTCAGCCCGAGCCACACCTGCTGAGAGGAGTGGCGTGTGGGGGCCCCCTGGCCCGGGAGCCCACCGGCCGCTGTGTCCCTGTGGCCTCATGGGCAGCAGGTCTGCGGGGCCTGTGACCGCAGCGTGAGTGGCATCAGTGAGATGGTGGATGAGCAGTCACTGTTTCTCCCCCGCCCGCCACCTGTGGGTGTCCCAGGAGGCAGGCGACAGGCTGTGTGCAGGTGCCACAGGGCCCACAGCGCCCCGACCCATGAGCAGATGCTGGAGGGCACCCTCAACTTGGAGCGGAGCGCCTCCGTCTGCCTGCCAGCTCCACTGCGCGGTCTCAGGCGCATCCTGGGCCCGTTCCCCCCTTGCGCGCAGGAGGGTCCCTGGCAGGAAGGGATCCTCCCCATCCGCCCTCCCTGTCATGCAGTTGGGTCCCAGGTGGGGGGCGGGGGCCGTGGCAGCAGTGGCCTCCCCCCAGAACCGAGGACTGAAGCAGGCGGGACCCCACGCCGGCGCTGCTGACGGGCACGGTCACCTGGAGGAGCTGTGTGTGCTCAGGAAAGGGGCTCATCCACTCCCCCAGCCTGTCTAGGGTCAGGGAGAGGGGGCAGTTTCGGGGAGGGGTTGAGATGGCGCTGATGGTGGCCCCTCAGGGAAGGGGCCGTGCCGCCAGCCCAGCACAGGCCTTGGGGGGGACACGGCTGGGGGCACGGGGAGCCGGGTCATGAACAGCAGGGATGGGGCGCTGCCCGGGAGGCGGGAGAGGCCTCAGAGAGTCTATGAGGATCAACCCGAGGGCCCCCCATGCTGGGCGCCCGGGCCCACACCCGCCAGGTTGGGAGGTGGGACCACGCTGGCCTGCCTGGCACGCTGACCCACAGCCATCAGGTTGCGGAGCTGAAAGCCCCGCTTCAGAGACCGCTGCCAGGCCACCAGGGTTTGAGGTGAATGTACAAAGAAAATAGCAATTTCTGTGTTTATGAAAACTAGGAATGTTAGTCCTGTCAGAAAAATTTAGATTAATCACAGCCTTTTCCTAGACTGGGAATGACTACGGGAGACAAGAATCATTTATTATCTGTCTGTATTTTAACGAGTTGTTTCTTGTCATATTAACGTTTCGGTTTTTCTAAGCTGTTTATCAGAAACCATAGGAGAATCCCATGTAAGCTTCTCATGCGTTTTGAGACAGTTTTCTGTTATCTGACAGGACATCCTGAGTCCTTTCTGTTGTTCCGTAGGTAGTTTTGCTGTGTTTCACGTGAAGGACCCACGGAGGGGAAAGCCCTTCACTTTATCGCCAGAGAGGTGGCTCGGGGGCGGCGTGACCCCCTGCAGTCCTGGGGCATCCAATAAGCCCAGGGGTTGCAGCTCTTGCTGATGTGTGCTTGTTCTCCCCCGTTTCCAGGGCAGTCCTGGTGCGCTTAGAAGGATGTAGTCACCCCGTCGTCATGAAGGGCCTGTGCGCCGAGTGTGGCCAGGACCTGACCCAGTAAGTGCTGGCGGCTTGGGAGCAGCGGGGCCTGTGGGGGCGAGGGCCAAGGGCTGGGTGCAGGCGGCGGCCCCGCTGTCCCCCACACGCCACGGGCTGGGCTGCCTCCTCGGGAGGCGCATACCCCGGTGTGGTGGGAGGAGCTGCGACGAGCCCTCCTCCTTGTCCCTGTGGGACTGCCGTCCTGGACCTGGCCTGGACTTCTCGCCTGGGCGTGTCTCAGCCTGGGCACGTCTGCCCCCGTGGTCGAGGGTGTCCCTGGTTCGCGCGTGTGGAGCCGTGTGGACCCTTCTGTTTCTCACACTGTGGGCCTCTGGGACCGTCTTTATTTTCAAAGGAAACTTTGTGAGTGTGACTTAGTCTTCCTCAGTGCTCCTGTGTTTCCAGACGGGGAGGACACTTCAGCACTAGGCCCGTGGTGCACGTCTACTAGAATTAGGCCAAGCTGAAGTCCCCGTGAGTTAGCGAGCTAGAGCCCTAGCCTCAGCGCCCCTCTCCCCGCAGGCTGCAGAGCGAGAACGGGCGGCCGCAGGTGCCGCTGTCCACGGCCACCGTGTCCATGGTGCACAGCGTCCCCGAGCTCATGGTGAGCTCCGAGGTAGGTGTCCTGGGGAGCCGGGGCTGGGAGGGTGGTCCTGGGGGCACTCCTCAGTCAGGGTGGGGGTGGGGGCGGAGGGGGCAGGCCTGTTCTTGTCACTATCCCAAGTGACCACAGTGCACGGATGGTCCGTGTGAAGCAAGCGGCCTGTCCGCGGGACGGGGGCTGTGCCTCTCCTGTTATCTCCCTGCCTTTGGGGTGGGAGCTCTCCGGGATGCTTCCCCCAGAGCCTGGGCTCAGAGGGGAAGATAGCCTTGGGCGGGGAACCCTGGCCGCCGGGCGGGGTCGTGAGCTGGGGGCACCGGAAGGCCCCTGCCTGGGAGCAGGGCTGTGCAGGAAGTAAGCGGTGTCGGCTAAGTGGTGCTGGCAACGTGGGCGTGGGGGCCCAGTGCATGCTTTCACGAGCAGACGTGCGCGTGCTGCAGGGAGGTCTGGGAACAGAAAGCTTGCTCTTCTACGTTGCGAGAGTCACGTGGCTGTGCTGGCCAGAAGCCGCCTGATGCTGGGTCAGGGCCCCCACGTGTGCGAGCCTCGCCAGGACAGGGCACTGGCTTCTTGTCTTGTTGAGGGAGCCCTGGAGCTCTGCGTCTCTGTAAGCTGTCAGTCGAAGCACTGTGCTTGTAAACGACACAGGCCTACTTTGTATTTTGTGGAAAAGACAATGCCAGAGACGTGATTCTGACTTCTCTGAATTACTGAAATCTAAGCATAAGTACGTAAGCGTATGTTTAAGACAAAACAAGGAAGTCTGAGGTAGAAAAGAGAAGGAAGTGTTCCCGCTGTTTCTGCTGTAACAGAGTAGCTCTTGGCCTTTCTGCATAAACTCTTTCGGGAGCACAAGGTGGGATTCCTGTCGCTCATCAGGACGGCCGCAGCCGCCCCGCGGCTTACAGAGTCTCAGTCCTCCAGCGCCCCGCCCTGAGCGAGTCCGTATAGACTCAGCCTCTTGCCTCTCCCCCCCGCCCCCGCCCCGATCACTGGTCCACATGTAACCAGATGCGGTCACGGTCAGACTGGCTTGAGGACATTCGAGCAAATGGAACGGGCTTCAGGCACCAGGGCATCGGCTCCGGGCTGCTGGGCGCGTGGGTGCAGCGGGCACCCCCAGCTTCCTGTTCTGTTTCCTGAGAAGACGGAGCGTCACCTTGTCGCCACACAGCCTTCCTCAGTCATTTCTCTTTGCCTCCCTGGCTGTAGCAAGCAGAAAAGCTGGGGAGGGAAGACCAGCAGCGACTGCACCGCAACAGGAAGCTGGTGCTCATGGTGGACTTGGACCAGACGCTGATCCACACCACGGAGCAGCACTGCCAGCAGATGTCCAACAAGGTGAGCGCGGGCGGCACTGCCGTCCTGGGAAGGAGCCTGGTGTTCAGCTTAGGAAGCGAACAGGCTCTGCCCCTGAGCTCATGGCCACGCTGGGGGACAGTGGAGAGCTGGTGGGGGCTGGAGTGGACCCTCTCTCCCACAGAGCAGTGCAGGTGTTCGGATGGCTAGTGTTTCTGTGTCGTGGAATCTTCTGTCCTGTGACAGCTCTCCATGCCGTCTGTGCCATCGCCTGTGGACGTGTCTCAGGGTTTCCTTATCACGACCACCGCATTCATGGGCGGCAGAGCTGGGTGGCAGGGGTGGGGTGCCGGGGTGGCAACTGCAGCCACTCGGGGCTTGTCTGCTGCGGAGCCAGACATTTCCATTCGTTTCATAAGAGTTTGAACGGTTGCATCACACCCGCTTGCATGTGTGATAGCAAGGTGTCCTTGGGGCCGCGTGGACCATGCCCACTGCCGGGGGCTTCCCTGTGCCCTCCCGATTCCCCACCACCACAGCTCCCAGACCTGCGGGCAGCACTTAGAGAGGTGGGTTGAACCCTTAACCTCAGATACCCTGACTTGGGATTTGAGGATTTTTCTGTTGCAGTGTCCAGACGATTTACCGCTGAGCGTGGGGCTGGTGGTGGGGGGGGGCGGTGGTGGTTGTACCATCTTGACTCCCAAGTGTTTTACCAGAGTAGCCCTGTCGTGAACAGTGTGACAGATTTATAGCCAGTGAAAACTTAACAATGCCTTGGGTCATTTCCTTTTCTTTTTGAGTTTATTATTACTGGGAAAATGAATGATAAACAGAATTAAAAGGATCAGAGTTTAACTTTCTAAGGAGAGTAGACTTACGTGCATGTTGATCATGTGTGAGCAGGTTGGAGTTACTGATCTCATCTGTCTCCTAAAGATGGACCTGTTTTTGTGCTGTAAGTCAGTGGAGTTGCATTTTATAACCGTAAGGAAGTTAGGCTGAGTTGTGTGGGGCTCTTAGCTTACCTTCCTCTCTGGCTCTGGGAGGCACTGTGGATAGACCCTGGAATCTGCGGTGGTTGGCTGCCTGCCCTGCGTGAAGTGACCCACCCAGGGTGCTCGTGAAATGGTTGGGACGTGAGTGTCCACCAGAATCCTGAGACACTTAGTGAGGCCTCCGGTGCCCGGTCCTCAGACAACTAAGGCGCCATAGTTGTCACAGGAAGCTATCACAGGTCACCTGGCTATTCTGGGCAGTCGCTGTGATTATCCGGAGTACTCACCCAGGCGGTTAATGCAGGAAAAGGCTGAGCCCCCTTACAGAGTGTGAGAGAGGAAGGCGTTTGTGTGGCGCGGCAGGCTGTGCTGCCGTGACTTCCCTCCCCATAACCCCCAGCCTGGCGGCTGTCACCTGCCACATGTCAGCGCTGCCCTCTGACTGGGCCTGCTCTCTGCAGGGCATCTTCCACTTCCAGCTAGGCCGGGGAGAGCCCATGCTGCACACACGCCTGCGTCCCCACTGCAAGGAGTTCCTGGAGAAGGTGGCCCGGCTGTACGAGCTGCACGTGTTCACATTCGGCAGCCGGCTGTACGCACACACCATCGCAGGTGAGCAGCCCATGGGGTTTTGTCCCACTCTGGATACTCAACGGCCGGCGTGTGGGTTTGGCTCCTCTCCTTCTCAAAGGTGGGTCCTGCAGATGGAGGGAAGGTCAGAGGCTCTGCCTGACTCGGCCTCGGCCCCGTGGTAGTGGCTGGGGCGCGGGCAGGCCAGTCCTCCAGAATCTCTGCTCTGCTCGGCCAGCAGTCACGCTCCAGTCCCAAGTGCAAGCCCCTGTCCCTCTGTCAGCTGCACGCCGCCGGCCCCTGGAGAGGCTGGTCAGGATCACAGACACTTGGGGAAGTAGGAGCTCTCTATAAGAGCTTTCTTATACAGGTAGAGACCCTCGGGGCTGCCAGCCTGGTCACCGGGAACATGTCTGTCTCAGTAGACAGCAGTCGGCGTGGGTGTCAAGTCTGTGACCTTGGGGTCCTGTCACAGAGGGCGGGGGCTCTGGTGGGCACTCAGTGAGCCTGGGAACAGCTGAGCACTGGCGCCGTGCGTGGCTGGGCAGGTGCTTCCTCGTCCATGTCCATGCAGTCCTGCTGTCAGGGGCGAGTTTCAAAGCACTGCCTGGATGCCCTGCTCTCCCCTCTGCTGTACGAACACGACGGCCCAGGACATGCACAGGCCACGGGCCCCTCTCGGGAGCCGTGGCATGTGTGGGGTCCCCGTGCTGGTTACTGGCAGGCCCTGGGCTCCTGGGGCAGCACTGAGCTGTGTTCACCCCACCTGCTGAGCCAGCAGCATCTGGGTGGGGGCTCTGTCAGCATCTGGACCGATCCCCTTCCCCTAAGGGGGGTGGGCTCCGTGTCTCCCCATCTCACACGCAGTGGGATGGCAGCGCGTCTCAGACACGTGACCGTGTCCTGTTTGCTTTTCAAAGGCTTTTTAGATCCTGAGAAGAAGCTGTTTTCTCATCGAATATTATCGAGGGATGAATGTATTGACCCGTTTTCCAAAACAGGGAACCTTAGGTAGGTACCTGGCTGTGCACTTCCGGTTGTAAAGTCTGCATCTGGAGCATTAGGCTGCGGGTTCCGTATCTCCTCTCCCTGTCCCCAGCGTTCACTCTGGCGTGTGGATAGCCACTGTCTTCTAACTAGACCTCTCCCTTCCCTGCTTTCCCTGAATGTCCAGGCAGCAGTGGCTCCTGGGGGGCTCAGGCTGGAGCCCGGGATCGCACATGTGGGAGTGAGCACGGGGTGAGGGCGCGAGCGCCTGGGGCGGAGCGCCTGCAGCCCCCTGGCCGCCCCTGGGGCCTTGTTCCTTCAGGGCCTTGCGTATGCTGACCCTGCCGTCAGCGTCCTGCCTCCTTCCACCCCACGGGCCCCTCCGGTCCTGGCCCCCGACCCCTCACTGAAGGCCTGTTTTATATTGCGAATTTCTTGCTCAGCCTGTATAAGGAATTTCCCTGTTTTCTACCTAGAGAGAGGCAGCCTCCCCCCAATAAGGGGGTACATACTCCTATCTCGGGTGTGGTCTTTTGGCCGGTGTTGGTGACCCTTAGCTGACATTTCGAGTTTCAGGTTTAGGATGTCCTATTCACGTCTGTAGTACATAAGAGAGCTTGGGAGTACTTGTCTGGAAACAGCGCTCGTGTTTACAGGTTGAGCATCTGGATGAGCAGATACAGGCACAAGGGAAGGTGTGATGCTTGTCAGGGGAGAAGCTGCCTGAGGACGGGGTGTCCAGGGACAGGGCTCCTGGCAGCTCCAGGCGGGGGTGCTTGGTGAGGCAGGTTTCTGGCCACAAGCTGTTCCCTGGTCTTGCTGGAGTTAGATGTGCTGAAAGCATCACCAGCGTAAGTCACTGTAGGCACCTTGTGCCGTGGAAACAGACGCATGGAAAGTCATTCCGGACATGTGAGCCTTCTTCCTGCCTGTAGTGGCAGCTGGAAAACCTGAGCAGTGGCAGGCGCTTCTGCTGGGTTTGTTCCTCAGGCCTGGAAGATGGGCAGGAAGCACCATCTTCTGACTCTCTGTCTTCGCACTTGCTTGTCTGAATGTCGGCCTTGGGGGCAGAAACAAGGTGACGAGACCCCAGAGTGGGCCTGTGTCCCTCGGGCTTTCTGGACCCTTGCTCCCCTGGCACCCCAGCATCACTGTTCTGTCCTGACGTCACGTATGTGCCCAGCTGAGACGCAAGTGGGGCTCTGTCTCCCGCCTGGAGCCGGTAGCTCTCACATGGCGCGGGCCGATGGCCTGCTGGGTCAGGCCGCGGCCAGGCCTGTCGGTCCACGCCAGCTCCCCCAGGCAGGGCTCTCCCCAGCCCTGACGCCTCACTCTGTCCTGCTCCTGCCCGGAGGAGCGCCAGACACGGGAGGAGTGTTAGCAATCTCAGTGTCACTTTCTCTGGAAATCTTGAAAGTCTTGTTTTTTAAACAAGCCTTTCCGTGCAGCTCATGCCTGGTTCTGGTTAGCCTGCTCTCCCTTGGTTCCACGTGAGAGACAATGTAGATGTTCGGCGGGTGGTGACTTCCATAAAGGGTACTAGTGATGCATATTTACTTCCAGAAATCTCTTTCCCTGTGGAGACTCCATGGTTTGCATCATCGACGACCGAGAAGACGTCTGGAAGTTCGCCCCCAACCTGATAACCGTGAAGAAATACGTCTACTTCCAGGGCATTGGGGACATCCATGCCCCGTCTGCGCCCCGGGAGCCCCCAGCGAGGAAGAGAGGTGGGTGGGCCCCTGCTGTCCCTTCTCAACTGTGGCTACTGCTCCTTCCTAGTTGTTTTTGGTTTTGTTCCTTTATTTGTGTTTCAGCCTCAGAGAGGTCCTGTGAGTTTGTTTGTTACACTGATACTATGTGGTTTCAATGTAACAGTGTTAGCCTGAGCGTCTTTCCTGTTGAGTTGAGTGAAGAATGCTACTTGACTTAATGCATCTGAACTTGCCCCTCTTCCTGGTTCTCCCTGGAAAGAACAGCGGGGCCCAGGGGTGTGGTGTGGGGGCTCCCGCAGAGGCAGGGCCATTGCACCCTGCCCAGACCTACACGGAGCCCCTCCGGCCAGTCGAGCCCAAAGTCTGGAGAAAGTTTGAAGTTTCGGTTTAAAGTGTTTCTGATAATCTTTAGCTTTTAAATTATTTTGAGAATACAGTTAACTGCTGCACTGGCTGAAGCAGAACTTTGAGGCCAGGCAGAGGGGAGGGAGGCCCCAGGGCGACCCGCACGGCTGAGGCACGGGCCTTCTGACCGTAGCCTGGGAGCCAAGAGCGGTCCACACGTCTCGGACCCTGTGGAGCCCCTAACCCAGTGACCAACGAGGCGGCCAGCCTGGAGCAGTCACCCGCTGGCCGCCTCCTGGTGTGTGCCACCGTCCAGAGGTGACTGGAACCGCAGGCACGGGCTGGCGGGCAGTGTGTCCACAGGAGGCTTCCTGTTGCTCGCTGAGTAACGGTGGCCTTGTCTTCTGTGTCCTCACCTGGTCGATCGTCCTGAAGGTGCAGACGCCGCAGAGCAGCCTCTGTCCATCAGGGACCCCGAGGAAGGAAGGCCAGCGTCCACGGTGGAGAGTAACGGCCTTGGGAGGCCCGCCCGGGAGCTCAACGGGGGCCCGGGCCCTCGGGGGTGCTGGCCCTGCCAGGAGGAGGAGAGGGGCCCCCGGCCCACTGCCCGCACCCCCTCCGCTGACGGCCGCGGGACTTCGGCAGGTAACCTGCCGCGCGGAAAGACCCCACCAGAAAAGAGGCCTGTGCGGGGTCCAGCCGGCCCCGACGCGGACCCGGACGTGCCCAGCGACAGCGGGAGCAGCAGCGAGTCCGAGGGCCAGCCCTCGCCTGCCCCCTCCGACGGGGAGAGCGGGGAGAGGCGGACCCGGAGGAAGCCCCAGGCCGCCCGCGACGCTGGGAAGGCCATGCTGCAGGGAGGCCCCCCAGGTCCGGCCGGGGAGCGGCTCGCGGGCGCCAACCACTGCGGGGAGCCCAGCCCCGGCGTGCCGGCGGACGCGCAGGAGGACGGAGAGCGGGATGGGCTGTGCGCGCTGGGCGGTGGCTGCGCCGACCGCAAGGAGGCCGAGACCGAGTCCCAGAACAGCGAGCAGTCGGGCATCACGGTGGGTGAGTCCCTGGACCAGAGTATGGAGGAGGAGGAGGAGGAGGACGCGGACGACGACGACCACCTGGTGCACCTGGAGGAAATCCTCTCCCGCGTGCACTCCGACTACTACGCCAAGTATGACCGCTTCCTCAGCGGCGAGAGCCCCGAGGCCCCCGACATCCGCAAGATCGTCCCTGAGCTGCGCAGCAAGGTGCTGGCGGATGTGGCCATCATCTTCAGCGGCCTGCACCCCACCAACTTCCCCGTGGAGCGCACGCGGGAGCACTACCATGCCCGGGCGCTGGGCGCGCGCATCCTCACCCAGCTCGTGCTCGACCCCGACGACCCGGCCCGGCCTACCCACCTCATCGCCGCGCGGGCCGGTGAGTCACCCCCAGCCCGCTCGCTGGTGAGCGGGGGGTCCAGGTGTCCCCGAGGCCTGAAGCGCCCGGCCCTGCCCTTCCGTGTCCCCCACCCTGAACCCCAGCAGCCCTGAGCCCCAGCAGCCCCGCCCCTCTGTGCCCCTGCCCCCAGCCCCAGCTTCTCCCCTCTGTCCCTGCCGCCCCCGAGGCGCCCTGCCCCCCATCCCGTGGCTCTGAGTGGATTGAGCTTGCCTGCAGGCACGGAGAAGGTGCGCCAGGCCCAGGAGTGCGGGCAGCTGCACGTGGTCAACCCCGACTGGCTGTGGAGCTGCCTCGAGCGCTGGGACAGGGTGGAGGAGCAGCTGTTCCCGCTGCGCGATGACCAGGGCAGGACGCAGAGGTGAGCTCCAGGCGGCCCGGTCCCCGACGAGCAGGTGCGGGCGGTGGGCCTGCTCAGCGCTTGCAGCCCGCAGCTTCCCATCTGCGGAGACACCTGCCTGTCTCTCCCCTGTCCCTGCTGAGCGGGATGTCACCGATAGCCCGTCTCCCTGGTGCCACCTGGAGAAGGAGCAGAATCGCTGCTTCTAAGACACCAGACAGCATTCTGCTATGATTCCTGGTTTACAGGTGTTTTGAGGCTGGGAATGCTCTGTCAAGTCCCGGGGTGTCTGCAGAGTCCAACATGGAGGGAGGTGGTGGCTGGGGTAGGGCAGTGCGGAGGTGTGTGGGCCGCGGTGTTGGGGGAGAGGGCTCACGGGCACCCCTCTCCATGAGAGCAGGTGCTGGGTTTACAGGCAGGGCTGCAAACAGCCTGAGAGACAGCAGTGCCGAGAGTGCCGGCCTGTGTCCAAGGCTGCGGCAGAGCCCCAGGCCTGACCAGGAACCACATGCCCCCTGCAGAGTGATGTCCCGGTGGGAGGGGTTGCCGGGGTCCCATGGGTTCCAGCCCTTTACACGGCCCTCCTTCTCACCCGTAGGGAGGACAGCCCCGCGTCCTTCCCAGACAGGCAGAGCCTGGTCCCCGCCGCCCTGTTCCACCCGACGCCTGTGCACCCGAAGGCTCCGCCTGGTCCTGAAGTCCGGATCTACGATGCCAGCACGGGCAAGCTCATCCGCACAGCCACCTCGGGCCCCGGGCCGCCTGGCGCCCTGCCCCACGCAGGGCTTTCCTCCTTCAGGTACTCCATCTGCTCGCAGGGAGCCACCCCTGAGCCATGGCCGGCTGCGAGGAGCAGGCTGCGTGTGGGGCAGGCCTGGTGCACAGTCTCCTGTCTGGTGTGGGGCTGGGCCGGACAAGGCGTGGTTCCGCCTGGATGGACACGTGGCCCTCCTCTGCCCAGGATCAGTGAGGGAGCAGGAGGCAGCCCTGGCCCTCCTGTCTTGCCCTGCCGGCTGCATCCCTGAGACACAGGGCTGCCCTGTCGGGAGCAGCTCCCGCCCTGCACAGACACACGGGCCTTAGAGACTGTAGGCTGTGTGTCTGTCCTGCTGTTGGGCTCCAGCTGTGGACAGACGGATGCACTCACTGGTTGAGGCCAGTTTCAGTTAGATGTTGGTTGGTGGTTTTTTTTTATTTGAAACTAAGAGCATGGTCCGGAGAAGGCAATGGCACCCCACTCCAGCACTCCTGCCTGGAAAATCCCATGGATGGAGGAGCCTGGTAGGCTGCAGTCCATGGGATCGCTAAGAGTCGGACGTGACTGAGCGACTTCACTTTCACGCATTGGAGAAGGAAATGGCAACCCACTCCAGTGTCCTTGCTTGGAGAATCCCAGGGACGGGGGAGCCTGATGGGCTGATGTCTATGGGGTCACACAGAGTCGGACACGACTGAAGCGACTTAGCAGCAGCAGCAAGAGCATGGTCACTGATAGAGCTTTGATTTTTTTTTCATGACAACGTGACATTTAATCATTTAAGTAGATGCGTTGTGAGCCTCTGTGCTGCTTTTGTTCCTGTGGAGTTGCTTTCCGGCTGGGTTAAAGGTCGTGGACATCTGTGACTCTGATAAATGGGGGAGTTAGTTGTTGTTTCGCCCAAGGCTTGTTGAGCTCCGTGGTCCCGCCCGGCAGCCTCCTGGCCCTGGCCCATCTCGGGTGCACGGCTACGCTATGACGCGTCTCCGGCCTCTGCAGCCCTGTGGACCCGCCTCCACCTCACTGGCTGTCGTCTTACACCCTGAGTTGATGCTTCTTCCTGGCTGGCTTCTGGGAGTTCTGCCCTGGTCCTCCTGGGTGGCGGTCGCTGTGAGAGGGCTGCATCACTGCCTGGGTTCAGGAGACGCTGGTCCCGTGCTGCCAGCCAAACGGTGCTATCTCCTCATCCGTGTGGACACGTGGCCTGCTGGGGTTTTCTTTGCGGTGATCGTTGTGTTCTCTGTCAGGTCCTTCCTGACGGAGAGCAGGTGTTCGGGTGGTGGGTTGAGGGCCCTGGAGCTGCGCTGGCCTCAGTGCATGTCTATGGAGGGTGCGCCGTCTGGACAAAAGCAGCCCAGTGTTTCTATAGTAACTCGTGCAGCTTATCCTAAACAGCGTTTGGGTTTTGGGGTGCAGCTCTGTATTCTGTCATCCCAGAAGCTTCACGGGGCTCTTGTTCTGTGAAGCTGGTCTTCTCACTCCTCGCACTCCGCGCGTGTGTGGCATGTCCTGCTTGTCGCCGCGTAGCGCGTGCTTGCTATGCACTCATCCTTACACCGAGCTGTTCTCTGAAGTGTTGCAGTGAGCTCCATCTCTGAGGTTCCTCCTTGTGAGGGTGAGCCCGACGGGGTGCCGGGCTCACCTCCAAGCGCCCAGCTAGGCCACCCCCTGGGCCATCCACCCTTTCCGGTCCTGTTTCCTGGAGGTAGCGGCGTGTAGCCCACGGGTGTGCAAAGGGCAGGGTGGGCTACACTCCCGGGGGCGGCGTGCCGGCCACGTTCTGATCCGGAACCCCAGGGCAGACCCGATTGTGACCGGACACCACAGCCGTTGGGCAGTTGCTTCCGTCTGATACTTGTTTGGGAGTCTTAAGTCTCAGACCTCCTGCTTTGATGTTCTGGTTCTGGGCTAAGGTGCCAGCCCGCGAGGGGCCTGGAGTCAGAGGTCCTTGGGGAATATGGATGGAGTGCCTCTCACACGGGATCTCCATGTGCAGGTCACTGCTGGGACCGTGGAGGGGAGAGCAGCTGCTGTTCAGAGCCACCGGGCTGGGGCACGGGTCCAGGCTGCCTGTGTGGCAGGCACGGCTCCATGGGGTCACTGGGCTGGGGCCATGAGCAGGGTGCGAGATCGGGGCCACGGCAGCATGCCTCACATGCGTCTCCCAGTGGGTCAGCCACTGAAACAGCTTCTTCTATGCCCTTTGTTAGCTGTATGCTGCAGGTTGTGAATGTCTTGTTTTTTATAGTATAGGTTTTCTTTGGAGATGATTGTAGGGGAACAGGCAGTTAACAGAAATGACAGAGAGCCCAAGGACCCTTTAACCATCTCCCCTCAGTGGCCACATCTCCAGACCTGCAGCCCACATAGAGCCGAGATGCCTGCCCCGACGGTCCAGACCTGGAGCGGCCACCCCTAGCCTCCCTGCCCACCCCCACCAGCCCCCTGCCCCCCTCAGCCTCCCGTGCACGGCCCCCCTGGTCTGTGTCCGTCCCTGTCCTGTCGTGAGAGAGCGCAGGTTGGCGGGCTGGCGCCATGTAGCTCTGCCCGGCTCAGCTTCCTGGAGACTCTGCCCCAGCGTCACTGTGTCGACTGCTCAGAGGGCGTCGTGGTGTAAGGTGCGGCAGTTTCTGTGACTGTCCACCCGCTGAGGACATCAGGGGCATGTCCAGCTCTAGACTCTGAGCGACAGGGCCGCTGTAAACGTGTGCATATCTCTGTTTCTCCTGGGTTGGCCATGGGGGCTGCTGTGGGCTTGCTAACACCAGGGCGGGGAGTGGTCTGTGGCCGTCTGACCCCCCCAGTCTCTGTAGGTGGCGCAGGTGTTCCCACCTGGGGAGTCGTGCAGGCAGCGTGGGATGCCGAGAGCCCGTGGGAGCGGCGGGGCTTAGGCAACTGGTGGTCGCCATGTTAGGAGACAGAGTAGAGACGTCTTTAAAATACTTACTTCTCGTTCTTTTTAAGACAGCAAACCTCTGTATGCTAACACCTTTTTAATGAAGAGCAACTATTTTCCAGTTCCTTGGTGCTTCAGATAGTAAAGAATATGCCTGCAGTGTTGGAGACGCAGGTTCTATCCCTGGGTCGGGAAGATCCCCTGGAGAAGGAAATGGCTACCCACTCCAGTGTTCTTGCCCGGAGAATCCCGTGGACAGAGGAGCCTGGAGGGAGGGCTACAGTCCATGGGGGCACACACGACTGTTTTCCAAGTAGAAAAGAAACGTATGGAGAACCGTGGCTTGTTTGCATTATGGGGAATCTCTGGCTGATGGAGGGCAGGTGCCCTCCTGCTGTTCGCCCACCCGGTGTGACTGCCATCTGGCAGGGGCGGCCACGAGGCGGGAGTCGTGGCCGAGCTCGTCCTGTCCCTGGAGGAGGGAGCGTCTTGGCGGTGCCCGTAGGGTCCTGGGAGCCCCGGGCCTCCGCCTCCCGCGGAGGACACTCGTGTTCCTCCTCTCCCGTTCTGGACCTGGAGGGAGGCTGTGACGGGCGTGTCTTTAGTAAAAGGATACCATTGCCGTTTTTCCACGCTCATGAGAGCTGTGGTTATTGATGTGACCTGATGTGGGACCGTACAGAGATCTTGTGGCTGCTTGACCTCACACGGAGGGCATATCCCCCCGCGCTGGCTTCTGGGCAAGTGTTCACCCTCCCTGTCCACCCCGCCAGACCGGCGCTGAGTGGTGTGGTTTGTTGGTGAGAGAGGAGGTCAGTGTCTGCTTTCAGCCCGAGGACAGGAGAGCCTGACCTGCCGCATTCTGGCTGGACCTGCTGGGCTTTAGTTTCGTAAATACAGACTGATGAAAGCTGAGTAGGCACCACCCACGAGGCAGTGTGTGTCTTCACAGCTGTGTGTGTGTGCTCTGTATGTGTACCCCGGGTGTGTATGCTGTGTGGGTGGGGGTGTGTGTACCTCAGGTATGTTTATATACTGTGTGTGTGTGTATACCCTGAGGGGGGGTGTGTGTATACCCCGGGTATATGTATATTCTCTGTGTATGTGCACCCCAGGTGTGTGTATGCCCTGTGTGTGTACCCCGGGTGTGTGTGTGTACTCTGGGAATATGTATACTGTGTGTGTGTGTGTGTGTGTGTGTGCACTCCCTGGGGGTGTGTGTGGGTTTACCCTGGGTATGTTTATAACCTGTGTGTGTATTTGTACCTTGTATGTGTGTGTGCCCTGGGTGTGTGTGTCCTGTGTGTGTGTGTACCCCAGGTGGGTGTGTGTGTGCGCCCTGTGTGTGTGTACCCCAGGTGTGTGCATACCCTGTGTGTGTGTACCCAAGTGGGTGTGTGTACCCTGGGTGTATGTATACCCTGTGTGTGTGTGTGTGTGTGTGTGTGTGTACCCTAGGTGTGTGTGTGTGCCCTGGGTGTGTGTACCCCAGGTGTGTGCATACCCTGTGTGTGTGTACCCCAGGTGGGTGTGTGTGCATCCTGGGTGTATGTATACTGTGTGTGTGTGTGTGTGTATGTACTCCAGGTAGGTGTGTGTACCCTGGGTGTATATATACCCTGTGTGTGTGTGTGTACCCCAGGTGGGTGTGTGCACCCTGGGTGTATGTATACCCTGTGTGTGTGTGTGGGTGTGTGCACCCTGGGTGTATGTATACCCTGTGTGGGTGGGTGGGTGGGGGTGTGTGTGTGTGTACCCGAGGTGGGTGTGTGTACCCTGGGTGTATGTATACCGTGTGTGTGTGTACCTGTCCTGAGAGTCAGGCTCGGGCCGGCTGTCCTCATGGGCTGTGACTTCCCTTTCAGGGCGGTGCAGCCACGCCCCCAGCAGGTGTTTGGTGATGACCTGCCAGACAGTCAGGATGGGGAGCAGCCTGGTCCTTCACGGAGGAAGCGCCAGCCCAGCATGTCGGAAACCATGCCGCTGTACACGCTGTGCAAGGAGGACTTAGAGAGCATGGACAAGGAGGTGAGCCCACGCTGCCCTCTGGCCGCGGGGGCGGCTCAGTGGGGCGAGACTGGCCAGTGTGCGGGCAGTGCAGGAGGCAGCTTTCTGACCCCGCCTGGGGACCATGGCGCCCCGCCTGTGGGCTGTGGGCAGCTTCTCAGAGGAGACTGCAGGCTCTCTTACAGTCCGGGTGCTTTGTGTCTGTGGACGTGTGGTTCTGTTTGGAGCAGTGAGCGCTGTCTGTGAGCACAGGAGTCCTGCCTTGCCTCCCTTCGTGGGCATTCTCGCGTTTCACGGGAGAAATGGAGGCCTTCAGCTTAACAAAGAGGGTGTATTACGTGTGGAGGCCTTGCGAAAGCGGTAGTCCCTCAGTCGTGTCTGACTTCTCGTGACCGGTGGACTGTAGCCCACCAGGCTCCTCTGTCCCTGGAATCCTCCAGGCAAGCATACTGGAGTGGGTAGCCATTGCCTTCTCCAGGGGGTCTTCCTGACCCAGGGATCAAACCCAGGTCTCCTGCGTTGAGGCAGATTCTTTACCATCTGTGCTACCAGGGACGCCTGGAAGACCCTGTGGGCCCAACAGCAAAGCCAGCCCTTGAACTGTCGGCGCAGCGTGTGTGTGCTTGAACTCGTGGGTGCGTGTGCCTTGTCCCTTCTCAGCTGCATGTGTAGGTTTGCAACTGGAGATGTCGCTGGTCTGAGCCCTCCGACGTGGCTGTGGTCCCTGCTCAGAGCTGCTCTATTTGGGGGCGGGGATGTCCTCCTTCACCCCCATCGCCCAAATTTCATCAGAGGGTTTTTAATCCTGGCCGGGCCAGGTTCCAGGGCCTTCCTCCAAGGCATCCCCACCGTCCACTGTGTGTCCACGACTTCTGCAGGGAAGTGGGCCCCTTAGAGCCGTGGGGTGCACAGGTGTGCAGGACACACACCCAGGACGGGGCTCCGAGGGCACCGGCCGTCATCCTGGGCGCTGGGCCTCCCTGACTCGGGGCTCCGGCAGAAATGGTGACTTGTTGGGTGTTGGAGTTCTTGGTGGGGGAGGGGACACAGCCTGGGCCGCCCCTTCCCTCCCGGGCAGACCCCACATCGGAGCTGCAGGAGCTGCTGCATGTCCTCCTGGAGCGGGCAGCACTGAGACCCGCCCTGGGGAGGGGCCGCCAGGCGGGTTCCTTGGGATAGTGCTCCGTTTGTGCTGACGCTCGGCCCCTTGTCAGGTGGACGACATCCTGGGCGAGGGCAGCGACGACAGTGACAGTGAGAAGAAACCGCCGGAGGAGGAGGAGCCGGGGCGTGGCCCGCCCGAGGCCCTGGGGGCGCCAAGGGGGCGCCGGCTGGAGAGGAGCGCCGGGGACAACCGGGGGCTCAGGTGAGTGCGGGCCGGGCGCCTCCCACGTGGTGAGCGCGCGCCATCCTGTTGGGTCTTCCCGGCATCGGGGACCCTGATAGGAGGGCTGGGAACCCTGAGGGGGTCCCCAGAGGGCAGAGGCCTCCCTGCTTTCTGAGCAGGAGGCTGGGTCCGGCTTCGCTGTGTGAGCACCGGTGGGTGTCTGCATCTGTGTTTTCCTGGCCATATGGTCTGACTCCCAGGCCGTCCTGTAGGTGAACTGACCTGAGGAAAAAGTGCGGCCCTTTCAGGCAGGCACAGGCCAGTGCCCCGCAGCAGGCGGAGGTGGCACCACGCCCTCCGCTGCAGAAGCCCGCTTGGCACACTGTGCTTCCCCGTTTTCTAGGAATGCTGTTCCGTGGGTCAAGGAGAGAACTGTGAACTCTGTTCTGGGTGATCGGCTGCACACGATAGTTTGACTCCGTGTTCTCGCACGTGGGGAGTCCCGCCGTCAGGGCGGAGGGTATGAGGGGTGCAGGCGTCGTGGGCCCCGCGTCTACACCGGGCGTGAAGGCTGGGGAAGCCCTGTGCTCCATCCCTCAAGGGCTCAGAAAGCTGCTTTTGTCATGAAACACACTCAGGCTTTTCAGAAACGGTCGAGCACATGAGGTCTGGATAAGCTTTTCTTGGAGCGTGCCCTCTCACCCTGTGGTCCTGACCCAGATTGCGTGCCCCGGGACCCTGGTGCCATGGTACGCTCCCCACATGTGCATCTCTGAAGACGCTCAGAGCCTCTGTTGTGGCTGGGCCGGGCGGGAGCCCACCCAGGAGGTGGCATTCGCTCGGCTTCGGGGCCCCAGCTGCCTTCCACACCACAGAGCGGGTGCTCCTGGGTTGCTCAGCTCAGGGTTTGCCAGTACTGCTGGATCAGATCAGGTGTTTCCTCATTTTTGTAATAATGGCCCATGTTTCCAAATGAGACATTCTTTTCAGGTCCTTTTGTGTCCTGGTAGCAGCAGGCCGCTGTTCCCTCCTGATGCCCTGTTCCTGGCACACTGCCCTGTCCTCCCACCCGCCCGTCATAACCTCCACTTAATGCCCACGTGCACGGAAATAACCATCTCCTCCACTGTGAGTGCAGCTGGGACAGCGGCGGAATACAGACCTGTCCACACAGACACACGCGTGCACACACGTGCACCCGATGTGGCCTTGATGGCGAACTAGTGACCTTACCAGGTGCAACACTGCCCTTTTATTTTTGCCAAAACACCCAGCGAGATGTAACCAGCAGTTCAAACATACGTGCTTTATGGATTTTGTCTAATCTGGGTTAGGTGTTGATACAAAATAACAATTTTTTATTTAGTATTTACTAAACAGCAGACTTTAGGTGTGGGTCTACATGCTTTTCCACAGCAAAGTGCTCAGACAGCGGACCCTGGGGGAGGAAGTTTGCATGGGTGTTTGTGTCCTGTTCACATTGTTGCTTTATTCTACATCAAATTTGAGATGACTCTCGGGCCTTAAATTTTCTCCAAATTAAATCTGTTAGCGTTTCCCTAGGGAACTGTGCAGCTGGTTGTGGAAACAAAACACAAATATTGCTTGTTCTGCTGGGAGGAGAGGAAGCTGGTCTCAATTATAGGCCTTTATTAACCATGGCTTGCAGCTGTTTCCAGCCTTTGAGGTAATTTAAGCACTAAAACTCAATTGTGTTGGACGTGAGATTATTCCAAACAGCGTGTAACCGGGACTGAAGGCTTGCCTGTTCCACCAGTGGGCACTGCCCCTGTGGCCTGACTTTCATCCGGGGCAAGCCCGCCTACTGGACCCCACGGTCCCCGAGCCTTCCTCCTGTGGAGCCCCCAGGGCTCAGCAAGTTGGCGCTCGTCTCTGAGCGGAGGCTGCAGTAGGCTGTGGTGTCCCCCCTCCCGGCCGGCTGCTGGCGTCTCCCTGGGGCTCACGTCTTCCCGGCTCTGAGTCCATCGGGGCCGTGGCCCTGAGAGTGGAGGGGCTGGCGCCCCTGCAGCAGTGTCTCCAGATGCAGTTGAGAAGGTTTTATCGACAAGTAGCCCGGAGTACCCTTGTGGGGACCTGTGCTTCTGCCCTGGCGCCCTGCCTGGCCCCATCTGCACCCCTGGGGGCTCACCGCTGATGGCCTCAGCTCCTCATTGAAACACCCTGGGGTGCATGAGGGTCTCTGCACCTCGTGTTTCTTACTTCCGGGAAGGTTGCCCACCCCCCCACCCCACCCCTGGTGACTCACTGGGGGTCTCCCAGCACACGGAGTGGAAGGTGGCCGAGGAGGAGCTGGAGGGACAGCCCATGACCCCAGGGTCTCGCTGCAGCTGAGGCCGTGCAGCTGGGGTGGGGCCTGGGTCACCACCTGCCTGGTGGCCAGCATCCACAGTTGAACAGGACCCACCTGGGGCTGTGTGTTCACTGCACACGTGTTATTGCTGTGCACATGTGCACACACACGACCTCCAGTTCTGTCCCTGGGAGGTGGTACCCCTGTGAGGAATGTGGTTATTGGGGTTGTTTGCAGTGGTTTGAACGATAAAGAACTAAGCAGTCTTTCAAAACTGTTTCTACGTGTCATTTCGAAACATATCTGCATGTTTACCACTCGACAAAGGGTAATAATCTGGGTGCTTCAGATTAATCACACTTAGTAACACCTTCTGTTCGAGCATCTCTGCACGTCCAGAGTCAGCCTGCGGTGTGGAGGCCGGCCCGGGGCCCCCCGTCTGCTCTGATTTGGTTTGAGAGCTGCAGCCCTGCATCCACGCGTACCCCCACCCGGCGCCCGACCCCAGCTTGGCTGGCGCCTTTCCTGGAAGCATCGCAGGGACCCACTTGGCCCCATCCTTGTGTCCAGGCCCCGGCACCCTCCCCTCTTCCCAGCCTAGCCTCCTCAAGGTGCGAACGGGGCCTGAGAGAACGGGTTCTTTTCCGTTGACTTTCCCTTCCCTGGCCCCCCCTGCGGGGCCCAGCGCCCAGCTCCAGCTGTGGGCACTGACTGGAAAGGCGGCTGTGGCCTGTGGCTGTGCCCTGTCCCGAGTCAGCCTGTCTCGGGTGGGTGCAGCTGCTGCAAGGCTGTTTCTAGGGTGAGGCAGGATGCCCTAGGGGCCCGCTGCCCTCCCAGACCCGGCTGCTCCGCGAGGCCTCTGAGCTCAGGCCCCAGAGACCCACAGTTCACGTGTCTCCTCATCCCACCGCCTCACGTTTCTCTGTAAGTGACAGCGTAAAACAGAGTGGTTTTTTAAACAGAGATGCGTCTCACCCCAAGGCTGTTCTGCCTGCAGCTCTTCTTGTAGCCATGACGACAGAAGAGCATCCAGAGTGACGCTTTGCTTACCTGGTGCAGAGCAAAGTCCGCAACTTAGACGCGTGTGTCCGGCGCCCACTCCTTTTCTGGGATGTGTCCCTCTGGGCGGGGCTGGAGGCACAGGATGTGGGGGACTCTCAGCCTCTGAGCTCAGTGTGGGGGAGTGTGACCTCGCGGTGGGGGGCGGTTCTGGGTGCCAGGCTGCGGGCGTGTCGGCCGAGGAGCTGAGGGTACCGAGCTCCCATCCAGCGCCCACCCCGCAGCACCTCGCTGGATGCAGCTGGGAGGTTGTCCGGGGACGTGTCTCCTCACAGGGAGACGTGCCTGCTGCACGTCCCGGCTCGGGGACTCGCTTCCCAGGGCCAGTCCCGCTCCCATGCAAGGCCCAGGGCCTCCCCCCAATCCTGCCAGCCTGAGGGGTGAGGTGCTTCCTAACTGCACCTCCGTTTCACTTTCCAATTAAGTCGAACTATTTTTTTAGTGTTTATTGTCCTTTTTGAGTTTTCTCTTTTGAGGGAGTCGGTGGTTGCTTTCTGTCTGGGGCATGTTTCTCACGATTAGATCATTTATTGTCTGTTGTAGAAGCATTTTTGTGGTAGAGCTTGAGTAACAGACGACGTCGTCCTGTGTGTGGCTGCTGGCCGTGCCTTTTGTGGCTCAGAGAGATGCACTTTTGGTGGTTTTCTTCTTTCTGGAAGGTTTTCCCAAACCAGAGGTGTGTGTCAGGGGATGTACATACTCTTATAAAACTGAAGTTTCCTTTTCGATAAATGGTGCTCCAACAATTAGATGTCAAATGCAAGATAGTCTTGGCCACAGTCAGAAATTTATCCAGAAATTAACTCAAAATAGATTATAGGCCTAAACCATGAACCTGTCTGCTGGCGACTGTCCCCATGTCCCTTTCCAGCAGCTTGTCCCACCCTGCCCTCTCCTGTCCTCGGGCGTCACAGTCACTGTGTCACCTGCTGTGGGTCCTGGCCGTCAGGGCTGGGAGCGTCTCACGGTGCATCTGCTTCTGTTGCAGGGGCCACAAGAGGAAGCTGAACGAAGAGGATGCGGCCAGCGAGTCCAGCGGGGCGTCCAGCTGCGAGGACGAGGAGGGGGGCAGCTCGGAAGCAGACGAGATGGCGGCTGCGCTGGAGGCCGAGCTGGGTGACCTCATGTGACCTGGGACGGCCTGCAGCTCACCCATGGAAGGACGTGTCTGTTTGCAGAGCTCCACCTGCAGAAACATTATTTTGCAGAAATAGGTGTTTTTAGAAGTTTTACCACAGGAAGGCCAACTTGTTAAGGACAGTATCGTGGGGAGTACAGGCCACGCCACAGACCGTCGTTGAGCTCAGCCGGGCCACACGGCAGGACTGAGCGTGGGGTCTGTCATCAGAGGAGGGGTGTGGGCTGGAGCGTGGGGTCTGTCATCAGAGGCGGGGGCACTTGTGCCGTTAATGCCACAGCACGTCACTTAGGATGAGGCCTGGGGCCCCGACGAGACTCAGGGGATGGTGCGCAGGAGCCCGGCGTCCTGGCTCTCCTGACGGAAGCGGTGGCGCGCGGGGTTTAAGTGAGGCTGCGTGGCATGCACACACCTGCGCCGAGCGCGGATGGGCCAGGGCGCCCAGCGCACTGTGGCCCGTGGGGGCTGCTGACACCAGGTCCCGTGGCTTCGCGCCCAGGCCGCCTCCTCACTCCCATGGGCATCGGGACAAAGGCCAACGCCTTCGGCTCCTTTGTGAGATCAGATGTAAAGTTTTGTATATCTATTTCATATGTGACCCACCAAACAGATTTTTCTTTCATTTAATAAAAGTCTTTTTTGTAAGCCTTCTTCCCTGCCCCGTTCCCTCCTCACAGGGTCCAGCCACCTGCCGCCCCACCCCAGTGCCGGTCAGGGAGGTCGTGGGCAGAGACGTGGGGAGGTTCATGGGTGAGTGAGCAGGGCCTTGGACGTTGGGATGGAGAAGCAGGGTCCTCCCAAGCTGGCCCATGGCTGTTGCTCGTTCTGTACACACCAAAGCTTTAGAAAAGCTAAGGACCGCTGCTGTTTCTAATAGATTTATGAAAATTAGATCCAACACCGAAGGAAAGCAGAGCAATTCTGATCCTAGGAGCTCAGAGCTGACAAGACTGTAAAATTCATCAAGTACGGCTTGTCAGCCAGCAGCATGGACAGCGTGGTCCTGTTCCCGGGATCTCGGGTCTCACCTGGAGGCCTGTGTGCTCAGATGGCTCCAATGAGAGCCCGCCTGGCACCGCTGACCTGAGACCCCAGGCGCTTGCCTCCGGCCTCCACACGCAGGGCAGTACGAGAGCGATTTCACCTTCGTGCCTCCCCTAAGACGGCCCTCTGGCCCTTCCTGGTGACCCTGGGTTGGCCTACAGGTGGAGGCACGGAGCCCAGGAAGGCCTGAGAAACATGCAGGCCTGTGGAGCAGTGCAGAGCCGGGGCCTGGGGCGTCAGCCAGTCTGAGGCATGGATGGGCGGCAGCACTGCTGAGCCACCAGACGCAGAAAGCGGGCCTGCTTCCACTCTAGGTCAGCAGCAGGGCAAACCTTTCTCTTCCTATTTTCTGGGGTAATCACCGGTTAAAGGTGAGGGCTGGCTATGGCCGTATCCTCACATGCAACAGTTGGAAGTAACAGTCACAGCTCCAGTGGGCTTGTCTTCCTCTGTTGACTCACTTGTCTAGGAGGTGAGGTGTGGCTTCAGGTACAGCTGGGTCCAGAAGTCCACCAGATGCTCAGGTGTCTGGGATCCTGACTGCCCCGCCATGGTTCGTCCTCTCTCCTGGATCCTGACTCCCTCCCCGCGGTTCATCCTCACACGGATCATGTGTGCACAGACAGAGGCACAGCCTGCTCTCTAAATAAAGTGTTTCCATTTTGAAACTGCTGCCCAGGACTTCCCTGGTGATCCAGTGGTTAATAGTCCACCTGCCAGTGCAATGGACAACGGGTTCTGTCCCTGGTCTGGGATGATCCCACGTGCCTTGGGGCAACTAATCCCACGCGCCAGAACTCCTGAGCCGGTGCGTTCAGGAGCCTGTGCTCCACAACAGTGAAGCCATCGCAACGAGAAGCCCACTAAGAGCAACGAAGACCTATCACAGCCAACAATAACTAAATATTAAAAGCCCTATTTCAAAATGCAGCCCAGGTGGAAAATTTTTTAAGTAATGAAACAAAAGGCACCCAGGGTAGCAGTCAGAGCCAGCACTTGGGGCGCTTTCCTGTGGTCATGTGCCTGGCCTTTTAAGATAAATCTGATTGTCACCTTTTAACATAGACACTGAGGGCAGAAGGAGGAGAGGGCGACAGAGGATGAGATGGTTGGATGGCGTCACCAGTACAGTGGACATGAACTTGGACAACTGTGGGAGATGGTGAGGGTCTGGGACGCCACGGGGTCACAAAGAGTCAGACACACCTTGGCCCCTGAATGACAACATCAACCATCAAAGATGGAGAAGGAAAATGGCTTCAGTCCACCAAGTCCACCCACATTAACATTTCAAACTGTTGTTTTTTTTTTTTTTTTAGTTTCTTACACTGTTTTTATAGAATTAATTTTTAGAGCAGTTTTAAGCCTAGAGGACAGCTGAGGGGAAGGTTCAGAGGTTTCCTGTGCATCTCCCCTGCACACAGCCTCCCCTGCTGTCTGCTTCCCCACCAGACAGGACATTTGTACAACTGATGGACCTACATCAGTACATCATCACCCAGGTCCACAGCTCATGTTAAGATTCCCTCTGGATGTTGTACGTTCAGTGGGTTTGGACAGCTGTGTGATGACATGTATCCATCACGATGGGTTCATTCAGAGGCTTTTCAGTGCCCTAAAAATCCTCTATGCCCTCCTGTTCCTCCCTCCCTCCCCGGCCCCTAGACCACTGACCTGCTCACTGTGTCCATAGTTTTTCCAGAAAGTCCTGCGGGTGAACATTGGACACATGGGCAGCCTTTTCAGATTGTCTTCTTTCACTTAGTGGCACGCACACACGTCTCCTCCGTGTCTCTTCACCAATAATCAACGAAGGCGGGCTGCCAGAGACTCGGAGAGACTCCCTGGCTCCTTCAAAAGGTAGTTCTCAGGAATAGCCAGAGAGATGGAGCAGAGCGCACTGGCGCAGTTTGAAGACTGAAGCATGTCAGCCAATCCCGGTGCGTGGGCTTGCTTGGATCCTAGTTCACACAAACTGAACGTGCACACGCAGCATGACAACAGAAACTTTAAATGTGAACAGATGTCAGATACAGATGAATATTGTTCACTTAGGCGAAGTGCACCTCTTTCCAGAGCCCCCTTTTAAAGAGAATGTCCTGAAATATTTATGATAAGTGACATGATGCTGAGGTTTGCATTGGACAGTACGAGGCACAGCGGGAGAGCTGAGGCTTGGAGGGGTGCGAGGTCAGCGCTATTTTCAGGAAAATCTCAAGGTCTGCCTACTTTGCGTGTGTTTGGAATGTTCTGTAATAAAAAGTGACAACACTATGAACAAAGTCGCTCAGTCTGAGTCTTAAAGATGCACAGAACAAGGCCAGTTTCTTCGAGGTAGAAGAATGGCTCTGTGGTCCCTGCACCCCCGGCTGCAGACCCGCTGGCGGGCAGCCGTCTACCCACTGTCTGCCTCCATGGGGGCCTTGGGCCTGAGGTCAGCAGTGTCTGTGGCCCATGCTGGACACACCTCAGTGCACGCCTTGTCCTGGAGAGCTTATGGACCCCATCTAGACACACTCATGCACGTGCCACGGCCCGTGTGGGCTAGCACTGTATTCACAGGAGATGGCTTCCTCAGGCTCCAACCTCTAACAGCTGAGCGCCCGCCGCGGCCTGGCACCAGCAGGACCGCCTGAGTGGAGAAGAAGGCCCCTAAGGATCCGGCCTTGGAGTCTGAGCTCCGCACAACAACGCGGGCTGACAAGGTCACCGGGTGACACGCCACCTGAGAGGCCAGACCGAGCTCCAGAGCACTTTCTGGGCAGCAGCCTCGGCCCTTGCGGCTCCCCTGAGACGGCCGCGTTCCAGAGAAGCAGGCCTAGATTTGAAGTCAGGGACAGCGTGGCTTCCTGCATGTGCTGCGGGGAGGGGAGCCCCTGGGACTCACAGTCAGGACATATATGTGTTTATATATATGTACGTATAACGTATTTAGCAGTAGTTTCATTTCTGCATCAGAAAAAGTATACACATGAAACCCCCACGCGTGTGAACTTAACTGTTGTTTGCATTTGCACTTGCTGCATGGTAAACACATACGTGCGTGGAGAGGAGAACAGTCCTTGGACCCGGCCACACGCAGAGCCCGGGCCGGCGGCCGGGGCGGGGACGGGCCAGGGCAGTGGGGGCCCTGACCCTCCATGCCGGTCCGCAAGCGCTCCTCTCCGCTGCTGAGTCACTCTGCCGGTGCCGAGTGGAAGAGCAGACGAGTGGACCCTGGAAACAGCTTGGCATTGAGCTCTCGCCTGAAATTCCTCCCATGTGTTGGCTATGCCAGCCCAAGGAACATCCCTGGATGCCGGCAGCTCACGCCAACAGCACACCCTTCGACACGTGTGTTAGAAAGTGTGTGAGCTGGCAAGGCTGAGCCGGTGATGGGGTGACGGTATGGGGCAGCCCCTTCCGCCAAGGGGCCTGACCCTGCCGGACCTGGAGCACTGACCCAGGCGGCCAGGATGACCGACCTCCAGGACAGCAGTTAGGAACCGATGCATCTCCTGTGATACGTTGCTTCACGGTCGGTTCAGAATGTCCATTTTAATAACAGCACGGCCTGCAGGCTGCCTGCAGGCTGCCTGCACGTCCCTGTGCAGACATTAAACTGCCAAGGTTCGTCATCAGTGACGCTCTGCGGCCTGTTCGGGGAGAGACCTCAGCTCTGCTGGTCCCTTTATGACCTCTTCAGCGTCTTCCTTCGTTTCATAGAATCAAATCAACACAGAGCTGCCCGGGGTGCAGAGACGGGAGGCCCAGTCTCTGGAATCTGGCTGCATGCGGCTGAGTCGTCCAGGAGCTGGTGCGATGAGCCCAGGCCGGGGCGGCGCCAGAGACCGGTCCCGCAGGCTCCGGGTACAGCTGCCCGCTGCAGACCAGTAGCAGCCCGCTCACCCAGGTCAACCCTAACACCAGACGGGCCAACGTCGTCTTTGCTCTGATTTTCACCTGCGTTCAGTGCTCTCACCTATACTTCCACACAGACTGAGCAGACCTCAGGAATGAAGAGAAACCCCTCTGTAATGTGGTCACAGCGTGAGATCCGCAGCTCACATGGAGGGGTGACCCCGGCCCCGACTGCAGACACTCGCTCTCCTGGGTCTCGCTCTGAACAGTGACCTAGGGAAACGTGCTGCTGAGCACCAAGATGCTGTGGGAACGGCCACCATCAGGCCTGAATCACGCTGGCCTTCCTAGACCTTTCCCACAATCTCCACGCAAGAACCGGCCTGCGGTTCATCAGACAGCAAATGTCCGGATTCTGGAGCCAAGTGAACCCCCACCACACACACAGACACACAGACACAGACACACAGACACAGACACACACACAGACACACACAGACACACAGACACACACAGACACACAGACACACACACAGACACACACAGACACACAGACACACATAGACACACAGACCCAGACACAGACCCAGACACACACACAGACACACACAGACACACAGACACAGACACACACACAGACACACACACAGACACACACACAGACACACACAGACACACAGACACAGACACACACACAGACACACACACAGACACACACAGACACACAGACACACACACACAGACACACACACAGACACACACAGACACACAGACACACACAGACACACACACAGACACACAGACACACACAGACACACAGACACAGACACACAGACACACACACGGACACACAGACACACACAGACACACAGACACACACACACAGGCACAGACACACACACACGCAGGCACACACTGTGTCCCTGATGAACACACCACACGTCATGCTCCGGGCTCGGTTTGCAGCCACGTTCTGGGCTCTGCCTCCCCCACCCACTGATCCGTCCTGGCCCAGGGCTGGGCATCCGGGGCCTCCCCTGAGAACTGTCCTGTGCGTCTCCCCATGGGCAGCCCCCTGGGTGCACACTGACGCTCCGTAAGGGACGGGGCTGCTCCCTCTGGGCTCTGCAGCCACTGCCCTCACTGCCCTCCAGCCACACCCTGTCCAGGGCAGAGCAGGGGCATCTGCTGGGCAAGTGGGGACCCCACGCCCTCCCCTCCATCTCCTCGGGAACGGGGGCGGGACAGCGGCTGAGGGTGAGAGCAGGGTCCACCTCCAGGGAGGCCCATGGAGGCCTCTGGGCCTGAGGATGCCCCGCAAAGCTCTGGTCTCGTCGGGGTGTGCCCACGTGGGCACATCTGCTCCTGTGATGAAGATAGTGACTCTGGGGAGCTTTCAGTTGCGCTCTGGCTATATTTGGAAGGAGTGCAGGGCACGATACATCATGAGGGCTCTTTCTATGTGTTTCATACCATTTGTCTTCTAGGACCTGCCTGGTATCACTCTTGAACCAGTGGGCTGTTGCATTTCCTTCTAAAATCTACACGCTCAGCTTTATAACGTGGCCAGTGTCCAACTTGACAAAAGAGAGGAGTCTAAAGCTAGCAGCATTGGGTATTTTTCCTCCCTACTGAACTGTTTCTCTAATTGCTTGGCTGTCTTGGAGGCCCTGCCAGGCTGTTGGAGGAGGGCTGGGAGCCTTCAATCACTGCACGGGCGCCTCCTTGGAAAGCTGCGGGGCGTCTTTTATTTTTGGTTCTGGTAATCTCTGGTTCGTAGGTGTTGACGGATGGGGAATTTTCCAGTCACTCCACAGCAAATACAGGAAAATAAGTGAGCAGAGCAACTCTTCAAATACTGGACCCTGCCTTTGGAGCCTCGGTGATGCCATAATGTTCCCAAGACATGTTGGTGTCCACCAAGGGCAAGTCGGCCATGGACGCCCCAGGGCCACTGACCCTCAAGGGGGTCTGTCTCAGCACCAGGCCCACGAGGGGCCGGTCTGGCCAGGATGGGTCCCTGAAAACCACTTGGAGGGACACATGAGTGTCCACAGTTAACCTGAACAAAGTGACAAGTCCTGGGCAGTTTCAAAGGCAGCACGTGTTGGACGGCTGGGTTTAGCGTGGTGCGGCTGTGGGCTGGGAGGGGCTGGCCCCTGTCCTCTCAGCCCTGGCCTCTGGTTGGCCGGAAACCGGGCTGGCCCCTGTTCCTGCCCTGAGATCGCTGTGGGAGCCTCACTCCGTGGTGCTTGGGCGGCAGGGGTGGGCGGGGGTTCAGGGCTTCAACCAGGCACCGGGAACTGCAGGCTGAGTCCAGAGCTGGGGCCCCAGCAGACCCCCGTCCAGGTCACCTGCAGGGATGCACACGCCTCTGCAGGACGAGAGGCGTCCCCAGGGCGTCGCTCATCTGCCATCAAGTTAGGGCCCACAGTTGGGTTCGGAGCTGGCTGGGGAGGCGGGGGCGGCAGGGGTGTCCAGCTGAGACTTGGTGGGAGCGCTTAGAGGACCTTCCAACGTTCTTCACGTAGGTCTTTGCAAAAAGCAACTTCCGGTCAACACCTGTTACCTTGCTGTCAAAGAGTAAAGCTTTATACCCAGAGCAGACTTGGAATCAGCATCCTTGCCTGTTTCCAAGGAAGATTTTTACTCACAGTTCCTCACCTGGTAATTGTATTTCCCACTTCTGATAACAAGTGGGGAAATTTACACTGTGGGTGGAGGAAGGGGCACATGGCGGGGAGCGATCTGAAGGGCACTAGAAACACCTGAACCAGCTCGAGGAGCGTCCCCTCACCCGTCAGCTCGCCCTTCACTGTGCACCTGCTTCACCGTGAGGTCACGTGGGTGATGATGTCACACTTGCGATGACATCTCTGGAGGACGTCCCACTGGACGGGGCCCGTTACCTGCCCCTGAGACCCCAGTCCAGCCTCCCCCGGGGGGAGATGTGGCCTCAGCGTCTGAGTCACCAGGTCCTGTTCCCATGAAGATCCCAGAGTCACCCCACCTCTCTGTCCTGCAGTCACGGCCTCCTCCCCTCTGGACATGGCACCCCAGGTGCCCAGGGCCCACCACTCCGGCCTGTTTCATTGAGAAATGACTCTTCTCTCCTTTTGTCCAAATGCGGAGCCTGCCCCTGGGTCTGCCCTCTAGATGTCCCCACAGGAGGGGCTGGGGCGATTACATGTCCCGGGGTCTGCAGCTGGCACACCAGCCCATCAGAGAACCCTCTCTGCATCCAACAGATCCCAGCTGGGTGCTCAGGGAGAAGGATGCATCCACAGAAGGACCCCCACCTCAGACTGGATGTGAACACACAGGAAGCTGTCACTCTCAGGGCTGTGCTTTATCCCAGAGAAAAGACACAGATGGCAGCCGGGGGAGCCCGTGGCAGAACTGGGGCCCCAACCTCAGGGACCCCGTGGTCCCGAGCACTCGGAGGGGCAGCCACACAGGGCATGTCCCAGGACATGCCCCGAGCCGACGCCTACATTCACCCGTGACTTGGGCACTGGGCACTCCTCTCAGGCTGGGTTCTTTTCTGTGGGTACACTGACTGTCCCCCAGCGGAGGGACCAGCCCAGACTGGGGGGCAGAGCCTCCACTGCACCCCAACACCATGGCCGTGAGCATCACGCCCAGTGGTGTCCCTGCTGCAGCCCAGCACCAGTGGGCCTGGGTCCAGTGTGTCCACCACCAGCTGAGGACATGCTCACTGCCTGTAAAGAAAACCATGCTTTGGTTTGGTTTTCCGTGGACTTTGCGTTTCCGGACCACAATTGCTCTGAGACAGCAGGCCGGGTCGGGCCCCAGTCCTGCAGGAACCTGAACGTTTGCTCCACCGCTGAGCAGACTGGACACAGCCTCCCAAGGAGGGTGTCACAGTGCAGCCTTTCCGCTGTCTTCACCGAGCTTGCAGTTGCAGAGCAGGGTCACAGGTCACTGGGGCTTCTCCGGGGCCCTTGAGGGAAAAGGACCCTAGGTCAGGGGACCCACAGGAAGTGTGGCCCCTCAGGCGGCCTGGGGACCGGTGGGATGGCTGCACGCAGCGGCCGGAACGCAGAGGCCTCATGCCCACCGCCAGCCTCGTAGGAGCCCTGGAAACACAGGGACAGTGGAGCAAGGCCGGGCCACCTGGTCCCTCCCGAGGCCCAGCCACGTCCAAGGAGCGTTTGAAGGACAGTGACGTATCCAACCCTGAATTTCCCGTCACCTTGGACACAGAGGAGCCTCCCTTGCATGTCTTGCTCCTCAGGGAGCTGTCGCCTTGTAACTGGGGCAGAGGCTGGGGGAGGCCGTGAACCTCGGCAGGAGCACAGGGCCGTCAGGAGGCATCAGGGAGCCTCGGAGCGATGCGGACGTGCGGAGCGAGGTGTGTGTGGAAAGTAGGCCAGAGCAATTCAGCAAAGCCGGGGCAAGGGCGGCCTGAGGGCAGGTGGAGGAGGCCTGCGGGGGCCTCGGCCTCTCACCCCTGCCCCCACCCAGTGAAAGGGAAGCCGGCCCTGCTTCCGCAGCCCTCCCGCCTTCCTGCAGGGGCTTGTGGCCTGGCCAGGTACCAGCTCACCAGGGGTCGGGGGCAGTGGCTGGCTTTCCCCACCTGGGAGGAGACACGCTCAGCCAAGACCAAGGAAGTGTGTGCCAGTGGCACACACCAAGGAAGTGTGTGCCAGTGACCTGAATGCCTGCACAGCCACACCTGTCTACTCATACAGTCACACCTGTCTACTCACACAGCTATACCTGTCTACCTGCACAGCCACACCTGTTTACTCACACAGTCATACCTGTCTACTCGCACAGCCGCACCTGTCTACTTGCGTCTACTCACACAGCCACACCTATCTACTCGTACAGTCACACCTGTCTACTATCTGTCTACCTGTACACCCACACCTGTCTACTCACACAGCCACACCTGTCTACCTGCACAGCCACACCTTTTCACTCACACAGCCACATCTGTTTACTCACACAGTCATACCTGTCTACCTGCACAGCCACACCTGTCTACCTGCACAGCCACATCTGTTTACCTGCACAGCCACACCTGTCTACCTGCACAGCCACACCTGTCTACTCACACAGTCACACCTGTCTACTCACACAATCACACCTGTCTACCTGCACAGCCACACCTGTCTACCCACACAGTCACACCTGTCCACCTGCACAGCCACACCTGTCTACCCACACAGTCACACCTCTCTACCTGCACAGTCACATCTGTCTACTCACACAGCCACACCTGTCTACCTGCACAGCCACACCTGTCTACCCACACAGTCACACCTGTCCACCTGCACAGCCACACCTGTCTACCCACACAGTCACACCTCTCTACCTGCACAGTAACAT
Organism: Bos grunniens; assembly: GCF_055505025.1. NCBI lineage: Eukaryota > Metazoa > Chordata > Mammalia > Artiodactyla > Bovidae > Bos > Bos grunniens. Next base: position 2,252,343 of record NC_141188.1, on the reverse strand, counting down.
CTGTCTACTCACACAGTCACACCTGTCTACTCACACAGTCACACCTGTCTACTTACACAGTCACACCTGTCTACCTGCACAGCCACACCTGTCTACTCACACAGTCACACCTGTCTACTCACACAGCCACACCTGTCTACTCACACAGTCACACCTGTCTACCTGCATAGTCACACCTGTCTACTCACACAGTCACAACTGTCTACTCACACAGTCACACCTGTCTACCTACACAGTCACACCTGTCTACCTGCACAGCCACACCTGTCTACTCACACAGTCACACCTGTCTACTCACACAGCCACACCTGTCTACTCACACAGCCACACCTGTCTACTCACACAATCACACCTGTCTACTCACACAGTCACACCTGTCTACTCACACAGTCACACCTGTCTACTCACATAGTCACACCTGTCTACCTGCACACCCACACGTGTCTACTCACACAGCCACACCTGTCTACTCACATAGTCACATCTGTCTACCCGCACAGTCACACCTGTCTACCTGCACACCCACACCTGTCTACTCACACAGTCACACCTGTCTACCTGCAAAGCCACACCTGTCTACCTGCACAGTCACATCTGTTTACCTGTACAGTCACACACCTGTCTACTCACATAGCCTCGTCTGCCTACCTGCAATGTCACACCTATCTACTCACACAGTCACACCTGTCTACCTGCACAGTCACACCTGTGTAATCACACAGCCACACCTGTCTACCTGCAATGTCATACCTCTCTACCTGCACATCACACCTATCTAGAGGTCCCCCAAGACACTGCATGGTGGCGAGTTTCCCCCAAGAGGCCCAGTCGTAGCTCCTGGATGTGGCAGGTTCCCTGTGCCTCCCAGGCCTCAAGCTGATGCTCCCCACTTCACGTGCTGTCTCAGCCCTGGACCCCACAGGGACTGAGAGTAGGGGCTTGGGGCGATTCATCTGCAGACACGCAGAAGGGTATAGTGCTGGCAGCTACGGCTTATGAAAGATCTTAACGGAGCTGGAAATATTCAAGTTGGAGAAGGAAGAAGACGGCTGCCTTTGTCACCCAGAACACATCTATTTTTAGCTCCTGCAGTTCCCGTTCTTGAGGTTGGGGGCTTTGGAGGACTGCTGGGGGCCGTGGGCAGCTGGGCAAGTTCCCAGGGCGGCCCCTGATGTGGCGACACATCCTGCCCTGTTTTCTCCCGTGTCCGTCTTCGTTCCTCTCAGTCAGCCCTGAAACTAGGAAAACAAACCAAGCTTTGCGGTTCCTACTGCTCTAAGCTGTGTGAGACTTCAGTAACTTTTCCTCTCCTGTGGATGAAACGGGACCAGACAAGCTCTGAGATGAAATCCACGCGACTCACAGCCCATTCCGGCCCTGAACGCCATTTCCTTTCTTGGTTTAATGGAGAATTTGGGGTGTGGACACTGTTCACCACGACGTTGCTCACCTGGGGACACTTGGCCTTGGTTAAACCACTGGAGGCCCCTGGGATCTCGGGGGGGAGGAATGTGCTGAGCACTCTTGGGCACAGAGCCCCATGGAGAGCCCCCACAGACACTGAGGGACCATGGCCTGGACTGCTTTCCCGTGATCCCAGCCTGATGTCCCAAGAGCATGTGCCTCTGGACACAGCAACCCATTTCAGGGCAGACACAGGGCCAGACCCCCCTGGGAGTGTTGTCAGGACCTTCTCTCCCCTTGGAGCCCTGAGTGGCCTCAGTCCAGGTGCAGTCCTGCCAAGAACAAGCGGAGGGGTGGGCCAGAGACGCAGGGCCCGACTGCATTGCACACAGCCTCAGCTCAGGCCCCTGGCTGTGAGAAGCGAGGTGTGGGTCTATGCCGGCCCACCTGCTAACGCAACAGCTGTGTCTGGGGAAGGGGCTGCCTGAGTAAATGAAACGTCAAGGCCTCAGTGTTTAACAGCACTCTTCGGTCCAAGCCCATATTCTCTGATCAGATCTGAAGCTGGAAACGTGATCATAACTCCCCCAAAGGATTTGAGGTTGGAAATGCGACTTTCTAGAAATTCACACTGAAGGCCTGTCTGCTTCGAGAGGTAAGGAATGTAGCCTTTGTGATGAGCAGAGAGCTGGTTGACCACTTTTGAGTGGGAAACTGTGGCTGAAGAGCACCCAGCTCGACTCTCAGATGGGCAACTGGGAGCCAGGGCCTCCAGCCCCAGGGCCACAGCGGGAGCCGGTCCAGCCCGAGGGCATGCGGCCCTGCCTGTCCTTCACACGGGGCACGGGGGCTCCCCGACAGCAGGGCTGTCCCTCAGGGAGGCAGGCGGGTCCTCCCCACAGAGCCCCCACTCCATGGAGAGAGGAAACCTGGAGGCTGAGCCCCTCACCAGCCCTTCAGCCACGGCCCTGCAGCCTCCACCCCTGTCCCCGCTCCCCCACCATGAGGCCCCCGGGCCCTGAGCCGGCCAGGCAGACACAGATTCTCCCCAGAAGCTGGGGAAACACATTGCCCATCAGCCTGGCCCTTCTCTGCTTTGGGGTTCACTGGGACCACCCTTCTGGAGGGTTCCTCCCATCCCAGCCGCTCCCAGACAGGCTGTCTGCCAGGCGCTCGCCCCCAGGGGCCGGCCCCAACCCACCCGCAACGGTGCACATCTCTGAATCCGGGAGGGGCCTCCCCTGGGACAGCAGAGTGGGGCAAGGAGGTGTGGGAGAGGGGGCAGCGGCCAGCTCAGGACGGAGGAGCCCCAGCCGTTCCCGCGGGAAGTGCTGTGTCTGTTCTCTGAATGCACATGCCAGTGCCTGCCACTCGAGGCGCACACACACACTCACACACCCACCTCACCCGTGCACAGGCACATGGATTGTCCCCAGGGCTCTGGGCCTGTCCTTGACACTCCTAGGAAGCTGGCCGGACTCCTGGCCCCCAGGAAGCATGGACCGTGCTTCCTGCTAGATGACTCGGTGCGTTTCGTCCCCAGGGAAGGCACTGCGCCCCGGCTGTGTAACCACTGTGGGCGGCCTGTTCCCTGGTGGCAGATGCGAGCAGGACAGCCACAGATGGAAGTGTTGTCAGAACTGTGGGAACTCCTTGTAATTAGTATTGGGCCTTGTTATTCCTCAGCAAAGAAAAAGCCCAAAGCCAGCACGGAGCACAAACCTCGCATCCCCACCGGGGTCTTTGTGGAGGCCAGGAGCCACATCGCTGGTCGATAATTAAAGACCAGACAGGCTGAGGCACCCACCTCAGAGGCTGTGAGGATAAATGTATGCAAGAGAACCGACAGCAAGGGTGCAAAGCTGAACACTCATCCAGGGAAAAGTCCAACAGACAGGCACTTTTGCCTGAAATACAGCACCTCCTTACAAGCCATGATCATGCTGAGTGTTGGGGGCAATGGAGCAGAGATTTAAGAGGAAAATACAGGAAAACGGCCCACATGCAAGATGAATGGCAGTCAGTCCTCTGAAGGCAGGAGTGAGAGTCCAGGTGAGGCCACAGGCAGGTCTGATCTCAGCAGAAACAGCACCTGGGCGCCTGGACACCTGGGCACGTGGGTGGACTTGAGGAGACCAGCTTAGGCAGAGGTACTGTTAGCAGCAGCATTTATGCACAGACAAGGGTCACAGCGCCGAAGGTGGCTGCACTTTCTGTATTTGCTTGCCTGGCTTTCAGTTCCGAAGCTCTAAGCACCATCCCGGTGAGGAGGCGGCCGGAGCAGCTGCGGAGGGTGTGGGGACGGTTGCAGCCTGGGCTGATGGTGGCGGCCGCTGCCCTCCGAGGGTGAGGAAAGCACGGTCAAAGGCGGCTGGGAGGTCACTGCTCTGGCAACCATGTTTAGTTTTTTCTCATCCACCCTGCTGACCCTTCTCTGTGCCGCTCCCATTACTTGCTGGAAATCTCTGTCTCTCCTGGCCGCTCCTGATTCATTCACTGTTATTCAGGAAGGAGGCCACTTTCACCCCAGGCTGAGGGCCACCTGCTGCCTGCTGCTAGTCCATCCAGAACAGCTCTTTGTTCTGATGTGTGTGCACATGTGTGTGTGTGAGCACATGTGGTGGGGCTCAGGGCAGACTGCAGCCTCCCTCTGTGTCTCTCTTCTCCTCACTGCTGTTCTATGACCTCAGCCACCACTGTTCTGTAGAGACTGGTGTGTGTGGTGGAGGGTGAGGGGGCCACAATGGTTTGTTCATGTTTTGAGAGGAAGAATTTAAAGCTCATTTAAAAGCTGAGTCAAGGCAGAAAAGCCCCAAGTGTCAATATTCAGGCTCTTCCCATCTCGGGCTCTGCTCTCTGAGACCCCCCCAGCAGTGGCTACCGCAGAACGGGGTGTCCAGCCCGGCCGCAGGGCACAGGCGTGAACAAGGACTTGGAACTCGGGTGAGTGTGAGTGGCGTGTCCATGCACGGGACTAGCCCAGGTCTTTGCCCTGTTCACTAAGGCGAGAGTCACTCATGCTCAATGGCTCAGGAGAAAAGCAAGTCCCATTCGGTCAGACCCTCACTCAGCATTCTGTACAGGGTTAAGCAATTCAAACCATTTAAAATGTTACTGCATCCAATCTGAGGCTGCTTCCAAGAAGCATGACCTGGGTGAAATTAAATATTAAATTCACAAGCACAAAACTGACAGAGGCAGAAAGACGCCGGCACCATCGTAGGTTTAAATTAAACGACGAGGGACTCCTGAGGAGACCCCAAGGTGTCCTGGGGTCACAAGCTCTCATAGCGAGAGAATGCTGAGGAGTGTCATGAGAATCGCCCACTGAGAGCAGATTCAGAAGTTTACACACAAAACGCAGCCAAGCAGGGCCCACAGCCTGGACGACACACAGGTCAGGAGAGGAGGACCCAGGCCTCCAAGTGCCTGGCTCCTCAGATGCATGGAGTTAAGAGAATTCAAATATGTGGGCCCCACCCCCTAACCGATGTCCGATTCTTTGCGACCCCATGGACTGCAGCACGCCAGGGTTCCCTGTCCATCTCCAACTCCTGGAGCTTGCTCAAACTCATGTCCATCGAGTCAGTGATGCCATCCAACCATCTCATCCTCTGTCGTCCCCTTCTCCTCCTGCCCTCAATCTTTCCCAGCATCAGGGTCTTTTCCAATGACTCAGTTCTTCACATCAGGTGGCCAAAGTATCGGAGTTTCAGCTTCAGCATCAGTCTTTCCAATGAATATTCAGGACTGATTTCTTTTAGGATGGACTGGTTGGATCTCCTTGCAGTCCAAGGAACTCTCAAGAGTCTTCTCCAACACCACAGTTCAAAGGTATCAATTCTTCAACGCTCAGCCTTCTTTATAGTCCAACTCTCACATCCATACATGACTACTGGAAAAACCATAGCTTTGACTAGACAGACTTTTGTCGGCAAAGTAATGTCTCTACTTTTTAATATGCTGTCTAGGTTAGTCATACCTTTTCTTCCAAGGAGCAAATGTCTTTTAATTTCATGACTGCAGTCACCATCTGCAGTGATTTTGGAGCCCAAGAAAATAAAATCTTTCACGGTTTCCATTGTTTCCCCATCTATTTGTCCTGAAGTGATGGGACCAGATGCCATGATCTTTTTTTTTGAATGTTGAGTTTTAAACCAACTTTTTCACTCTCCTCTTTCACTTTCACCCAGAGGCTCTTTAATTCTTCTTCTCTTTCTGCCATAAGGGTGGTGTCATCTGCAGATCTGAAGTTATTGATATTTCTCCTGGCAATCTTGATTCCAACTTGTGCTTCATCAAGCCTGGCATTTCACATGATGTACTCTGCATATAAGTTAAATAAGCAGGGTGACAATACACAGCCTTGACGTACTCCTTTCCCAATTTGGAACCAGTTCGTTGTTCCATGTCTGGTTCTAATTGTTGCTTCTTGACCTGCATACAGATTTCTCAGGAGGCAGGTCAGGTGGTCTGGTATCCCCATCTCTTTAAGAGTTTTTCAGTTTATTGTGATCCACATTGGCAAAGGCTTCAATGTAGTCAATAAAGCAGAAGTAAATGTTTTTCTGGAACTCTCTTGCTTTTTCGATGATCCAGCAGATGTTGGCAATTTGATCTCTGGTTCCTCTGCCTTTTCTAAATACAGCTTGAACATCTGGAAGTTCTCAGTTTAGGTACTATTGAAGCCTGGCTTGGAGAATTTTGAGCATTATTTTGCTAGTATGTGAGATGAGTGCAGTTGTACGGTGGTTTGAACATTCTTTGACATTGTCTTTCTTTATGATTGCAATGGAAACGGATCTTTCCCAGTCCTGTGACCACGGCTGAGTTTTCCAAATTTATTGGCAGATTGAGTGAAGCACTTTAGCAGCATCATCTTTTAGGACTTGAAATAGCTCAGCTGGAATTCCATCACCTCCACTAGCTTTGTTCATAGTAATGCTTCCTAAGGCCCACCTGACTTTGCATTCCAGGTTGTCTGGCTCTAGGTGAGTGATCACACCAGTGTGGTTATCTGGTTCATGAAAATCTTTTTTGTATAGCTCTTCTGTGTATTCTTGCCACCTCTTCTTAATATCTTCTGCTTCTTTTAGGTCCATACTGCTTTGTCCTTTATTGTGCCCATCTTTGCATGAAATGTTCCCTTGGTATCTCTAATTTTCAAGCTGATTGACAAAACTGTATGGTGCACATGTTTCAGAAGGACCTCTGTTTCCTGGGTGAACCCCACCCTGTTTGTGAACAAGGTTCAAGGAGATTCAGGCCTTCCTGGATGAAGGGCTGAAGCAGACGGTGTCCCTTCGGCAGATGGAGCCCCTGCATGGAGCTCAAAGTGAGATGAGGAAACGGAAGAAGAGAAGCACAGAGCAGGGGCGGCAGGCGGGGGATGAGAGGGGTGAACAAGGGAGGAAGGCTGAGGCGGCTCAGAGGCCCGTCCTCCTGTGGTGGCGGCATCTGATCATCAAAGCGGAGACGAGCGGACACAGGAGCCAGACGGCCACCCGCAGCTGGGGGTGGGGGTGGAGCACAGATCAGGGCTGTCTGTGGGAACTGCAAAGTGAAGAGAACACGTGCACTGCAGCAAGCGCTCTGGAGAAAGAGACATCAGAGGCGAGAGAGGCGGGAAGAGATGCCTTCCAAGTAACAGCCGAGTGAACCAGGGAAAGGCGACTCAGGCTGGGGAGCCATGAGGGCTAGAAGGCTGGCTCCCCTCCACGCTCAGGCGGGGAGCTGACACAGGCCAGAGATGGACATGGACAGGAAGAGAAAGTGAAAAATAAAGCCAAGAACAGGAAGACAAAGAGTCAAGTGTCTGGAAGGCTGACAGGGTCCAGGAGCTCTGCTGAATGCAGAGGGTACACGTGAACAGGTGGACAGATGGACACATGGACAGATGAACTGAAAGGGGGTCCATGTCACTAGGGGCCGGGATTCTTTAGGCGAAGATAGTCATGTTCTACCATCGGTTGTGACGTCTCTATAATTCTGTGAACAACCTAAAGCCCACTGGATCACACACTTTACAGGGATAAATTGTGTGGTGTCTGAATTCTTCTCAATAAAGCTGTTACCAAAAAAAGCAGACTGATTGTGTCATCTTGTTTTGAAAAGGAGCCAATAAATGAAAATTCATGAAAGTTAAATATAAATAGCTAGAAGAAAATAACTAATTTGGAAAATATTGGTAAAGAAGGGAATTAGAGGTCTACGTTTTAACAGCTTTCATTCCCCTCATCACTTCCACCCTCACAGGAAACACTTTCCAAACATATGTGGGTGCCAGGCCCCACCTGTGTGGAGGACAAGGAAGCAAGGATAAAAAGGCCCTGTGCAAGGGCCTTACTGCCTGCTGAGACAGAGACAAGGAAATGCATGTCAACTTTCTATTTCTTCAAAGAAACGATTTCAATTACATTCACACCAAGGATTTTCCACTAATAACATACCAGTCAGTATTTACTAATATGCAGCTATAGTCAAAAAAGTGGGTTAAAATATATATGAAAGCCCTTTTGGCCAAAGTATTTTGTAACAGTAGAAAACTGGAGAAAACATAGAAATCACACAATAGAGTTTGAGTTACAGTATGGTACCAGCCACATGATAATCATTTAAAATTATGTTGGATCCTGAAAAACATTGAAGACGCTAATATCCTGTTAAATACAGTGAAAATCCAGGAGCTGTTATGATGCTATTTTTGTATAGAAACAAACAAAAACATTCTTACATTTAAAGGGTACAAAATGTTTTGGTACCAAAATAGGTCCTAAATAGTAACAGTGATAAAGCGTGGGTGATGGAGCTGAGAGGTGTAGAGATTTCTCGTTTTCTCTTTTGTGTTTTTCACAGAAGGTTACTCATTTTCTACAACGGGCATGTATTACATTCCAAAAACATTTTGTAAATGTTTGCTCCTTTCCTAAAACAGAAGCCACACAAAAATGCAAATGCATCAACCAGCAATGAATTTAATATTATTTAAGAAAAGCAACGATGCACCATGTTCCGCAAGGAGGACATGGCAATCCACTCCAGTATTCTTGCCTGGACAATCCCCATGACCAGAGGAGCCTGACGGGCAACAGTCCATAGAGTCGCACAGAGTCAGACATGACTGAACAAACATGCAGGAAAAGTAATGACGCACCATGGTTTTCAGCTTTGCCTCTGGTTCCGTCCTGTGGACCAGCAGGCACTTTATAAAACACCAGCAGAGCTGGATCCCCAGACACATGGCCGCTGGAGGGTCAAACACCCGTATCCTGCCCTGGGTTCATTGATCAGTGAGACACAGCAAGACAGTATCCCAGAGAAAATAGAAAATGTGTGCTGCCGGAGCAGCCAGGGTTGGGTAGAGCGTCTCTGGCACTGTGATCAGGCAAGGTCATTGTGGGTGACACCAAACAGAGACGGGGTTCAGTAGAGCTTGCCTTCGAGCTCGCCTCTTTGGACAATGTTGAGTTACCTCTTTTCCACGAACTCAAGGTGCTGTTTAGTCACTAAGTCATGACCGGCTCTTTGCTGACCCCATAGACTGTAGGCTGCCGGTCTCCTCTGTCCATGGGATTTCCCAGGCAAGAATGCTGGAGTGGGTTGCCATGCCCTCCTCCAGGGGATCTTCCCGACCCAGGGATTGAACCTGCATCTCCTGTCTTGCAGACAGGTTTTTACCACTGAGCCACCAGGGAAGCTCAAGGTGAGGAAATAGCGAATGTGCTGTATGACGGGATGAAGCTTCTAAAACACCTGACAGGCTCACCAAAGAGGTTAGTAAAAGCTGACAAACAATTTAAAAGAAACAAATATACTGAACCTAGATTTTAAAGAACTGTGTAACTGAAAACATAGGTCAGAAACCAAGAACATCGGCACCAACGGACACTGGGGAGGTGGAGATTTTCATGGACTAAAAACCCAGTGTTGGCTGAGAATATGACATGGTGCCAAGACAGGCTAGCTGGTGCTTAGGCTAGATGAACAGAGGCGTGGTGTCTGAGGAGGGAGGGGACAGTTCATTTGACTCTGCTCCTCACAACTACCCAGGGCCGGAAAAAGGCACAGGGTCTGAAGGGGCAGCCAGGTGGCACTGGGACTGGAAATTTCCCCCCATGAAGGGCAAGGGTCTTAGAAATCATACATACCCACCCACACACACCTATATAACCCAGCTGCGGGGCACTCGCTGTGGCCGGACATGGCCCGAGACTTCCATGAGCTATCTTGTTTGTTTACTTTTTAGTGTCCCGCAGGGTTGGAGGGGTCTCTGTTACAGGGATCCTCCATGGAGTTCTGCCTCAGCAGCTACAACATCCATTCCTGGTGGACAAATGCTGCCCCCTCCCCCAACAGATTCTGCTCAGCTGGGCAGACTCTGCTAACAGATGGAGCTGCCCTAAACATGGGACAGTCAGCCACCACTTCCTGCAGGAGAGGTGGCCTTTTGGGGTAGAGAGGTGGCCAGCCCTCTCTGGCTCTAAGAGGAGCCTGGCAGGCTACAGTCCACAGGGTCTCAAAGAGTCAGACACGACTGAAGGAGCTTAGCATGCAAGCACATGAAGAAAAAAATCCGTCCAAGGTCTCAGTGTCCAGGCTCAAGCCCGAGAGGAACACCCCCGTGTCCACGATGAGAGCCCCTCACAGAGGCCGCGTCAGGATCAGGGCAACGCCGGCCCGGAGAGGAGGCTCTTCCAGTGACCGACCAAGAGTCTCCAGACCCCACAAGCGGCCTTTCTCCGGGCTCTGGCGACCACACCCACGTGGAGAGTCTGTCTCTTTACCCCAAGGGCCACTTCGGCGTGTGGTTACAGGGGGCGCCGTCTGTGCCTCTGGAGCCGCCACCGTGCTTGAGGGTGGGCGCGTGTGCCTATCGCGTCGGTGGGCGCAGTGCGCAGAGAGGGGTCCGCGCCTCCTATGCCCCCGAGAGTTCCTCCTGGGGGAACACGGCCTTGGGCTCCTAGCTCCCTGCCGGACAGACCGGGGGTCCGCTCGCCTTGGGGACCCGCGGCCGGGCGCGAGGGGGCGCCACGCCACCGCAGCCGGCGGATCGCCAGGGCCGGGCCGGGCCGGGGGCGGCGCGCGGGGCGGTGCCGGACTCCGCGGGCAGCGGGCTCTAGAGACGCCGCGCTCCGCCCGGAGGAGGCCGCCGGCCGGGCGAGCGGAGCGGCAGCCAGCCGAGTCGGGCCCCGAGGTGAAGTTGCGTGCGCGGTGGGGCCCTGAATCGGCACCCGAGGGTCCCGAGGCCGGGTTGGGGACGAGGGTGCAGGGTCCACACAGAGGATCCGATGCAAGAGCGGGGGCGGGAGGGCTCGGGGCTTCTACACGGGGTTCCGGGGCAGAGACCGGGACGCAGAGGGTCTACAGCGGAGGGTCCCCAGGGGAGAGGAGACAGGAGGCTGACGCGGCGGGAGAGAGAGGTCTACACTGGAGTCTCTCGGGGCCGCAGCGGGGACAAGGGGTCTACACCGTAAGATCCCGATGCAGGAGCTGGGGCTGGAGGAGCGCGGGCGTCTACCTCCGAGCGTCCGGGCCGGAGCAGGGCAAGGGGGCCACAGTCCGGCGCGGGGAGTCTCCACTCGGCTGCGCAGACGGGTGGGGGCAAAGAAGAGTCCGGGAGGGACATGTAAGCTCCCCTCCCCCTACCCGCGGCCCCCGGAGCCGAGGGTGGTGCCGGACTGGGTGCCGCCCCCAGCCCCCTGCTCGGCTCCGAGTCCCCAGCCGGGCTGGCGTCCGGCCCCAGGCGCGCGCGGGCTCGGGCAGCTTAGTGCGCTTCCATGGAGGTCCGGGCGGCCGTGGCCGGGGTCTGGTTGCAGCTCCCGCCCCGTCTGTCCGTGTAGGATCTGCAAGAGCTCAGGTGAGAGGAAGGATGGGCGACAAAGCGAGCGAGATGACCGGGGATCCCCCAGGCGCCCGTGCTGGCTGGTTGTGGGCGTACCCGGTTCCGCGCAGAGGGCGCGGGATGCAGTCCTTGGCGCGTGGGTGCTCTTTCCTCGCCTCTTCCTGCCGCCCCTGCCCTGCAGAGGGGAACGTCGCCCCCGTATACACAGCGATGCCCGCAGATGTAGTCTTACACACACACACACACACACACACACACACACTCATGGCCTTGCCTTCTCCTGCCCGGCCAGGAGCCGGAGCCGGAGCCGGACGCAGACCTGAATCCCAGAGAGGGAGCCCCTCTCCGGCAGCCTTGAATTCTTTAATTAGGAGCCCAAGCGCCCCTGAGCCCTCCGGAGCCGAGCCAGGGAGGCTCCCACACTCCCCCGCTGAGCCCAGGTTGGCGCCGGGGCTGGGAGCGCAGGGAGGCCCGGGTCCGCATAGAGGCGGTTGCCCAGGGGTCCTGGGCTTCAGCAGGGATGACGGTGGAGGGGGGCGGGGTGCGTCTAGAAGAGCGAGCCAGGGTTCTCTCAATGCCTCGAATGCTCTCCCCAGCCTCCAGTCTCCCGGGACCCTGCAGTGTCCCGGGGCCTGGGGGGATTTGCCCTCGCAAGGTTTCAGGTGACCCAGGGAGTCCCCTCCCAGCCCCCCTCGCTCCAGTAGATTCAGTTTCAGGATAAGACTCTGATAATGGGTTTCTGACTCTCAGGATAAGACTCTGATAATGGGTTGTGGCCCCTCCTGTCACCTTTGTCCCCTCGTCCGAGATTCCAGCCCCGAGCTGAGTTTGTGCCCGGGCAGACTCTCCTCACCTTTGGCTTTCCCTGTGGGCTGCCCCTTCTCCTTCTCTTCTTGGCCTGCAAAGACCTGGTTTCCTCAGCCCTGCACTCAAAGCCAAGGTTTGGAGCCACTGGCTGTTGGAAGTGGGTTTTGACCCTGTTGGTGCGTGTGGCAGTGACCCCTCTGGGAGGTGGCCTCCAAGGGGCGGCAGTGGCAGCTGGTTCACCCCTCTGCTCTGGGGCAGCTGCTAAGGGGGTCGGTTACGAGAACCCCCAAGATCTTCCTCTCTTTCCTTGCTGAGAAATCCACGGTGGACCCCACAAGCCCAGATGGGTTCAAGCAGAAGAGGGTGTGCTCCTTGCCCCACCCCCACCTCTAGGATTGTGCGGTGCACGTGACCTCCAAAGGCTCCCCTACACCTGTAGTCCCCAGGCAGTCAGCGGATAGACTTGCTCCAGGCTCTCTTACACTGGCCCGGGGGAGCGCTGTGGCCCACTAGGGGCTGGAGTCCACTTGCTCTGGATCCCCGTTGCTGACCAGCCACACATTCACCAAAGGTTACGCCGCCAATGGAGGGTGGGTGCACCTGTACTTCCCTGGGCACAGGCTGGGAGAACGACCCTTCCCAAGGCCAGCGCCCAGGTGTTCTGACCCTTTTAGACTTATAATTTGTGTACTTCCACTGTGCAAAAGTTTTTTTTTTTTTAATACCTTGAGATTTCCATAATCTAAGAAAAAAAAAACATTGGATGTTTTTGTAGGCAGGGGGAAAAGGAGGGAAGCAAGTTCTTGGCTGGCACCGAGGCCTGCGCAGGCCAGATGCTTAGAAAATATGTGCGGGTTGATTCATTGTTTGAGTTTAATTAAGAGTTTCTACCCAGGGTATGGCTGGGAGCTGCATTATCATAATTACAGGTGTACGTGCCATGATTAATAGGTCGTGCAGAACACATGGGTTGGGAGGAAGTGGTAAAATGCTGGGGTTTGCCCTGGCAAAAGCAGGTCGGGTCTGTGTCCCTGGAGGGTTTCGCATCTGGGGTGTGGGCAGCCCCCCTTCTGCCCCCTGCTCTTCCATCCAGGCACCAGGAGGGGGTTGGGCAGTTGGATTCTCAGCCTCTCCCTCAGCGGGGATGTGCGGGCGGGGGTGAAGGGGAGCAGGCGAGGCAGCTCAAGATGTGTGCACACGGTGCCGGGGGGTGGGGGGGGGTCACATGAGCCGGGAGGGACACTGGGGAGCCTGGCAGATGGGCTGGTGGGCTCTGTGGGGGTTCGAGGAGAGCGGTCACGTGTGCCTGATCATCTAAGCACCGTGTCCTCGTGGGCCATTCATGAGGAATAGGGACGTCTTAGGACAGAGCCACGGAGTCCCCACTGCCTGCAGGGTCCCTCAGGGTCAGGCTGAACGGGGTGTCCCCAGCTCAGGGCTGAGTGGAGGCGCCCCACGCCCACGGCTCCACGGAGGGCCCTGGGACCTGTACCCTCACTGTCGAGCTGGTCAGGGCGCAGGCTCCAGTCCCGCCTGGCCCGGCAGTGGGTGACCGGTGTGCCCTTCACGGTGGAAAGGGGTCCTGCATGGGCGTTGAAGAAACAGCTGTGTCTGTTTCACCACCCAGCAACTCTTCTGAGAGCTTCAGCCCTTCTCAGCTGAAGCAGACAAGACAGAGGCTGGCTCCCCACTCTGCGAGGCACCTGCGGGCACCTGCGAGGTATAGCCAGTACTTGGCGCCTCATGCCATTGATGCATGCAGGGAGGCGCGGGTGTGTGGCTGGGAGGGCAGGCGCGGGCGTCCTGGGCCTCCTTGGCTCTGAGACATGGGCAAATAGTTCAGCTGCTGCTGTTTTATATTTTCTGATTCCTCCCGTGTCAGACCAGAAGGCTGCTCTGAACTGTGCCAGCTCTCTGATTTTCAGAGGAGGAACCTGTGTCGTAAAGCAGAGTCAGTAATGCATTCACTCAAAATGAAACTCCCAATATTTTAATTTGATTGTCTGTTTAGAAAGAAGGCAAATTGAAATGTCATGTATAAATAGTACAGAAGACCTTTACGTTGCTTTTTAAATCCATGGAGCTACAGTAAGAGCAAACTGGACATGGAGGGGCAGATGGTCCCCTGGCCCCAGATACCCACACCGCCCCCAAGGGGGCGGGGCAAGGTTGGGCCACCGCTCTGTGCCCCGCCCACTGGCCCTCACTGGCCTCTCGATGTAGCAGTCGGCCCCTCACTCCCCTCTGCACCTGCCCTCCCAGGCACACCCGCCCTGTCCCTGGCCCTGTCCTCAGCTCTGTGCCGCCTCCCTGGACAAGTCGGCTCAGGGAGGAAGCAGACAAGTTCCGGTGGCCAGAACCCTGGGCTGCAGTTCCCGGAATTTAATGACCTTCCTGGATATTTTTAACCTTGTCAGATATTTAAACAATGAAGTTTAAATCTTAGATTAGACTCAGAGAGTGCTGGGCACATGAAAGCCGAGGCTGGGGTTCTGGGGCCCAGAGACCCTCAGGCTGCTCTGAGTGGCGCAGTGCTTCTGACTAAATTCTAGCTTGAAGAGGCAAATTTATTTTTGTAAAGGAATAGCCTTTTTCCGGTGGGCGAGGCTCTGATCTCCATGTTCCTGACTCAGTTCTCACGGACCTGGCCACCTAGCCCCAGCAGGACTCGGGGAGGGTATGTGGATGGAGGGCCTGCCTCTGGGTGGTGTGGCTTCCAGGGGCCTCCATGCCCCAGCCAGGGGTCTCCATGTGCCTTCACCCCTCCCACACCAGCAGGTGTCTGGGGGTTGGGGAGGTGCCTATCACTGAGACAGCGGAACTGCTGTGTGGACTGTGCTGGTGTGTTTGTAGCAGAAAGTACCAGCTTCGCACATATTCCAGGTGCAGTTCTCTGTATTCTGGGTCATGATGCTAAACAGGTTCAAAATCATGGAAAGTCCTGCCCGTCCTGTGCGTCTGGAGGCCAGACCTCCTCCTATCTGAGCTCAGACAGGAGTGGCGGCTGGAGCCAGGCTCCCAGTGGAGCACCAGACGGTCTGCCGGGTGCAGAGGGCCTGGCCCGGCACAGGGGCTACACTGGCTCAGACCCTCCTGCTTGCTAAGTGCAGGCCTGCCAGCCTCACCCACCGCAGAGCCCCCCAGCTCTGTCGGGGCTCAGGGCAGAGTCACCGTGTGCCCGCAGGACAAGCAGATACACATCATCTCCCTGAACAGGGTCAAACCTGGTTCTGGTGACAGCCAGGAAGAGGGTTCCCTTCCTTCTGGGGGGTCGAGGAGGCACGTAGCTTAACACGGGGAAAAGTGCATGACAAGTTTTAAACCCAAATGTTTTATTTAACATCACAGCAATTAATGCAATGGAGTGAAATGCTTTGGTAAAATAAAATGCATTAAAAATTTATGCACATTATGTAGATTAGCTATTTAGTCATTAGAAGGAATGGCCTTCCTCCGTAGCCTCTGATATTCGATTGTGAAGCTATAAGGCCCCTTTCTGGAGCTGGTTCACAGTTACTTCAAGAAAATGACATTTCTGACTGTGAACAAATTTCCTTGATTTTTTTTTCCCACCAAAAGAGGGAAAAAAAGACATTTTTCCCTGAGGAAACTTAGGAAATATGTATCATTGTCTTCTTTAATACTTAACCAATTAGAAATAGAGGCTTCCCAGGTGACTCAGTGGTAAAGAATCTGCCTGCAATGCAAGAGACCCGTATTTGATCTCTGGGTGGGGAAGATCCCCTGGAGAAAGGAATGGCAACCCACTTCAGTATTCTTGCCTGGAGAATTGCATGGGCGGAGGAGCCTGGTGGGCTACAGTCCGTGGGGCCACAAAGAGTCAGGCACAACTGTCTCAAAATGCAGAGGTGAGCTGGGCAGCACACACAATGAACAAGGTGAATTTTTGTCTCCGGGAATTGTGATATGTTGCTTTAACAAGAAACTTACATCTGGTGGGGGTGCTTGTCGAGTAAGAGGCTCTGAGGGGCTCCTCACTCCAGGAAACACCTGCCTGCCTGCCAGTGGCTGAGCCCAGGCCTGGTCCCGGGCGTAGAGGCACCTGGTGTGTGCTCTGAGCAGGGCTGCCTGCAGACAGGCCGTCAGGAGGCGAGGGGCCCACTGTGCCCACCGGGGCAGTGTCCTTTCCTGGGAGATTATTTCGCACCAAAGGGAACATGACCAAAAAGAAGCCCTCTCTGCCCCGGAGGAACAGGTGGAAAGGTGAGGCCTCGTGTTTCCAGATACAGCAAACACATACAGATCAATGGGATAGAGTTGGGGAGAGATGAACCTCCAAATCTGGGGGAGATTGATTGTCAACAGCAGAGCCGAGGCCATTCAGTGGGGAAAGAATCAATTCAGTTCAGTTCAGTTCAGTCGCTCAGTCGCGTCAGACTCTTTGCGATCCCCTGGACTTCAACACTCCAGGTCTCCCTCTCCATCACCAACTCTCGGAGTTTACTCAAACTCATGTCCATAGAGTCGGTGATACTATCCAACCATCTCATCCTCTGTCGCCCCCTTCTCCTCCTGCCTTCAATCTTTCCCAGCATCAGGGGCTTTTCCAATGAGTCAGTTCTTCACATCAGGTAGCCAAAGTATTGGAGTTTCAGCTTCAGCACCAGTCCTTTCAATAAATATCCAGGACTGATTTCCTTTAGGATGGGCTGGTTGGGTCTCCTTGCAGTCCAAGGGACTCTCAAGAGTCTTCTCCAACACCGCAGTTCAAAACCATCAGTTCTTCGGTGCTCAGCTTTCTTTATAGTCCAACTCTCACATCCATACATAACTACTGTAAAAACCATAGCCTTGACTAGACGGACCTTTGTTGGCAAAGTAATGTCTCTACTTTTTAATATGCTGTCTAGGTTGGTCATACCTTTTCTTCCAAGGAGCAAGCATCTTTTAATTTAATAGCTGCAGTCACCATCTGCAGTGATTTTGGAGCCTCCCAAAATAAAGTCTGTCACTGTTTCCATTGTTTCCCCATCTATTTGCCATGAAGTGATGGGACCAGATGCCATGATCTGAGGGGAAAGAATAGTCTTTTCAACAAATGGAGCTGGAACAACTGGATTCAAGTTGCAAAAGTGTCTGATACCAAAAAAAAAAAAAATCACTCATCATACCAAGAACAAGAAATATCAAAACCTGACTGAGAAAGACCATCAGTAAATGCTGAGATGATAATTATCTGACCAGTCTTTTAAAGCTGGCTTTGTAAAAATGCTTCACCAAGCAATTATGGGTTTTCCTGAAACAAACAACAACAACAAAAAAAGAAAATTTCAGCAAAGAAATTCAAGTTATAAAAAATACACAAATGAAGTTATGGACCTGGACAATGCATTGATTGAATGGAAAAAACCTTGCATCCCTGGTGGTCCGTCTCCCAGTGCAGGGGGCTGGGTGTGACCCCTGGTCAGATAGCTGAGACCCCACGGCCACGCAGCCAAAGAAAACCCAACTAACCGGACAGAGCACGTGCTGCCCGGGGTCAATAACAGAGGGTAAAACCGGTGAATCTGAGATTAATCGGAACTGCCCAGTCTCAACAACAGAGAGAAAAGAAAGACTGGAAAAAAGAAAAGGAACAGATTCGTAGGCACCTGTGTGAAAATAGCAGAAATGCCAACATTTGTACTATCAGGTCTCAGAGGAGAGAAAAAAGGGGGTGAGGCTGAGAAGATTTGAATAAAGAATGCCTGAAAACCTCTCGAAACAGCAAAAAATACAAACCTACAGATTCAAGGAGCAGAGCATAAAAGCAATTGTAAGTGCTTGGCAATTAAATAACACACATAGAAAATTAATATGTCAAAGAAGTCTCAAAGGAAATTTTAAAATATAGAGAACTGAAAGGAAAAGAAAAGAAAATAAGTGGAATGAAGCCAAAGCAGTGCTGAGGAAAGTTCATGGCCCTGAAATGCTTACATGAGAAAAAAGGAAAGCTGTCTACATATGATATTATATCAGTAATATAACTTTGTAAATTGTATTAATTCTTTAAGAACTCCTTAAAAAAGAAATCTCCAGGTCCTGGGGGTTTCACTAGAAAATTCTACCAGACATTCCAAATCACTTTGAGATTAATATTACCTGAAGACTGCATTAGAAGAAAACTACAGATCCATATCATTCATGAACTTAGACAGAAAATCCTAAACAAAATATTAGCACATTGAATCTAGTGATGCATGAAGTTACTGGGCCAAGTGAGATCTAATCCGGGTATGCAAGTGTGGTTTAAAATTAAAAAATCAGTCAGTATAATTCACTGTATCAACAGACCAGATATAAAACCACAGCTTATTCCAGAATTCATATAGGAAGGCACAGGCTCTAACATAGCTGGAACAGTCGAGAAGGGCAGAGTGGATGAGGACTCTGCCCAGCTTTAATGATGTCTGTGTGGCTGCAGTGATGAGACCCTGTGATGCGGGCAGAGGGCAGAAGATGGAGCTCAGAACCCAGTGGTGCCCTCGTGGGCACACCTAATTGCCTGTCAACAAAGATACAAAACCAGTTTACTGGAGGAAGCGTAGCCTTTTCAACAAGTGGCTGTTTAATCGCTCATCCTAGGAGAAAAGAAGGATTCATCTGTAACCTCACACCTTATATACAAATTAACTCAAACACATTGTAAATAGCTATACTTTTAATGAAATGTTCAAAAAATTAACTCAGAAATGGACCACAGACTTTAATGTAAAACTGTAAGACTTTTAGAAAAAAAAAAAAAAAACAGAATCATCTGGGTTTGGGATCCCCTAGAGTAGGATATGGAATCCACTCCAGTATTTTTGCCTGGAGAACTCCATGGACAGAGGAGCCTGGTGGGCTGCAGTCCAAGAGTTCACAAAGAGTAGGACATGACTGAGTGACTGAGCATACACATGCAAAGAGTTCATAGACTTGACGCCAAAAGCATGTTCCATAAAAGGTACACTTGATAGACTGAATCTCATCAGAATGAAAAATCGCTTTTTCAGAAACCCTTTTCAGAGCATTAAAGGAAAAGCTACAGAGTGGGACACAATATTTGCAAACCACACATCCAGTAAAGAACCCAAATCTGTAATATATGAAGAATTCTCAAAACTAATTGCCAAAAACAACAACAGCAGCAACAGCAATAAAACCAAAAATATGCAATTAAAAATGAGCAAAATATATGAACAGATATTTCACCAAAGAGGATATACAGATGGTAAATAAGCACATGAAAAGATGTTCAACATCGTTAGCCATCAGAGAAATGCAAATCAAAAGCACAAAAAGATATCACTACACACTTATCAAAGTGATGAAAATAAAAAAGAGACACCAAGCGCCGA
Organism: Bos grunniens; assembly: GCF_055505025.1. Taxonomy (NCBI): domain Eukaryota; kingdom Metazoa; phylum Chordata; class Mammalia; order Artiodactyla; family Bovidae; genus Bos; species Bos grunniens. Next base: position 2,232,951 of record NC_141188.1, on the reverse strand, counting down.
CAGGGATGTGGAGAAGTGCTCTTGTGTGCCGCTGATGGGGATGTAAAATGGAACAATCACTATGGAAATTAGTTTGGCAGTTTCTTATGAAATGAGCGATGCAATTGCAGTGTGACCCAACGCTTGTACTCCTGGGCATTTATCCCAGAGAAATGACAGTTTATGCTCACATAAAAACCTGTACATGACTGTTTATAGCAGTTCTGTTTACAACAGTCAAAAACTGGACACAACCCAGATTCTTTCTGTGGGTGAGTGGTTAACTGTGGTCCATCCACGCCGTGAAGTACTACTTGCAATAAAAGAGGAGTGAGCTTTTGGTACACCCAGAACTTTGAATGGATCTCCAGGGCATTTGCTGAGTAAAAACACTTTTTACAATGAAAATTTATCTTTATGTTAGTAATATACTGTAAAATATATTTACATTGGGGGTAGGGAAGGCTTTCCAGAGAAAGTGACTTTAAAATGCAAAAGGGTGTTCTCTGCAGCATTCGTGCAAGTGTCTAACTGAATTAATGTTAGAATAGTGTCCAGTTGTGGGGAAGTGCTGAGGGATGCTCTTACGGGCAGCTCCACTGGCACCTAAGAGTAGCCAAGGTCGTATTTCCACTGGATTCCCAGCACCAGCGAGAAAACCAGGATTTAGCGAAAACATGGGCATTTCCTTAAGGCCTTGGGGCCCAGTGACCCCACACAGCCAGCCGGACCTCTTTGTGTGAGACTTCTCAGACTTCTGTCGAATTCGCAGAGATGGAGAAGAGGGAACTAAGGAGACTCAGGACCCCTGAACTCTAGGGCTGCCCTGGGGACCTCCTTGCCCCCTGCTGTGGACATTCGTCCTGCAGGTGTCCATCTGTCCTTCGCCCTCCCCACCCACCCCCTGGTGCCCCAGCCGGAGTATGAATTCAGCCAACCTGTTAGAATATGTAAAGGGGTGGGAAGCCCCCAGTCTGTGATGTTCGTCAGTGGTTGGTTGCATTAAAGGTTCTTCTATTCTATTGTACTGTCAGATTTTCCACTTTTCCCATGGCTTAGTTTTAGAATCGGAACATTATTTTTCATGAAGATGAACCTCCAAGACTCATTTATGCAAATTGATGTAGAGAAGAATGAGAAACATCAACACATATCCTCTTATGACTCAGAGGGAAGTGTTGCGTCCATGTGGGAAGCCTCCTCCCACACCTTCACAACCACCTCCTCCGCATCGGCAGCTGGCCAGGGACACCTAGGCACTAGCAGAATGGACAGGGCACAGTGCTGGGAGCTGGACCTTAGCGGGATAACAGAGGGCCCTTTGGGGCTAAGTTGATCCTCCAGTTGCGTCAAAGCAGCTTGACCGCATGAGTGGGAGGAGTGAGAGAGCTGAGTGCGGACCATCGGGCGGAGCCAGGGCTTGGGGCGTGTCCTCTGGTGACCCAGGCTGCTAGCAACCACGTGCACTTACATCTTCCCATGAAAACCTCCTTAGGACCCTGGGACACTCAGGGGGTCATGTACCCCAGGTGGGGTCTGGCACCATGAGTGCCCCTGGGGGTGGCTGAGGGCGCTCCCTGACCCCTGCCCTGCCTGCCCCCTCCTGTCACCCACAGCAGGCTGCTTGCCCCTTCTAGCCCCCGGGAAGACTTGGCCCTACTTGGCTGCCGGTCCAGGCAGGAACGTGAGTGGGTCCTCGTTCTCTTTCCCGCCCCGGGGCGCTTGGACCGCCCTCTGAAGGCACCGACAGAACCCGCGGGGCGGAACCTGCAGGAGAGGCCCCCAGGGGCACGGCTTCCCCGCCCTGGGCCTGGCCAACCCTCTCTGCTCCTCATCACACCCGGCCAGCTCTCCCACCCTCTGATAGCACGTTGTGCATTCGTAAGTTAGGAAACTATTTGACCTGAAGAGAAGTGTTCCTGAAGTAAGTGGCACAACTGTTTATTTTTGGAACTCTCACTGTTAACGTCAAGGTGTAGATAAATTAAATGACACCAATTCATCCCAACTCGATCGCCATGGCAGGCCCTCCCGGTCCACCGAGCCCCACACGAGCCCCGCGGACCTGGACCGGCCCGGATGCCTGTGCACCTCGGGCCCCGGCCCTGCCTCCAGCCCTGCGGCACGCACGTGTGTATTGTCATCATAGAAATGGTCACGTCTGGCCTGCACTCAGGTGACAGCTGTGCTCCACGCGCCACTGCACCAGCTCCTCTCCGTGATCCCATCTCTTCGGCCGTCTTGGCAGAGAAATGGGGAGGTGGCCAGCAGGCCAACGGGCGAACGTCACACGGCTCTTGGGGGCAGGCCTGGCCCTGGGCCACCGGCTTGAGGAGAAGCCCACAAGCCCCTCCTGGCGGGGTTTCTGGGCTGGGCGGCAGGTGCTGACGATGTGCGGGGCCCTGGGTACGGTCCCTGCAGAGCTGGAAAAACCCGGCTCAGGGAGCGGACGAGAGGCCTCCGGTTTCTGTGGTTCCTTTATTCTTTATCCTGAATAATTTCAAAAGAGTAGGGCATGTGTGGTCTTGTCACTGCTTAGATGGCAGGGACCGTGGAGAAGTGGCTGACGTGTCCATCGGTGGCTGATCCAGCAGGCTAAAGCTTGGTCCTGGGCAGGGGCCTGAGCCTGCCCGCCCACCATGCACCCCTGAGCTGGCCTCTCTGGGGCAGGACTGTGACCTGCGGAGGGGACGCAGCCGGGAGTGGAAGGAGGGGGTCACAGGGGCATGCCGAGGAGGGGGCCCGGGGCTGGAGCTGAGACCCTTGCAGGCCGGTCCTTGCAGAATCGCCTCCGTGACGCTCAGTCTGGGTCAGACTGCAGCCTGTCCTGCCTCCTCTGGGGAGAACCCAGAGCCGCCAGCCATGGCCTGAGGGAGCATCCCCGTGCCCCGGAGGCCGCACACTTGTGATGCCCCAGGAGAGCAGGCAGGAGGAGCCCCTGGGGGTGTGCAGCTGTCAGTTTCTGAGAAGCCACAGAGTCTCTGCTTCTGAACTCACAACACAAAACACAGCGGGTGTTTCCAGCAAGCCTAGTGCATGTCTAGTCTAGTGCGAGCTCTGCACGGTCTGCTCTATACCCTCTCAATGGCTTTCTGAGAGGGACATTGTAGCCGAGAGGAAAGAACAGAAGTGGGAGCCCTGAGGAGCCACTGCGTGTGCCGGGAGGAAAGTGCACCAGGCAGAGGCCGAGTTCCTTAAGGGACCCAAGTTTCCTGTTTCAGACATAAAAACAGTGCTTTCTTTGCGATCCCTGTAATCTGAAAACTGATCAGCAATAAGGTCTAAGCAGCTGCGTGGTTTTGGAGAGTTGTTGTTTTCTTTAATTGCAATAAACTATGCATAATATGTGGCTTCCCTGGTGGCTCAGTAGTAAAGAGCATGCCTGCCAACGCAGGAGACATTAAGAGGTGCAGGTTCGATCCTTGGGTCAGGAAGATCCCCCGGACAAGGGCAGGGCAACCCACTTCTGCATTCTTGCCTAGAGAACCCACAGACACAGGAGCCTGGTGGGCTACAGTCCATAGGGTCACAAAGAGTCGGACACGACTTAGCAAGTAAATCGACAATACATAACATAGAAGTTACCATTTTAACCATTTTTAAGTGTGCAGCTTAGTGGCATCAGAAGCATTTGAGTTCCTACCCACACCCCCATCCTCCGTCTCCAGAACTTTCTCATTTTCCTGCTGAAACTCTGTCCTGATGAGGCCCTCGTTCCCCTCCCCAACCCCGCCCACCCTGCTTCCTGTCTGTGAACTTGACTCCTCCAGGGACTTCACACAGCATGTGCCCTTTTGTGGCTGGCTTCTCTCACTCAGCTCGATGTTCTCAAGGCGGACCCACGCTGCGGCATGTGTCGGAACTTCTTCCCTTTCTATGACACATAACGTTCCCCGTGTCTTTCACACGTGTCGCTGACCCGCCCACTCTTCGGGGACACTCGGGTCGCTCCCACTTTCACTGGTGTGAGCGCGGGTGCTTTCAGTTCTGGGTGAACACACAGGCTGGAATCACTGGACCACACGGTGATTCTGTCCTTAATTTTTTGCGGGACCACCATACTGTTCTCCATAGTGACCGTACCATTCTATATTCCCACCTCCAAGTGAACAGAGGACGAGATGGTTGGATGGCATCACTGACTCATGGACGTGAGTTTGAGCAAACTCAGGGAGATGGTGAAGGACAGGGAAGCCTGGTGGGCTGCAGTCCATGGGGTCACAAAGAGTCGGGCACAACTTAGCGACTGAACAACAGCAACCACTGCCCAAGTGTTCAAATTTCTCTACATCTTCACCAATCCTCTTTTTCTGTTTGTTTTTCTTTATAATAGCCACCCTAATGGATGTGAAGTGGTATCTTATTGTGGTTTTGATTTTCATTTCTCTAATGACCAGTGTTATTAGAGCATCATTTCATGTGCTTATATTTTTTTTTTTTGAGAAATATCTATTCAAGCCCTTTGTCCATTTTTAAAATCGTTTTGTTGTTGTTGTTGTTGTTTTTGAGTTTCAGGACTTCTCCATGTGTTCTAGATACCAATCCTTGATATGACTTGAAAATATTTTCTCCTTATATTCTGATCTGTGGGCTATCTTTCCACTCTGTGGATAGTGTTCTTTCATGAACAAAATTATTTAATGTTGATAAAATCCAGTTAATCTACTTTTCCTTATTTTACTTCTGCTTTTGTAGCTCAGCTGGTTACAAATCCGCCTGCAGTGCAGGAGACCCCAGTTCGATTTCTGGGCCAGGAAGATCCCCTGGAGAAGGGATAGGCTACTCACTCCAGTATTCTTGGACTTCCCTAGTGGCTCAGATGGTAAAGAATCCGCCTGTAATATGGGAGGCCTGGGTTCAATACTTAGATTGGGAAAATCCCCTTGAGGTTACCAACCTGTGTGGTAATCCACTCCAGTATTCTTGCCTGGAGAATCCTCATGGACAGAGGATCCTGGTGGGCTACAGTCCATGGGGTTGCAAAGAGTCGGACATGACTGAGGGACTCAGCACATACTTGGTGTCATATCCAAGAAATCACTACCAAATCCAGTGTCATGAAACTTTGGTCCTATTTTTTCTTCTAAGAGTTTTGTGGCTTTAGCTCGTATGTTTAAGTCTTTGATCTGTTTTGAGTTAATTTTTTTTATATAGTGTAAGATATAGGATCTAAGCTTGTATCCTGTATCCTATGTAAGGGTAGAAGGATCCCGCTTCCTTTTTTGCATACAGATACGCAGTTTTCCCAACACCATCTGTTGAAAAGATGGTTTTCCACCTTGAATGGTCTTGGCACCATTTACCCATGTATTTGAGGGTTTATTTCCTGGCTCTCAGTTCCATTCCATTGGTCATAAAGCCATCTTTATGCCAGTGACACTTTTGTTTGCTACAGTTTTGTAAGGTCTTCTTATTTCATTTTATTTTTCTGGCTGTGCTGTGTGGCTTGTGCAATCTCAGGTCCCCAACCAGGGATTGAACTGGGCCACAGCCTTGAGAGCGCCGAGTCCAAACCAGTAACTACGAGACGCCCACGGGACTCCCGTGGTGAGTGATGAAATCGGGAAGCGAGACACCTTGTCTGTGGGATCATCTTTCATCAGCCCAGCTGGGCAGCAGGGACGACACCAGCAGCCCTTGCAGGCTCTGCCCCGCCACCGACCCCCCAGCTTCCCACCCGGGGCCTGCTGCCAAACCTCCCACTGCTTCTGCCTGGAGTCCTCCCGGCTTCACGGATGGAGCCCCTCCACCGCTGGTCCAGCCCTGCCCCAGCGAGCCTGTCCAGCGTGGCAGGACCGTGGCTGAGACACACCCTGCCTCTGAGGGACCAGCCTCCCGGAGGAGAGTGTAGCTGACACGGGTGCTTCCCAGGAAGGGTCTCCCGTCACTGACTCACGCCTGGTCCCTGCAGGAGCCGCACAGCTGTGCCCCTTTGAAGGGGGCCTCGGGGACTCACATGGCAGGGGGCCCTGAGACTCTGCAGGAGCAGGATGTGTTTTTACTTATTTTGACCTGTGGATAAAAGGAGAAGGGGAGAAGGCTTCCCGCCGACCAACAGGAAGCAGCATTGCTTCTAAAAATGCTGTTTGCTGAAGTCACAGCGCCCCCCCATCACTTAGGGGCTGCCAAGGCGTCTCCTCAGAGGTTGTAATTGCGGAGCCTGTGGAGCTGCTGTCAGAGCAACTGCGGCGTCGCCCTGGAGACCCGCGGTGCTGGATCAGCCCAGACCTGCAGGGGCCCCGGTGCCCCAGACAGAACCTCGTCCTGGAGCCAGGGTGACCTGCCCCCGGGGGGCAGAGCTGGGTGTCCGGCAGCCCGAGGTCTGACCAGGCTGCCAGGATCCCGGTGACTCTCGGTCCAGCCCCTCAGAGCCCAGGGTCTAGCCTGTTGCCTGGCTGGGCTAGCAGCTCGGTGAACACGTGTGTTGAATGAGAAATTGTTGGGTTTTCATTTGTTGTTTAGTTGCTTAGCCTCTTTGCTACCGCATGAACCATAACCCGCCAGGCTCCTCTGTCCATGGGATTCTCCAGGCAAGAATATTGGAGTGGGTTGCCATTTCCTTCTCTAGGGAATCTTCTTGACCCAAGGATCGAACCCAAGGTTCCTGCCATGTCTCCTGCATTGCACGTGGATTCTTTTACTGCTGAGCCACTGGGGAAGCCAGAATGAAACTTGTTGTTCAGTTGCTAGGTTGTGTTTGACTCTTTGCCACCCCATGGTCTGTAGCCCGCCAGGCTCCTCTGTCCATGGGATTTCTCAGGCAAGAATACTGGAGTGGGTTGCCATTTCCTCCTCCAGGGGATCTTCCCCACCCAGGGATCGAACCTGTGTCTCCTGCACTGGCAGACAGATGCTTTACCACTGAGTCACCAGGGAAGTTCAATGAAAAACTGAGGCGTCTGCAAATCAAGAGATGAGAGGAGAAAAATAAGAAGAGCCCAGAAGTCACAGTGCTGGCAGAGGAGAGGCATGGCCGGATCCCCTTGACTCCGAGGCCGGTGAGGGGGTGCGGCCACATGAGGAGGCCAGCAGAGAAGGCTGAATGCCCACAGGACAGCAAGCATCGGAGAAGCCTCTGGAGGGATGCTGGGCAGGACTGTGGTTTGATTGTGTTTCCCGAGACACCAGTGCTGTGGGGCATCTTTTCAGGTGCTTGTTGGCTGTTTGCCTTCTTTGGAGAAATGTCTATTCAAGTCTTTATCCCATTTTTAAGCTGAGTTGTTTCTCTTTTTATTTAGCTGTAGGAGGTCTTTGTATCTTCTTGATACTAAATTCTGATCAGGTATATGATTTGCAAATATTTCTTCCTGTTCTATGGATTGTCTTTTCTATCTGTTGATAGTTTTTCAATGCGCAGAAGTCTAATTTTAATCAAGTCCAATTGATCTATTTTTAAATTTTGTTGTGTATGTTTTTTGTGTCATACTGGTGGTTCAAACGGAGAAGGCAATGGTAAAGAATCTGCTTGCAATGCAGGAGATATGGGTTCGATCCCTGAGTCAGGAAGATCCCCTGGAGAAGGGAATGGCAACCCACTCTGGTATTCTTGCCTGGAGAATTGCATGGACAGAGGAACCTGGCAGGCTACAGTCCATAAAGTTGCAGAGTCAGACACGACTAAGCGATTAACACACACAGAGATAGAAGTGGTCTGAGCATGCCAGCAGCCTCTGCCTTTGACGAAATCCTAGAGCTAATATTTGGGGAGAGGGGTATGAAGGCGTCACTGAAACTCATCAAATTCAGATCCAAGGTGTTTTTCGTTCCAGTGCCTCAGGGTTGAAACGGAAAAAGTTAAATATAAAGAAACTTTTTATTTGAACTATTTTAAACTTATGGAAAAGCTGCAAAATTAGCACAGACTTTTCCTGTATCTGCCCCCAGCTTCCCCTCATGTTAAGATCTTAACAGAAAGCTCTGTGAAATTAACCCTGTCCTGCAGGGGGACCAAGCTGCAGCCAGTCCAGTGGCGCCCCACCCCCAACCCCCTGACGCCCAGCCTCTCAGGCCCACGTCTGGGTCGTGTTTCTCCTCTGTCTCTGAGGTGGCACGTCTCTCCAGGCTTGCTTTGCCTCTCGAGTTGCTGACACTTCAGAAGGATGTTTTCAGCCTGTGAGAATTTGCCGACTTGACAGACTCCGCTCATATTTCAGTCAGTCAGTCAGTCAGTCAATCTGTCGCCCCACAGCCGTCAGAGCTGCTTCCCACAGCTTCTCAGGCTGGTTTGTCCTCTTCCAGCCCTTCCTGCTTTCCCTCCGACCTGGGTCTGGCCGTTGGCAGAGCTTGGGCAGGCCTCCTCCTCGTCCCTGGAGCCAGGGTCTCCCTTGTCCCTGTGTCCCCGTGGCAACAGCCGGCTGGGACCCGCAGTGCCACGGGGGTCGCATGGAAGCGGCTTATGTACATCACATTCTGCAGCAGACAGTGTGGGAATGATTCATCACTTGCTTAATAAAATTGATTTAAGAAAGAAATTACCAATTAAGAACTGTCCTGACTGTAAAGTAAAAATTCAGTGATCTGGAAACTGTCCGTTTCCTGCTCAGGGAGCTAAGGGGGTCCAGGCCACGAGGAGGCTGCTGCCCTCCCCAGGTCACGGGGGTCTCTTGGTCTTCACAGGGAGGCAGGGGGGCCTCAGGCCTCCTGGGGCCCAGCCCAGGGACCTGCACTTCAGACCCCGGAGCACAGAGGGTCTGCGGGCGGGTCTCGGCCAGCCCTGTGCCCTCAGGCTGCAGCCCTTTGTCTCAGGAGGGGACACGCTGGTCCACACAACACCTGCCCCCACCACCCCACCAGAGATGGCAGAGGGCGGGAGAGGTGGTGGCCGTGACTCCTTCCCCTTTCCGTTCGCTGAAGTGTCTGTCACTCTGTCCCGTACCACGGTCTGCTCCAAGGTCAGCATCCAGGGCCAGGCTGGACCAGAGCCTCGGCCTCTTAGCTCAGGAAGCCCCGCAGGGCCCCGTCCAGAGGGGCGGGGGATGAGCTCTGGACGGTGGCTCTGTAACTTCTCCGTCTTTCTTAGGCATCAGAGAGCTTCTATTATGTAGGCTTAGAAGCTGACTTGGGGGACAAGATGACTGGGGGCCCAAGTGTGGGGCCCCTGACACATTGAGGGTCTGTCCCCTGTCCCCAAGAGACGCTCTGGGGGGATTTGCAAGACGCTGCAGAGGGACACACTCCAGTGGAAGCCCCCCAGTGACGCCTGTCCACACTGTTGGACGACAGTCCAACTGTCGGCCGTGAGCCGCCCCCAGCGGCGGGGTGGCCGCCCCCCAGGCCCTGGCAGCTCCGAAGCCTCTCGCAGAGCCCAGGCTCTGGGGCAGCCTCGCTCCTCTGGGTGCAGGAGCAGAAGCACCATGTGAACAGAGATTTCAGAGAAAACTGATGCCGCAGACGTTTGCATACAGATGTGCTAATTATAGTGCTCAACCTGTACATTGAAACAGACTTAGCAGTTAGGATCGTTCTGGAACATAATTGCTTTTTCTAACCCGTAGGTGCTCAGTCACCGGGAGACGTCCTTAAATCCAAGAGGAGGTTCATGCTCCAAGTCTAGGGACGCGAACTCGGCCGAGGGTGAGGGGGCCCAAGCCGCCTCGGAGACAATTGTTCTTGGAGGGGCTGCGGGGCTCACATGGCGTCAGCAGGGCCCTGAGCTGGGTGGGCAGTGGCCTAAGCCCCAGTAACTCCCAGGCTCTGGGGCAGCTCGGAGACATTCAGGAGTGGATCAGGCCTTTGGGGGAGCTGGTGGGGGAGCAGAGGAGCCCCAGGTGGGCCAGAGAGGGGAGGGCGCTAGAGGGGCGTGCTGTTGGTCCCCCGAGAGCCCCGTGAAGTGGATGGGGGATGGAGCACCGTGGAGACCTCGTCCAGGAGGGCGCCCTGTGCGGGGTGGGGTGAGGGGGGGATGGAGCACCGTGGAGACCTCGTCCAGGAGGGCGCCCTGTGTGGGGTGGGGTGAGGGGGGGATGGAGCACCGTGGAGACCTCGTCCAGGAGGGCGCCCTGTGCGGGGTAGGGTGAGGGGGGGATGGAGCACCGTGGAGACCTCGTCCAGGAGGGCGCCCTGTGCGGGGTGGGGTGAGGGGGGGATGGAGCACCGTGGAGACCCTTGTCCACGAGGGTGCCCTGTGAGGGGGCCGCGGGCACTGTGAAGACCCTCGTCCAGGAGGGTGCCCTGTGCAGGGAGGTGGGGGGGACAGTGGAGCACCGTGGAGACCCTTGTCCAGGAGGGTGCCTTGTGAGGGGGCCGCAGGCACCGTGGAGACCCTCGTCCAGGAGGGAGGGCGAGGAGTGGGCTGTGCTGGGGGCTGCCTGGGGCTGGAGGGCGCATCCATCCCTGAGTTGCTCATTTGCTGATTACGAAGAACCCCCACAGCTGGGGCTGGGGGCTGGAATAGGGAATACTCTGGGAGGTGGGGTGAGGACACGGGACACAGATTGGCCTCCATGAAGAAAGAAATCTCCCCTGAAGCAGGGGAGACGTGGTCAGGGCCTCGCATTTGAGCCTAACGGTGACAGTTGTACGTTTATCGTGCGACACCATGGCTGTCTGTCTGGTTCACTGATGGAGACAGAGGAGCTGAGGCAAGGAGCAGGTTCCGAGAAGCTACTACGTTTCCACTCAAAACCCTGTCCTCAGAGCGTCCAGCACCGTGTAGACTGGAGTGAGAACAGTGTTTGAGGAAAATACAATGACCAAGTGGGTGCTTGGAGTAAACATAAACGTCCCCTGAAATACAGGTTCTTCCCAGGGGTCCTGTGACCACAGCCAACCTCAGAGTACTCAGGACCCCAGACCCACCATGTGTCTGTGAGGCGATGAGTCACGTGTCCTGGACTCTCCAAGAAGCCCGTGGCTGACCAGGGTCTAGACGCAGTGCCTGCAGGAGGGAGACTTGTCATCTCAGGGCCAGAGGAGCCCCAACAGAGGCGGGGGACCCCCCCCCCCACCAAGGATGAGCCCAACGCGGGGAAGCCAGCCGGAGGTGAGGGGTCCTGCATGCGGCCCCGCCTCCCACGGGGAAAACAGAGTTGTTGAATTAAACCATGGCCCAGGAAATCTCAACATGAGGGGGCCTGAGAAAACAACGATTTCCTCAGAGGTTCATGCCCAACGAGAGGCGGAGAGAGCTTTGGGGCAAGAACCGGCCAGATGGACTGGCCACTTGGACGCCTGTCCCCACAGGACAGCCCCCCTGGAGCGTGAGGCCTCGCTGGGGAGGAGGGCAGGAGAGACTGAGACAGACAGAGTGTGGGGAGAGAGAGAGACGGCCGTGAGGAGCTCTGGGGCGGGAGGGGACTTCTGGCAAGACGGTGAGCTTGGGCCCTGCAGAGCCTGTGGCGCTGTGCCCTCCCGTCCTGTGCCCTGGGTGCCAGGGTCCAGCCTCATCCTCCTCGGGATGTCTCACCCCAGGAGCACCAGGGTCATTGAGGAAACCTCAGGGAGGCCTTTATTCTTAAAGGCTGTGTCCCAGGACCCAGAATGAAGGGTCAGCCGGTGATCGAGAGTGCTAATTTTCCTAGTGGAACTGCGTCCACCTGCCCCTGGGTTTCCTGCCTGCCCCCAGGTGACCCCACCTGACCCGGGTGTCCCCCCCGCACCCAGGTGAACCCCCCTTTCCCTGGGTGTCCTCTCCTGACCCCGGGTGTCCCCTCCTTCCCCCGGGTGTCCCCCCATCCCCAACTGTGCCCCTATCCCCAGCTGTCCCCCCTGCCCAGGTCTCTTTTCTCTTCAGCTCTTGCTGCTTATTTCCTCCTCCATCCTCCTGCTCTCTCTGGCTTTTTTCCAAGAGACCAGGCCTTCTGTATTCTCCACTCTTACCTGCTATTTATGAACCTTGAGTCTGGAGGAGGCCTTAGGATCATCTTATCCACTCCCTTGATTCACCAGCTGGACCCTGAGATCTGGAGAGGTTTCAGCAGCTTTCAAGGAGCTAGCCGGAGCAGCAGCACCAAGGTTCCCAGCTTTGGCTCCATCCGAGACTTTCCCACCTACATGTGGGAACCCAACCTCCACAGCGCCTGGCACAAGTCACGCACTGTTTTCAGAGAAACAGCGTCTTGGCCTCGTCCCCTCAGCACCACACATGCTGACCTGCCAAGATCTGGGATGTCCCCCTCACCTGCCCGCCTGCCGCCAGCCAGCACCTGCTGTCGGCGGGCAAGACAGAGGCCTCACTCCCCCTGCAGCGGCCGGGATGGGCTGTTCTGTGTCTCAGCCTCACAGTGAACGGAGGCCCCCTTGCCGCTGGGCCTAAGTCTCTCCTGTGCAGCTGGATGTGATGTTACGGTCTCTAGGAACTTCCGTTGTGACTCTAGTTTTCCTTTCGACGCCCACGTGTGAGTGATGTTTGCAAAGTGAGAAATTAGTAACTATAAGTTTTTAGAAGAAAAACCCAAATCTGGGACTGGTTCTTTAAAAGAAACAAACTTTCGCAGAACTCCCCACAGACGGCCCATTGCCAAGGGGGTCAAGGCATGCTGTGTACGTGCACAGACGGCCCATTGCCAAGGGGGTCAAGGCATGCTGTGTACGTGCACAGACGGCCCATTGCCAAGGGGGTCAAGGCACGCTGTGTACGTGCACAGACGGCCCATTGCCAAGGGGGTCAAGGCACGCTGTTTACGTGAACGAATGACGTGCGTCACGTTGTGTGGTCCACGTGGTCACGACCAGTGTGCTGGGTCCGAGTGACCTCGTGACCAGGAAAAGCACAAAGGCAGATCAGAGTCCTCGGCCTGGGCTCCAGGGCCCGAGGCTGGGCCAGGCTCTGTCCTAGAGGCCAGGAAGGGAAGGTGGGGTGACCCTCTGCCCAGTCAGGATGTGAGCGTCCTGCACAGAAATGCCAGGAGCAGCAGCACCAAGAAGCTAGCGTGGGCAGTGGGGGGCACCTTGTGTGGCCGAGGAGGCTAAGGGGGCGGCCGGGCTTGGCTGCCTAGTGGGCTTTTATCTTGACCACCTTCACGTACGACACCCACGTCTGGGGCTTTTATCTCAAAAAACCTTCATATATGACACCCATGTCTGGGAGGGCAGTTGGCTTCACTCTACAGATTAAATGTTAATCCCATTCAAAAACACCTTACTGGTAACACCCAGAAACATATTTGACAAATATCTGCGGCACCCATGACCCAGGCAAGTTGACACATAAAATCACCTGTCACACAACATAATCATTATTAGTAGGTCCATAAATAAAAACGGACGTCGTACATTATTTTACATCTTACTACGTAGGGAGGAAAGGAACATCACCAGAATTGTGTTTCGTTGGGTTGGGTGGTGGGGGCGCTGCTTCTTTGTCGCTCTTTTCAAGTAAAAATTTTCAAACATACATTAAAGTCCAAAGAGTAGTACAGTGAGTATATATATGAGATTTTGTGTATATATGTGTGTGTGTCCATATATATGTGAGATGAATGAACCATGTGGAAGTAGTTTACAGAAGCCAAGACAGTTATCCCTGAGTAGTTGAGTGTGCATCTCCTAAAAATAAGGCCATTCTCTTCCATAACCAATTCCATTATAACACCTAAGAAAATTAGCAATAACGAATATTTCAGGTTTTCCCAGCTGTCCCCAAGCTGTGTTTTGCAGGCTTTCTGGTAGACTCTAACCAAGGTCTATGCATTTTGTGTGGTTACATCTCGCAGCCTCTCACTCCACCTCCTGTGACGTCCCTCCCACCTGTTCCTTTCCTTGTCCTTGACTCTGAAGACCCCAGGCCTCCTGTTTTCTCTGGATGCAGGGACCTGGGTCTGGGCATCGGACTGGAGCTCGTCTTGCCCAGGGCAGAGCCAGATGCTGCTGAGACTGACCACTGCCCTCCATTGCCACCCGGGTGCCAGGTGTGACCACAGGGTCAAAGGGTGGACATGGTCCGCACCCACTCACCGGACCCTGCGGACGTCTTGTTTCCCCGTGGTGGTGCGTGGTCTTTCTCTCCTCCCTCCTCTGTTGCCGTGTAGAGTGTATGCACCATAGACTCAGGGCTTGACTTAGGTTTCCAGTCCAGTCACTATGTACTCACACTTTCCAAGTCTGCCCGGGGGAGCCCGTCTTTGATGACCACTGACACATGTGCTCTCACACAGGAGCTCTGCTTTCTCTTGTCTGCTCACCTGGGGCCTGTCCTGCTTCCCATCAGAAGTGAGCTGCTCTGGGGAGAAGCGGTCCTGGGGGATGAGGTGTGATCGTGTAGGAAGAGAGCTCGTCTGGCCTCAGGAACCTACGAGCTGCCCTGGCGTGCTCACGTCCCCTCTCTGAGCAGATCAGGCGTTTCTTTCCTCTTTATTCAGTACCACTATCTGAGCTTCACAAACGCTTACAGGTGGATTCGCTGCCGTCGAGGCTTGTTGAATTCAAACTCCCGAAGGGCAGAGGTTGAATAGAGGGCTCCAGGTACCCACACCGTGTGTGCAGCAGCCTCTCAGCTGTGAGTATAGTACATCCCCAGGCTGCTGGACTCCCAGCCGGATGTGCCTACCATGGGTAGAATGTATGAAAATTCTGAGTCATCCTGGAGAGACTAGAAGCACTTTCAGTGGCTGCTATTCTAAGAATAATTTTAGAAACAGCATTTGTTTAGAAATCAGAGTCAATGGGTACCCAAAACATCTGACTGTTTACATGTTTATACTTGTACACAGTTTACAAAAAATGTGGAAGATACAGAGTATTGAGAACATGAAGACGCATTAGACACTCAATATGTAAAAGGGGTAACATTTCTAGAGGAAAAAATTACATTGGTTTTATTTTGCTGTAGCTTGTTTCCAGAGCAAGCGGAATTTATCTAAAATGACTCTATTATAAATCACAAGATTAACAAACATTTTATGGCTTGCTTTCAAAATCTTTGCAGATGCCCACCTCCAAGAATGGGGTTGACATGCATTTCCTGTGAGGGTCACACCTTGTACAAAAATTATGTCAAAGTGCATCATAGACTTAAGTGTAAAATGTAAACTATTAACTTTGGGAAAACAACACTGGAATATCTTTGGGATGCTGGATCAAGCACATTATTCTTGATACCAAAAGCACAGTCAGGAAAAAAATGTAAATTAGACTTTATCAAAAAGTAAAAACTTTTGCTCCACTGGGCTTTTAACCACATGATGGGGAGACGTTTATGGAAATGTTTGTAACAGCTTTGCTCTTAATAGCCAAATCCTGGAAATGAGCCAGCTGTCCTTCACCTCAAGAGGGTTATACAACTGTAAGCGCTGCACCAGCCACAATCTGGCGAATCTTCAGAGTTACGCTGAGAGAAAAGACCCGGTCCTCACAGGCTACCTGCCAGCGTGGGTCCTCTCGTACACCCTGCTTGGGATGACGGGAGCACAGGGACAGAGCACGGGCCGCTGGGGCCACGTTAGGCCGGGGTGGGGCTGGGAGGGATGGAGGTGCTGGGGGCCTGGTGTGATGGACGCTCCGTGTCTGGACTGCGTCCGAGGCGGCACCCTGTAGGTTTGCGAGATGCCACCACTGCACGATTTGGGTAAAAGGATCTCTACAGTCTCAAAATTGAAAGTTTAATTTTTAAAAATCTTTGGGGCAATGATATGCAGTTCTGCGATATGCATCATGCTTTGTGGATAAGAGGTATTAGTTACCAAATGTCTATATGCCTTATAGATTTGGAGACCATATGAAGTTATCATAAATCATAACTGAAAAATAATCATCAATCTTTCTGTCAACAGCATGGCTAAAAATAGATCTAATTAGCGTGTTTTTGGTTCTGTTCATATATACACTTTAGAAGTGTAATTTGCAATTTGTGTAACTTTGACATATAGAAAAGAAATACATTCCAGGAAAAAAAATGGTTGAACACATTGGAGGTTAACAATTGGACAGAAATTATAGGAATGATTCTAATAGTACTTTAAGACTGAAATTTCCTAACAATCATGTTTTATTTAAAATTAGTTCTTTACCTTTGGGTCTTTGTACTTAACACATGGATGATTTTTATCCTAATTCATGTGATGTTGGTCTTGACAGGACAATAAGAATTGAAAAACAATGCAGTGTCTCACCAAATATTAACCTGTGTCCTCCTTATTCTCAGGAGGTTGGACGCATTTTTAGTTTAAACTAGCTCAGCCACAGTCATATGCTAGTTGATTGATTGGAGAAAAGCATTTCTCATTTAGATCACGTTTTTCGATTGTCACGTGGCTGGTCTCATGTGTTCGTTCTCGTGAACCGGTGTCAACTCAGAGGTGAAGCATTTCGGCTGTAACGAAAGTGAGCATCTGGAGGGGCACCAGGCCAGTTGAGGACCGGAGTGGCCTCGGTGGGGGGGTGAGCACGGCCCCCTCCCCGCAGACCTGGGGGCTGACGGCAGAAGCAGTGTGGGAAGGGGCTCTGCACCTCATCTCCTGAGTGCCCCCTGCTATGCTTCCCTGACTGAGCTTGACTCTCAAGTAAGGAGACAAAGCCCTCTCCAAGCCCACAGCGGTGGGCGGGCTGGAGGCGCTCTGCAGTGGCCCGTCTCTGGGGCACGCTGTCCCCACTGAGAGCTCCCCTCTACCCTGTCCTGGTCTTCCTAGGGCAGGAGCCTCCCTCACCATTCACTCCCGCTTGGCCTGTGCTGGGCAGGCAGGTGGACCCTGGAGCCCGAGAACATCCCCATGAAAGGCGCAGGTGCTAACACCTGGGAGTCCATCAGTACATGCACCCACCGGAGGACGTGGGGCCCTGGGGGCTCAGCAGCGTGGCTCCCCGCCCAGGTACATTTCAGTTCAGTTCAGTCACTCAGTCGTGTCCGAATCTTTGTGACCCCATGAACTGCAGTACACCAGGCCTCCCTGTCCATCACCAACTCCAGGAGTTTACCCAAACTCATGTCCATAGAGTCGGTGATGCCATCCAGCCATCTCATCCTCTGTTGTCCCCTTCTCCTCTTGCCTTCAATCTTTCCCAGCATCAGGGTCTTTTCAAAAGAGTCAGTTCTTCAGGTGGCCAAAGAATTGGAGTTTTAGCTTCAACATCAGTCCTTCCAATGAACATTCAGGACTGATTTCCTTTAGGATGGACTGGTTGGATCTCCTTGCAGTCTTCTCCAACACCACAGTTCAAAAGCATCAATTCTTCGTCCTTCAGCTTTATTTATAGTCCAACTCTCACATCCATACATGACTACTGGAAAAACCATAGCCTTGACTAGGATGGACATTTGTTGGCAAAGTAATGTCTCTACTTTTTAATATGCTGTCTAGGTTGGTCATAACTGTTCTTCCAAGGAGCAAGTGTCTTTTAATTTCACGGCTGCAGTCACCATCTGCAGTGATTTTGGAGCCCAAGAAAATAAAGTCTGCCACTGTTTTCCACTGTTTCCCCATCTATTTGCCATGAAGTGATGGGACCGGATGCCATGATCTTAGTTTTCTGAATGTTGAGCTTTAAGCCAACTTTTTCACTCTCCTCTTTCACTTTCATCAAGAGGCTTTTGAGTTCCTCTTCACTTTCTGCCATAAAGGTGGTGTCATCTGCATATCTAAGGTTATTGATATTTCTCCCGGCAATCTTGATTCCAGCTTATGCTTCCTCCAGCCCAGCACTTCTCATGATGTACTCTGCATATAAGTTAAATAAGCATGGTGACAATATACAGCCTTCATGTACTCCTTTTCCTATTTAGAACCAGTCTGTTGTTCCATGTCCAGTTCTAACTGTTGCTTCCTGACTTGCATACAGATTTCTCAAGAGGCATGTTAGGTGGTCTGGTATTCTCATCTCTTTCAGAATTTTCCACAGTTTATTGTGATCCACACAGTCAAAGGCATTGGCATAGTCAATAAAGCAGAAATAGATGTTTTTCTGGAACTCTCTTGCTTTTTCCATGATCCAGCGGATGTTGGCAATTTGATCTCTGGTTCTTCTGCCTTTTCTAAAACCACCTTGAACATCTGGAAGTTCACAGTTCATGTATTGTTGAAGCCTGGCTTGGAGAATCTTGAGCATTACTTTGCTAGTGTGTGAGATGACTGCAATTGTGCAGTAGTTTGAGCATTCTTTGGCATTGCCTTTCTTAGGGACTGGAATGAAAACTGACCTTTTCTAGTCCTGTGGCCACTGCTGAGTTTTCCAAATTTGCTCATTTTAAAGGTCACCTCCTCCAAATAGGAAGTTATCTGTTTTGCACAAGGAAAGACATTTTTCCTAGAGAGGAATACTTCAGTTCTCTTGTGAGATCCAAAGGTTTACCTCCACTAAACAGGTTTTAATCTGTTTCAGTTCATGTTTCTAAGCCTAAATAGAAATTGGTAAATTCAGCTACAGAATAAACATTTCTTCAACTGTGGGTTGGTCTTCTGATATTTGAGACCCCTGTCTAATCTTGTGTGTTTTTCCCCTTTTTCATTTTCACACACACACACCCCTCTGATGCCCCCCTCGCAGACCCCCCAGAGGCAGCATCCCTAACTGGCACCACCCCACCTGCAGCTCCCAGGATCCAGGAATGGGGTGACGTCTCACCCGAAGTACCGCAAAGTCAGGTCCTCTCGACTGAGGTCCCCAGGTCTCCCCGAAAAGTGCCCAGTGGGGGTGTTCGCCATCCTGTGGTCACTCCAAGCTGCGGCCGGATGCCACCTATCTTCCGTTGCCTTCCCTTGGGATTCCTACTAAACAGTATTGATAACTTCACTTTATCTTCCATATGTGTTCTTGTCTGTGCTGTCTGTCTTCTGTTGACTCCTTTTGGAGGGTTCCTGGGAGAGAACTTGACCCAGCCGACCTCAACCTGACCCCTACCTGACCCAACCTGACCTCAACCAGACCCAGCGTGCCTGACCTCAACCAGACCCAAGATGACCTCAACCTGACCAAACCTGACCCCAACCTGACCTCAACCAGACCCAAGCTGCCCTCAACCTGACCCCAGTGTGACCCCCCAACCTGGCCTCACCTGACTCAGCCTGAGCTCAACCTGACCCAGCCTGACCCCAAACTGACCATCTCTATTTTCAGTCTTATCTATTCACTTCTGGAAACTGGGTTTCATTATGAGATTCTCCTAGTCTTTTTAATAATATCTTTCATCCTCTGGGGTTAATTCCTTCTTTGATGCATTGAATTATTTTTGATAATTTTACCACCGGAGCCTGACCCTATTACTCCTGTGCCTGCCGGTGTTTGCTTAGGTGGGATTCTGCCCTGTGTATTTTATAATTTCAGTTTGTAAGTTCATCTGTGAGGGCTTCACCAGTGGGAGCCTCTGAGGCTTCAGTGGCAAGCCCGTCCCTGCAGACCCGCAGTGCTGTTGGCATTGGGCTGGGTATCGTGCGCATGCACTGTGTGGTCTCATGGCACCCTCGACTTCTTCCCACCGGACACCAGCGGGGAACTGTCGTATCTGGTCATGACAACCAAAATCATCCCAGGCCTCCCTGATGCCCCTGGGGGCAGAGTTGCCTCAGGTGATTCTGTGTGTGGTCTAACCAGAGTCTCTGGATGTGGTCAACATGAGACCTCCTCTCACGGGTGATCATTTCTTAGGTTTCTGTCATTGAGACAGAAGTTTCAACCTCATACCTACTGTGCAGGTAGGATTTTTAGACATGCATTCTCAAAGAGCCAGGCAGAGAAATCTTTTAATCCTCTCCCCAGGGCAGATTTCTTTCACTAGGGTATAGGGACCCTTTCCCTAGTGTGGAGGGACAAACATCCCTGCTTCCTACAGGGTGAGTTCACACCTTCCACCTCCTGTCATGAGGGCTTACCAGTTACCACCTGTCAGAAGCGGATGCAATAAACTGTGTCCTCAACCTCTCCCACCCTACAACGCAATACCCGTGGCAACTTGAGATGTTTAATTTTGCTGTTAGGAATGAACTGGAACGTCTTTTCATATATTTAAAGTCTATTTTTTCCACTTTACTATAAACTCGGTGATAGTTTGCCCATTTTTTTCTATTAAGTCGTTTTTAAAAAAAAAAATCTACAGTGCTTAAATGCCTCCTATAACCCACACGGTGGGTTTAGCATTTCAGGGCTCTTGTTTCCTGAATAAATTATGCAAAGTCTGTATTTTTTGTCTTTGTCTTGCAGATGTCTCTGTTGCATTAGCTTAATGGTCAGAAAGTGATTGGACAGAGCATCTCAAATGCCTGGAACAGAAACAAAAACCAGTTTCTGCAGATTAGTTGTGTGTGTCCGGGCACTTCAACACCAGCAGGCTGTCCCTCACCGCACGCCCCCCACCTTCACGTCTTGCTGGTGCAGAGCCTGCAGGGGGGTGCAGGGGAAGGTGGCGGCTTCTCAGGTCTTTCCAGAGCATGCCCACGGCCCCAGGCATGTGAGCCGCATTCTAGGTTTCCAGGAATTCCTCAGAGCTTTTCAAAGCATCTCGTTCCCCAGCCTCTTCTCCCTAGCCTTCTGGTTAGCCTGTTGTTTGCCATGACACAAAGTTCATCCCTTGTCTCGGCAAACGTTTTCATGTAAGTGATTTCCACAAGCTGCTCGGGTGGCCACCTCTGCCCTGGGAGAGCCCTGAGTCGGGGGAGGTACAGGCAGGCCCTCTGATGGGTCTTTCAGGGGCGCCACCAGAAAGGTCCCAACAGTTACGGTTCCCCCTGAATGGGGTGCACTCTCCCCCTCCCAGTGCCAGTCGTGGTGCCAGGAACGCAGGGTGTCACCTTCAAGGCTATCACGAAGCTAGGGGCAGGTTAAAATGCTGAGTTAACATTGTTACCGAGATTCAGGGGTTCTTTCTCAAGTGTTCCCCCGGCTGCTGCTACCCTTTGGTTAGTGTCTGGAGTTCCAAAAAAGTCAATTCTGATGGGGTTTTTTCCCCATCTTTGCTTTAACGGGAGGATATTTGGAGGTCCTTGCTATGCAGTTTTCCAGTCACTCTGAATTTTAAGTGGAGAGCCAGGAATATATATATTTTGCAGGTTCTCCTGATAATTTCAGTGCTGTCAGCCCTCAGTCCACACTCTGAGAACCATCCCTCTCCCCTCCAGAGGACTGCCCGGCCCATGTCCTCGCTCATACTCCCGGGTAAAGAGGCTCCGGGCTGGTACTTGCTTGTTTCCTGTGTTCCGTCCCTGTGGCCACAGTGCAGGGAAGCGCCTGGTGCCCGAGCGCGGCCCCATCATGTTAACAAGCACTGAGGGGGACCATCCTGGCAGGATTCGGGGAGGACTGGAACCTCCCTTCAGTAGTGTGGAAAAGTACCCACAGGAGTCCATGCAACTTCTGTGATGTGGTTCCTGACTCAGGGACTCTGTTTCCAAACAGATACGCAGATGTAAAGGGGGGGCCTCAGGGATGCAGCGCCGGAGCCGGGGGAGCCCTGGGTTCCGTTTGGTCCCAGGCCCCTGGGTCGCGCGCAGGCAGGGTGCCCCCAGCTCCATCCTGCCTGCGGCCTAACACGCTCTCCGTTCCTTTGCAGGCCCAGCCTCCCGACCCCGGCGCGGCGCATGGGGCCATGGCCCTGCTGCCCGGGCCCGCGGAGCGGCGGGGCGGTGGCGGCGGGGCCCGCGCCCGGCACGTCATCATCAACGTGGGCGGCTGCCGCGTGCGCCTGGCCTGGGCCGCGCTGGCTCGCTGTCCCCTCGCGCGCCTCGAGCGCCTGCGCACCTGCCGCGGCCACGACGAGCTGCTGCGCGTGTGCGACGACTACGACGTGAGCCGCGACGAGTTCTTCTTCGACCGCAGCCCCTGCGCCTTCCGCGCCATCGTGGCGCTGCTGCGCGCCGGGAAGCTGCGGCTGCTGCGCGGCCCGTGCGCCCTGGCCTTCCGCGACGAGCTGGCCTACTGGGGCATTGATGAGGCGCGCCTGGAGCGTTGCTGCCTGCGCCGCCTGCGCCGCCGCGAGGAGGAGGCGGCCGAGGTGCGCGCGGGGCCGGCGGAGCGCGGGGCACCAGGGAGCCCGGCCTGCACCCCGCGACCTGGCGGGCGGCTGGCGCGCGGCCGGCGGCGCCTGCGCGACGTGGTGGACGACCCGCGCTCGGGCCCGGCCGGCAAGCTCTTCGCCTGCGTGTCCGTGGCCTTCGTGGCCGTCACGGCGGTCGGCCTCTGCCTCAGCACCATGCCGGACATCCGCGCCGAAGAGGAGCGGGTAAGCGCGGGCCAGGGCAGCTGGCAGGGCACCCGGGCTGGACTGGGGCTGGGAAAGGCGGCCGGGCTGGGCAGGGCTGGGGGTGGCGGAGACGGAACCGGCCGGGGTGGTGCGGGTCAGCGGGGACCTAGGGCTGGACTCGAGTCGCGGCCTGGAGGCAGCTGGGCCAGGGGATGGAGGGGCGCCCACGGCCTGGTGGCCTTAGGCACCCCTGCCCCCTTGGTTGAAACCATGGGCCCTGGAACCACCGCACCAGCTCCGGTTCGGGGGAGAGAGCCGCTGGCACCGCGGGGGCACCAGGCTGTCCACTGCTGGCAGAGGCTCCAAATTTCTGCCAGTTCTGAGAACTCAGTGAGTCCTCTGGTCCGCGGCCTTCTCACCCATCCTGTCTGCCGGGCGGGCCCAGAAGCTTGGACAATTCGGAGCTAAAATGCCTGCTCTAGAGAGTGCTGTGCTGTAAACTCGAGTCCCGTCATCCTGGACCAGAAGAAGGGGACCTGGGAATTCTTCCAGGCGCCCAGCTCCTGCACTGGCTCTGTGGAGGTGCTGGGGCTGGTGTCTGAGCAGTTGGTGGACTTCCTGCTCCCTTGTTGACCTGAGAGGTACAGGTGGAAGTGTCCTCCATGGGTTAAGGTGTCACCCAGAGCTCACAGGTGTTTGTGTGCTGCATGCGCCCCGGAAGGTCTCAGGCACATTCTGGGAGGCCGGAGTGGATGGCGTCGGGGCTGGGGTCAGGAGGGAGGAGCTGCTGCGTGTCTGATGATGTGACTGTGTCGCCCTGCACAGTGCCACCTGCGTTTCCTCATGGAGCGGCAGGGGGTTCCCTGCCTGCCTGCTCTCCAGCTCCAGCTTCCAGGGGTGAGCATTGGACTTGAACACCCCCACCCCCGTCCAGGTGGAGCAGGTCAGAGCTCCCATAGCCCCTCCCCGAGAGCCCCTCGCTGTCCGGGGTCATGTCCAAGTTCACCTGATGTGGTCAGCTCATTATTCAGAGATGCAGAGTCCGGTCCTCTGGTAACAGCTGTGAGTGGGCTCCAATGGGAGCCTGGTGACCCTGACTGCAGATCAAATTTAAATGTAAATTTTAGGAAATTGGTTTTGCTTCCTTCATTGTTTGGGTGTCTGATTCCTGGGCTGTCATTTCCAGTTGTCTTAACTAGACCCAGGTTTTGGATTCTGCTTCTAAAGACGTGTTTGGACTTTCTAAGCAGCAATAACTCCATACAATCTGAGGAGGAAACCATTTACGCAAGAATCAGGGAACAGAAGTCAGGGCTGTGTCACCAGAGACTGAGCTGGCCTTGAGTCTCCTTGCTGGCCCCATGTCAGCCACCATTCATATCCATCACCCACCTCTTCCTCATTTCCAGAAACATCACTTCCTGCCACCCGACACTGTCTCACCAAATGAGTCCTCAGGTTAGGAAGTAAGGACCCCAGTGGGTGAGCACGTGCTGTGTCCATGTGTTGGTGAATCCATGGACTTATACCTGTGTCCTGTGCCGGGGTCCCGGCACACTGCATACAGTAGGTGCCAAGTCACAGTAGGTGGTGTCACTGCCACAGGAAGGAAAAGGTTTTATGTTTCATCAACACTGAGTGTGTGAGGCAAAATACACATGAAATTCACCAGCTGAGCTGTTTTTATGCGCAGTTCAGTGGCATTAACTACAGTCACATGTGCACCATCCGTTGCTAGAAATCTCTCATCTTCCCAGACTGAAACTCTTCCCATTAAACACTGACTCCGCAGCCTCCAGAACCTGCCTTGGACCTTCTGCCTCTGTGGATCTGACAACTTTAGGGACTCATTTAAGAGGAATCAGGCAGGCACCGCGTTCTTCAGGTTCACGGCGTTGTGGCAGGTGTCACACTCCTTCCTTCTTAGGGCTGAGTAGCGTCCCCTGGCATGTGTCTCCTCTCCTTACTCGCCCGATGTCCATCCGTGGCCCTTGGGCTGCTTCCCCCTCTTGCTGTTGTGACACGCGTTGCTGTGGACACGTGTGCGTGTGTCTGGTGAGTCCTGCCCTCGGGTCTGGGGCTTGTCCCAGCAGTGGGCCAGCTGGCGTCTGTGATGATTCTGTGTTTATGTTTCCGGGGAGCTTCTGCTGTCTCCCCTGCTGCTGCAGCCTTGACTTACCAGGGAAGTTTCCAGGCACAAGGCGTTGGAGATGTAGGGCAGAGAAGAACGTGAAACCCTTCATTATTTTCTTGATTGTTGGGTTTTTTCCCCAGTAGAGTTTAGCCTGGGCTAAAATATTATCTGTATGTGATCTCTGATTTTAATTAAGTAGCTAAGTAATTTCTTTTTAAAATTTCAAGTCTTCTCTTGAAGGCTCCAGAAAGCGTCCTCTGAGGGGCTCAGCACCGACCGTCCCTTGAGCCTGAGGTCCTGTCTTGCACTAGCAAGGATGCTTCCGCGGGGCACCCACACTCTAGTGGATGGTCCAGATCAATGCACTCAACTTCCTCCTGGAAAAGGATCTTGGGGAGCAGGAAGAGTCCTCAGGAATCAGAGGTGGCTGGTGCGGCTCCGTTATCATCAGTCTGGGGATGTCGCTCGTCATCTCTGGCAGTGTTAGTGTTTGGTGGTTATTTTTATGTGTTGGTAAAGAAAAGCATGGAGGGAGAGGAAAGATTAGTATCCTCCATTATTCAGGGAATCATAGGAAAACAGTTCCGTGGTTCCTGCTGCAAGCCCATGAAATGCCCCCTTGAGTGAGTGAGACCCCCATGGGGCTGAAGGAAGCCCCCAGTGCACAGAGACCCCGGCTTTGGGGCAGCTGGGGCGTGGCTTTTGGGTACAGGGATGTCTTCTTCTGCCTTGGCCCTGGGCGGGTCTCACTGTTGGAGTCTCTCGTGTTGCTTCAGGGTGCCTTCCCCGCCCCAGGGAGGACTCTGCAGCCAGACTGCTCAGGGCGGCTGAGAGCAGTGGGCAGAGGCCCTGGTGCTGCCTGAGGCTGTGCAGGGCCTGTGTGCTTGTTGGGGGCTTCTGGGCAGTCTGCCCCACCAGAGTCCAGGCTGTGGTCATCCCCGAGTCTCCTCGATGCCCGGGAAGCCCCTGTGGCCAGTGGTGGCTCTGTCAGGAATCTGCTTTCACATGTCGTAACTGAATGAGAGCTGGTCTCTGCTTTTCGTTGTTTATAGGATGGATGATGGGAAAAGCATACTTGTGGGACGAACCTTGAGGACGCTGTGCTAAGGGAAACAAGCCAACTGTCAGGACAGAGCCTGTGTGACTCCACCCACCTGAGGCTTTTGGAGTCAGCAGACTCCTGGAGACAGAGGTGGACAGGCTGGGCAGGGCGGGCGGGGCGCAGACCACCAGGGGGAAGCAGCCAGGGTTCCACTGCATCCGGCGCCTCACAAGGTACCAAGGACCCTCAGCCCTCACGCTCAGCGAGAGAGCAGTGGGCCCCGGGCCGAGGGGGGCCCCAGGCTTAGAGGGGCGCCAGGCCGAGGGGGGCCCCGGGCCGAGGGGCACGCAGCCCCAGCCCTTGCTGCTTCCTGCTCCGCCCATTGAGATGCAGGGGGTGGGGGGTCCCCAACTCCATGGTCCTCACCTCGTGGTCCAAGTCAGAGCAGGCGAAGGCCACGGGGCAGCTGAGGGCTGGGCTCCGCCTGGGTGCCCGCCCTGCGCGACCCCCAGACCCCTTCTCTGGCCCCCGCCATCTGAAGCTGGCTCAGCAAGCACTGAGGCCTGCTTCTTGGGGACTCGTTTGGGGTCGGGCCTTGATTCCGGCTCTGTCGTAGACCTGCGTGTGTCCCTGCTGCTGCGAAAGAAACCACCACCAATGGCCTCCTCAAACTGCCAGTCTGTGCCTCGTGGTCCTGCTGGGACCGGGCCTCCTGCAGAGCTGGTTCCTCCAGGGAACTCCCTCCCTCATTCTGGGGCCCCTCAGCTGGTTCTCCTCTCCTGCTGTGGTCCCCTCCCTGCGGCCAGGAGGCTCCAGCTCCAGGGCTGACCCCTGACCTCCTTCCTGCATGTCACCATAAAAGCCCCAAGCCAGAGGGAGGCGAGCCCCCCATTCTGCTGCCTTGGGGTCTACAGCGCCTCTGGCCTCACTCCTAGGGTGTTGGGGTCTCAGTGAAGGAGACAGAGCATGTTTCTAGCCACTCCCCCAACACCTTGCTGTCGGGTAACATGCAGACATCAGGTGCGCCCAGAGCACCCCGTCCCTGCTGGATACTCGGTTCTGTGAGAGGTGTGTTCAGCGTGGTTAGGCGACCCCGGGAACGGGCGTACACACTGGCGCCCACCCCGCTGGATGTCGCAGCGATCAGATGCTAAGGACAGGCCTTCGGAACCAGAGAGGCCTTTGTTCTGGCAGTTGGCTCTTGGATTCCTCCCCGCGGGGTGTTGCCTGGAGACGGTGCCGGGCCTGCGAGTAGTGAGGCCCGGGTGCACACGCCGGCCTGGGGAACAGCGCGTCCTCAGAGGCTGTGCTCAACCCATCACTTCCTTTTCACGGAGGCTGGTGTTTGGCTTGCAAGTCGATTTTTAACTCTAAGCTCATATGATTAAATCAAGACCCACATAATTAGTTATGGATTTCATGAGTGCGACTTCGAGCACCAAATTCACAAAGACACTTGGCAACGGCATCGGAAGCTGACGACAGAGCTGCTGCTGTGTGTGGGCACAGACACGCTCGTCGAGCTTAACAGCCTGAGCCGGGCTGAGGGCTTCACTGCTCCAAGCTGTCAGTCAGGGCTCCCCAGCGCACAGACAGAACCGGTGCAGCGGGCTTGCAGCCTGCTCCGTGGGGCACAGGGCACGGCCTGCTGCGGTGTGAGAAAGCACGTCACCGTCTGTGCACAGGCTCAGGGGCTTTGCCTCTGATGACTCGACCTGGAGTCCCCCCAACCCCCGACTTGGACGACGTCAGGCCTTAGAGTTGATAGCGAAGTTTCTTAGACTTGGGGGGCTGCAGGATGGAATATATAGGCGAGAAGGACATGAATTTGGGGTGCTGGGGGAAGAATGCTGCCATCTGAATGTCACGTTCCCAGAATTCGCAGGCTGAATCCCAAGCTCAGTATGTCAGGAGGGGGCTTCTGGGGGTGACAGAGTCATAAAAGTCGAGCCTCGTGATGGGATTAGTCTCCTACAACAGTGCCCACCCAGAGCTGCCCACCCATTCGTCTGGAGCGGACACAGTGAGAAGCAGGAGGCAGGGACCCACTAGACACCAAGTGTGTCGGTGCCTGGACCGCGGACGTCCAACTTGAGAGCCGCGAGCAATGAGCTGCTCTTTCAGCGCCGACAGCAGCAGGGCTCGAGCCAGTGGCAAAGGAGCCCCTGAGCACAGGGACCTGGGCTTCAGTCCAGCCCCTGATGGCTCGTTTCCTGTCCACGAGGGCTAAGAATGCTGTACTGGAGCCGCTGCAGCAGGACAGGACCTCAGGGCCCTCCCACGCGCGTCAGCCGGACTCCAGGCCCCGCATCCAGGAGGCTCCAGTCCCACCCAGCAGGGGCCGTCTGCGTCGCGTCATCACACCGTGCCAACGGGCTGTGGTGCTCCCTGACGCGGTCAGGCCCAAGAAGCTGAAAGGAGGAAGGGAGAATGGACCCCAGCCAGCTGCCGGCGCAGCCACCAACTCCAGAGAGGGCCCTGCCCCCAAGTCCCAGGACCGAGCTGGGGACAGAGGCTCCCAGGGCCCTGGGCTGGACCATGGGTCTGGCTGGTTGGGTTTCTTATTTGCAAAGGTCTGATCCAGGAACCGACACGACCTGCTGGCAGATACTCCGCTGCAGGCGAAGCTGGGTCTGGTACAGGTCCAGCCCTGATCATCGTGCTCTTCTGTGAAATGAGGGGGGCCCCAGGACTGCGAGGAAGGCGAAGCGGCAGCCCCTCCCCACAGGGAGTCTCGTCTGCAGCCCACACTCTGGCCTGGAGCCCCTGCCAGCCCCCAAAACTGCAGGCCAAGCCCCAGCAGTCATCGGCCACTGCGTTGGAGGGAACACTGGCTGTTTTCACGGGGGACCCTCCTGCCAGACTCTGAAAGGCTCTGGAAACAGAGCCACACGTGCCAGGGGATAAACATGGAGCTCGGGGCATTTTCCTCTACTTTCCACATAAATTTGGCAGAAAAAATAGGGGATTTCTGTTTTGGATTTGTGCTTTAGTCTGAGGGGAAAAAAAACTTATGCTCAAATGCCTAGAATAGAAACTACAAGGTTCTTTTTTTTTTTTTTTAAGACAAGTTTTTCGAGCAGTTTTAAATTCACAGCAAAATTGAGAGGAAGGTGCAGAGAGTTCCTGTGCGCCCCCGCCCCACCCTTACACAGCATCGCCCATCATCAGCCTCCCTGAGAGTGACGAACCTCCGTTGGCAACTGCCCAAAGCCTACGGTTTACATTAGGGCTCCACCCCATTCTGTGGGTTTGGACACAAGTACGATGACCTGTATCCACCATAACAGTGTCGCTCAGAACCATTCTCCTGCCCTGAAAACCCTCTGTGCCTCCCCTGACCCCCTCCCCTTCCCCAGGCCCTGGCACCGCTGATCCTTTCACTTTATCTGTAGTTTTGCCTTTTTCAGAATGTCCTATAGTTGAAATCCTTTGCAGATAAACCTCTTTCAGTTAGTAATATGCATTTAAGTTTTATCCATTTTTTCATGACTTGATAGCTTGTTTCTTTTTGGCCTTTAATAATACCCCATTGTTTGGACGTTCTGGGGTTGGTTTACCCACCACTGACTGAAGGACCTCTTGGCTGCTTCAGGTTTGACAGTTATGAACAGAGCTGCTATAAGCACCTCTGTGCAGGTTTTCATGTGAACATGTTTTTTATTCCTTTGGGTAAATACCAAGGAGTGTGGCTGCTATATCACTAGGTAAAATATACTCAGTTTTTTACAAAAGCACCAAACTGCCTCCCAAAGTGCCTGCCCCGCCTTGCCTCCCCAGCGACACTGACTGAGAGCCCCGCTGCTCCCCTGCCGCCAGCATCTGTGCTGCCGGCGCTCTGGACGTGGGCCTTTCTGACAGGCGTGGCATCTCCGTGTTGTTTTCCCTTGCATCTCCCTGATGACATATGAGTGGGGCGTCTTTTCATGTGCTGGTTGCCATCTGCGTATCTTCTTTTCTCCCATATTTACTGAGAACCTTGGCGCGCCCTGGCAGCAAATCTCCCAGTAAATCTCAACAGGTACCCTGGAGCTTAGGACTCTCAGACTTATTCATTATTCACACTGAGCCTCCAGCAATTGAAAACCACAGTTCAGGTTTTCCTACCAGCGCTGGTTCCAGGCGGCTGTGAGTCTTGCCCCTGGAAGCCTGGCTCCCTGCGTTCACCCGGCTGTCACTCCAGTCTTGGCGGTAGTGGTTTGCCCTGTGCCCTCCCTTCTCTTACAGACGTGAGAAGAGTGTGTTTTTCAGTCTGTTCAGATTTTTAGTTGTTGTTCAGAGGGAGTGGCAGCTGCCAAGCCCCTGACGTGCAGAACTGGAGACCGGTCCCAAGACTCTGCCATGACCTAGCCAAGGCTGTGGGTTCACCTTCTCTGTCACACAAGAGGCAAACGGGTGCTGGTTAAGTTCTCAGACTTAAACGCAGACCAGGGCTCCCACCCCAGCCCCTGTACAGACTGTTGAAGACCCAAAAACACGTGGTCTTCTTTCTGAGCCTGTTTTCTCATCTATAAAATGAGGATACTTCAGAGTTGTTGAGATTAAATTGAATAATGCTTGTGAAACGGCTTTCGACAGTGCTTTGCACAGACAATTACCCTTTTGCACACAAGGTGCTGCAGCACACATGGGCCATGGGGCAGGTGGAGGCGAGGAGGCTGTGTCCAGGCGCCGGCTTCTGTGGGGGACACAGTGGGAGCTGCTGGTCCGCGGAGGGCGGGAGTCAGATGGGGGAAGCCAGTCTGCAGGCGCAGCTGGAGAGGCAGCCGACCCGTGCTGCGTGGCTGTCCGCAGGCACCTCGCCGCACCCAGGGTGTGAGCGGAGCCTGTGGCGAGGCCTCTGCCTCCCTGGTGGTGGAGGTGGCTGGCGGGGTGGCTGGGAGGCAGGGGCGGGGCAACCCCCTGGCCACCTCCCGCCCGCCCTCCTGCAGCCACGAGGAGTCCCCACGGGGTTCCCTGCATCCAAGTCTGCGCTGACCCCCTCTGGCCACTGCCCTCGGCTTCAAGAACCTTCCCGTCTCAGCTGCCTCACTGGGGAGGCCACGGTCCTGTTCTCCGTACAACTGCCTAAATCAGGAGGGACGGTCACTTGCTCCAGATCCAGGAGGGCGGGCAGGTGGGTGGACGCGGCCTGAGGAGGAGGCGGTGGGGCCTGTGGGTCCCTGCAGCCCGCACCCACCCGGCCGGCCCCCAGGGTCCCCCAGGCAGCTGCACCCCCCTTCCTGGGTGGCCCTGACGTGTGGTGATGAGGACGTGCTGGGCAGCTGGGGCCTGAGGGGGAGGGCCAGGAGTCACCTTATGTTGCAGGAGGACCTGGGGTCCCCTGCCCTGTGCTGGCAGCACGGGAGCCGCTGTGAGAACGCTGAGCATGGAGCAGATGTGGCTGGGGTTCCCAGGGCCTCTCAGGTGCACCCGAGCCCTGACCTCCACTCTTCCCTCCCAGGCCTGCAGCGTTTTCTTAAAAGCCACGCATTTAAGGCAGGGAGATTATATGGCGCCAGGCAGTGGCGGGAACAGACCTGAGCATTCAGGTGATGCTAGGCTCCACTGAAGCCCTAGATAGGGCTACCCTGGTGACTCAACTGGTAAAGGATCCACCTGCAATGCTGGAGACCTGGGTTCGATCCCCAGGTCGGGAAGATCACCTGGAGAAGGGAACGGCTACCCACTCCAGTATTCTGGCCTGGAGAATCCTTTGGACAGAGGAACCTGGCAGGCTTCAGTCCATGGGGTCACAGACTCAGACATGATCGAGCGACTTTTCAAGCCCTAGATGTTAATTATAACATGACTGTACATTTTTAATGAGAAGACACTGCCTGCTGTAATTCAGCAAATTGGCTCTTCCCAAACGAAGAGCTCGTGCTGTTTATTTTACCACAAATACTAACTCATTGACATCCGTCAGAAGTTTGGTGAGGGTCAGGGTCAGGGTGTGCGTGGGACACCCCCGCATTGGAAGTTCCTGGGGAGGGGGCGGTGCTCTGAGGAGCACAGTGAGGGGGGCCTGGAAGACTGGCTCTTCCTGATACAACCTAGAAGTGAGCATCTGGAGAAGTAAACCCAGCACACCCGCGGGAACTGCCCTTTGGGCACAGCTGGGTGCAGAGCGGGGAGAAACCAGCCACCAAAGCTCAGATCCTGCCTGGATGGTCAGCCAGGCCCCCCAC
The DNA here is from genome assembly GCF_055505025.1 of Bos grunniens. Taxonomy (NCBI): domain Eukaryota; kingdom Metazoa; phylum Chordata; class Mammalia; order Artiodactyla; family Bovidae; genus Bos; species Bos grunniens. The sequence continues at coordinate 2,201,587 of NC_141188.1, read as the reverse complement.
CTGCCCGGATGGCCTGTCCCTCTGCTCCCCCAGTGGCCCAAAGAACATACCCCTCAGAGAGTGTCCTGGTTGTAAACACGATGCTTGCTCTTCGCGGAGGCTGGGCAGGTACAAAGCCATATGGAGAACAAAGTGAAAATAAACTGCGAGGTAATTACTGAAGCCTGAGTGCGTCTCACTGCCTCTGCTCCGGAGCCTCTCGTGAGACTGGAGGAGAAGCGCGCAGGTAGCGTCTTGGAGCCACTTGGTCCCCTAACAGTAGCAGCCAGGCAGTCCTGTTCTGTAGTTTTACGCATCCCCTCCTGCTTCCAGCCCTTCCTGTCACCAGCCCTGCTGGGATGAACACTTTGCTCACCCAGCTTCCACCACTCAAACGCTCACCTGATTGGGTCCTCAGCTGTGCCCATCTCGGGGGCTGTACCATCTGGGGCCTGCAAACCCACGCCCCACATGCTGCCCCGAGGAGGCCTTACCATGCCTTTGTGAGCTCGAGTCCCCGGACCCTGGCCTACCAGTGCTGGGTGGCCTGGTAACAGTTTGCCTAGTTCTTTAAAAAAAAAATTTACCTTCTGCTTTTTAAACTTCTGTTTGCTCACCCCTGGAAGCCGACACCTCACGTCTTCACCTCCATTTATACTTCCCACAGTCCCATCGTCTTCGTCTACCTGCCTGTGTGGTCTGTTCTCAGTTCCCTGTGAGCATCTCGGGATTTCTCAGTGGGAGACAAGCAGGCGGCCTCAGGGGGCCCCTCACCACATCCTCCCCATGCAGCCTTCCCTGCCCGCCTGTCCCTCCGTCCTTCGCCCCCAGGATGTCCGTTCAGTGCTGGCCACAGCCCCGGTCCCACCCGTGAGGAGCTGTGCCCTACCCATGTGTCTCTACTCTTGGCTGCGGGGTGGATGTGCAGACACAGTCAGCAGGGAGGGCCGCCTTCCTGGAAAATATCGCCTCCTGATGAACCCAGTCAGCACTGGGCGCAGGAGCTGGGGCCCCTCCTGCCTGGGTCGTGGGAGCTGGGAAGTGTCGCAGGACCAACTGTCCAGCTTGGGCGTCTCTGCCCTCGTGGAGGAGCCATGTCTGAACCCAGGCAGCCAGGAAGGTGCGGTTAAGTCGATGCTACCAAAGGTTCTCAGGGAAACTCGTGCAGCTGTGCGTCGGGGGCGTGTGCACGGACGGGTGGGGCCAAACCGAGCACAGAAGAGAGGAGAAAGTGCATCTGTGCCCTTGGCAAGAGCACAGCCACTGCTGTGGATGCACCCCAGGACCAGGGACTAAGATTGGGCAACAAATGAGGAGCAGTGGCTTCAGATTTGTGTCCTTGTCTGTGACGCAGGAAGCATTCAGACTGGTGGTGGGGAACTGTTCTCCCCGAGATGGACACCCCGCTTGCTGATCCGTGGGCGGCGCCGCTGTCTGTCACCAGCTTGCTGTCTTTGTCCATCTCGGCTCACGCTGGTCACCTCCGCGGGGATGTTGGGGCCCTGGGGGTCTGCTCCTCAGGGCACCAAAGTGTGAGATGCTGGTGACTGCAGTTCTGTCTGATTCCAGAACCCCCGCTGGGTTCAGGCCGGCACATCACGCTCAGGAGGGTCCATGGAGGTCGAGAGGGCCAATTGGAAGATAAGCTCCTTCCATCCAGGGCAGGCAGAGGGTGGAGGACTTCACAGCAAGGTATCTTCCTTTCTTTCCGTGTTAGCCCATAAAACTAGTCCACAGGATGTTGACGTGAAAGTGAACTGACAGCTCTGCTTCAGTGCAGGTAATTTCAAGTGAGCGCATTCATGACTTCTATGTAAATGACTGCTTGATCTTTTTATACAATTTGTTCTCCTAAGTGGATTTAATATTCCTTCTCCTGATTATCTATTTGTACTATGAGAGTCTTTTATCACAGATAATTGGAAAAAAATAAACTTCAACTAAGTTCAAAGGCAAGTTATTATGAATGTTAGTAAATTGAGTTAATAAATATTTTCCTTTAAGTGCTCATGGGAGGCAGAGAGAAAATCTCACACAAAGCTGTTATGAGTGGATACATTAGTAAGGACAGAGCATTCACCCTTCTCAACATCCTGCCACACGCCGGCCTGTTCCCAGCTGCAGACAATAGCTCAGACCGGCTCCTCTGCTGGACACAGGGTCCACGCTGGATCAACAGAGGGGTGCGAATTGGTGTCCAGAACACACACGGGCAGCAAGGGGACACGTGTTTTCAGAATCTGATTACCCTGGATAAACACAGGCAGAGTCTGCCTGCCTCGGAGTCTGCGATGAAGCGCTCCTGGCATTGGGGGCCTCAGGCTGGGCGGCAGGCGTTGGCCGAGCTCGGTGCTGTCCTTGTGGTGAGCAGTCCACCCTGACCTCCTGACCGTCTCGTCACCCTCACACCTGGGTTTATCCTCAAGGAGCAATGGTACTCGGGCGTCAGCAGGCTCCTTAGCAGAACAGACAGCACAATTTTCGATGCTCTGAAAAGAGAACAAAGCCGGGATTGGGAGCGCGGCCAGGCCAGGCCTCTCCTGACTGCACCCAGGATGCTGGCTGCCCCATGGCCCGCGTTACTGAGGAAGCTAGTCGGGGTGCCTGCTTATTCTGCTAGAAAACTGAGGCAGCGTTGGTGCCATGGGAGTGCCGGGCCGTGGAGGCTGCAGTTTGCGAAAACGGTTCAAAAGCCACTTTGTTAGCTAGGACATGGAAGCAACCTAGATGTGCATCGGCAGATGAATCTATAAGAAAGCTGTGGTACATATGCACAATGGAATATTACTAAGCTATTAAAAAGAATGCATTTGAATCAGTTCTAATGAGGTGGATGAACCTGGAGCCTATTACACAGAGTGAAGTAAGTCAGAAAGAAAAACACCAATACAGTATATTAACACACGTATATAGAGTTTAGAAAGATGGTAACAATGACCCTATATGCGAGAGAGCAGAAGAGACACAGATGTAAAGAACAGTCTGTTGGACTCTGTGGGAGAGGGCGAGGGTGGGATGATTTGGGAGAATGGCATTAAAACATGTATATTATCATATGTGAAATAGATCGCCAGTCCAGGTTCAATGCATGAGACAGGGCACTCAGGGCCAGTGCACTGGGATGACCCTGAGGGATAGAATGGTGAGAGAGGTGGGAGGGGGTTCAGGGTAGGGGATACATGTACACCCGTGGCTGATTCAAGTCAGTGTTTGGCAAAACCACTACAATATTGTAATTAGCCTCCAATTAAAATAATTAATTCAAAATAAAAAAACCACTTTATTTGCAGAGGGGCCTGGTGGGGACCGCCCTGGCCTGTCCCCTGGGCTCCACCCCACCCATGGTGACACTTCTGGCCACCTGCCCTCCCCCGCAGGAGCCCCGAGCCTGGGAGTGGGTTTGGGGTGCAGCCACAGAAGGTGTGGGAGAACCGGCCGTGGGCTGAGCCAGCCCCCACACACCCGCGGGCGCCCGGACGGGGAGACTGCCGCCTGCTGGTGAGGGGACCCCATCTAGGCCCCACCTGACCTTCTCACCTGCGAAGCCCAGGGGCTCAGCCACTGAGGGGGAGGCCTGTCAGGAAAGGGCGAAGGCGGAGCCTGAAGGAGCCGGGAGCCCCAGGGCCCGCGGGGCAGGCCCATGAGTGCGCGGCTGGGTGGGGCAGGCTGGCGCTGCTCTGGGGGCGCTTGGAGATGATGGAGACGTGGGGGAGGGAAGGACCTCGGGTGTGTAGATTTACTGCTGACCCGATTTTGGCCAAATAGGCCAGATGTGTCAAATTATGATGAATTAGGGTCATTTTCTAAAAGTTCCCAAAATAGTTCCCTCCACTTATCCTCCTGAATTTAAGAGAGTGGTGGGGCGCAGGGGTTCGCAGGCCGAATCCACTGGATTGACCTGCCTCTGGGCAGGTGTGGGGGCCAAGGGGCTGCCTCCCGCCCGCCCCAGGGGGGCCCAGGGTCTTCGTCCCTCGTCCTCCTGCTCTCAGGGTCACCGCCTACCCGATGGGGGCTTGCGGCTGGACGTGGCCAAGAGATGATGGGGGGGCCAGGAGCCCAAGTTCAGCCCGGACGAGGGGACGTCATACGTGGGTGTTCTTGGGGTGTGGGTCATGGGACCCCCAAGCACTTTGTGGGCTGAGGTCATCAGACTCCAGGTGAGGATGGCGAGTCCCCCTTCCCGCTGCCAGGGCTTCTGCCCCGTCAGCCCCACGGCCCCTTCCCGCCTAACTCCCTCCGTGTCCTGAGGCCCCCAGGCCTGGCAAGGAGGGCAGAGGCCTGGGGTGTCAGGGCTGCCCAGAGGAGCTTTGGCCTCTCAGAGCCTGGCCCCAGCGATGCCCAGGCTGCCCAGAAGAGCTGAGGCGGAACGAGGCCGCAGGGGCCATGGGGCTGCCAGAGTAGAAGCCTTTCATATCATTTTGTGTATTTATCTGTGGCTGTGCTGGGTCTTGGTTGCTGGACCGGCTTTTCTCTAGTTGTGTGCTCGGGCTTCTCATCGAGGTGGCTGCTCTCGTGGAGCTGGGCTCCGGGCACTCAGGCTTCGGTGGCTGTGGCGCGCGGGCTCAAGAGCACAGGCTCAGCAGTTTGGCTCTGTTGCTCCACCACATGTGGGATCTTCCTGGACCAGGGATGGAACCCGTGTCTCCTGCGTTGCCAGGCAGATTCTAGATTCCCTGAGCCACCAGGGAAGCCCTAATAGTTATTTCTTAGCAACAGCTCTGCTGCTAATTGACTCATACTGTACAGTTCGCCCCTCTTGAGTGTATGATTCCGCTGTTTCTGGAGTGTGCACAAATTCTGGAGCCACCACTTCCGTCTGATTTTAGAGAATCTCCATCTCCCAGAAGACCCTGGTGGCTGGTTCACACACTCCTCAGCCCCTCCCTGCTCCTGCCAGCCCTGAGCTACCAAGGCTGTGTCTTAAATATTTCCTTGTTCTGGATTCTGAGAACAGAACCACCCAGCATGTCTGGCATGACTGGACCCTCTCACCCTGAGCTGTCTTCAAGGTTCATCCATGTTGTAGCAGGAGTCAGCGCTTCATTTCTTCCATGGCCCAATAGTATCCCAGTGTGTGTGCGGCTTCCAGATTTTTAGTCCATCCGTCAGCAGGTGGACATCGGGGTTGTGTCCAGCTCTTGGCTGTTGTGACTTACTCGACCATGAACATCCATGTATAGGTTTCTGTGTGCACGTGTGTGTTGACTTCTCCAGGCACACACCTAGGAGTGGGATGGTTGGGCTGTGTGGCCACTCCATGAGGAAGGTTTGGGGGCACAGCCAGGCTCTTTCCAAGGTGACTAGACTGTGGCACGCTCCCATCAGCAGTGCACGAGGCCTGGTTTCTCCTGCACTTGTTGTCGGCTCTTGCACTCTGGCTGCCCCGGTGGGGGTAAAGTGGGAGCTGAGGGTGGGTTTGCCCAACATTTCCCTGGTGATGAATGGTGTTGAGCCCCTTTTCATGTGCTTCTCGGTCACTTGTGTATCTTCTTTGGACAAAGGTCTATTTAGATCCCTTGCCTATGTTTTATATTGGGTTGTCTTTTTTTTTAATCATTGAATTGAAGGAATTCTGTGTTCTCGATGCAAGTCCCTTATCACATATGATGTGTACATATGTCCTTCCATTCTGCAGCTCATCTTATACTTCCCAGACACTCTGTGTTAGTGTCTGTATTAGTCTGCTCAGTTCAGTTCAGTCGCCCAGTCCTGTCCGACTCTTTATGACCCCATGAACTGCAGCACGCCAAGCCTCCCTGTCCATCACCAACTCCCGGAGTCCACCCAAACCCATGTCCATTGAGTCGGTGATGCCATCCAACCATCTTATCCTCTGTCGTCACTGTCTCCTCCTGCCCTCAATCTTTCCCAGCATCAGGATCTTTTCAAATGAGTCAGCTTTTTGCATCAGTATTGGAGTTTCAGCTTCAACATCAGTCCTTCCAATGAACACGCAGGACTGATCTCCTTTAGGATGGACTGGTTGGATCTCCTTGCCATCCAAGGAACTCTCAAGAGTCTTCTCCAACACCACAGTTCAAAAGCATCAATTCTTCGGCACTCAGCTTTCTTTATAGTCCTACTCTCACATCCATACATGACCACTGGAGAACTATCACCTTGACTAGACAGACCTTTGTTGACAAAGTAATGTCTCTGCTTTTCAATATGCTATCTAGGTTGGTCATAACTTTCCTTCCAAGGAGTAAGCGTCTTTTAATTTCATGGCTGCAGTCACCATCTGCAGTGATTTTGGAGCCCAGAAAAATAAAGTCAGCCACTGTTCCCACTGTTTCCCCATCTATTGCCCATGAAGTGATGGGACCGGATGCCATGATCTTAGTTTTCTGAATGTTGAGCTTTAAGCCAACTTTTTCACTGCTCTCTTTCATTTTCATCAAGAAGCTCTTTAGTTCTTCTTCACTTTCTGCCACAAGGGTGGTGTCATCTGCATATCTGAGGTTATTGATATTTCTCCCAGCAATCTTGATTCCAGCTTGTACTTCATCCAGTCCAGTGTTTCTCATTATGTACTCTGCATATAAGTTAAATAAGGAGGGTAACAATATACAGCCTTGATGTACTCTTTTTCTTATTTGGAACCAGTCTGTTGTTCCATGTCCTGTTCTAACTGTTGCTTCCTGACCTGCATATAGGTTTCTCAAGAGGCAGGTCAGGTGGTCTGCTATTCCAATCTCTTTCAGAATTTTCCACAGTTTATTGTGATCCACACAGTCAAAGGCTTTGGCATAATCAATAAAGCAAAAATAGATATTTTTCTGGAACCCTCTTGCTTTTTTGATGATCCAGTGGATGTTGGCAATTTGATCTCTGGTTCCTCTGCCTTTTGTAAAACCAGCTTGAACATCTGGAAGTTCACGGTTCACATATTGCTAAAGCCTGGCTTGGAGAATTTTGAGCATTACTTTACTAGCATGTGAGTGAGAGAGAAGTTGCTCAGTCGTGTCCGACTCTTTGCAACCCTGTGGACTGTAGCCTACCAGGCTTCTCCGTCCACGGGATTTTCCAGGCAAGAATACTGGAGTGGGTTACCATTTCCTTCTCCAGGGGATCTTCCTGACCCAAGGATTGAACCCAGGTCTCCCGCATTGGAGGCAGACACTTTAACCTCTGAGCCACCATGGAGCCACTAGCATGTGAGATGAGTGCAACTGTGCAGTAGTTTGAGCATTCTTTGGCATTGCCTTTCTTTGGGATTGGAATGAAAACTGACCTTTTCCAGTCCTGTGGCCACTGCTGAGTTTTCCAAATTTGCTGGCATATTGAGTGCAGCACTTTCACAGCATCATCTTTCAGGATTTGAAATAGCTCAACTGGAATTCCATCACCTCCACTAGCTTTGTTCATAGTGATGCTTTCTAAGGCCCACTTGACTTCACATTCCAGGATGTCTGGCTCTAGGTGAGTGATCACACCATCGTGATTATCTGGGTCGTGAAGATCTTTTTTGTACCGTTCTTCTGTGTATTCTTGCCACCTCTTCTTAATATCTTCTGCTTCTGTTAGGTCCATACCATTTCTGTCCTTTATTGAGCTCATCTTTGCATGAAATGTTCCCTTGGTATCTCTAATTTTCTTGAAGAGATCTCTAGTCTTTCCCATTCTATTGTTTTCCTCTATTTCTTTGCATTGATTGCTGAGGAAGGCTTTCTTATCTCTCCTTGCTATTCTTTGGAACTCTGCATTCAAATGGGTATATCTTTCCTTTTTTCCTTTGCTTTTCGCTTCCCTTCTTTTCACAGCTATTTGTAAGGCCTCCTCAGACAGCCATTTTGCTTTTTTGCATTTCTTTTCCATGGGGATGGTCTTGATCCCTGTCTCCTGTACAATGTCAGGAACCTCATTCCATAGTTCATCAGGCACTCCGTCTATCAGATCTAGTCCCTTAAATCTATTTCTCACTTCCACTGTATAATCATAAGGGATTTGATTTAGGTCATACCTGAATTATCTAATGGTTTCCCCACTTTCTTCAATTTAAGTCTGAATTTGGCAATAAGCAGCTCATGATCTGAGCCACAGCCAGCTCCCAGCCTTGTATTTGCTGACTCTATAGAGCTTTTCCATCTTTGGCTGCAAAAAATATAATCAGTCTGATTTCGGTGTTGATCATCTGGTGATGTCCATGTGTAGAGCCTTCACTTGTGTTGTTGGAAGAGGGTGTTTGCTATGACCAATGTGTTCTCTTGGCAAAATTCTATTAGTCTTTGCCCTGCTTCATTCTGTACACCAAGGCCAAATTTGCCTGTTGCTCCAGGTGTTTCTTGACTTCCTACTTTTGCATTCCGGTGCCCTATAATGAAAAGGACATCTTTTTGGGGTGTTAGTTCTAAAAGGTCTTGTAGGTCTTCATAGAACCGTTCAACTTCAGCTTCTTCAGCATTACTGCTCGGGGCATAGGCTTGTATCACCGTGATATTGAATGGTTTGCCTTGGAAACGAACAGAGATGATTCTGTCGTTTTCGAGATTGCTTCCAAGTACTGCATTTTGGACTCTTTTTGTTGACCATGATGGCTACTCCATTTTTTCTAAGGGATTCCTGCCCACAGTAGTAGGTATAATGGTCATCTGAGTTAAATTCACCCATTCCAGTCCGTCTTAGTCTGCTGATTCCTAGAATGTTGACATTCACTCTTGCCATCTCCTGTTTCACCACTTCCAATTTGCCTTGATTCATGGACCTAACATTCCAGGTTCCTATGCAATATTGCTCTTTACAGCATTGGACCTTGCTTCTATCACCAGTCCCATCCACAACTGGATGTGGTTTTTGCTTTGGCTCCATCCCTTCATTCTTTCTGGAGTTATTTCTCCACTGATCTCCAGTAGCATATTGTGCACTTACCGACCTGGGGACTTCATCTTTCAATGTCCTATCTTTTTGCCTTTTCATACTGTTCCTGGGGTTCTCAAGGCAAGAATACTGAAGTGGTTTGCCATTCCCTTCTCCAGTGGACCACATTCTGTCAGACCTGTCCACCATGACCTGTCCGTCTTGGGTGACCCCACACTGCATGGCTTAGTTTCATTGAGTTAGACAAGCATGTCTATGTGGATCACAAGTCCATGTGATCAGATTGGCTAGTTGTCTGTGATTATGGTTTCAGTCTGTCTGCCCTCTGATGCCCTCTCTCAGCGCCTACCGTCTTACTTGGGTTTCTCTTACCTTGGACGTGGGGTATCTCTTCATGGCTGTAGGTGCAGCTGCTCCTCCTTACCTTGGACGTGAGGTAGCTCCTCTTGGCTACTAGTCTTCTAGGGCTGCTGTAACTAAGTATCACTGACCATGTTACTGAACAGAAACCTGTTTTCTCATAATCTCAGAGGCTGAAGTCTGAGATCCTGGTGTTGACAGGTTGCTTTCTCCTGAGACCTCTCCCCTTGGCAAGTGGATGATGGTCTTCTCCTGTATCCTCACGTGGTCCTGCCTCTGCATGTGTGTGTGTCTCCTTACCTCCTCTTCTCAAAAGGACACCAGTCCTGTTGCTGGACCAGGGCCCACACACAACCTCATTGTAGCCTTGTTGTTCAATTGCTAAGTCATGTCTGACTCTTTGCAACTCCATTGACTGCAGCACACCAGGCCAAAATATTGGCGCTTTAGCTTCAGCATCAGTCCTTCCAATGAATAATCAGGGTTGATTTCCTTTAGGATTGACTGGTTTGACTGGTTTGATCTCCTTGCTATCCAAGGGTTCTCAAGAGTCTTCTCCAGCATCACAGTTCGAAAGCGTCAGTTCTTCAGCACTCAGCCTTCTTTTTGGTCCAACTCTCACATAGGTACATGACTACTGGAAAAACCATAGCTTTTACTAGACAGACTTTGGTTGGCAAGTTTAATCTATCTGTTTTATCTTGTTTGCTCCTTATTTTGGTATCACATCTGAGAAGAGGCTGGAACCACTGGTTTTCAGTCTGAAGACCTTCCTTTAGAGTTCCGTAAGGTAGTTCTCAGTGTCTGTTCTTCTGGGCTAGTCTTCATTTCACCTTCATGCTTTGATGACAGTGTTGCTGGATATAGGAGCCTCAGGTAGGCGGGTGTTTTCTGAGTGATGTGAACACAGTTATCCACAGCTTCCTGCTGAGATGTTAGGTTGTTAATCTCACCTGAGTGACCTCTCAGGTGATCGTCGCCGTCTCTGCTGTTCTCAAGATTTTCTCCTTATCTGTGGCCTTCAGTATCTTTCCTGTGATGTCTCTTCCCTGGCAGAACTCAGCAAGCCTCCTGGGTGTGTGGGTCATTGCTTTTCAGCAGATCTGGGGGGTTTGCAGCCACTGTTTCTCAAACACTCTCCTCCTTGTTCTTCCCCCTCCCCCTGGTACCTGATGCCACGGTGCTGGCCCAACCGGTGTGTCCCAGGTGCTCGCTGTTCTCAGCCTGCGTAATCGCCACCGGCAGTCTCCTAGTTCTCCAACCCTTTCTTCTGACAGTTTACATCCACTGCTGAGCTCCTGTAGTGAATTTTCTGTTACTGTATGCTTCAACTTCAAATTTTCCATTTGACTCTTTAAACATTTTTCTTTATTGATATTCTCCATCTGATGCTATGAACTGGCAATCAAATTTTCTTTAGTTTTGTGACCATATTTATAATGGCAGTTTTGAAGCTTTTTGTTAATCTGACATTTGGTCATTCTCATAGGCAGTTTCTGTTGCCTGATTTTTTTCTTTTTTCTGATGTATGGGTCATACTTTACTGTTTCTTTGCCTGCCCTATGATTTTTTTATTGAAAACTGGGCATTTTAGGTGATAAAATATCCAGGAACACTGGATATCGCCCTCCCCACTTAATGTTACTGTTCTCTGCTGAGTGTTTAATGATTGGTTGGATTATTTTAGTGAACTATTTTATTATCTTTTTGGTATCTCCCTGAGCAGCCTCCTCCATGATCTGGGACTTTTTTTTTGGGGGGGGGGGTCTTGATTCAAATACCAAAGACTCTCTTTTTAAAATGAATTTCCATAGATTTTCTTGAACAAATGTTTCATTTGCTGTTGTCCTTGGAATGGCTTCCGGAGCTTTAAGTGTTTTTTTTTTTTGTAAACAAATTCCCCTACATTGCTGGGGAGCGGGTCACCTGAGCTCTGCTCACTCTCTCGCAGGAAGCCCACCTCCTAGTACTTCTTTTTTTAAAAAAACAGTAATTGGTTTTTTGTCCACAACCCTTGCCCTGCAGTGCAGTCATCTGGAGGAAGGGCAGCCCAGGAGGGATAGGCCTCCGTGCCCTCAACAGGAGTCCCCCTCTCCCTGCAGGGCGAGTGCTCCCCTAAGTGTCGCAACCTGTTCGTGCTGGAGACGGTGTGCGTGGCCTGGTTCTCCTTCGAGTTCCTGCTGCGCTCGCTGCAGGCCGAGAGCAAGTGCGCCTTCCTGCGGACCCCGCTCAACATCATCGACATCCTGGCCATCCTGCCCTTCTACGTGTCGCTGCTCGTGGGCCTCGCGGCCCGGCCCGGCGCGGGAGGCAACAAGCTGCTGGAGCGCGCGGGGCTGGTGCTGCGGCTTCTGCGGGCGCTGCGCGTGCTCTACGTGATGCGCCTGGCGCGCCACTCGCTGGGGCTGCGCTCGCTCGGCCTGACCGTGCGGCGCTGCGCGCGCGAGTTCGGGCTGCTGCTGCTCTTCCTCTGCGTGGCCATGGCCCTCTTTGCGCCGCTCGTGCACCTGGCCGAGCGCGAGCTGGGCGCGCGCCGCGACTTCTCCAGCGTGCCGGCCAGCTACTGGTGGGCCGTCATCTCCATGACCACCGTGGGCTACGGCGACATGGTGCCGCGCAGCCTGCCCGGGCAGGTGGTGGCGCTGAGCAGCATCCTCAGCGGTATCCTGCTCATGGCCTTCCCGGTCACCTCCATCTTCCACACCTTCTCGCGCTCCTACTCGGAGCTCAAGGAGCAGCAGCAGCGCGCCGCCAGCCCCGAACCCGCCCTGCGCGAGGACAGCACGCGCTCCGCCTCCGCCTCCGCCACCGCCACAGAGGACGACGGCTCGCAGAGCCCGGACGGTGCCGGCTCGGCCGGGGCCTCCGCGGAGGGGCCGTGGGCACCAGCGGGGCCGACCTGACCTGCGGGGGCAGTCGGGGGCCTGGGGGCGGCACCGCGTCCTCACCCCGCTCCGCTCGGAGGCGCGGGACAGCTTTGGGGCCCGGCTCCTGTCGTCAGCCTGCATGTTGCTCGACGCGCGCACACCGGAGCTTGGCCCGGGCCTGACCAGGCCTGACTCGGGGGTCAAAGCCATCCTGTGCTTGGAGTAAAGAGTTTCACCCTAGGAGCACCACCAGCCTGTTCTGCGCTTTCCTTTTTTGTCTCCAGAGTTTTGACTCCATGGCCAACTAAAAATAAATTCCACAATCCCAGAAGTTCCAAGCCTGTAGCAAATGCCAGAAGGCCACACTTGTCCTTCAGCCTCACCCTGACCTTGCCCCGCTGGTCACTGTGGGGCTCAGTGGGGTTGGGGGGCAGCCTTGGGGAGCTGTGGGGAAGGGGCAGTGCCTTCCTGCTCCTGCCGTCACCCCCTGGGGGCATGCCCCCTCAGAGGGGGGCATTCCCGTCACCTCTGTAGAAGCCACATCCCCACCAAGTGACGGGGGCGCTTACAGACCCAGTTCCTTTGGGGGGGGCGTGTGCCAGCCCTGACCTCTGACCTCCCTTCCCTACCCCTCACCTGCTCTCCCCTCGGAATGCCCAGCAACGCTGCAGGCCTGCATGTCAGCCGGGGGCCCCACGGCCTCCCCGGGCGCCTGGCCCCCTCCCCGGGCGTGCAGCTGCTGGAAGCTGGTCATGACTGAGCTGCTGCTTCTCTGGGGAGGGGAGGGTCTGTGCCGATGCGGCTCTTCAGTCAAACGCCTGCTCCTCTGGAGGAAAAGACTTCCTCCTGGGCAGGGGGGCTCACTGACTGTCCCTCTGAGGGTCGTGGGACACCCCCTCTTCGCTGCAGTGGCCCTGAGGGCCCCCAGGAGCCCTGCAGAACTGAAGCCACTGCGGGTCACAGGACGGGTGCTGTGGGCCGTCCTGCAGAGAACCGTGTGGGAACGGGGGCACGCTGCTGCCCTGCACCCGGGCGAGCCGCCCACCCTGGCTGTCCTGCTCCTCCCCGCGTCCCTGCTGTGATCCTCCCACACGGCCCCTCGGGCTGGGGGCCAGTGGGCCTCTGCTGGCCGTGGCCTCTATTGCCCACCTAGGCTGGGGGCAGGAACGGGCCGGGTCCCTGCCAGCCTGTGGCCCCACACCCACCCAGGAAGCCCACACGGAGACGCTCCTTGGGACAGTCTCCGTGAGTCCTACAAGACACTGTGCGCCACAGCTGCTTCCTGCCAGAGCTCTCTGGTTCATCCGAACACACGTGTACATGTTTAAAGGGGGTGGTCTGTGTCGGTGACGTTCCAGGGACCTTCAGCAAACAGCCCCCTACCCTCAGGCTGCTCCTGCACATGCTGTAACCTCCCTGGGCCCCGACTGGCCCCCCCACTGTCCCAGCTGACCCCTGGGGGCTCGGGGATCTACTCAGATCCACAGGGCCACTCCAGGGCTGAACGTGCTCCACGGTCAGTGATGCGGGTCTGAAACCCCCATGTCTGCTGCCAAAATAGGCCCAACTCTGGTGCCTCTTATTTCAGAGGAAAATGCCCACTGCCCCCCCCCCCCACCCAGTTTCCTCCCAGCCAGCTAGAATCCAGGACGGGCAGCGCACGGGCTGGGGTGGGCGGGCGGCTCTCTGAGCCGTTCACCTGCTCTCACTCTGAGTGGACGCGGCCACTCACCCAGGAGCCGGGGCAGCAGCACCGTCCTGTTTCCATTTCCAAAGCGTCCCCCTTGTTGAGAAGAAGAGCTATGAAAGTGACCCTCATATATTTTTCTCACCGGAAAATATAACTCCAAGTGGAGTTACTATTAAAAATACCTGCCTTGTCCTAGTGGATGGCTTGTCCAGGGCCCGGACACAGAGCCCTCTTGGCCAGTGTGGCACCAGGCCTGGGAAGCCGCCCACTCTGCTCAGTCTCGGAAGGACAGCTCCTCAGAGGAACATGGGAGCTGCTTCCAAGCTGGTTCTCTGCTCATCGGTCAAATCACAGAGGAGGCTACAGGTAAGTTCTCAGGAACAAAGATGGGTTTCCCAAAAAGGCACCCCATATGTTTTTTTGCCCTTTTTTTTAAAGTATTTAAACTTTTACTGAATAATTTTTAATTAAAAGTTATTCTGAATTAACACATTATCAGATGGAAAATAAACATCCATGCCAGAGCAGCACCCCTGCCCTGCACCACTCAGTACAGGGAATCCGGGGTCCACACTGAGGCTCTGTGCTGCCCGGGGTGGCCGTGTCGACTGTCACCAGCTCGGGTCAGCTCCAGTGGCCGACCTCACCCTCCAGGGCTGGCGTGACTCATCGAAAAAACTTAATTCCCTTTCACGTATCTTGACTTGGTGGATTTTTTTGGCCTTGCCCCCATTGTAAATGCTCTAAAACAAGCTGCTTAGTAGAAACAGCTCCAACTCAACTTTCTATACAGAACTGTGCGTTTTCCTTGAAATACCTCTTCTGGCCTTTATAGGAGACACTCCCCAACCTCTTGAGACATTCCGTTCTCAAGGGAACTGTGTGAACTGGTGGAGACCAGGGGGCTGCCTCCTTCAGCCTGGTCCCGCTGGCACAGGGCGGTCACTGTCTGAGGGACCTGAGGGGCGACCCCAGTGTCACAGGTAAGCGCTGTCCCCCAAGGACCTGAGGGGAGACACCCGTGTCACAGGCAGCGCTGTCCCCCAGGGATCTGAGGGGCGACCCCTGTGTCACAGGCAGCGCTGTCCCCAGGGATCTGAGGGGCGACCCCGGTGTCACAGGCAGCGCTGTCCCCAGGGATCTGAGGGGCGACCCCTGTGTCACAGGCAGCGCTGTCCCCAGGGATCTGAGGGGCGACCCCGGTGTCACAGGCAGCGCTGTCCCCAGGGATCTGAGGGGTGACCCCTGTGTCACAGGCCAGTGCTGTCCCCAGGGATCTGAGGGGCGACCCTGGTGTCACAGGCAGGCTGTCCCCCAGGGATCTGAGGGCCGACCCTGGTGTCACAGGCAGCGCTGTCCCCAGGGATCTGAGGGGCGACCGCGGTGTCACAGGCAGCGCTGTCCCCCAGGGATCTGAGGGGCGACCCTGGTGTCACAGGCAGCGCTGTCCCCCAGGGCGGGGCGCTGGCCCAGCACTTCCCTGGGATCCCCTGAGGTGAAGGACAGACGGGCCCTTGAATTTGCCCTGGGCCGTGCTCCGATTCCACTCACGAAGCCACACTGGATCCGCAGCAGTTTATTGAATTAAAGTCACCCTGACAGGACCGCGGGGCTCCCACAAGGGGCACGCAGGGCACCGCTGCACCCAGAGACAAACATCTCCCTTCATTTTAAAAAATAAACATTTTCAGAGCATCTTGCAGGCCAGAGAGCTGCATGGGATCCTCAAACATTCAGGAGCTTTTGAGGAAAAGTCAGGAGGAGGAGACGGCTTCGCACGCCCTCCACCGACCACACGAACGCGAGTACTCTGGCAGCGGCCTGGGGAATGGGGACGCCACAGGCCCTCCGCCCAGCAGGAGGGGAAGTGCCTGCGGGAAGCCTGCAGAAGCGTCTAGAACACTCGCCTGGGAGGCTGAGATGCCCGTGTAGACTGAAGAGGGCCAACGTCAGACACAGTGGACGCGGAGGGTCATGCACAAAGTGGGACAGCAGCGGGGCCTCTGCACAGCGTTGGGAAGCCTGCCCCGCCACCCCCCTGCCCTGACCTGCAGGTGCCTCCAGGCCTGGAAGACGGACGCCTCGGACTGTGTCTGCAAGGGCACAATTCCCAGAGGGAAGGGATGCCTGGGGCAACCCAGACCCAGACCCGGGCCCCCACCCGTCCCGGGTGCGCCCTGGGCCCACCAGCACCCAGGCCCCCTCCCAACAGCCCGGCCACACCCCGTCACCACAGCCTGGCCGGACGCGATTGAGTCCACAGCAGCCTCACCAGGAGGGCCTGGTGGAGCGGTGAGGCCACCAGGGTGCCAACCCGGAGTGAGGAAGCCGGAGCCCTGCATCCCACGTGGCCCAGCCCGACCCTGCAGTGCGTCACCCCGGCCGGCCTGAGACTGCGGGCCCCTCGGGCAGGGACCCAGGCTCCCTGGTGCTGTTTCTCACTCCCGCCCCGTCTCGCCCATCCTGAGACCCCCTGGCCTGGCTGCAGGCCCCCCCACCCGCCACATCAGGGCCCCGGGGCCCGAGACACGGAGGTTCCTGGAGGTCCCGGGTCCCGCGGGGCACAGGACTGCACCCTGGGGCTGCGAGCTTGCCCCAGGTTCCCCAGTGATATCCTGAGCTGAAGTGGAAGAGAGGCTTGCTTTCCGTCAGCTTGAGAGTGCGGCAGCCCCGCCTGGGGAGACCTGCTCACGGAGTCCTGGGCAGCAGAGCGCAGCGTTAGCCCCTGGGCCCCACCATGCCCAAGAGCCAGAGGCTGGGCGAGGCCCCCACGGCCAGGCCCGTCTTGGGGCTGTGGTGCCCACTGCCCACGTGGGGCACAGGTAGCCAGGCCGAAGCCCTGGTCCCGCGTCCTCATCCTCTGGCTGCCTCAGAGGGCCTTGGCGCTGGCGGGGTGGGCCGCGTGGGGGGCTGGCTTCAGAGGGTAGCGGGTGAACACGTAGGCCTGCCCCAGGATGGCCAGGTCCACCAGCACCTGCAGCAGCCCGCACACGGAGAACTGCAGGGGCGCCGCGTTCAGCAGGAAGTATGCCGTCTTGAAGGTGTCGCCACTCGTCCACATGAGGACCATCTTGATGCTGCAGAGACATATAAGCAGTCAGGGGTCACAGACTGGGGTCAGGGGTCACAGGTCAGGGTCAGGGGACTTAACCCAGGGGTCAGTCAGGGGACGTGCCAGACCCCGGCCCACCCTCCTGTCCTGGCTGTGAAGCCACCACATGCATGGCCGCAGGGATAGGAAGGCCCTTGGGCAGGAGAAGCCTCAGGTCTGTGGGGCAGAGAAGGGCGCCTCAGGGTCAAGCCCACGTGGGCTCACAAATGTCCCGTCCTGGCTGCAGGCACAGCAGGTGTGTGGCCCTCAGGTGACATGCTATGGCCTCAGGCGGGAGAGGCCCATCACACCATGTTCCACGAGCCAAGCTCGCAGCACGAGAACTGGCCTGGGGGGCAGCCCTCTGCCCCCCACACCTGCACCCAGGGCACTGAGCAGGAAACCAGGAGCCTCTCTTGGGAACTCCCGGCTCAGCCAGGCTCGCTCCAAGGACAGCCTGAGGGTAACCCCCTTCTAGTCATCGACGTCACGCCCAGAGTCTCAGACCAGTCCTTGGAGCAGAGAAGGGTCCCGCGTCACAGACTGCTCACGTCTGCACACACCTCTCCATGTCTAACGCCTGGCTGGCCAGGTAACACGCACCAGCACATTGTTTTCCTGCATAAAATGTTTAAATCAGACCCATTTCCACAGCAGGCGAACCTTACGTGGCTGATTAAGCCAGGCCACAGTTTGTGGGGGCAGCTGCCTGTCGGCTGGGAGGACCCCAGGGACAGTATGAAGGTCTGAGCCGTCTGTGCCAAGGGCAGGCCAGGCACTCCGTGCTCCTGAGGTGGCCCCATCCACCTGGGGCTGGGAGGCCTCTGACCCCAGGCCGGTTCTCACCAGTAAAGCCAGGCAAGGGGCTGTGACCCGTGTCCAGGGCAGTGATCCCCACATCCCCAGCTCTGTCCACTGGAGCATCAGACGGACCACACAGAAGCAGGGCAGGAAGTGGACCGTTCCCCCGACCTGCACTCTCGAAAGCTGGAGCTTCTAGGCCCCTTACTCAGGAGAATGGTTCAGGCTCCTAGCCGGCCCCCACCCACCCTGCAGCCCGGCGTCTGTGTCCAAACAGCCCTGCGACGCTTGCTGGTTTATCGTGTGGGCTCACACGGAGTTTAAAGACTTTGGTTCTTAGTTAGCGGATATAACTCTGCATTTAAACAGCAGGATCACTATACATCATCAGTCCTTTTTTTCTGGCTGCTTTCGCCATTTGACTTTGGTTTCACAGTCTGTGACAGAATGTACATTTGGGACTTGCTGAGTGTCTTAAAATCTGTACATGGATCTTGCACCAAATTTGGGAAGTTTTCAGACATCATTTCTTTAATTCTTCTGTACCACTCTCGCCTCTCCTGGGTCTCAGGTGACACTAACATTAGACATCTTCCTGCTGTCCCTGAGTCTGTTCTTTTTTTTTTCCCCCATTTTTTTTTTTCCTGTTCAAAATAGATGATTTGTATCAATCCTCAAGTTCATTGATTTGTCCTCTGTCGTCTCCATTCTACTAATGAACTAATGAAGTATGTTTTCTGTTCAGCTACTATATTTTTCAATTTAAAAATTTCTAGTTATTTCTCTCATTGCTTTTGTTTCTCCCGTGATGGTCTATCTCTGCGTTGCTTTCAGGAGTATCTGCTATTGTTCCTTAGAGAACAGTTACACCAGTGCCTTTAAAATCTGGTAATTCCAGTCTCTGTGTCGATTCTTTGTTGTCTGTTGTCTTTTGAGAGTTGTTGAGATTTTCCTAGTCTTCATGGTGAGTAATTTTGGTTTATGTCCTGGAGATCTTTAACACTACGTAAGGAGACTCTGTCTTGCTGAAATCCTGTGGAGAATGTTGGTTTTTTTGTTGTTGTTGTTGTTCCAGCAGGAAACTGACATGGTTAAGTTCAAGCTGCAAGTTGTGGCTCGTATTTGGGGACTATGGCTGAATTCAGTTCAGTTTTCAAAACCACTCAGATCTGCACAGCGCGGCCAGCAGTCAGTGGCCAGGATGGGACTTGGGTGGCGGTCTGCCCCAAAGGTCCCGGGGGAACACCTTTCCATGCCCTAGACAGAAAGCTTTCTGCCCTGTGCACCTTTCTGGGCTTGGGGCTGTGCAGGAGTCCAGAATGACAGATGTGGGGAAACAAGACGCATCCTGTCGTCCATGCAATATGTCCTCTCACAGTCCACCCGCTCCTGTGCCCAGGGCTGCTCCGTCCATCCAGTCCTGTCTGTAGGTGCACCCAAGGCAGACATGGGCCCGGCATGAAAAGACCTAAGACTGGTAGTCTGGGGAGCATCCATCCTGAATGTACTGGCCTCTGCTGACTGGTCCCTATGGATGAGACCTACTGGGCCCTGGCCAGAGGCTGAGAACCGGGAGGGAAGGTGTTTTGTTGCTGTCCTCTCTTCTATGTGGCATCTTCCCCCACAAACTTGTGCCCCTCTCTCCATCTGAATTCTGTCCTGCTCTGGAGCACCAACTCAGAATTTGACAGTGAAGTAGTAGTGTGCCAGGTGACTACATCATGGACACGGTGGGGAATGGATGGGACCACCCACAGCGGTGTTTGGAAGGAACAGCAGGTGGGGGCACAGGGGCTGCCTGGCAGCGGCTGGGGTCAGCCTGCACACGTCGAACCCTGGGGGGAGCGCAGAGGCAGGGGGATGAATACAACGTGGTGGGCAAACGCACCAGAGTGACCGCTGGGATGAGACTACGTCCACAGCAGCAGCGGGAGCATCAAGTACAAGGGACTAGGCACTGGTGTGGCCGGGTGGCCCCAGGAGGCTGCGGGCATCGCGGCAGACCAGAGCTGCAGAGATGCCGGCCTGCCATTGAGGCTGCTCCCAGCTCTCCAGCTCAGAGCACTTCCATTTCAAAGGAAACCCACCCCCACAGAACAAGCATTTCCAGGAGAAGCTCTGACAAGCAACCACAATTTCTGCAAACAGCTATGAAGATGGGAAGAGAACTAATGTCATAAATGAGTCTAGTTCCATTCTATGAAATTAAGAGCTAAGGCACGGTCTCCCCCAGAGATAGCAGAATGTAGCAGGAGACCCAAGGACCCTCCTTCCAAAAACAGACACCACATGGTGGCCTGTGCAGTGCCCCTTTTAGAGAGGAGATGCTGAGGCACAGAGAGGTTGGGTGACTCACCCAAGGACACACGCAAATGCCTCGCAGGGCAGGAAGGGCTGCAGAGGGGTGGCAGAAGGCACAGCTGAGCCCGTCCCAGCTGGTGTCCCTCTGGGCCTGAAGGCACAGGTGCACCTTCACTCTAGCAAGTGGAGACGTGCAGTCAACGCCGAGAGCTGGGCTCTGCCTGACACACACAGACATTTTTAGCTGCCCAGACGCCTCTCCTGGCCTTGGCCCTCAGTTGGCTCTGGCCCCAGAAGCAGGAATCCGACAGCCTTCTGAGGCCCCACGACCAGCCCCACGTGTTGAGGGCTTAGGGCAAATGTTTAATCAAACTGTTCCTGCCAGTCCAAGCGCCACCCTGAGCTGCAGGAGCCTGTGTGCCAGGTGTGAACACTCTTGACACACAAGCTCATGTTCCGAACCCCCTGGTCACCCTGGACCCTGCACGCTGTGGGCATGCGCAAAGGCCCAGACCCCATCTCCCCCACAGGGTCAGGTCACCCGTTACCCTCAAAGCTATCAGGTGGGCGAGCCCTGAGGCCCAGTTACCACCGTCCAGCAGGCCAGGGATGTCCTCGTGTGTACCAAGGCCGGAGCGTGCCCGCTGCACATGGCGGGGTCTCTAGGAAGACCCCTCCTTGACTGAGGGCCGCCAGCCCGGGGTTCGGACAGCACAGGGAGCTCAGGGCACGGAGAAGCTGTGGAAGCTGGTCTGGGCAGGCAGGGACTGTCCCCAGGCTGCATTCTTCAGCTGGGGGTGGGCAGGGTGGGTGGCCTGGGAGCTGATTCCTTTCTCTAGGTTCCTCCTCACCCTGGCCCCAACTCCAGCTGCTGTGTCCTGTGCCTGATCCTCCCCATGAGTTTAATCCAGGCTCCCGTTACTTCATTCTTGGCGCCAGCATTTTTCCTCCCAAACCGAGCAGCCCGACGACTATTCCTAAAATACTTCTCACCTACCCTTGCCCCATCCAGCCATGCAGAATGCCTCTCCCCAGCAAGCGCCCACACAGCAGGAGCCTCACCCCTGCACTGGCCTCGCTGAGCCCACACGCGTCCCTGCCGCTCCTCACTCCCACCTCCGAGCCCGCGCCCACACCTCCCCTCCTTCCCGCCCATCCAAAGCTCTCCCAAAATTCAAAACCTACCCAGAACACAGGAGTAGGTCTTTGTGACCAGGGGTCACAAGATTTCTTGGATGTGACACCAAAAGCATAGCAATTTTTTTTTAAAAAAAAGATACACTTCACCAAAATTCAAATCTTTTGTGCTGCAGTGTGAAAAGATGGCCTGCAACGGAGATGTATG
The DNA here is from genome assembly GCF_055505025.1 of Bos grunniens. NCBI lineage: Eukaryota > Metazoa > Chordata > Mammalia > Artiodactyla > Bovidae > Bos > Bos grunniens. Next base: position 2,180,336 of record NC_141188.1, on the reverse strand, counting down.
CAAACCAATAAGAATATTTTAAAGATCTCTACAAGTCAATAAGAAAAGACAAGCAATCAAATTTTTACATGGGCAAAAATCTGAACAGACATTTCTCTAAAGAAGATACACAAACGGCCAATAATCACAGGAAAAGGTGTTTGACGTCATCAGTCATCAGGAAAATGCAAATCAAAGCCACAGGAGACCCGACTTCACACCCACACGGACGGCTATGATGAGAAGGTAACAAGTGCTGGTGAGGCTGTGCAAAGGCCAGAATCCCGCACCTCCAGCGGGAACGTAAAATGGTGCGGCCGCGACTCACCAGCTCCACTCCTAAGCGTGTCCAAAACAGAGGAACACACATCCGCGCAGAAACTGGCACACAGACAACACTGCTGTTCACAGCAACACCACTTATGGTCGCCAAGAAGATGCCAAACTGCCCAGATGTCCACCAACTGAAGAGGAGACCAGCAGAGCTTGACCTGTGAGCACAGTGACTGTCACTCAGGAAGGATAGATGCTGGCCGCTCACTGTGCCTGGCCTTGGGATCATGACGGAGAGAGAAAGCAGCAGAGAGGACCATGTGCCGTGTCATTCCAGTTCTCTAACGCGTCCAGAACAGACAGAGCCGTGGAGACAGAAAGCAGATCAGTGGTTCTGAGGCCTGGCCGAGGTGGGGGCAGTGGAGAGTGATCACCAGCGGGCACGAGACTGCTTTTCAGGTGATGAAACGTCCTAAAATTAGACTGGTGATGGCTGCACAGCTCTGTGAATGCACTAAAATCCACTGCATGGGGTACTTTAAATGGGTGATGGTGTGACAAGCTACCGCTCCATGAAGTTATCTTTGTAAGTTCCAGGGCTTTGGTTGAACTCTAATTCCAGCCCTCCTCGTCTCCTGACTGGCCCCTGGGTGTGCAAGTGTGGTGTGTGCTGTGGTGGAGGTGTGCCTGCGTGTGCACACCCACACATGCACTCTAATGGGCACTGTGCACGGCACCTCCACTCACAATGGCAGGCTCACCACGGGTCAAGGACGACACAGAGGACAATGGGTGGGGGGCTGGGAGTGACGCGCATGTGGCCCCGGGGAGACGCCGCCCCTGATTCCCAAGCAGCTGAGGCCCCAGGCTCGAGGGCAGGTCTGGAGCTGGACCGTGTGAGCACTTCCCAGATGCTGGACGCTGCTGTCAAAGCCAGGAGTGTCCCGGCTGGGACGAGCCAGCAGCTGGCCAGAACTGCTGCGCCCAGAAGCATCCCCGCCTCGCAATACCACACACATGACCTCCTCCTGGGGCCCCCATGGCCAGGGCCAGCGTTGTCTCTGAACACCCCTCCATCCGCCGGCCTCCTGCCTGCCCCTCCCTCTCCTTGGTCATAACTGGATCCACCACTGGTTTTCCCCACGTTGGCCCCCTCCACCCGCCCCCAGGCTCTCCAGTAATTACTTGTTGGGGAACATCTTCTAATGCAGCAAAACGCGGAGGAAGGAGGAGGGAACTTGGCTCACAAGTTGCCTTTCAGGGCTGCAGTGCTAATTAGTGACCTTATTTCAAAGCTGCATGACTTTCTATTACTGGTTCAGAAGCACCATTCCAACAATCGCTTAACATTCTGTAAAGGGAAATCATTCAAAAGTACCTCCTGCATTTCCTCCAAGGCAGAGGCAGCAAAAGCATGCATGTGAGTGTGTGTATGCATATGTGTGCACATGTGTGAATGTGTCTGTGTGCATGAGTGTGTGTGCACACCTGTGTGTGTGGGCGCACACCCTCTGAGCAGGTCCCCTGGGAGATGGGTGAAGCTGGTCTTTGAGCAGGGCCTCACAGCCCATCCTGCCTCGCACCTCCTGATGGTCTGAGGCTGTGTCCCGCAGCAGATCTGAGCTGGCCCTGACCGCACGGCTTCGAGAGTCCCGAGTCCCAGCAGGTCCAGGGCTGCTCCGTCTTGGGGGTGAAACAGAAACCTCCCTGGGGGACACCTGAGGATGCTCAGGTCAGCCCATGCGGTGCAGCTGCTGGGCACTGGGGATGGGGGCCAGGGGCCAGGGGCAGCCCTGAGCCCTAGTCCTGAGTCCAGGCGTGGACACGGGAGCGGGCGGGGGGGCTCTAGTCCTGACTCTGGATGGGAGGAGCCAACCTCAGGGGGCTCCTGTGTCCTCGCCAGTGGGGCTGTCCACCGGCCAGGGTGTCACGGGCTGGGGCAGGTTCTGGTTTCAGGCTGAACTGGGCCACCACATGCATACCTGGCACGCCACCTTCTCTCCTCCAGGCTGGGGTGTGGACAGGCGAGGGGCACTTCCCTCACGACCCCACTCTCCTCGCTTCCACCTGGGAGCCAGCCATCTGCCCCCCGGGAATCCGGCTTCAACGTGTCGGGCTGGACACTCAGGGCACCCCAGCCGCCATGGCTCAGGCTCCCTGAACCCACAGGCAGAGGGCACTGGCCCCAGGGGCACAGGTCAGACCAGCCCCAGCTGCACAGGAACCCCTGGCGTCTCCTTCTCAGGATCATGGAGTCAGACTCACTGACCTTTGACAGCCAGGCCATTCTGGGTACTGTGGACACTGCAAGGAAAGAAGGCCCCTGCCCTGGGGACAGTGTGACAACCAGACTGACGGACTTTATCAGGGACAGAGCAGAGACCAGGCTGGGGCGGAGGGAAGACCCCTTAGAGGACATGCAGAGCCCAGGTGCCCGTGAGCTGGGCTGAGAGAAGGAGAGGCTGGGGCGGCCTGTTTACACAGCGGATTTAGATTTAATCCACTGTCGTGTGAACATCCCTTCATCTTAGAGGTTCTCTTACACAGACTTCTGTGAAGAAGAACTAATTTTACAGGAAACAAAACTGCATGAGGCTCCACGCCTGCACTTTCTCTCCAAGCACTCAGCTTGCTCACTCACTAAGAAAGAGCATTGTTGTTCAGTTGTCATTTCTGACTCTCTTGTGACCCTGTGGACTGTAGCCCGCCAGGCTCCTCTGTCCCCGGGTGCTGGGCCTTTAAAAGCACACAGAGCAAGGTCACCCTGCACAGACCCCAGCTCGATGCCCAGAAGCAAGGAGCACAGCCCTGCCCTGAGCCCGAGGCCCCGTTGCCACCCGTTGCTGGCACAGCCCTGCGTCGCCTGCACCATCAGCTGGCAGGGGGCGCGGGCAGCAGCGCAGGATGGCCCCAGGACTGGCCCTGCAGACCCCCCAGAGCCCGGCTGTCCTGGGCTCGCAGAACCATCCATCCTCACCACGCTGCCCCCAGAGCCTGCTCTTGGGCCGGCAGCTGCCTGTAATCAGGTCAGTCTCCTTAACGAGGACAAGCACAATCTGGAGAGGACCCTGCACACGCAGCCAACTGCAGCAGCGACGCCGGCCTCCTCCGCAGGCTCGGGGCCTGCTCAGGATCCGCTGGCTGACGGCCGGGCCTCTATCCCACGCGGGGCTGGCGCTGCAGCACCTCCAGGCCTTCTCCTACCCGCTCAGCCAGAGTGCGGGCTCCTGCTGCCTGCCGCCCGGGGAAACCCCTCTGCCTCTGCGCCCTCACACCCGCACCCCGACTCCTCACCCCATCACCCCGACCCCTCATCCCAGCACCCCGATCCCTCACCCCAGCACCCCGACCCCTCACCCCACCAACCTGACCCATTACACCCATACCGACCCCTCACACCTGCATCCTGACATCTCACCCCAGCACCCTGACACCTCATCCCAGCACCCCTACCCCTCATACCCCAGCACCCCGATCCCTCACACCCACACCCCGACCCCTCATACCCCAGCACCCCGATCCCTCACACCCACACCCTGACCCCTCATATCCCACACCCCAACTGCTCACCTCAGCACCCTGACCCCTCACACCAGCACCCCGACCCCTCACATCCCACACACTGACCCCTCACACCCCAGCACCCCACCCCTCACACTCCAGCACCCTGCCCCTCACACTCTAGCACCCTGACCCCTCACATCCCACACCCCGACCCCCTCACACCCCACACCCTGATCCCTTCACACCAGTACCCTGGCCCTTCACATCAGCACCCCAACCCCCTCACACCAGCACCCTGACCCCTCCTTACACCAACACCCCGACCCCTGACAGCCTGCACCCCAACCCCCTCACACCAGCACCCCTCCCCTCACACCAGCACCCCAACCCCCTCACACCAGCACCCCAACCCCCTCACACCAGCACCCCCTCCCCTCACACCAGCACCCCAACCCCTCACACCAGCACCCCAACCCCCTCACACCAGCACCCCCTCCCCTCACACCAGCACCCCCTCCCCTCACACCAGCACCCCAACCCCCTCACACCAGCACCCCAACCCCTCACACCAGCACCCCTCCCCTCACACCAGCACCCCAACCCCCTCACACCAGCACCCCTCCCCCTCACACCAGCACCCCAACCCCCTCACACCAGCACCCCAACCCCCTCACACCAGCACCCCGGACCCCTCACACCAGCACCCCGGACCCCTCACACCAGCACCCCAACCCCCTCACACCAGCACCCCCTCCCCTCACACCAGCACCCCGACCCCTCACACCAGCACCCTCAGGAGGTAGGTGGGCGGAGTCAAATGAGCGGGCACCAGGGGAGAGGGGCTTGTGGTCACAGAGCACAAGACCACACGCATCCCTCATGTCCTAAGGTCAGGACCTCCTCAGACAGCACTGCCTGCCCCCACACAGCTCCCCAGGCTCCCCTCCAAGTGCCAGGAACTTCTGCTTGTCCTGTCACTCCCATGGTCGCCCCCCATCCCACTGAGGCCAGAAGTGGGATGGCCACGCCTGCAGCTGCACTTCCGCAGAGCAGCCCCAACCTCCGAGGTCCGGCCAGGCAACTTTCCAACATCACCTTAGCTGGATGAGTCACTGCAGCCCCACTAGGGACGTGGTACCCACCAGGAATGTGGTACCCATTGGGGCCTTCTGCAACTTTCGCCACTGTGTACAAATTCTCTAAGAATTAGCCCAATTGGCTAGGTACCCAAAGTGGTAAATTTTCCATGTTCATAAATGCATCCCCAAGGGTTCTCCTATTTCCCAAAAGTGACTTAGAGAATCAACTATTTTAATCCTTCATTAGTTCATTCAACAAATATTTACTGAACTGCTGTAATTTTCCAAACACTGTGTCAGATGTTGGGGAAAGAAATCAATGGGATGCAGTCCATGTCCTCAAGGTCATCAGTCAAGCGGATGAGCTGGCAAGTTGAAATATGGTTAAGCTGTGGTTTTCCAGTAGTCATGTACAGATGTGAGAGGTGGACCATACAGAAGACTGAGCGCCAAAGAATTGATGCTTTTGAACTGTGGTGTTGGAGAAGACTCTTGAGAGTCCCTTGGACTGCAAGGAAAACCAACCAGTCAATCCTAAAGGAAATCAACCCTGAATATTCACTTAAAGGACTGATGCTGAAGCTGAAATTCCAATACTTTGGACACCTGACGTGAAGAGCTGACTCACTGGAAAAGACCCTGATGCTGGGAAAGAGTGAAGGCAGGAGGAGAAGGGGACGACAGAGGATGAGATGGTTGGATGGCATCACTGATTCGATGGACGTGACTTTGAGCAAAGTCCAGGAGACAATGAAGAGCAGGGAAGCCTGGTGTGCTGCAGTCCATGGGGTCGCAGAGTTGGACCCGACTTAGTGACTAAACAACAATAGGGAAAAACAATAAAACGACAATGGCTTTCTCATCAGAAGCCATGGAGACCAGAAGGAAATGGCACATTTTTCAAGGTCTAAAAGAAAAGAACTATCAAACCAGATCCTACATCAGCAGAAACATCCTTCAGATGAAAGGGTATCGAGACATTCTCAGGTGAGGGAAAAGTGAAAAAACCGGCCACCACCTGATACCCTTAAAGGCTGGTTTCAGAAATTTCTCAAAACAAGGGGGAAAAAAAAACAAGAAAAGGAATATTGGAGTAGGAAGGAAGACAGAATATCATAAGCAAAAATAAAGGTAAATACAATACACTTTCCTATTCCTCTTCAATTTTGTGCATTATGCTGATTGAAGCAAAAATTATAACATTATCTGATGTTCTAAATATGAATAGAGAAATAGTTAAGAAAATTATAAGTGGAGAGGAACATTTTATGTATATAATATATAATGTATTAAATATATCATCAAGGGAGGTAAAGTTTTTACCCTGCATCCAAAGTGCTAAAATGATGACACAATTATGTGATAAGTTCTATACGCATAATATACTACTTAGACAAGTCACTAAAAAATCTATACAGAGAGACACTCACTCAAAAGCACTATAGATCAATAACCACTAAATATTAACTCCCCCTTCTCCCCTCCTCCAGCCCCTGGCAACCACCATGGTTCAGTTCAGTTCAGTCGCTCAGTCGTGTCAGACTCTTTGCAACCCCACGAATCACAGCACGCCAAGCCTCCCTGTCCATCACCAACTCCCGGAGTTCACTCACACTCACGTCCATTGAGTTGGTGATGCCATCCAGCCATCTCATCCTCTGTCGTCCTCTTCTCCTCCTGCCCCCAATCCCTCCCAGCATCAGAGTCTTTTCCAATGAGTCAACTCTTCGCATGAGGTGGCCAAAGTACTGGAGTTTCAGCTTTAGCATCATTCCTTCCAAAGAAATCCCAGGGCTGATCTCCTTCAGAATGGACTGGTTGGATCTCCTTGCAGTTCAAGGGATTCTCAAGAGTCTTCTCCAACACCACAGTTCAAAAGCATCAATTCTTCGGGGCTCAGCTTTCTTCACAGTCCAACTCTCACATCCATACCTGACTACTGGAAAAACCATAGCCTTGATTAGACGGACCTTTGTTGGCAAAGTAATGTCTCTGCTTTTGAATATGCCATCTAGGTTGGTCATAACTTTTCTCCCAAGGAGTAAGCGTCTTTTAATTTCATGGCTGCAGTCACCATCTGCAGTGATTTTGGAGCCCCCCAAAATAAAGTCTGACACTGTTTCCACTGTTTCCCCATCTATTTCCCATGAAGTGATAGGACCAGATGCCATGATCTTCGTTTTCTGAAAGTTGAGCTTTAAGCCAACTTTTTCACTCTCCTCTTTCACTTTCATCAAGAGGCTTTTTAGTTCCTCTTCACTTTCTGCCATAGTATCTTCTATGAATCTAACGACTCTAAGCTCATATAAGTGGAATCACATAGTATTTGTCCTTTGTGATTGGCTTATTCCACTGAGCATCATGTCCTCAAATTTCCCTACTGGAACCTGTGTCAGAATTTCCTTCCTGTTAAGACTGATTAATTTTCCACTGTACGGACGGACCACGTTTTGCTTATCCATTCAACCACTGATGGACACTTGGGTTGTTGCTCTGTTATGAACATGGGCTTACAATATCTGTTTAAGACCATGCTTTCAATTCTCTTGGTTATACACCCAGAAGCAGAATTGCTGGGTCACATGCAGGAGACATAAGAAACTCCAGTTCAATTCCTGGGTCGGGAAGATCCCCTGGAGGAGGGCATAGCAACCCACTCCAGTATTCTTGCCTTGAGAATCCCATGGACAGAGGAGCCTGGTGGGCTCCTGCCATGGGGTCACAAAGAGTCAGACATGACTGAAATGACTTAGCACATAGTAGTTCTATTTTTAATATTTTGAGGAAATTCTACACTGTTTGCCACAGAAGCTGCACCATTTTGCTTTCCACGAACAGAACACAAGAATTCCAATTTTTGCACATCCTCACCAACGCTTGCTGTTCTTCTGACGGTCACCATTTGAATGAGTGAGAGGCAGTGTCTCTGCAGTTTTCACTGTATGGGTCTTTCTCCTCCTTGGTTAAGTTAATTCCTAAGCACTTTACACTTTCTGATGTTATTGCAAATAAACTGTTTTTGCTTCACCGGGGAGTGCCTGGACCTGTTCCTGGTGGTGCCAAGTGGAAGGAGCTTCTGTGTTATCTCCTGCATTAAAGGGCTTGAACCTTCCGCCTTCTGGAAACATCCGTGGACCCCCACCGCATCCATGGCTGGCGGTGAGCTGCTTCACAGGAGGCTCTTGGCCTCCCCTCACCTGCTGAACACAGACTCACCTGCTTGCACACCAAGAGGTCAGGAGACCAGTGAGCAAACCGAAGCTGCTCATGAAGGCAGCTTTCCTAGCAGAACTGACCACCGAGCAGCCATACCTGAACATCTGATTTCTGCCCCTACCTCATGCCCTCCGTGGACTGGTGGCGGTGGTTGCGGTAGAGCTGCGGCACACCCAGCATAGCCTCGGTCAGCACGGCCAGGAAGCCCAGGGTCTCCACAAAGAGGGCCGAGTCAATGGACAGGTAGGTGATGTAGCCCGCCACGCCAGTGAAGGCCAGGACACACTGCACGTAGTCCGCAAAGCTGCTCCAGTGCCAGAAGTGGTGGGGGTCGAAGTCTAGGGCAAAAGAAACAGACGTGAGCCGGGGGCGGGGTCGAGGGCGAGGCCAGCGTGAGGAGGATGCGAGTGAGGAGGGCGAGGTCAGCGTGAGGAGGATGCGAGTGAGGAGGGCGAGGCCAGCGTGAGGAGGATGTGACTGAGAATACTCAGGTACTTGAACAAATATCTGCCCCCAGTCCAGGACGTCGGCGCAAGCCTGGACGGTGAACAGCGCCCAGAGAAGAGCCTCGCGTCACACATGTCCACCTGCTCTCCAGGGAGGGCCCCGGGGCTTCACTGCAGCTCCGGCAGGCTGCGGGGCCCACGTGACCACGTCCCCTCTCTTGCTGGTTCCCTTCAGGCCGTCACTGTCTCCAGTCTGCTGGTCCTTGTCCCACTGTGTCACAGGCAGGTTCAGCAAAGCTGTTTTAGCCAAAAATATTCATCCACACAGATGCCAGAAACGGGCCCAGCAAAGGTCAGAGGTCACCCCGTGGTGCTCAGCGGCACCAGAACCCTGTCGAGCCCCTCCCCTCAATGAACACCGAGGACAGGACCCCTCCCTGAGTACACCGTGACAGACACGCAGGGGAATACGGAAACCAAATAGTGGGGTTAAGACGGGGGAGGGGGGAGAGGGCATCCCTGGGAGCTCGAGGTGCCCAGACCTTGGCCGCCACCTGCCAAAGAGCTCAGTTACATGGCTGCCATTTGCCAAGTGTGCAAAAAGATCTATGTTTACACAAAGAAGATACAAAATTGTGTTTTATGTAACTAAACTCATTTGTGACAAAAAACACAGCCTCAGATAAATTTAAAGAATTCCTTCTGAAACATATAGTCAGATGAACCCTCACCCACTTTCTGCCCCCAGCACGACAGACGGAGCAGCCTCCTTCCATCAGCCTGACACCCGCGAGGGCCCTGAGCAGGCAAGCCAGGCCACGCAGGAGGAACCTAGTGCTGGCAGGATGCACTGCATGTGCCAGCCTCCCAGGACTCAATGCTCAGGGACCTGCCTCCTCCAAAAGATTAGAGCCAAATAATTCACTTCAAGAGGGGCAACCCCAGTGGCTCAGTGGTAAAGAAGCTGCCTACAATGCAGGAGACTCGGGTTCGATGGGACGATCCCCTGGAGAAGGGCATGGCAACCCACTCCAGTGTTCTTGCCTGGAGAATCCCATGGACAGAGGAGCCTGGTGGGCTACAGTCCATGGGGTGGCAAAGAGTTAGACATGAGTAAATAGGCACACACAATGCAAGAACCTAAGCGACAAGAACATGGATCTTTTTACGGTGACTAATTGTGATGAGCTGCAGTAATGAGCCTAATTCCTGCCGTTCAGGTTTATAGACCTTCAACCATGTGGGTCAGAATCCACACTCCAGACGATACTCAGGCATCACAGCTCTCAGATGATCACCCAACAGTCCGACCACCTGAGCACCCACTGCTGCAGCTGTGACGACGGTGTGGTCACCTCAACCACCAGCAGTAAACCCGACTCCAACGCGGAACCATCATTCGCCTTCTGCAGCTTAAGCACAGGCCTGCTGGAGGACCACACCCAGGAACCAGCTGGCAGCCCAGGCGAGAGGGCAGGAGGAGCAGGGGGAGGCAGGAGGGGCCAGGAGGGGACATGGGTGTGGTCCCACAGCATCACCAGGCCCCGCCTCTGAGTGGGGGCAGGGGGCCTAGAAACAGTTATGCAACCTGCCTACAGGTCTACGGTTAGGTCCCAAGGGACCAAATAGACACGGTTTGAATGAATAACTCAAGGGTATTTTCTCAAAGGGTCCTGATGATTGTAATGAGACATCATCATCAATAAGCATCGCATGAATTCCAGTAAAGGAGTAAACCTGCCCAATTCAACACTCGTTTGACAAACAGCACTCAAAAAACAAGATTCAGGAGGCCGGTTTGTGCCTCCAAGGCCAGCATCACTTGGTGACCGCTGCGTGCCCTCCAGAGGTGCAGACAGAGCTCCCTGAGGGCAGGAAAGGGCATGAGGAGGCGGGATCAGAGTTGGTCGGGGGAAAGAGGACAAGTCACAGTCGACTCCCACTTTCCAAAGCCTATCCCTGCCGTATCTCAGGCAGAGAAACGTCTCTTTCAGGAGCTCCACTGTGGACCACTGTTTCTGACGTTCCAGAAAAACATACCAGCACCTGGGAGCGTCTGGCCCCTTCCAAAAGGATACATCAGTGAAACATGGGAGGAAGGAGAAAGAACCTTCACATGCATTTTAACAATATTTATCACATATCCGAGACAAGAGAGGATGGCAAAGTGTGATGAGATCAAGAAGACCAAGAACCCCACAGATGACCAGCTGCATTTCCCAGAACTAATCTCAAGAAGGTCTAAAGCCCACAAAAATATTCAGTAAACTAAATTCACAATGTCTGACATCTGATCAAAACTGACCATTGTAAATGGTAACTAAGTGGGTGAATATATGTGACTTTTTTCTTATCATTTAAATCTTATTAATAGATAAGGCTCCCCTGGTGGCTCAGGTGGTAAAGAATCCTCCTGCAATACAGGAGACCTGGGTTTGATCCCTGCATAGAGAAGATCCCCTGCATAGAGAAGAAGGGAATGGCAACCCACTCCAGTATTCTGGCCTGGGAAATCCCATGGACAGAGGAGCCTGGTGGGCTACAGTCAATGGGGTTGCAAAAAGTCGAACATGACTGAGCAACTAGCACACATACACACACGCACACACACACAAGACCAGGGACTACTTAAACAAAGAAGGACAATGTAGCAGGGGTTTTAGCACATGTAAGTTAACCATCTAACAATTACTCTAAGGTGGGCAGGGTATAAACAGACATATGCGTTTCGCTAAGATCAGGACCAAATCAAGCAAGTTTGCTCTCATCACTTTTAATCAACACTGTGCTAGAGGCGCCATCCAGAGCAATCAGGCAAGAAAAGGGGGGAGAGGAAGAAGTAAAACAATCCGTATTCACAGATGACATGATCTTCTTATCAAATATATAAGGGACCCAGTAAAGCCAACGAGAACGAACAAATGAGCATGGCAAGATTGCAGGCTGTCAGAGCAACTTATAAAAGTAAATTGCATTTCTGCATACTAGCAGTGAACAATCAGAAACTAAGTTTAAAAAGCAATACCTTACACGATACCATAAAAAATACGAAATACTTAGGGACAAATCTGACAACGTGCAAGATGGGTGCACTAAAAACTACAAAACGCTGCTGAGGGAAACCAAAGAAGACACAAGTAAGAGGAGAGCCTATGGAGCTCCTATGCTGGAAGTCTCAACGCTGTCATCTCGGAGCCTCCAAGACCAGCCCCCGGTCCGGTGATCTTCAGGGGGACTCACCCAGCGTGCCAGCGTAGTCCCAGCTGTGACACACGGCCACAGGACACATAGCCAAGCCAAAGAACGGAAAGGCAGGTGGGCAGCGCCCAGAGGACTCCAGCTGTGGCTTCCAGGAGCGTCTCCCTCGGATGAGCTTGATCCTCCAGCAACGGACAGCGACCAGGGGAGCTCATCAAGGCCTCAGTGCCCAGAATTTTTACCGGGGGCTGGTCACGTGACACCCTCTGCTTAACACAGTGAAATTCCAGACTTCCAGAAGGACAGCAGGTGTCCAGACAACTGAAGCACAGACAGCACCTCTTGCCAATTCTGGGAACAATGGGAAGTCTCCCAAAATCCGAGTTCCCGGACATCACTCAGGGGCCTGCTGGGGAAGCAGGCCTTTCTAAGGACAGCAGCCCCAGGGTGGCTGTGGTAACACCCTCTCCACAAGCATAATGATGACTAGTCTCCCCAGATTATAGATACAAGATAACTCCAACCAAAGTCCTAGCATGCTTAATGTAGAAAGTGACAAATTGACCCTAAGATCCACATGGAAAGGCAAAGCACACAGAACAGAGAACAAAGCTGGAGGACTAACACTACCTGATCCCAGCCTCAGTACCAAGCCAGTAATTAGGACAGTGTGGTGCTGGCACAGGAACCAAGAAATAAATCAATTCATCAGAACAGAGTCCAGAAACGGACCCACACAGAGAGAGCAGACTTCTGACAGAGATGCATAGGTGATTTAGTGGGGAAAAAAGACAGTCTTTGGACATCCATACACAAAAGCAGTAAAGCTGAATCCATACCTCACACCAGAAACAAAAGTAACTCACAGGTAATCAGATCACAGATCTAAATGTAAAACCTAAAACTACCAGGAAAAAAACAGGGAGAAACCTTTGTGGCCTTGCGTTTGACAAAGATGCCTCAGATCTGACACCAAAAGCACAATCAACAACAGAACAAACTAATAAGCTGGGCTTCATAAAGAATTAAAAACTTTGGCTTGTCAGAGGAAATTACTAAAAGAATGAAAAGACAAAGCACAGACAGGGAGAAGATACTGCAAACCATGTATCTGATGAAAGGACCTGTATCCAAAACATTAAAAACTCACAACTCAATAAGAACAACTTTTAAAGGGACAGAAGACCTGGATACTTCACCAATGAAGATTCTAAGGATGACAAACAAGCACGTGAAAAGATGTGACGTCATTCGTGAAACGCAAAGTAAGACAACAATGAAATGCTACCACACGCCTATCTGAATGGAAAAAAAAATTTTAGTAAAAACGTCTATACAAAGTATTGATGAGGATGCAAAGCAACTGGAATTCACACACTGCTGGTGGGAATGCAAAATGGTACAGCACTTGGGAAGACAGTGCAACAATTTCGTTAAAAATTAAATATACACTTACCATACGATCCAGCCAGTCCACTGCTAGGTATATACCCAAGAGAAAAGAAAGCACATGTTCATGTAAGACCTGAACGCGAGAGTTCATTCACAGTTTTATTTGTAACAGTCAAAAACTGGAAATGATCCAAATATCCATCAACCAGTTAATAAACAGAAAACTTGTAATATAACCACATAACTCAACAATAAAAAGGAACAAACTGTTGATACACTCTACACCTTGGACAAATTTCAAAATAATTATGCTCAGTGAAAGAAACCAGACAAAACAGTATATACTGGATGGTTCCAAATTCTGGTAAAATTCCAGTAAATGTGTCAAATTCTAGTAAATGCAAATGAATGGTGACGGAAAGCAGATTAGTATTTGGGGGAGGCGGGGGGTCACAAAGAGGAAAACTGTGGGATGACCAGCATGTTCACTGTCTTGGTCTGGGCGAAGGTTGTACACAGGCCCAAACTGACCAGAGCTTCACACTTTGATGCACTCACTGCATGCTGATCAGACCTCAGTAAAGCTGCTAAAAGGAAACAGAGCTGCTTGAGTGGACAGGGAGTTCAGAGGGGCCTGAGGAGCAAGGGCAGGGGGACAGGCCCTCTGTCTTTGGGAAGCCCACCTCATGGCTAAGTCTCGAGAGCTGCACGTGGGCTGGATGAGACCTGGCGCGGCTTTATCTGCCAGTTCTCTGGGGCAAAGAAGGGGCCAGCTTCCTGGTTAAGGCCCTCCCGGGTCTCCCTGACCATCTCTGCCACTCGGGCTCCCTCAGGTGCAAGGACGGGCCCTGTGTCCTCACACGAGGGAACTGCCAGCATCCCAACTCTGCCCCGTCACAGCCCGGGGCAGTGGCCACCACCAGCATCCTTGAGGGCCTCCACACCCCGCGACAGAGCCCCCACTGCCTCTGGACGGGCTTCTTCCAGGTCACAGAGCCGGGAGGGAACACTGCTGGAGACCGTCCACCTCTCTGCCTCCTGGACTTGCAGGTAGCTAAGGACACCCCCAAGGGACATGCTCTCAACACATCCTCAGTGCACGGGCCAAGGACCAGGCAACCCTGGGGGGCCGCAGCCACGGGCTCCTGAGGACCTGAGTCATCCAACCACAGCCGGTACAGAGAGGCTGGGAGAGGAAGCATGAGCGCTGCTACAGGGAAGACACACAGGTCCCGGTCCCTCGGAGAGGACAGGACCAAGAGAGGCTCCGCAGGACACCGAAGCCTGACAGTCTACAAAACGAGCACCACTTACAACTCCCGGGGGAGAAGAAGTACACATTCCTTTTGAATATATATGATTTACAACAATAAGACAAACAACACAATTAAAAAATGATAAGGACCCAAATAAATATTTCTCTAAAGACACACAAATAGCCAACAAGCACATGAAAAGATGCTCAACATCACGAGTTGTAAGGAACTCAAGTCAAAACCATAATGAGATATCACTTCACAGTTACTACGATGGCAAAAGTGAAAAGGAAAATAGTCTTGATGAGGATGTGGAGAAACTGGGAACTTCACACACAGCTGATAGGAATTTAAAATGGTGCAGCCACTTTAAAAGGCAGTCCCGCAGTTCCTCAAATGATGAAACGTGGAGTTAGCACACAGCCCAGCAACTCTATTCCTATGTAAATATCCCAGAGAACTGAAAACCTTCTTGTTCACGTGAAAACTTCCCATGATTATTCACAGCAGGACTATTCAAAACAAGAAACAACCCAAATGTCCATCACTGGACACATGGATAAACAAAATGTGGTCCAGCCACACAGTGGAATATTACTCAGCCTTAAAAAGGAATTAAGTACTAACACAGGCTACCACCTGGATGAATCTTGAAAATACATGCTCAATGAAAGAATTCAGACACAAAAGTCTGTATTATTCCCTCACATGACGTGTCCAGAATAAGCAAAACAGAGACAGAAAGCAGATCAGTGGTTACCAGGGCTTGGGGTAAGGCAACTGGGCAGTGTGGGGTCTGTTTTGGGCTGATGGAAATATTCTGTAATGAGATGGTGGTGGTCACCGCACAACACCGTGAAAGTACTAAAAACCAATGAACTGTGCACTTTCAAATTGTATACAGACATACATATTCACTTTAGAGAATATATTCTCTAATACTGAAGATAAAAAAAGTTCTTTCAAACTTTAAGTCTGAGGTGCTGTCATTTGAATCCTGGACAATTTAAAAGACATTTAATGACCCTTCTACCCATTAACTGTAACTGATGTGGTGAGTTAAAACAAGCAGCAGGGAGAAAAAAGCAGGAAATTACATAAAGAAAAATGTCGGCTGAGGATAACACTGGGTAGATACAGAAAGCGTGAAGTGAGACTTGCAGAGTTTAGTCAGAAAAAGTTAGAAGAACACAGAAGATGCTTAATAAAATGTATAGATCGCTGATCTGTAATCAGAAGAATCAAGAATTTCTTATACTTCTTTAGGGATTCCTACGTCAAAGATTTTTTTGTTAATAATTTTTAAAATAAGCTAAGAAAGAATGGTCTGGACTCCCTCTCAAAACTGATTCTAGACCAGGCACAGGGGCGGGCTGGCACCCTACTCCTGAAACAGAGCCACTCAGGTGACACCTTCCTCCTGGGCCGCTGCATCCCACTCTGTGCGTGAGCGGCTGGTGCTCGGAGAACAGGGACGCAGGCAGAACGCCGACAGGAGGATGCCCACGAGAGCTGAGGTGTTAATACAAATCACCTCCCCTCACTCCCCTGGCAAGCCCCCAGCTCAAGCGGGATGTGCTTTCTCCCCGGATGTGGTTTCCAGTCAGTGGCCCCAAAGGGCAAGTCTGGATGGCAAGGCACTCAGAGCTGAAAGAACGTCCCAGGCCCACATGGGGGCCAGTCAATCAGCACAGGGCCTCCAATCCACCCAGCTCGCCTGCCCCTGAGCTGCCGCTAAAGATGCCTGGTGGTGACCAACACATCCCTGAAGCTTCCCAATTATGTAAACGTGGAGAAATCCCCACCTGGCTGGCGGAAGGTCTGAGGCTCCCTGGATCCACAAAGCCATTCCTTCCCTGCTCAGTCCAATCACTTCTGAGTTAAGAAGCCATTTGCTATCTGAAGAATCTGCACCAGGAGCTTGTGTCCTAGTGGCAAGAAGGACTTGATTTCCTATCGAATTGTATTTTTATTCTCCAAACGACTATGTAAGAGATTTGGTCTCAAAGGGTATAGATCGGCCATCGATGATGCCGGAGAGAGCAGCGGCCTCAAGAGAGGGTGACCGCCCTTCCTGCCCTGGATCAGAGCAATTCCAGCAGCAGCTCCAGCCGCCGCCACCTGGGGATGCTGCGCTCGGCCTGCCGCTTTCCTCGCCAGAGAAAACCAGGACCAGCGAATGAGTGGGCACCCCGGGTCAGCGACGGTGACCTGCCCCAGGCCCAGGGTCCAGTGAGGATGCGCGCGGCTGGCCTGGGCCCCTGTGCCCCCAGGGACGGCCCGGAGGGCTCCCCTACGTGGGCTCTGCTGCAGGAAAGCGCAGCTCCGCGGAGCCAACTTTTAAAAACTCACAACCCCCTGGCCAGTCTCAGTGGACAGCTTCAGCTCTCAGATCGAGGACACATCACAAAGAGAAAGGGTCTGGGGTCGGCGCGGGCCGGCCGGAGGCGGGGCGGATGCGGAGGCCTGGTTGCTGTCGCCGGGCAGGCTGTAGGTCAGACCCGCACGCCTCCCGCCTCCGGGGGGTGGGGTACGGCCGCCCCGGGCCGCAGCCGCCCCCTATCCTCGCGCCCGCCCCGCCCATCAGGCCGAGACCCAGTCAACTGCGGACACCCGGGTCCGCGCAAGGGGCCCTAGATCCATGCCACGCGGCCCGCGCGCCCCCGTGTGGCCGGCCCGCCCTGCCGCTTCCGGGAACGCGCGAACGACCGCGGACACAGTGGCGCGAGCCCGGGGGCAGGAACTCCAGCAGCGGGGATGGGGTGGGTCCCTACGTGCCTGAGGCTGTTGTCAAAATCAACAGAGCAAGCAGCTACTGATCAGAGTGTCAGACCCCACCCCTCCCCAGAAGCTTAACAGGGGGACAAAGGAGAGTCAAGGTCAGCTCCTGGTACCCTTAGGCCAGGTCACTAAACACAGAGACTAGTAAAACAAGCCCCTAAGCACAGTGGGGCCGGTATCTGGAGTTGCTACAGTATTTTATCTAAAATAGCCAGTTTTCAACAAAGTATGGCAAGTGGCCCATACAGAGAAGGAAAAAAAGGAAACAAATTACTTTTTAAGAGACAGAAGAACCATTAGATTTGGCAGAAAAGACTTCAAAGCAGTCTGAAACTTCTGAAGTTTCGGTCTGAAGAAAAAACTTCAAAACGTTTGATTTTTAAAAAAATTAAAGGAAACCACACATAAAGAATGGAAGGAAAGGCTTCCCTGGTGGTTCAGTGAATAAGAACTGGCCTGCCAATGCACAGGACACGGGTTCAATCCCTGATCAGGGAAGATCCCACGTGCCACAAAGCAACTAAGCCCATGCACAACTGCTGAGTCTGCACTTCAGAACTAGACAAGCCACCACAGTGTGAAGCCCACACACAGCAACGAAGAGCCTGTGCAGCCACAAATAAATAAATGTTTTGTAAATCAGAATTAAAGGAAGTATACTGACAATGTCTCATCAAACAGAATATCAATAAAGAGGCAGAAATTACTAAAAAGAACCAAATGAAAATTCTGGAATTGCAAAGTCCAGAAACTGAGGTCAAAAGACACAATCTTGGTGCACAACAGCAGAACTGAGCTGGCAGAAGAATCAGCAAACTTGAGGGCAGATTGATAAAGATCATGCAATCAGAACGAGAAAACAGAATTCCGAAAACTGAACAAGACCTCAGAGACACATGGGACAGCAGTCAGTGCACAAGTATGTGACATGTACATAGGAGGAGAGGAGGGGAGAAGGAGAGGAAGACAGCCAAAGACATGATGACTGAAAACCCCAGATATGATGAAAATATCAATCTGCACACCCAAGCAGCTTAACAAATTCCAAAAAGGAGAACGCAAAGGGATCCACACCCTCACATATCATAGTCAACCTGCTGAATGCCAAAGGAGAAACTCTTGAAATCAGCAAGAGAAGGACTTCCCTGGCAGTCCAGTGGTAGTCCAGTAGGACTCCACACTCTCACTGCCGAGGGCTCAGGTTTAATCCCTGATTAGGGAACCAAGAACCCGTTAAGTCACGTGGCATGGCTGAAAGAGAAATTAGCAAGAGAAAATGAAAAACACATTTGAAATGCAGCCAAAAAAAAAAGCCCTGTCAACCAAAATTCTTACATTCAGCAAAACTTTTTTTTCCCTGGCCATACAGCTTATGAGATCTTAGCTCCTTGATTAAGAACTGAACCCAGGTTCCAGGCCCTAGGCAGTGAGAGCAGAGTCCTAACCACTGGACCACCAGGGAATTCCCGCAAAACATTTTTTAAAAAAGGGCAAAATAAAGACATTTCCATATAAAAAAGATCTGGGAGAATTTCTTGTTAGCAGACCCATCTTATAGGGAATACTAAAAATAAATTATTCATTCTGAAAGAAAGGGACCTCAGGCAGTAATTATAATCCACTTGAGAAAAACAAAAAGTATAGGTAGTGGTGATCATGTAGGTAAAAGGCAGTAAAAGTGCATATTTCTTCTCTTTTTCTCTTTTAATTGATTAAAAATCAAGTTACTTTAAATTTAAAGTAGATTTTGGTAAGATGCATATCATAAACTTTGATGTTCGAGTCAAACACCAAGCAAATAACATAACGTGATACAATGTAGTATACTATTATATACACATATGTGTGTATATATATATTTAAGGCTTACAAAAGGAATTAAAATATTACCCTAAAAGTGTTTACTTAATACAAAAGAAAGTAATAAAGAAGGAACAGGGGGAGGTTAGGGCAGATGGGAGGACAGAGAGCAGAAAGTGAAGTGGCGAGGGTAAATCCAGACATAGTGACATGAAATGTGAGTGAAGTGAACAATCTAATCGAAGGCCAGAGCCGCAAGATGAAGTTTTTTAAAGATCCACTATATGCTTTCTACGAAGGCAATGGCAACCCACTCCAGTGTTCTTGCCTGGAGAATCCCAGGGACGGGGGAGCCTGGTGGGCTGCCGTCTATGGGGTCGCACAGAGTCGGACACGACTGAAGCGACTTAGCAGCAGCAGCATATGCTTTCTACAGGAGACATACTTTAGATTCAAAGATATAAAAAAGAAGTCAAAAGCACAACGGAAAAAGATATACCATACAAACAGCAATCACAGGAGATCTACAGTGGCTATACTACTATCAGAAAAAAACAGACTTTAAAACAAAACGATTACTAGACATAAAGGAAAATTTTATGATGATAAAAGGGCCAATCTATCAGTAAGATAAAACTATAAACATACACACCTAACAACAGTGCTCCAAAATATAAAGAGCAAAAACTGACAGAAGTGAAAAGAGACACAAATAAGGCAGTCGGAGATTTCAATACACATTTTTAGTAACTGACGTAACAACCAGACAGAGGAATAAGGAAAGAGAAGAGCTGACAACACTACAAAACCTAGCCAGACGCTCCTCTACCCCACCTGAAGAGTAGGACTTATATCATTCACAAGTGCACATGGAGCGTTCTCCAGGAGAGACCATTGGCCAAGCCATCAAACAAGCCTCAATTTAAAATGACTGGAATGATACAAAATATTTTCTCCAACTACAATGGAATTAAATTAGAAATCAAGGCATGTGTGCTATGCACGCAGGCTACGTCGTTTCAGTGGTGTCCAGCTCTTTGCAACGCTATGGACTACAGCCCTCCAGGCTCCTCTGTCCATGGGAGTCTCCAGGCAAGAATACTGGAGTGGGCTGCCACGCTCTCCTCCAGGGGATCCTCCTGACCCAGGGACCAAACTGGCATCTCTTAGGTCTCCTTCATTGGCAGGTGTGTTCTTTATCACTAGTGCCACCTGGGAAACCCCTAGAAATCAATAACAGAAGGAAACTTGGGGATTCATTAATATATGTGGAAATTAAACAACACACTCATAAGTAACAAAGGAATCAAAGAAGAAATCCTGAAGGAAATTTAAAAATATTTTAAGGCCAATGAAAACATACCAAAACTTACAGGATGCAGTGAATACATTACTTACAAAGAAATTATGGCTAAAAGTTATATTAAAAAAGATGATCAACTATATGTCAATAAAAAAAGAAGGAATATCTCAAATCCATAAATTAACCTTATAGCTTAACAAGTAAAAAAAAAAAAAAAAAGAAGAACTAAACCCAAAACAAGCAGAAGGAAAGAGATTATAAACACTAAAGTGGAAATAAACTAGGGACTAGAAAAACAATAGAGAAATATCAACAAAACCAAAAGTTGGCTCTTTGAAAAAAATCAATTAAATGCATGAACCTTTAGCTGCAAGAAACAAAACAAGATGGAGAGAGAGAGAGGAGACTCGAATTACTGATGTCAAGGATTAAAGAGAGATCATTACCACTAACTTTACAGAAATCAAAAAGATTATAAGAACAATATATGCCAACAAATAACAGATTAACTGGACAAATTCCAACAAAGAGTTTCTCTTGAAACTAACTCAGAAAGAAATAGAAAGTAAGAATAGATTTACAAGTAAAAGACTGAATTAGTCCTTTTAAACTTTCCATAGAAAGCACAAGCCCAGATTGGTTTCACTGTCTGATCCTACCAAACACTCAGAAGAACCAATAAACCTGAAGCAAGTGCTGAAGAAGCCCCTGGATCTGACGCACTGCACAGTGAGTACAGTCGTAACCATCAGACTTGCCAGGAGACTAAAAGTGATCATCCAACCATCAGACTTGCCAGGAGATGAAAAGTGATTGTTCCAACCATCAAACTTGCTAGGAGACTAAACGTGATCATCCAACCATTAAAAAAAATGGTAAATATGTAATGTGATATAGGTACTCATTACCACTACTTGGCTATTATATCACAGTATATAAATGTGTCAACACGTACCTTTAATTTACCTGTCAAATATATTTCAATTAAAACACTTTTAATTAATAAAGAATTAATAGCAATTCTTCACAAATTCTTTTTAAAAATAGAAGAGGAAGGAACGCTTCCCATTTCCAATTTATTTCATAAGACCAGTTCTATCCTGATACTAAAATCAGTTATCATATGAAGAAGGGGAAAAAAAAAAGGAACCTAAGCAACCTAACAGTAGCAAACAAAATCTAGTAACTTATAAAAAGGATTATAAATCATGATCAGATGAGATTCATCCCAAGAATGCAAGGTTGGTTCAACATACAAAACTCCATGAACATAATGTACTATAATGAGTAGAATAAATGACAAAAACCACATGATCACCTCAACAGACACAAAAAGCATTTGACAAACTCAAATATCTTTTCATGATGAAAACAAACTCAGAACAGAAGGGCACTTGCTTAACCTAATATAAGCATCTCTGTAAAATCCGTAGCCAACACCATACTCAATATCAAGAAGGAAATGCTCTCTCACTATGACCAGTAACCAGACAAGCACATCTACATCTACTCTCCCACTTCTGGCCACAGTAATTAGTCAAGAAAAGAAATAAAAAGTTTCCAGATTGGAGAAGAAGGAGTAAAACTCTCTATCTGTGGATGACATAATCTTGCATATATAAAATCCTCAACTATCCATTAAAAAGCTATTAGAATGAACGAGTTCAGCAAAGCTGCAGGTCCCAAGATCGATATGTGAGAATCAATTCTATTTCTACAAAGTAACAATGAACAATCCAAAGCGAAAATTAAGAAAACAATTCCATTTACCACAGAATCAAAAAGAATAAAATACTTTGGGATAAGCTTAACAAACAGAATTCATGTCTTTCTTTTTACCTCTCTGCATCCCTCCCCCTTAACACACACAGCAAATGGGTAGGTTTCTAGTGGTTACTTCATGCTTGAAAACAGCAGGCTGTGTTGGTTAGCTGGCTGGAGATGCAGCCACGTGGGGTGGGTGATGCCCATGCAAGGAGAGGATGCGGCACAGGTGTGAGTGGAGACAAGAGACGGACAGAGCTGCAGAGCAGGAAACGGACCCGGTGCTCCAGGGGTGGCACATGCAGCGTGGTACATACCCAGAAAGGACCGCCCAAGGGGGACTCTGACTTCTCCATCTTTATTATCTGCAGCTACATTTAAAAAGAGAAAGAGAGAGAAAACAGAAAGGAAGAAGAGACAAAAACAGACCGATTTTAACACTGGTAAGTCCTTGTTGCATTTCTTTAAAAAAAAAAAATGGAACAGAAAGACAAGCTTTTGGTTTCTGTGCATTAGGAAATCCACTTTGTGAACCATTGTTCTCCAAACCTGTCCTCTTTCAAAATAAGTCCCTGGGACAGAGGAAAAAAATGGAACGTCACCAAATCTCACTTAATTTCTAAAGTCGGAGGTGCTGACGAGATACAGCAGACCCTACCTTCCACTTTCCCCTGGAAACTCACCTGGACACAAACCCTGGCTACAAGACAGCTGTCCCAGGGTCCAGATTCTTCAGAACAAAGCTGTTTCCCGAGGGCACTCAACACAGCACTCACCGTGAGCAGACAGCTAGTTCAGCATGTGAACCTGCCCGCCCTTGGACATCACATCAAGTCAGGGAGCAGGGCTGGCAGCTGCCCCCAGCGGTGGCCCAGGAAGGACCCAGTGTGAGATTCCACTGCCAGCCACCTTGCCTTCCCACTCGCCCCCGGCCCCACCTGAGGCTTCCCTAGACTGGGCCACCCCAGGAAAACAACAGACTGACCAGAGGCCCTGAAGACCACCAGAGCTCCTCCAGGGGGTTTCCACCTGCAAGTGGAGCTGGGGACGGAGGTCAGTCACTGAGGTCAGAAGCAAAGGCAGGAGCAAAGGTCATGGGTCTGCACTAGGCAATGGAAACTACCCCAAACTGAAAATTTTTCAAGTAATCAGCTAAAAGCAAATACCAGCCTTTCTGCCTAGACCCGGGGACAGCTGATACTGCTCAGGGAAGAGCTGGGGGGATGGAGGGGGTGGTTCATAAACCAACAGGAACCACTGTCTCCTCTCCTTACCCTGCCTCCCTTCCAACACCCCCTTCTGGACCTTCTGGGTTCTGAGTCCCCAGAGCTGGTCAGTTCTCCCAGCTTTTTGGTTCTGTCTTTGATTTAGATCAGGTTCACCATTAATGGGCACCTCCTCTAAAGATCAAAGTACCAAAAGAGGGAAGTGGGGTAGGCTACAGGACAGGGCGTTCCACTCAGCCACTTATGGGCTTGGACACAAAGCTGCCCTTCTCTCTCCCGGCCTGATCCCGCTGAGCTGACAAGCAGAGCTTCACACCTGCCCTGCAGAACCACCGGGCGTGGCCAGGTGCAGGGCTTGGGGTCAGCCAGACACACACCCTGGTCAGGGCGGCCAGCAGCAAGCTGGGTGGGAAGGTCACATCCTGTGCACAGCATCCAGCTACCTGAGGTTTTTCAGCTGGAAAGCAACATGATCAGATCTACGTTTTAGAAAAACACCTTCATGTAGGACAGATGGAGGAAAGGGCGCTCTGAAGCCGAGAGACACTGGCAATGTTTTGTGATCACGTGCCACCACAGATCTGTACTGAAGACACACCAGGCACCAAGCTGCAGAAACGACTGCAACACTTCCAGACCACACTGCCCTCAGAGCCTGCACCCCCCACTAGGAGGAGGGCCCCTGTCCCCTTGACTCAGGGTGGGCCTGAGGTGCAGGTCGGCAGAAGCAATGCTGTGTGATTTCCAAGACCAGATCTTTAAAAAGATGCAGTGTCCACCCAGTTCTTCCCAGACACTCCCGTTGAACCATGGCTCCACAGTGTGAGGAAGGCCAGTTCTCATGAGGAGCCCACGTGGGAGCGTTCCAGCAGAGCCCAGCTGAGGTCCAACCGACGGCCAGCACCACGTAGACACAAGAGTGAGGAGTAAAGAGAGAAACAGAGAGGGGGAGAGAGGGTGGGAGAGGCAAAGAGAGACAGAGAGATCCAAAAACAGAGGAAGACACGGGGAGGACAAGCAGGGGCAAGAGACAGTGAGAGAGCAAACAGCCCAAACTGCAGAGTCTGGGGTGAAAATGTCCTTTCCTGCCCCCAAATTTGGGGCCCACCTGTCGAGCAGCCACAGAGACAGGAGCCAGAGACGACTAAGCCGAAGTTTCAGCAGGGCTGAGACAGGACAGTCAGCCCTGGGGCGGCCAGAGGACAGGACGGTGCTTGACAGACAAGAGGCAGATCTGCAAACGCCCCGGGCACTCTGGTCCTCATCACGGTTTGAGACTCACTGCTGGGGGCACCTTGGAGAGATCACATGGGGGCTACGTGTGGGAGGGGGCGGAGGTGGACAACGGCTGCAGCGGAGAGGTAGGGGGCCCAGGGCCCACGAGGAGGTGTGTTCACGGTGGTCCAGCAACACAGGAACAGAAGACCCTAGGTCAGCACCGGGCAGTGGGCTGGACCGAGGCAGGACTGTGCCCCGAGGTCCAAGGACACAAAGGAGCCCCTGAAAACGCAGAACAGTCTGTGCATAAGCATCCTCCTGGGAAGGGGGGTCCTCAGCTTTCATTCTCAGGATGGTATGCGACTCTCCCCACCCAACATTTTCTTCCAGCTGCACCGAGCTATAACTACATACCATAAAAAATTCACACTTCGAGTGTGTTTAGTACATTCCCAGAGTCCTGCCGCCACCACTACTACAGAACTCTAGGGCTTTCATCAGCTCACAAGGACCCCTGTCCTCTTCTGCAGTCAGCCCATCCCCGTCTACCTCCCAGCCAATTCCACCAGAGTGCTGAGACTTGGGGCAAATCTCAACACAATTCACTCGGGTATCTGGCTGGTGGCCCACTCACTGGGAGGCACTCGCTGTTTCTAGTGACTGCACGACACAGGCATCTGGCAGGAGGGACGTGTGACCCTGAGGACAGCATTTAAACAACTTAGCAGCCTCACTGTTGGCACAACCTCAAGACGGCACCCGTTGGGAGCTGAGAGGGAAGCGAGCTGAGAACGGCACTCTGCCTCCTGGAAACCTCCCTGCCCCACCCACTGGGGCCCCGAAGAACCCCGATCCAACAGCCGTCCCAGGGGCCCGACTGGGGCCTCCAAGGCCATGTCCAGACCAGGTCTGGGGCAGGAGACCGGACAGCGAGCTCAGAGCATCTTGTCACAGCAAGGTCCGCACTCCAGGGGACCACCATGCCAGGGGCAAGAGCCAGCAGCGGAGGGTCGGAGGCGGGCAGCTGGCCACAGGGAGCAATGGGACTTCTGTCACGTGAATCATGGGGTAAAGTAAAACAAACACACTCATCACTGCAAGGTACTGCGAACTGATTTTGAAAAGTAAATAAAGATAAATATGGAAATCACCCCTGAATACTCATTGAAAGGACTGATGCTGAAGCTCCAACACTTGGCCACCTGATGCGAAGAGCCAATTTGTTAGAAAAGACCTTGATGCTGAGAAAGACTGAGGGCAGGAGAAGGGGATGACAGAGACGGTTGGATGGCATCACCGACTCAATGGACATGACTTTGAGCAAACTCTGGGAGGTAGTGAAGGACAGGAGAGCCTGTCGTGCTGCGGTCCATGGGGTCGCAGAGTCGGACCTGACTTAGTGACTGAACGACAAGTGAGCATTCACCTGCCTCTCCTTTATAAATCAAACTGTTGAAAGGCTGAGTAGCATTCACGGGGAAGTACCTCTAGAGGGGCAGGGACAGTAGAGTGGGGTGCTGGGCGGCCGGGACAGACTGTCAGGTCTGGGCCCTGGGCCCCCCTGGCTGCCACCCTCCAGAGAGGCCAGCTGCCAGGCGTGCCTCCTGGAGGAAGAGCACAACAGTCCTGCAGAATCTAAAGGGCGGACCTGGATTGAATCACCTTGCAGAATGTTCTTCACAGGGCAGTCCACACAGCCCTGGTTCAGCAGCCTGATTCTGTGCAGATTCTGCAGCCCTGTCGCTCCAAGTGCTGCTGCCGGTCCACTGACCCCATGCTGGGCACAAAGCGCACAACATAGAACAAACAACAGATAAGTTCAAAGGACAAAGGGAATTTAGGGAGAACTACAGATCATCACTTCATGGGAAATAGATGGGGAAACAGTGGAAACAGTGTCAGACTTTATTTTTTTGGGCTCCAAAATCACTGCAGATGGTGACTGCAGCCATGAAATTAAAAGACGCTTACTCCTTGGAAGGAAAGTTATGACCAACCTAGATAGCATATTCAAAAGCAGAGACATTACTTTGCCACAAAGGTCCATCTAGTCAAGCTATGGTTTTTCCGGTGGTCATGTATGGATGTGAGAATTAGACTGTGAAGAAAGCTGAGCACCAAAGAATTGATGCTTTTGAACTGTGGTGTTGGAGAAGACTCTTGAGAGTCCCTTGGACTGCAAGGAGATCCAACCAGTCCATTCTGAAGGAGATCAGCCCTGGGATTTCTTTGGAAGGAATGATGCTAAAGCTGAAACTCCAGTACTTTGGCCACCTCATGTGAAGAGTTGACTCATTGGAAAAAACTCTGATGCTGGGAGGGATTGGGGGCAGGAGGAGAAGGGGACTACAGAGGATGAGATGGCTGGATGGCATCACTGACTCGATGGACGTGAGTGTGAGTGAACTCTGGGAGTTGGTGATGGACAGGGAGGCCTGGCATGCTGCAATTCATGGGGTCGCAAAGAGTTGGACACGACTGAGCGACTGATCTGAACTGAACTGAACAGATTAAAAGGGCTTCCCAGGTGGCACTAGTCGTAAAGAACCCACCTGCCAATGCAGGAGACGTAAGAGACAGAGGTTAGATCCCTGGGTCAGGAAGATCCCCTGGAGGAGGGCATGGCAACCCACTCCAGTATCCTGGCCTGGAGAATCCCATGGACAGGAGCCTGGTGGGTTACCATCCATGAGGTCACAAAGAGTCAGACATGACTGAGGGGAATTAGCATGTACCCCCATATAGATTAAGAAGACAAATTGCAACAACAAAAAGACACCGACCAATCACAGTTTGTGGCCCATAACTGGATCTTGATCTAAGGAAACAAACTGGCCAAACACTTAGGAAACACAAGAGACAGTTGGAAACTCACACAGATGGTGGTTTGATAAGAAGAAGAACGGGCTTCTTATGGAATGATGATATTGTGTCATGCTTTCTTAAAGTCTTATCTTTTAAAGACATGTTACAGACCATCTACAAATGGCCTATATCAAGGATTTGCTTCAGCAACTGCAGGAAGAGGATGTGCACGGGCTCTGGAAAACGGTCGGAGGCTGTCAGGGCCCCACACAGAGCACCATATGCTGCTCTCCCACTTCTACATGTTTGAAATTCTCCACAACAAAAAGTGAAAAAGGAAAACACAGCACTGTCAAGACAGACACCACACTCCACTCCTGGTTCACAGTTAAATAGCAGGTTTATATTAGCATCTCCAGCCAATTTCTCCCTGAAACACGTGGCCTCCGTGAATGCCGCCCCATCTTGGACATTCTGAAAGGGGAACCCACCCCTCTGGGTCCTGCCTCCACTGCACACAAGGGCACTGAAAAGCTTCTGTGGAATGAGAGCTTTTAAAACATTTGATCCTAATTTTGAAAATGATCCCAATCTTGTGATAGGAGACTGAAAAAGAAAAACTTGGGGAAAAACGCCACAAGGTTCCAAGCAGTCACCTCTGGGCAGTGGGCTGGAGAGTGTTTGACTTTTGTGTTGTGTCCTGTCTCCCTCAAAATGTCTACTGAGCAGGTGTCACTCATCAGATAACAAATTAGATATTTTTCTAAGTAACCTGCTTTTTCTCCCTAATACCACTGATGTTTCTTTAATTTTTACTTTCAAGTTGAATGGGTGACCTTCAGAACTGAAAACTTTTATAAAAGATGGCTGGAAAACATTCAAGCTTTTTTTCAGGCTGCCTGACTGTCCTATAGCTGAAGTTGGGCTCCTCAGACTCTCCCCCTGAGTTATTTTAATGTGCATGGTCAGTTCCCCTGGAAGTCTGCCTTCCGGGGCCGGAGGCACCCTCACAGCCCTGGCTGACACATTCCGGAAGCGGAAGCTGGCCACCTGCCAGGTGGAGGGGGCCACGGGGTGGGGAAAGCACAGGACAGAGGCCCATGGGCTGCAGAGCTTCCCAACCCAAACCACTTGGCGTTTTCACAGCCTGCTTCTGGCAGATTAGAGGAAATAAACCCACATACTCATTAAAGGCTTCCCTAGGAGGACGCGGAGACTTAAGTATCTCTTAAACAGTGGACACAAAAATATGTAAATCACCCTGGATTCGAGTACTGAATTCTCAAACTCTTAGCTGGTGTGGGCAAAGGTTAGGAGACAACCCTCCCTGAGTCTGCGCTGGGCCCAGGGGTCAGGAGCCACAGCCCTCCACTCCCCCAGAGCCGAGGACGCCCACTAGCACACTGGCCAATGCCCGTGAGCTGCCATTAAGTGTTAAATTCTGAGTTCACTGCGTGACGCGGGGGCCCCAGTGCCTGCTGTGCCTGTGTCATCATGGCCCACACACGGCTTCTAACAAGGTCACTGCTGCAGAGCCCGAGGCTCAGTGCGCTAAGCCACCAGGGCACCGATGTCTCCCCAGGCCTTCCCCCACCTGGTGAGGACGATCGCGCTAACCACCCACACGGCCCAGTCTGTGGTCGGCCGTGAGATCCTGCACCCCTTATAGGCGAGGTTCAAGGGGCACATATCACAGACGCCCTTGTCTCAGAGGAAACTAAGCTGCAGCTCTTCCCTGGTAAGGGATCCGCGATACAGGAGCCCTGCTTCCTGGGCACCGGCAGCAGCACGGTCAGCACCACCTCGGGTAAGTGTTCCCAAGTCACAGTGGGGAGGACGGTGCTGATGGGGAGAAGCAGCAGAAACAGGCAGTGCTGATCACCTTTACAGCCTAAGCGACACTCAGCAGTCCAGGCTACTCACTGGAGCTGGAGGCCGACCCATTTTCTACATACACTCACACTAAAAGCAGAAGCTACACAAGAGGAAATGATTCACTCAAAGTGAAAGAAAATAACCATCAGGAAAAAGAAAAAGAGTGGGGCAGGAGCACAGTCCACAGGAGTCCCAGAACTAAACAAACTCTGGAGAATACGCTTCTCTAAGCAGCAATTGAGACTGAGCACACACAGTCTCAGATGAAAGCAAAGCGAGAACTGTCTTAGATTCAGTCATTAGACAAAAGAAGTGCAGCACCGAACCCCCTGCAGAGAGAAGCCCACCAGCCCACTTGGTCAAACACAGAACATCAGCTTGGAACGAACACTGTCAAAGGAAAAGGCAAAATCAGGAGCAGTATCTTCTATTTTCTAAGCTGCCAAAAAATGCAGTGTGTTGAGCGTGGGATTCGCCAACCTGAGCTCATGGACCCTGTGTGCCCATCCAAGCCCACAAAGCATGACACCAGGTGAATGTTTAATAAGGTACATAACTGATCCCAGTTGACTCAGGAGGAAGACAAAAACGGAGAGGCTGTGCGAAGAGCACAAGCCACACACACAAGGTCAGAGATAAACACGCCTCCGCAGGGAACGTCTGTTTCTGGCCTGATTAAGCCAGAAACAGACCAGCAGTACCACCCCCTGCCCGATGAGGGTCCAGTGTGACCACGGCCACAGCCAAGGGCATGTTAAGAGAGCTGATCACTCGCTCAAGTCCCAGCTTCATGGATATGCTGTCGAGTCAGTCACTGATGGAGAACACGGCTGCCATGACAGACGCCAGCGCCACTTGGTAAGACCGTGACTGCCTGGAGGCCACTGGGCGAGGGCAGCCCAGCCTCTCCCCGGGAGAGGAGTAACTCCTGGAGTTACCGGGCTTTCTCCCCGAAGCTGCCGGTCACCCACCTGAAAAGACCCTGCGTTTCAGGTTCAGCTCATTGGCCACGCGGACCTCGGTGCAGAGCTTCAGCATGAGCAGCATGGTCAGGATCATGACGACACTCTGCCAGAGCAGTGGCGACTCGAAGTGCCTCCCAAACCTGCGGGGGAACACGCCGTGGCATCAGGGAGGCACCAGGCAGAGCCCAGTGTGCTGGTCAGACAGCACCGGGATGGGAGGGCCCAGACCAGTCCTGGACAGCCAGGCCCGGGTCTCCACAAACGCCTGAGATGATGTGCAGGAGTGAGACATGCCGCACACCCCTCCCCAGGAATCGCTGGGAGCCTCCCAAGGCCTTGGACTGACTGGGTGGGCCTCCTGCACACCGCCCACCCCCCAAAAGCCCAGCCAGGGATCCATCACCCTCCTGTAGAGACGCTGCTGCCACCAGGTGAGACGCCCAGGCTCCAGACCACCTGCATCCCCAGGAAGATGCATCCCAGAGTTGGGACCAAGAGCATCCCCGCCCCCTGCCTAAAGAGAAGGGGTCTCCAGGCCAGCACAGTCTGAAGTGTGAGCAGAGCAGGGCACCAGGCCCCCACCCCTCACGAGGGAAGAGGTGAAGTCAGCGAGGCTATGGGTGTAGGCCTGGCAGACCTTCACTGAAGCCCCATGTCCCCCTCTTCTCCCAGCCCCAGCCCGCCCAGCTATAGGACCCCAGGCCTTCCTGCTGACTTTTGTGTTGAGCATTTTACCACCTCAGCCAAAAATTCCTGAATGCCAGAGCCACAGTCCAGTGACCAGCACCAGTGGGCCCATTAGAAGACCTCAGTCCCCAAGGGGTGATCACAGCACTGCCCTCCCCATACCAGCTGGGGGTCTCAAACGTGGCCATCAGAACCACGAGGGCTGAGACATTCAATCCAGCCCACTGCAAGCCTGCAAACCCGTCACCCCAAGGTGAGGCCTGGGCACAGTGCCCTGCAAGCCCAGGCCCCAGTCCTTACTTGGCTGTTCAGGGGCAGAGAATCCACTGCGAGCAGTTTCCCAAACCTGAGCTGGTACCAACTGTCAAAGTCGGGAGGTCCTAGATGGCCCTCCAACTGACCCTGAAACCAGGCGACAGGCAGACAGTGGCCCCACCTCCCCGCCCCCTCCCTCACACCCATCCCTTCAAGGAGGCAGTCACGAGAGCTGCTGCTGCTGGGCCACACACGTGCTTCTGCACAGGCTGGCTCCGGCCACCATGCTGCCCCGGCCCTCATGCTGTGACCCACCACCTCTGGGCTTCGTCTCTTCTGTAAAGTGCAGACCCTCAAGCCCTATGGCTGTCTGAGGACATTTCTAGCCAATTATAGGAACTAGCCCCCACTGGTTACCTAGCTGACCCCAGGGGCTGACAGACCCATAGATAATCCAGAAGAGGAGACATAGAAGGGTCTGTATCAGGCTGGGGGCACTGGGGCAGGTGGGCCTCACAGCGAACACTTCGGTCTAGTGTTTCACTTCTAGTTAGTTACAAGACTGAAGACATGGGATTTGGGCCATTGTGTAATAAATGCCACTTCCATTTTTTTTAATTGTTCAACAGAAACAATGAGTGACTAGGAAAACTGGGGAAGAAATGAAGGTTGGTGCTTCACCTTATACCACACACCAAAAAATCAAATCTAGGTGAATTCAATATTTACAGTAAAGAGAGAGATATTTATAGTGAAGTAAGGGTGGTGGCAGAGGTGAATATTTAACTGCTTTTAGGGTGAAGACAAGCTAAACAAGACACAAAATTTCAAAAAGCTCAACTTCCCACAAAAGATATACAAGCGACAAAACAAATAAACAAAGTGCAACATCATTAGTAATTTTTAAAAGCTCATTAAAATAGACCCTATGTTGTACTCATCGGGTGGGTTAAACTTCTCCCGTTAACCCTTACAGTCTGTGCTGGCACGTTGTCAGAGAGCCCTTTCTCCTCTCCTGCCTTGACAGTGAAGTTGGCACAGCCTCTCATGCAGATGATGGGAGAGCCCGGCTCAGGGGGAGCTGGTCCAAGCACATCCTCCCAGGGTGCAGCACACACCTGTTGCTCCCCGGGAGACACACACTGCAGAAAACGTGCAAAGTTTCACAGAGCTTGAGAAAAGTTTCCACCAGAACACCTCTGATGTGCCTTCAAAGCCCCAAAGAAAAGCTCAAGTGGAAGAGAAGCTGGGTATCTATTTCCTGCTCCCACCAGGACGCCTTCTGCCCAAGTAGCAGCTTGCCACTACCCCTGTGATACAGTGTCCCAGAGTCTCGGATACAATTTTACTACATCTCCAATACAATGTCACCACACCTCTGGTACAGTGCTACAATCTCTCTGATCAGACAGGGGTGTGGCTGGAGAACTAGCTCCCAGATGAATCAGGCCCTGGGTCAGAGGCCCTGCAGCATCATCCCTGCGCCCTGGGCCTCTCCCTCCCTTCTCTGCAAAAATCACTCAGTCCTTCTGGCTTCTGAGAACACAAATGCCAAGTCCTGTCCATCAGCACTGTGCATGATCTGCTGAATGCTGGTTCTGCAAAAGGATGGGAAGAATCACAGGAATGAAAGCATTAGAGTCTCGTGACTTTCAGAAACCTGGGGTTTATGTGGCTTGGTCAGCCTCCAACAGGCCTGCAGAGCCACTCACATGCCTCATGCTAGAAATTTCCCAGGGGCTTCCCAGGCAGACAAGAGTTTCTAGGACTGCCTTCCTGGCAACCTCTAGGGAACTATACTCTTCACTTCCTCTATGTCCACCACTGTTCTTACACAGACCCAGCTCCATCCCACCCGGAGCCCCCGGCCTGAGCTCTGTCCCTCCCCACCACCCAGAACCCATGTATGTGTGTCTGTACGTCCCATATAGCATTGCTGCTAAAGTTTTAACCCTACAGCATCGGCCCAGGGTCTGGCTCATGGGAAACCCTCAGAAACCTGTTAAATGAAATGGGCTGCTAACCCATGAAGCCTGGAGGAGACTCTGTTAACCTATGAAGCCTGGAGAGGACCCAGGAGTAGGTGCTTTGGAGCCTCCAGAGAAAGGAAGGAAATGGGAGACAGGCATTGCCCTAAGAGCAGAGGGACCTTGGGACCAGGTGGGCAGAGATGCGCCCACTCATTACAAGTTGTAGGCGAAGCCTGGCCTGTCTGCTGGGCTTAACCACATGAACTACAAAGTACTGCCAGGTGTAAAGTACAGGGAAAGCACATTCCCAGGTGAAAGGGACGCTGGAGCAGAGACCAGCACCCTTTGCCAGCCCTCCCTTCTTCCCATAGGATCTCACAGACTTCTGGGATCCCGGCTGAAGGCAATCCTGTGTGTTCACAGGGCAGCCATTGAACCCCTGAAGCGACACAGGCCAGTTGAGGCAGCTCAATCCTCCTCTGTTTGAAGGAGATCTGCCCCTGCCTAAAGGAAGTGCGGCTTCCAACCTGGGGGACCTTGGCTGGCCTGAGCCTGGGCTGGAGCGCTGGCGAGACAGCAGTCCGGGGCCCTGCTTCTGTGTCCTTCAGACCCAGCGGCAAGCAGCCGAGAGAGGGAAGGGGGGCATCTTACTGCAGTGAGAGAGTGCTGCCCTCAGCCAAGCAGAAAGGAAGAGTCTTCAAAATGCAGTTTTTCAACTGGTGCTAAACAAGTTAAAAGATAAGTGACCTCTGACCCCTCCTTCAGAAGTAGATGGCCCAAAGGCAGGGCTCACGGTCTGACAAATTCTCCTGGAAGAAGGGGTCACTCACTGTCTCACATTTTAAAACCCCACACTGAGCAAAAACACAGTGAGAGTGCCCAAGGGCTGCCTGGGGCCACACGGTCAGAAGGTGAAGGAGCTGAGAATTTCTGGACTCCGGGGACTCACACCCTGATGACCACGGAGGGGACATCGGCCAAAACTCATCAAACTACACAAGTGAGATTGCGCTTTTCTTTAATGTAAATCCTACCCCAGTAAGGCTGACTTAAAATTAATTAGAAAGAAAGCTCGATTTCTCCAACAGTGACCCAAAAGTCAACAGGAGCCAGAAGCAGCACTCAGACGCCAGCTTGGTACTAGCTGCCCTTACCGTCTGTGCTGACAGAGGGCCTGGGACCCTCCCGAAGGAAGGACAGTCCCAGGTTTTACTGAAATCAGGAGGCTGCGAGACCTCTTCTCATTTCCTCTGAAAATACACCTTCCCAGTTACATCTGGCTTCAACAGCTGTTAAAATAACATCCCACTCCTTACCAGAATGCAAATGTCAGTAAGAGGAAGCTGGCTGGGAGGAGCAAGAAAAGACAGTCCCTTAAGTACTAGCCAGAAAGTGGACTTACTATTAAAAAAAATAATAATAACATAAAACCCCACACACAACAGAGAAGGCAGGAAAAGCGGCCCTTCAAGGCAGACGCCGGGAGCACTGCTTCCTGTCCGGCTCAGACGCCCCTCCTGACAGCTTTCGGTGGCCAATGCTTTGTCCTTCCTGCTGACCGCCTTCGGTCACTGGTATTCATGAACTCCCTTCCTTTTCTCTCCACTGCCCCCAAATGGCACGCAAATGCCTGAAGGCAGGGACTCAGTCCTAGACCAGCCCCACAGAGAAGGCCCTGGGTGTCTTGTGAAGGTAGGAGCCACACGAAATGAAAACGCAGATCTGAGACTATGCGAGATTCTCTCCATTCCTACCATTTTCCCTGGGAAATAGTCTCATCGTTTCACAGCTCCTTCTCAGGAAGTACAGACACTTCCACCCACTGGCCTCACGCAAAGAGAAGGCCATCTGCGCGGAGCACCCCACCTACCAGAAGAGTATCCGTAAGATATTGGCCACCAGGAGCACCAGACACACGTAGGTGGAGAAGCCCTCGGCGTTCTGAGTCCGCCGGATGTCCCGGTACTGCGGGATGTATGGCACCACGCCTCCGAAGACCATGGCACCGGCTGCACCCCAGGAAACCAGCTGGTGCAGCGGGACCAGAAGCCAACCCAAGCCTTCCGCTTCCATTCCGCTCGCCCGGCGGCCCGCCGGCCGACTGACGTCCACCCGGCCCGCGCGCCCTCCGCGCTCCCGGGCTCCCGGCGCGCGCTGTCACCCCCACGTGCCGCCGCCGCCCGGGACCATCCTCCGCCGCGGGCCTGGAGAGAGGAAAAGAAGTAAGGACTCAGCCGGGCCGCCTCGCCCGGAGGAGCCGCGCCCCGCGCATGGCCCGAGGCCCAGGACGCGCCCAGGGCGCACCGCCGGCTCGCGCGCGGGGCACGACCCCTCCTCGGGCGCGCACCCCGGGCTCCGCGGGAGAAGCTAGGCGCGGGCCGCCAGCCTGGGGCCGGCAGGGGGACTTGCCGTCGGGGTCGGGGCTCGGTTCCCGGGGTGGGGGTCGCACAGCCTGGGGATCAGAGGGCCAGGAGAGGGGGGCCCGGCCCAGGTGGACGCGCCGCCGGGGCCGCCCCGCACCCCCGCCGCAGGCCGGGCAGACTCGGCGCGGCACCCGCGTCCACGTGCTCCGCGGACCCCTCCCGGCTCACCCCTGCGGCCGGATCCTCGCAGTCTGTCCTCTGGTCAGTCCGTCTGTCCGCGCATCGAGCCCCGCCTCTGAGTGACGTCACAATACGTGGCCCCGCCCACACCCGGCGGAGGGACAGTTTCCGCGGAGTCCTAGTGCGAGCCATTAAGGTGGGGCGGGACCCGGGCGAAGTCAGGGGTCGGCCAGGTTAGGAAACAGTTGCCTGGCAAAGCCACTTCTGGGCCACGGGCTCACGTGGCCCGGCTCCGCCTGTTCTGCAGGGGGTGGCCGCGTAGACCGGGTCCTGTCGCCGCCCCAAGGGTCAGCGCGAGGCCTGGGGGAGAAATCAAAGTCCGTTTTGAGCAGGCAAAAGAAAGAATCTTTCAAAAATCTATCTTGTTTCAAGTTCTAAACAACTGGCAGTAGGACATTGATCTTGGTCCAAGTTTGAGAAAATGAAGACCCTTTCTACCTGTGGGAGGCTTAAGCCACTTCCCCCTTTTCTGTTTTCTTAAGTCTTCTCATTCTGCAGGTTTGACCACTTGTTCACACAAAGAAACCCCTGGAAAGCTTTTTTTTTTTTTTTTTTTCAGGTTGCTGACCGATGTTACAGGGCTGAGTCTAGGCAGCCTCCTGGAGTGGCTCGTTCGTACAGTCAGCTCTGAGAACCACTGTTTCAAAATTCACAACGTACACAGGAAGTCCTCATGATTCAGGTTAATTGCTTCTGGGAAAGTCACTTACTATAAATGGGGCCAGAATTTCATAATAAATAATAAGTGGGTTAAAAAATAGGTGCTTATGTTGCATTAAAAATAGAAGTTAAGGGACTTCCATGGTGGTCCAGTGGCTAAGACTGCACTCCCAATGCATAAGGCCTGGGTTCAATCCTTGGTCAGGGAACTAGATCCCACATGGTGCAACTAAGACCTGGCACAGCCTAATAAATAAATAAAGGAAATATTTTAAAAAAAAATAAGTTAAAATTGTGAGATATTGCAACAACCAACAAAAGGAAGCAAAAAAAATTCTATGCCTAAAATCTGTGTATCCTCTGATATATTTAAAATGGATATCCAACAAGGACCTTCTATATGGCATATGGAACTCTGCTTGATGTTATGTGGCAGCCTGGATGGGAGGGGAGTTTGGGGGAGAACAGGTATATGTATAGCTGAGTCTCTTCACTGTTCACCTGAAACCGTCACATTGTTAATCACTATATGCCAGTATAAAATAGAAAGTTTTAAAAAATCTATATATTCAAATAAGTACCCTGAAAGAACTCTTCTTTTCTTACAGAATTTTTAAGTGAGAATTTCAAACATACACAAAAGTAGAGACCGTAGCACAGTAAACTCCATGTATCCATCACCCAGCATCAATAACTATAAAAGAACTCTTTTAATGAATATAACATAAAAAACAGCACAGCTAATTGGCAGCATTTTTCCCTTTCTGGCAATAATGGTGCATCTTAAAATCAGCAGCATCTTAGATTGAAGGCCTTAGAAATTAAGCCATTCACATGGACTCAGAGGGGCATCTGGCCACTTCCGCTGGATTTCATGCTTCAGAGGATAGAACTTCCTCTTACATTCAGTTCAGTTCGTTCAGTCGCTCAGTCGTGTCTGACTCTTTTCAACCCAATGGACTGCAGCATGCCAGGCTTCCCTGTCCATCACCAACTCCCTGAGCTTGCTCAAACTCATGTCCATCGAGTCGGTGATGCCATCCAATCATCTCATCCTCTGTCATCCCCCTCTTCTGCCTTCAGTCTTTTCCAGCATCAGCATCTTTTCCAGTGAGTCAGTTCTTTGCATCACATGGCCAAAGTACTGGAGCTTCAGCTTCAACATCAGTCCTTCCAATGAATATTCAAGACTGATTTCCTTTAGGACTGACTGGCTTGATCTCCTTGCAGTCCAAGGGACTCTCAAGAGTCTTCCCCAACACCATAGTTCAAAAGTATCAGTTCTTCAGCGCTCAGCTTTCTTTGTGGTCCAATGCTCACATCCATACATGACTAATGGAAAAACCATAGTTTTGACTCTATGGACCTTTGCCGGCAAAGTAATGTCTCTGCTTTTTAATATGAGGTCTAGGTTGGTCATAACTTTTCTTCCAAGGAGTAAGCGTCTTTTAATTTAATGGCTGCAGTCACCATCTGCAGTGATTTTGGAGCCCAAGAAAATAAAGTTTGTCACTGTTTCCTTTGTTTCCCCATCTATTTGCCATGAAGTGATGGGACCAGCTGCCATGATCTTCTTTTTTTGAATGTTGAGTTTTAAGCCAGCTTTTTCACTCTCCTCTTTCACTTTCATCAAGAGGTTCTTTAGTTCCTCTTTGCTTTCTGCCATAAGGGTGGTGTCATCTGCATATCTGAGGTTATTGATATTTCTCCTGGCAATCTTGATTCCAGCTTGTGCTTCATCCAGTCTGGCATTTTGCATGATGTACTCTGCATATAAGTTAAATAAGCAGGGTGACAATATACAGCCTTGATGTATTCCTTTCCAAATTTGGAACCAGTCTGTTGTTCCATGTCTAGTTCTAATTGTTGCTTCTTGACCTGCATACAGATTTCTCAGGAGGCAGGTCAGGTGGTCTGGTATTCCCATCTCTTGAAGACTTTTCCAGTTTGTTGTGATCCACACAGTCAAAGGCTTTAGTGTAATCAATGAAGCAGAAGTAGATGTTTTCCTGAAAATTTCTTGCTTTTTCTATGATCCAGAGGATGTTGGCAATTTGATCTCTGGTTCCCTCCCTTTTCTAAATTCAGCTTGAACATCTGGAAGTTCTTGATGCACATACTGTTGAAGCCTAGCTTGGAGAATTTTGAACATGACTTTACTAGTGTGTGAGATGAGTACAATTGTGTCGTAGTTTGAACATTCTTTGGCATTGCCTTTCTTTGGGATTGGAATGAAAACTGACCTTTTCCAGTCCTGTGGCCACTGCTGAATTCTCCAAATTTCCTGATTTGAGTGCAGCACTTTCACAGCATCATCTTTTAGGATTTGAAATAGCTTAGCTGGAATTCCATCCCCTCCACTAGCTTTGTTCATAGTGATGCTTCCTAATGCCCACTTGACTTCATACTTTAGAACGTCTGGCTCTAGTTAAGTGATCACACCATTGTGGTTATCTGGGTCATTAAGATCTTTTTTGTATAGTTCTTCTGTGTATTCTTGCCACCTCTTCTTAGTATCTTCTGCTTCTGTTAGGTCCATACCATTTCTGTCCTTTATTGTGCCCATCTTTGCATGAACTATTCCCTTGGAATCTCTAATTTTCTTGAAGAGATCTCTAATCCTTCTATTCTATTCTTTTCCTCTATTTCTTTGCATTGATCACTTAGGAAGGCTTTCTTATCTCTCCTTGCTATTCTTTGGAACTCTGCATTCAGATGGATATATCTTTCCCTTTCTCCTTTGCCTTTTGCTTGTCTTCTTTTCTCAGCTATTTGTAAGGCCTCCTCAGACAACCATTTTGCCTTTTTGCATTTCTTCTTCTTAGGGATGATTTTGATCACCGCCTTCTGTACAATGTTATGAACCTCCGTCCATAGTTCTTCAGGCACTAATCCCTCAAGATCTAATCCCTTGAATCTATTTGTCATTTCCACTGTATAACTGTAAGGGATTTGATTTAGATCATATCTGAATGGCCTAGTGGTTTTCCCTACTTTCTTCAATTTAAGTCTGAATTTGGCAATAAGGAGTTCATGATCTAAGCCACAGTCAGCTCCTGGTCTTGTTTTTGCTGACTGTATAGACTTCTCCATTTTTGGCTGCAAAGAATATAATCAATCTCATTTCAGTATTGGCCAACAGGTGATGTCCATGTGTAGAGTCATCTCTTGTGTTGTTGGAAGAGGGTGTTTGCTATGACCAGTGAGTTGTCTTGGCAAAACTTTACTAGCCTTAGACCTGCTTCATTTTGTACTCCAAGGCCAAACTTGCCTGTTACTCCAGGTATCTCTTGATTTCCTACTTTTGCATTCCAGTCCCCTATGATAAAAAGGACATCTTTTTTTGGTGTTAGTTCTAGAAGGTCTTTTGTAGGTCTTCATAGAACCGTTAACTTTAGCTTCTTCAGCCTTAGTGGTTGGGTCACATAGGTCACACCAATGTTCTCATCTGTCAGAGTTAACATTCTAGATTTCTGATTTAAAGTTTTGTTTTATATTTAGCTGCTGCTCTTGTGGTCTGTGTCTTTGATTCCATTGTGTACTTCTTGTGAGTGAGAGTGAAACTGTTAATCGCTCAGTCATCCAACTCTTTGTGACCCCATGGATTGTAGCCCACCAGGCTCCTCTGTCAATGGAATTGTCTAGGCAAGAATACTGGAGTGGGTAGCCATTTCCTTCTCCAGTGGATCTCCCTGACCCAGGGATCGAACCTAGGTCTCCTGCATTGCAGGTAGATTCTTTACCACTGATCAACCAGGGAAGCCCTGTGTACTTCTTACCCAGACTGTTTTCTTCCCCAGCCTGTCTTTGCACCAGTGAAGCATCGTCTAGTTTCTGCTGCTTCACAGCACACTTAAATACTCTCCTGTTGTAGATTTGCAAGATCAGCTTCATTAGAGAATTTTTCCCCTGAACCTAGTTCCTGGGATTTAATATCCTTAACAAAATGAGTTTTTGTTGAGTGATTCTCATTTCCATATTAATAAATTTGCGTTCCACAAAGGCAGAACTAAGAATTTGACCCCTTCTTAAAGAGTGTAGGCGCTAGATAGAGAATGAGAGATCCCATTTCTCCAGTAGAGATTGGGTTCTCAGGGTTATCAGAGAGTTTCTGAGTAGGTTTCCACTGAACCACAGAGATTACAATTGAAGAAAGAAAGAAACCCCTTAACTATGATGCAGTCTCTCCCCTTCCCCGTCCACTTCCTGTCTTTATGGATCTGCCAGTCTGGACGTGTCCTGTGAGTGGAGTCTAACCACTCATCCTCCAGTGACTGGCTTCTCACTGAGCATCATGCTCCCCAGGTTCATCCACGCTGTGTCATGGGTCAGGGCTTTATTCCTTCTTATGCCTGAATTGTACTCCATCCTGAGGAGGGACCACATTTTGTTTATCTATTCGTCTGTTGGTGGACATCTGGCTATTTCCACCTGTTGACTATCATTAATAGTCAATAATGCTGCTATAAACTTTTCTGTACACGTTTTTGTGTGGATATATGCTGTCTTTTCCCTCGGGCACATACCCAGAGACAGAACTGAGGTTGTCTGGTAACTTTATGTTCAACTTTTTATGGACCTGCCAGACTGGCTGCACCACGCACCTTCCCGCCTGGGCGTGACACTCAGACTCTGCCACTCCTTGCCCACACCTGTCATTATCCCTCTGATTCGGGCCATTACGATGGGTGTGAAGTGGCTCCCCTGGTGGTTTTGATTTGCATTCCCCTGAAGAAAGAGGATGTTGGGTTTCTTTGCACGCAAGGCTGTGCTTCAACACACATCCAGCAGCCAGATGTCCCTGTGTGGTCACTCAGCAAAGACCCCTGGGGTGCTGGGGCACCCATACAGACACAGCCCTGCCTGCAGAGAGGTGCAGATGTGTAAACAAAGCAGGTACTTGCCAAACACAGGGTCCTGGGCCATCACCCATGAAGTAACCCAGAGCCACGTTCCAGACAGGCCTGCAGGACACAGAGGGAGAGAAAGCGGCAGTGATGTCTTCCTTCCAGATCCTCAAAAAATCAGAGCAGAAACTCAAGTGTTGGCCATTCTGCGTTGGTCACAGGACAGGACTAATCTTTCTTTCTTCTTCTTATTTTTTTGGCTGCCCTAGGAGGCTTGTGGGATCTTAGTTCCTTGACCAGTGATTGAACCTGGGCCCTTGGCAGTGAGAGCTTGGAGTCCTAATCACTGGACCACCAGGGAATTCCCAGAACAAAACTATTCTTAATCTTAAAGTTGGGGGCAGAAATGGCAGAGGTTCAGGGAGAGGAGAGTCTCCTGGGTGGAAGATCACAAGAACCAGGACCTCAATGCGAACGTGGGCTGCAGCTAGACTCCATCGCCGCCCCCGCATCCCCACCCCGCCTCCAGGACCCCCCAGTGGACAGGTGACCACACTGCTTGGTGGCAGGGTGAGTGCCAGGGGCTGGGGAGCTGGGGAGGTGTTGTCCCCGGCGCAGAGCCGGGGTTTGGGGCGAGGAGAAAGCTCAGGGAGTGGATGGCGGTCTTAGTCACACAGCAACGCGGTGGTACCTGATGCCACTGCACCGTGCCTTAGAAACGTGTAAAACAGCAATTTCTATGCTGTGCATTCTCTGCCAGGATGATCATTAAAAGATCGTGCTCACTCTGGGCTCTGAAGCAATGAAAATAAACAGTGGCGCTGGGATAGGCCTGTCCGCTGAGGTCCCGCCCCGCCCAGGCCGCCACCCGCGCGCCGCTCGGGTCTTGCTCCGCGCGTCCCCGGCCATCGCCGCCGGCCCTGGAGCGGACCCCACGGAGCGGCCGGCCGGGGACCAGCCGGCTTGCCTGCAGCCCAGGCCCGCCGGCCGCAGACATGGACGCACGGAACCCCGAAGCACCCGGCGGACGCGAGCTGCGGGACGTGGTGAGTGGGGACCCTCCCGCGCCGAGCGCCCCTCCCGGACGGATGCCCCGCGCCCGAGGCTGGACACCCTCGCCCCCCACCCAGCCCGCGAGGGGCCACCACCCCCACCCACCCCCAGCTGCTTCCCATTTGCAAAGGAGCTGCAGTGCCAGAGATGAGACGGCCCAGGGCTGGTAGTCTCATTAAGACGTGGTTAGGTGTACACAATTGAATACACGTTTTTCTGACCAAAAAAATCCAAACCTGATTGCCCGCCGGAAGCGCTCCAGACAGAGGACCTGCCTCCACACAGGAAAGCAGAGTCCAGGGGAGATCCACCTCGGTGTTCTCGGCTCTAAAGCGGAGATAATACTGTGCGGGGAGGGAGTGTGTCCTGGACGGGGTGAGACTTCCACCTGGAAATTCAGGGCAGCCTGAGTATGCCCGTCAGTCACAGGGATGGTGTTCCGGTTTGGCCCTTTAACGGGTTTCTGCAAACCCTTTCCCGGCGAACAAGCACCCAAGAGTGTAGGGGCAGCGTGCACCCACGCGGTGTGCTCTGGGGACCCTAGCAAAACTCCTTAAGAATTCTTTGAGAAGCCGAGGTTAGAGATTTTCTCCTATGCTATCTTCTGGACGTCTGATAGTTTGTTGCTTGTATTTAAATGTCTGATGGCTTTGAGTTAATTGTTGTGGACGGTGTGCGTTAAGGGTCAGGCCTGCTTGTTTAGTTGGTTACCCTTTGGCTGTCACTGTTCCAGCTGTTGGTTGAAGCTGTTGGTTGATTTTCTTTACTTTTTGAGTGGGAAAGCCATTTCACTATGTGAAAAATCAACTAATGGTAGGGTGCAGCCTCTGTGAAAAACAGACACGATTGAAGTGACTTAGCAGCAGCAGGCACATGCTGCTGCTGCTGCTGCTGCTAAGTCGCTTCAGTCGTGTCCAACTCTGTGCGACCCCAAAGATGGCAACCCACCAGGCTCCCCCGTCCCTGGGGTTCTCCAGGCAAGAACACTGGAGCGGGTTGCCATTTCCTTCTCCAATGCATGAAAGTGAAAAGTGAAAGTGAAGTCACTCAGTCGTGTGGGACCCTCAGCGACCCCATGGACTGCAGTCCACCAGGCTCCTCTGTTCATGGGATTTTCCAGGCAAGAGTACTGGAGTGGGGTGCCATTGCCTTCTCTGCAGGTACATGTATGTATGGAATAGAACACTACTCAACCATAAAAAAGAATGAAGTAATGCCATTTGCAGCAACACGGTTGGACCTAGAGATGATCATACCATGTGAAGTCAGACAGACAAGCATCATATGATATCCCTTATATGTAGAATCTAAAATATGACACAGATGAACCTATCTACAAAACAGTCTCATAGACACAGAGAACAGACTTGTGGTTGCCAAGGGTAGGGGGAGGGATGAGGTGGGAGTCTGGGGTTGGTAGATGCAAACTATGACATTTAGAATGGATAAACAAGGTCCTAATATACAGCACAGGGAACTATATTCAATATCCTGTGACAAAGCATAATGGAAAATAATATGAAAAAAGAATGTATGTATAACTGAGTCCCTTTGCTGTATAGCAGAGATTGGCATGACATTGTAAATCAACCGTACTTCAATTTAAAAAAAAAATTAGCATCAAACAAGAAATCAACTAACTGTTTATAGGGATGGTTCCCCTTCCACGGTTCTTAGAATGCTCTGCATCACACGTAAATATATATTCACTTGTCTTGTTCAATTTTTCAGGCAGAAAATCTATTTCAGGAACTTCAAGAACATTTTCAAGCTCTGACGGCAACATTAAACCTCAGAAATATCCTTTTCTATTTCATAACAAACACTGCAGTGCTTTTGGACTGTTGAACTGTCGTGGACTATCTTCTTGTTTTCTGCTGTTGGTGGATAATTGCTGACCCGGAGCTTCCTGGT
Organism: Bos grunniens; assembly: GCF_055505025.1. Lineage (NCBI taxonomy): Eukaryota > Metazoa > Chordata > Mammalia > Artiodactyla > Bovidae > Bos > Bos grunniens. The sequence continues at coordinate 2,136,267 of NC_141188.1, read as the reverse complement.
GTTTCCATCTGTGCTTTTACAAAGGATCCTGATGTATTACCACCCGAAGGTAATACTTCCTGCTTGACCAGCAATGCAGGGCATTTATGTAAGGCAGGGATAAAGCACAGGACATACATACAGTACATACTATCCAATGGGCTTTTCCAGCAGGCTTAAATAAATCTAGATGGTCTGCTCAGTAGTGTTTGTACTCCCTCAGTCTGACCCTGAACATGCACTGGGAAGGTCTCCAACCTAGGGATCTTTATAATGGCTCTCCTGGCCTTGTTTTGCTTTGTGACTTCAGCAGCTGACTATCTGGTTAGACGTGAATTCAAAGTTAGGTAGAATGTTTGTTTCCAGTTTATGAAAACCCAGAAAAAGGGACACTTGCCCTAAGTCTTCCCCAAGTGAAGTCACGTCACACAATTAAACTCCTGCCTTAAAACGCATGGGCATCATTTGCTGAGGGAACCCTTTACTTGCAAATTTTGATCCTGCAAATGGGGCCCAACAGGGAAAAGAAGATTCTTGAACATGATAAAAATAAACAGTAGGAAATTGTTTTAAACAGAGGTAATTTTCATCGTATTTACATGCTGATTAGAGTTTGGTTAAAACAGTTAAACATACCAGACAAGCTCACATCCTAGAATGCATGTGCAAAGAAAGGGAGCCAAGTTTTCAGAGCTGGGTGCACAGTGCCAGGATTAACAGCAGCTCCAAGCCCGCGTGGGACGCGGTTAGCGAGCACTGCCCTGAGGTGCTCGTGCCTTCGGCTCCCTCCTCTCATGCGCACCGCAGGGCGTTTCCATCAGCCTTTGAGGGACCCAGCTAGGTGCCCGTGTCCCATGTTCTGCTCTCCTTGACCTTGTACTGGAAGAAATGGGGGGTCGCATTGAAGACCTGCAGAAGAACGTGAATGACTTGATGGCCCAAGCTGGGATTGACAGTCCTGCTCAGAAACACAGGTGAGGCCTTCTTAGGGCACTAATGTCTGCCTGTCACATGTCCTCTGCTTCCCTCTTGAACCTGTGCCCCGTATTTGCTCACTAAGGGAACTGCTGCTTCTGCACTGCATGAAAAACCTCCAGGAGTGATTTTAAAAATTCACAAATGCTCTTTTCTAAGTAGAACAGAAACACTATCTCATTGTTCCTTAAGTGCACTTTAAAGGAAAAACCACTATTTAAATGTGGATTTTATTAAAGTACTTCTCACCCTAAAACAAATCGCAATGAGAGATTGGGAATGATGACTAGTGGCTTCTGTTTGAGACAGTACGTTTGTGGAACCATTTAAAAAGACACAGATGCATTAGGCTCTCCCCCTGGTTCATGAGCGCTTCCTGAGGGTCCCACTCCACCCCCCAGAATGCAGGCATTTCTTTTCTGGTGGAATTTTGCACATCTTTTTTTTTTTTTACTATTTTATCTTTCACTTTCATTTTATTAAGTTTTTATTGTATTTGATGTACAATATTATATGTACAGGTGTGCATGTAATGTGTACAATGTAGTGATTAACAATTTTTAAAGGTTAAACTCCATTTATAGTTATTATAAAATATTGGCTATATTTCCCAAGCTACAATGTATCTTTGTAGCTTATGTTATATAATAATTTGTACCTCTGAATCCCCTAACCCTAACTGCCTCTCCCCTGCTCCCCTCTCCGCACTCGTTTGTTCTCTGTATCTGTGAGTCTGTATATTCACTAGTTTGTTATATTTTTTAGATTTCACACATACAAATGATGACATATAGTATTTGTCTTTCTCTGTCTGACTTGTTTCACTTAGCATAATGCCCTCCAATTCTATCCACGTTGCTGCCAATGGCAAATCTTCATTCTTTTTTATGACTGAGTAGTAGTCCATGGTGTATATATACCATATCTTCTTTATCCAGTCATCTGTTGGACACTTGGGTTGCTTGCTTCCCTATCTTGGCAACTGTAAATAATGCTGCAATGATCATTCGGGTGCATGTATCTTTTCCAATTAGTGTCTTTGTTTTTTCTGCACTACATCTTGAAGATGTAGATAAATGCTTGGCCTCAGGTCTTAGACTGAATGTGTTGTCTGTATAACATACCTGGAGACACAAGCCTTATTTTATTAAGATACTCAAGCATGTTTCACTGACGTAATATTCTGCTTCTGTGAGCACGCTCTAATTTTAGCTGAACAGGTAGATGTGGTTGTTTTCCGTGCTTTCATTTCTCTGTCAGTTGTTATCCCAAGTCAGCTGGCAGATCATCTGTGCTTACCCTGCTGAATCAGAGCAAGTTCACCTGTCAGTGACTTATTTATAAATTTCCACATCTGCTGTTCTGGTGGAAAAGATCGGTGGAATCTGTCCTGGACACATGAGCTGTGGTCCCTTCCTGTCACCACCCAGACACCAGCAGGCTGTTTTAAGTTTGGTCAGAACCCATCATAGGTTAGGCATCAAGTTAAATGGATAAGTAGGTATCAGAACTTCACCTTTTCAATGCACATACAGCCATTATGAGCTGCAGGTCTGGGGGCGGGCGCTCCAGCTGTGTCTGCAGGATACTTGGCTTTACCCAGGTGGGGGGCTGCCTCAGACGGACCCACCTGCCCTGGAATGCTGTCCTCCCTGCGGTTGCTGAGCACCATGTTCTCAGGGCGCGCTGCCCTGAGGGGGCCGGCGGCCAGGAACGTGGTCCTTTGCTGGCACCACCCAGATGCCAGCGGGCTGTTTTAAGTTTGGTCAGAACCCATCATAGGTTAGGCATCAAGTTAAATGGATAAGAGGTGACAAAACTTCACCTTTTCAATGCACATACAGCCATTATCTAAAGCAGCATGAGAGGTCAGTTAATGCCTTTTAAATCAAAGGAAGTACCTGAATAGGTCTAAATCTGTTTGGCTAAATCTGTGCTTGTTGCTTCTGCTGGGTCAGGGGTTCCTAATACAGGGCTCTTGCTGTGGATTTCAGGGGATTTGGTAAGCACCTTAAACTTGTGTTCCTGCTTTGAGTAGGGGAGTCAATGACCCCCAAAACTACTGTCCCACGCTCTCCTGGCCCCCTCTCGGGTACAGCATCTGAACACCTGTCCTGCTGCAGGGAAGCAGGCAGGCAGTTGTTCCAGGAGAATGTCTTCACGCTGTTGATGCAAAGTAGTATTCTGCCATTGGAAGAGCAGGCACTGTTTATTCGCCTTAAATTGTGCATCCACACAAGCGTCTGACTCAAATGAGAATCGTTTAATGTTCAGGTTTTCTATATACTGAATTTTTCCTGTAGAAAAGTGTTCTAGTAATTACAGGAAAGTAAGGTACATTTTTTTGTTGATAGTGTTGGATTCAAATTTATTTAACTGCACATTAACTGATATTTAAATCAACCATTACTTCTTTCAATTTTTTTCTTACAGACTTGAAGACAGAACAGTCATTTGAAAATACGAAAAAGTGAAAACTGTACTTTTTGAGTAATATCTATATAACACAAGTTCTTGTTTTTAGTATTTAAGAATTCATTTTAGTAAAATAAAAGATTAAAAGAACAAAGGCAGGGCAATAAGAATGTAATTAGGCAAGAGATCGACCACTTAACAAAGATGGTTGTAAAATGACAGGACACTTTTCAATACACACCTAACATTTGTGGATCATGGGGGAAAAGAATAACAGGTCAATTTCCCCCCAGAATTAAGCTCTATATAGAACTTTCTTAAGAATATCATAAGCAGTTTTCTATAGAAGTTGCTTCTTCAACATCTGCATTCCAGTTCAATAATTCCAGTCACATGATTCTGGGGAAGACTCATGTTCACCTGTCCAGTCCAAGCAGACCCTGATGGTATGTTGTCCAAACCAAAGGAAAACCAGAGAAGAGGTTGATGCAGGAGCTCTGGACTGCTTCCTAGGACACCCTTACCTGCCCCACGCCTGAGTAGAGGTCGTGACCAAGGAGGTGCACAAAGATTGCACCCATCTTTATCTTGTCAGTTAGAGATGCTTTCAAATAATTGTCAAGTCACCTATCTCTGAGCCAAGTTAAAAAAAAAAGCTATGATCACCTAAAACAGGGTCCATTGTAGGCTCTCATTATAAAAAAGTAACATTATCCCTGCATATAAAGAAATCATACTCTTTATACGACTGAGCGACTTCACTTTGACTTTTCACTTTCATGCATTGGAGAAGGAAATGGCAACCCACTCCAGTGTTCTTGCCTGGAGAATCCCAGGGACGGGGGAGCCTGGTGGGCTGCTGTCTATGGGGTCGCACAGAGTTGGACACGACTGAAGTGACTTAGCAGCAGCAGCAGCAGTATATAAAAGTGAAAAGCACTCCTACAATTCAGGATTACACACTATCAATACTTTTTTCTATGCAAGAAATTTTATATAGTTCATCATATTCCTTGTAATTTAATATCCTGTTCTCAAAAAAAAAAAATAATATCCTGTTCTCATATCATAAACACTTTTTCCCTTGTGAAAGTTTCATATACACTTTTGTATGGTTACTAATACTCTATCATGTGGCTGAAATAATTTAATCATCCCCTTAACCATTCCTTGGGGTTGAGGTTATTTCTTACTTTCTGGCTAGTATAAATGAGTTTCTTTAATGAGCACTGGCTATCCTTGAATTCTCTGCACATTTCTCTAGGACCAGAAGTATGACCACAGGCCAAGTACCCTGAGCAGAATGCATGTAAGAAAGGAAAGTCATTTTATAGCCTCAACAGTAATGCAAAGCCAAAGTTTAAACCCAAAGTTTTTAAATTGCATCATTTAAATTCAGTATTCTTGGTGGCTTAAAATCATATTTCCATTTGATTATATGAAAGATTTCAAAGCATCTTAGCTGTAATTTTAATTTTAGCAGAAACTAGAGAAAATTACTTGAATTAAACCAAACAGATTTGCGTCTCTATGAATAATACAGGACACAATTTAAAGTCCAGGATTTTTAATAAATTAAGTAGGAAAGAAAGCTTCTGTTTAGTTATTAACTAAAATAAAAACATAGACATTGTCAAAAATTTATTAACTTTGCAAAGAAAGTTCTCAGCTGATCCCCTTTTATTGGCTCATTTGGCCATTTAACATCTCAATTATTTGCTCAAACCACAGATATCTATCTTTAAAGAGATTACTTGGCATTTTTTAATATCATATCTGTTTCAGTATCTTCCTAATACTTTTACAAAGAATTGCTATTTTCCAGCACCCTGTTACATATATTTAGAAAAAATCAGAATGTTTTCATAAGAAAAAGAGGGAAAATAGTAGACAGATTTACATGTACTTAAATACTCTAATCTAAATGGGATTAACACAACTTTAGTAGAAAGCAGTTTATTCATTGAATACCTAAGTAAAATGGAGTTACTTCAATATCAAATCCTATATTGATGAATCTGTAATTTAAAATTCACTTAACACAAAGTTATGAAACTTATGAAAATATAAAGCTTAATAATAGAGTTGAATCCATAAGGCAGAAGTGCTAAAAGTTTTAAATTCTCACATTTCATTTCCTTTTTTACAATTGCTTTTATCTATCTCCATAGATTTTTAACTCTCTCCCCAAATCTCCTTTCAGCACCCCCCACCCAAGCTTTTTGTAAGTAAATTCCATCACCTCACACCTCCTTCCCTAGCAGAGCCTCTCTGCAACCGCTAGCTCCCCTCAACCACACCACATTTTCCAGCCCCAGGCCCTCGTCCCACCACAGGGCCTGGTTCCGAGGTTCCTTCTGGACTGGAGTTACACACACACACACACACACACACACACACACACACACCACACCACACACACACACACACACACCACACACACCACACACACACCACACACACCACACACACACACACACACCACACACACCACACACACACACACACACACACACACCACACCACACACACACACACACCACACACACCACACACACACCACACACACCACACACACACACCACACACACCACACACACACCACACACACACCACACACACCACACACACACACACCACACCACACACACACACACACACCACACACACCACACACACACCACACACACCACACACACACACACACACACCACACACACCACACACACACCACACACACCACACACACACACACACACACACACACACACCACACCACACACACACACACACACCACACACACCACACACACCACACACACACACACACACCACACACACCACACACACACCACACACACCACACACACACCACACACACACACACACACACACACACACACACACACACCAGTTAGCACTTTTTGTATCTAATCTCAGCTTGAACATGATCTCCTGAGAGGTCCTTTCCCTGAATGCCTGTCTGGGTCTGATGTCCTTCATGTCCTTCATGTGGTCTCTGGCTGTCACAGTTGTCTTTTCACTTCTTTGTAATCATTTGAGTCTCCTCCACAAGGCAGCAACCGGTTTGATTTTGTTCACCTCAGCTGCTCAGGGCTGGCACCAGCCCTGGGACCCCCGAGCTACTCAAACATTTAAACTAATGAATGAATTTTGAGAGTTTCTAAATACTTTGCAATCTTTTCTATGATGCTTTTTTGCCCACGGAGATGTGTGAGAGCTTGATCACTTTTTGACAAGAAAACCAGAGGTCAGAGGGAAGACTGGGGACAACAGCAGTGACTGTAGACTGGGGTGGTGTGGGAGGCAGCGCTGAGCTCCTGAGGGCGCTGCGAGTGTTCTTTGTAAAACCTTGACAAAAAATGTAAAAATGCCAAAAAGAATGCTAGGATCAGTTGCATTTAAAAACCATGTAGGAAAACTCTTCAAAATGATACCCACCTAAAGCAAGTCAAGGTCCCAGTCTGATCTTCAAGACCTCATATAGTCACAAGAAGTCTGAGGAGGTCTCGAATATACACCCTGAGTTTTAACTAAGCAACCCAAGAAACCAAACTTTGAGTGTGGTTTTCGGAAACATCAGCAGTGCGATTTTCTAGGAGAGTTGTAGACAGTAGATGCTTTGATTCTGTCGGTGCCCGAGCTCCTCATCTCTTACCTGCTCGGCGCATACAGAACTGGGCAGTCTAGCCTATGGACACTTGGATGCCTACATAACAGCCTGTTGCAAACAGAGGGCTGCTGTTTGTTGTACTGTTTTAAATCTTTGTTGTGAATGTCTTAAAACTATGTAAATAGCATTATAACCCAGTATCCTTCTGTACCTAGTTTTCCATTCAGTGGTTTGAGATCTGCCTGTGTTAATATGTGTAGGTCTAGATCAATGTAACTAACTGCAATATAATAGTCCTTTGACTATTTGTTGTTTGTTTCCAAATGATGCTGCAATAACTCACTCTGCAGAGACATCACTTTGCCAACAAAGGTCTGTCTAGTCAAAGCTATGGTTTTTCAGTAGTCATGTATGGATGTGAGAGTTGGGCAATAAAGAAGGCTAAGTGCCGAAGAATTGATGCTTTTGAACTGTGGTGCTGGAGAAGACTCTTGAGAGTCCCTTGGACTGCAAGATCAAACCAGTCAATCCTAAAGGAAATCAGTCTTGAATATTCATTGGAAGGACTGATGCTGAAGCTGAAACTTCAATACTTTGACCACCTGATGTGAAGAATTGACTCAGGGGAAAAGACAGCTGATGCTGGGAAAGATTGAAGGCAGGAGGAGAAGGGGACGACAGAGGATGAGATGGTTGGATGGCATCACTGACTTGATGGACATGAGTTTGAGCAAGCTCCGGGAGTTGGTGATGGACAGGGAAGACTGGAGTGTTGCAGTCCGTGGGGTCACAAAGAGTTGGACAGGACTGAGCGACTGAACTGAATGCTGCAATACTCTTTCATGTCTCCTGTGTGTGTGCTTGTCTCTCTAGTTTACTTGACTGCTTATTCTATTACTGAATATATTCTGTACCTCCTAGGTTGGTTGCCTCTGTGTCAGCTGCCTTGTCTAGTCCCTGGACTTTGCAATAAAACTCATCATGGGAAGAATGGAAAACAGAAGTCTCTTTGTGCCCAGAGAACCGGGGGTATCATCACCTTTCTCTACTAGTTCATTTCAACTTGAAAAAAGCAACACGTACAGCAATGAGGCAAGGTTTGATAGCCCTACAGATCTAGGTTTCAAATTCATGTCCTCTGCAATTAGTTGTGGTGGTGGTTTAGGCACGAAGTTGTGTTCGACTCTTGGGACCCCATGTACTGTAGCCCACCAGGCTCCTCTGTCCATAGAATTTTCCAGGCAAGAATACTGGAGTGGGTGAAAATGAAAGTGAAAGTCACTCAGTCGTGTCCGACTCTTTGGGACCCCATGGACTATACAGTCCATGGAATTCTCCAGGCCAGAACACTGGAGTGGGTAGCCTTTCCCTTCTCCAGGGGATCTTCCTGACCTAGAAATTGACCCTGGGTCTCCTGCGTTGCAGGAGGATTCTTTACCAACTGAACTGGGGTGGGTAGGTAGCCATTTCCTTCTCCAAGGGATCTTCCAACTCAGGTATTGACCCTGGGCCTCCTGCACTGCAGGCAGCTTCTTAACTGGCTGAACCACCAGGCCAGCCCAGTTAGTTTTAAGTCTGGGCAACTACGGTTCAGTTCCCCTCTCTGTAAACTATCTACCTGGCAGGTGCCTGGAAGGATTTGAGAAATGACTTATAAGTTACTTGGTTAAGGGTGAGGTGGATGGTAATAAGATATAAGCTTTTTACAATAAGACATAAACATAGAATAGAGGCCAAATCATAATTCAGTGATATTATACTTACAAAGCACCAGTGAAAAGATAATTTTTAAAGTCAAATGCGAATGAAGTTATTACAACTTGTAAATAAAACAAATTTATAATAAATTTACAAACGTGAAGTACGGTTTTTTGTTTTTCTGTTAATAAAGCTTTATCAATGAGAGAATTCATATGCCATGCAATTCATCCAACTAAAGCATACAATTCAGTGATTTTTCATATATTCACAGACATGTATAACCACAATTCTGCAAGATTTCCATCATCTTAAGAAGAAATCCTGTACCCAACAGCTGTCACTGCCCAATTTCCACATCCTCCAGTCTTACACAAACACTAATCAGCTGTCTCTATGGATTTGCCCATTCTAGACATCTATAAATGGGATCACACACGACATAACAACTAGTTTCTTCTACTTACGTTAATGTTTTCAAGTTTGGAGCCTCCATCAGTACTTCATTCCCTCTTATGACCAAGTGATAGTCTACTGCATGGATACAGCACACTGTTCGATCCACTGGGGAGCTGATGGACATCTGAGATGCCTGTCTTTGGCTCTTATGAAAAATGCTGCTATAAAAATTCTTGTCCAACTTTCTGTGTGGACATACATGTTTTATCTCTGAGATATACCTAGGAGTGCCTCTGATGGGTCAGATGGTAATTCCACGCCGTATTTTTGAGGAACTGCCACACTGGTTTCCACAGTGACTGCACCAATCCCTTCCCACCAGAGTGCATGGCAGCCCGTTTTTCACATCCTTGTCAGCACTTGTAGTAATGGACCCTTGAGTCTGTTCACACCCATTCTCATGGGTGTCAGTGTTATCTCCTGGTTTTGATATGCATTCCCTTGGTGACTGATGATGGTGAGCATCTTTTCAGGTAATTACTGGCTAATGGTCTTGCTTGAATAAATGTCAGAAGTATACTATCAAATGTCTTTCATATGCCAGGTACTTAGGATCACATTTTTTTTCTTTAGCACCTCATATGACACAGTATTATACTATTTTCGGGAAAATTAAAACTGGAGATATTAAACTGCATATTTGCATTTGAGTTTTATATCCATTAAAAAAAAAATATTTATCTGGTTGTACTGGGATCTTTAGTTATAGCATGCAAATTCTTAGATGCAGCATGTGGGATCTAGTTCCTTGACCAGGGATCAAACCTGAGCCCCCTGCATTGGGAGTGCAGCGTCTTAACCTCCAGACCACCGGGGAAGTCCCTATCAATTCAGTTCAGTTACTCAGTCATGTCCAACCCTTTGTGACCAGGCCTCCTTGTCCATCACCAACTCCTGGAGTTTACTTAAACTCATGTCCATTGAGTTGGTGATGCCATCCAACCATCTCATCCTCTGTTGTTCCCTTCTCCTCCACCTTCAATCTTTCCCAGCATCAGAGTCTTTTCCAGTGAGTCAGTTCTTCACATCAGGTGGCCAAAGTATTGAAGTTTCAGCTTCAGCATCAGTCCTTCCAATGAATATTCAGGATAGATTTCCTTTAGGATGTACTGGTTGGATCTCTTTGCAGTCCAAGGGACTCTCAAGAGTCTTCTCCAACACCACAGTTCAAAAGCATCAATTCTTCTGCACTCAGCTTTCTTTATAGTCCAACTCTCACATCCATAGATGACTACTGGAAAAACCATAGCCTTGACTAGACGGACCTTTATTGGCAAAGAAGTCCCTATGTCCGTTTCTAAAAGCACATACTTGTGTGTGTGTGGCTTTTCAAAAATTTCATTCTTTGGTAAGTACACTCATGTTTCAACAATGAGTCAATCTGATGAGGCAGTGAGCCTTTTCACAGCAGAGAGCCCCCAGGGAATGCTGTGACTGATCTGAGTACAGCAGGTGTCAGACAGCAGACGCTACCATCCTCTTCACGTGGGAGAGCACTTGCCCAAGGGCTGTGAAGCCAGGTGTGGGCTCCAGGTGTGCTCCCCAGAGTTCCCTGTGCTCCTCCACGCCAGGCGTCCACTCTTGACTGTGTAGTCTGTGTGCACTGAGATGTGCCCAAGAAGATCCCAACTAACAAATGCTGCTGGGGTAAGCGAGATAGGAGAGGAACTTGAGATTATGAGGAGGAAAGTAGCTACACGGATTGAAGGGTCTGGTTTCCACATAAAATACAGTACGCACATCAGATTTGATCTTAAGAAGTATAAGAATCAGCTCTTAGTCTTTAAAGGGAAGCCTGCAAAAATCATTATTTTATCGTACTGTTTTTATAACCAGAATAAAATGTAACTTTTCATTAAGTGTGTATTCTTCCTGAACTCAAGCCTTTGGTTCTATTGAGGGATCAGCTGTGTCCCTGACAATTCCTGTGCCGGAAGTCCTCACCCCTGGACCTCAGAATGTATCCTGTGGAGACGGGGCTGTTGCAGACGTCATGAGTGGAGATGGTCGTGCTGGAGCAGGGCAGCCCTCGCCCAGTGGAACATCTGAACAGACACACGAACAGGGAGAACAATGTGTAGGATGAAGGCTGGGACTGTGGTGAAGCATCACCAGCCAAGGGACGCCAGAAACCACCAGAGCCAGGAGAGGGGTGGGAACAGACTCCCTGTCAGGCCCCGGAGGACCAGCCTGACAGCTGGATCTGACTCCAGCCTCCGGAACCATGAGACACACTGAGCCTCACTCAGTGGTAGAGAGTCCATTCTTGACTACCAAAATCATTAATCTGTACACTAAGTTTCTTAGTAAATAAACAATTTTGACCATCCCCATCACTGTGTATTTATTTCAGTTAGATATTTACAGATATTTGCTGATACAAAAATACAGTGACCAGGCAGACTGAAAGGCGAGGCAATGCCACCCACACTGCAAAACCCTCCAGCTCCTTAAGCTCCATGTACTTTGCCAAACGCTTTCTCAAAGGCTTTAAATAGTTGAAAATACTTCAACATGAGAACGACCCCAGGGCACCACGTGCACCGGGTGGGCCGCGCTCAGTATCTGTACTTGGTGGAGTAGTCCTTCGGAGACACGACCAGCCCACGGCCCTTGCGGGCCCCCCGGTACACCGTCTCGATGATGTCGATCATCTCCTGCTTGTCCTCCATGGCCCAGTTGATCTTGTTGTTGTTGCCGGTGCCCAGGTCGATCATGATGTGCTTGTTCCTGTAAGAGGGAAGGGGTCAGTGCTCACAAGAATCCCTCTGAAAAAGAACCGCATGGAAACATGCCTTACATCCCCACCTCCATTACAGGCTCTTATCAAACATCAGCACGATCAAGAGGATCCACCACGGTTTAGAAGAAAACTAGAAACCATCTAAATACTGTTAAGAAAGACACACATGTTCCTTCTGTGTGCTCTGTAATTCCTTAGGACAAATCACCTACAGGGCAATCAAGGGTCGAAGGACACAGCCTCAGTCACCTGGTAAGCCAAACAGTTTTCCAGGGTGTTGTAGTAACTTACCTGAAAAAGCAATGTGTGAGTTTCTCATGGTGTTCTTGTGAGCACTTAGTGTAAATGTTACTGAAAGTCCTATTGACTGTGAAGTGAATGATATTTTGCATTTCTCGATTCTCCATAGATGGATCTTTCAAGAAGCTACTTTTTAAAATGAATTTATATGTGCACTTCATAAAATAAAGATATTAACCCTTGTTGTACCAGCTGTACTAATGGCTATCGATTTAACTTTCTGTTTCTGACAGGCTATGCCTCTGGCTGCCAGCTGTGGTTTCCTGTTGTGGGCTCCACCTGGGGCTGCAGTGAGGTCTCCTTCTAGTCAGAGTGAGCTTCCAGGAGGCAAACTGGATGTCACTCTCCTGCTGCAAAAACTCGCTTCCAGGAGTCACACCGGCCCAGGAATCCGGGCATCTGGGCCTGGCCCTGCCCTCCCTTCCACACCTGCCACTCCCCACCCCCACCTGTGTCACCCACATCCTTGCAGGTCCCCAGATGTGCAGGCCATTCTGCCCTGTGCCCCTGCTGGGCTCACGCCAAACTTACTCAGCAGCCTCTACACACTCCCCGCTGCCTGATGACAATCAGTATTTGTGCCTCTGCAAATACTTGCTGCAATACTGTGACTTATAAGAAAAATATATATGTGGTCACTCAAAAGATATACTGTCCTATGTATTTGGTTTTATCCACAGTTCCTGGCTCGATACTGCCCAAACCTTTGGAACTGTCTGCAGTGAGTGATGGGATATCTGGACTCTGTCCTCAGCTCCTGAAGACACTTCATGGCCATGAAGCGGAAATGGGTGGCTTGCTATTCCTAGGCACCTCTTCTGTTACAAGGGAGTTCATGTTAACAAAGGCCACTTCTAGATCCTACGATTGCTTGTGGGTGAGGGGAAGCCCCTTCCACGGCACGCACACATGCTGTCACCTGTCACTTCTCCCTGGTTTCCGGTGCTATCTGCTCTGCTTTGCCATCAGAGGATGTTCTGTGACAGCAGGCACCCTGTCTGATCTGATTCATGTCCCAGCATAGACATAAAACTGAGCAGGACTCTATGTGTATACATATTTGGTGAATAAATTAACCAAAATATTGTTACTACTTGTCTTAGAATTCTGGGTTGCAGGAACAGCAGAAGGCTTTGTCTCCTTTTCTGAGTGCAGCATCAGTTCTAAAATATCAAAATACACACCCAGCCCCAGCACCACTCAACCTCTTTCCCCAGAAAGGCTTCTCCTGTCCCTCAAGCCTGGTCACATGCAGTGGAAGGCAGGATCCAAGATGGGAGGACTCTGGGAGAATTCTGAGGGGCACACAGAAAAGACCCAGACTGCCTTCAACAGCCTGTCAGTAGGAACATGGACTGGGAGGGGGTGGGGATGCATTACAGGGAGTGGAGGATGTCTGCAACACTCCAAAGTGATGGACGTAGATACCAGCTGAAGACACCTAAGTGTCTAGAAGGCGCTGCCGAGTTTCATGCTGCTTACAGTAAAACGAGAAGAGAGACAAACTGGTGTAAGATCTGTTAACCAGAAAAATTTCTTGGCCTCTCCAGATGGCAGAAGGTGCTGAAATCCAGAAACGGCTGCTCTACTCTGGACAAAGAGGCCACACAATCTTCTGCGGAAACCCAGGAAAGACCTAAAGTCAGAATGTCCAGTCACAGGATGGGCTCTTCCCCAAGGAAACAGCTGTTGGGCAGAGGGCACCCCAGAGCCCAGGACAGGAACCCTACTTGCTCAGACTGAAAGGGAAGACCATGCAGTGAGAAGAGCTGACACAACCCCAAAATGCTGCTGGCAGGAAGCAGTTGAAAAATAAACCGGCTGCAAATGCCCTTCATGAAAAGGCAAAAAATAAAAACCTGCATTAGGCCAGAAGGACGACCCAGTGCTGCATCAGAGCTCCTCCTCCCCAGGCCCCTCCTCCCCATCTTCCCTCCTTGTGAGCCCAGAAGACTGTTTCTCAGGACTGTCCACACTGCGTCCTGGAGGAGGGGCCACAGATAAGGAGCAGCCTCCAAAGCTGGCCAGAGAAGCCTCATCCACACCCGATTCTGCAATGGGAGCTGATGGTGGGGGCCGCAGCCGGGGCAGGACATGACTCTCTGCAGCCGGGGGTGGGGGTGGGCCTGGCCTGGCACGCTGCAGTGCACAGAACCCTATAAGACCCCTATCTCCCACCTGAACCCCCGGAACTGGGCTGCAACGCGACCATGCCCATCATTAGGTACATGATGCCGCACAGGGGGGTCTGCAGCTGTTCCCATGGTTACTCATCGGTTGATTTTAAAATAAGGGGATTCTCCTGGATTAAGGGGTTTGTCTAATCCAATCACACGTGCCCTCTGAAAGCAGAACAGGATGCTGGAGCAGCTTATGAAAAGAACTCAACTCACTGCTCAGGGTTTCAAAGACAGAGGAGCCTCTAGGAGCAGAGAAGGGCCCAGCAGAAACAGACCTCCGACCTGTGACCACCAGAAACTGGATCCAACCAAAAGCGCCCCTGAGCCAAGTGGATTCTTCCCTGACCGACGGCCTAGACGGGAGCCTAGCCCGTGACTCTGGCCTTCGGAGACCCCACATCAGAACCCTGAGCCTGCCTGGACTCTGACCTACAGACCACCAAGTTTGTTACACAGAACAGAGAGTGAGTACACACCCTGCACACCCCACCCAGACCTCCTCACCCACTAGGGAGCTCTGCTGCTAGAGCTGGCCTAGTGTTTATATTGCTACTTACTAACTTCTGGAGTAACATAAGAAATTCTGATAGACAAGTAAAAATAGTGTCATATGGTGATTTCTTTCCAAATTAAACCTTCACAACAGAAATTTTTTTTTTCACTCATGCTGTTACTTAACTTTATTACAGAAATAGCAAAAACCGTGTTTATATCTGCATCAGACTCCTGTGTCTAACCAGTAGCTACTCTGCATTCTCCATTCATGCAAAGTTTGTAAATCATAGGTGCAAATTCATTCAAAGTCATCAGGGAGATTCTATTACTTGAGCCAGTGATTGATTGACTAGGATCCACAAAAGAATTTTTCAGCTGATGAAAGATCTTTTTATAAGATTTTGTATTTATAAGCAAACTAACGAAGTACAGGTTTCCCTCTTGGATATCACAAAAGGATGCTAATCAGTAATATATTTAAAAACTGAGTTACTGTAAACACATTTTTCATCAACAGATTTAATTTAAAGGTATCTTAAATGTCAATAAGAATGTCCTCCATTTAATTACACTTCACCTAGGTCCCTGGGTAGTTATTTCAAAAGGGTAATTTGTTACTGAGTAAATGGTAAAACTGGAATTGTTACTTTGAAAATTATTTAAAAGATCACATTAATTGCCTGGTGATACAAACTGTATTATGATATGACCACATTACAACTTCCTTCTAAAGATATCTTGATTGCATTAAACGCCCAGACCATCTTTTCAATTTAAATAACAACTTTAAGATAAGTGAACATACCTGAAGAAAAACATGACAGTACACGGATCATATAACTCATACATTTTGTTGAAGTCAGGTACTTCTGTAATATCCACAAGATAAATAACTGCAAAATTTTTAACCTAAAAGTAAAGGAGATGGGAGGGGGGGAGAACTGAAATAACACATCAACTTTTTTTCTGTAAAAGCACATTAAAAAACAAAAACAAAAGAATCTGTGTATAACAGGACAATTTTCAAACTAGCTCTGCAACAGGTTTTCCCAGGAGAGTTGCCATGTGGGACATCACTTCACTAGCATCACAGTCCTGAGCAACTGTCCATTAGCATGCTTAACATCTTCCAGCCAGCAAGTTATGAGAATCCTGCAGGAAAAGTCCGCAGACACATCACTCATGCTGGTCCAGTAAAATGCTACACGAACTTTTACAAGCATTTAACTGTATGTAGCAAACAAATGCTTTAAAATATGCCCCTGGGATTCAGCCACACACTCCCCTCTAACTTAGGTCTGGACACCTGCACACACTAAGGGCCTAACAACTCAAATCATATTGTAGGTAACAAATGTTCTTTAATTTCTTCCTTAATTGCAAGTCCATCACAGAACATTTAGAAAACCCAGAAAACCATAAATAAAATTACGTCCAATCCCAACACCCAGAGATAACTGCTGAGAAGATATTTTTACTATATTCTTTCCCACTTTTTCTGGTCTATATGTTTATGCTGTTCTAATAAAATGTGATCATACGGTGATCATACTACAATATTTTGTATCTCACTTTAATTATGAGTGTCCTCATATAAACTGTATACTGTATATAAGAAAACAATCAAAACAAAACATTATGGCTACTTAACAGTTCATCAAATGGCTATGCCATTATTTTACCATTCTTCTGTTATTTTTTTTTCATGAATATAAATAAAATTTCATTAATATCATTATTCACATATGAACATTATTACCCTTACATTTATATACATATTTCATTATTTCTTAAGGATAAACACCTAAAATAGAATCTTCAGAACAAAGGACATGACATTTTAAACGCTCCTTATAATTTCTGTCTCAGTGCCTTTTAGAAAGCTTATACCAACTTAAAATACTGTGGGTTGAATTATGTCCTTTTACCCCAACAAGAAAACAAACTGAACCCCTGACCCCTCATTCTCAGAAGGTGGCCTGACCTGGGAACAGGGTGCCTGCAGAGCTCATCAGCGAAGGTCAAAAGAGGTCATACTGGAGTCTGAGCCATGATCCAACCTGGCTGGTTGAAACAAGCCAAGGGAGAACACAAACACGCCAACTGAACCCAGAGGGCTAGGGAAGGCACCCAGAAGGCAGGGAGCACCCCAGGAGGGGAGACACCAGGATGGGGAGAACAGCAGGGACTTTCCCGAGGGAGCACATTCTGCTGACACCCCAGTCTCGGACTTCTGACCCTCAAGCTGTGAGGCAACACATTTCTCTTGTTTTAATCTGCCCAATTTGTGATGCTTTGTTATGGCAGTCCCAGGAACTGCACAGAAAATGCCTATTTCTTCCTCCAAACTAACTCTAAAAACCTGACTGTAATTTACTAGTGAAATAGCATGCTGCTGCTACTGCTGCTGCTGCTAAGTCACTTCAGTCGTGTCTGACTCTGTGTGACCCCATAGACGGCAGCCCACCAGGCTCCACCATCCCTGGGATTCTCTAAGTAAGAACACTGGAGTGGGTTGCCATTTCCTTCTCTGATGCATGAAAGTGAAAAGTGAAAGCGAAGTTGCTCAGTCGTGTCCGACTCTTCGCAACCCCATGGACCGCAGCCTACCAGGCTCCTCCATCCATGCGATTATATGGTTTAATACTACAGTACAAAAACTGAGGGATTAAATGGTACAAGACTGACAGAATACTGGTAACTGCAACAAGTATTAAGTATTAGGTATTAAGTCTACTATACTCTGCTCTCTATTTTTGGGAATATTAAGAAATATTGACTGTGGACATTAAACCACCACCTTCCACAAAAAGGAGAGAAGGAACTTTACATTTCACGAGCACGCCTTTTGCTGATAGGCGTCAGTGCCGAGGTAGGGGAAGAAAAGGAGTCTCTCTGAGCCTCTCCCACATCCCCTCTTCCTGGTGTGCACACAGAGTTGGAGGACTGCTGAGAGCAGCCACTTGCTCCGCTGCACAACTGCCTCCTGGCAAAAGTTACCCTGCTGGTTTATAAGTTCTGGTGGTTGTGGTTTAGTTGCTAAGTCGTGTCCGACCCTTGGAACCCATGGACTGTAGCCTGCCAGGCTCCTCTGTCCATGGAATTCTCCAGGCAAGAATACTGGAGTGGGTGGCCACTTCCTTCTCCAGGGAACAAACCTAGGTCTCCTGCCTTTCATAAGTCCTGCCTGCATCTAGTTTTACTAAGCAGAGATATTTTACTTCTCTCATTAAAAAAAAAAAAAGATACTACAATGTAAAAGTTAGGTATTAACATCACAGTATAACCAAACACACACACACACACACACACACACACACACGCATAGCTTCCTAAAGCATAAAATGACAACTCAATGATGTACAACTTTCACACTGTGAATGTTGGTTTTACGTGAGACACTTAAAAAAGGTCTCATTTTCTTTTGCCTCCAGTGATGAGTAAGAAAACCGTAGCTCATTCAGAAGTCAAAAAACAAATGACACTACAGTCCTTCATCATCTATTCCTTCCACATAAATCCCATCAAGATAGATGTGAAGCCTCACAAGGTCAGGGACCACATCTGCTGTCTTTTCTGGTGGTCCTCGAGTCAATCAGGACCTGACATACCCGGGGCACCAGTAAATATCACTAGTTGAATGAATGAACTTCAGAAATACACATATATTTCAAAACTCAGAAAATGTTTTACTGTCACTATGGACTTAATTACGTAATCCTGAGTTCAAACAGACCTGCCTTAAAAGACAGTCTGTTCTTCCTAGAGGTGACCTGACAGGTCCTCTAGCCCTGCAGCACCAGCTGGCCTCTCTCTCAGTGACAACACAGCTCCACAGTCCTGCACGCCACTCAATGCCACTCATGCATGTCACTAAGACCGAAGGCTGTCAGCGTCGCCTTCCACCTTCTCTATGAAGCTCCTCCATTAGCTAAGAACCCACCTAAAATTCTGGACAAATGTTCTTGACTGTCAATTGGTACTATGCATTTTTGAAGTATCGATTTTTACATTTTTAGATAGTTCCTTTCAAAGCCATCAAAAAACTGCATAACTTCCTTTTCTCAAACTATTATTTGCCCTGATTGGTTACTGGTTCCTATGAGATTTCTCAATTGAGCATAAATTTCTGCAGATTCAACCTACTTTATGACATGTTTAAGAAAGAGCCCCAGAAGTCATTCCTAAATAATTCCATGAATACATTTACCTTATATACAAATTAGAAGGTCTGACTATGAGATAGTATCACTGAGGTTTTGCATATTTTAAATTCTACTGGTATGAACTCTTTAAACATACAAGAATTAAACATCCCATTTATTCTTACACATAATGGGACTTGGTCACAGTGCTGCCAAAGTACACGCCTCCAAAATGGCAAGACAAAAGTCTTACCTTGAAGCTGTGCATAAAATCACCCACTAATCAGAAACCTTTATTTTTTTTAATATTTATTTCTATTTATTTATTTTGCTGCACCAGGTCTTAGTTGTGGCGTGAGGGATCTTTAGTTGTGGCACATGGGAGCTAGTTCCCTGACCAGGGATTGAACCTGGGCCCCCTGCTTTGGGAGCATGGAGTCAGGGCCACTGGACCACAGGGAAGTCCTGGAAACTTTATTTTGATAATAATTCTACCAAACTCCAGACATCTGTAAAATCTTTCAACGTATCTCTGTTTTCAGTACAGGTCAAAACCAATCCAGCATGAGGTGGGGTTGGAGCTGCTGAAGCAGTGAGTCAATAAAACACATTCCAGGAGAATAGTATAATCAAGTCCAGCCTCAATGTTGGAATTTTACTCACTTTAAAACAGCTGGGGTATCCAAACAGAGCTCGTAACAAGATGAGGAAGATCTCCCATTATCTGCCATTTCTGCAGAGGGAGATAGACAGTTAAATTGTTCTTTATACTAAAACCTTAAATTTCAAAAATTCCTGTTCAACGTCCCCAAAAAGGGCTTCCAGAATTATAAATTCATATTCTGCCCTTATACTAAGCAGAAAATAAAACATTAACAGTTTTGTAATGCATTTCAAGTTTGCATTTTTAATGACTATAATATTACATAGTATTAGAAGTTTATTAAAATAGAAATCCAAGTTCTGGATGAATGAAAAAGAGTAACTTAAAAGACCAAAGAAAAATACTCCAAGTGAGCCCAATTAAACTGTTCTTACCAATAGTTCTAGTCCAAAAAGAGCACACCTACTAGCACTACAGCAATTTGGTCTCTGACTGCTACACAGGGATTAGAAAAGAACAGTTCTGATGAAAGTCCCTAAAAACTTACATTGACACAAAATCTGTCTCCTAGCTAAGAGTATCTTGCTGAGTTTTGCTCAGATATGAACAGCAAACAACCCTCACGCCTCTGCCATCCTAGCCTCGTGCTGAGGGCAACCGGGTCTGGACATCCCCTGGTGCTTACACTCCACCTGCAAGGCAGAACCCAGAACACACACGTAAGTTACGTCAGCGTCCACATAGCAGTGATTCGATTACTGGAACAGGGTCTTCATCCGTCATCACTGACTTCTGCAGTCTCTGCCCTTGACCACTGCGGCTCAAGTCATGGGGAAATGACTTCTGGGCACCACTTCACTCCTGACCTCTGACCTGACGGGGAGGACCCGACTGGCAGAACCCTGCTCTCCTGAGTTCCCCAGGCATCTCTTCAAGCTCCCTCAACGCCTTGGCGTCCAAGAGGAAGAGGAGGGTAAGGTTATCACCACAGACTCCTGCTCTGACTCGGATCTCACTGAAGGGATTCAGAATTCCTGGGGGAGCTTCTGGACCTAATCTCAGATCTGCAGAATCAGACTCTCTGAGATGCACTTTCGGTGACAGACACAGAAGGATGGTCCCTAATGTTCACAGTGCCACTACCCCGACCTCACTCTGCCTGTCCTACCAAAGAGGAGACAGTGAAAACTACTGACGGCAGGTCAGACTACTTTTCGATTCCTAAATACAAACTATATCCTTACACCTGCTACTCTTTACTCAAAGGAGTTATTTTAACCCAGCCCATATTAGCATATCTTACTCCTGTGAAATAAATGATGACTTCAATGTTTCCCTTATTTTTATACTCTTTAATAAAATGAATAACCTCTCAAATTAACATTGAATATTATATTTTTTATTATACCCTAATATTTTTGCCTCTTGCCCTATTACTACAATTGCAAAATTCTAAATCAAATTTACCTTAAAATACCCATTAGACAATTACAGAAAGAGAATTAAGCCCTAGTTACTCAACAGCGCCCTACAATTGCTCTTTATTGTCAGCAAATGGCCACAGACAACCCCGTGTACTAAATTTAAGGATTAGGAAAACTAGTTCTAACATTACAGTTCTACTTTTTCCCAATGTTTCCTACATTGGAATCACTCTAAGCTATAAATCAAGTCACTTACAACGAGCGCCCTGGAGGAAAGAAGGGACTCAAAGAAAAAGAAGGGAATTTACTATGTTGTTACCATAGATGTTCTGCTCAATACATACAACAAATAAACACGGTTCCAAAAAAAATGACAAGGTTTTAAAACTAAGCCATTCAAAGTAAGCTCCTACACTCAGCCAAATTCTGCAAACATGTTTTGCTCTTGGCAGTATAGATGTAAATTTTTGAAAACACCTTATGGGTTAAAATCCCTATAAATTAATAAGAATCTTTCACTTCTTCAGGGAGAGACATCATGAACCTCTTAAAAATGTGAAAATCTATGGAAACTTCTGCCAGTAAGGATATAAGTTATTCTGACAAATTTCAGGGAGCCCATCCTCATACCCCAAGGTACTTCTATGAATCCTACTGCTTCTCTGTAACCGGTAAACTGGCTGTATTTTTCATTCTTACCGGCAAAACAACAGCAATCCAACAGGATGCAAACACCAAACCGGGCGGCAGGACGCGACGGGAGGTGTGGCTGCTTTACCTTTTCAGCAATGCTGTACAGAACCTCATCCATCTTCATGCAAGTAGGGTCCCAGTCGTGCCCAAACCGAATGACGACCACGCGGTCTTCTTCCGAAAGGATGGCCTGATCCACCTGCCAGCCATTGTGCAGGTGCGGGAGCATGTACGACATCTTGAGCCGACAGGTCTGCGGGGGAGTGGGGGGAAATCACCGGCCAGCTCCTCCCAGCCCCCCCATGGCACACCCAAGGAACCCCCCGCCCCAAGGAGCCTCACCACGGAGCCCCTCACGGGGTGTCACCCTGCGGGGCCCCCACCCCACAGAGCCTCACCACGGGGCCCCTACCCCGCGGGGGCTCACCCTGCGGGGCCCCCACCCCACGGAGCCTCACCACGGAGCCCCCGGCCTACGGGGACTCACCCCGAGGGGCAGTCGATGCGCTGCCGGCAGGGCCAGGCCCGCGTCTACCAAGTTCCGACCCCGAGCCCGCCACAGGAACGCCTCTGCCCCCCGGCCAAGATCCCAAGGGGAGGGGCCCCCTGGAATCACACACCCGCGCATCACTCGCCTACCCCTTCCCACCGTCTCCAGCCGCGCACGCACCTCTGCCCACACCGGGCCCTCCCGCTCAGCGGTCCTTCCGGGCGCGTAGGTCTCCCAGAGGATGTGAGCGCCGGCCACTGAGCCCGCGCGCCCACAAGGCGTGAGCTCCGGAGAGTGCGTGCGCGCGCCCGCAGAGCGTGAGCGCCGGGCAGTGCGTGCGCGCGCCCGGGCCGGGCAGGGGCGTGGACTCCACTCTGAGAGACTGGAGGCTGAAGGTGGGTGGAGTTAGTGTTATGAGCGTCTTGGAGGCGGTGGCTGCTTCAGACCTACTGTGTCTCCAGTGAGTCGGCGTCCGAGCTTCCGCGGTGCGACCGGGACCCAGGAGTGAATGAAGAGGATAACCTCTCTGAGGAAGGGCTCGTCGCCGTTCACTCCCACACAGAGCCCCCCTAATTACTTTGGAGGCCCTGCTTTCCAGACGCAAGCACAGTTGCTTTACTTGTGAAAAGCTGTTCATTAACAGAAAAGTACTGGTAAGACGCAAATCCCGCCCCCCCCCCCCGCGCCCAAATAACTTATTGAAATTAGTTTTTCTAAACATTTTTTTTGTTGTTCAGTTCAGTTGCTCAGTCGTGTCCGACTCTTTGCGACCCCATGAACCGCAGTATGCCAGGCCTCCCTGTCCATCACCAAATCCCGGAGTCCACCCAAACCCATGACTATTGTGTCGGTGATGCCATCCAACCATCTCATCCTCTGTCTTCCCCTTCTCCTCCCACCCTCAATCTTTCCCAGCATCAGGGTCTTTTCAAATGAGTCAGCTCTCTGCATCAGGTGGCCAAAGTATTGGAGTTTCAGCTTCAGGATCAGTCCTTCCAATGAACACCCAGGACTGATCTCCTTTAGGATGGACTGGTTGGATCTCTTTGCAGTCCAAGGGACTCTCAAGAGTCTTCTCCAACACCACAGTTCAAAAGCATCAGTTCTTCTGCACTCAGCTTTCTTTATAGCCCAACTCTCACATCCATACATGACTATTGGGAAAACCATAGCCTTGACTAGACGGACCTTTGTTGGCAAAGTAATGTCTCTGCTTTTTAATATGCTGTCTAGGTTGGTCATATTGTTATTGTAAAATTTAAATAATATAAAAGTTAACATTTTAGCTATATAGTTCAGTGGCATTTAGTATGTTCACATCATTTTGCAACATTACCACTCCAGATACTTATTTTGTTTAAAAGCTTTGTTGAGATATTATTCACATACCATTTGTGGCTCAGCTGGTAAAGAATCCGTCCGCAATGTGGGATCCCTGGGTTGGGAAGATCCCCTGGAGAAGGGAAAGGCTACCCACTCCAGTATTATGGCCGAGAGGATTCCATGCGCCATTCCATGCGCATTCCATGCGACATGGGTCGTACTGAGTCGGACATGAATGAGCGACTTTCACTATGTTGTACTACTACCATCAAGTGATGCACCCATTTAAAATAAGATGGTTTTTCACAGAGTTATGGAACTCTGTGATCCAGTTATGGGCGGGCATGGCAGTCCACTCCAGTATTCTTGCCTGGAGGATCCCCATGGACAGAGGAGCCTGGTGGCCTGCAGTCTATGGTGTCTCAAAGTGTTGAACACTTCTGAGAGACTAAGCAGAGCAGACACAGCAGTTAGTCCCACATCCTTCTCATCCCTTTTGCTTTTGGCAACTTTTAATCTATCCTAGGGCCTTCCCTGGTGGTTCTAGTGGTAAAGAACCTGCCTACCAATGCAGAAGACAAAAGACAGTTGTGTTCCATGCCTGGGTGGGGAAGATCCCCTGGAGGAGGGCATGGCAACCCACTCCAGTATTCTTGCCTGGAGAATCCCATGGACAGAGGAGCCTGGCAGGCTGCAGTCCATGGGGTCGCTAAGAGTCAGACACGACTGAGCGACTTCACTTTTCACTTTTCATTTTCATGCATTGGAGAAGGAAATGGCAACCCACTCCAGTGTTCTTGCCTGGAGAATCCCAGGGACGGGGGAGCCTGGTGGGCTGCAGTCCATAGGGTTGCACAGAGTCAGACATGACTCAAGCGACTTAGCATGCATGCAGGCAACCTATCCTAGATGTTTTGTGTAAATGTAAACATAAATATGTAGTCTTTTGACTTCCTTCACTTAGCATAATGTTCCCAGGGTTCACCCACATTGTATAAACATAATAGCAGGCATCAGCACAGTTGACCCTTGAACAACACGGATTTGAACTTACACATGTACTGTGTGTACTACATGGCCTGCAGTTGGGTAAATCTGGGGAACTAGGGATATAAGGGGCCAACTGTATAGTTATGCAAAGATTTTTGACTTCACAGAGGGACATCACTGAAGGATCAACTGTACTTAGTTCCTTTTTGTTGTTTGTTGTTTAGATATACTGCATTTTATCTATCCATCAATTAATTGACATTAGAGTTGTTTACACTTTTTGGCTGTTATGAGTAATGCTGCTATGAACACTCATATACAAGTTTTTGTATAGATTTAAGTCTTCATTTTTCTTAGTTATATACAGGTGGGGTAGCTGAATCATATTATAATTACATATAATGTTTTGAGAAATTGCCAACTGTTTTCAGACGCAGCTATACCATTTTACATTTCCAACAGCAAATGATGGTATTGGATTTCTCCATGTCTTTGTCTCTTGTTATTTGTGTGTTTTTGTAGCTGTTTTTTTGGAATGATATCCTGCTAGTTGTGATGTTTTATTACATCAAAACTTTCCCTGATGGTTAGTGCTATAGAGCATCTTTTAATATACTTGTTGGCCATTTGGAGAAATGTCTGTTTATATCCTTTGGTCACTAAAAATGGATTAGTTGTCTTTTTACTATTGAGTTACAGGAGTTCTTTATACATTCTGGATAGAAATCTCTCATCAGATATATGATGTGAAAATATTACCTCCCACTTTGTAGATTGAATTTTCACTTTTTATTGGTATTGGTTGCAGCATAAAACTTGAAAATTTTGAAGAAGTCCAATGTATCTTCTTTTCACTCTGTTGCTTGTGCTTTGAGTGTCATATCTAGGAAACCATTGCCTAACTCAAGACCAGGAATATGTACTACTCTTTCTCCATAAGTTTTACAGTTTTAACTTTTCCTTTTAGGTTTGTGGTCATTTTGAATAAGTTTTTGTGTATGGTGTTAGGTAGGTATCCAAATCCACTCTTTTGATTTTTTGTTTTGTTTTTGCCATTCCATGTGGCTTGTGGGATCTTAGTTCACCAACCAGGGATTGACAACTCCGTTCTTTTGTATGTGGATATCCAGGTGTCACAGAACCATCTATTGGAAAGATTTTTTTTTCACCATCAAGTTGCCTTGACACTCTTGTTGAAAATCAGTTGACTTTAAATATAAGGATTTATTTCTGTAGTCTCAAGTCTATTCCAATGATGTGTATGTCTAGCCTAATGTCGTACTAGACTGTCTTGATTAGCATAGCTTTGTAATAAGCTGTGAAATCAGGAAGTGTTAGTCCTTCTATTCTGTTCCTTGTTAAGACTGGCTTGGCCATTCTGGGTCCCTTGCATTTCCATATAATCTTTAGGATTAGTTTATCAATTTCTGCAAAAACAAAAAGAAACACACACACTCCTGGGATTTTGATAGGAATTTTGTTGAATTTGTACACCTATTTAGGGAATATTGCCATCTTAATAGTATTAAGTCTTCCAATCCATGAATATGGGATATCTTTCCATTATATAGACCTTCTTTAATTTCTATGATTTTTATAGTTACCACTATTCATGTCTTGCACTGTTTATTAATTTTGTTCCTAAATATTTTATTCCTTTTGATGCTATTTAAATGGAATTGTTATTTTAAATATTTTCAGGTTATTCATAATCAATGTATAGAAATAGATTTTATCATTTGGTTTTATTTGTTATTCCAGTTTTATTGAGCTGTAACTGACATACAGCATTGTATAAGTTTAAAGTGTACAGCATAATGATTTGACTTGTGTACATCATGAAATGATTATCATAGTAAGGTTAGTGAGCATCCATTATCTTATATAGATAAAAAAGAAAAGAAAGAAAAAATATTTTCCCCTGATGAGACCTCTTAGTATTTACACTCTTAACAACCTTCATATATAATTTATAGCTGTGTTTATTATATTAATCATATTGTACATCTGTAGTACTTTTTAATCCTTGTTATGCAGTTTTATTTATTTATTTGGCTGTGCTAGATCCTTGTTGCTGCATAGGCTTTTCTTTAGTTGTGGCAAGCAGGGGCCACTCTAGTTGTGGCGTATGGGCTTCACATTGCAGCACCTTCTCCTGTTGTGGAGCACAGGCTCTAGAGCGTTTGGGCTTCAGTAGACACAGCTCCAGGACTCCAGAACACAGTTTCAGTGGTTTGGGATGGAGTGGGTGTGGCTCCAGGACTCCAGAACACAAGCTCAGTAGTTGTGGCATATGGGCTTAGTTGTCCCAGGCATGATGGATCTTCCTGGACCAGGGAACGAGCTTGTGTCTCCAGCATTGGCAGGTGGATTCTTTACCACTGAACCACCAGGGAAGCCTCACTTACTTCAGTTCAGTTCAGTTCAGTCACTCAGTTTTGTTTGACTCTTTGCAACCCCATGGACTGCAGCACGCCAGGCCTCCCTGTCCATCACCAACTCCCGGAGTTTACTCAAACTCCAATCTGTTGAGTTGGTGATGCCATCCAACCATCTCATTCTCTGTCGTCCCCTTCTCCAGCCTTCAATATTTCCCAGCATCAGGGTCTTTTCCAATGAATCAGTTCTTTGCATCAGGTAGCCAAAGTATTGGAGCTTCAGCTTCAGCATCAGTCCTTCCAATGAATATTCAGGATTTATTTCCTTTAGGATTGACTGCTTTGATCTCCTTGCAGTCCAAGGGACTCTCAAGTCTCCTCCAACACCACAGGTCAAAAGCATCAATTCTTCAGTACTCAGCAAAGCTCAGCTCACTTACTTAAAACAGAAAATGTGTACCTTTTGACCACCTTCTTATAGTTCTCCTTCCCTCATCCCCCCACCTATAGTAAAGCACAAATCTTCTCTTTTTCTGTGAATTTTTTGTTTTTTGAAGCATAATTGACCCACAACACTATGTTGGTTCCTGGTGCATAACATAGTGTTTTGATATTTCTATACATTACAAATTACAATTGATTTTTGTATAGTGATCTTGTACTCTTTGGGCTTCCCAGGTGGTGCTTGTGGTAAAGTACCTGCCTACCAATGCAGGAGACATAAGAGATGTGGATTTGATCCTTGGGTCGGAAGATCCCCTGGAGGAGGGCATGGCAACCCACTCCAGTATTCTTATCTTGAGAAATCCATGGACAGAGAAGCTTGGTGGGCTACAGTCCATAGGGTTGCAAAGAGTCAGAGATGTGTGAAGTGACTTAACACATACTCTGCAACCTTGCTAAATCATTTATTATTTTGAATGGTTTTTTTAGTGGATTCCTTGAGATATTCTGCATATAAGATCATGTCATCTACAAACAGGGACAGTTTATTTATTCCCTTCCAATCTAGATGCTTTTTATTTCTTCATTGTCTAACTGCCCTGGCTAAAACATCTACTACAGTGTAAAATAGAAGTGGCAGGAGTAGACATTTTGTCTTGTTCCTTATCCTAGGAGGTAAGAATTCAGACTTTCACTATTCAATATCATGTTTACTGTGGGTTTTTCACAGATGCCCTTTATGAGGTTAAGGAAATTCATTTCTATTCCTACTTTGTTGCGTGGTTGTTTATTTTTTAGTATTTATTCATTTTGGCTGCATTGCATCATTGTTGCCATGCACAGGCTTTCTGTAGTTGTGGTGCATAGGCCTCTAGTTGTTATGGCTTCTCGCGTTGTGGAGCATGGACTCTAGGGTTCGCAGGCTTCAGTAGTTGCAGCACACGGGCCCTGTTGCCCTGTGGCAGGTGGGATCTTCCCAGAGCAGGGCTCTAAGTGGTGTCCCTTGCATTGCAAGGTAAATTCTTAACCACTGGACCAGCAGGGAAGCCCTGTTTTAATCATGAAATGCTGTTTGGTTTTGCCAAGTGCTTTTTCTATTGAGATGATCATATGGGTTTTGTACTTTATTCTGCTAATATGGTGTACTACACTGATTTTTTGTATGTTAAACCAATCTTATCTGCATCCTGAGAAATCTGTATGCAGGTCAAGAAGCAACAATTAGAAATGAACATGGAACAACAGACTGGTTCCAAATCAGGAAAGGAGTACGTCAAGGCTGTATATTGTCACCCTGCTTATTTAACTTATATGCAGAGTACATCACGTGCTATGCTGGGCTAGATGAACCGCAAGCTGGAATCAAGATTGCTGGGAGAAATATCAATAACCTCAGGTATCCCGATGACACCACCTTTATGGCAGAAAGTGAAGAAGAACTAAAGAGCCTCTTGATAAAAGTGAAAGAATAGACTGAAAAAGTTGGCTAAAAACTCAACATTCAGAAAAGTAAGATCATGGCATCTGGTCCCATCACTTCATGGCAAATAGATGGGGAAACAATGGAAACAGGGACAGACTATTTTTTTCGGCTCCAATATCACTGCAGATGGTGACTGCAGCCATGAAATTAAAAGACGCTTACTCCTTGAAAGAAAAGTTATGACCAACCTAGATAGCATATTAAAAAGCAGAGACATTACTTTGCTGACAAAGGTCCATGTAGTCAAAGCTATGGTTTTTCCGGTAGTCATGTATGGATGTGAGAGTTGGACTGTAAAGAAAGCTGAGTGCTGAAAAATTGATGCTTTTGACCTGTCGTGTTGGAGGAGACTCTTGAGAGTCCCTTGGACTGCAAGGAGATCCAACCAGTCCATCCTAAAGGAAATCAGTCCTGAGTATTCATTGGAAGGACTGATGCTGAAGTTGAAACTCCAATACTTTGGCCACCTGATATGAATAACGGACTCATTGGAAAAGACCCTAACTCTGGGAAAGATTGAAGGCTGGAGGAGAAGGGGATGATAGAGGATGAGAAGACTGGATGGCATCACTGACTCAATGGACATGAGTTTGAGCAAGCTCCAGGAGTTGGTGATGGACAGGGAGGCCTGGGAGGTGTGCTGCAGTCTTTGGGTTCGCAAAGAGTCACATGTGACTGAGCAACTGAAGTGAAACCAACCTTACATTCCTAGAATAAATCTTATTTAAGTACTACTATTAGTCTCTCAGTCATGTCTGACTCTTTGCAACCCCATGTACTGTAGCCCGCCAGGCTTCTCTGTCTATAGGATTGTTTAACCTATATGCTGAGCACATCATGAGAAATGCCTGGGCTGGATGAGTTACAAGCTGGAATCAAGATAAGCAGGAGAAACATCAACAACCTCAGATATGCAGATGATGCCACTCTAATGGCAGAAAGCAAAGAGGAACTAAAGAGCTTCTTGATTAGGGTGAAGGAGGAGAGTGAAAGAGCCGGCTTCAGACTGAAAAAACTAAACTGAAAAAAGCTAAACTAAGCTAGACTAAAAAAGCTGGCTTAGTTAAAAAAACTAAGATCATGGCATCTGGCCCCATTACTCCATGGCAAATAGAGGGGGGGAAAAGGTGGAAGTAGTGACAGATTTCCTCTTCTGGGGCTCCAAAGTCACTGTGGATGGTGACTGAAGCCATGAAATCAGAAGACAATTGCTTCTTGGCAGGAAAGCAATGAGAAAGCTAGACAATGTGTTGAAGAGCAGAGACACTACTCTGCTGGCAAAGGTCCGTATAGTCAAGGCTATGGTCTTCCCATGTGAGAAGACCTGTGAGACCTGGACTGTAAAGAAAGCAGAACACCAAAGAATTGATGCTTTTGAACTATGGTGCTTGAGAAGATTCCTGAAAGTCCCTTGGACAGCATGGAGATCAAACC
Source organism: Bos grunniens (assembly GCF_055505025.1). Classification (NCBI taxonomy): domain Eukaryota; kingdom Metazoa; phylum Chordata; class Mammalia; order Artiodactyla; family Bovidae; genus Bos; species Bos grunniens. Next base: position 2,105,981 of record NC_141188.1, on the reverse strand, counting down.
AGGCAATCTTAAGGGAGACAAACCCTGAATATTCACTGGAAGGACTGATGCTGCAGCTGATGCTCCAGTATTTTGGTCACCTGATATGAACAGGAAACTATTGGAAAAGTCCCTGATGCTGGGAAAGATTGAGGGCAGAAGAAGAGGGTGTCAGAGAATGAGATTGCTGGATGGCATCACCAGTGCAGTGAACATCAACTTGGGCAGACTCTGGGAGATGGTGAGGGACAGGGAGGCCTGGCATCTGCAGTCCATGGGGTCATGAAGAGTCAGACATGACTGGGCAACTGAACAACTCAGTCGTGTCCAACACTTTGCGACCCATGTACTGTAGCCCTCCAGGCTCCTCTGTCTGTGGGATTTCCCAGGCAAGAATAGTGGACTGGGTTGCCATTTCCTTCTCCAGGGGATCTTTCTGACCCAGGGATTGAACATAGGTCTCCTGCATTGCAGGCAGATTCTTTTATCTTCTGAGCCACCAGGGAAGCTAAGTCCTATTTGGTCTCAGTAGTTTTTCAAAATATATTGCTGAATTTGGTTTGCTAGTATTTTATTGAAGGTTTTGTGTCTATAACTCACAAAGGATATTGGTCTGTAGTTTTCTTGCAGTATCTTTGTCTGATTTTGGTATAGGGGTGAAAGGTTGTTGCTGAATCACACAAAGACGCTGGGATTCTTGGCCCCTGGAGGAGAAGAATTCAATCCGGGGCCAGAGACGAGGCTTGATCACTCAGAGCTTTTGTGTAATAAAGTTTTATTAAAGTATAAAGGAGATAGACAAAGCTTCTGACATAGGCATCAGAAGGGGGCAGAAAGAGTACCCCCCTGCTAGTCTTCAGCTGGATGTTATATAGTCACTAGCAGTCTGTTAATGAAAGAAAGGAATGTCTTAAAACTCAGAATGGCACCAGGCCCCTCACCCATAACATGCATTTTGGGATAATCTTGGCACCAACTGGTTCATCCTGGGCCATAGAATGATTAACTTGAATCTTGAAGAAGGGCCGATCACCATACAAATAGTTTTGTTTACATAGATTAGGGGAACAATATCTGAGTATAACATACTAGTTTGTCAAGTAGGTTCTGAGCCAAGAGGCTGAACCGACTTGAAGACAGAGTTTGGGGTAAATGCATAGTACATTAGCATAGCTTAAGACAAACATTTCCATAAGGAAAAGGCATTGGTTAACTTCAGGTGAAACCAGGTGTCATTATGGCAACACAGTATTTTAAGAGAAACCTCTTTTTAAATTTGAATAGAGAAGGAAAAAATAATCGCTAGTTTGCTTCCTCCTGCCGCTTAAGAGAGAGAAAAATGTCTGACACTTGCAGGCTATTTTCTCCGTTTGGAGACCCCTGGCCTTCCTGCCTGTTACCCTCTCATTCCCCCCTTTTCTTTTAGGAGAATTATGTTGCCTAGGGAAAAGGGGCGTTGTTCTCGTTCATAACTGCTTCCGAGCTGACAAGGAGCGTTGTCCCTAAATTGGTGAGGCAACATATTCTCCTAATTCTCATACTGAGGATATCTGATCCAGGGGCCCCAAATAGTAGTTGGAGGAAGGTGCAGCAGTAGCAGGAGTTTGAGCAACCATTTGTAACTTAAAAGCTTTTATGCGGCTAGAAACAAATCTAGTTACACAGTTACAGATGTAAGGCAACATAGTCATTAAAACAAGTTAAAATCAAAATTAAAAGTCACATTATGTCCATAGTTAAAGTGCAATGTGTTGCACCAGTCCATTTTAGGGTTGGTAGATGTCATCAGATGAAGAGGCATCACATGTGATTGTTGTCGAAGGTATTCACAGACTTATTCACAGACTTGGAGAAAGTCTTTTCCTTGAAGTGGAGATGTCCACCATGGGAAGCCTTCCACTGATGAAGAGGGGAGTGTTCCACAGACCCAGCAGTTAGACCGATTGTAGAATGCTGCATAGGAGTGAACCCAGGACAGGAAGGCATTGTCTTGAGGATCAAACGGCACACTCAGGATTTTTGGAGTCAGCAGAAGTAGGCTCACATAGATTTTCAGGCCTGTCTGAAAAGTACAAAGTCAGAGCATAGAAAGTAAAGACATAAAATGAAGTCACTTAGTTTTGGTCAGGGTGCCACCTCTTAACTCGAGTGTGATGTACCCACGAATCAATTCCTGGCACTTTGACAACTGTGGGAAAAGAAAGAATAACCTGGTAAGGGCCTTCCCAGAGGGGCTCGAGGGATGGGCCCTCAGATCCCAATGTTTTTATGAGGACCTCGGTTCCTGGCTCAAATAGAGGCTTGCTTGACTCAGAGGCTGGGTCAGGAGTCGTCTCCCGGAGTTCTGTTAATGCCTGTTGAAAAGCTGAGAGCTGAGTTACATAACTAGTTAATTCCAAGGCTTTGGGGTCTATAAGAATGTCTGTGCGTAAAGGCCTTCCTTGAATGCATTTAAAGGGGGACGGTCCCTCCTTTTTTGGGGCAGTTCAAGCCCTCATTAAAGCTATGGGTAGGACTTTAATCCAATTGTCCTGCGTCTCTTGAGTCAATTTTCGCAAATGTCTTTTGATAATGTCATTACCTTTTTCAACCTTTCCTGAGGATTGGGGTCTCCAGGAACAGTGTAAGTGATATTCTATTCCTAGAGTTTTAGATACCCCCTGAGTTACAGCAGCTTTAAAGGTGGAGCCATTGTCACTCTGAAGGCTCTGTGGCAGCCCAAACCTGGGGATAATTTCATGGATTAAAATCTTTATAACCTCCTTATCCTGTTCCCTATGACAGGGAAAAGCCTCAATCCATCCAGTAAAAGTATCTACCCAAACTTGTAAGCAAGAATATCCATTGGCTTTTGGCATATGAGTAAAATCAATTTCCCAGTCCTCTCCAGGATACTTCCCACTTCGTTGTAATCCAGATTTTGCTAGCTTTTCAGTCTTTGGGTTATTTTTCTGACAAACCTTACACCTTTTGATAATATTTTTTTAAGTTTTTATTACATTTTTACCTTCAAACAAATGAGAAGCCATTTAGTAAGTACTCTCTGCACCCAAATGAACACTCTGATGTGAATCCTTAAGAATTTTCTACTGAGCATTTTCAGGAATTATTAATCGTCCATCCTCGGACTGTAACCATTCTTTATCAGTAATCTTTGTTCCTCTTTTTTCGTATCTTTCTAATTCTTCCTCAGTATGTTGTGGTTTTTTCTGTTCTACAGGACCTGTCCAGATCAAAGGTGTCTGCAGTGAAGGGGTCTCATAAAGTGTCGCTTTTCTGGCTTGACCGTCAGCCAACTGATTACCTTTGGCTACTTTACTCCCATCCCTGTTGTGCCCTTTTCAATGCATAACAGCTACTTCTTTAGGACAATATATAGCAGTTAAAAGTCTCTTGATCTCTCTGAAATGCTTAATAGGTTTTCCTGTTGCTGTTTTAAACTGTCTTTCTTTCCATATTGCAGCATGAACATGTAAAGTCAAATAAGCATACTTAGAATCTGTGTAGATTTTACCCGCTGCCCTTTGCTTAACTCTAGAGCTCGGGTGAGTCACAAGCTCTGCTAACTGAGCACTGGTTCCCTGGGGGAGAGATTTTTCTTCCAAAACCTGTTCAGCAGTCACCATGGCGTAACCTGCTTTACGCTTTCCATCCCGAACAAAAGAACTGCCATCTGTAAATATTTCCATGTCAGGATTTTCTAATGGTGTATCCATTAGATCCTCCCGAGCTGCATAGTTAGGAATTGGGAACAATTGTGATCGGGTGTTTCATTTTCCTTTTCAGGAAGGAAAGTGGCAGGATTTAAATTTCCACAAACTCTGAGCTTAGTTACAGGTCTTTCTAACAACAATGACTGATATTTAGGAAGCCTACTGTCTGTCATCCAAATATTAACCTTAGAATTTAAGATTCCACTCACATCATGAGAAGTCAGTACAGTAAGTTTTCGTCCATTAATTATTTTTAAAGCTTCAGGTGTTAATAAAGCTGCTGCCACAATTACTCTTAGGCAGTGGGGCCACCCACATGAAATTACATCTAATTCTCTGCTTAGATAAGCAATAGGTTGCTGGTGAGGCCCTCGGGTTTGTGTCAAAACTCCCAAGGCCATACCTTTTCTTTCAGTGACAAACAAATTAAATTCTGACCCTGTGGGCAAGCTCAGAGCTGGAGCTTGCAGGAAAGCAGTCTGAAGAACCTTAAAAGCCTTTTGAGTTTCTGGAGACCAAACCAATTTGTCAGTTTGGGCCTGTTGAGTTTCAGCTATAAGTTTCTATAAAGACCAGGCAAGTTCTCCATAACCCGGAATCCAAATGCAACAGTAACCTGTGATTCCCCAAAATCCTCTCAATTGTCTTAAAGTCATAGGTAGGGGGTGATTTAGTATAGGTTTAATTCTCTCAGGGCCTATGGCCCTAGTCCCTTCTGATAAGATTAGGCCGGTCTATCAAACCGATTGTTGACACAGCTGAGCCTTTTCTCTTGATGCCTTGTAACCACAGCCTGCCAGAAAGTTTAAGAAATCTTCTGAGGCTCCCAAACAAGCTTCCTCTGTCTCAGCACAGAGCAAAATATCATCTACATATTTTTAACACCACCGCTTTAGAGCTATTAAAGTTTTGTAGATCCAGTGACAAACTTTGTCCAAATAAGTGAGGACAGTCACGAAATCCCTGGGGCAAAACTGTCCAGATTGACTGAGAAGCTGGATGCATAGGGTCTTCAAAGGCAAATAGAAATTGACTTTCTTTCACCAAAGGCACTGAATAGAAGGCATCTTTCAAATCAATTACTGAGAAATATTTGGCTCCTTCAGGAATTTCAGACAATAGAGTATAAGGATTAGGCACCACAGGGTGTAAAGGAACTACAGCCTCATTTATTATACGTAAATCTTGAACTAGTCTCCATTTACCATTTGATTTCTTTATACCCTAAATAGGAGTGTTGCAAGGACTGTTACAGGGAATTAGTAGTCCCTGCTCCTTTAAATTTTTGATGATGGATTTTAACCCTTCCTTAACCTCAGGTTTCAGTGGATACTGCTTCTTATGTGGAAATAAGTGAGGGTCTTTGAGTTTGACAACTACAGGAATAGCATTTTGTGCTTGACCCACAGATTTTCCATCAGCCCATATTCTAGGATTTATATTTTGTTCAGCTAAAGGGAGAGAAACGGAGGGCTCCATATTCATGAAAACAGAGACATGGACCTTGCTCAGTATATCCCTCCCCAAAAGGGTGAGGGAGATTCTGGCACGATCAGAAACTCGTGTGAAAATAGCACAGAATCCCAGTTGCAAGATAAAGAATAACTGAAATAATACCTTTTGGCTCATCCAGACAGTCCCATTACGGAAGCGGATCGGGAAGAAAGTGGGCCAGGGGCTTCAGTAAGCACACAGTAAGTTGCCCCAATATCTAAAAGGAAATCGACGGATTGGACCCCCACAATTAGTAATACCTGGGGTTCCTCAGGTGTCATTAGGACAGGAGCTTGTGTGGGGACCCCAGGGCACCTTCAGTCCTGATTGTCTTGAGAGTCCGACTCCGGAGACCTATGCCTCTGGGGGCAGTCTCTCTTCCAATGTGGTCCTTTGCAGACCGGACATGGAGCCGGGGGCAGCTTAGATGCCTGAGGGCAATCCCGCTTGAGGTGCCTCTCCTTTCCACAGTAATAGCAAGCCCATCCCTTTTCACCTAGGTCCCTCTGGGCATCTTTCTCAGGCTGTTAAAGAAAGTTTTTCTTAGCCATTGCAAAGGCTTCCACCTTTTCCTTTGTCTTTTTTTGCCTTTCTTTCTTTTCCTCATATTCCCTACCATGATAGACTGTCTGAGCCAGTTGTAACAGAGTATCTAAAGACTGATTTGGTCCATACGCCCATTTTAATAGCTTACGGTGGATATCTGGAGCCGACTGAGTGAGAAATCTTTTAAGATCACTTTTTCTTGTTCTTTACAGAACCAGTCTAATTGTAAAACAGTATTATACTTAAGAGACCCTCCAACTGGCCACCATTCGTCGTCCTCCAATGGATACCGTGGCCATGCAGTATCACATTGGAAGACCAGGTGTGTCTTCTTTAAGCCTTGGGGATCAAATCTATCCCAGTTTTTCAGGATACAGTTCAAAGGAGTGGGGCCGGAATTGTTAGCTCCCATCTGTAAGAGAGAAAAAAAGCGATCAGCACCATTTTTCTACCAGAGGCGTCCCTCCCTGCTCTAGATGGGGGTGTAGACAGACTTTACACCAAAAGCTTTTCCTTCCTGGTTGGACTTAGTCTGTCCCTTACTGACGCAGGCGCCGTCCTCGTCCCTCCTGGTTCTACCACCGAGATGGGGTGAGGATGTACCAGGGGTAGACCTGATAGCATCTCTACCTGACGTCCAGCTCTTCACCCTTAACCTTGCTTGCCTCTGATGTTACCCGGGGTGAATCAGAGTAACCTTCCGGAATGCCTCCCAAGCTAAGACTGCTGGGGGAAACAGTCATCACCTGAGTGCCTATGCACAACCCTGAGTATATTCCTGACCACAATAAGACCGATATGAACATAAAGCTGAGATGTTCTTTCCAAGCATCACCACACCAGTATAAGAGCCTCCTCTGGTCCACTAAGAGCCAGTGTTACCAAAGGGAAAAAACCCATTGTAGTCCCAATCTGAGTAACCTTTAACCTCTGAGATGTTTTTGGAGCTAGAGATCCACCTAGTTTCTGAACTTCCAATTCTTAGTGAGGCTAGGCACTTTCTTGATTACCAATCCAAGTTTGGGACCTAAGCCACAGTACACAGTAACGGTATAGATCACAAGTCCCTTGAAAGTCTATGATCCGATAGATTAGGTTAGTACTTCTAATTCCCAAGGAGTTATGAAATGGTCAAAGAGACCAAAAAGATTGACCGAGAAAGGAGAGTTCGGTCCACACGCTTTGCCCATTTCTGGTCGGTTCCCGAAGGAGACATTGGGTGCCTCTTGGGATTGACAGGTTTCTGCCGTAAGCCGTATGAGATCACCGTGGAACCGCAGAGCAGGGCTCCTCACTTGCTTCACGCAGGGCATGTCATTCATTCTCACAAGCACATGGTAGCGTTAGTAAAGCACAGCAGGTGCTCGCTAAGAGAACAAAGAACTAAAGCTCCAAGCATCCTTACCTTGTCCTGAAGGATCCCGGATGAGCCCCCAAGATGAAAGGTTGTTGTTGAATCACGCAAAGATGCCGGGATTCTTGGCCCCTGGAGGAGAAGAATTCAATCCGGGGCCAGAGACGAGGCTTGATCACTCAGAGCTTTTGTGTAATAAAGTTTTATTAAAGTATAAAGGAGATAGACAAAGCTTCTGACATAGGCATCAGAAGGGGGCAGAAAGAGTACCCCTCTGCTAGTCTTCAGCTGGATGTTATATAGTCACTAGCAGTCTGTTAATGAAAGAAAGGAATGTCTTAAAACTCAGAATGGCACCAGGCCCCTCACCCATAACATGCATTTTGGGATAATCTTGGCACCAACTGGTTCATCCTGGGCCATAGAATGATTAACTTGAATCTTGAAGAAGGGCCGATCACCATACAAATAGTTTTGTTTACATAGATTAGGGGAACAATATCTGAGTATAACATACTAGTTTGTCAAGTAGGTTCTGAGCCAAGAGGCTGAACCGACTTGAAGACAGAGTTTGGGGTAAATGCATAGTACATTAGCATAGCTTAAGACAAACATTTCCATAAGGAAAAGGCATTGGTTAACTTCAGGTGAAACCAGGTGTCATTATGGCAACACAGTATTTTAAGAGAAACCTCTTTTTAAATTTGAATAGAGAAGGAAAAAATAATCGCTAGTTTGCTTCCTCCTGCCGCTTAAGAGAGAGAAAAATGTCTGACACTTGCAGGCTATTTTCTCCGTTTGGAGACCCCTGGCCTTCCTGCCTGTTACCCTCTCAGGGGCCTCATGGAATGAGTTGATAAGTCACTAGTCCAGCCAAGAAAAATCGATTATTTGACCAAAGCTCTCCATTTCTCCTTTCATTTCCTCTAAAAGTATCTAATCATTAAGAAGATGGAAATAAATAGGCTAAATCATCTCTGAGTTAATCAGACATCTTGAATAATATTTTATCTTTAGAAACTGAATTCTTCATTTTAAAAATGACTAAACATAAGCATTAAAAAACGCAGTCTGGAATTCTCAAGAAAGGGCAAGACAGATGTTTAGTGGGAAAAGATGTTCCTATGTCTCCTAATTGGGAAAGGATACACATGGCCAAACAGAGCCCTCATTCCTGTGGAGCAACTGTCTTGAGTTGAAAAGAAGGCAGTTTGACAGAACTAATTGTTACTAATAAAAAATTATTGAAGAGCCTTATTACTCTTCTAGAAGGATTTGCATTTTTAAAAGAAGAAATGTTTTAAATCAAGTGTAAGACAATGTTAAAGTGAGACTTTCTCTCAAATTTCAGCAGAGGCCCCAAGTTGAAGATAAATGTACACTAGACTAATAGCAAGAATAAATAACAGCTAAGGTAGGAAACTTCTTAGAACTGCCTGAAACTGAAAGAGGAGAGTAGAGTTTTAGTAGAGTAGAATAGAGTGGAGACTGAAAGAGGATGTAGTGTTTTACTATTCTATCTCTAGGTCATAAAAAGGCTCTTGAGAAAGCATTGCCTTGCAAAATGGGTTTATTCAGGAATAGCAAAATCTGCGATTTAAAACAGGCAATCAATGGCAAAAGACAAGTCCAGAGAACAAAAGAGAAGAATCTCTTTTATAGAGGAGAAGGGAGAGATGAAGGTGAAAGAGGAATGAAGAAGCTGGCTTAATACTCAGAACATTCAAGAAACTAAGATCATGGCATTCAGTCCCGTCACTTCATGGCAAATAGATGGGGAAACAATGGCAACTATGACAGACAGTATTTCCTTGAGCTCCAAAATCACTGCGGACAGCAACTGCAGCCATGAAATTAAAAGACACTTGCTCCTTGGAAGAAAAGCTATGACAAACCTAGGCAGCGTTATTAAAAAGCAGAGACATTACTTTGTTGACAAAGGTCCCTATAGTCAAAGATACGGTTTTTCCAGTAGTCGTGTACTGATGTGAGAGTTAAGACCATAAAGAAGGTTGAGTGCTGAAGAATTGATGCTTTTGAACTGTGGTGTTGGAGAAGACTCTTGAGAGTCCCTTGGACTGCAAGGAGATCAAATTCTAAAGGAAATCAATTCTAAAGGAAATCAACCCTGAATATTCATTGGAAGGACTGATGCTGAAGCTCCTATACTTTGACCACCTGATGAGAAGAGCAGGTTCATTGGAAAAGACTCTTTTGCTGGGAAAGATTGAAGGCTGGAGGAGCAGGGGAGGACAGAGGTCAAGATGGTTGGATGGCATCACCGACTCAATGGACATGAGTTTGAGCAAACCCTGGGAGATGGTGAAGGACGGTGCAGCCTGACATGCTGCAGTCCGTGAGGCCGCAGAGTCAGACACGACTGAGCGACTGAACAACAAAGGGGGAGCTGGGCATGGCTTGTAATAAAGAGTCCTTTGGAGGGAACCTGGATTTGGAAGTAGAGGCTTCCTATTAGCTGGGTTGCTTCCAGACTGGGAGGACGGTTTCCTTCCTTGTAGGCAGTGAGGTTGTGCCCTTCTTCCTGCTGGGTCTCCAATCAAGGGAGAGTGGTGCCCAGCACTATCCCTTCTGGCTTCCCAAGTCTATCTTAAGTGAGGTTTCTGCGTGTTGATTTTCACACTTCTCACGCTGAGACTGGCCTGCAACCTCCCGCACCGGACAGGCCCCACACTCTATCATCTAGACTCTGCTCCTGCAGGAGGCTCCACCAAAGCCGTCCATCTAGGCGCCATTTGCCCTTCAGGCGGCTTCTCCCAGAGTTCTCGGCCTCTGGACCTAATGCTGGAAGTGCGGGCTCGGCCTAGTTGGATGGGGCAGGGCTCGCAGAGGAGCTGGTTGTGGGCTTTGGGGTGGGGTGGGGCGGGGCGCCGGGACGGGGGCGGGGCGGGGCAAGGCTGGGGCTGGCTCCGGAGGGGAGGGGCGGGGCTTTGCGCTCTTTGACCTGAGTCTTCACTGACCAGGTTTTGCCTGGGAGGTTGGGTTGGCTGGAGCGTCCCTTAAATCTGGAGTCTTTTTAAAAGGTAAATGTACCCTTAGAATGTTGCGATGTTGGGGGAGACTGGATCGAGCTCTGCCGCATAGACATGACTGACCTTGGACTTCACATGGGGCAGGTGGGCAGCATTAGTCTCCTAAGACCCTTCTGGGCCCCCAGGGCACAATCCTGAAGAATTTATTAAGGAAACTCCAGTGTTGTTATTTTTACCTCCCTTGTTCCAGAGAAGACTTAAGGTGGCTTCAGAGATTCTCAAGGTCATTTTGGACAGGTATGTACTTTTTTTCTAAACTCTAGGCAGTTGGCAGATTAAGCTTTAAATGAATAAGATTCAGGTACCCACATCAGATTTTACAGTTTATTCCCTATATTAGTCAAATTTTAATTTTTTAATCTTGCCTTTCTTTTCTCTGATATTTAGCAAGCCCTGACAAACCATTTCTTAGGAGGGAAGCAACCGTTTTTTGCTGAGACACATTGTGACAGTGTTGGTTTAAAGTTGCATTCGATTTGTTGGTAACCTGGTGACTGGAGAAACCTCACACCAAGGGTGTAAACAGTGCAGTTTTCATTAAGTGAAATGAAATGGCAAACACACACTCAAGGATATGCCTTTTGGTATATCCTAATCTTCAGGTCCCTTTATCTAATCATGCATGAATAGATGATTTGCAGCAAATCTAGAATATCAGCATAAGGATGATTTTAAAAAGCAGAGGGGCTAAACATGGCATCCCCTACTCTTTGTTACAGAGATCTTTTTTTTTTTTTTTCCCCAGTCTGTTTTTCTGAGCCTCTTTGGAGCAGAATCAGGGCTCTGTAGAGGACAGAGAACAAACAATTGTGATTTCATCCCCATGGAAAAGGCAGAGAGCTGCTCCATAGGTGAGACTGTGGTAGCCACGCGTTCCGGGAAACAAACTCAGAAGGACAATGCAGATAGTGGTGTGCAGTTTATTACACTGGCAGGCCCAAGGCAGAGTCTCCTCTTAACCAACGACCCTGACCAGTTTTTGTGAAAACCTTATATACCCTAAGTGTATTTGATCAAACCCACCTCCCCAAATTCCTTGAAACTAGTCTGGACAAGGTAAAAGAGAGAGATGATCAAAGTTAACCCATGATTCTTGTGTCATAAGTCTAGGTAGTTAAACAGTGGACATTTATCAATAGGCCTGTGGTCATATCCCGATAAACATAATGGAATTTACGACTTTGTTCTGTTACAGAGATAATTAGCATATTCTTTTATGCAACAGAGAGTCCAAGTACAAGTCCTGAGGCTCTTTTATCTGAGGGGATCTGGTTTTCCATTGGTATTCCATTTCTATAGACCCCGGGCACAAAGTTCAGAGTCCATTGGGAGGGTGACCATGTGTGTAGCCTAATGTTTGCAGTGTGGCGTAAGATGGAGTCCAGCTCTGTCTGTTTCCTCCTTCAAGATGAGGATAGACTTTGAAAGGAACTAGAGAGAGGATCCGGAGAAGGCAATGGCACCCCACTCCAGTACTCTTGCCTGGAAAATCCCATGGACGGTGGAGCCTGGTAGGCTGCAGTCCATGGGGTCGCTAAGAGTCAGACACGACTGAAGTGACTTAGCAGCAGCAGCAGAGAGATGATCAGAGGACAGAGTGGCAGGGAGAGAAGACAAGTCAGTGGGTGCCAGTTTGAAGCAAGTCTTGGCATGTTGGAGATGTGAGGATGATGGGAGGGTATTGGACTCGTCTTTCAAATACTGCAAGGAAGCTTCGTGAGGAAATAGAGTTTTAAGAAAATTTTTAAAAATTTTACTGTGCTATATGAATTCAGTCTCTCTTTTTGGTGTAAGTTTGTTTCTAGACACTTAGCTAGATGTCTAAATTGTTCTTCAGATTTGAACATTAGTAACCCCCTTCACTGAAGGCTTGCCCTTGGTCCTGCAGGCTCTGAATGCTCTCTTTCATTATCTGGGCCAGATAATGTTTGCAGAATACCAGGTGCAAGGCTGTGTGTTCCCCTCACTCTGCGTTGGAGGAGAGCAAGTTTTAGAGAGAATCACAGTTAGGCGAGTGGCCTGAACCAGCACCTGTGGTCCGCTTTTTGTCCTCCTTCCTGCCCGCACCCCATCTTCGTTTCTTTCTCTCTGTTCCCAAAACTAAAAATATTTTTTTGGTTGCAGTTGGTTTTTATTTTCATTTTTGGTTTTAAGTTATAAAGCTCTCTCTTACTCCCCTCCCCCTTCCTGGCCCCACCCTTGCCCCTTCTGTGACCTGAAGTCCTCTCACCTGGGTCACCTGGTGCTCCCTGCCCCGCCCTGCTCTGGGCTCAGAGTTCAGCTGGGCAGCCACGGTGACTGGCCAGGGATCTACATGCCTTTCTCTGCACCTCCCTCATGAGTGCCATGCACGTGTCCATCTTACTTTTCCTTGAAAGAAGAGGTTGGAAGTTCATTCTACTTTATTTTTCTTTCTGGATCTCAATTTTAAAGAGGCTTTAAAAGAAGAAAATCCTGAGTTTAAAGCCTTGGGTCTGTGGAAGGCAATTTCAGCAAAGTTAATACAAAGTCTTTTATTTTTTAATTGAGCAATCATTTTGCAAGGAGAAAACTAATTTTAAATCCGTGTTAGCAGTTCAAATTAAACAGTGCAAGGAGCATGCACATAGCAGTTAGAAAATATACATGTCTGAACTATCATTCTCTTAAAACAAAGCTGTAAAATTTTTTATTTTTCCAAATTTCACCCATGGGTTTATCTTTTGACTTGGATAAAATGTGGGTGCCTAACAATACACCTTCTTTGTGGTGAGTTCCTTTATTGTCAGAATGTCCTAACCAACCATCGTGTCAATACTGGGCATCCAAGGATGCCTGCTAGAGGCAAGTCCACTTACCTCCCTGTGTGCAGAAATTAGCGGAGGAGAATGAGATGTGATCTCAGGGCGCAGCTGTAAAATACACCTGCTGATATCATGTCAGTTTCACCAAGAACCCAGGAAGCCTGGGAGCCCTTCGATCAGCCGCAGAGCGGTGCTGGAGCCAATGTTCTCTCTTTCAATCCTGCCCGCCCCTCTGAGCACCAGGGTCAGCAGCAGGTAGGATCCATGCTCCCTTCTAGGAAAGCAGTTAATGGGGATCCCACTTCCTGTCTCATGCTCCTTGGCTAGATGCCTGACTGTGAGTGGAGATGGTTAGAGGCTGGTGCTGGTGAAAGGAGTTATGGAGCAAGGGACAGAGCCCAGGGACGGGGTGAGCTCCTGAATCTGCCCAATGCTTCCACCCCCCACTACTGCCATCTCCCCCCACTTCGACTCTCATCTCCTCTTCACCTTTGGAGAGGCTACAAGTCACGTGGATGGTCTTGGATTTTCACTATGTACACCCACTGACAGTAATGGCATGATGGATGTGTGTCATTGCTCCATAACCAACTTGAAGCAGGCAGGAATTGAGCCTGCTCTCTGTAAAACTAAAGTCTTATCCTGAATGAAGCTCTTTTAATCTTTTACTCAAAGTCCAAGAAGTAACACAAGTTTTTTTTGTTTTTTGTTTTTTTTTAACTCTTTCGCTGTTTATTTATTTTGCTTTTTATTTTGTTCTGAAATACATAATGGAAAAGAAGAAGGCAAGACTACACAGACATGCTACTGGCATACTGCAATGAACCACAGGTTAAAATGAAACTCTTACACATTTCTTAGACACAGCTTGACTTGTATATTTTAAGACTCCTTCAGTTGGAGAAAGAAATTCTATCATTGGAGTTGACAGAGACATTTGTAGAACAGCAGTGAGAAACAGTTGTTTCTAGGCAATTATTTTATGAAGGGAAAAAAGAAATAATTAAGTCCAAGTTGGAACCTACTTATTTGGTTTAGCATTTCATAGCCATATCTAATGGAGAAGGCCCCCAAGAAGTTGTTTTTTTAGCCAACTATGCTCTGAACTTTGAACACATTTTAAACATTTTTAGCCAAGTTTGTGACCCGAAGATAAAATGCACTCATTAGCCTCAACTCTTGAAAGCAGCTGGTTTTCTTTTTGGAAGAAAGCTATAAAATGTTTCAAAAAAAATCTTATTTTAAATTAGGAACAAGGAACATAAAAAATTATTTAATTCGTTTGACAGACAATAACAAATATCTTTTACTTTCACAGTAAAAAAAAAATCAGTTACTGCAGCTGCTACGGCCAAAGGGCAGAAATAAAGACCCATGTCCAATAGGAGGAACGTGGGTCTGATGAGGTGTCGGTACCTTCAGAGTCCTGGTCTGTTCTGGTTCATACTTTACAGGAATTCATCCAGGAAATAATTCCAGTCTTATGGTTCAGAAAATCTAAAGAATAGTAGAAGAGCATAGAGGTTGTTCTCGTGAAAACTCTCTGCTCTGACAGCAGAAATTATATCTGTCTTTCTGCAGGCCATGGGTGATCAGGACCTACCTGGAGTTCTGGTGTCTGATCTTGAAGGACCACATGGTATATGTGAAGATCATGCTGAAGACCTGAAGAGACACTTTAATCTCATTACCATGCAAGACTTTTTGGAAAATAAAGCACAGCTGGGTCCCCAGATCCAAGCTGTGTACATCTGGTGTGGAAGGCCGGCTGTCAGCCAGGAGCTCCTGCACAGCCTGCCCTCCTTGAAGATCGTGGCCAGCGCAGGGGCAGGGCTGGACCACCTGGACCTGGGGCTCATGGCCAGCTTTGGTGTGAAGGTGGCCAACACACCACATGCTGTCTCCAGCCCCACAGCAGACCTGGGGATGGCCTTGCTGCTTGCTGCAGCTCGGAGAGTCGTGGAAGGTAAACAGCCAGGAGATGTTGGTTTTCCAGATTAGATGACAGATGTTTAATATCACACCTGATAAAGCCCTGGTCTCTTCACACTGTGTCCAGGACTTTGTGGCCCTGGGGCGGGAGCCAGTCTTGGTTGCTACAGCCTACTCAGGGCCGGGCTCAGCACCTGCACACATGCAGTCCACATGGTCTGTCTGAACACTGTCTTTTCCTCCACCAGCTTCTACTCACTGTGCCATGGGGGTACCTGTACATGTGAGGTAATTTCAGCACCACTAGGGAAATGCCCTGGGGTGGTCCATTGGCCAGTCAGCCTGCTACCCTGGGGTGAAGGCCCACACATGAGTAGGTGAGACGCCACCTCTCCACACACTGGACATCACTGGGAGTGTTCTGGGAAGGACAGCGCAGCATTCAGTACTTGGCCGTCATCCTGGTGAAGCTCTGGGGTGAAGCGGCTTGAGGAGAGGAGGCAAGAACCAGGCTGGTTCTCTTCTGATTGCTGGTTCACACGTGCACACTCACACATACATACACACTTGCATATGCACATAAGCCATATATAAACACATATGCCGTCACATACACATACATGTAGTCACAAACGTACAGACACAAACACCAGAACCAACAAATTTTAACCACAAGTCCTCCCTTAATGTGAAAGAAGTTGCTCGTTTAAAGCATTAGGCCAGGAGGCTCAGGTTTGTGATGAGGAAACTGCTGTCCGATCCATCCTTCTTCCTGCAGAAACATTTTGCTGTTGTATAGACATGCCTGAGCACCCAGGGTCCACCTCGGGCTTCCTTCAACCTCATCTTTCAGTCAGGAGGTCCCTTGAGGGTTGTGGGGATTCTGTGTGTGGTGCTGTCCACACTGCCCACTCTGCACCTTGTTTATTTCAGGTCATCAGTTGGCTGTTTCACCACATACAGAGACCTTTCCTACAGACTATATGGGTCAACAGGTGACTGGGGCCACTCTGGGAATTATCGGCATGGGCAGCATTGGCTATAAGATTGCTCAAAGGGCCAGAGCATTTGAAATGAAGATTGTCTATCACAATAGGAAACGCAGGTAAAATTCAGAAAATGGACTTGAAATTAACTGAGCAGAACTTACATCATCACTGACTTCAGTATGGCTTCAATATATTATTTCTTCACTTTTTATTAGATTCCCTTATTCTGTCTCCAAAAATCAGGGTTGATGATCAAAGAATGGATTGTAGCATTTTTATGATTCCCTAAAAATGTGGCAGGTAAGCTTCTCTTCATGGAAGAAATTTCACCAGAGGAAAGAGATTTTGGCTCACCTACAGTTACGTGCTTTTTTCATTTGTAAACTGATTCTTTCTGACCATGGGAGATGCTGCCCACACTTTAATACACATAACCCAAGGGCACAGGGCTTCCCCCAGCAGTGCTCGGTCTGAAACCATCCTCCTCATACTCCACGAGCAGCATCTGGCCCAGCGCCCGGTCTTTTGATTCTGTCTCAGACCTGCCTGTTTGCTCTCACTTCACTGATGCCTCCTGCCTACGCCCTGGCTTTTCTCACCGGCATTCCACTCCCCCAAGGGGCTGCGCTCTGTTCTTGAACGTCAGCCCATTTGCAGACCAGCCGGAGAAGGGCGGTGTTCAGAGCCTTTCAGTGGCTTCTGTTCCCTGGAATAGCTTTCTACTCACAGAGGCAGGGTGACCTGGGAGACCTTCCATTAGGACCGCCCTCTTCAGTCGATGTGGACACAGTGGACAGTGGTGAGGCTTCAGTAGCTGTCACAGCTCCCAGTGTGGTAAGGGCTGATGCAGAGACCAGGGCTCTTCGGGACAGGCATGTGATACGAGCAGGGCCTTCATAGTGGCTGGGCATGCTGGCTGTTCCTTTCCTCCAGGCAGTCCCCTGGCCAAGATGTGTAGAAAGAATCCATACAGCTTTGTATTGCTTATTTGTAGGGCAGGAGTGGCTACCAAGGATGCTGAGACCTGGAGCTTGGCATTTTTGTTGAGTAATCAGCTGCCTGGGGTGGGCCAAGCAGGAGCTAGGATTGAACCCCAAACAGCACATAAGCTGCCTGCACCAGAACCTTGGGTCCTTGCTCTCTGTTGAACACATGGCACTCCCGACCCTCTCCCATTTTGTTGTTTTTTTCTGGAGTTTCTGACGTGTTTGCCCATATCCAGCAGTGTCTCATGTCACTGAAAGCATGTCTGACACCATCGGCTGTGCCAGCCTCTGGGGGCTCAGGGCTGAGTGAGAGGAAGTTCCTGTCCACAAGAGGCTTGCAGTCTGGTGTGAAATGCCACAGACACAGGGCTCAGAGCACCCAGAGGCACAGGTTTCCACGGGTAAGCCCTGAGCTCAGGGTCTAGCCACCTCTGAACCCACATGGGGTCTGGCCCCATGGGGGACATACTGAGTCTGCAGCCCTCTCAGAAACTCCTTCCTGGGGCAAATGGATGAATTTCTAAGCAGAGAACATGGTCTTCTCCCTTGTTCCCTTCATAGAAAATTGGAGGAGGAGGAAGCTGTTGGGGCCATTTACTGTGAGAGGCTGGATGACCTCCTTCAGTGGTCAGACTTTGTGATATTGGCTGTGAGCCTGACGCCACAGACCCAGGGCCTGATCGGGAAGCGGGAGCTGAGGTTAATGAAGCCCACCGCCATCCTCGTCAACATTGGCAGAGGTACCCGCTCCAGCTGTATGTGGGCTGGAGGGCTGTGCAGAAGGACCCCCAGCCCTGGCCACTCTTTCAGCATTTCCAGTCAACCTTTTCCCTGAATGGTTTGAAAAATCCACTAGACTTGTGGGTGGTGCGTTAAAGGGATTATACTTTATATTTAGAGGTATTTTTGATTTTTATCTTCACATCATTTTGAGCCTCAAATTAGTAACATAAAGAATGAGAATGCTGAACCTCTGTGGGAATTTCATATCGCAGTGTGGGCATCTCCTTGGGAGGGCCATCACAATTTGACTTTCCACGTGTTATCAAGCAAAAGTTAGGGGCATGAATTTTCTGAGCCTCACTTAGTTTGGTTATTTGACATTTGCGTAGAGCTTTGTGTGTCTGTGTACAGGGAGCCATAGGTCCTGTGTTGTAACTAAGTTCTCTGGAGCATTTGTAAAGGAGAAAACTGGGTCCTCAATGCTGGGGACGTGAGCACGTGTGAGGATTGGTGCTGGCATCACACTTGCCGGCGACTTGCCTTTGGGGTTGGGGGCCAGAGGACGTGTGAGACCTGGCACTACCAGCAGCTACCTGGATCTCTCATCTTTAAACCCAGATAATAGTGCTTGCCATGAAATCCCACAGGGCCAAGCTAGTGTGCTTGAAGGTCTCGAAAATTCATACCCTGTCGACAAGCAGGAACGACCAGTGCATTATGTGCTTTTGGTGATGTCAGAGGTTGGAGACAAAGATTCTAGAAAACCAAACACCCCAGGAAGGGCCTGGAGCTAGGTGTCTCCACCAGCAGCATGTGCAGGCTGGGTGCTGTCTTGACCAGTGGGGCAGCTCAGCCCACCAGTGGGAAGGGGACTTCTCTCCTTGAGGGAAAGGGCCTTCTCAGCTGCTGTTCAAGCAGGCCCTGCTATTTCATGTTTGAAATGCAGTTATGGTTCATGTTTGTGGCTGCTTGGTTTTTTAGCATGTATATAAAACTATTATCCGGGGGCTGCTTCCTGGAATCCTCTGGTGGTTGGGAGGTGGTGTGGTGAAGTGGAGGGCCCAGGCTCAGGGCCGGACAGACCTGGGCTCAGATCTGGGTGGATGTGTTAGAAGTATATGACTTTGGCTGAGTATGTCACCTATAAAATGAGTATTGTCTTCTGCTGGGTAAGCAGAGTCAGTAAGACAGCGTCTGTGAAGGGCTTAGTGCACTGCCTGGCACATGGCAGGCTCTCAGTGTCTGAGAACAGATTGGCAGAATGAAGTTCACATGCTTTTTGTCAAACTTCTGACAAGATCAAGATGTGTTTCAGTGTAACCAGAGAGCACTGCCTAACTTGGGCCTACAGAGGAGGGATCTCATCCACCCAGGTCTGCTAGTTGATCAAGAAGCCCTGGTGGAAGCCCTTCAGACCGGGCTCATTAAGGCGGCAGCGCTGGATGTGACGTACCCAGAGCCCCTGCCCAGGTAAGGAAGCCAGACAGGATCTGCAGTTCTCTCCCTCTGGGTGGGCGAGGCCTCAGACAGCTGTTGCTTTTGGCTTCTGCGGCCACGTTGAGCTGCCTGTTGCAATCACATAGGGTCTTGGCCTTGGAGCATGCCCCTGGTGACCTGTCCATTTCTGCAGTGGGTCAGGCCTCTGCTTCAGCACCTCCACAGACAGGGCGCTCAGGGCACTGGGGCCCCAGACCCCATAGATGGAGAACGCACAGAATAGTCTTTCTCAGGTTGAGCCAAATAGTCCTTCCTTTACCCGTTATTCTTCGCTTTACAAACCTTCAGATAACCACCACATTCTACCATAGTCTTTTTCTTTTTTTTTTTTTGAGGCTAAATATCTTCATATCCTTTACTTGTAGCCTAAATGATGTCATTTCCAGACACGTTGTCCTTATTATTGCCTTCCAGCCCTTTGAAAATACACTGCTGAGGACTGTACATAGTATTCAGGTTGTGGTCTGACCACTGCAGCGAAGTTATACAGAGGTTGTGTTAGCAGCATGTTTCCTCACAGCCTCACTGCACCTTAACTCATTAAGTGTTTTAGTTAGTTAAAGTTAAAATTGTTATTCTCTCATTATTTTTTTTTAAGTTTGTGTGTGTGGAATTTTACATTTATTTGCATTTACTTTCATTTGCTTGTATGTTTTGACCGTGTGATCCAGCCTAGTGGGACTGGCGTCTTGATTATCTTATTTATTTTGAATCTTGATGCTGTCATTTGTTAAACCAACTATTCCTAACTTTGATTTCCATCCAGTAAGCAAATTGCTGTCAGATGAATGTTTTGACCAAATTTGATATCTAAGTTTATCAAGATTGGCCTTAGAAATTAGACATTTCTGAGAAAAACAATAATTTATTGAGAATAGTTTCTCAAAATGTGGTCTGGAGATCATTTTAAGGGGTCTGTGAAGTCAAAACCATTTTTCTTTTTAAAGGTCTAATTGGCTTCATTTAATAATTCATAATCAGCATTCTGTCTAAAAGGAGACAGAAGTTTCCACATCGGAACTGTTTTCCTGATGCATAAGCAGTTGTTCATTTCCACTCATGTTTTCTCACAAGAACACAGCAGGGTTTCCTCAGAATGTGATGACATCATCACTCAGACAGTTAATGAAGTGTATGACTGTATTACATTGTTTTCGGTTTTAATTTCTAATACAATAAATGTTGATAGGCATAATCCTCATAAACACATGTTCTTTGGGGTTCTCAATTTTTAAGAGTGTAAAGGCCAAGTAAGCAAGCCACTCAGTTCAGTCACTCATTCATGTCTGATTCTTTCCAACCCCCATTGACTGCAGCATGCCAAGCTTCCCTGTCCACCACCAGCTACTTGAGCTTACTCAAACATCAAGTTGGTGATGCCATCCAACCATCTCATCCTCTGTTGTCCCCTTCTCCCACCTTCAGTCTTTCCCAGCATCAGGGTCTTTTCAAATGAGTCAGTTCTTTGCATCAGGTGGCCAAAGTTTTGGAGTTTCAGCTTCAGCATCAGTCCTTCCACTGAATATTCAGGACTGTTTTCCTTTAGGATGGACTGGTTTAATCTCCTTGCAGTCCAAAGGACTCTCAAGAGTCTTCCCCAACACCATAGTTCAAAAGCATCAATTCTTTGGCACTTAGCTTTCTTTATGGTCCAGCTCTCACATCCATACACGACTACTGGAAAAACCACAGCTTTGACTGCTGCTGATAAGTCACTTCAGTCGTGTCCGACTCTGTGCAGCCCCATAGACGGCAGCTCACCAGGCTCCCCCATCCCTGGATTCTCCAGGCAAGAACACTGGAGTGGGGTGCCATTGCCTGCTCCGATGGCTTTGACTAGACAGACCTTTATCGGCAAAGTAATGTCTCTGCTTTTTAATGTGCTGTCTAGGTTAGTCATAGCTTTTCTTTCAAGGAGCAAGTGTCTTTTAGTTTCATGGCTGCAGTCACATCTGCATTGATTTTGGAGCCCAAGAAAATAAAGTCTGTCGCTGTTTCCATTGTTTCCCCACCTGTTTGCCATGAAGTTGTGGGACTGGATGTCATGAGCTTAGTTTTTTGAATGTTGAGCTTTAAGCCAACTTTTTCACTCTTCTCTTTCACTTTCATCAAGAGGCTCTTTAGAAGAGAGCCACTAATCTAGAACAAAAAATAATTTCAATATAAATAAAGAAGCATGAATATTTTAGACAGTGGCCAACTTACTCAAAACTGAGATGTCATGCAATCACCCCTGTTGACTAACCTGCTAAAAAGAGCTTTTTCTCACAAGTCACAGGGCAAATACCAGTGTTATATCCCAAAGCTAAGTTTATCCTAATAGGTGATGTACTTCCAGTGTCCCATGTGAAATCATTTTTTTAAAGCTCTTTTGCCAAGATATTTATCAGATATGTTTGAGTTTTCATCTTTGTTTTTCAGGGAGACATTTTGATGCTGCTCACTGTGAAAAAAAAGTAGGAAATTCGGGGTTATTTAGTCATACTACATAAGTATTCTTTATTTTACAAAGGGATTTACTACAAATTATTTTAAGAAGTTTCATTTGCCAGTAGGGCCATGGGTCCCCAAGACTACCTTCAGCTTTAATGATTGGCTGGAAAGACCTGCAGAACGCAGAAAAGCTTTTATACTCACAGTTAACAGTTTATTACAGTGAAAAGACATAAGTTTAAAATCAGCAAAGGCAGAAAACTTCTAGAGTGGAGTCCAGGAGACCCAGGCTTATCTTCCCAGCAGAGTTGTGTGGACAGTGCTTATACCTCCAGGAGTGATGCATGACAACACACATTAAGTGTTTCCATCCAGGGAAGCTCACTGAGCCTTGTATCTGGGCTCAGTCATGTAGGCATGGAGAACCCACTTGTCTTGACACTGACTTCTTAGACTCCAGCTCCTACAGAGGTCAAACTGACACAGACTGGCCAAGAGCTCTAGGCAAACAAAAATGGGCATTCATCACAAATTAAACCACTAGCAACAACTCTCTGACTTTGTCCAAGACCCCAAGTATCAGACACTCTTACCAGGCAGTAGGCTGAAGGGCTCATAGGTTATCTCCCAGAGGCCAGTCAGAGGCCAGCCTTGTCTTTGGAATGTGCAGGATTCAAGAACTCCAAGCCTGCCTGCTGAGTTAATTCTTTATTACACGGGCCACCCCTGTGGCCTTTCAGTTCAGTTCACTCAGTCGTGTCTGACTCTTTGAGACCCCATGGACTGCAAGGCCCTTGGCCTAGGCTGTCTCACAGCAAAATGATAATTTATTGGAGTATCTACATTTAGTACAGTATTTATATGACAGGTTCAGCAATAGTATTGGTATGACTGCCTAACATTTGAAGGAGTCACTGTGGGACAGGGATAAGATTTAAAGAAATAACTAATCCATTGTTTTTTTGTAATTTTTGATTACTTGTTGCCCTCAACCTCTTCATCTACCACTATTTGTATGTTATGATGAACGCATGTAGCACTATTTAGTATATAAAGTTAGGTGATATTTAGCAAAATCCAGTAATTCCTCAGGCCGGTCATTTCCCATTGATCATCAATGTCAGTATTATCATCTGACTTACTTTCATGAGGTAGTTAATCTTGTCAACAGTGCCAGTGTTACAGCATATTGCTATACGCTCATGGTACAATGCAGTTTAATTACATAAGTCAATTGCAGAGATATTTGCTATGCCTTCTCAACACAAATGTTTCTTGCCTATACATTCAGATATTCTTATGGGCAGGTGTTGGGTTCCAAGTCAGTTGGGACAGAGTGTCACCCTGTCTCACACCCTTGTACCTAGACTGTTTTCCATTGTGTGCAGTAGGGCCCACCTGCTTCATAGGGGGAAGACAAGTGTTTTTCAGAATAGTCCTATCCCTGCTAACTGTACCACACAATACAACTTACTTCAATCAGTCTTGGAGGTGAGGGTGGTTGCACTGCATTGGCATAAATTACAGGTGCCCGTAGAGAACTTCCATAGGTTTGGGGGTCCTTAAGATTCCCAAGGGCATGCCCCTTGAGCCTCAGTAGCTATTGGGCCAGGGTCGGGGGGTCGGGGGTTGGAATCACTGCCACATGGCTACTTTGGCCTCTGTCTGTATTAAAATAAAGAGGCTCTGTTGGGCTAGGTGACAGCACTTTTCCAGTCCTGAGTTCTAATATTATCCATCATTCTGCTTGAGTCTGCCTGACCCAGTTCACTAAAACCTTATCTTTCCAGGCTGTCTCCCATTCTTTGCCTTCTTCCTGGAAGAGAGCTCCCTCTAACCTGCTAATCCTAGTTAAGAAATCTTTTCCCTCTGAATGCCATTCCCATTAAAGGTGCACTCATCTTGTCCCATCATGCCTGAATCAGCATGTCTCCCCAAGGCCCTTTCTTATCTTGCGGGTCACGGTCATTTAATCCATCACGCATGTTCTGCAGTTGTGAACTAATGGCGTGGGCGCAGTTAGGATATGTTACTTTACATCCAGAAACGTTGGGTTACCCAAACCAGGGTTAGATGAGCGGTGATCATCTAGAGTACATCTAGGTATCATCTCAGTACACCATGAGGCCTCCCACAGCCTTCCTCATCTCAGAGTGGGGATGTGAGACCAGAATATGAAGTTAAAGAAACCAAATGACTCTGTTTTCCTCCATTAATCTGTATTTCAGAGATCATCCTTTATTGGAGTTGAAGAACGTCATTCTGACACCTCACATTGGAAGTGCAACTCATCAAGCAAGACGACAGATGATGGAAAATTTGGTTGAAAGCATCCTGGCTTCTCTCAGTGGCCTTCCTATTCCTAACGAAGTGCTGCTTAAATGATTTATGTGAGTTAAGAGTTCAGTGGGATGGAAACAGCAGATTAAATGGGAAAGAAACACTTTTGTATACTTTATATTTGAGTCCATTATATAGACTGCATTAATACTTAGATGAAACACTTAAGGACTAGTCATAATACTTATCACCTGTTCAAAGTTTGCTAAATGCTTTCCTCACATGCCCACCTCATCCTCAAGGCAGCTGTAAGAGGGAAGTTCTGTTACCATTCATGATGAAACTGAGCACAGGTAATTACTTGTCCACAGTCCAAAAGTCTGCACTCGGTCTATGGGTTTCCCCGTGAGTTGTGCTGCTTTCAATCTTGATAAATTCTGGTAAATTGATTGGATTACATAGTCTTCCCTGACAGTCTAATCACTATTGCTTTGATCATTAAAAAAAAAGGATAATTGGGCACCTTCTATGTGCCAAGTTCCCACTCAAGGGTTTACTTACTAGTGGGGGAGAAAACCAAGCAGTGCCAGGAAGTCTGTGCTGAGCGCGAGCAAAGGAGTGGGAAGAGAGTGCCTAGAGCGGAATTACCAGGGGTGACCTTGAAGAGGGGTCTGGGGTGAGGATGCCTCCTTTCTGCAGCAGTTTGGAAGCTGTTTTTCTCCTCCACATGGACTGTCGAGCAGGTGTCACGGAAGTGAGCAAACGAATTAGTAGCATAGAGAGGAAGGAACTTGATCCTTCCTAGTTGTGCCAGCAGCGGGAGCTCTGCTCCAGGACGCCGGCTTTTCATTTAAACCACCGAGTGAGGACGGACCTTACTTCCCTGCTCCACATTTGATGTTCTGTAGCAAGGGAGTTGCAACGCCCCCATCTCTGTTAGCTCCGTGCGCGTGCATAAAGTATTCCTTGCTCTGCAGTCTCCTCCTCCGGGTGTTTTGCGCGCTTCTCTAGCAGCAAAGCCCAGCTAACGCGGCACTCGTTGGAAGAGCGGCGGCTTCGTGGCTCGCCCTCAACCAGCACATCCTGAAGTCCCGCCCCGCTCCTCAGGTTGCATCGTGGCGCTCCGCTCCGCACCTTGATATCTGGCCCCACCCACGGGCGCCCCGCCCAGCCTACGGTGCACGGTCCCCTATCAGTCCCGGCCCGACCCACTCCGCTGACTCGTGTCCACACACCCCTGCTCACTCGCAGTCCCGCCCCTCCCCGCACATGCTTCCGCTCGGCCTCCTAAGGGCCCGTCTACTCATCCCGAGACACCGCCGCGCCCTTTCGCCCTGCCCACAGTCTCCCGGCGACTCCCAGCATGCCCAGCACTTGGCCCAGAGCCGCTTCACCGGTTCCCCTAACGAGTCTGCCAGCCTCACGTCGCCTCAAGGCCTCAAGGCCATCGCTCCGCCCTGAGTGGCAACGCTCCACGTCTTCCTTGGCAACGTCGGCCAGCCACGCCCTAGTCTACATCAGTTCAGTTCAGTCGCTCAGTCTCGTCCGATTCTTCGCGACCCCATGAATTGCAGCACGACAGGCCTCCTTGTCCATCACCAACTCCCCGAGTTCACTCAAACTCACGTCCATCGAGTCAGTGATGCCATCCAGCCATCTCATCCCTTCTCCTCCTGCTCCCAATCCCTCCCAGCATCGGTCTTTTCCAATGAGTCAGATCTTCGCATGAGGTGGCCAAAGTTTCAGCTTTAGCATCATTCCCTCCAAAGCAATCCCAGGGCTGATCTCCTTCAGAATGGACTGGTTGGATCTCCTTGCAGTCCAAGGGATTCTCAAGAGTCTTCTCCAACACCACAGTTTAAAAGCATCAATTCTTCGGCGCTCAGCTTTCTTCACAGTCCAACTCTCACATCCATACCTGACTACTGGAAAAACCATAGCCTTGACTAGATGGACCTTTGTTGGCAAAGTAATGTCTCTGCTTTTGAATATGCTATCTACATAGCCCCGCCCTATACATCGCCCCGTCTCGCTTCGCCCCGCCCCACGTCTCCCCGTCAATTTCGCTCCACGACACGTCACAGTTAACGTCACTGCGTCCAGCGTCTCTCGCCAGAGTGTCTCCTTGGTAATGTTGCCCGCCCATACACACGTCTGTCAACGTATCCCATCCTACATGTCGCCCTGCCCCGCGTCGCTCGCCTGAGTGTCTCCTTGGCAACGTCACCCCGCCCATGCCAAATCACGTCAGCGTAGCACCGCCCCACACGTTGCACCGCGTCTCCTTGGCAACGACGTTCCGCCCACGCGCCGTTAACGTAGTTCCGTCCCTACGTCGCCCCGTCCCGTGTCGCTCCGCCCCACGCCTCCTTGGCAACGACGCCCCGCCGACTCCTCGTCAATATAGCCCCGCCTACATTTTTCTCCGCCCCGAGCGCTCCTCTCCCCGTCTCCTTGGCAACGTCACCCCGCCCACACCCACGCCCCTGTCAAAGTATCCTACCCCGCACACCGCACCGTTTAGCGTCGCTCCGGTTTACGTCTCCCTAGTAACGTCACCCTGCCTATGCCGCGCAAGCGTAGCCCTGCCCCACACGTCGCCCCGCCCCGCTTCCCTCCGCTCTACGTCTCCTTGGTAACGTTGCCCCGCCCACGCCTTGGTCTCAGCCCCGCCGCGTTTGTCTTCCTGCCCACCTCTCCCCGCAAAGGTCGCCCAGTCTGTCTTTGCCCCTCCCCACGTCTCCTCGTCACCGTCGCCCTGCCTTGCGTCGCCATTTGTCCGCAGTCGCTGAGCAAACATGTGGGCCGCTCTCAGGGGGCGGCCGGGGCTCCACTTGGGGCTCCTGAGCGGTGCCCGAGGTCTGCACAGCTCGCCTGTGTCCTGTGGCAAGAACCTGCTCAAGAAATTTGCTTCGAAAACCAAGTAATGTTCCCGAGTGGGGTGGAGGGCGTTGGGGCGGAGGCCCGGCGTTGGGGTCCTCAAGGGTGAGGGCTCCGCCTGGGCGCTAGCTGGCGCCCGAGCGCGCAGCCAAGTCTGAGCGCAGTCTCCGCGTGTGAAAGCCCACCCGTCACAGCTACCGTTTGCGGTTTTTCCTCCCTGCCTTTTTTCTGTACTTTCATACAGTTGTGATGATTTTAAGTCTGCTATAAGCAAAGTGAACTTTTAAAGCAAAGTGATGTTTACATTCCACCGTGGGTCCGAGGTTCCAAATCCCCGGATTCAACCAACCTTGGATTGAAAATATTCAGAAGAAATTCCACGAAGTTTTAAAAAACACAACCTGAGCTTTCCTTGCTGGCAACTGTTTTGGTAGCATTTACATGATATTAGGTATGGTAAGTCGGAGAAGGCAATGGCACCCCACTCCAGTACTCTTGCCTGGAAAATCCCATGGACAGAGGAGCCTGGTAGGCGGCAGTCCATGGGGTCGCTAAGAGTCGGACACGACTGAGCGACTTCACTTTCACTTTCCGCTTTCATGCATTGGAGAAGGAAATGGCAGCCCACTCCAGTGTTCTTGCCTGGAGAGTCCCAGGGACGGGGGAGCCTGGTGGGCTGCCGTCTCGGGGGTCGCACAGGGTCGGACATGACTGAAGCGACTAAGCAGCAGCAGCAGCAGGTTACTTACCATACCTCTCCAACTGTTGGTGCTTGATGACCTCCACAGTTTGAGGAGCACTGGTTAGATATTTGTAGAATGCCTCTCTGTTGGTCCTGGTGTGATGTTTTTCTCTTGATTATACTGGGGTTTTGGTTTGGGGGGAAGACGATACATGTGAAGTGACGTTTTCATCACATCATCACACCATATGAACACATACATGATATCAACATGGTTTATCCCTGTTGATGTTGGTCTTGATCACTGACTGGGGTCCTTTGTGTCTGTCAGGTTTATCCACTGTAAAGTTACCTCCCCCGCTCTGATTCCATACTGTCATCTTTTCGGGGAAGTCACTGTATGCCGCTCACACCTAAGGAGTAGTGTGAGTTAGGTTCATGAATTATTGAGACTTTTGATAGAACATGTGTCTCTTTTTCTCCATTTCTTAATTCCTATCAGTATGCACCCATAGGTTAGAACCCATTACTACTTAATTTTGCTCCAGTTGCTCCAGCTTTGGACCATTGGTAGCTCTTCAGGTGGCTCCTGTGTTCCTTTGACATGCCTCATTGTTAGGGGTTTTGAAGTAGTTTTTATTTTATTTATTTATTGGTTGTACTGGGTCTTTGTTGCTGCCTGCAGGCTTTCTCTAGTTGTGGGGAGAGGGGGCTACTCTCTAGCTGTGGTGAGCAGCTTCTCATTGCAGGCTCTAGGACGTGTGGGCTCAGTAGCTTAGTTGCTTTGTGGCATGTGGGATCTTCCAGGATCAGGGATCAAACACGTGTCCCTTGTGTTGGCAGGCGGATTCTTAACCAGTAGACCACCAGGGAAACCCTTGAAGAAGTTTTTACATTTAAAGAAATTTATTAGCTCTTCTTCACTTTATGGCGCTACAGAATGCCTCAGTGCTAGAACCAGCCACTTCCTCCGAGGAGCTCTGTCTGGTTCCTTCACTGGACACTGGCGTCAGAACCATGATCTGGAGCTGAGTATGTCATTGCTACTGGGGTATTTGTCTTTTATACCCTTTCAGCTGACAAAGTGAAAACAATACATGTTCAGGTTAAGCCAAGGGTATATGCTTATCTATAAATGTTTCTCCATGTCACCACCTGTAGCTGTAAAAAGTGGAACTTGAGTTCCTGCTGACCTCCATCTCTTATCTGCTGGTGCCCGGATGGTCCTCACCCCCCTCCCTTGATTGTCTGCAGCAGTCAGGAGCCTGGCTCTCCCATCTGCCTTCTGCTGACCTAGCTGTTGATGTGTGACCGTGTCAGTTGTTAACCAGATCCCAGGCAGCAGCTTTGTTGAGTAGGACAGTGCTGTCATGCATGTGGTAGGTGTGTTTTTAAGATCCCCTTTCTCCATCTTTGGGACTAGAAGCAGACTTTAGGTAAAACCTTGAGCTGAATTAAAACTGCCTCCTGTCTCTCCCTGAAAACCCATGCTGCTGTCAGGTGGATAACTAAATCTTTTAGAACCTCAGGAACTTAATCTGTATGTTCAGGCTTAGCCCTTTAGAAACAGCTATGATATCATAACCTGCGGTTAGCATTTGTAACCATTTCTTACCCAATTTGCCACTGTATCCAGCAGAGTTCTCACTTTCTCCCACAGGAAGAAGTTCTGGTATGAAGGTCCTTCCTTGGGCTCTCACTTGGTAAGTAGGAGGAGCAGTGACAAGCACTTTGGGATCTCGGAGGGCAGGAGGCCCTGCCCTGGGCAGCACTCCAGCCTGTGGTCTGTCCGCATCAGTACTGGAGGGGTGAGCCTGCATACACTGCTAACGTGGGGATTTGACCTTTAAAAGAATGACACCACAGTTTTCCAGAATGTCGTATCTGTTATCAGATTCTAACATGGTGATGTCCGTTCAGGTTGTGTGTGTGTAACACAGATATGTATAGGTATGCAAGCACTCCTTGTGTTGCGTTTCCCACATACTGTGATTTTTAGGGATTGAGGTCTGTAGTAGCCCTGCTTTGGCAAGTCAGTGTTAGCGTGTTTTAGCAATAAAGTGTTTTCTGTTAAGGCATGTATGTTGTCTTTAGATATACTGTTACTGCACACTTAATAGACTACACTGTAGTGCAGACATAACTTATATGCATCAGGAATCCATAGAATTTGTGTGACTCACTGTATTGTGATATCTGCTTTATTGTAATAGTCTGGAAGGAACCTGCAGTATCTCTGAAATACATTGTATGTGTATCATGGAAGTGTATGTAATGAATGGTTCCTTTTAGAAAAAAATACACTCTGTATACTAAAAACCCCTGGTGGCTCAGATGGTAAAGCGTCTGTCTACAATGCGGGATACCTGGGTTCGATCCCTGGGTTGGGAAGATCCCTTGGAGAAGGAAATGGCAATCCACTCCAGTACTATTGCCTGGAAAATCCCATGGACAGAGGAGCCTGGTAGGCTACAGTCCATGGGGTCGCAAAGAGTTGGACACGACTGAGCGACTTCACGCTCACATTCACATTCACTGAGTACACTAAAGCCTTAGGCTGTGTGGATCACAACAAACTGAAAAATTCTTAAAGAGATGGGACCACCTTACCTGCCTCCTGAGAAATCTGCATGCACATCAAGAAGCACCAGTTAGAACCGGACATGAAATAACAAACTCGTTCCAAATTGGGAAAGGAGTACATCAAGGCTGTATTTTGTCATCTTGCTTATTTACCTTATATGCAGAGTACATCGTGTGAAATGCCAGGCTGGATGAAGCACAAGCTGGAATCAAGATTTCTAGGAGAAATATCAATAACCTCAGATATGCAGATGACACCACCCTTATGGCAGAAAGCAAAGAGGAACTAAAGAGCCTCTTGATGAAAGTGAAAGAAGAGAGTGAAAAAGCTGGCTTAAAGCTCAACATTCAAAAAAAGATCACGGCAGCTGGTTCCATCACTTCATGGCAAATAGATGGGGAAACAAAGGAAACAGTGGCAGACTTTATTTTCTTGGGCTCCAAAATCACTGCAGATGGTGACTGCAGCCATGAAATTAAAAGACACTTACTCCTTGGAAGAAAAGCTATGACAAACCTAGATAGCATATTAAAAAGCATAGACATTACTTTGCCAACAAAGGTTGGTCTAGTCAAAGCTATGGTTTTTCCCGTAGTCGTGTATGGATGTGAGAGTTGGACTATAAAGAAAGCTGAGGGGCAAAAAATTGATGCTTTTGAACTGTGGTGTTGGAGAAGACTCTTGAGTCCCTTGGACTGCAAGGAGATTAAACCAGTCCATCCTAAAGGAAATCAGTCCTAAGTATTAATTGAAAGGACTGAAGCTGATGCTCCAGTACTTTAGCCACGTGATGTGAAGAACTGACTCATTGGAAAAGATCCTGATCCTCGGAAAGACTGAAGGCAGGAGGAGAAGGGGACGAGAGGATGAGGTGGTTGGATGGCATCACTGACTCGATGTTTGAGTAAGCTTGAGGAGTTGGTAGTGGACAGGGAAGCTTGGCGTGCTGCAGTCCATGGGGGTTGCAGAGTCGGACACAACTGAGCGCTGAACTGATACTGGAAACCACTGAATTGTACTTTTTAAGAAGGAGAATTTTATGGTATGTGGATTACATTTCACTAAGATTTTTTTTGAAAAATATATGTACTTGGCCATACTTTTAATTTTGAAGGGATGCTAGGTAAAATCTAGACGGGTCCAGGTCTGTAAAATGAGTATATCCTCATGAAAGCCAAGGTGACTGAGGGTGACCCTTGTTGTCAGTAAGGTTCGCATATAGGTGTCATGTTGACCTTTGTGTAATGTTGGCCTTTCTTCTTGATGGAGACCCACAAGTCATCCCAGTTGGAGTTCCTAACGAAGAGCACCTCTCGGAGAACCCGGAAGGAAGACCAGGTACGCCTGAGGGCCCTGAACGGTCTCCTCTATAAAGCGCTCACAGACTTGCTGTGCACCCCTGAAGTGAGCCAGGAGTTGTGCGACCTGAACGTGGAGCTCTGCAAGGTAACCATGGGACCTCGCACCCCATCAGGCGCCTCGCGCTTGGGAGAGGCAGGAGGGAGGCTCGGTGTGTGCCTTGAGGTGTCGGGAGGAAGACGTGGGGGACAGGCACAGATAGTGCCTGGCGTTCTGCCTGGGGTGAGGCGGGCCATCAGAGGAAGACCTGGGTCAGGTGAGTGGTGGCCCGTGTGCCTTCCTCTCAGGGTAAGGACGGGGAGCTGGCTCCTGCCATCTTCACCCTCAAGGTGGAGTGGGTTCACCCAGGGAAGGCAGAGGGCACTGAGGCATTTCTGGGGTGGGGCAGGGGCTGGAGTCAGGTCAGGGCATGGGGGTGGCGAGGGCCTGGGGCCCTGGCACTGGCGCTGGTGCTGGGGGCGAAGCCAGGACTGCCCCTGGGTTAGTGCCTATCTCCTGACACCCTCTGTCCACGAGAGCCCAGGTGAACTGACAGTGATCTGGGGCGGGGGTCGGGGGCTCAGGTCTCTCTGACTTCAGATTTCTCTGCCTGCCGTGTCTTCTGGAGGGCGACCCTCTCCGAAGCTCAGAACGCACACACAGAGGCCGTCCTGCGGAGGAGCGCTGCGCACATGAGGTAAGCCTTCTGCCTGACCCTGCCTGCCGGCCGGTGTGTTCACCACTTTTGCTTTTAAGGAAAATTTTGTAAGTGTTTTCTTGAATTTCAGAGCAGAATTCACATCTTCATATAAGCCACGGGCCAGGTCAGTGGTTCTCTAAGTGCGTCCTGGTTCCCCAGGGACCCCTGAGGTCCTTTATGGGGGGACGTTCATGAGTTTAGAGCTGTTTTCATGGTGAGGTGTGGTTTTTCTTTCTCGCTGTGTGGACGTTTGCCCTGAGGATGTCCTGGTCGTCACTGTGGCGTCAGCATGTACTCACGGTAATCAACTGCCAGCTTCATTAAGAATGCTGCTGCTGCTGCTAAGTCGCTTCAGTCGTGTCCGACTCTGTGCGACCTCTGAGATGGCAGCCTTGGTGAATAAGCAGAAGTTACTCCCTTTATTAAATCTACCCTTGGGCACATCTTTTTGGTGTCTGTGGTGGAAAGTGTGGATGAAGCCCTGGTGGTTGTCTTGGAAAAATATTGTGGTTGCTGATTGTGACCCGGAATACACATTTTTCACTTGGAAGAACAAGTGAACCAACTATGGTTATTAAGATGTAGGTATTTGATAGACATTTTCTCCAAAGTGAGTAAAGTAAACCTGTCACTTCAAGAAAACAACTGACCATGTTTGACCAGTGATAAAATGCAAGCTTTCAGTGAAAATGAGAATTTTAGAAAGCCTGTACCCACATCCGTGAGTTTGACAGCTTTGCAGTTCATAAGACCCTTTTGATGAGATTGGAGACGATATATTCTAAAGTGCATCATCATTCTGAAAATCTGTGTAACTTGGTAAATCAGTATTTTTGGAAATATACCAATGTATGATGTTACAAAATCACCAATGGGGAAAGGTCAATTCAGAGGGCAGGAGGATCACAGGATTTTAATGTACAGAGAGTGACCTGTCCATCCATCTGGTTTCAGATTCCACATTGCAGCCTTAAATAAACTACTTTTGTTGAGATTCTGTGTAGCATCAGAGAACGTCGACACCTTTCTGAAGGGCTGTTCACATACTCTTCCTTTTTCAGTTTCTGATCCGTGAGCTTAAATTTCCCTCTTCTTTTTTAAGCAAAATAGTAGGACAGATTGAATGCAGATACAGAGGTGAGGATCTAGCTGACTTGCATTACGCTGGGTTTTAAAGAAATCTGGAGCCAGGCAAGCAGTGTCACTTTTCTTAACCGCATTTAAAATACAGCTGTTACTTTAAATGAATTAGTGAAGACATATTTTTACATTTTTCAGCTTCACTTTCTAATGTGTTAAGTATTGATTGATGTAACCCACATGAACAAAAGGTCTTTGGTGTCCTCAGTAATTGTTAAGAGTATAAAGGGGGTTCTGAGACCAAAAATTGTGAGAACCATTGAGCTGGGTGGTAGGAAAAAAGTTACTCAGTTTTCTCCTCAGTCTTTAAAACGTGGAAAACCTCAGAACTGGGCTTTCTCCTCCCTTCTTCTCTCCTTTCTCCCTAGGCCTCCTGCCTCCACTGTACTTTCATTTTGCTTCTTAAAGTTTTTATTTATTTTTGGCTGCTCTGGGTCTTCGATGCTGCACACTGGCTTTCTGCAGTCGTGGGGAGCGGGGCCGACTCTCTCATCGCAGAGCACGGGCTCGGAGCACAGGCTCCGTAGTTGGGGCTCAGGGGCTCAGTTGCCCCATGGGGTGTGGGCTCTTCCTGGACCAGGGATTGAACCTGCGTCCCCGGGTTCTTGACCCCTGGACCCCAGGGAAGCCCCATGCTTCCTTTTTAGAAGATGAGGGGGTAGATGCTGAGAGCAGGGTCCTGCGGGTCTGGTGTTCTCCTGTGTGCTTGCTTCAGCCACTGTGCATCCCTCACAGTGCCATGGTCTCTGAAGCCGGACATCATCAAAGAGTGGTCAGTCACTCTCAGTTTTTACATTTCACAGAAAGAAGAAAACAAGAGATTTCCAACAAGTGTTGAGATAACAGCATCGTTTTCTGATTAGCTTTTAGGTAATCAGAAAAGTGGGGCTTCCCTGGTGGCTCAGTGGTAAAGAATCACCTGCAACGCAGGAGACACGGGGTCGATCCCTGAGTCGGGAAGACCCCCTGGAGGAGGGCATGGCAACCCACTCCAGTGTTCTTGCCTGGAGAATCCCATGGACACAGGAGCCTGGTGGGCTACAGTCCATGGGGTCGCACAGAGTCGGACACGACTGAAGCACCTAAGCAGCTGCAGCAATCAGAAAAGTCAGTTGAACAGAACGTTTCCCACCTCTTTGGATCGCCAGGCTTTAGTGTGAAGGTCTCCACGTGACTGT
This sequence comes from Bos grunniens, assembly GCF_055505025.1. Taxonomy (NCBI): domain Eukaryota; kingdom Metazoa; phylum Chordata; class Mammalia; order Artiodactyla; family Bovidae; genus Bos; species Bos grunniens. Next base: position 2,071,720 of record NC_141188.1, on the reverse strand, counting down.
ACCAGCTCTGTCGCTGAGCAGCTGTGCCTGCGTGTCCCAGAGTGTTTTCTGTGTCTGGCGTCTGGTGGTGGTGGGCTGGCGGCCACCCTTCTGTGGCGCTGCTGCTGGTGCCCATGAATGGAGGGACGGGACGCTGGCGGTGATGCCCGGAAGGCCATTCCAAGTTCACGTCAGACTTGATCTCAAAAGTTGCATTTAGAGAATTAAAAACAGTTGTGATGATGCATTTTATACCCCTGTTGAAACGTGGCCATTGGCTAAGGAAGACTTTTCATCTTTGAATACTGTGATGAACAAAACTCACGTCTCACCTCTTTGTGAGATGACATATCTGTTTCTGGCACCCCTCCACCAGATGTCACCTCAACTGCTCAAACCTTATTTTCTCTCCAGGCATCTTCTGATGTCGCAGCAGACCCTGAGGAACGTGCCTCCCATAGTGTTTGTTCAGGACAAAAAATATGCAGCTGTGATGGAGGTAAGGCTTTGGCATAATTGCCTCTTTACTGTGTCAACTTCTGTATGCGTAAGGCTTTACGCATTGTTTCCTAGTTGTTTTCCTTGCTTTAAGTACAGGTTTTAAAGGTTAAAAACCTGTTAACATACATGCATTTTTCATCTGGTGGTAGTTCCTTGGTTATTAAGGTGTCTTACACCTTCACAGGTTCACTGAGGAAGCCAGCAGCACTGCAGGAGGATTCGGCGGCGTGTTCACTGTGAGACTAGGTAGTGTGTAGGTCCACAGGAAAAAAGACCCAGTTGTACATTGTTGTCTCTCATTGTTCATCATACAACCTATACTGGAAACACTATTTGGATAATAGCCTTGTGGGTGTGTGGTTTCCTCGCTAGAAGGGGAGCAGGAGTGAAGGTGCAGAGCCGCTTGTCAGCCCAGGTGGGGTTTGGGCTGTGGTGTGCAGACCCCAGCAGGAGTCCCCGTGCAGGGCTGCGGGAGCCCAGCCTGTCCCGGAGGGTGGGCTCCCTGTTCTCACTGAACTGTTACTCGTCCCACTCTCTGTGGAGGAACATTTCATGGCTACAAGGTGCTCCCTGGCTATGTGGGTTCCTTTTCAGAAAAGTCACTGGAGGGGAGGGTATATGCTCCCACCCGTATGCTTGTGTGTCTCTAGGGGGGCCTTTGTGCACTTCAGGCCTGTCTGTCCTACCACACATGCCCAAGGGAAGTGCTGAAGGGTCGGACACGAGCCATATGGTGATGGTGGGTCCTGCACATGGACCCACCAAGGGAAGGTCAGGCCATGGCTGGCTGCATCGTCCCGCACTCTGTCTCACTATAGTTAGGAGTAAAGGCTGGACCAGAATGGGTTTCTGATTTGGGTAGGTGATCGTCAAGGGCATGGTCACTGCTTCCCCTGGCTAAGTCAGAGCAGAGTTTTTCAGACTCTGTACATTTTTAAGATTTAAAATCATCCATTGGTAAGCAGCTTGGATAGGGACAGAAATTTGAAATTAGTTCTGGATGAAACTTGGAGTCTTCTGTCTGTCTAATATTGGTTGCAACAAAAGTCGCAAGTAGTTGCTACTGCTCCAGTTTGAACAGCTTACTTTGCGTTCTCAGGATAGAATGCAGTCTTCAGGTCATAGGTCTGGATGTTTGAAAGAGGCTGAGTAATCAGCTGTGTCCAAACTGAAACCTAGGTAGTTCAGCAAAACTACTGGTACTGCCAGTGCTCACACTCAGGGGTGCCCAGCACTGGTGGTTCTGCCAGTGCTCACACTCAGGGGTGCTCAGCACCAGTGGTCCTACCAGTGCCAACTCTCAGGGGTGCTCTCCATGGGATTCTCCAGGTAAGAACACTGGAGTGGGTTGCCATGCTCTCCTCCAGGGGATCTTCCCAACCCAGGGATCCACCCGGTGTCTCCTGCATTGCAGGTGACTCTTTACCACTGAGCCACCAAGGAAGCCCCACTTTGCTGATTACCTAAAAGCTAATGATGGTCCTGCCAGTGCTCACACTCAGGGGTGCTCATTGCTGGTGGTAGTACCAGTGTGCACACTCAGGTGCTCAGCACATTGGCCATCAGGAATGTGAGTTAACTCCCAGTTTTAACTCGAGGAGGCCTGTTTGTCCTTGATGTAGTATCGTCCTGTTCCTGGGTTTTCTGTGGACTGACTCGTGTCTGGTTCTGCCTCTTCTCACCTTGTGGTTTTAACAGCGTCACTTGTTGGTGATGACTTCATGTGGATGTCGGGACCTGGTTGTGGGTCCGGCTGGCTGGGCTCGCACTGAGGTGGGAGGTCAGGCCTCAGTGCCCAGCCTGGGTGGGAGCACCTGGCAGCATCAGAGCAGGCAGGCGAAGGTGGGGGGCCTCGCTGGGCCCTGCTGAGCAGCAGAGTACATCTCCAGCCTTCGCCCCTTCCACCCCGCAGAGCTGGAGTCAAATGCTGGGCTTTGTGACTCCCACATAGCCACGCTGGGGGCTTCTTTCCCTCAAGCAAATTCTGTGGCAAAATTGAAGCATTTTACAGAACCTCATTAGAAACCAGTAAGTGTCAGGAATTCAACTAATATTTAACTGGTTCCTTTGTAAATTTGACTAACATTTACACGCTTTAAGTACAGTCTTTTGAGAAGACTTGGTTCATTACCAGAACAAGTGTAACTGAGATCGTGGGCATGGGCAACATCAGGGAGGGAGCCCTGTCACGCAGCCGGGCCCTGAGGTGGCCGTGGCTCTGGGCAGCCTGACACTTGCAGTCCGTGGGCGCCCCGCTCTGCAGGCAGTGGAGAAGCACAGTTCTCCGGTAACCCACTGTCTGTTCTGTTTCAGGTTGATCGGCTGCTGGCAATTGCTGATTTTGGACCCCGGGGTGAAAAAGAAGACTTTGTGCAAAGTGACTTCAGGTGGTAACATGTGGACGTGTGTTTCTGATGTGGGCACACACAGCTATGGATGTACTGGGTTCCACAACTGCTGTATAGTGCTGCCCACCCCCAGCCCAGTGTAGGGGGGTGGGCCCTGGTTTATGCCCTAGGGTCTTGGCCTGAGGCCCAACCCAGGGTTGGCCCATGGCAGGCCACAGTGGCAGCCTGGCCCATTACCCAGCAACTCGGGGAGACTGTCAGGAGGGCCTCCGGGCCCACTGGAAGTGCTGGGGCCTGCACGCTGAGTGCTAGTGGTTGCAGCTCATCCTCTCTGTTCCCTCGTGCATTTATGTCGAGTGCCTGCTCCCAGTAGGCCTGTTCTAACGCTTAGGGAATGCTGTGAACGAATGGCAGTGTCTTTGGAGCCTGCGTTTTGCTAGGAAGCAGTGAACATCAGGGTAGGCCTCTGAGAAGGTGACGTGAGGATTCCAGGTGAAACAGCTCCACCTGGTGTCTAGCCTGTGTCCTTAGATCATCTATGTGAGCATCACTTGGGCACTGTCAGGGCCTCAGGGGCCAGGGCCTACAGGAGCCAGCCTGCCAGGGGGTGGGGGGGCAACACTTAGACCCCTGAGCTAGGGCAGAAGCCCCGAGTGGCAGTGAGTCCCCAGTTCCAGCTCAGTGAGGAGCAGACCTGGGCGAGGCAGGTGGAGTGCCTGTGGGTTTGGAGCCCTTCCAGGTCTGAGAGTGAGGGGCGTGCTGTGGCCAGATTGGGGTTTTGAGAGGATTGCTCTGGTTTTGCCCTCAGAATGGACTTGTCTTCTCTTTTGGTTCATCGGGTAACTAAAGACCAGCTCCCCGTGATTCTGTTTAACTAGCCTAGTGCACTAGCCATGTTTAAGTGGGGAAGCAATGAAAATACACTTGATGTCAGCCCAGAATGTCTGCCTCAGGAGCTTGGTGGCCTGAGCCACATACAGGCTCCGGGAGTGCTGGTCAAGAAGTGCTGGACTGGAGGCCGCTGGACCAAAGCCTGCTTTGTGCTGGCTCCACAGCTCCACTGCAGAGGTGGCAGCGTGGTGTGTGGGCAGGGGCTGATGGAGTGTTTGTATGCCATGTGATATTTGTGCCTGGTGTGACAACTCCCCTTCTCCCCCAGTGACCCCGAGGCCCTGGACGCGGCTTTGCCAAGTGATACCCTGAGCCCTGCAGCACACTTGAACCTGTGTGGGATTGACCATGAGGCACTCAACAAGCAGATCCTGGAGTACAAGAGGAGGAGAGAGCAAGGGCATGGGAGTGCCAGCCCCCTGTGGCCAGAGCACATGGCTGACCTGAGGAAGCAGATGAGGAGGAGGAAGGCCAAGCCCCATGTGGACGATGACCTCTCTCCCAAGAACTATCTGCAGGGTGGGGAGTGACAAGCCCCTGGACAATCAAGGGGCCTCCTGAGGAGCGCGCCCCAGGGTACGAGTGGGGCTCCGAGAAGCAGAGCAGGAACTGAGGTGGAGAGAAAGGACCAGAAGGCAGTGGATCGTGACCGGCTCCGGGCACATGCGCACTGCCGATGCCGTCTGCACCCCTTGTACGGTGTTGCAGAGGAGGCCTGTGGGAAGGGTGTAAAACCCTCTTGGTGGATGGCAAGCGGTCAGGCCTCCTTATTTGGGATCCACGTGTGCACGTTTGCTCACGCACTGGTCTCTCCACAGCCCCCAGATCCGTGGCTGCCGTGCTCCCCTGGTCTTCCTGGACGTGCAGACTCGTGGACACTTGAGTCCTGGGATGCACCGGTGGCCTCTGTTCACAGAGGCGCTGCTTTGCCTGCTTCGTTCGCCTCCTACTGTAAACGGCTGTCCTCTCCGCAGTCGGGTTAGCGTCACATTAGTGCCTTTTGATGGAGATGTCAGTCCTGGCCCTGAGTTGCTGATGAGTTGTTCTGAGTGTGAGATTCTGTGCTGTGACTTCCAAAGAGAGTGCGTGTGTTAGATGAGCCTCGTTAGGAAATAGCCATCTGAGTCTGACGCAGAGAAAGTGTCCTAAACTTGGGGCGTCTTGACTCACCAGGTGTCAGCGTTGAAGTACTGGAAGTGCTACCAACCCAGTTCAGACGATCGCAGAAGGGTTCCTGTTGAGATACAGCAGAGACGTTTGTAGCGCTGCTTTCAGGGTGTGTGATCCCCCTTCTCATAACATCTCTTGGGAAGGTTGCCCGTATCCCAGCAGCAGTGGCATGGCCTGGATGCTCCGTTCCCTGTCCGCACCTGGGACGAGGGGCAGTGCCCGGCAGGGATGCGGCCCCCGCTGGAGGGCCAGCAAGGGTTCTGGGACACCAGCCAGCCACGTGGGTACCCGCTCTGGGCACATGGCTGTGGGCTGGTGCGTGTGGTGCCCTGGAGGGGTGCGGGTACCTGTGTGGTTGTTTCCTTAGGAAGGTGGGTGCTCACACAGACTCTTGTCCAGACCAGAGATGTCCGGAGGGAGGACTGGCCAGTGTGAGGACGTGCACGGGCCCTGCGCTGATGGGCGGTGAGGCGCACGTGGGAGCACCTGCCTTGAAGGACTGTGGGTGCCTCCAGGGTGTTTCTGGTGCTCCCATCTTGCCAGGCTGGAACCAGAGCTCACACACGTGCTGTCGGAGGCTGGAGAAATGCCGTCTCAGTTCTACCTGAAAGTTCATGGTGCTGCTGTAGCCTTCGTGTTGAAGGAAAGCTGTGTCTTCTGCTGTAGCTTCCGTTGGGAGGAAGCCCTGCCCTGCAGCAGAGACAGCCCCAAACTGGCCACGACCATCGGGATGGCAGCAAGCTTCCCTAGACCTCAGGGCACCTTCCCTTTGTAGTCCTCCCATCTTTCACACTCACACACATTCAGACACACACTCAGCACAGTGTCTCAGTGTGAGAACGTGCATGTGCACACACACCTCTACACCTTCCCTTTGTAGTCCTCCCAACTCTCATACAGACTCATACACTCAGACACAGACACAGCACAGTGTCTCAGAGTGAGAGCACACGCATGCGCACACACACCCCTTCCCTTTGTAGCCCACCCAACTGACACTCAGTGCAGTGTCTCAGTGCAAGGCTCTTGGTAGCCTTCCTGCCTCTGGGCCCTGCTTCCTGAAGCTCTGAGTCTTGGTGAGAGGAATCTTGCTGTTTTCCCTCCTAGAACAGCCGTGTATAGTGTTAGGACTGATTCTGTGCCCCAGGTGCAGAGGGCAGAAGGGAGGTGCTGTCACATTCCCTGGGGATGGCAGCTCTGGGTGCCCACGGGCTCTCCTCTAGTAGCATCCCAGCAGCAGCTCCACTTCCCTCCCTAGAAAACCAGCTCTGTCTAACCAGGAGCTTCGCTGAACATGCTGTGTGAGCAGCAGCTCTGAGTCAGCCGTTCAGTGTCTCACTTTACCCTCTGAAGTGAATGCAGGTAGTCTCACCAGTGTTTGAAGGCCTCAGAGTTTTCAGTAGCTGAAGGAAAAACTTGCACCCTACACTGTTTCATTTAGCTCTGCATATCGGTCCCCAGTTTTATAGAATGCAGGTCCCTGCTCCATTGTCTTCATTTTCAAACTGACTTATGCATAGCACCTCTCAACATGAACTGTGACATTATTAGATCCAGCTTATTAAAGTAAGCTGCTCTGCGAAGAATATGTATGGAAGGAACTCTGAAATGTTCAATAAAGTCTCTTCACTCAGCCCCAAACATAAAATCCCCTCTGTCTCCACTCTGCAGACGGCCCATACACTGGCTTTGGAGAAGCACTTGATGCGGGTTCTGCAGACATGAGTCAGTGAAGTGCAGTGGAGAGAGGCCCCTGTAGGTGACGTGTGTTCTGGGTGGGTTGGGAGCTGCATAAAGAGCAACCAAACGTCATCACGGTTGGCGTGGTGTTGGCGTTCGTGTTGTGTAGACTGGTGTCTCCATTTCCAGAAGCTGAGCTCCTAATGTCAGCCCCTGCTCAGGCCCACGACTTGCAAACTGGCTTGCGGGCTGGATGCCTGCGTCACACGTTACTGGGACCAAGGAGGCTCGGGAGGAGTCCCTGGCCCCATTTGTCTCCCATGCTCAACTACTGGGTCTTCAAAGCAGATTACGTCAGATACACGTGAATCTTGGTCACAAAGCCACCAGCAGTGGGGTGTGGGTGTTTTAGTGACCAGAAAAGCAAAAGTGGAGGAAGAACCACTGAGAAGTGAGGAAAACCATTGTGAAATCCTGCCTGAATTCTAGACGTAACTGTCAAAGCCTGGCAGGGCTGTCCATGTAACAGAGCTCATAATAGTATGCTAACTATTCTCCCCCCAAAATGAGGAGAGAACACTTACCAAATTATTCTAGAAGGCCAGTATAACTCCAACACCAAAGCCACACACACTACAAAAAAAGTGAAATCCAGTATCCTTTATGAACATTGATGTGAAAATCATCAACAGAATACTAACAAACAGGATTCAGCAGCACATCAAGAGGATTAAACACCATGACCAAGTGGGATATATCCCTGAAATGCAGAAGTTCCAACACACAAAAGTCATCAGTGTTACATGCCACATCAACAAAGTGACAGGAAAAACCACATGATCTCAAATGATGCAAAAAAAAAAAAAATTCAACACCTCTCATGAAAAAACACTCAACAAAATAGGAATGGAAACAGACTGCCTTAGTATAAAATCTATATCAGAAAATCCATAGCAAACAATACCCAGTGGTGAAAGACCGAAAGCTTTTCATCTAAGGTCAGCAGCAAGACAAAGATGCCTGCCTGTTTAAATCGTTTCTTTTCAACATAGTCCTGAAAGTTCAGCCAGAGCAATTAAGCAGGGAAAAGAAAAGACCTACAAGTTAGAGAAAAGTAAATTGTTTGCAGATGATATCGTGTTATACATAGACTATCTTAAAGAAAAGAAAAGCTGTTAGATCTAATAAATGAGCCCTGCAAAGTAGCAAGATTAAAAGTCAGCACACAAAAAGCTGTCACATTTCTATACACGAGCAATGAGTGACCTGAAAGTGATTACAGGGTATTCCCTGACAGTCTAGTGGTTAGGACTCTGCACTTTTGCTGCTGGGGCCTAGGTTCAATCCATGGTTGGAGAACTAAGATCTCACAAGCCATACGGTATGGCAAAAAAAAACCAACCCAAGACCTGATATTACAATAATATTTACAATACTGCCAAAAAAGAAATACTTAGGAGTTAAGCATAAATGAGAAAGACCTGTACAATGAAAACTACAAAACATGTTGAAAGAAGTTAACTGATTGGAAGACTTATGAAAACATCAGTATTACTCAAAGCACTCTACAGATCAGTGCAGTCACTGTCAAAATCTTGATTTTTTTTTTCTCTAGAAATTGTCAAGCTCATACTAAATTTCATAAGGAATCTCAAGGGATTCTGAGCAGCCAGCACAATCCTGGAAAAGGAATTAAACTGGATGACTTTCATTTTCCAGTTCGAAAATTTACTGCAAAAACAACAGTAATCAAAGCTGTGTATTGGCTTTAAGACAGACATATAGACTAATGGAATAGAATAGCCCAGAAATGAACCATCACATAAATAGCCAGATGATTTTTGACAAAGGTGCCAAGATCGTTTAGTGGACAAAGGAAACAATGGGAAAAGGGTAGTCTCTGTAAATGATGCCGGGAAAGCTAGATACCACATACAAAAGTGTGAAAGTAGGGGACTTCTCTGGCAGTCCTATGGTTAAGACTCCATACTTCCAATGTGGGGAGCAAGGGTTCAATCCCTGGTCAGGGAACTAAGATCCTGCATACCAAGTGCCATGACCAAAACAGAAAAAAAAGTATGAAGTTAGACATTTTGTTGTTCAGTCGCTAAGTCATGTCCAGCTCTTGCAACCCCATGGATTGCAGCACACTAGTCTCCTCTGTCCTCCACTGTTTCCGGAGTTTGCTCAAATTCATATCGAGTCAGTGATGCTATCTAACCATCTCAACCTCTGCCGCTCTTTTCTCCTCCTGCCCTCAATCTTTCCCAGCATCAGGGTCTTTTCTAATGAGTCAGCTCTTTGCATCTGGTACCCAAAGTACTGAGGGTTCAGCATCAGTCCTGGTGAACATTCAGGGTTGATTTCCTTTAGGATCGACTGGTTTGAGCTCCTTGCTGTCCAAGGGACTTTCAAGAATCTAGCACCACAATTTGAAAGCGTCAGTTCTTCAGCTCTCAGGATTCTTTATGGTCCAACTCTCACATCCTTATTTGACTACTGGAAAAACCGTAGCTTTGACTCTGAACCTTTGTTGGCAAAGTGATGTCTCTGCTCTTTATTATGCTGTCTAGGTTTGTCATAGCTTTCCTTTCAAGGAGCAAATGTCTTAATTTCATGGCTGCAATCACCACAATGATTTTGGAGGCCAAGAAAATAACATCTCTCACTTTTTCCCCTTCTATTTGCCATGAAGTGATGGGACTGGCTGCCATGGTCTTTTTTTTTTTTTTTTTTTAATGTTGAGTTTTAAGCCAGCCTTTTCACTGTCTTTTTTTTACCCTCATCAAGAGGCTCTTAGTTGCTCTTCACTTGCTGCCAGTAGAGTGTTATCTGCATATCTGAAATTGGTATTTCTCCTGGCAATATTGATTCCAGCTTGTGATTCATCCAGCCTGGCATTTCTCTTGATGTACTCTATGTGTAAGTTAAATAAGCAGGGTAACAATATACAGTCTTGTTGTACCCCTTTCCCAATTTTGAGCTGGTCTATTGTTCCCTGTCCGGTTCTAACTTAATTCTTGACCAGCATATATTTCTCAGGAGACAGGTCAGGTGTATCGAAGACCTAAATGTAAGACTTAACAATATAGAGAATTATCTGGCAGTCCAGTGATTGGGACTCCATGCTTCCACTGTCAAAGGCATGGGTTCAGTCCCTGGTTGAGGAACTAAGATCCCACAAGCCACATAAAGACTTAACACTAAAACTTTTAAAAGAGAACATAGGACTAGAGCTTCAAAACACTCAATTTGGCATTGATTTCTTGGATATGACACAAAAGGCATAGGCAACAAAAGGAAACAGACAAGTTGGACTTTGTGAGAATCTTTTGTGCCAAGACACTATCAATGAAATAAAAAGGCAATCCACAGAATGGGAGAGAATACTTGCAAATCATATGTCTGATGAGGAATTAAAATCTAGAATAGATAATGCTTACAACACAAGTGACAAAACAATTCAAAAACAGGCGAAGGGACTTGAGTAGAATTCTCTCCAGAGATGTGCAAATGACCAGTGACCATACGAAAAGAATGCTCACCAGCACTGATCATTAGGGACAATGGAAAAACAGGACATGAGGAACAATAAATCAAAACTACAAGATACCAACTCATCCATTAGGATGGCTAGTATTAAAAAAAATTACAAGTGTTGGCGAGGATGTGGAGAAATGTGAACACTTGCGCACTGTTGATGAGAAGGTAAATGGTACAGCCAAAGGCAGCCCGCGGTCCTAACCTCTGCTGCATCCTGCTTATCTGCGGGGCGGAGCCCATCATGGGAAGAGGGAGCCTTCAGCTGGGAACTGCGCATCCTATTACATACCTGACCTACAGATGCCCCGGTGGGCAGGCTATTTTCTGGCTACCTATGGGGTTGTTGCCTTCCTTTTGTCTCTGGGGTCCTTTCCAGCATGCGACAGGAGCGTGTGTCCCGGGGCAGTGAGGCGGGCGCAGTGGAGCAGCAATCCAGGGATGGAAAAAGGCAGGGGGGTGAGAGGGGAGCGGAGGGGCGCAGAAAGGCGCAGGCTTGAAAGCTCAGTCCTCATGTTACAAACAAGGAAACAGGCCGACCCGGCTTCTGCCTGCCGGTGCTTAGTGCCCCGAGAAGGCAGCAGGCAGCGGCCCCCGCCCCCACACGCCGAAGCCCGCTTGGGGTCTGCGGGACAGTCCGCCCCTGGAGGCTGCCGGAGCCCCCGGAAGACGCCTGGCGTCCAAGCTAATCACGAAAGTTGGCAAGAGCTGACCTAGTGAAACCCTCGAACCAGCCTCGTGAGCACGTCGGTGAACTCTTTCTCTGCGAAACTGGTGCGGAAACGGGGACTGAGTCCAGGCGTCTCAAGCTAAGGAACTCCATCAGCGTCTGTTACTTTGTCAGGTAGGTCAGCCGTTCCCAAGCTTCAGTGTACCCCCCGGGGTCCGGTAACACCGTACGCGGCCGTCCACCTCTCCGGGGTCGCAGGCCTGAGACCGGAGCATCTGCGTTTCTACGGAGCTCCCTGGAGACACGGCGCTGCCGGCCCGGGTGCCCGCGCTGTGGCCCACCGAGCATCTCCGGGGGGATCTCCCCGGGGAGCGCCCTTCGCCCTTCCTCGCTGCTCCCCGGGGGTCGCGCGCCGACCCGCTGCACACGTGGAGCGGAGCCCCGTGGGCGCCACAGGCAGGCTTGGGGCGGCGCGGGTCGCCGTGGAGTGACCGAGGCATACCTGCGTCGCGACCCCCGGGCTCGGGGCCTGGAGACGAGCGCGGACTTCCGTGTCGCGTCTGGGTCGGGGGACAGCCCCGGCCGCCCTGCCGCCGGGCGCCCAGGCAGCACCGGGTCTTGCGCGAGGAGGTGCTCCCGGCCCGGTGCCCCCGCCCCGCTGCTCGCGCCCCGCTCGGCTCTCAGGAACGGGGTCTGCCCGCTGCCTGGCGGCCGTCCATACTCTCCCACGCCCCGGGCGGGGGTCGGAGTGCAACTGGATTGAAGGGCGGGAACCCTGAAGCCTCGTCGGCTCCGAGGTCTGAGGAGGAAACCACTCCAGCCTCCGAGCCAAGGGGGAGAGCTTCGCCCCAGCCCCTCATCCCGCTCTTTCCACCTGCAGCGCCGTCCTGGAGCTCGCGCGGGCGCGGGGGTTGTGTGCAGGCTCCCCGGGCCGAGTGCGAGACGCTGCCGGCCCAGCCCGGTGCTCTGGACACACGGCGCGGACGACCCCGGCTTCCTCCTCCCCAGGCCCTCCTCCGAGGGCCCTGCGCAGACCCGGCGGTGTCGGCGGGGACGCGGGTCTCCAGGTCTCGGGAAACACCTCCAGATGCTTTGAGCCGGCAGCAGAGCTTCCCTTTAGCCTGGAGAGGGTTGGGGAGCGGGAAGGGGCGGCGTCGGGAAGAGGCGGCTCTGACCCGGGACCGGGGGCGGCGAGCAGCCGGCGGGGAACCTCCCGGTTTCCCGCCCGCCAGGTCGCAGTTCCCGCCAGGCCGGGTCCCGCTCGCTCCACCGCTCAACGTTCTTCTGCAAGCTTGTAAAGCAGAACGTGGAAGCAAGGTTCCTTGTTTAAAAGAAAATCTAAAAAGTGGTTTCCTGCGTTGCGGGACCGGACTGCCTGCTAGAACCCGGCAGGTGTGAACCTAGTCTCTGGTGCTCGGGCCAGACTCCTGAGTGACGTTGAAGGGACTGGATCTTTCGCCCTTGGAGGGAACGCGCCGAAGGACCGGGTGGTGTCGTCTCTTCTGAACTGACGATTGCAAACAAAACACCTATTTGCCTTCTCTCGGTCTGAGAACCACAAGACAGGAGCCCTCCACTCAACTCGCCTGAATTCCACCAGAGAGACTGCTGGATCTTATGGTGGTTATGTTTTCAATTTTAGAAAGAATTTCCATATAGGCTGCACGAATTTACATTCCGACCAGCAGTCCATGAGAGTTCCCTTTTCTTCACATCCTCACCAACAGTTGTTACTGTCTTTTTGACAGTAGCCATTCTGACAGGTGCTGAGGTGACCTCTCGGTTTAGTTTGCATTTCTCTCATGACTAGTGACACTGAGCATCTTCTCAGGTGCCTGTTGGTTATGTGTGTGTCTTCTCTGGAAAAATGTCTGTTGAAGTCCTCTGCCTATTTTTAAACTGGGTTGCTTGTTATTTTAATGGGGGAGAACAGGGAGGGGCCCTGGTAGGCGTCTGTCTGGGCTTGGAGGGAGGGGCAGGGGAACCAGGGACTGCTGTTGACAGTGGCTATGACTCCTGGGCACGGAGAACCCTCTGAAAGCTGGAGGTCAGTATTATCAGAACATCAAAAAGGGTTCCGTTGGTAGCTAATCCTCACCTCCTGCAGCTACCACTGGGGGTGCAGCTGTACCCCAGGATGGCCAAGAGTTAGTTCAAACGTAGACCATCCACTGGGCAGAGAGTATTGGTTCCCATTTATGATTTCTGAGCGTTAGCAATGTAGCAGGGCAAGGCCAGACAAAAATTTTACTTCTGACTTTACAATTTGGGTTAGATAAAGGACAGTAAAACCCAAAAGAGAAGGATAGGAGGAAAGCACTAAGGAAGCAAAAAGAAATGAATAGAGAGCACATGTAAACATCATACTGCATTGTGCAGACAAGCTTGTGTGTGACACACTTAATGTTGGAGATAGATATGAGGAAATTGCTTTTATCTTAAAGGCTGCTGTTGCTGCTGCTGCTGCTGCTAAGTTGCTTCAGTCATGTCCGACTCTGTGCGACCCCATAGACGGCAGCCCACCAGGCTCCTCTGTCCCTGGGATTCTCCAGGCAAGAACACTGGAGTGGGTTGCCATTTCCTTCTCCAATGCATGAAAGTGAAAAGTGAAAGTGAAGTCGCTCAGTCATGTCTGACTCTTAGCGACCCATGGACTGTAGCCTACCAGGCTCCTCCATCCATGGGATTTTCCAGGCAAGAGCACTGGAGTGGGGTGCCATTGTCTTCTCCGATCTTAAAGGCTAAGTTTATCTAAAGGCTAAGGCCTATTAGAAGAATTATGAGCATCCTGCCTTTACAGGAAAAGAGTGAAATTTATTAATTGACAATTTTGATTAAGGAGAAATTCTGAATTTGTTATTATACTGTTTTGTTTTCTATATAAAATATATAGTTTGAATTTTTATAAATGTCTGCTTTCAAAGGGTTCTTCAGTTCAGTTCAGTCGCTCAGTCGTGTCCGACTCTTTGCGACCCTATGAATCGCAGCACGACAGGCCTCCCTGTCCATCACCAACTCCCGGAGTTCACCCAGACTCACGTCCATCGAGTCAGTGATGCCATCCAGCCATCTCATCCTCTGTCGTCCCCTTCTCCTCCTGCCCCCAATCCCTCCCAGCATCAGAGTCTTTTCCAATGAGTCAACTCTTCTCATGAGGTGGCCAAAGTACTGGAGTTTCAGTTTCAGCATCATTCCTTTCGAAGAAATCCCAGGGCTGATCTTCAGAATGAACTGGTTGGATCTCCTTGCAGCCCAAGGGACTCTCAAGAATCTTCTCCAACACCACAGTTCAAAAGCATCAATTCTTCGGTGCTCAGCCTTCTCACATCCATACATGACCACAGGAAAAACCATAGCCTTGACTAGGATGGACATTTGTTGGCAAAGTAACGTCTCTGCTTTTGAATATGCTCTCTAGGTTGGTCATAACTTTCCTTCCAAGGAGTAAGCGTCTTTTAATTTCATGGCTGCAGTCACCATCTGCAGTGATTTTGGAGCCCCCCAGAATAAAGTCTAACACTGTTTCCACTGTTTCCCCATCTATTTCCCATGAAGTGATGGGACCGGATGCCATGATCTTCATTTTCTGAATGTTGAGCTTTAAGCCAACTTTTTCACTCTCCACTTTCACTTTCATCAAGAGGCTTTTTAGTTCCTCTTCACTTTCTGCCATAAGGGTGGTGTCATCTGCATATCTGAGGTTATTGATATTTCTCCCAGCAATCTTGATTCCAGCTTGTGTTTCTTCCAGCCCAGCATTTCTCATGGTGTACTCTGTATAGAAGTTAAATAAGCAGGGTGACAATATACAGCCTTGATGAACTCCTTTTCCTATTTGGAACCAGTCTGTTGTTCCATGTCCAGGTCTAACTGTTGCTTCCTGACCTGCATACAAATTTCTCAAGAGGCAGATCAAGTGGTCTGGTGTTCCCATCTCTTTCAGAATTCTCCACAGTTTATTGTGATCCACACAGTCAAAGGCTTTGGCATAGTCAACAAAGCAGAAATAGATGTTTTTCTGGAACTCTCTTGCTTTTTCCATGATCCAGTGGATGTTGGCAATTTGATCTCTGGTTCCTCTGCCTTTTCGAAAACCAGCTTGAACATCAGGAAGTTCACGGTTCACATATTGCTGAAGCCTGGCTTGGAGAATTTTGAGCCTTACTTTACTAGCGTGTGAGATGAGTGCAGTTGTGCGGTAGTTTGAGCATTCTTTGGCATTGCCTTTCTTTGGGATTGGAATGAAAACTGACCTTTTCCAGTCCTGTGGCCACTGCTGAGTTTTCCAAATTTGCTGGCATATTGAGTGCAGCACTTTCACAGCATCATCTTTTAGGATTTGGAAGAGCTCAACTGGAATTCCATCACCTCCACTAGCTTTGTTCATAGTGATGCTTTCTAAGGCCCACTTGACTTCACATTCCAGGATGTCTGGCTCTAGGTCAGTGATCATACCATCGTGATTATCTGGGTCGTGAAGATCTTTTTTGTACAGTTCTTCTGTGTATTCTTGCCATCTCTTCTTAATATCTTCTGCTTCTGTTAGGTCCATGCCATTTTTGTCCTTTATCGAGCTCATCTTTGCATGAAATGGTCCCTTGGTATCTCTAATTTTCTTGAAGAGATCTCTAGTCTTTCCCATTCTGTTGTTTTCCTCTATTTCTTTGCATTGATCACTGAAGAAGGCTTTCTTATCTCTTCTTGCTATTCTTAACTACCTGCTATTTCATTTGCACCTGTCAGGGTGCTCTGCAGAGCACTTGAGAACCTGAGTATGTTCCCTGGAGAGCCATCTGCTTTGTTGGGGTTCAGAGTGAACTCTCAAAGTGAGCTTCACTGGGGTTTTATTTTAAAATGTAAACATAAACTTTTCCTCTAAACAATTCGGAAATCATTTTTTCCCATGGCACTTTAAAAGAAACTCAGAGCATATCCTGATATGTAAATGAACAAAAATCACCTCCATTTTCAGCTGTTTGGAACCAGCACTTCATGAAAGAAAAGACAGTGACAAAGGCAGGAGTGGAGAGGCATGTCCAGCCATAAAAGCTGTTTCAATCACAGTGGGGAGAACACGGAGAAATGGCTTGGTAGATGAAGTCCCAGTGTTGTCTATTGATGGCTCTGAACTTGTGCAAAACCTAGAAAGTGAAGCTAAGTTAGATATGGAGGAAGAAGATGACCAGAAAAGAGGTTTAGAAGCCTTCAGTGCAAACCTGCTGGCTCAGGTGGGAGGGGTTGAGGCTATACTGTGTTTGCTTCGCGGGTTCAGATATTCATGGGTGATTATCGATACCTGTGGGCACTTGTGCAGAAAAATGGGAAGACCAAGAATGAAGAGTTGGAAGGCCTGTCTCTGCATGCAGTTGGGGGTGTGAATTCAGATACCTACTTAATTTCTCTGAGCTGCTGTTTCCTCATCTGTGAGATGAGACAGTAACATCTCTATGCTTCTTGAAAATTATATATTAATTCTTCTTCCCCTTCACCACCTTTTATGATGATTTATTTTTCAGTTTGGGAATAAGTATGTGTAAACCAATTTTTAAATGATGACTTTTTTCCCCTAAAAATACTTATATCTCTCTTCTAATAAAAAACTTAAAAATACCACTGGACGATCAGAAATTCCCAATGTTTTGCTATTTCTCCATTAAGGCAGGATTAATTTGATTAAAACAGCTTGTGAGACATAATTCTGGGGAACCTGAGAAGCAGAAAGAAATGGTTGGAGGACAGACTGGAAGTACAGTAAAGGGAAGGACTTCGCAAGGCTGTTCCCACTGCCTGCAGTCGTCTCCCCTCACGACCACTTGCTGCCTTGACCCACTCATGCCGACTTGTCCTTCTGACTTCAGGTTGCCACTCTGTCAAGAATGCGTCTCCAGATCAGGTCTCTGGGATGTGGATGCTTGGAGAGTCTACCTTCTTCAGGAGTGTTTGCTCAGGTTATAATTAAACTTTCACTGTGTTCTTATTTCACTAATGATGATCTCCCTCACGGTTCTCTAAGCTCTATGAAAGCAGGGATTGAATTTCTTCTGTTTTCTGCTCATTGCTGTCTTCTTGGTGTCTGCTAAGTCGCTTCAGTCGTGTCTGACTCTGTGCGACCCCATGGACGGCAGCCCACCAGGCTCCCCCGTCCCTGGAATTCTCCAGGCAAGAACACTGGAGTGGGTTGCCATTTCCTTCTCCAATGCATGAAAGTGAAAAGTGAAAGTGAAGTCGCTCAGTCGTGTCTGACTCTTAGCGACCCATGGACTGCAGCCCACCAGGCTCCTCTGTCCATGGGATTTTCCAGGCAAGAGCACTGGAGTGGGGTGCCATTGCCTCCTCCACTCCTTGGTGTGTAGCAGACACAAATAAATGTAAAACAAAGGTGAGAAAGGCAAGATCACATCTAAGGTGTTCACAAAGAATATCTTTCCATAGAAATGTCAGTGGATTTGGATGAACCTTAGAGATGTATTTTATTTAGATGGGCATATGTACAGTTGTCTGTTTGTGTGTTGCCAGGTACAGTTGCCTATGTGACTTGGAAATCCAGACCACTCTGCTTGCAAAGATGTGTCCCCTGATGTGGGGCTGGGTCTGCCCAGAGGAAAACACACACACACACACACACACACACACATATATATGATGCGTCACTTTTATCTGGAAGCTGGGACCCTCAAGGCAGTACCCTCCCAAAGAGCTCCCCCTGTGGGCTGATATGTCAGGCTCTGGGGCTATGTAGTCACCCAGATTGCTTTTTTTGTGGTGGTCAATTATTTTTACAAAAGCTGATGCTAATTATAGAAGGAACCAAATGAGAGTGTAGAAAAAGTCCAGCACAGGCTATTTAGACCCAACTGAAGTTGACTCATTGGAAAAAACTCTGATGCTGGGAGGGATTGGGGGCAGGAGGAGAAGGGGACGACAGAGGATGAGATGGCTGGATGGCATCACTGACTCGATGGACGTGAGTCTGGGTGAACTCCGGGAGTTGGTGATGGACAGGGAGGCCTGTCGTGCTGCGATTCATGGGGTCGCAGAGTTGGACACGACTGAGCAACTGATCTGATCTGATCTGATCTGAACAGCTAAAAGCAAAGCATCTGGTAATTGTACTGAAACCAAGTAGGTTGAGAAGAAGCAGAACAAACTTGCTTGTGCTGCGACATGTCCAGCATATATGCCCTCAGGTCTAACTTCTGATTTTGAATGATTTGATGACTGAGTCCCTCTGGGTCATATTGCTCATTCCTCTGTCATGGAGAGGGACAGTCCTTTCAACATAAAAGCTGTTGATTGTAGTTTTAAATGTCATTTGTAACATATCCATGCATGCTGAAGTGTTTAGGGACACAGTAGACCAATATCTGCAATTTCGAGTGCATAAAAAAAAAGATGGTACAAGAGATGAAAAGTTGATTCACAATAGTGTGTAAATGAATAGTATGGAAACAACATAAATGTCCATCGACTGATGAATGGATAAAGAAAATGTGGTACATATATGAAATGGAAAACTACTTAGCCATAAAAAAGAACGAAATAATGCCATTTGCAGCAACATGGATACAACTAGAGGTTATATAAAATGAAGTAAGTCAGAAAGAGACAAATACCATGTGTTATCACTTATATGTGGAATCTAAAATACGGCACAAATGAACTTATCTACAAAACAGAAACAAACTCGCAGATAGAGAACAGAATTGTGTCTGTCCAGGGGGTGGGGGGTGGGAGGGAGGGACTGGGGGTTTGGAAGTAGCAGATATAAACTATTACATATAGGATGAATAAACAACAAGGTCCTACTGTATAGCACAGAGAACTATATTCAATACCCTAGATAAACCATAATGGAAAAGTACATAAAAAAGAATGTCTATATGTGTTTAACACTTTGCTGTAAAGCAGCGATTCCTTGTAAATTTTGTAACATTGTAAATTGTAAATCAACTTTGCTTTACAAACATTGTAAATCAACTATGCTTCAATAAAAAACTGAATGAAAAAGATGAATAGCTGGATAGCTGGGTGATATAGCAAATACAGCAAAATTGTTAATTGTAAGATCTAGGTAATGGTGTTCACTGTACATTTATTTCAACTTTTCAGTATGTTCAAAAGTTTTTATAAGGTGTTGGGAGAAAAATGAATTCTTTCAGCATTTATTAAAGATTTATTATGTTTATCAAAATATTATTACAAATTGTATTAAAGTAACCTAGGCATCAGGGATACAGTGATGACCAGGAGACATGGCCCCTGTTGGTACAGCACTCCTTGAGAGAGACAGATACATTAGCAAATGAGGATCACACAGTTAGTGCAGTGTTCTGTGAATATCAAGAGGAACCCATCACATCTTGCCACAGGTACGTGTGCGGTGCTGGTGGTCAGGGAGCTCTTGGGAGAGAAGTCAGCAGAACTCAGCCTTGAATGGCAATGGAACAGAAATCAGTTCAGGTTGTGGAAAAGGAAGGAATCCCATGAACAAATACTGTGCAGTGTTTGTGCGAGCGGGAGATGGGCTGGGGATGGTCAGCACTGGAGAGCTTGTGTTTAAGCTGAGCAACTGTCGGAATGGCTGAAGGGAAGAAGGGAAGCAACAGGGTCAGACTTGCTTTGGCTAGATCTCTAGGATGGCTGACTGGAAGGCTTCCCAGAGTTGCCTGAGCTGACCTGACCTGTGCAGGTGTTCCCACCAGGAGAGGCACACGTGGTAGGAGGGCTACAGGAGAGGAGCATCAGGACGTAAAGTTAGAGAACTGGAGACGGGAAAAATGAAGGCCAGGTAAGCACATTGCTTACTGTTGGAGGGACTGTAGAGGAGGGGTGATCGCTTGGCCTTGAGCACTTGGACTGTGTGGTGTGGGCGGGACCCCCAGGTGGAGCTGCCCCGTTGGCAGCCAGAACTCAGGACAGAGGTGGATACACTGGAATCAAAATAATGAAGTTTGAATCTGCCGTTGAGATTAATAAGGGAGAGGATGGAGAGTGATGACTGAAAGGGAT
The DNA here is from genome assembly GCF_055505025.1 of Bos grunniens. Classification (NCBI taxonomy): domain Eukaryota; kingdom Metazoa; phylum Chordata; class Mammalia; order Artiodactyla; family Bovidae; genus Bos; species Bos grunniens. The sequence goes on along the minus strand of NC_141188.1, from coordinate 2,051,932 downwards.
GGGGGTTCCAGTACCTGGAATAATTCCTGGCACACAGGACGTGGTGATGAACGTGGACGAAAATGGGAGGAATTATGGGGCAAATGTTCAAGGATGTGCTGAGAAGGGGAAGCTAGTAAAGGTGTGAGGACTAATCAGCTAGGGTGGAGAAGATTAGAGGTCATGTTGTGAGGGAAGGGCTTCAGGAAAGGGAAGATGAGGACTAAAATCTGTTCTTGGCTTTAACAGTTAGGAGGTCACTGGTGGCTAAGTAAAGTCACTCAGTCATGTCTGACTCTTTGTGACCCCATGGAATATACAGTCCATGGAATTCTCCAGACCAGAATACTGGAGTGGATAGCCTTTCCCTTCTCCAGAGGATCTTCCCAACCCAGGGATTGAACCCAGGTCTCCCACATTGCAGGCGGATTCTTTACCAGCTGAACCACCAGGGAAGCCCTGGTGGTCAAGGGATACCTGTAATTTCCCACTCTTAGATGCAGGTGAGGGTGGCGCAAGAGAGCACACGATGAGGAGTGGAATCAAGACATTTGGAGAAATGTGATACTATGCTCCGACTGGAGCTGCGTGGTCTGGGTCAAGGGTAACCGGAAGGCTGTAACTTTTCATCCCACCCATTTCTTCAAGAAAGATGTATAGGGACATATACCCATTTACTGCTGTGATTTATTATCAAGTTAAATCATAATTCATAAATAAAGAGTAAATTCTCCTTCAATTATGGCTTGGATTCTTGTAGAGAAAAAAACAAATTGTGGTTGAGTAATATCAACCCAGCATTCAGGAACATTTTAAAATTAATTCATACATTTACTCCAGTGCCTCTTATGTTTTTAGTCATTGAGTTAAACTGAGCAGAAGTTACCCATAGAAAGAGAGAAGCTGAAATTAGGGGAGAGGAATGCCAACAAAGGTCCGTCTAGTCAAGGCTATGGTTTTTCCAGTAGTCATGCATGGATGTGAGAGTTGGACTATAAAGAATGCTGAGCACTGAAGAATTGATGCTTTTGAACTGTAGTGTTGGAGAAGACACTTGAGAGTCCTTTGGACTGCAAGGAGATCCAACCAGTCCATCCTAAAGGATGGAATCAGTCCTGAATACTCATTGGAAGGACTGTTGAAGCTTAAACTCCAATACTTTGGTCACCTGATGCGAAGAACTGACTCATTTCAAAAGACCCTGATCTTGGGAAAGATTGAAGGTGGGAGGAAAAGGGGACGACAGAGGATGAGAAGGTTGGATGGCATCACTGACTCAATGGATATGAGTTTGAATAGGCTCCGGGAGCTGGTGATGGACAGGGAGGGCTGGCGTGCTGCGGTTAATGGGGTCGCAAAGAGTCGGACACGGCTGAGCGACTGAACCGAACTGAACTGAATGGTTGGGCAATGAGGTGCCGGGCAGGGCAAACAAGGCCCAGGAATGAAGGGACTGGTCCTGAGCGTGAACCCACACATACTCTGATCAGGATGGTGCTGAGGAAAAGGTGTGCACGTGGGGCCGGAGGAGATAGATGGAGACCATTTCTGATGGTCTTGGTGTTCTGGAAGAAGTAGACATGGTCTTGTGCTGAAAAGTAAGTCGAGGAGGGGCAAGTAATGGCTCGGCAGCTTCAAAGAAGGGAGAAAAAGGCTGGAGTAGTCACTGAGGAGGGATAAATTAAAATAGTTGTTTGTCTACACAGCAGGCCTCCCCGTTAAACTGCAAGTTCCCTGAGGGCAATGCGGTTCTATTCTTACCCCTTGGGCACTTTACTCAACAGTTGAAGACCCATAGGCATTTTGAAAGCTCCATTCACCCTATGGTACATTCATTTTGAGAAATATATTATCCCTTCACATTTTTTTTTACAAAGCTGGGCAAAAGTGAACTTTTAAGCCATTTAAGAATTTTTATAAATGTATACAATTAACTTTTTTCCTACACGGCACGTAGTAGCTCTAACTTAAAAATCCGAATTCTCAAGAAAAAGTGTGAAATTAATTTTCTCAGGATATAATTACGAAGTCAGGAGACCCTATCCAGTCAGTTCACCAAGATATATCAAGAGCATCCTTGTCAAAGTTCTGATAGTTCAAGTTCTATCCTCCAATGATAGGGCAGGATTCCCCTCACAGCTGGTTTCCCATTGGCTCTGAGATGTGGGCGGGGCCACCTATTCCTGCTACTGCCTCTAGCTCCACCCCACCTCATGCAAATGAAGCCAAAGCTCTAGGGAACCCACGTGATTGGTCACGTGACGAACGACGCACAGGCCCCGCCCCCTCTAGTGACGCCATCGCCTCAAACTCTCACGAGAGTTTGTAGATGTGAAAAGCTAGCAGGCCAGTTCACTGTGGCAAGAGTGGGGTCAGGGGAGGGGGCTTCAACACAAAACCCCATTCCCACTGCTGAGCCTCCAGTTCAGCTTAAGGCAGGGGCCCAAAGGGGCCTGTGGGTCAGTGCCCAGTAGGGGGTCCCATGCATGCTCTTCTCCCATTGGTTGACTGCATCGGCATGCAAATGAGGGTGCGCGTCACTTCCGGAGGCCAATCGAGCGCCATTTTCTCTTTCTGGCCGAGCTGGGAGGAGGGGACGGGGTCGCGCGGGGTGGCGCGCGCCGAGCGGGGGTCCCGCCGCGCGGGGCGGAGGCGGGCGGGCGCGGGGCCCCAGCGGGCGCGGCCAGACGTGCGAGGGACGAGGCGGCGCTGCGGGCGCCCAGCGGTAGGTAACCCCGGCCCTGCCCGCGGCGACGCCCCTGGCCCGGCCTGCGAAGTCCCGGCGGCGGCCCCGCCCCACCCCGCCCACACCCGGCGGCCCGTGGCCGCCTCCCGAATCCCGCGACGTTCTGCCAGCGCGGGGCTCGTGGCCCGAAGGGCGCCCGTCGTCCCTCCGCGTCACGTGGGCCGGGGTCGAGGGGGGCGGGGATGGGGCCCGGGAGGCGGGGCGGGGGACGGCATCAGGGCGAGGGGAACGCGGGGACAGGGCGGCGGCCGGGGAGGGCCGGGGAAGGGGGCGGGCTGGGAGCCGGAGGGCCGCCCGGAGCGAGCGCGGACGCGGGCCGGGCAGAGCAGAGGCGGGCTCGGCTGCCTGCGTTGTGGCGGGTTTTCTCTTGAGCGCACAGCTGAGAGGAGCCCCAATTCCTTCACCCTGGAGTTCTCGGTGTGAATACTGATGACGTGCAGATGTTGACATTACAGTTGAACTTTTCACATGCCGCCGCTCACCGCGCTTACGTAGAGCGCGCAGAATTTCTCCTGACTCTTGGCTTGGGAAGGTCGAAAATAGTAGCCGCCAGTTTTAACTGAACAGTAGCTAAATAACTAAATGTTTTAAGTATTTTCTTTGAATTTGAATGGGAGGCTTGCCGGAATGCTCTTAAAACTTTATAATTGAATGGAATGGGGTAATGGCAGCCTCTTGAGACTTGGAGGACTCTTGTGTGTGGTGATTTATGATGCAAATGGGCAAGTGCTTGAGGGCACCAGCCAGCCCCGCAGGGCTCAGCACGCACGTGGGACCGGGAGTCGGGAGGAGCGCTCTGGAGGAGAGGACCACGTAAAAAGTGCGAGTTGAGGAAAGCGCGTGTTCGGCTTTGGTTGGAAGTCAAGTAATGTATGTGTAACTTGTTTAGACATACATGTTTACAAATATGTGTAACTTGTTATTGGGGATGTAGCCATGTTATGAACGGACTTTGATATTCTAGTTGTAATTGGGAGTTTGTTGAGACAGTGGTATTTAGACATGGAAGTGACCGATCTGTGTGTCCTAAGGGTACAGATGCTAGTCTGGAGGGGGACTGGAGTTGGGAGGAGATAGGCTCACTCGTCTGACTGAGCAGTGGTAAGGATGTGAGAGCTGGTTTTAGGTTAGGAATTGAAGATTGGTGTCGGAAGAGGATGGGGAAGGAAATGGCAACTTACTCCCGTATTGCCTGAGGAATTCCATGGACAGAGAAGCCTGGTGGGCTGTAGTCCGTGGGGTTGCAAAGAGGCAGACACGACTGAGCAACTCACACACACACACACAGAATTCTTGTAACCACTCTGCCTTACTCTCCCGTAATGAGTGAGTGAAAGTCGTGTCCGACTCTGTAACGCCATGGACTCTAGCCCGCCAGGCTCCTCTGTCCATGGAATTCTCCAGGCAAGAATACTGGAGTGGGTAGCCATTCCCTTCTCTCGGGTATCTTCCTGACCCGGGGATGGAACCCAGATTCTTTACCATGTGAGCTACCAGGGAAGATATCTATCTATCTGAAGATATCTGGGACACCTTTTTAATTTGATCCAAGTTTGCAATATGTTCCTGGTGAATTTATGGTCGTAGTCACTTTGAGTGGTCACACCCCAATATTCTGCTGTGGCTGCCACACCGGTTATCACAGACCTGTTGGCAGTGTGTTACAAGGAGGTCATTGAATCATGAGGACTTGCTGAAGGAGTCTGTCTGAGAAGGGATCTTCTGTGTTTAAACCCAGACCTTTGATTCTTGCTTTCATGTATAGATATCATGTGTTTTTAAAGTTACTTAAAAAGAAACAACTAAACCCTGTATTTGAGTAGTTTCAGCATTTCATTTATATTTTTTGGAGCTTGTTGTTCAGTCATTAAGTCATGTCTGACTCTGCCAACACCGCGCCCCCACCCCAGCACCAGGACTGCAGGATTCCAGTCTCCTCTGTCCTCCACTGTCTCCAAGAGATTGCTCAGATTCAGTCCATTGAGTCAGTGATGCTATCTATAACCATCTCATTCTCTGTCACCCTCTTCTTTTGCATTCAGTCTTTCTGTAGCATCAGTGTTTTATCCAGTGAGTCAGCTCTTAACATCAGGTGGCCAAAGTATTGGAGCTTCAGCATCAGTCCTTCTGGTGCATATTCAGGGTTGATTTCCTTTAGGATGGACCGGTTTGATCTCTCAGTCCAAGGGACTCTCTTCTCCAGCACCACAATTCAAAAGCATCAATTTTTTGGTGCTCAGCTTTCTTTATGGTCCAGCTCTCACATCTGTACATGACTACTGGAAAAACAGTAGCTTTGACTATACAGACCTTTGTCGGCAAAGTGATGTCTTTACTTTTTAATACTGTCTAGGTTTGTCATAGGTTTCCTTCCAAGGAGCAAGCGTCTTTTAATTTCATGGCTGCAGTCACTGTCAGCAGTGATTTTGGAGCTGAAGAAAATAAAATCTATGACTGCTTCCACTGGATGCCATGATCCTAGTGTTTTGGATGTTGCATTTTAAGTTTTTGGAGTTAGATAATAGCAAACTCACAGTCTTATGTTCTAAGTGCTTTTCTTACATTAAATGAATTTTCTTCCTCAAAACTACTTCTCAGAGTCGGTTGTGCAGTCCCTGTTGTACAGAAAAAACAGGCCCTTGGATTAAGTAACTTGCTAAAGATCACACAACTAGGAGTTAACTGTGGAGTTTACTTGAACTCAGGCAGTGTAGCTCCAGAGTCTTGCTTGTGAGATCATTGTTCTGGATTGTTTTGCAAGTGAAATCATTACAGAACTTAGATTTCACAGGAACTTACAAGAAAGTTCTATGACTTAAAAAATTACTGTTTATTACCAGAATGACATTTTTTTACAGTGTATTTTTTGATAATGGGGTATTCTTATATGATCGTGATACTAAAAAGCAACAAAAACCCTTTAAGTGCCTCTTTGGAAAATAGTATTTTCTTTTGCTGCTGCTGCTAAGTCACTTCAGTCGTGTCCTACTCTGTGCGACCCCATAGACGGCAGCCCACCAGGCTCCCCCGTCCCTGGGATTCTCCAGGCAAGAACACTGGAGTGGGTTGCCATTTCCTTCTCCAATGCATGAAAGTGAAAAGTGAAAGTGAAGTCGCTCAGTCGTGTCCAACTTTTAGTGACCCCATGGACTGCGGCCTACCAGGCTGCACCATCCGTGGGATTTTCCAGGCAAGAGTACTGGAGTGGGGTGCAATTGCCTTCTCCGATTTTCTTTTGCACTTTAATGCGATTTTTGGTAAATTCATGTCTACCACACACTGTGAAATTAAAGGTAATTTACTGTGGGACTTTCCTGATGATAGAGTAGATAAGAATCTGCCTGCCAGTGCAGGGAACACAGGTTCGATCCCTGATCCAGGAAGATTCCAGAAGCTGCTGTGCGGCTAATATGCCCATGAGCCACAGCTGCTGAACCTGCATGGTGCAGCTGCATGCTGCAGCTACTGAAGCCTGTGCACCTAGAGCCCGTGCTCTGCAACAAGAGAAACCCCGCTCCTTGCAACTAGAGAAAGCATGTGTGCAGCAGCAAGCACCGAACACAGCTGAAAATAATAGTAAAAGACAAAAGAAAAGAATAATTTACTGTAAACTAAACGTGGTAGATAGTACAGCTGCATTAGCCTGCTGTTTCCTAATGGTGAAAATACAGATTTAATTGAGTACTAAGAATATATAGAGAATAGCATCAGTAAAGGATCTATAGATATGGAAGCATTAAGCAACTTCTTTTCCAGTTAATTAATTAATCTACTCAGCCTTTTGTGTAGAATCTTGCATCTCTTAGAGAATGGATAAAATATGGTAAAAGTCAGCTTTTCCCCCCAAAGTGATTGGCAACAGTAGACCAAGGATCTTGACAGAACTTCTGTGATTTACCTTTTATTTTATTATGTTTACTTGGTTTCCCTAAAACAGTAAATGCTATAAACAGGAAACTTTTTCTTTAAATTAAGAATGGACCTGTGTACTTGTTTTGAGGGAGGGAACCACAGTAACAATGATGAGGGAATGGGAGCGTGTACAGTTGAGAATAAAAAGCTCCTATTCTGCAGGTTCACGAAGACTTTGGCCCTTCTCCCAAGCCTTGAACAAGTACCTGCAGAGCCCTTTAAAACTTGCCTGATCACTGGAAGCCTCTTCAGCGCCTTCCTCCTGAGAGTTGGCCTGTCAGGAGCAGCTTGGGAACCATCCTGTGAAATGTGGCCAATCCCTGTACTACTGTTTCTCAACTGTGATAAGATCAGCACTTGCTATGTAAGGCCAGATTTCTTTGCAAGCAATACATTTAGCTTCTTTGTTTTAGATATAGGTGGATGATGGTCTTAACCTTGGGCAGTCCTATTTATCAGCCAGCTTTTGGGAAAGAAGTGCTCCGGGAACTCTAAGGAGGACAGACCAGCACATCTGGTGGAGTGAGTGGAAAAGGTGAAGGGAAGTTTCTGTTGAGGCTGCTCTGGCCAGAGAAGCCAGTCTGGGCTTGAAAGTGACGCTGTGCTTAATTTTTAAGAATGCTCCCACAAGGTTCTTGACAACTTGCCTTTTAAATTATGCTTTTGAAGCCTAGAACCCAGTTTTGTGCATTTTATTGTTAATGATTTTTATTATTTTAAAACTTGACTTGCTATGATTTTTTGTATCTTCTGGTTCTAAAATGCTAAATGATCCTTCAAACTCGCTTTTTACTGAACCTGAAATATAATTTTTACATAGGTAACTTGTCTGAAAAATGTACCCATTCCAAATTGGCTTCTCGATACTTCATATTTTCTTATTACCCGGGAAAAAGTTCTTTCCACTGTTAGCTCTAATGCCCCTTTCATGTCTCGTTTTATTCCAGTCCATGTTTTCAGTTTTACTTACCTTTTGCCAAATACATTCAGATACTCCTTTACCTCAGTGATTTTTTGATGCTGATTTATTTACTTAGAATGTCTTGAACTCCAACTCACCAATCCTCTACAGCCTGTCCATTTTGAACCTCTGTGATAGGCCCAGATGTTCAGAGAAACATGATTCCTGCCCTGAAGATGTTTAGTTCAAAAGGGAAAATAGGTATATAAGGAAATAATTACAACGTAGTGAGGTGAGTGCAATGAAATAAGTATAAACTGGCCATTCTGGGAGTTCTTAGAAGGGGTTCCAAGCTTATCCTTGAGGGAGGAGGAGTTGTAAAGGGTTTAGAAGTGGAATTTCCAACTCAGAGAAATTGTTTAAAAATCTTGGGAGATACTGCCAGTCGATGTGTAAACATGGAGAAATTAATGTTTTTCTACTTAACCTCACTACCAGTCAGTTCATTTCAGTTCAGTTCAGTCGCTCAGTCATGTCTGACATTTTGTACCCCAGTGGACTGTAGCACACCAAGCTTCCCTGTCCATCGCCAACTCCCGGAGCTTGCTCAAACTCATGTCCATCGAGTCGGTGATGCCACTACCAGTGGATATTATCAGTCTTTAAATTATTGTTTTGATAATTTGAAAATTGGCATTATTTTACCTGACATTTCTTTAACTCAAATTTAACTGATTTTGTTTGTAGTTTTTATAGTTTGTGCATTAAAACCTTTTTTGAAATAGTTTCAGATTTATAGAAAGTTGCCGGTGTACAAAGAACTTCCCCTGAATCATTTGAAGCTAAGTTGCCAGAAAAGATGCCAGATGACTCCAGTATTGTCCATTTCCTACAATAAGGACATTCTACATACCCGGAACCATCAAAATCCATTCTACATACCCACAACCATCAAAATCAGAAAATCAATGCATTGTTAGCATCTGATTCTCAGCCCACATTGAAGTTTTGCCAGTTGTTCCAGAAACATTATTTATAGTAAAGAATCTAGTTAGAATTACACATTGTATTTAATTTTCTTTAGTCTCTCACAATCTGAAACAGTTCCTTAGTTTTTCCTTGCACCTTCTTTGTCTAAGTATTGTTATTGTTCATTTACTAAGTAGTGGCCAACTCTTTTCGACCTCATGGTCTGCAGCACACCAGGCTTCCCTGTCCTACACTATGTCCCAGAGTTTGCTCAAACTCATGTCCATTGAGTCAGTGATGCCATCCCACCATCTCAGCCTCTGTCGTCTCTTTCTCCTCCTGCCTTCAGTCTTTCCCAGCATCAGGGTCTTTTCCAGTGAGTCAGCTCTTCACATCAGGTGGCCAAAGTATTGGAGTTTCAGCTTCAACATCAGTCCTTCCAATTCAGTGTTGATTTCCTTTAAGATTGACTGGTTTGATCTCCTTGCTGTCGAAGGGATTCTCAACAGTCTTTTCCTATAGTTGAAAAGCATCAGTTCTTCGGTGCTCAGCTGTTTTTCTGGTCCAAGTCTCGTATCCATACATGACTACTGGAAAAACCATAGCTTTGACTATGGACCTTTGTCGTCAAGTGATGTCTCTGCTTTTTAATGTGCTGTCTAGGTTTGTCATAGCTTTCCTTCCAAGGAGCAAGTGTCTTAATTTCGTGGCTGCAGTCACTGTCCACGGTGATTTTGGAGCCCAAGAAAATAAAATCTGCAGCTATTTCCACTTTTCCCCCATCTATTTACCATGAAGTGATGGGACCAGATGCCATGGTCTTAGTTTTTTGAACATTGAGTTTTAAGCCAGCTTTTTCACTTTTCCGCTTTCACTCTCAACAAGAGGCTCTTTAGTTGCTCTTCCCTTTCTGTCATTAGAGTGGTATCATCTGCATATATGAAGTTATGATATTTCTCCCTGCAATCTGGATTCCGGCTTGTGAGTCATCCAGCCTGGCATTTCCCATGATGTACTCTGTTCGTTGGAAGGATTGCTGCTGAAAGCTGAAGCTCAAATACTTTGGCCTCCTCCTTTGAAGAGCCGACTCATTGGAAACAACCCTGATGCTGGGTTGTTTGATTGAGATTGAGGGCAAGAGGAGAAGGGGATGACAGAGGATGAGATGGTTGGATGGCATCACTGACTCAGTGGACATGAGTTTGAGTAAACTCTGTGAGATAGTGAAAGACAGGGAATCCTGGTGTGCTGCAGACAGTGGGGTCGCAAAGAGTCAGACATGACTTAGGGACTGAACAACAACAACTCTGCATATAAGTTATATAAGCAGGGTGATGATACACAGCCTTGTTGTACTCCTTTCCCAAGAACCAGCACATTTTTCCATGTCCAGTTCTAACTGTTGCTTCTTGTCCTGCATACAGACTTCTCAGCAGACAGGTAAAGTAGTCTGGTGTTCCCATGTCTTTAAGAAGTATAATTAGTTGATTTTTAGTAAATTTATAGAATTGTGCAACCAACAACACAATCTAGTATTAGAACATTTCCAGCACTTTCCCCAAAAACCTGTCCATGTGCGGTTACCCACAGCTGACCACTAATCTACCTTCTATATCTGTAGATTTCTCCTGGGCGTTTCATATAAATGGAGTCAGACAATATGAGGACCTTGCATCTGTGTTCTTTGACTTAGCATCATGTTTTTGAGATACTGATTCTTGCTGTTGTGTGCATCAGTGCCTAGTTATATTTATTGTAGTGTTTTGTGGTATGAATATGTCATGTTTTGCTCATGTGTTCACCATTTGATGGACACTTGGATTGTTTCCACAGTTTGGCTATTATGAATGGTGCTCTTGTATCATCTGGATACTTCTGAAGTTTACAGGGAATTTTGTCTCTTAATTGGATGTCTTCCAGACTTCTGTGAATTACTGTTTTCCCCTTGGTTATTAATGAGTATTTTGTGGGGAGGTGCTTGGAAATGATATAAAATACCCTGTTCTTGACTAAACTTTAAATTTAATTATTTTTGTTATCATGAACTTGAGTTTATGTTCTAGTGGGTTATATTTTGATAACTGTTTCTGAATACCCAACCACCCTAAAACTTCGTGGAGTGAAACATTTTATATAAAAATTCAGTAACTCTTCAGGTGGGAGCAAGGGGAGATGGCTCGTTTATGTTCTGCAATGTCTGGGGCCTCACCTGAGAAAACTCAAAAGACTTGGGGTGAGTGGACAGCTGCAGGCTGTAAGAGCATCTTCACTCTCATGTTCAGTGGTTGATGTGGAGCCTTTCCATGTGGGCTAGTTGAGCTTCTTGCAATAAGGAGTCTAGAGTCCAAGAGTAATGGTACCCTCAGGGCAAGGAAGTGTGTGGCGTTTTGTGGTCTAGCCTGGGCATTCACATAGCCATGCTTTATTGGTCGAGGGAGCTGCCGAGTTCTTTCCAGGTCCAAGGAGTGGGAGCGTAGATGCCTCTCCTGCTTGGGAGTGTCACTGACATGTTGTGAGGAAAGCATGTGGGATGGCTGATACGGTGATATTATCTTTGGAAACTTCAGGGCCGCAGGTTATAATCTGTTACTGTCATTTATTTGGTACTCACATTGTCCCATACTTGGCTTGTGGAAACTTCTTCAAGCTGACTTGAGTACTTTTGACACGTCTCCCCGTTTTCTGAGCAACTCCTTTATTTTCTGGCAGAAGACATTCTAGGATCATTTTGTCTCTTCTGTGCTCCAGCCCTGAAATCAGCCATTTTTGCAAGGAGCCCTGCTTCCTTTTAAGGGAAAGTGATATTTAGAAAGGATGATTTGAGCCCAAGGCGTGGTCTGCTACTGGTGTGTAACTACTTCCAGGCTCTTGCAGTGGCCTGAGCTGTACAATATACACATACACATTAACAAATATATATTTTTAGAATCCGTATTTATTACAGATAATAAGGTCACAGCTGTACCTTTTATCCTGGTCAGCTACCACAGGATTTGTTTTAATTTTATGCCTTTTCAGATATTTTAAAAGCAGAGTTGGTGGTGGTTTAGTTGCTAAGATGTGTCCAACTCTTGCGACCCTATGGATTGTAGCCCACCAGACCCCTCTGTCCATGGGATTCTCCAGGCAAGAATACTGGAGTGGGGTGCCATTTCCTTCTCCAGGGGATCTTCCCAACTCAGGAATCAAACCTGGGTCTCCTGCATTGTAGGCAAGTTCTTTACCAACTGATCTACTAGAAAAGCCCAAAAGCAGCATTACTGAGATGTAATTTACATTCCGTACAGTTCATTTGCTTAAAGTGTACAGTCAGTGGTTTTTATTTAGCACATTCACAGAGTTGTGCATAACATCACCACAGTCGATTTAGGACATTGTCACTGTTCCAGAAAGAAACTTAGCCATCACCTTCCATTCTCCTCAGCCCCTAAGCAACCAATGTTCTCCTTTTTGTCTCTGTAAATTTTGTCTATTCTGGACATTTCCTATCAATTGAATCATATAATATGTGGTCCTTTGTGTCTGATGCCTTTCACTTAGAATAATATTTCCCAAGGGTTATCAGTGTAACATGCATCAGTACTTCACTTTTTATGGCCAAATAATATTCCATTCTTCCGATACACAAATTTTATGTATCTATCAGTTGATGGACATTTGCGCTTTTTAGTTTTTGACTGTTACAAGTAATGGTGCTGTGAACGTTTTTGTTCAGGCTTTTGTTTGGATGCAGGTTTTTTATTTCTCTCAAGTGGTATTGCTGGTTCATATGGTACTTACATGTTTAATCCTTGAGGACCTGCTGGACTTTCCCAGACCGGCTGCACCATTTTTCTGCCATTACTGCCAGCAGTGTATGGGGGATCTACTTTCTTCACATCCGTGCCAGCACTGTTACTGCTGCTTCTTTTAAGATTGACAGCCATTCTAGTTGGTGTGACGAGTTATCTCATGATGGTTTCTATTTGCTTTTCCCCATAGCTAATGTTGCCTAGCATATTCTTAAGTTCTTAATAGCCATTTGTATATTGTCTTTGTAGAAATATCCAGATCCTTTTCCTGTTTTTAAGTTGGCATATTTGTTCTTTAATTATTGTCATCGGAGATTTTTTTATATATTCTAGATATAAGTTCCTTATCAGAAATAAGATTTACAAATGTTTTCTCCCATGTTGTGGATTCTCTTTTCATTTTTTTGATGGTTTTCTTTGAAGCATGTACGTTTTTCATTTTGATGAAGTCCAACTTAGCTACTTTTTCTCTTGTTCCTAGTGTTTTATGATATCATATCTGAGAACCTGTTGCCAAGTCCAATGTCATGAAAATTTATGCCTGTGTTATCTTCTGAGAGTTTTGAAGTTTTCACTTGTGCATGGATGTATAGGACTCATTTTGAATTAATTTTTGTGTATACTAATAGGAAAGAATCCAACTTATTCTTTGATTGTGGAAATCTAATTGTCCCAGAATAATTTGTTGAAAATTACTCTGCTTTCTTTACCTACCCTGTTTTTAAAAATTTTATGCACATACATGTATGTGTGTATATATGGATGCGTGCTAAGTTGCTTCAGTTGTGTCCGGCTCTTTTTGACCCTATGGACTATAGCCCACCAGGCTCCTCTGTCCATGGGATTCTCCAGACAAGAATACTGGAGTGGGCTGCCATGCCCTCCTTCAGGGGATCTTCCTGACCCAGGGAACGAACCCATGTCTCTTATGTCTCCTGCATTGGCAGGCGGGTTCTTTACCACTAGCGACTTGTGTGTGTGTGTGTGTGTGTCTGTGTGTGTATACACTTATTATAATTTTGTTTTCTTTCCTTTAAAGGAAAATTTCAAAAATGTTTCAAATTCCCGTGGAGAATCTTGACAACATCAGGAAGGTACGGAAAAAGGTGAAAAGCATTCTTGTGGACATTGGGCTTGACAGCTGCAAGGAGCTGCTGAAGGTAAGAGGACACGTGTAATGGTTGAAGAGAAGACAGTAACCCCGGAAGCCCTGGGCTGAGGGGGACTCTTTGAGTGGGACTCTGAACGGGACTTCGAACAGGTCAGATGCTTCAAGGTGGAAAGTACTGCCTCTTAAAATGAGGCCCAGGAACAGCATTCCTTTTTATTTATGTCTTTATGGTTTAAAGTGACTGCTTTAGGCTCCAGTTTTTAGTTACTTTAAAAGGGTCATTCAGTTCAGTTGCTCAGTCATGTCCGACTCTTTGCGACCCCATGAACCGCAGCACACCAGGCCTCCCTGTCCATCACCAACTCCCGGAGTCCACCCAAACCCATGTCCATTGAGTCGGTGATGCCATCCAGCCATCTCATCCTCTGTCGTCCCCTTCTCCTCCTGCCCTCAATCTTCCCCAGCATCAGGGTCTTTTCAAATGAGACAGTTGTCTGCATCAGGTGGCCAAAGTATTGGACTTTCAGCTTTAGCATCAGTCCTTCCAATGAACACCCAGGGCTGATCTCCTTTAGGATGGGCTGGTTGGATCTCCTTGCAGTCCAAGGGACTCTTCGAGAGTCTTCTCCAACACCACAGTTCAAAAGCATCAATTCTTCGGCACTCAGCTTTCTTCACAGTCCAACTCTCATATCCATACATGACCACTGGAAAAACCATAGCCTTGACTAGATGGACCTTTGTTGACAAAGTAATGTCTCTGCTTTTGAATATGCTATCTAGGTTGGTCATAACTTTCCTTCCAAGGAGTAAGCGTCTTTTAATTTCATTGCTGCAGTCACCATCTGCAGTGATTTTGGAGCCCCCAAAAATAAAGTCTGACACTGTTTCCACTGTCTCCCCATCTATTTCCCATGAAGTGATGGGACCAGATGCCATGATCTTCGTTTTCTGAATGTTGAGCTTTAAGCCAACTTTTTCACTCTCCTCTTTCACTTTCATCAAGAGGCTTTGTAGTTCCTCTTCACTTTCTGCCATAAGGGTGGTGTCATCTGCATATCTGAGGTTACTGATACTTCTCCCGGCAATCTTGATTCCAGCTTGTGCTTCCTCCAGCCCAGCGTTTCTCATGATGTACTCTGCATAGAAGTTCAATAAGCAGGGTGACAATATACAGCCGTTAGTTGCAGCATATATTTGTTTTTGATCTTTGAGGGGAATATGTTGAATTACTTAAATTTTTTTAACAGAAAAAGACTAAATCAGTTTTTCAGTATTAGAGTAATCCCAAACGGGGATGCATACTTGTACAGTAGGGTTGTTTGTTTTCTTTTGTCTTTTTTGATTTGTGAATTTAATACATGCAGTCTTACAAAAGTTGAAAAAATTAAAGTCACAGTCACATTCTTTATGATGAACTCTGTTCTCATATAATATTATAACTTGAGAATATATGGCTAGCATAAAGAAATAAAAATTGTTAAATAAAGCTTGCTATGTAGCTTTATAGCCATTCTGTGCATGTTTAATTCATAACTACTGAAAATAGGGACTGTGTCTGCTTTGAATTTTTCAGAGTTGTGAATAATTTGATTCAAGATATTACTGGCCCAGGAAGAGATCAGTTTCTTAATTTTTAAATCTCAGACTTTGAACCAGATTGATTTTATTTATAAAAAAGGGCTGAAAGACTAATAAATACCAGGATTCTCATTAATGGTCAGAATTGATTTTTGCTTTAAAGTAAACTTTCTGAAGAAAAGATCTCAAGTAGTTTGCTTGTCAAACGTTGCTGCCCCAGAAAAATCTTCCCCCTAAAATTCTGCTCTTTCCACTTCATTATCTTACCTGCTCTGTTTTTCTCCAAACCTCTCATAATACCTGATGCTGTTTGTTTATGTGTCCCTGAGGTCAGGTATTGCCTTTGGTTGTCATCTCTCTTTAGTCTCCTTTAATGTGAATTCACTTTTAAAATAGAATTTTGTTATAAACTTAGTGTTTTATTTAGATAAAATGTCAGTAACAACTACAGTTTTTCATCCTGGAGTCCTTTGATTTTGACATTGCATAAAACTGGACATTCCTCACTAACTTGCTTCCTTAGTCAGTCTAAGATTGTTTACTCATCTCAATTTGTTCAAGACTGTTAACTTTTTCTTTCCAAGACTATGCTGACACAGATGTATGTATATTTCACAAAAGAAAAGTAAGACATTTGAATGGCATACCAGTATTTTTAGTTAATTAACTATTGGGTTAAATTTTACTAATTCTTTTGGGGGGAAATTTTGTTTTTATTAATTTGTAGTTGGTCTTATATTCTTCAGACTTTCTGAAAACTCAAGCAATATAAAAGTTCATTATAGAAAAATTAGAAAATATACATAGAAACATAGAGAAAAAAATGACTCGCTTGTACGCTGTTACCCTAGAATCTCCATGGTAAACATTGTTATATTAATATCTTTTCAGATTTTTAGAGACAGAACATGCTCTTAACCATGTGTTGGCTTTGTGTTTTCTTTTCACTGAATCCCACATTAAGAACTTTTTAATGTGAAATGTACTTACTCTTAATCCATTGTAGTAATTAGAGTTCTTGGTTAAAAGTGATGAAAACCAACACTGACCAAATGAAACAGGAGGACGTTTATCTGACACCTATCAGGGTCCTTTCTGTTTCCTTATCCAGCATTTCAGACTTCATAGTGAGAATTCACTCTGCCTTCTTGGAGTTCCAAAGTGTATATGACTCCATTCATCCTAAGAGTTAGGACCTCAAATCATAGGCTGTACAGTTCTTGTCAGAAACCTGGCTGAAAGTAAACCTGAGGGAAAATAAGCTCTTCCACGAACCTTATCTCCTTTTCTAAAAGTAGATCTAAACCCTGCAACTCCTTAAAGTATCTTGAAGAGGTTCTTTTTTTTTTTTTTTCCCCCTAGGGAGATGAAGTAATTTTTTATTTTTTTATTTTATTATTTTTTTAATTTTATTTTATTTTTAAACTTTACATAATTGTATTAGTTTTGCCAATGTGCAAGTTAACAACATTTGATCCGTTATAGTAAAGGCTGCTGCTGCTGCTAAGTCACTTCAGTCGTGTCCAACTCTGTGCGACCCCATAGACGGCAGCCCACCAGGCTCCCCCGTCCCTGGGGTTCTCCAGGCAAGAACACTGGAGTGGGTTGCCATTTCCTTCTCCAATGCATGAGAGTGAAAAGTGCAAGTGAAGTCGCTCAGTCGTTTCTGCCTCTTAGCGACTCCATGGACTGCAGCCCACCAGGCTCCTCCGTCCATGGGATTTTCCAGGCAAGAGTACTGGAGTGGGGTACCATTGCCTTCTCTGTATTAAAGGCTAGCTAGATACTTTGAAGGGCCCTGTGCAAAATGAAAATGTGGGGAAGTGTGCTGTCCCAGGCAGATGATAGCTCCCACGTGATTTCAGCTTCTGAGCCAGGATGCTTCTGGTACTTGGATTCAGAGTGGGCTCTAGGTGCCAAGTTATCTGCCAAACACCGTGGTGCTGCCAGCCCAGGGTGAGGCTGGTGACCACCTTGCCTCCTCCTCTCCCCAAGTCTGAACCTGGCTTTTAGCAGGGTGACTGTGGAATGTGGACCTCCTGATAGCTCAGCTCTTGCCCCAGGTGGTGGGCGAGAGTCTCAGAGTGGTTGTGGGAGAGGGGAGCATGGAGGGTATGGGGACCGAGAGCAGGGACAGGCTCTGTCCCAGAAACAGTGGCGGTGGGACCGTGTGTGAGCTGAAGCTTCAAGCCCCTGGTGTGCGCTTCGTTGTCCTGTCAGACTTCACGTCATAAAACAAATTCAGAGTTAACTTATCAACATTTTAAAAATGGTGATAGCAGGGACTTACCCTGCACTGACCTGTCTGAACACAGGACCCTGTGCACCTGCAGTGGTTGCAGCGCCTCTTTGGTGTTGGCAAAGACTTTTCCAGTTCTTTATTTTTTTAATTTAATAATTTAGTTTATTTAGCCTCATATGTTACAAATATTATTTCAATATGTAATCAGTATAAGATAAGTAATGAACTATTTTAATCTCTTTTCCCCTTAAATCTTCCAAGTGTACTTAGAAATTTTTTATAAAAGTAAGATATAACATGAAATTGCCATTGCTGTGTGACTCGTGGGATCTTATTTCTCTGACCAGGGACTGAACCCTGGCTGTAGTGTTGAAATCTCCGAGTTATAATCACTGGACCACCAGGGGAATTGCCCATTTAGCCATTTTTAAGTGTACAATTCAGTACCATTAATTACATTCACACTGTTTTGCAACTAGATTCCACCATCTAGTTGTTATCATCTCAAACAGAAACTCTTAAGTAATAAATCCCTATGCTCCCACCACAGCCCCTGATAACCTGTAATCTACTATATGTCTCCATAGATTTGTCTGTTAAAGATATTTCATGTGAGTGGAGCGTGCAATATTGGATCTTTTGTGACTTGCTTATTTTAATGTTTTTGAGGTTCATGTTGTGGCACGTGTCAATATGTTAGTCCTTCTTATGGCCAAGCGAGGAGAAGGCAATGGCACCCCGCTCCAGTACTCTTGCCTGGAAGATCCCATGGACGGAGGAGCCTGGAAGGCTGCAGTCCATGGGATCGCTGAGGGTCGGACACGACTGAGTGACATCACTTTCACTTTTCACTTTAATGCATTGGAGAAGGAAATGGCAACCCACTCCAGTTTTCTTGCCTGGAGAATCCCAGGGACGGGGGAGCCTGGTGGGCTGCCATCTATGGGGTTGCACAGAGTCGGACACAACTGAAGCGACCTAGCAGCAGCAGCAGCAGCAGCAGCAGCAGCAGCAGTCCGTTATATAACCACATATTGCATTTTATCAGTTTATCTGTTGATAGACACTAGGGTTGATTTTGTCTTTTGGCTATTGTGAATAATGCTGTAGTGAACTTTGGCTCATATGTGTCTGTCTGAGGCCCTATTTTCATTTTTTTGCTGGATCATGTAATAATTGTTTAGCTTTTATGAGGACCCACCTAACTTTCCAAAGTGGCTGTACCCTTTTCAGTTCCCACCAGCCATGCATGAGGGGTCCAGTTTAGCCACAGCCTTGCTGTTTGTTCTTTTTCTCTCGTCCTCTTTCTCTCCCTCCCTCCCTCGCCACTGTGGCCACTAATGATGTTGAGCATTTTTTCATGTACTTATTGGCCATTTGGATATCTTTGGAGATTTGCTTTCAAGTCTTGTTCATTTTTAAATCAGATTGTTTGTCCTTTTGTTGCTGAGATGTAGTTTTTTATGTACTCTGGATATTAAACCCTTATTAGGTATGATTTGTAGATGTTTTTTCCCATTTGTAGATGTTTTCTCCCATTCTCTTTTTACTTTCTTAATATCTTTTGATGCACTAAAGTTTTATATTTTGATGGAGTCCTGTTTGTGTGTTTGCAGTGCTTTCTATGTTGTATCTAAGAAGCCATTGCCAGATTCAAGTTAAAATTTTTCTGTGTTTTCTTCTAAGAGTATTACGGTTGTAGTTCTTTTTGTTTAGATTGTTGATCTGTATTAATTTTGTATATGGTGTGTTGCAAGGGTCCAACTTCATTCTTTTGCATGTGGAAATCCAGTTGTTCCAGAGCCATTTATTTCACTAATTTTCCCCCATTGAATGGAATTGGTAGCTTTGTAGAAAATGATTTGGCCATAGCTACATGGATTTATTTATGAACTCTCAGTTCTCTTTCATTAATCTGTATGTTTTTCCTTACAATAGTATTACAGTGTTTTGATTACCATAGTTTTGTGTTAAGTTTTGAAGTTGGAAAGTGTGAGTTCTTCAACTTCTTTGTTTTTTCTTTCCCCCAATATTGTTTAGGCTGTTAGGGGCCCCTTTCACTTCCATATGAACTTAAGGATTGGAGTTTCTGTTTCTGCCAGACTATTGGAATTTTGATTGGGATTATATTGTAGATCATGCTGGATAGTATTGACATCTTGGCAGTATTCCTACCCATGAATAAAGGATGTGTTTCTATTTATTTAGGTCTTTAATGTCTTTCAATAATGTTTGTAGTTTTCAGTCTACAAGGCTTTCACCTACCTCCTTGGTTATATTTATACCTAGGCATTTTATTATTTTAGATGGTATTGTAAATGAAATTGTTATCTTAATTCATTTTCAGATTTTTCATTACAGGTGTATAAAAAACAACTAACTTATGTATGTTCATTTTGTACCCGGCATTTTTACTGAATTTATTATTACCTCTGGTAGCTTCTTTTGGATTCTTTTTTTTGGCTGTGCTGGGTCTTCACTGTTGCACACGGATTTTCTCCAGTTTCAGAGAGTGGGGACTACTCTCTAGTTGTGGTACACAGGCTTCTCATTGTGGTGTCTTATCTTGTTGGAGAGCATGGGCTCCCAGGTGCTGGGGCTTCAGTAGCTGTAGCACATGGCTCAGTATTTGCGGCTCTCGGGCTCTGGAGCACAGGCTCGGTAGTTGTGGCACACGAGCTTATTTGCTCCTTGGCATGTGGGATCTTCCTGGATCGGGGATTGAACCCATGTCTCTTACATTGGCAGCCACAAGGGAAGCCCCACTTTGGATTCTTAATAGGATCGTATCACCTGTGAATAGAAAGTTATACTTCTTCCCTTTCAATGTAGATACCTTTTATTTGTTTTTCTTGTCTAAGAGCTCTGGCTAGGACTCCAGGACAATACTGAATAGCAGTGGTGAAAGCAGGCGTCCTTGTCTTGTTCGCAGTGTTGGGGGAACGCTTTCCGTCTCTCACTATTGAGTGTCATGGTGTCCATCAGTGCCTTTGTCATGCTGAGAAAGTTCTGTTCTAGTTTTCTGAGTGTTTTCTTAATCATGAAAGGATGTTGGATTTTATCAGATGCTTTCTCTGCCACTTGAAGTAGTTGTGTGGGGTTTTCTCCCCTTTGTTCTGTTATCTTTGGTATATTACACTGGTAGATTTTCTTATGCTGCCTCTGCTGGCATTCCTGATATAAATCCCACTTGGTCATAGTGTATAATCTAATCACTCTAGGGTTTTGTTCCTTAGTATCCATTATGTAGTTTTCATTTTTATTCATAAAGAATATTTGTAATTTTCTCTTCTTGTGATGTCTCTTTAGCTCTGTTATTAGGATAATGCTGGCCATGTAAAATGAATTAGGAAGTGTTACCTCCTCTTCTGTTGTGGGAAGAAGAGTTTGAGAAGAACTGGTGTTAATTCTTCTTTAAATATTTGGTAGAATTAATCAATGAAGCCGTCTGGCCCTGGACTTTTCTTTGTTTTGATATTTTTGATTATGCCTTTTGATTCAATCTCTACTTGTTATAGGTCTGTTGAAATTTTCTATTTCTTGAATAAGTTTGGATAATTAGTGTGTTTTTAGGAGTTTGTCTATTTCATTTAGTTTATCTATTTTGTTTGTATACAGTTGTTGCTAGTATTTTCATCTAATCCTTTGATTTCTGTAAGGTCAGTTGTAAAACACCCACTTTCATTTCTGGTTTTACTTATTTTTATCTTCTCTCTTTTTTCTGTCAGTCTAGCTAAACATTTGTAAATTTTGTTGATCTTTTCAAAGAAACAACTTTTGGTTTCTTTGATTATCTCTTTTTGTATCTTTGTTCAGTTCTCAGGTTGTTTTAATTTTGGTGTGCAGCCAGCAAACTGTTCAGTTGTGAACACCAGGTATCTTAATCTACAAGAAATATTGAAATAGTTAATCTGTTTATTTCCTAATAATTGGGTTTTCTTGTTCTTTAGTCACAAGTTGAATCTGACTCCTTTCTGACCCATGGACTGTCGCCCACCAGGCTCCTTTGTCTAGGGATTTCCTAGGAATTTCCTAGGCAAGAACACTGGAATGGGTTGCCATTTCCTCCTCCAGGGGATATTCCCGACCCAGGGATTGAACCTATGTCTCTTGCTTGGCAGGTGGATTCTTTACCACTGAGCCACCAGGGAAGCCCATACTAGCTCTTTTTTCCCTGCATCTGACAGTGGAAAGCACTTCTTCCCTTAAACCCTTCTCATCTCCTGCTGTAGAACATTACTGCTTACTTCTTCCTTTTCCAGTATTTTCTTATGAAAAATTGAAGCCTATAGAAGTACTGAAAGGATTGTACCATGAAAACCCATGTACCTCCCACCTAAATTCTATAAAAATTTTTTTATTTTTATTTTTTTTTTAATTCTATAAAATTAACACGCATATGTATATACACCCATCATTCAACCTTATTTAAACAAAAAATTATCTGTTCGGCTGCACTGGGTCTTAGTTGCAACATGTGGGATCTTTAGTTTCAGCATGTGGGATCTAGTTCCCTGACCAGGAATTGAACCCAGGCCCCATGCACTGGGAGTGCAGAGTATTAGCCATTGGACCACCAGGGAACATCTTCTATCTTATACTTGGATGCATTTCTAAGTTTCAGGCATTGATAAATTTGCCCTTAAGCTCTTACAGCATAGGTGTATCGTTAACACAAGTTTAGTATTTCTTTACAGCTTTTAGTGGGAGGGGAATTTATATGTTTGTGAGATGCACCGTAGCCGTCTCCAGTTGATGGGTTTGGAAATGCACTGATTCATGCAGTACAAGCCCCTGTCAGGGCACAGGGCCTGGTGTGGCAGTCAGACCCCACCCCACCCTACCGGTTACCATCATGCTGAAGATTTTCGCTGTGGATGAGATTTGCCTGGCTGATGTGTTATATGAGTGAAATAATAGGTGCTCCTGGGGAAGATTCTTCTGTGTTGTTTCTCTGTAGCTGCTCGTTTTTGTTGCTGAGGAGGATCCCATTCTGTGAGTAGTTTGTTATTGATTCTTCTAATGTGAACACCTAGGCCGTTTCTGGTTTGGGGTTATTATGAGTAAGGTTCTTATAAATATTCTTATAGGGCTTCCCTGGTGGCTCAGACAGTAAAGAATCTGCCTGCAGGTGATGTGGTTTTGATCCTGGGTTGGGAAGGTCCCCTGGAGAAGGGAATGGCTGCCCACTCCAGTATCGCCTGAAGAATCCCATGGACAGAGGAGCCTGGTGGGGTTGCAAAGAGCCGGCACAGCTAAGCAACTAGCACTTTTTTTTTCAAATATTCTTATAAAAGTGTTTTTTGTGGACAGCTGTTTTGGTATTTCTTGGATAAGTATCTAGATTTGGTATTATCCAAAGTAGTAGTGTGATTTCACACTCCTGACAGCAGTGGGGAGGGTTTCCCTTGCTCCACATCCTCACTACCTTTCGATAGTGTTGGTTTTCAAAAAATTTTTGAAATGAAGCCTAAAATAGATGTAAGAATGTTCTTTATGTTACCCTGCAGCATAGTTGTTAGCTACATGTTTTTGGGAGATCCCCTTTTCAGGTTGAGAAAGATCCTTATTCTTACTTTGCTGAGAGCAGAAATTATTGACTGATGGTTGAATTTTGTCAGATGACTTCTCTATATTAATACAGTTTTCTTTTTTTAGTCTAGTGAATTACATGACTTTTATTTTTGTTATTTTTTAAGAAAAAAAATTGTTAAACCAACCTCTATCCCTGGGATAAATTCCACTTGGTCCTTTTTAGTATGTGGATTGATTTGCAAACATTTTGTTAAGGATTTTTCATCTATGTTCTTGAAGGGTATGGTCTGTAGTTTTCACTTTCTGTTACATCTTTGTCAAGTCTTGGCCAGCCTTGTGAAATGAATTGGGAGTTGTTTCTTTCTTTTTATTTTCTGGAAGAGTCTATGTAGAATTGATAATACCATGTTTAGTAGAACTCCCAGTGAAGCTGTCTGGAATTGGAGCTTCCTTTGTGGGAAGGGCTTTAATTATGAAGTCAGTTTCTACACTAGACATCAGGCTATCGGGTTACCTGATTTTCCTGAGTGAGCTTTTTCTCATACTCTTTTAAGAGATTTGTCCTTGTCAGTTTAATTTGTTGAGTTTATTGGCATTATGGTGTTCATATTATTTTCTCATCTGTAGGAACCATAGTGGTATCTCTGTTTATTCTTTGGCCGCTCTGGGTTTTCGTTGCTTTGCACAGGTTTTCTCTAGCTGTGGCGAGTGGGGGCTTCTTCGTCACGGGGTGCTGATTTCTCACTGTGGTGGCTTCCCTTGCTGCAGAGCACGGGCTCCAGGTGCAAGGGCTTCAGCAGCTGCAGGTTGCGGGCTTAGCTGCACCCTGGCGTGTGGAATCTTCCTGGACCAGGGATTGGACTGCTGTCCTTGCATTGGCAGGTGGATTCTTATCCGATTGCCACCAGAAAAAGTCCTCCCCTCTCTTTTTGGCATTGGTGATTTATATCAGCTTTTTTTTGACCAGTGGTCACATGATATTGATTTCCTTCTTTTTATCTTTGACCTCTCTGTGATTTTGTATTTGAAGTGAAATTTTTATAGACAGCATATAATTGTTGCTGTTGTTCAGTCTCTTAAGTTGTGTTTCACTCTTTGTGACCTCATGGACTGTAACATGCCAGGCTCCTCTGTCCGCCACTGTTTCTTGGAGTTTGCTCAAATTCTTGCTGGTGATGCTATCTAACCATCTCATCCTCTGCCAGCCCCTTCCCCTTTTGCCTCAGTCTTTCCTAGCATCAGGGTCTTTTCCAGTGCGTCTGCCCTTTGTATCACTTGGCCAAAGTATTGGAGCTTCAGCAACAGTCCTTCCATATTCAGGGTTGATTTCCTTTAGGAAATGGTTTCCTTTAGGACTGGTTTGATCTCCTTGCTGTCCAAGGGACTCTCAATAGTCTTCTCCAATACCACAATTTGAAAGCAGTTCTTTGGTGCTCAGCCTTTTTTATGGTCCAACTCTCACATCCATACATGACTGCTGGAAAAACCATAGCTTTCACTAAATGGACCTTTGCTGGCAAGATGATGCCTGATTTTTAATATGTTGTCTAGGTTTGTGGTAGATTTTCTTCCAGGGAGCAGGCGTCTTTTTAATTTCATGGCTGTGGTCATCGTCTGCAGGGATTTTGGAACCAAAGAAAGTAAAATCTGTCACTGCTTCCACTTTTTCACCTTCTAGTTGCCATGAAGCGATGGGACTGGATATCATGATCTTAGTTTTTTGAATGTTTAGTGTTAAGCCAGCTTTTTCACCCTCATCAAAAGGCTCTTTAGTTCTTCTTCACTTTCTGCCACTAGAGTGGTATCATCTACATATCTGAGGTTGATGAATCCCAGCAGTCTTGATTCCAGTTTGTGAATTCATCTAGCCCGGCATTTTGGATGATGTACTCTGCAAAAAAGTTACATAAGCAGGGTGACAGTATGCAGCCTTGGACTCCTTTCCTGATTTTGAACCAGTCAGTCAACATATAATTGGATTGTGGTTTTTAACTCAGTCTGACATTCTATACTTCTTATTTGAGTGTTTAGACCAGAGGTAGGCAAACTGGGCCAAATCTGGCTTGCTGTCCATTTTGTAAATAAACTTCTTGAAATATAGCTTTGCTTGTCTGTGTTTACATACTGTCTGTGGCTGCTTTTGTGCACAGTGGTAAGCTTGAGGAGTTGTTTCAGACAGACTGCATGCTGGCGAAGCCTTACATATTCACTGTCTGACTTCTTACCAACACTTGGAGTGCCCACATCATCCCACCCCAGACACGCTTCTCCATGGGGCTCACACTGGGAAGACAGTGTTTGCTCATGTGGGTTTTCTCTTTCAGAAATTATTTGTGGGAAATCTGATCTGTTTATTTCTTATAAGATGGTATTTTTAAAACTACATATATATATATATTTATGTATGTTTTTGAATTTATGGAAGACTAAAGACATGGAAAGAATCCAGCACCCCAGCAAGTGTGGCCAGGAAGGAAATCAGCTCTGTAATAGGACAGTTTAATGAAGCGCAAACAAGAAGTGTGGGAAAGGAAGAAAAAAATGTATTGAATTTAAGACTCTGTGAAACTCAGAAGATACGTTTACTAAGTATAAACTCTGTAAGGACTTGACATAAATTGAAAGGCAGCTGCTGAAGTACAGAAGCTGTAGTATTAACTTGGATTATTTCAGCATTTTCCCCAGGTCTCCAGCTTGATGGGAACTCTGTCAGCGTTTGCCATGGGGTATATTTTCATTTCAGTTTTCCCATGTAGATTTCCCTTTCTTTCTTTATCTCCTTCCCTCCCTTTCTACGCACTGTGCAGCATAGGGTATCTCATTTCCCTGACCAGGGATTGAACCTGTGCTCCCTGCGTTGGGAGTGCTGGGACTTGTGACCACTGGTCCACCAGGGAAGTCCCTTGCATGTAGATATCTTAAGTGCCAAAGAATCCCATTGGGTTCGTTCTTCTTTATCTTATGAAATTACATAATAATCTCTGTTTTTCTCCCTTTCTAAAAGGACCTTAAAGGCTTTGACCCAGGAGAGAAGTACTTTTATAACACATCATGGGGAGATATTTCTCTGTGGGAACCTTCTGGAAAGAAAGTGGTATGTATTTTTATTTCCAATTTTCATGTTTCCTCAGAACGTGGGGTAAGTGTTGGTTTAGTTCTGAGGAACATCATGTGTTTCTGGGTTGCAGATGAATGAAAAGGATGAGGAGGGGTATAATGTAAACATTTAGGGAAGTAGAAAAAGTTAAATGTTTTATAATACAGGATTGTTGATGCTGTGAGAGTTCTCTGCATATAAAGTTGATGAAGTGATACAGTGAAATTACTATATTATTATTATGTGCCTCTGATATAAGAAGGACTTTTGAGTTATGTAACTATTCTGAGTAAAAAGAAATGACTTCAAGTATGAGCATACATTCTGGTTTCAAAAATTAAAAATATGGAGTTTGAATCGGGGAACACAATTTATAATAAATTTGAAACCTCAATGTTAAGCAGATTCCCACTAAACTATGTGACATACTGCTGAGTTCTCCGTTGTAAAGTGTTTCCTCTGGAAAACCTTCCTGCCGCCCAGCCGCTGGGTTAGCACCTCTTCGGCTCCAGGCAGCTTGCCCCAAGGGGACCAGCCTCTGCTCATTGCCTCCCCCTCCCATTTGTCCAAATAGCGTAGCCCTTGAGAATTCTGGCTTAAAAAAGCTTTCTGTAACTCGTCAGTCGTTTTTCTGTCAGAATTTTATTTGTAAACATTTCTGTTGTCACCTTGTCCTCTTGAGTCCTGCTTTCTGCCTGTTCTGTGTCTCTTCCCTTCCTTGACCCGACATTCCCCTCTGTACCAACAGACACAAGATTCCTTGAAACCGCTCTGATTTGGCTATTCTGCTCAAAACAGCTCATGGCTTTTCAAATATGCCTTATTTTGAATACCTTGGCTTCGTGAATATTTTCTTAGGCCTCTCTGATTTTTCTCATCTGAATTCCTAAAAGATTGTATGTAATATGCAGTATAATGTATAATTATATGCTCTTCATCAAGAAACATTTTTTGAATTCCTGCTACAACTTTCTGAGTGCTTGATGCAAAAGGTGAAAGTTAAGGTTCTTTTCCTTAGGGAGTTTATGTTTTTTTGTGTGTGAATGGGCACAAAAAGTTAAATAACAATGTGAAATAGTGGAAATTGGATATGTTAAATAGGTACCATATTCAGAAAAAATAAACCACTGTTACCTGGTGTGGTAGAGGCTGTGTTACGTGCTAGTTTTAGTACCTTGCTCTGTATTCGTAGAGAACCTTCTTTAATTTGTGTCTGGGAAATAGGATTTTTGAACAAAGACAGTTTTTCGGCCACTGCAGCAGGAATGTGCTACTCGGCTGGATTATGTGGCTCATGCTGCAGAGAAATGAGATGTGCTGGATATCTGGGTTTGGGATGGAGATGCTTGTGTTATGTTGAAAATGAAGCCCAGCTGTTATGGGACCTGAAGATGTGGCCTTAGGCAGAAGGGAGACAGGGATGATCTCGGAGACAAGGCATCCTGCAGTGCCCGTGATGCCTGACTCCACTTCTTTCTGCTTCTCTCCTTAGTTATTTTTCTGTTACAGTGAACCAAGGTCTCACCCTCCAGTTATTTCTGATTGATCACTTTCCTAGAACTTTGACTTACAGGTTTTTCTCTAAACATTTGCTTTCACGTCTCTTGGGTAATTGCCAGGTGTGAGATTGCTGGGTTGTACAATATATGGTCCATCTCTGTAACAGACTGTCGGACTGTTTTCCAAAGTGGCTGTACCATGTTGCTTTCCCACCAGTGGTGTGTGTCCCGGCTGCTCTGCGTCCTCACTGGACTCAGTCAGGGTTTTTGTGCTTTTGGATTTAACTGCTTATTTTCCATTTTAATAGGCTTGTAGTGGTGTCTTCTCTGGTTTTAATTTGCATCTCCCTAGTGACTGACAGTGTTGAGCATCTTTACATGTGTTTCCGTGGCATCTGGATACCCTCTTTAGTTTAAAGTATTCTACTCTTAAATGTTTTGCCAGTTTTCTAGAAATTGGGTCATATGTTTCCTTACTGAGACTTGAACATGTCCACAGTGTGTTTTATGGACACAAGTCCTTTATTAGGTACGTGGTTTGTAAATATTGTCTTCTAGCTTGTGGTTTGTCTTTTTGTCTTTTAAAGTATCTTTCAAAGAGAAGATTTCTTACTTTGATAAAATCCTGTTTATAATTTTTTTCTACTGTTGTTCAGTCACTCAATCATGTCTGAGTCTTTGCAACCCCATGGACTGCAGCACACCAGGATTCCCTATCCTTCCACTATCTCCCAAAGTTTGCTCAAACTCATGTCCATTGAGTTGATGATGCCATCCAACAATCTCATCCTCTGTCATCCCCTTCTCCTCCTGCCCTCAATCTTTCCGAGCATCGGGGTCTTTTCCAGTGAGTCGGCTCTTTGCATCAGGTGGCCAAAGTTTTGGAGCTTCAGCTTCAGTATCAATCCTTCTAGTGAATATTCAGGGTTGATTTCCTTTAGGATTGACTGGTTTGATTTCCTTGTAGTCCAGGGGACTCTGAACAGTCTTCTCCTGCATTACAGTTGAAAGCATCAATTCTTTGATGCTCAGCCTTCTTTATGGTCCAACTCTCACAGCCATCCGTGGCTACTGGAAAAACCATAGCTTTAACTAGATGGACCTTTGTTGGCAAAGTTATGTCTCTGCTTTTTAATATGATGTCTAGGTTTGTTGTAGATTTTCTTCCAAGGAGCAAGTGTTTTTAATTTCATGGCTGCAGTCACCGTCAGCAGTGATTTTGGAGCCCAAGAAAATAAAAGTCTGTCACTGTTCCCTTTTTTCCCCACATCTATTTGCCATGAAGTGATGGGACCAGATGCCATAATCTTCGTTTTTTGAATGTTAAGTTTTAAGGCAGCTTTTACACTCCTCTTTGACCTTCATCAAGAGGCTGTTTAGTTCCTGTTTGCTTTCTGCCATTAGGGTGTGTCACCTGCATATCTGAGGTTATTGATGTTTCTCCTGGCAACCTTGATTACAGCTTGTGCTTCATCGAGTCTGGTATTTTGCATGATGTACTACTCTGCATCAAAGTTAAAGAAGGAGGGTGACAATATACAGTCTTGATGTACTCCTTTCCCAATTTTGAACCAGTCTGTTGTTTTGTGTCCAGTTCTAACTGTTGCTTTTTGATCAGCATACAGATTTCTCAGGAGGCATGTATTTTCTATTATGGATTGTATTTATGGTGTCTTATTTAAGAAATCTTTCCTTGATCCAAAGATCTGTTCAGTACTAACAGATAGTAACAAGTTGTTAGTTCTGTTGACTCTTTAACTGGGTGTAATTTTCATTAAGTATCTGGTTTTTCAATACAGTATTTTTGGAGTATAAGATGCTCCATTTTAAATGAACCACAAATGAAACTAAAGTACAGCATAAGGTGCTTCCAGATTTCAGAGATATTAAAATAGAAAAAAGTGTGTCCGAATTGGTGAAACATATTTTTTAAAATGTGATGTGTGGTTGGCTGTCCCCTAGGTTTTTTATAGATTCTCCTGGAAATGCCAGAACCTGGGATTTCTTAATTGCTGAAAAGGCAGTAGTGACATGTTGTTGAATGTGTTTGGGTGCTTTCTCTGATCAGTGACCCAAGAGGAAGACTGTGTGACTAGCAGAGAGAGTGACAAAACCCACAGGAGGGGAATTTGTATGTGTGTGTGTGTGTGTGTGTGAGTGGTCTCCGAGCACTGGGAAGGACGGGGGTGGCCAGCGGCCACTGCATCAGCGGGAAACAGCTGCAGGGCGGGAGGACCTCTGCCCTCTTGTCTAACCTGTCCACACCCTGGCCTTCCTGCTTTGTGAAACTAGGCGCAGTGTTTTCTGGTGCTCCAGCTCTGGGATCTGGTGCCTGCCATGCTACTCTCACGTCAGACCAGCAAGGCTTCCTGGATGTTAGAACACATTGTGCTCCTCAGTTGGCCAGCTGTTGTACAAATGTCTGTTCTTATGCCCCAGGCTTGTTGAATTCCCCATATTTGCCTTACAGAGAGATACCATGTTGTCAGAGTGGCAGTCTGTGGCTTGAACTTACCTCAGGCTTATTCACAGTGAGTGAGCCACAGCCCCTCTGTCTTCAGTGGATATCACTGTCCATTTGTCTTCTGGAATCTGGGAAATGAAAGGGGTGATTGGTTTAACAATTATCAAGTTTGGTTAAGTTATAACATTCCAGAAGTTTTAGAATTTGGAGTAAAAACAACTTGGAACTAAGAAAAGTGGAATAAAAAAGGGAGAAAGTAGTTTTTTCTTGCTGAGAATTGAGTTCAATTGATGCAGTTGATTCAGAGTATAGGATTAAATAATGAGATTTGTGATTTTAATGGCTGGCTTTGGAAATGGGTTTCAGGTAGCTATGTTTTTGGGGCCAAACGCAGTTTGTATGTATGGCCTAAATGCTGAGAATAGTTGTTACATGTTTAAAGTGTTTTAGGAAGAAAATGAAAAGGGTTTTGTGATGTGTGTTGTCTGTAGCTGCTTTTCCTTACAACACAGCCCTAGATCCAGCAAGTTAGAAGAAAAAATATCGTTTACTTGTTAACTGTAGATTGTGTAGCATCTGATTTTTATTAAACTATGTAGTTTTATTAAACTGTGCTTGACTTTTTTTTTTAACAGAGATATCGAACAAAACCATACTGTTGTAGCCTCTGTAAATACTCCACAAAAGTGCTTACTTCATTCAAAAATCATTTACATCGCTACCATGAAGATGAAATTGACCAGGAGCTGGTGATCCCTTGCCCAAACTGCGTGTTTTCCTCTCAACCCAGAGTTGTGGGAAGGCACTTCAGAATGTTTCATGCACCTGCTCGGAAAGTCCAGAATTACACAGTGAATATTTTAGGTGAAACAAAATCATCTAGGAGTGATGTGATAAGTTTTACATGTTTAAAATGTAACTTTTCAAACACTCTGTACTACAGCATGAAGAAGCATGTGCTGGTAGCACATTTTCACTACTTAATTAACTCCTACTTTGGCCTGAGGACTGAGGAGATGGGTGAGCATCCAGGAGCTGACGACACTCTCTGTGCAGAGAAGTTGCCCCTGTCTGACAGGTATTACTGTAAAAAGTGCAACGCCAATGCCAGCAGCCAGGACGCTTTAATGTATCATATTTTGACATCCGATATACACCGGGATTTGGAGAACAAGCTTAGGTCTGTGATCTCAGAACATATTAAGAAGACTGGCCTTTTGAAGCAGATGCATATTGCTCCCAAACCAGCTGCACACGTGGCCATACCGCCGAATAGCAGTGCTCCAGGCATCCCAGCCTCCTCTCCGTGCTTCCACCTTGCCTTGCCGCAGAATGGCCAGAGCCAGACCGTGGTGCAGCCGGTTCAGGGTGCAGCCCCTCCGGCGACTGTGGGTGCGGGGGCTGTGGGCAGTGTCACCCACTCTCCGCCCGCAGTAGCCCAGCCTCACATGACTCTGGTCTCTAGTCCTCTGCCAGTGGGCCAGAGCAGCCTCACTCTGCCACCCTCAACGCCTCAGCCTGTCTTTCTGTCTCACGGAGTGCCACTTAATCAGGCAGCAAACCCTCCTGTGTTGCCTTTGAGTCAGCCGGTTGGACCTGTAAATAAGTCTGTTGGAACCAGTATCCTCCCCATAAACCAGACCATCCGCCCGGGGGTTTTGCCTCTCAACCAGCCTGTGGGGCCCATAAGCAGGCCAGTTGGACCTGGAGTTCTCTCGGTGAATAGACCTGTTGGGTCTGGGGTCCTCCCTGTCAACCCATCTGTCACCCCTGGAGTGCTTCAGGCAGTCTCACCAGGGGTGATTTCTGTGAGTCGGACAGTCCCGTCAGGGGTCCTTCCTGCAGGACAGGTGACCCCTGCTGGGGTCATCCCTTCAGGACAGACAGCGACTTCTGGGGTTCTCCCTGCTGGCCAGGTGGTTCAGTCAGGGGTGCTCCCCATTGGGCAGACGGCCCCCTCAGGAGCACTGCCCACAGGGCTGACAGTCCCGCTGCGGGTGCTCCCGCCTGGCCAGGTAGTCCCACCTGGGCTCCTTCCCCCCAACCAGACAGTCTCATCAGCCGTTCTTCCTGTGAACCAGGGCATTAACTCTGGTGTTCTTCAGCTCAGTCAGCCGGTCATGTCAGGAGTTCTTCCTGTGGGCCAGCCAGTGAGGCCTGGGGTCCTGCAGCTTAATCAGTCTGTGAATACCAACATTCTGCCTGCAAATCAGACCATTAGACCCGGTGCTTCGCCAAACACCACTTTCCTGACGTCGGGCTCTATTCTCCGACAACTCATACCCACAGGGAAACAAGTGAACGGCATTCCCACGTACACACTTGCCCCGGTGTCTGTCACTCTGCCCGTGCCCCCTGGAAGCGTCGCCACCGTTGCCCCTCCCCAGATGCCCATCCAGCTCCTGCAGTCGGGCCCAGCTGCCCAGATGGCCAGTTCCATGACCGGCATGCCCTCCCCTCCTGTGGTGGTAAATGCCACTCAGAATATGTTTGTTCAGGCCTCTTCGTCTGTGGCAGAGGCGAATCAGGTGCTCAAACAGGCCAAGCAATGGAAAACCTGTCCCGTTTGCAATGAGCTCTTTCCTTCCAACGTGTACCAGGTCCATATGGAAGTGGCGCATAAGCACAGTGAATCCAAAGCTGCTGACAAACTGGAGCCAGAGAAACTGGCAGCATGTGCGCCGTTTTTAAAGTGGATGAGAGAGAAGACAGTGCGGTGTCTGTCTTGTAAGTGCTTAGTTTCGGAGGAGGAGCTTATCCATCACTTACTGATGCACGGGCTGGGGTGCTTGTTCTGCCCGTGCACCTTCCACGATATCAGAGGCCTCTCAGAGCACAGTCGGACCATGCACCTGGGGAAGAAGAAGCTGCCCATGGATTACAGTAACAAAGGTTTTCAACTGGATATCGACGCCAACGGCAACCTGCTGTTTCCCCACCTTGACTTTATTACCATATTGCCCAGGGAGGAGCTGGGCGAGCGGGAGGTCTACCTGGCCATCCTGGCGGGGATACACTCCAAGTCGCTGGTGCCCGTGTACATCAAGGTGAGGCCCCAGGCTGAGGGTGCGTCTGGGAGGCCTGGCAAGCAGGTGTTGACCTGCCCCTTTTGCTTTGGCACCTTTGTGACAACGGAGGCATACGAGCTGCATCTGAAGGAGAGGCACCACATCACGCCCACAGTCCACACGATTCTGAAGTCTCCGGCTTTCAAGTGCATCCACTGCTGCGGGGTCTACACCGGCAATATGACGCTGGCAGCCATTGCCATCCACCTGCTGCGCTGCCGCAGCGCCCCCAAGGACAGTAGCCCTGACCTGCAGGGCCAGCCCGGCCTCCTGGAGAACAGCGAGCTGCTTTTAGTCAACGGCGAGGTGATCCACGACCCCAGCTTCTCAGTGAAGAGAAAGCTGCCCGATGGCCACTCCGGGGCCGAAGACCAGAGGGATGGCACGGAGCGGCCCCTCATCATAGACGCGGACACAGACCCGGCCCCAGAAAAGGCAGCGAGCGCTGCACCTGTTAAACGGCAGCGGAGTGAGGGCAGGACGGAGGGACCGCCTGTTAGTGACGACGCTCTTCAGATTTTAGCATTAAATCCTAAAAAGTACGAAGACCGTTCTTACGAAGACAAAAAGCAGTTTCTTAGGGATTATTTCCACAAGAGACCATATCCCAGTAAAAAGGAAATAGAATTGTTATCCTCACTCTTATGGGTGTGGAAAATTGACGTGGCTTCATTTTTTGGAAAAAGAAGGTATATTTGCATGAAAGCAATAAAAAATCACAAGCCTTCTGTACTTTTAGGCTTTGACATGTGTGAACTTAAAAATGTTAAACACAGATTGAACTTTGAGCATGAACCACAAAACTTGTAAAAAAAAAAAAAGTTAGGAAATCTAAAGTATTAGATGAATAGCAGTTTTTTCAATTGAGATTTTAAAAAATGTTATTTTCTTCACTGTATGTTGAACTAATCAATTTCAGTGGTCTTTATGCTGCTCTTTAGATTTCTTTCAGGTGCTCAGAAAGACTTCTATATAAAGAAGTGAATAGTTCTTTCAAATTTGTTTCTTGCAGTTTGATTTTGTAACAATTATTTTTTGTTTTTTCCTGTCATGTAAATTAAATCTTTTGATAATTCATGCACGCCTTGTTTTCCCAGTAGTGTCAGTATCGTATGATAAAAACTGAAATCTATATATGTTTATTTTTCATTTAAGGAAATTTCAGCTTGTTTCAGAACACTTGATTAACTGCAAATTAAAACTGCTCTCCCTCAGCTTCCCAAGTAGCAGCAGACGATACAGTAAATGTTTAGAGAAGTGAGTAGCAGCCTCCGTGACATGTCTGGTTCCTTAAGGATGCACTGCATTAACTTATGCTGATTTCTTCTTGTAAGGTATTTGCTTATTAGATTATAATTTTGATTTATGTTTTTTCAGTTGTTTACGTCCTAACAGTTGTTTTTGATTGTAACCCAGAAAACCAAATGTTTTCATTTGTTAAAAATATACTGAACCTGAAGTCTGGTATTTAAATCAAGAGTTATTTTACAAATAAAGTAATTCTGTAGGTACAAAATACTTCTTACTGTAGACTTTTCCCCTCTTTTTGATATGGTGATGTCTTCTCCATTCAAAGACAAGACAATAAATCTTTAGTGCCTTTAGAACAAACACTGAAAACACACACAAGCTCTCCTCCTAACCTAACTGTTCATAAACCAGCGAACGGGAAAGTCTGTGTTACTCAGGAATAAAATGTTGATCCCTGAGTGTGGCTACTAAGATTTAAACAGGTTTTCAGGGAACAGGTGAAATGTATGGACTGGAGCTAGTCTCCTAGTTGGTGTATTAAATCTGACAGTTTCCTGGAGGTAAATTTATTCATTCTGGGAAAATGGGCTTTCCCATAGCCTGGTGTCCAGGTTACTGGGATGGGCTATTGCTAAGGAATCAAGCGTGTTACTGTCCTTCGGCCAACTAGACCTCGTTTTTTCCACAAAATCTGAAATAACTTAAAGCACCAGAAGCAGTTATGGAGACCAGCCTGTTTGACCTTGAGCCGCAGTGTTGGTGATGCACGGCAGAGGCGCCTGTGCCGCGTGCTTGGAAGATGCGACAGTCTACCACGTGGATTTTTAATAATTCTTGCATGTCATTGCTGTAATGTACATTTTTGAGGCAATCGTGAAACTGATGTGTGTGTGATTGTTGGTGTGCTCTGTTGTAAATTCAAAGAGCTTGTTCAAGTTTTTTTTTTTTTTTACTTATTGTTTTCAGAGTGTCTATTTTGAATTAAAACTTGTTATACCACTGCAAGTAGAACTGTTTAATTCTTTTAAATGTTAAAACATCATGATGATTCAGAAACAATTTAAACATGAAAGTAGATACCATATTTGTTGTTGTGAAAATAAGCACACCCCCAAAAGGCTGACGAATTACAGGGTCATGAAGTAGCTGTGG
This sequence comes from Bos grunniens, assembly GCF_055505025.1. NCBI lineage: Eukaryota > Metazoa > Chordata > Mammalia > Artiodactyla > Bovidae > Bos > Bos grunniens. Next base: position 2,016,634 of record NC_141188.1, on the reverse strand, counting down.
CTGGAGATCCTTGCTTTGTGTGACAGTGGCCGGGAGTTGCCTTTCTCCAGGCTGAGCTCTGTGCCAACTGGCTCAGCTTGCCATGTGTGTGGCTTGGCCAGCGCTCCTTCAGTTGTGAGACTTCGGGGCTCTGTTTGTGTTTGGGGCCTGGTCAGTCTGTCGAGCTGACCGTCCTGTCCATTGCAGGATCAGAGCAGCATCGCCAGCCTCTTTCCTCCCAGCCGTGGCCCCTGCACCCTCTCCAGGCTGTGTCCCTCCGGCAGAGAGGAACAGCCCTGAGCAGAACCACTGTGAGGAATTTTGGTTGCTGGCTGTAGTCCAGCTTTTGATGTGGAGTCTTTTTATATGCTAGTTACTGGTTTTTAAACACTTTTTTTAGGCTTACAGATAAAAATTTGATGTAAACTGATCTTCAAAAAGCATATGGGAGTTCTTGTAAATGTATAAAGGGAGTAAATTTATTATTATTAGCTATGCTGTGCAGTATGCGGGATCTTAGTTCCTCAACCAGGGACTGAACCCCTGCCCCGGCAGTGGAAGTGTGGGCCCTTATGGGAATTCCCTAAGTTTATTATTTGAAAATGAAAAACTAAACTTTAGATTAATAGTTTAGCGATGGGGGATTTTTATGCTATCATTTAAAAGATTGGAAATTGAGAAGGAAAGAAAACAATTCTTTTTTTATTTTCATGGTTTCAAAAAGGTGTATATTTAAATTTTAATCTCTGCATGAACTTTAAAACTATTACATATTTGGAGACACTGCTTTGGGAAATATCCCCAGTGTTTTTGTTTCAAGTAATAAATCCTCCTTCCCTCTTCCCCCCAAATTACATACTTGACGTCTATTCGGTCAAAGACAAATTAGAATGTAGCATATTAGTGTAATTTCTGAATTCTGTTACCATGGTTTTGGGATGTGTTATTTTTTAACAGCCAGAAACCTCATCACTTCATTTGTTACAGTGAATAGTAAATGAGAAGAACTCCGGAGGCCCCAGAAAGCCTTTCATCCACCTGGTAACAGGGCAGGCCCCTTGGCCACTGCTCCTGTGGTTGATCTTTCTTTTGGTGACTGCTCTCCCACCTCCCTGTCAGCGTGCTGCTTCCAGAATGGAGCTCTGCAAATCTTTGTCAGATTGCCTTGGTAACTCAGCTGAGGAACAGGTCGGCTTTGATGTCACCTCATCTGAAGGCCCTTGAATGTTTTCTTTAAGAAGCTGAAGGCGAGTGAGGTCGGACGGGCAGAGCGTGGCTCCCGCGGCTCTAGCGGGCAGCAAGGCCTCGCGGGGCTGACTGTGCCACAAGCCGCGAGACCCCAACAAAGAGGCGGGAGTCGAGTCTCCAGCTTCTGGGCTGTGGGCCACAGGCCGGTGCAAGGGCGCACGCTGCGGGACGCTGTGCCGAGGACAGCGCTGGTGCCAGGGCTGTGTCGGCACCACAGGAGCGTGGAGACAACCTGACACAGAGGGTCGCCCACTCCTGCCCCCTCACCCTCATCAGTGCGATCAAACAGAACACAGCCGGTCAGTGAAGAAGCCAGGCCGGTCCTGAAAGCCGATGGGACAGAAGACCCTCATCCACCTACCACCAGGTAACCACAAAAATGGCTGCTGTATCACCCCTGGACTGGCATCCTGGGCAGAGGTGCTCTTCCGGAAGCCCTGGTGCAGGTGCATCCCAGGGAAGGGCTGTTGCTCACACCAGCCCTGGAGTCGGCCTCCCGGCAGGGTGGACACATCCTCTCCCTCAGGCTCAGGCCAGGTCTGTCTCCCTGCAGAAGCCACGTGGTTGTGGTTCTTCACTAAGTTTCGCAGTAAGGCCTCTGGGAATGCTGTGCTGTGGCTGCTTCTCAGCCACCTTCCTTTGCTCTCAGAGCAGCAGCTGTGCCAGGCCTGCGGGAGCTGGTGGTTCTGCCCCAAGTCCCCAGGGGTGTATTGGCTCCAGGGCTGGTCGTCACCCATCTCTGTTAGCCTTTCCAACAGCCTCACATCTGATGCTTACGTGCAGCTCTCTCTTTCTTACTAGAGGAAGCAACAGCCCTGACTAAGAAAAGGAAAAAGAGCCCCCAGACACTAACCGAGTTTATACGTTGTCTTTAAACTGCCTTGCTAGTGATAAACATCAACAGTTTACCGTTGATAGGAAATGGGCTGAGTATTCTAATGATGATGGTGATGATCTGCTTTCCTTACTCGGCTCTGTGTTGATGCAGCTGATGTGCATTTTAACTCTCAGCAGTCTTAACAGGTGAATGGTAGTATCCATGCATAAGGAAAATGTAAAATTCTTTTTCCTTTTTCCGTATAAAGGAAGCTGAGGTTAAGTAAGCTGCCCGAGGCAGGAGCTAGTCAGGTGGAAGGAGTAGGGAGGTGACCGGTAGTGCTGCTGTGCTCCATTCTTCTGTGCACGTATTAATAGGTCCCTATTTAAGCCTCAGTACTCTTGTGAGTAGGTATTATTTTGCCTCTGTTTTCAAGGTGAAGACGTGGATTCCAAGGTAATGTGGCCAACTGTTGCAGTCTGCTCACGACTGAGGGATTTTTATGAACTTTTAGTACCAACACTGGGAATATTCAGGCAGGTGGAGACAAGTTGGTCACTCTACCCAGAGGTCAGTTCACCTCCCCACGTGACACATCACTTAAGGGATGTAGTTGTCCTGCTAATAAATGTCCGTTCTCTGGACGTGCACGTAGCCCTGTTGGTGTGGGGGCACAGGGCACCCTGCCCTGGATGGTTACAGCAGTGATGGCAGCAGTGCCCTGTGCGCCGGGTACTGTTCTGAATGCATGATGAACTCAGTGAGGTGACATTTTTTGAATAAAAAGTGAAAGGAGGGAAGTCTTTGATTAGAACGAAAAAAAGACATACAAATTTGCTATTTCATTTAGTATTTTGGAATGTCTCCCCATGTTACTAAACAAAGCCCCTGCTGAACTATCAACCAAGGAATACAAATTCGAACTACGAGGTACTGCCAGAAAACTTTAAGTTTTAAAAACTTAAACGTAATGTCATCTTTGTCCTGAAACCAATCGTTTTTTTGGTAGGTGGTGAGTAAACATATAAACACGCAGTCCGTAATACAAAGCCTTACCTTGTCGCGCTCCTGCTGATGCACACTTATGGAATCACACTTTTAATAATCATTACCTAGTTTTTAAAGTTTAAAAATTTAGAAATAATTTTAGCAATGAAAATTTTATACAGGGAAACTCTTTATATGAGTGAGCCCCGAGAACATGTTAGTTGTAACAGTGCCCAGTAGTTCTAGTTACTTTCAGATTCTAAACCCAGGAGTTTTAAAATTTGTGATCCATGAACCATCTGAGTAAAAAGTGTCAACACTGATGAAAGTTGAAGTCTAAATTACCAGATTTTTATAATACACAGTTAAGATGACAATTGATCGGCACTATCAACCTCAAAGACCTGTGATAATGACATATGAAAGCAGCCTAAAGTGTATGCTTATTTGGGATCAGATATGTAGGAGGGTCACTATGTTAAGTAGATTAAAATCAGAATAAAAATCTGTTTTATGACTGGGATCTCTAAGGCCGCTATGTTGGCAGGTGGAAAACAAACACCATTCACGGATGACTTAGCTCACCTTTCAAAAGGTAGAATATATATAATAACGCTGCTAAATAGTAGGTAACATTCGTTTCCTACACGCTACTAAAGAAAGTGCTTCCAAAACCACTTTTTTTATCCCACCTGTAAAATATGAGCAATGATTATTTACTTTTAAACAAAAATTACACAAATTCCTTTTCAGAGATAAAACTTTTGATAATAAAACATTTAAAATTTTATTAATCTTTATTAATGCTACTTCAGCCATATAGATGTGTTTGCTATGTATAAACTAAGATTGTGGTCATATTATCAAGTGCAAGTTCAGAATTGTCATAAATGAATATATTTTTTCAAAAATTAGTTTTTTATGGTTTACAATGCATGATATGGAAAGTTTAATATGATGTTAGATAATTTACCACTTGTCTAAGCTAGAGAAAATTGAATAATTAATAGTAATCTATAATGGTTCAATAGTTTTTCTTAAAACAATATTTCTCTATAGATCTATCTTGAGTGTTAAGTTGTAAAATCAATAAAAACAATAGTTTTGCTAGGGTTTTATAGATAAGTTGACTCGTTTTGCTTCCCCAATTCCTATGGAGCAGCTTTCAGAACTGTTTGAAGACCCAGAAAATTCTACATTGTCTATGAAATGACACTGACGCACACACGTTAGTATGATATCAAACAGACTATGCTCAGATTCTGGAAGGAGTTTCCATGCAGACAGATGTAAGGTCTCATTGCAAGGAAAGTATCTTTGGTCCTAAAAAGGACAGGAGATTTAGCCTCTGCCATTGTCTTGTGGAAGATGACTTAGGAAAACACCAGGGAGTTCACGAGATCATTATAAAGAAATGCATTTTGCAGGAAAGGTAATTTTTGGTTATTTTTAAAATTTAATTTTGTTTGGATTTTATACACGCTCTCAAATAACGAGTGATTACATCAATAAGACAACTGTAGACAAGGAAGGCACGGTAGCTGTGCAGGAGATTTTGGAATGTGCTGGGGAAGCCCAAGTCTAGCACATTGCTTGCAGCTCCAGTCACATGACACCAAGGATGTTAGCAGAGGCCTTTTTAATTATATTCAGCTTTAAGGTGAGTGCTTTTCTAATAACTTATTAGAAAATCAATAACTTCGCATCAGAACTCATTGTTACCACAGTGGTTCCTTATCACCATATATTTCATTGCTGACCTTGTTTCTGTTCACAGGTGGTGGTGGTGACCATCTTGGTCCAATAAGTTGCTAATTTAGAAGTAAGCAGAATACACGTATATCAACACCCAGTACTAACCATATTTTCTAACTCTATCCTAGCTATTGGCATTACCAACTTTTTAGCTTCTACATGACCACCTGTGTTAAATGACTTGATGACTAAAGGGGAAGCTGGGATACTGAAAATAGATGTTACTGACAACATAGGATCAATTCAGAAACATGAAAATGGAAAACTTGGTAAATTCATGATGAGATTTATTCAGTAATCAATTTAGATTTTCTAGGAACTTGACCATGATTGCAAGTTCTTATATATTTGGGTCCCACTTAGAAATGAATCTTTAAATATACCCTTATAACTGCACACTGGTTTTTCTTTTCCTCTGTTTTGTTTGTTTTGGCTGTGCCACAAAGCTTGCAGGATTTTAGTTCCCTGACCAGGGATTGAACCCATGCCCTCTGCAGTGAAAGCATGGAGTTGTAATCACTGGACTGCCAGGGAATTCCCAGAATTGCGCAGTGTTGTCCTAAAGAAACATCTTATTTCAAGGATCAAAATACCTGTAATGTCTGAGGATTGACATATTGACATATGACATTCCCAATCTAATTTGCTAAGAAGTCCAGGGTATGAGCTATTTAACCTTACTCTGCCATCTGAGAATCTACACCAGGTTCTGACCACACTATGCCTGTTTTTCCATTTACAAAATGCATGTGTGGAGAGGTGATTGCTCTGTATTTCATTAAAAAAATGGCCTCAGTATAACCATGTTTTATTTTCAGTGCACTAGAAACAGAATAAGTCTTTGCCACTTCCTGAACACCGAATTAGCAAGCTGCTTCCATGCAGTGACCTGTGTAAGGACAGTTTCATTGGTATCTACGCTTTCCTGTCCCACGGTGTTGACACAGTGGCTACAAAGAAACATTAGACACTCAATATCTTGTAATAACCTATAATGGAAATTAGTCTAGGTTATAATGGAAAAAACCTAGTCACTGTGCTGTACACCTAAAACTAACACATGTAAATCAACTATACTTCAATTTAAACTAGACGGATTCAAAGAGTTGAGAATACATTATATACTAGAGAGTAACCCTGGGTCTTTTGCCTTCTAATATAAGGTCCACCTCAGTCCAGATCATTTGGTTGTAACTCATACTGATCTGGGGTGGCCTCGGCCTGCCACAGGTTGGAGCGGGCCTTGGGTTTCTAGCCAGAAATTAAGGCCGGGTCACAGTGGTGAGAGCACCAGAGCCTATCCACTAGGCCAGTGGTCAGTGACCAGGCCACTGGCCCTTCGGCTTTGCAGAAGAGTTTCCACAGATGGAAAGTGGTGAAGCAAGTGAAGTTTTTATTAGGAGGAAGAGAATACAGTACATGTGGATAGACAAGGGGTGGACTCAAGAGTCCCTGAGTTGTACCCTGGTGGCAGTCTGAATTACTTCTGTGGGGCACTTCTGGGTTTCCTTTGGCCAATCATTTTAATTTGCCTGGTTCACAATCCATATTTGGTACTTTTCAGGATCAAGGCTGTATATTGAACTAACACCCAAAAAAGATGTCCTTTTCATTATAGGGGACTGGAATGCAAAAGTAGGAAGTCAAGAAACACCTGGAGTAACAGGCAAATTTGGCCTTGGAATACAGAATGAAGCAGGGCAAAGGCTAATAGAGTTCTGCCAAGAGAACGCACTGGTTATAGCAAACACCCTCTTCCAGCAACATAAGAGAAGACACTACACATGGATATCACCAGATGGTTGACACCAAAATCAGATTGATTATATTCTTTGCAGCCACAGATGGAGAAGCTCTACACAGCAAAAACAAGACCGGGAGCTGACTGTGGCTCAGATCATGAACTCCTTGTTGCCAAATTCAGACTTAAATTGAAGAAAGTGGGGAAAACCACCAGACCATTCAGGTATGACCTAAATCAAATCCCTTATGATTATACAGTGGAAGTGAGAAATAGATTTAAGGGACTAGATCTGATAGAGTGCCTGATGAACTATGGATGGAGGTTCATGACATTATACAAGATACAGAAATCAAGACTCTCCCCAAGAAAAAGAAATGCAAAAAAGCAAAATGGCTGTCTGAGGAGGCCTTACAAATAGCTGTGAAAAGATGGGAAGCAAAAAAGCAAAGGAGAAAAGGAAAGATATACCCATTTGAATGCAGAGTTCCAAAGAATAGCAAGGAGAGATAAGAAAGCCTTCCTCAGCGATCAGTGCAAAGAAATAGAGGAAAACAATAGAATGGAAAAGACTAGAGATCTCTTCAAGAAAATTAGAGATACCAAGGGGACATTTCATGCAAAGATGGGCTCGATAAAGGACAGAAATGGTATGGACCTAACGGAAGCAGAAGATATTAAGAAGAGGTGGCAAGAATACACAGAAGAACTGTACAAAAAAGATCTTCACGACCAAGATCATCACAATGGTATGATCACTCACCTACAGCCAGACATCCTGGAATGTGAAGTCAAGTGGCCCTTAGGAAGTGTCACTACGAACAAAGCTAGTAGAGGTGATGGAATTCTAGTTGAGCTATTTCAAATCCTGAAAGATGATGCTGTGAAAGTGCTGTACTCAATATGAAAAACTCCGCAGTGGCCACAGGACTGGAAAAGGTCAGTTTTCATTCCAATCCCAAAGAAAGGCAATGCCAAAGAATGCTCAAATTACCACACAATTGCACTCATCTCACACTAGTAAAGTAGTGCTTAAAATTCTCCAAGCCAGGCTTCAGCAATACATGAACTTCCAGATGTTCAAGCTGGTTTTAGAAAAGGCAGAGGAGCCAGAGATCAAATTGCCAACATCTGCTGGATCATGGAAAAAGCAAGAGAGTTCCAGAAAAATCTATTTCTGCTTTATTGACTATGCCAAAGCCTTTGATTGTGTGGATCACAATACACTATGGAAAATTCTGAAAGAGATGGGCATACCAGACCACCTGACCTGCCTCTTGAGAAACCTGTATGCAGGTCAGGAAGCAACAGTTAGAACTAGACATGGAACAACAGACTGGTTCCAAATAAGAAAAGGAGTACGTCAAGACTGTATATGTCACCGTGCTTATTTAACTTATATGCAGAGTACATCATGAGAGACGCTGGGCTGGAGGAAGCACAAGCTGGAATCAAGATTGCTGGGAGAAATATCAATCACCTCAGATATGCAGATGACACTACCCTTATGGCAGAAAGTGAAGAAGAACTAAAGAGCCTCTTGATGAAAGTGAAAGAGGAGAATGAAAAAGTTGGCTAAAAGCTCAACATTCAGAAAACAAAGATCATGGCATCCGGTCCCATCACTTCATGGCAGATAGATGGGGAAACAGTGGCTGACTTTATTTTTCCGGGCTCCAAAATCACTGCAGATGGTGACTGCAGCCATGAAATTAAAAGATGCTTACTCCTTGGAAGGAAAGTTATGACCAACCTAGACAGCATATTGAAAAGCAGAGACAGTACTTTGCCAACAAAGGTCTGTCTAGTCAAGGCTATGGTTTTTCCAGTAGTCATGTATGGATGTGAGAGTTGGACTGTGAAGAAAGCTGAGCACCAAAGAATTGATGCTTTTGAACTGTGGTGTTGGAGAAGACTCTTGAGAGTTCCTTGGACTGCAAGGAAATCCAACCAGTCCATCCTAAAGGATATCAGTCCTGAATGTTCACTGGAAGGACTGATGCTTAAGCTGAAACTCCAATATTTGGCCACCTTATGGGAAGAACTGACTCACTGGAGAAGACCCTGATGCTGGGAAAGATTGAAGGTGGGAGGAGAAGGGGACAACAGAGGGTGAGATCGTTGGGTGGCATCACCAACTCAATGGACATGAGTTTGAGTAAACTCCAGGAGTTGGTGATGGACAGGGAGGCCTGGCGTGCTGCAGTCCATGGGGTCGCAAAGAGTCGGACACAACTGAGCAATTGAACTGAACTGAGGATCCTCCCATGTGTTCACACGCATCTCTTAGCCAAGATGGATTCTACCGAAGAGGCCTATGGGTAGCCTGTCATTAGTTAGCATCACTCCCCTTTGACCTCCAGGGGGAGCCTTTTTGCGCATATGTGGTCACCGAGGTCTCCTGACTGAGAATGTGAAATATGTGGTCTGGTCAGGGATCAGTCTCCTCCCTTAATTGTCCTACTATTCTTGTCTTGGGAGTTTTGGTCCACAGGGAATGAATCTCCAATTGCTTTACCGAGTGTGTATGTGTGTGTGTGTAACATCTACTTCTTGCCTCAAAACTATGTAGAATAGCATAAAAGTCTAGGAAATTGTCTTTTCTTATATATCTCCATGCACTCCTTACGGTCAGGATCTTCTCCCCATGAGGATAAGCGATGTGAAGGAAGACAGTGCCGGAATGATTAATTTTCTTTGACTTAAAATTTAATATATGTTTGAAAAATTAAGCTGCTACCTACGTTTGGTAATGTTACAATCTTCTAATAGTGGTTTATCATGGCTGAGATGCTATTTGTGTGCACACCTAAGAGCATCAGTAACATCCTTTTATAAAATTTCACTGTAGGGATGATGTTACAGACCTTTGTTCTTAAAGCAGTAAGTACCTTTGGTCCAGATTTCCCTGGTTATGTGCTGTGTACATCTGTCTGCCTATCAAAGCTTATCTTGACTGAGAGTGACATGTCGAGGAGTAGAAAGATGGTAATAAAGATGCAAAGGGCAACCTGAGTCCCAATAAAGCAAGGTGAAGTGCTTCAACTGTGGAGCTTGTTGACGCAAGTGCTTCAACTTGAGACCCTCTGAAGCTTTCAGAATGCTTTACACACATCAAGTGTGTGCAGGTCTGTGTCTGCCTCACTTCAGTGGGTTAGGGTGTGAGATGCACTTTCACTACAGTCATGTGGAGTTGTTGCAAACCTAAACTGTAAAAGAAAAGGGTGAGCCTACAAGAAGTTACTCTGATGTTTTGTATAAATGTGGTCTTCATTACTGTATTACGTATTAGAGGTTTCTAAAAGTTATCAAAATCTTGGCCATTAATTAATGTTGGACCCTTTGAGTTCAGTAGCTCAGTGCCTCATCACTGGAGGATCGTGGAATTTGTACATGTGTGTGATGTGGGTCTGTGTTTACATTGCTTCTGGTCCTTGTATGGTTCACCTGAGCCCACCTGTGAGTTGGTGTTACACTGCCCCAGACTGAAAGCATGAACTGCCTTAGAGATTTAGATTCTAATGTTTATTCTTTGCCACGTGCTGGTTACAAAGTCATAACCTGAAATGAAAAGATAGTAAATAGATGAAATAGCTTTTTTTGCTATTGTTGCAAGTTCATTTGGCATCTGAACATTTGGATGCTGCTGCTGCTAAGTCGCTTCAGTTGTGTCCGACTCTGTGAGACCCCATAGACAGCAGCCCACCAGGCTCTGCTGTCCCTGGGATTCTCAAGGCAAGAACACTGGAATGGGTTGCCATTTCTTTCTCCAATGCATGAAAGTGAAAAGTGAAAGTTAAGTCACTCAGTCGTGTCTGACTTTTAGCGACCCCATGGACTGCAGCCCACCAGGCTCCTCCATCCTTGGGATTTTCCAGTCAAGAGTACTGGAGTGGGGTGCCATCACCTTCTCCGAAACATTTTGATAGATTAATTAAAAATCCATATATCTTGGTAATTTGGACATATGACCATATCTTAGTGTTTAAATGACAGCAGTTTTTAAGATATAATCCAGCATATCGACAAACTCATCAGCTCTCATTAGAAGGTCTTCAAGACTCTTATCTGAAGGTTTGTTCTGTAATAAGAAAATGTTAGTTTTCAGTTCAGTCGCTCAGTTCGAGTTAGTTTGTCAGTTCAGTTCAGTTGCTCAGTCGTGTCCGACTTTGCGACCCCATGAATCACAGCATGCAAGGCCTCCCTGTCCATCATCAACTCCTGGAGTTCACTCAAACTCATGTCCATCGAGTCGGTGATGCCATCCAACCATCTCATCCTCTGTCGTCCCCTTCTCCTCCTGCCCTCAATCCCTCCCAGCATCAGGGTCTTTTCCAGTGAGTCAACTCTTCACATGAGGTGGCCAAAGTATTGGAGTTTCAGCTTCAGCATCAGTCCTTCCAGTGAACACTCAGGACTGATCTTTATGATGGACTTGTTGGATCTCCTTGCAGTCCAAGGGACTCTCAAGAGTCTTCTCCAACACCGCAGTTCAGAAGCATCAATTCTTCAGCGCTCAGCTTTCTTCACAGTCCAACTCTCACATCCATACATGACCACTGGAAAAACCACAGCCTTGACTAGACGAACCTTTGTTGGCAAAGTAATGTCTCTGCTTTTGAATATGCTATCTAGGTTGGTTGGTACTTTCCTTCCAAGGAGTAAGCGTCTTTTAATTTCATTGCTGCAGTCACCATCTGCAGTGATTTTGGAGCCCCCCAAAATAAAGTCTGACACTGTTTCCACTGTTTAGGAGTAGCTAAATTTGTGCATTGAATTTATGAACAAAAAGTTTTTAACAAAAACTTAAGAGAGTAGTGTGCAAAGAGTGTTGTTATTAGCTAGATAATTTGAATTGCAAAACTATTTTCACGTGGAATGTTTGTTTTTGAGTTGATAGGTTTGCTTAATAGAAGTGTTAATTTAACCTTTCTTGTTTCCATTATCGCAATTTGTAAAACCTGATAGGAATAGTGGAGCAGGGGCTGAGGTTCTTTCTACTCGTATTAATTTTAAAGGATACCTATTCAATTCTTGATCACGTGCAGAGGTGCCTGCTATGTCTGCGACGCAGCACTGGTGTGGCCGTAGACAGCAAGCCTAGTAGCCGCTGGGGACATCACTCCTTCGTCCATCATCCCCGCTCCGTTAAGTGGTGAAGGGGCAGAAAACAGACTCGCCTCGGGGTAACCCGAGCTCGAACCCAGCACGCAAGTCCTGGCTTCCTGAGCAGCTTTCTTAACACAGGCTTATACTCCTTGTGCCTTCTCATTTGTTTGATGAGAAATGAGGCTTTCTTTAAAGGCAAGTTTTGAGAGTCCCAATAAGAAACAGGTGTGAAGTTTTTGTTTTTTTATTTCAATAGAAATGGTTCCGGAGAGTGTGTATTTGCATAATGCCTGCAGGCCGCTCACCTGAGCCTCTCGGTCCTGTGGAAGACAGAGGTTAGGCTTTCCTACTTGCAGACAAGCCAGCTCTCCCGGAGGGATGCGTGCCTTTGCTCAGGCCGGGTGACACGGAGCGCGGGGGTGACTGCCTGCCTGCCAAGCACGTGTGGCTCTGCCGTGCGGCGCGAATCAGGACGGCTGCTCCAAGAGCACCGCGAAGCCGCGCGGAGGGCGGGGGCGCCGGGGGGAGTCAGGAACCGGGCCCGCAGGGCCCCCAGCCCTTGAACCCCGCGGAGGGAAGGGACTGGCCAACTGACTCAAGATGTATTGGCTTTCATATTCTCCAACTGCGCTTTTCAACCTTGGAAGGGCAGAAACACCCTGCAGAGATTGAGGAGGGTGAGAAGGAGCCGCTTTCCGAGCTGGACAGTGCAGCTGCCCAAGCGGATCACCGACGGGGCTGGGGTGTCTCCGCCCGCGGCCTGCCACCTGGCGGGCCCTGCTGCGGACGCCGGGGAGAGGGCTGCGCCTGAAGGGCCGGCGGTCAGGTCCGAGCGCTCATTGAGTGGTGCGCGCCCGCGGCCTGTAGCCGCCTGCTCTCCTGCCTCTGCCTCACCCCCTCAGGTGCGGGGAGAATCCCAGTCTCCGGGAGACCCCACGGCCTGAGGCCTTGAGCCCCGCTCGCCCCGGGCGGCTGGACCACTTCCTCCCGGCTTGCCTGCTCTCCCAAGGTGGGTGTTGGCACTGCCCTAGTCGCCGTGCTGGCTGGCCTTGTGCCAAACACATGTGAAACGTCATTTATTTGTCTAGTGGCCGCACTGTGTCTCCCTTGCTGCACTCAGGCTTTTCTCTAGGTGCGGTGAGGGGGCTGCTCTCCCTTGCGGTCCCTGGCTTCTCTCTCATCGGGAGGCTTGTGGGGAGCCTGGGTTCTGGGGCGCTTGGGCTTCAGCAGTTGTGGTGCGTGGGCTCAGTTGTCCCTCGGCGTGTAGAACCGTCCACGTCCCTTGAACTAGCAGGCGGATTCTTAACCTTTAACTACCAGGAAGTCCGAAAAGCACTTTTTTTTTTTTTTTTTTAAAACAGTTGGAATGTAAGTGGTGCCTAAGTCCGTTTTTTGTTTTAGGGGTCTGGGCTTCATTCCGTGCTTTTTCTTTGGGTACTGAATTCTGCATTCAGTTAGGAAACATCCCATTCAAGTTACTTCTCGTCCCCCGACCTCGCTGCCCTTCTGTTTCCGCCTGGAATGCTTCAAGTGAAAGTGAAGTCGCTCAGTCGTGCCCGACTCTTTGCGACCCTATGGATAGTAGCCTGCACCAAGCTCCTCCGTCTATGGGATTTTCAAGGCAAGAGTACTGGAGTGGGTTGCCATTTCCTTCTCCAGGAAATCTTCCCAACCCAGGGAACGAACCCAGGTCTCTTACACTATAGACAGACGCTTTACTGTCTGAGCCACCAGGGAAGTCAAATGACGCTTCAATCAGCTACTTCTTTGTTCCTTGATATTTAAGGACCAGCGTTATCCTTAGATTTGTTGTTGGGAAATTAATGTACTCCAGGAAAGTGTCATGTGACCTTTAAGACCCATTCAAGCACCGACCCCAAAGTGATTCATGGTCCACATTTTGCTGGTTATCAGACCACAGGTCAACAGGGTAGGTTGTGTGCAAAAGGATGTTTGTACCCAGGCAGCCTGAAGAGACAGGGAAGAAGCCGAGTGAACAAATCAGCTCAGAGTCCAAAGCATATTCCTAGACGGCTTAGGACCAGAAGTTTTGGACTCCTTTCCTTCCCCCCGCCCCCCCAGTTTTAAACATTGTGTTAGAATATACAGAACATAAAATATACCATCTTCAGTTCAGTTCAGTTGCTCAGTCATGTCTCACTCCTTGCAACCCCATGAATTGCAGCACGACAGGCCTCCCTGTCCATCACCAACTACTGGAGTTCACTCAGACTCCCATCCATCGAGTCAGTGATGCCATCCACTCATCTCATCCTCTGTCGTCCCCTTCTCCTGCCCCCAATCCCTCCCAGCATCAGAGTCTTTTCCAATGAGTCAACTCTTCGCATGAGGTGGCCAAAGTACTGGAGTTTCAGCTTTAGCATCATTCCTTCCAAAGAAATCCCAGGGCTGATCTCCTTCAGAATGGACATGTTGGATCTCCTTGCAGTCTAAGGGACTCTCAAGAGTCTTCTCCAACACCACAGTTCAAAAGCATCAATTCTTCGGAGCTCAGCTTTCTTCACAGTCCAACTCTCACATCCATACATGACCATAGGAAAAACCATGGCCTTGACTAGATGGACCTTTGTTGGCAAAGTAATGTCTCTGCTTTTGAATATGCTATCTAGGTTGGTCATAACTTTTCTTCCAAGGAGTAAGTGTCTTTTAATTTCATGGCTGCAGTCACCATCTGCAGTTAAGTTTACAGTTTGGTGGCATTAAATACTTCTACATTGTTGTGCCACTGTCACCACCATCCATCCACAGAACATTGTAAAAAAATAATTGTTTTATGGGTTGATGGGACTTTTAAAACATTTTTTTGTTTGACTGAGTTGGGTCTTAGTTGTGGCACACGGGGTCTTGGTTTTCCTTGTGGCAGGTCGGATGGATACCTGACCAGGGACTAAACCTGGGTTCCCTGCACGGGGAGCACAGAGTCTTAGCCATTGGATCTCCAGGCAAGTCGCCAGAACACTTTTATCTTCCCAAATTGAAATGCTGCCTCTATTCAACAGTGACTCCCAAATCTCACCTCCCCCAGCGCCTAGACCCCAGCATTCTGGTTTTTGTCTCTGTGTGATTTTTGCCTACTCTAGGGATCTCCTTTACATGGAGTCATTCAGCGCTAGTCCTTTTATGAGTGGCTTATTTTACCGAGCAGAGTCCTCCAGATTCATCCATGTTGTGGTGTGTGTCAGAGTGTCCTTCCTGTTCAAGGCTGAATGATATTCCATTGTATGTGTTTCCATTTTCTGTTTACCCGTTCTTCCATGAACAAGGCAGCCGTGAACATGGGTGCCCAAAGGCCTCACGCATCTGCTTTCACTTAATGCTCAGGGCATATGGGCCGATGAGGGTCAGCTGTGATGTGGGAAGGGCAAGCTGCGCCTGGTGCAAGACGAGCCATGAGTCCCTTCTTGGTGTTTTTCTGTACTTTACAAATTTTCTAAAATTTCACTCAGTTCTTTAAAAATACAAGGGGTGTGTCATCTAACAGGGTTACCAGTTGGAAAATGTGGTTAAATCCAATTGACCCACTCATAAGTGAGATCCGAGTGTCTGTCTGTGTCTGACTGACTGCACTTAGCGTGGTGCCCTCAGGTCCATCCATGTTGTCCCAAATGGCAAGAGTTTGTTCTTGTTTATGGCTGAGTAGTATTCCTTTGTATGTATATGTGTTTACATAAATATATTAATGAAAATTATCTGTATATAATTATACTAGGCCTGTTAGTATTTTCTTTATATATGTAGAGGCTCCTGTGTTGGGTGCATAAATAGTACTTCTTGTTGTTTAGTTGCTAAGTCGTGTCTGACCTGTAGCCCTCCAGGCTCCTCTGTCCATGGGATTCCCAGGCAAGAATACTGGAGTGGGTTGCCATTTCCTCCTCCAGCATAAATATTTACAAATGTTATATCCTTTTGTGGATTGACCCCTTGATCATTGTGTGATGCCCTTTGTGTCTCTTATCACAAACTTTGTTTTAAAGTCTATTTTGTTTTAAAGCATAGCTGTTGCAGCTTTCTTTTGGTTTCCATTTCTGTGGAACATCTTTTTCCACCCCTTCATTTTCAGCCTATGTGTGTTCTTACATCTGATGTGTAGATAGCATATAGATGGGTCTTGTTTTTTTTTTAATCCATCAGCCACTGTTTTTTTTTTTTTTCAGTCTGTCTGTTGATTAGAAAATTTAACCAATTTAAATTTAAATTTATTATTGACGGGTATATATATGTTCCCATTTTGTTACCTGGTTTGTGACTGTTTTGTAGTTTCTCTGCTTCTTCTTACTCTCTCCCCTTGTGGTTTGATGACTTTCTTTAGTGTTCTTAGATTCCTTTCTACTATGGATATGTTGTAGTTAAGAGTTATTTTTACTACTTTAGTTTCTTAACCTTCATATTAACTTTATAAGTGATAAATCCATGTTTTGCCTTCTTATACATTCATGGGGTTCTCAAGGCTGGTATACTGGAGTGGTTTGCCATTCCCTTCTCCGGTGGATCATGTTTTGTCAGAACTCTTCACTATGACCCATCCATCTTGGATGGCCCTGAATGGCATGGCTCATAATTTCGAGTTATGCATGAACTTGGGCAAACTCTGGGAGATGATGAGGGACATGGAAGCCTGGTGTGCTGCAGTCCATGGGGTCCTGAAGAGTTGGACATGACTTGGTGACTGAACAACAACAACAATCCACTACCTTTACCTTTTTCAGTGAGAATTAGACTTCCATATATTTTCTTTTTACTAATTAGAGCTTAAAATCATTCTTTTCACATTTCTTGTAAGGCTGGTGTACTTGTGATGAACTCCATTACTTTTTGCTTGTCTGGAAAACTCTTTATCTCTCTTTCAGTTCTGAATGATAACTTTGCCAAGAGAGTGTTATTGGTTGGAAATGTTTTCTTTCAGCACTTTGAATATATTGTGCTACTCCTTACTGGCCCGCAAAGTTTCTGCTGAAAATACTGCTGATGGTATTATGGAGCTTCTCTTGTATATATGTTGTTTTTCTCTTGCTGCTTTTTTTGAAGTATAGATTTACAATATTACATTAATTTCAAGTGTACAACATAGTGAATACATATTTTTATAGATTATACACCATTAAAAATGATCACAAAGTAATGATTACAATTCCCTGTGTTGTACAATATATCCTTGCTGGTTATGAATTTTATACACAGTAGTTTCTGTAACTTAGTCCCATCCTGCTAACATGCTCCTTCCCATTTCCCTCTCCCCAGAGGTAACTACTAGTTTGTTTTTTCTATCTGTGAGTCTGTTTTGGTTTTGATATATATATTCATTAGTTTTATATTCCAGAAATAAATATCATTATAGTATTCGTCTTTCTCCATCTGATTTATTTCACTAAGTGTATTTTCTAGGTCCTCCCGCATTGCTGCAAATGGCAGTGACTCCTTTTTTTCTTATGACTGAGTAATATTCCATTGTGTGTGTGTGTAGTAATATCCCATTGTGTGTGTGTGTACAGTAATATTCCATTGTATGTGTGTAGTAATATTCCATTGTGTATGTAGTAATATTCCATTATGTGTGTGCATAGTAATATCCCATTGTGTGTGTATATAGCAATATCCCATTGTGTGTGTGCGTAGTGATATCCCATTGTGTGTGTGTGTACAGTAATATTCCATTGTATGTGTGTAGTAATATTCCATTGTATATGTAGTAATATTCCATTGTGTGTGTGTGTAGTAATATCCCATTGTGTGTGTGCATAGTAATATCCCATTGTGTGTGTGCATAGTAATATCCCATTGTGTGTGTGCGTAGTAATATCCTATTATGTGTGTGTGTAGTGATATCCCATTGTGTATGTGCGTAGTAATACCCCATTATGTGTGTGCGTAGTGATATCCCATTGTGTGTATGTGTAGTAATGTCCCATTGTGTGTATGTGTAGTAATAGTCCATTGTGTGTGTGTGGGTGTAGTAATACCCCATTGTGTGTATGTATAGTAATATCTGATTTTGTGTATGTGTAGTAATATCCCATTGTGTGTATGTGTAGTAATATCCCATTGTGTGTATGTGTAGTAATATCCCATTGTGTGTGTGTGTGTGTATGTAGTAATATTCCATTGTGTGTGTGTGTACCAGTATTCCATTCTGTGTGGAATTTGCAGTGCTTCCCTGGTAGTTGCTTCAGTTTATATTCAGTTCATGTGGGTGGGCTTGTATGAAGACCGTGATTTGGTTCTGGAGCAGTAACACAAACCCTCGGTTTGCCATGAAACACGTGTAGGCATGCTTGATGCAATCACTGGATCCACTAGAAGCAACACTTGTGTGGAGAGAGCTCTTCCCCCAGCACACTAGCTTGGGGTCAAGAGGGTTCAACTCAAGAAATGTTTCCTTACAAAGCTCCCTGGGAAAGGGAATGTGGAAAACAGTGCTTGCTTCCTGGAAGGGGGACCATTCCTTAGGAAACTGTCTGGTAAGGCAAAGTTCTCAATCCCTGAAAGTTATCTTTTTATGAAGATCCTGAAGAAAATAAGATAAATGAGGAAACATGGAAAAGGAGCTTGTGTGTTGACCTGGGAGGTCTTTGGGATAAGAAGTATGTAGCAAGTTGATGTCAGAGGCAGAAAGGAATAGGTGTGGTGTTAGAAGAAAAAGTTAATCACTGAATAGTATTTCTGCCCATCAGGAAACACTTTTTGAAGGTTACCTGATATTAAGTTAGGATCTTAGTACCAGCATTTTCCAGACATCTTTGTGACTCACCAAAAGACGTCACTGCCAGTCTTTGGCTGCTCTGTAAAACTGAGACGCTACATAACCACTGATTGGTGGATAGGGTCTCCTTGTCGGCTGCAAGGCTGGTTCTTCTGAGGTGTTGCAGGCTCTGGGGCTGGCAACATGTGTCACTATAAGGTCACGTGACCTGCACTCCCCAGCTGGTCAGCCAGGTATGTTCCCCTGCATCTCTGACCCCACCCCTGAGTCAACTCAGAGCATGGATCCAGCCTCAGTCCCCGCCTCCCCAGCTGCCCCTCACAGGTGTGGGGTCACTCTAGAAGCACTGCTGGTGTTCCCTCCCAATGGAAAGGGCAGTCTGTAGCCCAGTGTGTCAGGGAGGGTGTAGTGCAGTGCCTCATGCTGGTAAAGCATACGTGCTATTTCTTCCAGGAATTGGTACTTGCTGCCATCACCTTGTCGTTTGTAATTTACTGCATGAGTGGATCTTGATGTATTTATCATTGACAGTACTGAATGTATAAGTGTTATTGGAAAATTTTCAAACTAAGGTGTATTTTCAAAAAGCTGCATGGTTAGTTTTTCAGAAAAGCTGTTTCATATTGACTTCCAAAGAAGGTTCTGGACCTAAGACACAACCACCTCCTGTCAAATATGAGTGCAGTTTGTCATTAGAAATGCCCTACTGCCTACTTCAGTCTGAGCCCATTTTTCCCTCTGTAAAGTAGGGCTACTGGTGCTTTCCTGTGAAGAATGTGTGAGCATCAAGGGAACAAACCTGGCACACGAGAGGCACTTGGTAAACATTAGAGGCGTTTCATCCTGAGGGTAAGTTTATCTCTGCTGATCGTTAACACACATGCTCTCCGATATTTAGAACCAGCTGGAAAATATTAAAAGCAAAGAAAGAGTTTTTATTCTTTGATATATAAAAACCAAGAAGACTTTCAAGTGTATACAACATAGTTTTTTTTTTTTGTCTTTTTCTTTTTTTTAAGAAGAAAATTGCAGAAATATAGACTTGGGTAGAAAAATACACTCAAGCAGCTGCTCAAGACAATTTGTAACTCCTAAAATTATGAGCAATAGCACACAAATCTCAGCATAAGCCTTTTTTTTTCTTTAAAAAATTATTCACATTTGTTTAAAAACTTAAGATACGGTAAGAAATATAACTTTCCTTCTTGGTAACACACCTTGTTTTTTGAGAAGATATTCAGTGACCAGCAATAACTTAGTGATAGAAACTTTGCCTTAGAGTTTTGGTTCTATGACACGTGTCATAGTAAAAGAAATACTTCCTACTCCTGGGGCCCCCAAATGCTCATACAGTTCATTGGAGCCCATAAACCTGGGGGTCCTAGACCTCAGAGGAGGAGCATCCTTGGTCTTCCCTGTATTTTAGGACCAAAACAGACAGTGATCTTGGCATACAAATAACAAAAACAAAGGTGCAGGAGACCACAGCTACTCAGTAAAAGCTATTTATGTCCAATAAATAGTTTCTAAGAGAAAAATAACTTTCTTTTCACTTAATGAATTCAGGAGAAATAAAAACATTGTGATACACGGTTTGACATCTGTTATCAAACTGACATCCATAAAGTCAGTTCTGCCACTGACCAGCAGGGGGTGCTAGACCACAGGAGAAGCAGCTGCATAGTTTCCCAAAGGGCAACCTACAAAAATACATCTACCTGTATTTACATGGAAACTTTTTTGGGTGAAAGTTTAGTTTTCAAAGGATAAATGTAACATTTTCTCCTCAACACTGGGTTCAAGCAAAAATATATATAAAATTTGGATGAAACATGAATAAACCTTTAAGATTACTAAATATGTAAATATTGATCGAATATCAAAGGGAAGTGACAATGAATTTACTCTGTGTTAAAAATCTTTACACTTCATGTGACTTGTTATTTAAAAGAAAAGATGCAGAACGCATACATCTGAATGGCTGAGACCTCTCAGAGGCCCGAGTGACATGTGGCTGGCTTGGCCACCATTCCTCATGGAAACATGTCAAAACCACCCTCAGAGTCACAGTCCCAGGAACAGAGTGGTGTTTATCTCAGAGTAGATAATGGCTTTTGATCACAGATGGTGAGCTGCACCTTCCACTCTCTTCCAAAGTTAAATTCACCTTCAAAGGTCTCACAAAGTTGCCCACAGGGCGAGTTCCCCGCCACGATCACCATGACCACTTCACATGGGTTCTCTCTTCCCAGCGAGGTGTGGGAGTTCAACACCCACTTGGCTATTTGAGACAGGACTACAAACTGTGAAATTCTGAAATTCATCCTCTGCAGTCATGCTTAGTATAGGTTTGGGTGCACTTGCTCTTAAATTCCAGTCTCTGCCTTCTTGCCACATTCTGTCTTCACAGCCTTCTGGCCCATCAGCAGGATCAGTGCAAGTCGGCAGGAAGCACAGTGAAAACATGACGACTATTTACTGAGTTGGCCAAAAAGTTTCTTTGGGCTTTCTCATAGCATCTTACAGAAAAACCCGAATGAGATTTTTTGCCAACTCAATACAAAAGTAATTTAAAGGCTTCATTTAAAAAAAAAAAGTATGTTTTTAAAATTTAAAAATGAAATATTTTCTGTGCTTAGGTCATTTCTACCACTTCACAAAGGTGCTGGACCTGGCACCTGGGCCAGTATAGACTGTGCACATGTGTGTGTTTTATATTCTACGGAGAAACTCTATAAAGTTTTTTTCTATTCATGAGTTGAAAGAAAGAATAGGGTTATGGATGAAAAGGGAGGGATAAGTAAAAACAACAAATAGGAGGAGTGAAGTATATAATTTTTTCTTATTTTAAAATTGGAATAGAATTTTAGAAGTGTTTCTCCTTGGTAAACTGAGCTGTCTGGTGCCTGGCCCTACAGGGTGACCGCCGGCCCGTGCTCCTCCACCCCTCCCGGGGGCAGGGCCAGGCTGTGGCGAGGGTCAGAGCGGAGGGAGCTGAGAAGCCTCTGGACGCTGCCCTCCCGCCCAGGGCTGTGTAGGCTGGGCGCCAGGCCTGCGCCGTTGACGCGCGTGAGGCTGCCTGGAGGCGGCCTGGGGGCCAGCCGGGGCTCCAGCACGCCCTCGAGGACCACGTCGGCCTCCTCGTCGCTCT
The DNA here is from genome assembly GCF_055505025.1 of Bos grunniens. NCBI lineage: Eukaryota > Metazoa > Chordata > Mammalia > Artiodactyla > Bovidae > Bos > Bos grunniens. The sequence goes on along the minus strand of NC_141188.1, from coordinate 1,995,129 downwards.
CCATCTCGTCCGGGGGCAAGTTCTGCAGGACATGGGCCGCGGGCAGGCTGTGGCGGCTGGCTGTGCTGTCCGAGGAGCGGCCGGAGCTGCCTGAGGCACGGCTGCCCCGCACCACGTTGTTCCTCTGGTTGGCGGGCTTGACCGTCACGATGAGGTTGTGGCTGTTGGCGATCATCATGTCCGTGACCTGGTCCAGTGTCTTCCCAGCCACCTCAATCCCGTTCACCTCCAGGACCTCGTCATCCACGGCCAGCAGCCCGGTGCTCTCGGCGAGGCCGCCAGGCACCATGCGGGAGATGAAGACGCCAGGCACCTTCTCCAGCCCCTGCGGGGCCACACGCACACTCGTGCCGTCGCGAATGTAGAAGCCCAGCGGCTTCTGGCAGCCATGCCGGTACAGCCTCACGCGGCGGTGCGTCTCAGGAACGATGTCCACGTCGATGATGGAGGACACCGGGCGGAAGTCGTGTGGCAGGCCGATGTGCAGGTGTGTGCGCCGGCGGGGGCCATCTTCCCGCAGGGCCAGTGGGCGCCGCCGCCTGGACAGCGAGCCCGCCCCAAAGCTGCAGTGCTCAGCCTCTTCTGGAAAAGCACAGAGAGGACAGTGAGAGCACAGATCGGGGGCAGTGGGGAAGCACAAGTCAGGCTGCACTGAACACTCAGAGTGTCAGGTAAGTCCTGACTTTCTGCAGCTCGCCTCCCACCACCTCTCTGATGTGTTGTGTGATCCTAGGAAGTCTGAGACGGTGAGCAAATCAAATGGAGTAAAGAACTAACTAAAACACAGAACTCCCACACATGCCTTGGAGCTGAATCATCAATTCATCTCGTCACATGTCAGTTTCTGGGAGAGTCTCAGCTTCTCGGATGACATGCAGGCTACTAGCTTCACTAGTGGTTTTGATGAGCCCACAGCAATCCTGCCATCGGCCAAACTGGCCCAACAATATTCACCAGGCAAATGTTGGATGCCAAGTTCAAGCACAATCACCTCCCTAAATTCAGCTTTACAGGCAACCAACAGAATGGTTGAAAGGTTAAGACAATTAACAGTGGATGCAAGGTTTAAACGTGCCTGGCTGGATTCTGCAGTGACAGTGGAGCAGGGACTCCAGGAATGGCCCCCCACCTGGACAGCAATGGCAGGGGCAGAGTCTGTCTGATGTAACTAATTTGGAACTTGAGAGTCTGTTGAAGGCTCACCTTCCAAGGGAAGAGCTGGCTGCTAATTGAACTCAGTTCTGGGTAATTCAACTCTCAGTGCAGTAGCAGCTACCTAGTCCACCCCCAGCACCCTGGCAGGCAGCTGTGCACTGATCCTGGAGCAGTTTGTGGGACCTGTCCTCCAAACATCAGGTATCTTCTCTGACTACTGATTGATCCTTCTCATCACAAAGGTGTAGACGGGTGGGTGGCTTTTGCTGCACCTCCCTGTGTTGTTGCAAGCCCCTCCCCTTCCACCTGAAGGAACATTCCAGAGAGTGAGAGGACTGGCACCCTTTCTCTCCCTTCATTTTTCACCTTTTCCCACTTTGGGAGCCAAAGCTTAAAGTCCAGGACATTAAAAACAGCTGCATATATAGGGAAAGTTAGAAAGTGACTGTGCATGCTCAAGGAAAGGCTCAGAAAGGACCTTAGAAGACCTTAAGTTCACACTTTAATGCTGATACTCAGCACAAAGACAGTCTACAACAATTAAAAAAAAATTAGAAAAACAACCATAGCAAATCCTGGGGAAGGGGTACAATATAATTTCCAGAGCTACCACATTATGAATCCCCATTGTTCAGCAACAACAGAGAATCACAAAGCCTACAAAGAAACAAGAGTGTGCCCCAACTCAAAGGAAAATCGTAGTAGAAACGGGCCCCGAAACAACCTGATGGCAGATTTACTAGACAAAGACTTTAAAACAATGGCCTAAAACATGATTAAAAACAAAAAGATATAGGGCAAATCAAGAAAACAATGTGTGAACAAAATGGAAATATCAAGAGAGAGATAGAAAACCTAAAAGGAAACTAAATTGAAATTCTGGAGATGAAATTACAATAATGGAAAGTAGTGAATGGGGGATTCCAAGGCAGATTTGAGCAGGCAGAAGAAGGAATTAGTGAACTTGAAGACAGGACAGTAGAAATTATCCTTTCTGAGGAAAAACAACAAAAGGTTAAAGAAAAGTGAACAGAGCCTAAGCAATCACCGGGACATCATTAAGCAAACTGACGTGTAGTTTGTGAAACTCTCAGAAGGAGAAGCGGAGAAGGCAATGGCAACCTACTCCAGTACTTTTGCCTGGAGAATCCCATGGACGGAGGAACCTGGTAGGCTATAGTCCATGGGGTCGCTAAGAGTCAGACACAACGAGCAACTTCACTTTCACTTTTCACTTTCGTGCATTGGATAAGGAAATGGCAACCCACTCCAGTGTTCTTGCCTGGAGAATCCCAGGGATGGAGGAGCCTGGTGGGCTGCCATTTATGGGGTCGCACAGAGTTGGACACGACTGATGCGACTTAGCAGCAGCAGCAGCAGCAGCAGCAGGAGAACAGAAAAGGGTGGAGGGACTATTTGAAGAAATAATGGCTAAAAACTCCCAAATGTGATGAAATGTGCAAATGTAAAAGCCCATGCTCAACGAACTCTAAGAAGAAGTCAAAGAGACCCAAGATGACAATATAATCAAACTTAATTAAGACACAATGTAATTTTACATGCTCCAGAACCCAGAAGCAGTAATATGAAAGGAGGCTGGGGCAGACCCACCTGTTGATCTCAGAGAGTCTCCTGGGTAGGTAGAAGGTGACTGCAGATCACCCTAGAGACACAGATGCTGGTGGCCGCCATTTAGGGGAACTCATTCTGTCACATGGACTCTAGCACTAGAAAGTGCCATCTTTGACTTCTCCCTCTAGCTTATTAGCTTCAGGACCCAGCCCATCCCCTGCCCAACAGTCTGAAGGCACCAGCACTGGGAGCTGGGCAGGGACACAGCCCCACCTACCAGCATGCAGGTTGCCTAAAGACCCCCTGAGTCCACAGCTACTCCTGCAAACACCTTCTCCACCAGAAGGCCCTGGTACCACACACTGGAGCTACAGCCAGGGTTCCCCTAGGAACACCACAGCTAGAGACTCCAGGACCTAGCTTTGCTCACCAATGAGCCTCAGAGCCCCCTGAGCCCTGGCCACCAGCAGACAGACACCAGCCCCAGGAACACCACAACCAGAGACTCCAGGACCCAGCTTCACCCACCAGTGGGTGGACACTGGTCATAAGATTACTTCAGCTTGCCTTATCAGCTCTCAGGCCATCAGCAAACTGGCCACAGTCTCAGGATATCTCAGGATCCAGCCGTCAATGCCCCCCCTTGCCCCCACCAACAGTGGGATGAAACCTGCTATGAAACCCCAATGGCCTTTCAGTGAGAGGCCTCAGGACCTGGCTTCAACCACCAGTGAGCCAGAACTAACCCCTGGACCCCCGGTCCCCAGAATCAGTCACCTTAAAGCCAACAGCAGCTCTGAGACACCTTAGAATCCTCAGCCAGCTGCCCGAGGAGAAAGTCCCATTCACCAGCAGGCCGGTATCAGCTTTGGGATACTGGAGAACCTACCCACCAACAGGCCAACACTAGATCCAGGAAATCTGGTTCTGCAGCCATCCACCCTGGAACCAGGCTCCACCCAACAGTGAGCACTAGACCTGCAGGCAGGCAGGGTTCTGCAGCCAGCTGCCCTGTGACCTGGCTTTGCCACCCAGAGGCCAGTGGTCTCCACCCACAGTAGAGCCTGGCAAACCAGCAGACAGGGCCAGCTGCACCTACCAGACTGCCCATAGGGTCATCCTGCTGCAACAGAAGAGCCCACAAGCCCTCACGCAGCATATTGCTCTGGTGACCAGAGAGGTGTGTGCTGCAAGGAGCATGACATCTCCTAAAAAAGGCTGCTTCTCTAAGATCAGGAAATGTAACCAACATATGAGATACACAGAAATAAAAACAGCAAATTAGGCAAAATGAGGCAATAGAGGAACAGATTCCAAATGAAAAAAAAAAAAAAAAAAACAACCCATAAGAACCAAGAGAAATAGATAAGCAATTTACCTGGTAAATAGCTCATGGTAATATCATCAAGGTAATCAAAGAACTTGGGAGAAGAATGGATGAGCAGATTGAAAAGTTATTAATTTTAAACAAAAAGCAAGAAAATATAAAGAATGATCAGAGACATACAATAACTAAAATGAAAATACACTAGAAGGAATCAACAGCAGATTAAATGATACAGGTCTGGATCAGCGAGCTGGTAGACAGAGCAGTGGAAATCAGAGTAGTGCAAGCTGAACAGAAAAAAATAAAATGAGGATAGTTTAAGAGGTCTCTAGGATAATATCAACTGTACTAACATTTGCATCAAAGGGGCCCCAGAAATAGAAAAAGGGGCTGAAAATACATTTAGGATATACTAGCTGAAAACTTCCCTAACCTGGGAAAGGAAGCAGACATCCAGGTCCAGGAAGTAGAAAGCCCACGCAGGATCAATCCAAAGAGGACCACACCAAGATAACTTGTAATTAAAATGGCAGAAATTGTGATAAAGAGAATATTCGTGGCAGAGAATATTAATGGCAGCATTAATATTAAAGGAAAAAACAAAAGCAACACACAAGGGGCTTTTCAGCAGAAACTCTGCAAGCCAGAAGGGAGTGGCACCATATATTTAAAGTGATGAAAGGGAAAAACCTACAACCAAGAATATTCTACTTAGCAAGGTTCTCATTCAGATCTGATGGAAATCAAAAGTTTTACAGCTAGGCAAAAGCTAAAAGAGTTCAGCACCATGAAACCAGCCTTACAAGAAATGTTAAAAGGACTTCTTTAAGCACACAAGAAAAGACTACAACTCGAAACATGAAAACTACGAAAGGAAGAAAGCTCACCAGTAAAACCAAATATATAGGAAAGATAGTAAACCTACCACATACAATGGTAGTAGGAAAGTTAAAAGACAAAAGCAGTACATCATCTGTATCTGCAATAGGTAGTTAAGGGATAGAAAAACAAAAAATAGGTAAAATGTGATGTCAAACAGTAATTGTGGGGGGAGGGGAGTAAAACTGCAGTTGTTTAAATGTGTTTGGAATTGCAAGATCAACAACTTATCATCCCTCATGGTAACCACAAACCAAAAACCTATAACACAAACAAAAGAGAAAAATTTTCAAACATAACATTAAAGATACTATCAAAAGACAAGGGAACAAAAGAAGAAAGGATCAAAAAAGAGCTACAAAGCTGCCGGGAGCCGGCATATTGCATATTGAGTGCATATTGCATATTGAGTGCAGCACCTTCACAGCATGATCTTTCAGGATCTGGAATAGCTCAACTGGAAGTCTATCACTGCCAGGAGCCACCGTGAGGAACTCCGCCCGTGGCAAAGGTCATGAGGAAGGAGGCTCGGCACACGCAAAGGTGAGATCGAGCCTCAGGAGTCCCCCTGGAAATTCTCAAGCATCTACCCCCGAAAACCAGAGTCTGCCTACTTTCTGCTTTGTGCTCTCACCTACACCTCTGACTTTATGGGGGGCTGTCCCCCACTACCTCTCTCTGAAAAAAGAGTTAGCTTATAGCTCCAGTTAATAATTCCTGGGTGTGACAGTGTTTCAACCTACAAACTCCTTTGGAAATCCTCTAGCCTGCCTGAATAGGTTTTTCCGGCCACATGCTATTGCTCAGAGCCTCCCAACTGTGAGAGGCATGAGATGTTTTAAACTGTTTAAATACAGATTCCTTTGAGCAGTTAAAAGATTGATTAGAAATTGTATTGGTGAAGGGTTTTTCACTTGTTGGGCCAATGTTTGCTGCTAAGTTTCTGTATCCCTTACCTACTGTGTCCTTGGCAGTGTATTGATTGATATAATGGGTGTATAGAAATGTAAGTAGTAGCCTCAATGTTTGTAACCTTGGACCCTTGAGTTAATTCTTTTCTTGATTGAGCCCACCTCACCTTTGCCCTATAGGAATGCAACTTTATCCAATGCTTTTCTGGAGGCTGGCGCCTGACTTTAGAATAATCACTTTTAGAGAAAATAAGTTTCTTAAAATGTTAACAGGCCTCCTGGCCAGAAGATGATGTAAATCACCTAAACTTTTGCATATGATAAGTTTGAAAGCCTGGCTTCGATTAGGATCAGGAACTGCTGTCCTTGCATGACTCTACCCCTTCCCCCATTATCCTCTATGCATAACTTAAGGTATAAAAACTACTTTGGAAAATAAAGTGTGGGCCTTGTTCACTGAACTTGGTCTCCCCATGTCGCTCTCTCTCTCTCAAATTCTGGCTGAGTCTCCATCTGGAGTGCAGAACCCGCCATGCTTACTAATTATGCCTGGGCTTCTAAGATCCGACCAGGGAGGCCTCAGTGTCTCCTCTCCTTCAGGAGAACGGAAGGATGCCTGCGGCCTACGTATGTGGTGCAAACTTCTTGTCTTGAAGTTTTATTGGTCTCCCGCGTAAACCAAGCTACTCAGCCTCTTTTCTCCACTGAATTTCCTCACTGAGCTATCCTCATTCTATTACTCTTTATATCTTTGATAAATATTTAAATAAATAGGTCGCCTACGCCGTCTCTCCTTCGAATACCCTGGATCAGCCGGGGCTGGACCCTGGCACAAAGCAACTCAAAATTAACTAAAGTGACAATAAGTATGTACCTATTAATAATTACTTTCAATGTAAATGGACTAAATCCTTCAATCAAAAGATACAGAATGGCTGAATGCCTACAAAAACAAGAGCCATGTATATGTTGCAGGAGACTCACTTCATATCTAAGAACACACACAGATTGAAAGGGGATAGACAAAATTTATTCCATGCAAACGGAAATGGAAATAAAGCCAAGATAAGAATACTAGACAAAATCGATGTTAAGATTGACTGTAACAAGTAACAAAGAACGACATTAAGTAATGATCAAGGTATCACCCAAGTAAAACGATATAATAGTTGTAGATATATACATACTCAACGCGGTAGCACCTAAATACAGAAAGCAAATGTTAACAGACACAGAGGGAGAAACTGACAGCAGCACAGTAATAGTGAGGGTCTTTAACATCCCACTAACATCAGCAAGGGCGTCCCTGGTGGCTCAGTGGTAAAGAATCCGCCTGCCAGTGCAGGAAATGTGGGTTCAGTCCCTGGGTTGAGAAGACCTCCTGGAGAAGGAAATGGCAACCCACTCCAGTATTCCTGCCTGGGAAGTCCCATGGACAGAGGAGCCTGGCAGGCTGTAGTCTATAGGGTTGCAAAGAGTCAGACACAGCTGAGAAACTAAACAACAACAACATAAACAGATCAGACAGAAAATCATTAAGGAAACTGGTCTTAGATGACACATTAGATTACATGGACTTATATAATTCCACCCAAAAGCATCAGAATATGCATTCTTTTCAAGTGCACATGGATAGATCACATGCTGGGCCATAAAATAAGTCTGAATTTTAAAACATTGAAATCATGTCAAGCATCTTCTCCAACCACTATGCTATGAGATGACAAAACCAACTACAAGAAAAAAAAAAAAAAAAACAGCAAAAGACAAAAGCATGTAGGGGCTAAACAATATACTACTAAAGAACCAATGGATCTTTAGTAAGATGAAATAAAAAAATATTTGGAGACAAATGAAAATAAAAACACACTGATCCAAAATCTATGGGACACAGCAAACGTAAGAAAAGTTTACAGTAATACAAGCCTACCTAAGGAAACAAGAAACATCTCAGACAACCTAACCTTTCACACAAGGGAACTAGAAAAAGAACAAACAAAACCCAAAGTTAGTAGAAGGAAATAAATCATAAAGATCAGCAGAAATAAATGAAATAGAGACTTAAAAAATAGAACAGATGAAACTAGGAGCTGGTCCTCTGAAAAGATAAATAAAATTGATAAATTTTTAAGAAAAAGCTATCAAAAAAGAAAATTATAGGCCAATATCTCTGATGAGCATAGATACAAATATTCTCAAAAAAATGTTAGCAAATTGAACCCAACAATATATTAAGATCATACACCACGATTACACAGGATTCATCCCAGGGAAGCAAGTATGGTTTAGTTCTGAAGGCAGGAATACTAAAGTGGTTTTCCATTCCCTTCTCCAGTGGATCACATTCTGTCAGAACTCTCCATCACGACCTGTCTGCCTTGGGTGGCCCTACATGGCATGGCTCATAGTTTCATTGCGTTAGACAAGGCTGTGGATGTGACTGGTGATGGAAGCAAGGTCCGATACTGTAAAGAGCAATATTGCATAGGAACCTGGAATGTTAGGTCCATGAATCAAGGCAAATTGGAAGTGGTCAAACAGGAGAATGGCAAGAGTGAATGTTGAAATTCTAGGAATCAGCAAACTAAAATGGACTGGAATGGGTGATTTTAACTCAGATAACCATTATATCTACTCCCTTAGAAGAGATGGAGGAACCATCAAAGTCAACAAGAGAGTCCGAAATGCAGTACTTGGATGCAGTCTCAAAAATGACAGAATGATCTCTGTTCGTTTCCAAGGCAAATCATTCAATATCACGGTAATCCAAGTCCATGCCCCAACCAGTAATGCTGAAGAAGCTGAAGTTGAATGGTTCTATGAAGACCTACAAGACCTTCTAGAATTAACACCCAAAAAAGATGTCCTTTTCATTATAGGGGACTGGAATGCAAAAGTAGGAAGTCAAGAAACACCTGGAGTAATAGGCAAATTTAGCCTTGGAGTACAAAACAAAGCTGGTCAAAGGCTAACAGAGTTTTGCCAAGAGAATGTACTGGTCATAGCAAACACTCTCTTCCAATAACACAGAGAAGACTCTACACATGGACATCACCAGATGGTCAACACTGAAATCAGATTGATTATATTCTTTGCAGCCACAGATGGAGAAGCTCTATAGAGTCAGCAAAAACAAGACTGGGAGCTGACTGTGGCTCAGATCATGAACTCCTTATTGCCAAATTCACACTTAAATTGAAGAAACTAGGGAATACCACTAGACCATTCAGGTATGACCTAAATCAAATCCCTAATGATTATTCAGTGGAAGTGAGAAATAGATTTAAGGAACTGGATCTGATAGAGTGCCTGATGAACTATGGACAGAGATTCGTGACATTGTACAGGAGATAGGGAGCAAGACCATCCTCAAGAAAGAGAAATGCAAAAAAGCAAAATGGCTGTCTGAGGAGGCCTTACAAATAGCTGTGAAAAGAAGAGAAGTGACAAGCAAAGGAAAGATATATCCATTTGAATGCAGAGTTCCAAAGAATAGCAAGGAGAGATAAGAAAGCCTTCCTCAGTGATCAGTGCAAAGACATAGAGGAAAACAATAGAATGGGAAAGACTAGAGATCTCTTCAAGAAAATTAGAGATACCAAGGGAACATTTCATGCTAAGATGGGCTCAATAAAGGACAGAAATGGTATGGACAGAAGCAGAAGATATTAAGAAGAGGTGGCAAGAATACACAGAAGAACTGTACAAAAAAGAGCTTCATGACCCAGATAATCACAATGGTGTGATCACTCACCTAGAGCCAGACATCCTGGAATGTGAAGTCCAGTGGGCCTTAGGAAGCATCACTACGAACAAAGCTAGTGGAGGTGATGGAATTTCAGTTGAGCTATTTCAAATCCTGAAAGATGATGCTGTGAAAGTGCTGCACGCAATATGCCAGCAAAGTTGGAAAACTCAGCAGTGGCCACAGGACTGGAAAAGGTCAGTTTTCATTCCAATCCCAAAGAAAGGCAATGCCAAAGAATGCTCAAACTACCGCACAATTGCACTCATCTCACATGCTAGCATAGTAATGCTCAAAATTCTCCAAGACAGGCTTGAACAATATGTGAATCGTGAACTTCCAGATGTTCAAGCTGGTTTTAGAAAAGGCAGAGGAACCAGAGATCGAATTGCCTACACCTGCTGGATCATGGAAAAAGCAAGAGAGTTCCAGAAAAACATCTATTTCTGCTTTATTGACTATGCCAAAGCCTTTGACTGTGTGGATCACAATAAACTGTGGAAAATTCTGAAAGAGATGGGAAAACCAGGCCACCTGACCTGCCCCTTGAGAAACCTGTATGCAGATCAGGAAGCAACAGTTCAAACTGGACATGCAACAACAGACTGGTTCCAAATAGGAAAAGGAGTATGTCAAGGCTGAATATTGTCACCGTGCTTATTTAACTTCTATGCAGAGTACATCGTGAGAAACGCTGGGCTGGATGAAGTGCAAGCTGAAATCAAGATTGCTGGGAGAAATATCAATAACCTCATATATGCAGATGACACTACCCTTATGGCAGAAAATGAAGAAGAATTAAAGAGCCTCTTGATGAAAGTGAAAGAGGAGAGTGGAAAGTTACCTTAAAGCTCAACATTCAGAAAACAAAGATCATGGCATCCAGTCTTGTCACTTCATGGCAAATAGATGGAGAAACAGTGGAAACAGTGTCAGACTTTATTTTTTTGGGCTCCAAAATCACTGCAAATGGTGACTGCAGCCATGAAATAAAAAGACACTTACTCCTTGGAAGAAAAGGTATGATCAACCTAGACAGCATATTAAAAAGCAGAAACATTACTTTGCCAACAAAGGTCAGTCTAGTTAAGGCTATGGTTTTTCCAGTAGTCTTGTATGGATATGAGAGTTGGACTATAAAGAAAGTTGGGTGCCAAAGAATTGATGCTTTTGAACTGTGGTGTTGGAGAAGACTCTTGAGAGTCCCTTGAGCTGCAAGGAAATCCAACCAGTCCATCCTAAAGGAAATCAGTCCTGAATGTTCATTGGAAGGACTGATGCTGAAGCTGAAACTCCAATACTTTGGCCACCTGATGCAAAGAGCTGACTCATTTGAAAAGACGCTGATGCTAGGAAAGATTTAAGGCAGGAGAAGGGGACGACAGAGGATGAGATGGTTGGATGGCATCACCGACTCAGTGGACATGAGTCTGGGTAAACTCCCAGGGTTGGTGATGGACAGGGAGGCCTGGCGTGCTACAGTCCATGGGGTCGCAAAGAGTTGGACACGACTGAGCGATTGAACTGAACTGAAGAAAGGTCATATAGGATAAGCCCACACCTAACATCATACTCAATAGTGAAATGCTCAAAGCATTTTCCCTAAGATGAGGAAGAAAACAAGATTGCCAACTTTCACCAGTTATATTCAACATTGTATTAGATGTCCTAAGCAGAGCAGACAAGAAAAAGCAAAAAGAGGAATCCAAATTGGAAAGAAATAAAACTGTCACTATTTAAAGATAACATGATCCTATACATAGAAAATCCTAAAGATGCCACCAAAAACTTACTAGGCCTCATCAATTAATTCAATAAGGTTGCAGCATACAAAATTAATATTCAAAATAGTCATATCAAAAGAGAATAAATTACATAGGAATAAATCCCAGGAGGTAAAGGACCTGTGCTTGGAAAACTAGAAGACACTAACGAAAGGAGTTCATGATGACACAGATAGAAGGAAACATACGCTGTTGATTGGAAGAGTCATCATAATACTGTGAAAATAACCGTACTGCTCAAGGCAATCTACAGATGTAATGCAATCCCTGTCAAAATACCCATGAGACTTTCCACAGAACTAGAACAAGTAATTAAAAAATATGTATGGAAACACAGAAAACCTGAATAGCCAAAACAATCTTGAGAAGAACAGAGCTGAAGGTAACATGCTCCCTGAGTCCAGGCTATTATAAAGCTATACTAACCAAAACCATATGGTACTGGCGCAAAACAGACACAGATCAATGAGACAATAAAAAGCCCTCAAATAAAGTGTGGGAGGCAGGTGGCTGTGGCCTTGGCCAGGCCGTGCCGGACCTCAGCACCCAGATACCTCAAGCCTACAGGCCACACTTCCACCCACCCACTCCCCTCCGTTCTTGTAACTGCTCAAGTTGGGAAGCTCCAGACAAATGTAGAAACCAAGGCACATTCTGCCCACCTGACAGAAAGCCCCTGCCCTGGTGCTCAGAGGGGTGTCCTCAGCTTTTCCTGCCGATTAGGCTAGGCCTGCAGGGAGGAGAGGGCCTCTCCAGGCACCCCGCCTGCCGTCCAATAAGCCGGGTCCACTGTCCTCCGTCTTGTGCTGCTGACTCAGTTTCTCCAGACACAAGCTGAGGCGGTCTGCTTTCCTCCTAGCAGAGTTAGCATCATGGAGAGAAGGAAGAGCTGAGGAATGAGTGTGATCGCTGTCGGGATCACAAGAGAGCCCCAATGACTGCTGCATTGTCACTGGAGGAGCACCCAGACCCACAGCACAGGAAGTGGTGCAAGCAGACTGCTGGCTTCTGCGTAAAAGAATTCTAAAAATGAAAGGGATTCCAGACAGAAATGAGAGCGCGGAGGGGAGCAGTGGGGAGGGGGAGTGGCCCGAGAACATCCTTCTACCTTTCAGTGACGCGTACCCCACGGGTTGAGAAGCTCACACGGGGACTTTAATTAGCCGTCACCCAACTGCGTGCAAATACTGCCTCCAGTCTGAGCTTGTCCAGGGTAGCTAAGGCCAAGCAGCTCCCCTGCCCATGATTAAGCAGACATGGACACCTCCCGGAAGAGCTGCACTGCTGGATCGAACACAAGTCAGAACGAGTCTATTCTTAGAGACACTGGAAACGTCAACATTTGAAAAGTCTGCCACATAAGCTGAAAAACAAAATGTGCCACATATTGCAAAGGAATCTGAAACTCCTGCAGTTTTCTTTCCTCACAAGTTTTGTCCTGAAGCCTCAAGACCTGTCTCCTTAGTTTTTTTTTCCCCTCAGTGCCCCTGATAAACTCAGTTCCTGCAGCGATCAGAACTCCCTGGAGGGTCCCCCACCTCCCAACCCCAGGCACTCAGCTCTCTCCACTCCTAGCTCTGATTCGCTGGGCTGCAGGGACTCAGATGCCACTTCCAGATGTTCCATCTTGGCCCCCACCCCCCCCCCCCGCCATTTTCCTCAAAGGAAGCTGTCCTGTTAGCCCCCATCTGCCCCAAGAGTGCAGCCCCCAGGCTTGCTGAGCCCCTGTGGGAGGAAGCATGGTGGGATGGCTCCAGGGGCACCCGAGGGCCACACACTGATCATGCGCCAGGCATTGGTTTGGCATCATGGTTGCTTTTATCAGGTCTGGTTCCAGAATCAAAGGAAGTTAAAGAGGATTTTAAAGAAATGACTCAAAATAAATGCAGAGTCAGGTGTAGGGCAGTGAGTCCTAAAGACCTCCCAGCAGTAAACTGCTCTAAGGATCAAGGAACGCATGGCTCGGGAGCCGAAAGCCAGCCTGGCACCTGCCAGTCTGTGGCCGTCTGTTCCTTCCTGCCCCGCAATGGTTCAGCTGGTTCCGGAACCAAGATCTTGGGCGGGGCTAGGGTTGGGCTCAGGCCAGTCAGGGCCCCTCTTGGAGCTGTGGTCCTAGGACCCTTCCTAGAGGTAAACCTGCATTTCAGTTCTCTCTGGGAAGAAGGGGCTGCTTTAGGGTGTGGCACCTCCCGACGGCAGACACAGCTGTTCTAGCAGGGGGTGCACAGGCTCTGGGGGGCTTGCCGTGGACACTCAGCACATGTCTAAGCATCTCTGCTAATCATCCCAGCAGGGAAGCCCTGGTAGCCCTGGGTCACTGGGCCATCTTGGGGACGAAGGGAGGCAGGTCCACTGTCTGTGCCATCTGCAGAGACCCCACAGACCAGTGTCAGGAGCCTGGAAGGAGAGCACAGGAAGCAGGGCTGAGGGCCGCTCACAGGGCTCCCGGGGCGCGGCCTTCTCAGAGGCTGTGAGCTCCACGTCCGGAGCAGGCAGGGGCCCTGAACTGTGTCCGTGAACTAGAGTTGGCTTCTGGGGCTTGTGCTTCTCAGGTGACAACATCTGTTTTAACCAGCACAGAGGTGTCTTGTGTGCTTGTGTTCTGCTCCCAGTTGCTTGACTTTTCTTCCCCGCCCTCCTCTTTCCACAAGAGATGCTAGTTGCCTACCTGCCCCCTGCCCCCACCCACCCCCCTGCAACTTCAGCAGGACCGGCTCTGTCAACCCCGAGGCTGGCTCTCGGTTGACCAGACTGCAGATGGTGGTCAGCAGGTCTCAGGCAGTGGCTTCCACCTACATCGAGGCCAGGGACTAACCAGCTTCCTAGCCTCTCTGCCTCCCACATAGGTTGGGTTGTGGGACGGCCAGCAGCCTCCTCCCGCAACCCCAAAAGCTGACTGAGTGACAAAGCTTCCTTATATTCACACCTGTGGATCCACCCTTTTTGATAAACTCTAAGAATCTTTGGTCCCTTATTATTAGCAATACTCACTTATAACCACCTCGCGGCAGAGTAGCACCTCGGGTCCTACATCTGCCAAGCAGGTGACGGGCCTGGAAGCTGCCCTGGGGTGCTCAGGTGAGCATCAGCCGCAGGCAGGTGGGCTGAGACACACCCGTCAGCTAGGTGTGCAGACAGCCAAAGAAACCTGAAAACAGGTGGGGCACAGGTGCCCATCGAGAGCTGGGAAGGTGGGAAGGAGCACCTCCAACTCGTACGGCAGTGGTTGCAGGGCGGAGGCTGGAGCACCAGTTGGGAGAAACCCTCCCTAACAAGCTCTCCAGTCCTCTAGCTCGGCTTCCCTCAATTTAAAACATGTTCTTTCAAAGTAAACTCCTCTCATGTGAGCTTCAGAAAGGCTGGGCGCTTGACAACAAGCTTTCTTCTGACGGAAAACAAAACAAAACGAAGTAAGTCATTCCTGGGTGTCTGAGGGCTCAGGCCTCTTACATGGCCCAGTACCATTGGCCCTCCGTGTCTGTGGGCTCTGCATCCGCATCCTCTTCAGTCCTCAGTTCAACCGAATCCGTGGACGTGAGACCGCGGATACAGAGGGTCAGCTGTTCTAGTTTCCCCCTGGGTACTGTTTTTGGTAACTTGGACATAGAATTCTTTAGGCCACTCCCCACCCCAAGTCCAGGGCATGGAGTGTGTGTCGCTGGCCCTGACAAGGAGACACAAGGAAGGAATCAGCAGGATAGGGTTTAAATTTTCCTTCGAAAGACCCCAAAGCCATAACCCACTGCTCGGTCACCACTGTCGGTGTATCTTCTTCCCATGAGAACTGTCTCAGGCCGTGCCTGCCTGCTCCCCTGTGAATCCCTTGAGCAGGTGAGCATGGACGCAGCTAGAGGGTATCCCCACCCCAGGAGGATATTTCCACACCACCCTCCTCCCCTGCAAAATCTCTAAGACAGAGGAGCTTGCAGGCCCCCACACCTACCCCAGTCCATGGAGGGGTGTCAGCACGGAGCGCCAAGTGGCACCGCCCAGCTGTGTGTTTCACCAGCCCGTGTTCCTTCCCTGAGCGTTTGCCTTAAAAAGTGTTGTGTGCTTTCTTGAGATAACATTCACATAAAATAAAATTCACCATTTAAACCAATTAAAAAATGTATAATCCTGGAGTGTTTAGTAAATTCACAATGTTGTGGAAACATCACCACTATCTAATTCCAGAGCATTTTCATTACCCCAGAAAAAAACACCATTCAAGACAACCTCCTCCCTCCAGCCCCAAGCAAATGCTCGTCTACTGTCTGTCTCTGTCGTCTGGACACTTCATATAAGTGGACTCATACAGTATGTGGCCTTCTGTGTCTGACGTCTTTCAGTGAGCATTGTATTTTCAAGTTAATTTCTTATCTACAGCTGAATAATATTCCGCTGTACAGATGGACCGCATTTTTTAAGTTCACGCCTCCTTGATGGACACTTGGCTTGTCTCCACTCTGGGCCTTTGTGAGCTGTGCTGTGTGAGTGTTCTTGTGTGGACACACGTGCTCATTTCTCTTGGGTAGATAGCTAGGGATGACATTGCTGGGTCGTATGCTAACCATAATTTCAACTTTTTGAGGAATCGCTGAACTATTTTCCGTGGTGGCTATGCTATTTTATATTCCTGTCGGCAGGGCGTGAAGGCTCTAGTTTCTCCACATTTGTTTCTCGTTGTCTTCATCTTTTCATGTGCTTATTGGCATCTGAATATCTTCTCTGGAGAAATGTCTGTTCAGGTCCTTTGCCTTTTTGTCATTGGTGAGGGTTTTCTTTCTATTCTAGATACAAATATAAGGTATATGACTTGAAAATATTCTATTCTGTCAGTTTTCATTTTCTTGATAGTGTCCCCTGATACACAGAAGTTTTACATTTTGATGAATTCCAGTTTATCTATTTTTCCTTCTGTTGGGTGTGCTTTTGGTATTATATTTAGGAAGCCATCGCCTAACCCAGGGTCATGTCCCTGTGCATTTCTAAGTAAAGCAGCAAACAAAAGTAGCTATGGCCCTGGTTCTAAAAAACAGAAACATAAATAACACCGTGTGTGCGGGATCTGGTCTTAGGAGCTCTTTTCTGTCTGCCCTGCAGAAGAGGCCCAACACAAAATACCATGCGTTAATAGAAGTTCCTGGAACCAGCATGATGAGAATATGAGCAATGCAACCACACAATGCATAGAGTCCTAATTTGAAAAGTGAAGCACGGCGTTCCCTCCCAGTTTCCCAGCCTCGTGTGAGGGTGACGCATGCCAGGAGGCTGAACAAGTTTACCAGGAAGACAAGACTCAGACCATCGTCCGTGTTTTCTGTTAAAAATTTCCTCAAACAGATGAATCTTGAAAGCACCTCAAAGTGAAAATAAAGTCAACTCTGAAACACTTTTCTCTGCCAAGAGGAAGCCATGCCCAAGTTCTGCGAGACGTTTGATCCGCTCCCCAAAGAGTCGGCTGAGATGCTGTCAAAGCCCACTGTGAGCAGTGCTAGGTCCTGCGTGGCCAGTTCTGGGCAGCACCCAAGATTCTCCACCGAGATTCAGGGTCTAGATTGCTGGTGGGACCTCTGAGGTCAATGACCAGTGAAGCTTTATGGCTTCAGGACATGGAAGAAGCCAGGCTGAGGCCCAGCTGGGTCACTGTAGCCCAGGGAGTGGTTTGCTCCTTCTGAGCCACCCTCGACCTCCCCGGGGCTCCAGAGCAAGAAAGCAAAGGCACATGGAGCCAGGATGTCTGAACCACCCTCTCCAACCCACTCCACGTGCTCAGGGCCCAGCCTCAGGCCCACAGACACAGGCAGGTCAGGGGGCCAGGAGCCACTTGGGTGACTTTCCTGAGGCCTGGAGAGGCCACGTCAGCTGGGATCACCCTTTCCCGGAGGCCGAGCTGGCTAAGAGCGTCCCACCCCTTCCTCCTCAGTCCTCAGGGTTCCCGAGGCCCAGGGAACCTCCCTCTGAGGCTAGATGCAGACACCACTAGGTACAGGACCCCGGTGCTCGCCTGCACACTGCTCCAGAGGTGGCAGGAGTGAAGACAGCGTCAGGAAGACTCACTCCCTCCTGCTGGTTCGTTCATTCAGTCAATGTACAGAGAAAGTGCTTGACATCTGTCGGGAGCCAACACTAAACAGATTGGATCAAGTGGATTAAATACACAAAACACAAAGAAAACGCCCCGACATTCCTGCTCCTCCCTAGTAAATGTCTCGTGCAAACTTTCCCAGGCTGTTTCGTGCGCCGAACACGTGTCTGTGTGGGGAGGTTCTCCAGAGACATGGAGCTGGTAGCACATGTGGACACAGACAGGAGAGGAGATTCATGGTGGTGTTTACGGAGGCCGGGCACCCCCCTGTCTGAGGGCAGGAAAGGCAGACCCTCCAGCCCCAGAAGAGAGGACTCCCTGGTTCACCTTTGTCCTCATTTGGTCGTCTGGCCGGTGGGGTGGTGGAGACTGGCCCCAGCCAGTCCCCAGTTCAGATGCCCATCTCTCCTGGAGACATGAGCACAGACGCAGCCTCTCTGGGCGTCACTCACGGCAGTCAAGCTGACATGTACGATTAACCATCGTGACACAAATGCAGAAAATACACTCAGTAACACTTGATGTTTTGAGCGGAATGGGGAGCTGTGTTAGCTTGCCAGGTGGAGCTGCTGTGCAAAGCACCACAGGCAGTTTATTCTTAGTCCTGGGGCTGGAGCTGCACTTGGTGCTGTGTGCTGGATTCTTGTGAGGCCTCTTCACAGTGGAGGGGGTACCCTCGTGGCTCTCTTCTTTCTAGAAGGACACAGGTCCCCTCCCGTGACCTCATTTAACCTTAATTGCCTCCTGAAGACCCTCAGGTTGGGGTTAGGGCTTCGACGTGAGGCTCTGGGACAGAGTTCGGTCTGTGCTGCGTGTGTGCGGTTCACGGCCGGCTCTTTTTGTTTACTGTATCTTGAGTGCCGTCTGTGTGGGACAGGTCTTTGTCACTCTGCAATGTCTAGCGCACACTGCAGGGATAGGCCTCCGTACCCATGTGACCCCCCAACTGCTCTATGTGGGGGCCCCCCACAGGCCCCCACTCTACGTGCCTCTCCGTGGGCTCTTCCCGGAAGTGAGGCTGCTGAGCTTTGGGTCAACACGCATGGTGAGCCACCCCAGGCCCGCTTCTGTGATGTCGCTGCAGGCAGCATCTCTAAATCCAGTGACCCTAACTGGCCACGAGCCCCAGCAACACACCGTGATGTCTTTCTGGTCAGAGAACAGGAAATCCTAAGCGGTTTTCTGAAGGAGGGGCTTTGGGAGGAGAGGAGAGGTTGGGTTTGTGGTGAGGATCAGCCTGGAAGATAGAGGAGGATGGGTCCTCTGGGGACACTCCTGGTGCCGACTCCAGGGCCTGCAGTGTAGACCAGGTACATGGGAGGGGCTGGGGGCCAGTGCTCTGCTGCTCCAAGAGGGCGTGGATCTAAGACAGAAGGGGCAGGGAACACAGTTCGGGGTATCCAGCATGGCTGCCTTGAATGTCATCCCCCAAGCCAAGCTGCAGAGGCTGCCAGGAGGGTGCGCTCTCTCCTTCCTCGGCCCCAGCCCCCTCCCACCTTCGGGGCCATGTCAACTCCAAATAGCCTGAAGGTTGCAGGCCATTTGCTCCTCTTGGGAAGAAGAGGGAGGAGGACAACCCAGCCTGGGCAGATGGTTAATAAAGAACATGCCGAGTCAAGGGAAACACAGAGCCAACTGCCCGATTTCTTACATATTTGCAGAAGCCACAAAGGGGGACGGATCACAAAGCACCAATCGGAACTCGCCGTTCCCGCCTCTAGCCCATGTGGGAGGACTTCTTGCCAAGCCTCCCGGCCTTGTGCCCACAGCCTAGCCCACAGGGAGGGCCTGGCTGGAGGGCTGCAGTCATATTTTTGACTAGAGGGGAACATTTTTACTCGGTTACTCCGGGATCTGAAATCACTCAGGTGTGTCTCGGGGCTGCTGCCTCAGACACATGCGAGGCCAGGGCAGGTGAAGTCATCTTTCTCAGCTAGGCGCGCACGCCCCAACCTGCAGCAACACGCCTCCCACCCCCTGGCCGTCGCGGGAGAGCAGTCTTTGCTTGCCAGGACTGTGTCCTGCCCTCCACGGGTCACAAGCCTCAGCGTCACTGCAGAAGGGCTAACAGTGGGGCCCTGACGAGTGACCCGCTCCCTCTCCCCGGGTCCCCAGGCAGGTCTTGTCCGGAGCCTCCTGCCTCCGGGCCTGAGGTGCTGACCTCAGACAAGAAGCTCAGCTGAAGACTCCGCACCGTGCCCTCCTACAGTGTGGTTAAGCCACAGCTCCAGCTCAGCAACCGGGGAGCAGGCTGTGAGCAGCCGTCCTGTGGACCCATCGCTTCACAAAGCATCAGGAGATGGAGCTGGTGTTTCTCCCAAGAGGCAAACTTTCAGAAGTCTGGAAGCAGGGGCCCTGATGCCAGCCCTGCCCTCTGCCCTCACCTCCTCCACCCTCACCTCCAGCTGGGGCTGCTGTGCTGGCTCGTGGTCCAGACACCACACCCCAAGACTAACAGTCATGAAAGACTCTGGGTCTCGTCTCACCAGCCCCAGCACACTGTGTTGGGGGCTAAGCCTGATTCAGGCCTTCCACTTCATGGACATGGACAGGAAGAGCTATCCCCATCTCCCACTCTCTCACATTTAATCGTTTTTATGAAATAGGCAAGAGGTCAGATGAAATGAAACGTGAACCTTCAATTTCCAAGGAAAACACAGGGCCTCTCAGGAGTCTGTCTGCGAGCAGGACGGGACTGCCAGGGGCAGAACGGGGTTGGACACTTCTGAAAAGCCAGCTCTCCAACCCATGTTGGAGCCAGTGGGTTGCCACCAGCTCATGGTGGGCTCCTGGTTCAGCTGCAGAGCAGAGGGTGTGGGAAGAGTATCAGGACTGAATCAGAGAGAAAGGGCCGTGTTCCATGGCTCCCTTGCCTCCGAGCGGCCACTTAAAGCCCCAGGGGTCGCCGGCCCCACCAGGAGGAGTGGAGCCATCCACGTGTCCACCCTTCCTGCCTGGGGCTGTGATTCAGCCTGTATTTACAGGACACTACAGTGGTTACCAGAGGGGACAACTGTAATTCAAACAGCTGAAAATAACTGTTGGCAGAGAAGCCCATACTTAGAGGAGACCTCCTTCAGCAATTCCCACAGCTGGGCCCGACAGCAGAGGAGGGCACGGATGTGCCAGAGCTCAGCCGGGCAGGGGGTACAGGCCCTTGCCCCTGCCCTCAGCTGGCCCAGCTCTGCGCCCTCCAGGCACTGTGAGCCTCACAGCACCCGCCCGCTGAGTGCCCACACACGGCAGCAGCCCTTTCTCAGCAGAGGCCGCTGGGCACTGCGTGATGCCAACAGGCAGATGTCTGTCTCGTGAGCCCACGGCAAAGGCCACCAATGCCACCCAGGTGCCTCACCAGCAGCCCCTGAGGATGAATACCCACAAGCAGACCCAGGACCCTGCACACACTCAGGCCAGCCCTCCCCTGGGTCCTCTACTCCATACACCCTGAAGACTCTGCAGAAGACACAACTTCACAGGGACCCTCAGTCCAAGAATCCAGAGCAGAGTCGAAGACCAGCTCATGTTATATATGTGGCAGAGGCTCAAAGTCAAGTGAAACACCTGCTTCAAAAAGACGCTTTCACTGCTGGCTGAGCCATGTTCGGCGCGGCCCTCGAGAACAGTGCACTCAGCTGTGCAGCCATCACTGTCGCCTAATTCCAGAGCACTCTCATCACCCCAGAAGCAAACCCCAAAGCCTTCGCTGCTCCCCACCCCACCCGAGGCTGTGACTTTGCTCATTTATCAATCACCCCAGAGTCTGTCTGTGCAAATATGAGCAGGTATGAACGCAGACTCTTACCCCCTGCTCAGTGTAGCATCGTGTGCATACAATTCTGCACTCTGTGTTTTCTCCTCAGTACGTCTTGAGGACCCAGATTTTAAGAGCTGAATAGGCCATCTTCCTGCTGTTTCTCAAGAGCTGCCTGGTACCCCAGCAACAAGCCAGGTCAGCAGAGGAGCTGGACAGCACGGGCATCCAAGACGGAAAAGCCATGGCAGCCAGGAACCACAGTGTGCATCCTTCTTGCGTTCCAGAGGAATTTGTGGTCTGTCCAGGGACACTTTCTGATGCCGTCTTTAGGCCCATGGAAACTGCAGCCTGTGGGCCAGGCTTGTGCAAGTGCCCAGCTCCTCTGCTGACCGCCCCAGAGAGCTGCAGCCTCCTTCACTCAGCTCCAGTTGTGGGAGGAGACGCAGAGACACCTGAACCTCTGAGAAGCCACATGACCTCTCTGGGACTCAAGTTTGTCCATTGTAAAGGAGGGACAGGTCACCCCCCTCAGAGAGACCATGGACTCGAGGACACCAGGCTTGCCTGTGAGGCTCCGCAGCCCCGGGAGTCTTCCCCGACAAAACCAGCTCCTTTTGCAGGAAACAGGGCTCATTGAGTTCCTGCTGTGACAACAGCCCTGAACCTGACGCCTGACTCCTGGTGAAACACACACAGTCTCTGCAGCTCCCTCACCCCCATTCTTGGGACACCAGGACCCCTGCCAGTCAGTTACCATGGGGCCTGGCAGAGAGCATCTGCAGCGCAACCCCGCAGCTCACAGCACTCGAGGTTAACTGGTCTGTGGCACCAGTGGATGAAGACTTTAAAAGTAACAAAGGTGAGGAGGACGTATTTTAGTTTCAGAAGCACCTCACGACAGAGCGTGGTCGGCAGGGATCTCCCAAGGGGCCTGAGGAGTACCCAGGGCCGTGGGATCTGGAAACCTCCTCATGCAAAGCCCAGGGAGCTGTCGCACTGAGTGCAGGGTCCCCTCACCTTCTGAATTACGGCAATTCCACTGATTCTGCCGGCGCAGGAGATCCATCAGTGTGTGCTAAGTGTGCCCAAGTGCCTCAACAATGAGGGCCGCCAGAAAGCTGCTGGAGAGATGGTTTGGGGGTTCTCTTCTTCACGCTGACAAACCCTGAATCTAAACCTCAGTCTCAGATTCTGCCCTCTGATGGTCCTGAGCATCAGAAACATGCATCTGGTGTCTTCAGTGTCAACTGCACAAAGAAATTTCATTCACTAAAAGATGCTGAAAGAGACTGGGGTGGCTCCAAGGTCAAAGGCTTACTAGCTGCAGGTGGGAGCCATGCGGGCTTGGCCGTCACCTGGCTCCCCTCTCCTGAGTCTGGGAGGCGGAAGGAGGAAGGTTTGCAGGGAGGCAGACAGGCAGCACAGCTGTTGGCCGAGGGTTCCCAGTGTCTCAGGGGACTCTACTCCCAACACGCAAACACATGTCATGACACAGATTGCACTTGCCAGCTCACTGGGGTCCCAGCAAGAGGAAGACCAGTTAGGGCGCTCGACCTTCTGAGTCACTGCTGATGCCCTGACGTGTCCGGAGTTGCTGAGACTCCACATACAGCTGAAGTCGAAGAAGCACAGCTCCCACTGCCGGCCTCCAGGCCAGGGCAGTCAGTGCAGGGGAACCAGGGGGAGGGTCAGCTGCAGACGCAGCCCCCAGGAAGGCGTGGGATCTCTGCAGGGACGTGAGGACTCCAACTAGCAAGTGACAGTTATTTCCTAAGTGATTTACTGTTTGAAAAAGTGTAATCCCTCACCTTGGATTAGAAATTCTAACAAGACTGTAGACGTTTATCAGCTATAAATGTGCCCCATGGGCATTTTATAGGGATTTATACTTATATGGACAGAGGTACTTTTTGGCATTTGATTTAACTCCCTAAAACACACTATTTTTAATGGGTGCAGTTCCAGCTGGGAGACAAAAAGGTTTAGGAGGTGGGTGGTGTTTGCACATCAGTGTGAATGTGCTGAGTGCCCCTGACCCGCACGCTCAAAAAAGGGTAAAATGGTCAGTGTGATGTTGCCTGTGCTTTCTCACAATGAAACAGCCTTCCATGTGGGTAGTGTCAGGACTCTCTCTCCTCTGCAGGCCGACAAGGCGCAGCTCTCCGGGGCACCTCCCTCCCTCTGTGGTTCTCGCGGGACAGGGAGTGTGGTGGGTGGGCTGGGGGCATGGCCTGCCCTGGTGTCCCCACAGAAGACAATGCAGGAGTGAGCAGCTCCAGTGCCAACCATCAGTATCGCCCTCATGTCCGCCTGCACCTGTTAAATGCTACAAGATAGCTCGGGTTTATGAGACCCCGGGTGCAGGTGGAGTCTAACAGAGACGCGGCTCCGGGCTGAATCACTTTCCCACCGGAGAGGGTGGAAAGTACAGAGAAAAGGGCAAAAACAGGAAGACAGATCACTATGCAAGAGGAAATCCAAATCTTGCTTACGTCTCTGGAAAAGAGAAAAGTTCACGATGGAAATGTTAATCTCTGGACTCCAAACCAGCACAGGTAAACCATTCCCATGATAAACACCTTGCGCTGAGGTCCCACTGAAGCTGCTGCTGCTGCTAATGCTGCTAAGTCGCTTCAGTCGTGTCCGATTCTGTGCGACCCCATAGACGGCAGCCCACCAGGCTCCCCTGTCCCTGGGATTCTCCAGGCAAGAACACTGGAGTGGGTTGCCATTTCCTTCTCCAATGCATGAAAGTGAAAAGTGAAAGTGAAGTCGCTCAGTCGTGCCCGACTCTTCGCGACCCCATGGACTGTAGCCTACCAGGCTCCTCCGTCTATGGGATTTTCCCGGCAAGAGTACTGGAGTGGGGTGCCATCGCCTTCTCCGCCCACTGAAGTTGACTGTATTCTAAATAAGGGCTCTCCTGGCGATAGGAAGACAACATGGTCGTGAGGTGGGGGCCCACCTCGGTTCCAGCTCCCAAGGCTGGGGCTTCCTCTGACTGCCGACAGTCACATGTCACACCCATCACAGTGAAATGCCTGGATGTCACCCCGTACATCCTTTGTTGAAAGGTGCCAGATAAGCCCTCACCAGGGGCTATTATAAATAGATTCCAAACAATTTCAGTTGAGAATTATGTTTGGAAGCTTTGACCTTTTCTGAAGCTTCAGTTTCATCATACACAGAATGAGAACAATCATATAGCCTGGTTTGTTGTGAGAGTCACATGATAGCTGGAAAGTCCTTGGTCAACCTCAAACTGTTAAATGAGCGTTTGTTATGAGAGTAGAAGGGATAGGTGCATTCTGGCACCATGAACACGAGGCGCTGGAGGAGCAGCCCTGACCTTCACCCGGGGGTCCTGGCTGCAACTGGGACAAGCTGCTCACAAGCCCCTCACCTCCCTGGGGTGCTGATGCCAGTGGTCTCCGGACCACATAGGAGCCACTTCTAAGGGCTCCCTGAGTGGGCAGGTAACAGCGATGGATCTTAGGCAGGAATGGATGCTAAAGGGAAACAAGCAGGCTGCGATGGAGCTGGCCAACGACACAAACATACAGAAGGCACAGTGTGAGATGCCCACGAGACACGCCTTGATGCACCATAATACAAATGTGACGAGGATCCCCGAGGTTGCTGCGGGGCCGGGCAGCGCGTCGGGGCCAGTCCTGCCTCTAAGCTGTGGAACCAGGAGGGAGTGATGGGCAAGGAGCCAGCCTGGCCCAGTGCAGCCAGAGAGAAAGAGGAGGGGGCAAGACAGGCAGAAGGCTGAGAAACAGTCTGCGGTGCGGGGAGCCAGGCCAGAGTTTGGGAAGGAAGGAGAAGAAGAAGGAAAAGGTAAAAAGGAGCAAGCAAGCATCTCCAGAGCTGAGAGCTCGGGCCTGGAGGAAGGCGGCACAGGAAGGCTTCATCCCAGGCTTGGGGCCACTCTTTGAAAGCAGGGCTTCCTTCCCTCGGCTGCTGCCTGTTCACAGCGGTTCCCTCCTCCTCACTGGTGAGCCCCACTGAGGCTGCATCACCGTGGATGGGTGGGCTGAAGACACACCCTCTGGATTTCCACCTGCCTCCCGTCTCCACAGCTGTCCTCTGCCACGAGAAGCCCTTTAAACAGAAATGGCCTGTCGCAAGAACACCCTTAGTGTCTCTGTGTGGGGTGATTTCATGGGAGCTGCTCCGGGGCACAGCCTTCTCCCTGGGGGCGCCTATGGAGCCCCCACCAAGTGCAGCTTCTCCGCCAGCTGTCTTCATTCTCGTCCCGAAAGATTTCCCTCCAAATGCAGTGGCATTTAATTGGATTCAAAGCGATTACTAACAGGAATGAAAACAGCTTCCTCAGCTCACTGACCGTGAGAACACAGGCAGGTGTAGACTAGATGGGTAAGAAAGAAGATTTAAGTTTCCAGTGTCCTGGAGCTTTTTTCCAGGAAAAATGCATCAAATAGAAAATGCTTAAGATCTTTAAACATTTAAGATGAATACTCATCAACTATTTCTCACCTAAACAAAAGATGTTTTAGCCAGCCACTGTTTTTTTTTTCCTGCTCTGGGTCTTTGCTGTTTTGCTTGGCTTTTTTCTTGTTGTGTCAAGCAGAGGCTATGCTTCGTTTCGGTGCAGGGACTTCTCACTGGGATGGCTTCTCTTGTTGTGGAGCACAGGCTCTAGGTGCGTGGGCACAGTACTTGCAGTATGAGAGTTCTAGGGAGCTTGTGCTTCAGTAGTTGTGGCTCTTGGGCTTAGCTGCTCCATGGCATGTGGGATCTTCCTGGACCAGGGATCAAGCCCACGTCTCCTGTGTTGGCAGGCAGATTCTTATCCACTGCACTACCAGGGAAATCCCTGTTTTAACCAGCCACTTTATAAACAAGGACACTCCACCAGTTCACAGAGCATCTGCTTAAACCTCCCCGTGGTTCTGCATCAGCTTTGGCACAACCTGCACAGTCTGTGGGACCCGGCCCCTCTCTGGAGCTGCAGTGGCCCCGCGACCTGACCCCCAAAGGACAAACAGGACCAACCTGCTCGCCACAGCGCTGGAGACTCAGCAAGTCCAGAAAGGAATGGCCATATTCGCCGGCCTGAATGCTAGGTGGGCCCTGGGGCTCTGCCTCCGTGGGAGGTACCCCAGCGCCAGGCACACAGAGGAGGCTGGCAGTGCAGTCACAGAGTCTATAGGCAGGGTGGTTTCAGAAGGCCAAAGAATCTCTCCCTTCTAAAAATGGGCAATGGCACATAACCCTAACCCACTCTGGAAACAGAAACACAGCCCTGTTATGTTACCAGAGGAGTCTGCTGCTTTGTGTTTAGACAGATTTTTACAAACAGAAATCCTACTCACACTGGCAGCTTGACAACCAGGATTATCAGCTCAAACATGAAAAGAAAGCCCCAACCGTGCTTCTGTTTTGGGGCCTTATTTCCCGTCAGACTGGAAATCCTTGAGCTCATGCTCACTGAAGAACCAGCTTAAATACACGTGTTAATTGTCGCAAACGACCCACTCGGACCAGAAAGGAAAACAACACCGTGACCACATTCAGCCCCACGACCCTCCGGCCCCTGTGGAAGCACGCTGCTTCAGCAGGTACCGGCCCTTTGCACCGCCTCTCCCCTGGAGCCCTGTCCTGAAGGTCCCCCGGGGAGACCTGGCTGGGAGGGGCTCCCTGAACTCGGGGTGCGGTCAGGCTGGACTCTCGGAGTCCCCCGTGGCCCCAGGTGGTGCTGTCTTAGCCGAGGGCAGCCCCTCACCCCACAGCGCTGCTAGATCCTTGCTGGCCTCGCTGCAGCCTTCAGGAGGGTCAATTCAAAGCTCACGAGTTTTCATGCCACATAAGAACAGTCTTCCAAGGTGTGTTTTAAAAGACCCAATTCAAATGTCATTTTAATGCCCTGCTAAAGAGAGGCCCACTGGCATAAATACACTTTAGTTAAAAATATGCCTTTTAATCCAGCAAGAGCCTGAATAATAATAAATAAATACCAATTTAATTAATACCAATTAATCCTGAATCTGACATGTATATAAAAGGTACAACACAGTTTACTATAGTGAAAAATGGGAACAGTGTAAATTAATATGGGATTAGTCAGAGTTTGTTACATTCATACAATTGCTATGTCTGTTAAAAAGATTGTAAATACTATATAATCTACAAGGAGTCAAAAATGTGATGCTAGACTAAAATAATCTCTGTAGTATGTGCATTATGACCCTGTTTATATAAAACTGTATCCAACGAGTTGTATCTACACCAAGGGGTCTGGAGGCGCCTCACCAAACTACTGACAGTGGTCGTCTCAGGCTGGTGGAGTTATTTCCATGTTGCTTGAATTTTCTTTTACAAATATGTTATAAATAGTAAAAAAAATTTAAACGTTTCTTTTTAAATTAATTAATTTTTGGTTGACCTGGGCCTTTGTTGCTGTGCAAGGGCTTTCTGTAGTTGTGGCGAGCTCGGGCTACTCTTCGCTGCTGCACAGACTTCTCATTATGGTGGTGTCTCTTGCGGAGCACAGGCTTGAGGTGCTCGGACTTCGGGAGTTGCAGCCCAGGGGCTCAGAAGCTGTGGCTCGCAGGCTCGAGGGCACAGGCTCAGAAGCTGTGTCACACGGGCTTTAGTTGCCTGTGGCATCTGGGATCTTCCTGAACCAGGTATTGAACCTGTGTCCCCTACGTTGGCAGGTGGATTCTTATACTGGACCACCAGGGACGTCCCAGAAAAAAGCAAAACAAAACATTTTTTAAAACAAATGTTTTACAGAGGATTTAATGACCTAGGATATGTTTGTGATGTGTAAAGATTTTTAAAAGAATCCAAATTATTAATATACTATGGGCTTAAAAGCATTGAAAAGTATATATGACTAGCAAGTAAATAATAAAGGAGCAGATTCCAATTCCATCTGTGTAAACGCTCACTGTTTATACACAAGGTGTCTGTGGGGTGGTCAGAGAACAGGCTTAGGCAGCTGTGTCTCCCCTCCCTCCCAAAGGCCCAACTGGAGGAGAGGCTGCAGTGACACGGATGGAGGGAGCGCGTCCAGGAGATGGGGAGGCCCTGGCTGTCTGACGGCGCCTCCAGAGTGGCCAGCCTCCCCAGGACAAGCCCTGGACTCTTCTGGACGGTGCGTGGCTCGGGCTCTGTTTGCTTTTTAATGAGCTGCGTCAGCACATTCTCTCCCACATCCACTCCCACTCCAGGGTGAACACGGGGTTCAGGCGTTTTGTTTTCTGCATGTTCCCATGGTAGAGCAGTGGGAGAATTTTTGTCCTTTTTTATAATTAGAAAATAAAAGGAAATTCTCCAAACATGTAAACGTCCAGAAATCAGTGACAAAAAAGTAAATGTGTCTTGTGAAACATCTCCCATAGAAGAGGGTGTTTACCTGCAGGTTCTATGCCTGTTCCGAAAAGTGTGGGCACAGAGAGGAAGTGAATTCAGTGAAATTACATCTTTACCCTACCCTTAACACACAGCCTCAAAACCTTAGGCAGTATCTTAGGAAACAGAATAAAATGAGGAAAAAAATACAGAAATTCAGTGTGGGAACTTAAAAGGTTACACCCACTGAATGCTTTCTGCTCAGCAGTGAACCCCTAACTCCAAAACCAAACACACCTCCTGCTACTTAACGCAGAACCCAAGAAAAGCATTTATAAAGCAGAAATTATAGATTCTGCCAGTATCTGTAACCAAATTTGCAACCAACTTATTTTGAAGAACACCCCTTAATTACTTTTTCTGGCAACTCACTTAAGTGACATCACAAGCAAATACCCTTACCTCCCTACCCTACCCCCAATCATGCAGTTTCTGATAACCAAAAAAGTTTTAAAATGTATCTTCCTCATTCTAGGAACCCAAAAGAATGCCAGAATGCCAAGAACAGTTAACAGACACATGCAAATGACCCATATTTATGTTTATTTTAAAAGTAAATAGTTGCTGAGAGTCCTCTAATTATGCTGGGAATCTTTTGGTATACTTAAGTCATCAAGCCTCCCCTGGCACTGTAGGAGGCCCCTTACCCCAGGGGCAGAGAGCCACTGAGATTCCATTAGGGCCCCTCCTCTGGTCGTGGTCTGGGGCCTGAAGGGTACAGGCCCATCTCATAGATGATAAGAACACAGGGGTCGATAGTACTGGGAGGTTTTATTTTGTGGGTAAGTGGTGACAAGTGAGTATCTGTACTTCCTGTTTATTCTGCTGAAAATAGAGACACTCCCAGTGCCTTTGCTGGTCTCCTCCTGCATTCCCTCCGCCTTGGGCCAGTCTCCCGATGTTCTCACAGGCCCGGGGAGGACAGGAGTGTGTGTGTGTGTGTGTGTGTGTGTGTGTGTGTGTGTGGCGGCGGGGGGGGCGGTGGTGGGGCGAGGGTGGGGTGGAGTGTGCCGGGAGGGAGCAGATTTTGACCAGATTTGGATTCCTCCACTGTGAGTACTTAATTCTGGGGACTGCTGTTCTTAAGTGGGCAAAGCATTAAAGTGAAAGGTACAGTGACATCTCTTACCCTTCCAAGGGGAAAACCTGCACAGCTTGTAACAGTAGACAGCCCTGGGCGGAGGAGGGATAGTGTAGTATGTGCAGAAGGACAGGAACCTGCAGATGTGAAGGCTATGGGCGTGGGTTTGATCCCTGGTCAGTGAGCTAGATCCCAGGGGCCACAAATAAGAGTTCCCACGCTGCAACTAAATGTCCTGCATGTTACAACTGAGATGCGGCACAAAGGTACATTTATATCTTAGAAAAGACACATGCCACTGAGTAAAAGACAACCCTCAGAACAGGAAGACATATTTGCAAATAATGTGTCTGAATGAGGGATTAATATCCAGATAAATAGAGAACCAAAACTCCACAACCGGAAACAAACCACCCAGTGCAAAATGAGCAAAAGACTTGAATAGATATCTCTCCAAAGAAGGCATATGAATGATGATTAAGCAAGTGAAAAGATGCTCAACATCACTAATAATGGGAAACACTAATCAAAACTACAGTGAGCTATCAGCTCATATCCATCAGGATGGCTATTACCCCCAAACCAGAAAACAGGTGTTGCTGTGCGTGTGGAGAAACCGGAACCCCTACCCCTGTTGGTGGGAATGTAAAATGGAACAACCACTGTGAAAAACAGTATGGGGCTTCCTCAAAAAAATAAAAAATACAGTTACCATTCCACTTCTAGGTTCATACTTGGGAATTGAAAGCAGGGTCTCGAAGAGCTTTTTGTCTCTCATGTTCACAGCAGCATTATTCACAATAGCTTAACATGGAAGAAACCTACGTGTTCATCAATGGATGAGTGGAAAAGCAAAATGTGGTAGCCATAGAATGTACTATTATTCAGCCTTAAAGGAACAGTAAATTGTGACATAGGTTACAGCATGGATGAAGCTTGGAGGACATTTTGCTCAGTCACTGAAATAAGCCAGTACAAAAGGACAAATACTGTCTAATATCACTTATATGAGGTACTCAAGAGTTGTCAAAATCATAGAGGCAAAAAGTGGTGGTTGCCAGGTTTGAGGGAGGGGAGATGGGGAGTCAGTGTTTAACAGGTAGAGTGATTCAGTTTTATGAGAAGAAGTTACCGGGGCGGATGGTGGTGGGTGCTGCACGACAGCAGGAGCATATTTAATTAGCCAGTGAGCTGAACACTTACATGGTCCCAACACGAAACTATTCTTTTTATAATTGTGTTTGTTTATCTGGCTGTGCTGAGTCTCCATGGCTGTGCTGGCTTTTCTCTAGTTACGGAGATGGAGGGCTACTCGCTCGTTGTGGTGCACAGACTTCTCATTGTGGTGGCTTCTCTGGTCGTGGCCCCCAGGTTCTAGGCACAGGCTCTGTAGTTACGGCACCTGGACTTGGGGACTCCGTGGCATGTGGGATCTTCCCGGATCCGGGATCCAACCTGTGTCTCCTGCATTGGCAGGTGGATTCTTTACCACTGAGTCAACAGGGAAGCCCCTACACTGCTAAATTTTATATGTATTTGAATACATTAAAAAAAAAAAAAAAGAAAAATGTGGAAAATGTGGCACTAAATAGACCGTGGAAAGCACACAGTTCACAGTGTGAGCTGAAACAGGCAGGCAGAGCAGCGCCTACTCTGCCTCGGTGGGAACGTGCGTTGGCAACCTGTGCGCGTCTGCAGACAGCCGTGAAAGTGCTGCTACAGATAAACTGGTCACAAACAGAACCCGGTGGATCGTGCGTGGAGCCGTACAACACAGGCCGGTTTCATCCACGAGGCCTTGCTTCCCAGCTGTACTGCAGGCTGGACCCCAGCGCTTCACTCCTTCTTATGGCTGAATAAAACCTTGGTGGGCAGATACACCGCATTTCGTTTATCTGTTCATCCACCATCAATTTACAGAAATTTATGAAGTAGATGACAGAGCGGGTGTGGTTACCGTAAAATCACAGAAATAGCATTTCTGTGACCCAAAGCTCAGAGCCCATGCTGTGGGAAAGGACGTGGGGTTGGAGAGTTCCCTCCAGGACTCTCAGGCCCGTCCATTCCCAGGAAGGACAGCCCCGTCACAGGGCTGGTGGGCCTTTCCTGAGCACGGCGGGCATCAGGGTGGTGCTGCTTCCCGCCTGCCGTCCGGAGAAGCGCAGCTGCCCCTGCCTCTCCCGGCAACAGCGATAGTATCGAGGGGCCAGGCTTCCTACACAGCGGGAACATTCTTCTCTTGAAGCCTGACAACAACCCGAGGTGGGCTCCCCCATAGAACCGGTGAGAACGGTAGGCTCAGGGGCCACCAGGCCGTGATAGACTAGTGCTGGGGGGAGGAGGGAGCAGGGGGGAGAGCCCCCTGCAGTCAGGGTCCCTGAGAGAGTGCTGGGGGGCCGGGGTGAGCGCCCCCTGCAGTCAGGGACCCTGAGAGAGTGCTGGGGGGCAGGGCAGGGGTGAGCACCCCCTGCAGTCAGGGTCCCTGAGAGAGTGCTGGGGGGGGCGGGGGTGAGCACCCCTGATATCAGGGTCTCTGAGAGAGTGCTGGGGGGGGGCGGGGGTGAGCACCCCTTGCAGTCAGGGTCCCTGAGAGAGTGCTGGGGGGCGGGGGTGAGCGCCCCCTGCTGTCAGGGTCCCTGAGAGAGTGCTGGGGGGCGGGGGTGAGCGCCCCCTGCTGTCAGGGTCCCTGAGAGAGTGCTGGGGAGGGGGGCGGGGGTGAGCACCCCTGATATCAGGGTCTCTGAGAGAGTGCTTGGGGGGCGGGAGTGAGCGCCCCTGCAGTCAGGGTTCCTGAGAGTGCTGGGGGGGGGGGGCGGGAGTGAGCACCCCCTGAAGTCAGGGTCCCTGAGAGAGTGCTGGGGGTCGGGGGTGAGCGCCCCCTGCGGTCACGGAACAGAAAGGCAGCGGCTGGAGGCGAAGCCCCAGCGCTGGAAATGCTTACAAAAAGGTTAGAGCCCTGAGGCAGCTGGTTAATCTTCGGGCCACTTCTGTGAGGCCAGGGAAAAAGCAAAAAGTACAAAGGACAGGACGCGGGGCCCGAGGCCGCACGCCTGAGCAGCAGAGCCATGTGTGCGGCCCCGCGGGCAGCGTCCCGCCTCGCCTGGTCTGCCAACGGCACAGGTGTGTCACGAGGGCGCCAGTGGTGCCTCCCATCCCACTGCACGTGCCAGCGGCACAGAGACCCGTTTCTCACACACGCGCACGGCTTCACACCCACGCCTCACTTTCTGCACCTCGGGAGGTGACGCCACAACCTGGGATGGCCGGCAGAGCTGTGGACGTGGGATCTGGACAACACACCAGCCCTGGGAGCAACTGACGACACAACACGGAGAAGCCAGAATAAAGAGACGAGAGGATGGCGGGGATGCAGGCTAGTGGAGATCAGGCCTGGCTGAGAGGGTCGAAGGAGAACAGGCACCCAGATGTGAGGGGCAGTTGGTGCAGGTGTAGCCACACAGGAGGGGCCGTGGAGGGCCCGAAGCCCCGGCGACTGCACCGGAGCGCCCGCGCCCGCCCCACCCCAGTCACCGTGAGGAAGTGGCAGCTGTGTTGACTTTTCGGGACCAGCAGCAGGACACACTGGCTCAGCCAGGGCCGCAGATGCAGCGCTTCTGATCTGGTGCCAGAGAACCAGATCGAGGTGAGGTCAGCGGCCCCCCTGCGGGCCCTCCTCCACGTCCCCTCCAACACCGCACACAGGAGGCCCTGGCCGATGCTCAGCGCGCTCTGCATGTGTGGCCCCCTCGCCACAGGACAACTGGTGGCGAGCGATGTAAGAACACCGTCAGTCAAGCAGGGACTCAAGTGGAGGAGAGAGAACCAGGTCCCCGGCCCCATGCCAGCAGCTCTGGGCTCCGCGTCTGGGCCTTCCGCCCGCACACTGCTGCTGCTTCCGGTGGGAAGAGCCCACAGCCCCAGGGACTAAGGCCAGTCTCCCTCCTCCCCAGACGGCAGAGTCCGCAGCAGAGAACACTGTGAGAGGTGCCCCCGCCCACCACACTGCTCCCCCAGGGCGGCGCAGAGGCCCCTCAGGGAAGGAGGGACAGTCACCCCACGGGAATTGGAAAGAGCCCTTTCCCCACGCCAGGCCTCCCCTGCTAGTGTCCTTCTCTCCAGGATGGTATTTAGAATTGTTAAGGTTCTCCCAAGTCCAGAGACAAGAAAACAAGTCTAATGTGCAGCTTTGAGGAGTAAATCCACCGGAATGCCCCCACCTCAGTCATTAACCTGTGTTAGCGATTTATTTTCACATAAAGTTATACTGCTGTTACAGGCCTTCAGAGCTAAAAACCAACCAAAGTTATAATCTAAAGTTTACATTTTTTCCCAGCCCTAAAAAGACAGTGGAAAACATATACTAACAACCTTTACTTTAATTCTTGGGTTACTGGCTAATGACTCCGGTTAAAATACTGAAAATATCAATGTCATTTTCTCTCAGTATATAAAAATCATGAGTTAACACAATTTCAGGTGGAAAATGCAGTTTAAATATTATTAAGAATGTTTTCTAAGAAATTAATGTTGACCAAACAGATCTTAATTTCTTTAGTCTCTCATCAAAGGCTAGAAAACAGAGTAAGTGGGATGGGTGGAGGGGATATATATATATAATTTGTGTTGTTGTACGGCAGGAACCACACAGCATTGTAAAGCAATTTTCCTCCAATTAAAAAATAAATAAAAAAAAGAAATCAGAATAACATGGTTCTGAAATGACAGACGAAACTGGAAGGTGTATTTATTTTTTAAATGAGCGCCAAGCAGGAGCATGGGCTCAGTCTCTTGAGTACCTCGTTTCTGGATGAAAACCCTGAGCAGGGGGTTTGCGCTGGAGACGGCCTTGCAGAAGTTGTCATCGTTGTTGATGGGCAGCAGGTCGCCATGCACGTCTGCATAGCCAATGGTCACCTCGGTGTTGGCGATGTGGTGGGTGTGCACGACGAGCTTGTAGAAGTCTTCAAACCTCCCGGGCTTCTGGCGGTCCAGAGAGAACCTTCGGAACTCGGCTCCAAACTAGGAGGAAACAGATAGTGGGCGTGTGAACAGCAGGGACCAGCATCGGAGAAGAGGCGTCATGACCGGGCCTCCCGGAGGCCTGGACATGGCTGCATCAGCACCCCAGTCCTCGTGGAGCTTCGAGAGAAGGGAGACGGCAGTGTGGGGGAACAGTTCATGCGCATGGACCCCTGTCCTGCGGACCCCAGGAGAGGTGCGCAGCTCAGGCTGTAGGGTGGGGGCCCCTCCCTCACTGGGGACCCTGGAGCATCCCCAGGCTGGGCCACACTGTCCGCACAGCCCCTGACAGCCATCAGACACTCAGAGGCGTGAGTGAAGCAAAGGCCAGCTGTAACTTCTGAACTCTCCCCTAAGGGGAATGGGAAGTCCTGGGCAGTTTTAATATTAAGGAAGGAAATGACTGGATATGATTTGCATTTTAAAAACACCAAATGGCTGCACTTCAAAAGGATCAGAAGTGGCAGCAAAATTGAAAGAAGAAAAGAACCTGGTGAAAACCAAGCTTCACAAACCTCTGGGAGGCAGGAGCATGGGTTCTGGCTAAAAAGACAGAGCAGGTCCCTTTAAAAAAGATGCAGCTCGGCCCTGCTCTGGGAAACAGCCGGGCCCACCTCTTTCCTGTCAGCCCCTGGCTCAGGCTCAAATGCCCACAGCGTTGCCTGCAGACCTCCAGGCCACCTGCTAGGCGTACCCTAGGTCACCTCCCGCAGGCTGACCTGTCCAGCGATCTAAGGACACCGCCTGTTTGTTTGGCCTGAGGCCGCTGGATTAGGACACGCTGTTGTTCCTCACTTGGCAAAAGGGAACTTTATTCATCAGGCAGGACAGACTTTGTGCTCTTCTATATAACTGAAAACTAATTACATTGGTTCCAAAAAACACGAAAATGAAATGTCTAATGTTTACATAAAACTAACAGTTACATCACCTAGACATGTCAACTACAAGGGCAATGCAACTCAAACCATGCAGGTGTGAGTGGCTCTAAAATTTGGGGAGGCATCAGTCATGGAGGACCTCCGAGTTCTGGAACTGGCTAATTTGGAATGCAGCCCAAGAATGTGCATTTTTCACAAGTTCCCAGGAGAAGCTGATGCTGCTGGTCTGGGAATCACGCAGATAAAACCACTGACTTAAAGGGAATATCACCAGACCTCAACTTACACAGATCTCTGAGAAACAGTCTCAGATCCCATTTCCCTTTTAAAAAGCAAAGGAAAACACTATTCTTCATTGCCCCTGGAATAAAAAACTTCAAGTTTGGGAAAAGCCACCTTCAGTGGCTAATTAAAGTAAAGCCTGCTCCACACTCTAAGGTCCAGAGGCGCGCTCTCCTCCATCCCTTTGCCCTCTCCCCGTTACTTCTCAATATTTTCTCCAAGCACGCTCACATGAGCAGGCTGCCAGGCTGCCAGGGAGCGAGGCACACCCCCTCTTACACACAGGGAGACATCCTAGGCTGGCAAAACTTTTCAAGACACGAGATCAAGCAGACAACACAAGTTTAATGTGATTTCTTTCATAATCAGTTATCCAGTCACGTCATGATGTTTATTTCAGTAACAGTCACCCGTCATCTTTCCTGTTTGATATTTCACATATGCTAATTTCCAGAGCAATTAGTTTTTATCAACACTTGCCTCATTTTCACTAAACTAAAACTCTGCTCCTATCAAGCAGTAACTACCATTTCCTGGCTCCCTGACCCTGCAACCACCGCTGTGCTTTTGCTTTTTCTCTCTCTCTACGTATGTATAGATTTCTCTCTCTCTACATATGTATAGATTTCTCTCTCTATATATATATATGTATATGCATATAATTCATTATCAGATACATGATTTGTAAACCTCTCCTCCCATTCTGTCTTTTACTCTGTGGTGCTGGGAGGGAAAGATAAACTTTTGATACAGTTGTGTAACTTACTTCCTAACCTAGGCCAGGCACAGTAATGCAAGTTTTTCTTAAAACTTTCCTTGAAATTGGTAGCTGTTTTACAGGTTGACTATGGAATAATGTAACAGACGAAGGGGTGAAGCTCAGCGGCTACCCTTTCATGAGTCCTGCTGTGGAGACACTGTCCACAGTGAGATACTGAATATGTTAGGATGTGAGTCTCCAGTGAATTTCAATTTTGGTTCAGTATTCCATAGGGATCCCTCTCCCCTAATGCTGTGGTCTTCACATGTGACATATCCCATCAAGAATTTTGGAAAAACCTACTAGTATAAAAGGGATAATACACCTTTAAGTTGGCATCTAAATTTTTCATAATAAAAATAAATAGTTGCAAAGGATATAATTTCCAGCTGTGCTGTGCTTAGTCCTCAGTCGTGTCTGACTTGTTATGACCCCATGGACTGTAGCCCGCCATGCTTCTCTGTCCAAGGGATTCTGCAGGCAAGAATACTGGACTGAGTTGCCATGCCCTCCTCCAGGGGACCTTCGTAACCCAGGGATAGAACTCAGGTCTCCCGCATTGCAGGTGGATTCTTTACTGTTTGAGCCACGAGGGAAGCCCTAATTTCCAGCAAGCTGTAAATATTTTATTTAAAAATAAATATTTTATCATATGATCTTTTAAATATAGTCAATGAAATCTAAATGCCATAGTCATTTGATACTACCATCATGCATTTTAAAATAGAATGAACGAGCTCTTTTATAACAATCAAAAAATCCAACAAGGTTGTTTCTCTTTGATCTCTGGTTTCCATTGCACTGCCCCAGAAGAATTTAATCCTGATATATATATATTTTTTTTTCTCAGTTCATATAATTCATTGCAGTTAGCACACAGTTTAAAAATTCACCAACACACCAATAGTACAAAACTAAACAGCAGTATAAATTATTCCCCCCTCAGGAAAATAAAACATACTATGATTGTCAAAGCTAGATGTCAGTCTAAGTTTTAGGACAAAGGAAGAATGTGAAACTAATAAAAGGAAAAAGCAATCACTCACAATGACCACAAAAAGAAAATCCAAAAGAAAGTCCGTTTTCTCACAGACATTGATTGTCTTCTCTAAATTAATAAAAATTATCTTAACATAAACTGTACTTTAAAAAAAAACTAGAAACTCTTCAAGTAACTAAAGATAATGCTCCAAGGCCATTTTCACAGCTTTTTTTTGTTTGTTTGCTTTAAATGCCTATACAGCCAAAGTAACACACATTTGACCAAATATGTCCAAAGCAACACACAATGGAGTTTTCCATTCAGTATTTTAAGCACAAAAATAGGCTATGCTTACAGTAGTTAAGGCGATCAAATTTTAAACAAAAGCAATTAAAAAAAAAAGGGAAAAACAGTAAACGTTTTCCATGCTACTCCCATAGACCTTATTTGTAAGTGCTAATCCTGATATTTTATCCTAATAATTTATGCTTGGTTACCCTATCACTCTCCTCTACAACAAAATTAGATAAATTGAAGTTAAACATTACCCTTGAGGCTAAGTCTCTCTTTGTGAAAATATTTCAAAGTTGTTTCTATTGGGAATAGAGTTTTAGTTTTGAAAAATGGAAAGTGTTCTGGAGTAGATGCACTACAATGTGAATGTAACTAACACTACTAAACTGTACACGGGCTTCCCTGTGGCTCAGCTGGTAAAGAATCTGCCCGCAACGCGGGAGACCTGGGTTCTATCCTTGGGTGGGGAAGATACCCTGGAGAAGGGAAAGGCTACCCACTCCAGTAGTCTTGCCTGGAGAATTCCATGGACAGAGGGGCTTGGCCGACTACAGTCCATGGGGTTGCAGAGAGTCGACGTGATTGAGTGACTTTCACTTCACTTCACTTCAAACTATATGCTACAAAGTGGCTGAGATAGTAAATTTTATGCATGTGTATTTTATCACATTTATAAATCAAGTAATGTAAAAAAATAGATTTTTACAGTAAAAAAATTTCTAGATTGAGTCTTTGCAATTATTAAATCAAATTGGAACATAGTTATAAGATTTGACAAATGATTATTAGCCTTCCAAAGTAAACATTTAAAAAGTCTTTAGTTTAATGAGAAGTATCGATTGCTGAACGTGGCACGGCTTGCACTGATTCTTCCGGGGCTTCTCGTCGTCATGGTGTTGGTACTGAGAGGCCTTTCATGTGACAGGAGGAGACAGCAGTGAGAGCTCTGAAGGCACAAAGATGCTCAGCCTGTGAGTCTCACCAAGTCTTATGCCAGAAATATCCATACAGCAGCCTATGATTAGAATTATTTCAAACAGTCCATTAGACGACAATTCAATTAGGACCACATTCAAGTTTGCTGAAAACAGATTTGGAAAATATGTGACTTGGAAGATTTATTGCCCAGTCATTAAAGCCATTCACTTTTTCAATTTCTGGTAATTATACCAAGAATTATATGGCAATGAATTGTGCCAGTTAATTCCTTCATTTAGAGGAAACTTGTCTGATCTGATCTAACGGGAAAGTAAAAATAGAAAATTAAAAAATAAAATGGTTTTGTCATATTGAAGTTGGACCCTTCCCTAACACCATTATAAAAAATTAACTCAAAATGGATCCATGGCCTAAATATAACACATACAACTATAAAATTCTTGGGCAAAAACATAGGGCGAAAGTTTCAGGACACCGGGTTTGGTGATGATTTCTTGATATGACACAAAATGCACAGGTAACAAAATAAAAAACACACTAGAATTCTTAAAAACTTAATTTTATTCATCAGAGGACAATATCCACAGAGTAAAAAGGCTTTGAAAAGTGGTGAGCACAGTCCTACCTTTATTTCAGCAGAATCCTAAGAAGGTCAAGTCCCTTACATAAAATGCTGCAATATTTGAATGTAACCTACACACACTCCACACGCCCATACTTTAAATCAACTCCAGTTCAGTTCAGTTCAGTCATTTAGTCGTGTCCGACTCTTTGCAACCCCATGGACTGCAGCACACCCGGCCTCCCTGACCATCACCAACTCCCGAGTTTACTCAAACTCATGTCCATTGAGTCAGTGATTCCATCCAACCATGTCATCCTCTGTTGTGCCCTTCTCCTCCCGCCTTCAATCTTTCCCAGCATCAGGGTCTTTTCAAATGAGTCAGCTCTTCGCATCAGGTGGCTAAAGTATTGAAGTTTCAGCTTCAGCATCAGTCCTTCCAATGAATATTCAGGACTGATTTCCTTGAGGATGCACTGGTTGGATCTCCTTGCAGTCCAAGGGACTCTCAAAAGTCTTCTCCAACACCACAGTTCAAAAGCATCAATTCTTTGGCACTCAGCTTTCTTTATAGTCCAACTCTCACATCCATACATGAAACCATACATACGGTTTTTCCATACTGGAAAAACCATAGCCTTGACTAGATGGACCTTTGTTGACAAAGTAATGTCTCTGCTTTTTAATATGCTGTCTAGGTTGGTCATAACTTTCCTTCCAAGGATCAAGTGTCTTTTAATGTCATGGCTGCAATCACCATCTGCAGTGATTTTGGAGCCCAAAAAAATAAAGTCTAACACTGTTTCCACTGTTTCCCCATCTATTTGCCATGAAGTGATGGGACTGGATGCCATAATCTTCGTTTTCTGAATGTTGAGCTTTAAGCCAATTTTTTCACTCTTCTCTTTCACTTTCATCAAGAGGCTCTTTAGTTCTTCTTTGCTTTATGCCTTAGGGGTGGTGTCATCTGCATTTCTGAGGTTATTGATATTTCTCCAGGCAATCTTGATTCCAGCTTGTGCTTCCTCCAGCCCAGCGTTTCTGATGATGTACGCTGCATATAAGTTAAATAAGCAGGGTGATAATATACAGCCTTGATGTACTCCTTTCCCAATTTGGAACCAGTCTGTTGTTCCATGTCCAGTTCTAATTGTTGCTTCCTGACACGACTGAGCGACTGAACTGAACTGACCTGACCTGCATACAGATTTCTCAGGAGGCAGGTTAGGTGGTCTGGTATTCCCATCTCTTTCAGAATTTTCCACAGTTTGTTGTGATCCACAAGTCAAAGGCTTTGGCATAGTCAATAAAGCAGAAATAGATGTTTTTCTGGAACTCTCTTGCTTTTTTGATGATCCAATGGATGTTGGGAATTTGATCTCTGGTTCCTCTGCCTTTTCTAAAACCAGTTTAAACACCTGGAAGTTCACAGTTCACATACTGTTGAAGCCTAGTTTGGAGAATTTTGAGCATGACTTTACTAGTGTGTGAATGAGTGCAATTGTGCAGTAGTTTGAGCATTCTTTGGCATTGCCTTTCTTTGGGATTGGAATGAAAACACCTTTCCCAGGGCTGTGGCCACTGCTGAGTTTTTCAAATTTGCAGGCATATTGAGTGCAGCACTTTCACAGCATCATCTTTTAGGATTTGAAATAGCTCAGCTGGAATTCCATCACCTCCACTAGCTTTGTGTATTTTGTTCTGTGTATTTAACACAATTTTTCAAAAAGATCTAGGGTTCCTCATCAAACGGGGTAATTCTAGATATGAGTCAAGAAATTTGTATGAGCCTATGAATCTCATCCTTCTAAGAGGCAAGGAATTATCAAAGACTATTAGGGTCATATCAAAAGGACTCAGGAACTAGTTTGAATAATCTCCCAACAGTGGATCATTTGTGTGTTTATCATTGATAAGGATGATAATTTCTGGAAGTTTCCTAGGAACCAACCTACTTTTTTTTTTTTAAGTTATGGCTGTGCTGGGTCTTCGTTACTGTGCAGGCTTTCTCTAGTTGCTGTGAGTGAGGGTTACTCTGTGTTGTGGTGTGTGGGCTTCTCATTGCTTCTCTTGTTGAGAGTATGTGTTCAGTAGTCCTGGTCTACAGGCTCAATTGCTCTGTGGCATGTGGAGTCTTTCTGGACCAGGGATTAAACCCATGTGCCCTGCACTGGCAGATAGATTCTTATCCACTGTACCACCAGGGAAGTCCCAACCTACTATTTTGAAAATAAGTAAATAAAAAGAAAGAATCAAGCATTAATATTTACTGAATTTTACAGCTGACCATACCTGTTATTTCTACAATGCTGCTGCTGTTGCTGCTAAATTGCTTCAGTCATGTCTGACTCTGTGTGACCCCATAGACGACCTCCTACTAGGCTCCTCTGTCTCTGGGATTCTCCAGGCAAGAACACTGGAGTGGGTTGCCATTTCCTTCTCCAATGCATGAAAGTGAAAAGTCAAAGTGAAGTCGCTCAGTCATGTCCGACTCTTAGTGACCTCATGGACTGCAGCCTACCAGGCTCCTCTGTCCATGGGATTTTCCAGGCAAGAGTACTGGAGTGGGGTGCCATTGCCTTCTCCGTATTCCTACAATAGAATAGTAAAGTGGCAGGGGAGGGTGGAGTTCACTTCTTTAAAATTTTTAGTTATCTCAAATGAAATAAGGAAGTCAGTAAGCAAAAATGAATCAGTCTTTAAATGAAACTCATTTTTATTTCCTTTAAAATATTAAGTAATAAAATGACCATTATAATTTCAAAACAAAGATTTATCTATCTATATCTATCTTATCTATTTTGACACCTTTTCCTTCAGGAAGAAGGGATAGTTCTGACAAGTGCTTGTTGAATGAATAATACCTAGAACTCAATTGCTACAAACATAATATGCTATTGAGTAAACTATGTTTCCGATAAAGTTCTTTTTCACTGAGAAGCCTTTCCTTGGCCAAGAAGCAAAGAGGCAAAAAGAGTGGTAGAAACCCAATAAAGCTAAGAACTTGGGAAACACAAGTTATTTGTTGTCCTAAAAGTTAACCTTGAAGTACTTCTAAAACAGTGGAGTAATGGTCAGCAAAAATCTGCTCCTCCATAAAAGCAATGAGAGCACTGGCAAAGAGAGTAAAAAAATCCAACTTTTTGAGAATTCTGGAAATTAATCAAAGGTTTGCAAGCAACAATGCAAGGTGTGTTTATTCCAGAAAAGCAGCTGAATCTCAGAGTGGCAAGCTTTATGGTGTTTTAACTTCCTGTCCTCTGTTCCTCAGCTTTGGAAACCAGCAGCCTAATAGTTTTACAGGGGGCAGAACTGGTTTGGAGCTCACCTCAGAGCCCCATATGCACAGAGCTGTCATCATTAAACCTGTTTCACAGGTCCCTAGAAAAGCCCTGTTCACAGGGTTTGTCTTTATTTGACTTGAGTCAGAACTCACTTGTTGGGAAAAGCCCTTTCCTCAGGACATTTGTTAAGAACAATCAGCAGCAATTGTTTAATGAATAAAGATTATATGGTACAAGTTTCATTTTTAAATGGAATTTTTACAATGTGATGGAAATTATCTTTTTTTTTTTAAAAAAAAATCATTATTTATTTGGCTATGTTGGGTCTTAGTTGTAGCATGCTCAGTCTTTGTTGCCGCATGTGGGATCTTGTTCCTGACCAGGGATTGAACCCAGGCCCCCTGCATTGAGAGCTCTGAGTCTTATCCACTGGACCACCAGGGAAATCCCCAGAAATTATCTTTTGTAACTACATTTATTAGGGACTTCCCTGGTGACTCAGATGGTAAAGTGTCTGCCTACAATGCAGGAGACCTGGGTTCAATCCCTGGGTCAGGAAGATCTCCTGGAGAAGGAAAGGGCAACCCACTCCAGTATTCTTGCCTGGAAAATCCCATGGACGGAGGAGCCTGGTAGGCTACAGTCCCTGGGGTAATAAACTACATTTATTACAAGAAAACTTAGATGTAAACTTCAAAATATATTGGCTTCCCTGATAGGTCAGTTGGTAAAGAATCCGCCTGGAATGCAGGAAACCCCAGTTCAATTCCTGGGTCAGGAAGATTCCCTGGAGAAGCAGTAGGCTACTCACTCCAGTATTCTTGGGCTTCCCTTGTGGCTCAGCTGGTAAAGAATATGCCTGCAATGCAGGAGACCTGGGTTCAATCCCTGGAGAAGGAAAAGGCTACCTACTCCAGTATTCTGGTCTGGAGAATTCCATGGACTACAGTCCATGGGGTCACAAAGAATCGGACATGACTGAGCAAATTTCACTTCACTTCACTATACAGGTAATTCTCAAAATTCTTTTCACGGGGTTGTAATGTATGAAGATTACTGCATAGGGCATAGGAATTGCCACAAAAATACCCGAGTTAAGGTACCAGCTAGGACAAAGACAATAAAAAGGAATGCTGGTGATTCTCACCTCTTAGGATGACTACTATCAAAAAACAGAAAACAAGTGTTGGGGAGGATATGGGGAAATGGGAACCTTAGAGCACTGTTGTTAGGGATGTAAACTGATACATCCACTATAGAAAACAGTAGGGAGGTTCCTCAAAAAATTCCCCAACCAGGGATCAAACCCATGCCTCCTACAGTGGAAGCGTATAGCCCTAATGACTAGACTGCAGGGAACTCCTGGAAGTTATTGT
This sequence comes from Bos grunniens, assembly GCF_055505025.1. Classification (NCBI taxonomy): domain Eukaryota; kingdom Metazoa; phylum Chordata; class Mammalia; order Artiodactyla; family Bovidae; genus Bos; species Bos grunniens. Next base: position 1,951,089 of record NC_141188.1, on the reverse strand, counting down.
TTAATGGGTATGCATGCATGCATGCTAAGTTGCTTCAGTCCTGACTCTTTGTGACTCTATGGACTGTAGCCTTCGAGGGATTCTCCAGGCAAGAATACTGGAGTGCGTTGCCATGCCCTTCTCTAGGGGATCTTCTTGACCCAGGGATCTAACCCGTGTCTCCTGAGGCTCCTGCACTGGCAGACAGATTCTTTACCCCTAGTGCCACCTGGGAAGCCCATAACGAGTATATAGTTTGAGTTTAACAAGATGAAAAGTTATGAGTATAATAGTGTGATGACTGTACAACAATGTGAATGCATTAATACTATTAAACTGTACCCCTAAAATGGCTAAGATGGTAAATTTTACTACAATAGAAAAATAGAGGAACATTTTTGAAATGCTGGGGAATGAGTTGTCCGAAGAAGGCTTTGATAAGCTCTGATATATTCCTGGAAATATATAAGCGCACATACATGTGCAGGACTGTGGGCATGGTCAGGAAAGACCTGAGAATGCTGTAATCTCTCATAGCTGGCTGACTGTGAGATTCTGCAATCAGGAATTGAAGGCTAAAGCAAAGCTGTAAACTGCTGGAGTGCTGAAGATGTACCCTAGTACATACATATAAACCAAAGGACAGGAGACTTATTGGTTCAAATCATTTAAAGATATCTATGTCCAATCATCAGATGACCATTTAAGCTAAATGAGCAGAGCTTCAGTGGTCACATATGAGGAAAAATACACTTTACAGCATTAACCCAGGAGAGTTATTGAACAAACAGTAGGAGCAACCACAAACCTTTGAGGGAACAGTCTGACTTTCAGAGTTATCATATCATATCTGACTTCCAGAGTTACCATATCATATTATTTAAAATATTTGGTTTTCAACAAAATTATAAGATATACAAAGAAATAGTGAAAAAAGCCTAAACAGAGTTAAACACTCAGTGCAAACTGTCCTTGAGCTGGCCCAGAAGTTGCACATACTAGACAAAGATTTTTAGATAAACTATTATAAATACTTACAAATAACTGAAGGATACCGTATACAAAGAACTAAATGAAACCACAAAATGATGTCTCACCAATAGAGAATAATAGAGATGAAAATCTTTTGTTTGAAAAGAAACAAATAGAAATTCTAGAGTTGAAAATTATAACTGAAATGAAAAATTCCCTAATCTCAACAGTAGATTAGACATGGCAGAGAAAGAATCAGCAAACTTGAAGATAGGTCAATTGAGAGTATCCAGTCTAAGAAGCAGAAAAGAAAAAGAAATGAAGGAAAATGAACAGTCTTAGAGATGTACTATCTGTGCCATACTATCAGGCATACCAAAGAACACATCTGGAAGTCCTAGAGGAGAGTGAGAGAAATAAAGGCTAAAGGATATTTGAAGAGACACTGGTCAAAAACTTCCCAGATCTGATGAAAAAGTTTAATTTACATATCTCAAAGTTCAACAAATTATAAGTAGGATAAACTCAGGCCCACATTTAGATGAATTATAGTCAAACTACCAAAATCCAAAGTCAAAGAGAAAATCTTGAAAGCAGCAAGAGAATAACAATTTGTTGTGTACAAATGATCCTCAATAAATAAAATAAATAAATAAATAAAAACAATTGTCTTCTTATCAGAAACCACAGAGGCTAAAATGCTGCAGAATGACATGTTCCAAGTTGTGGGTGGAAAAAAAAAAATCAACCAAGAATTCTATATCCAGCAAAACTATCCTTCAAAATGAAGGCAAAATGAGAGATTCCCAAATAAACAAAAGCTAGGCAAATCTGTCACATGGAACATTCTCCAAGATAGATCCTATTTTAGACCCTAAAACAAGCCTTAATAAATTTGAAAGGACTGAAATAATAAAAAATATGTATAATTCCAACCACAATGGAATGAAATTAGAAATCAACAATGGAGGAAATTGGGGAAATTCACAAATATGAGGAAATTAAACAACACACTCAATAAATAACCAATGGGTTAAAGAATAAATCACAATAGATTAGCAAACACAGAGAGATTAAAGAAAATGAAAACACACCATACAAAAATTTATGTGTCTTGGCTAACACAGTGCTTAGAGGAGATTCACAGCTATAAATAGCCATAGTGAAAGAAAAAAAAAAGATCTCAAAACAATAACCTAAACTACCACCATTCAGTTCAGTTGCTCAATCTGTCCAGCTCTTTGCAACCCCATGGACTGCAGCATGCCAAGCTTCTCTGTCCACCACCAACTCCCAGAGCTTGCTGAAATTCATGTCTATCAAGTCGGTGAAGACATCCAACCATCTTATCCTCTGTCGTCCCCTTCTTCTCCTGCATTCAATTTCCCAGCATCAGGGTCTTTTCAAATGAGTCAGTTCTTCGCATCAGGTGGCTGAAGCTTTGAAGTTTCACCTTCAGCATCAGTCCTTCCAATGAATATTCAGGACTGATTTCTTTGAGGATCAATGGGCTTGATCTCCCTATAGTCCAAGGGACTCTCAAGAGTCTTCTCCTACACCACAGTTCAAAAACAGCAATTCATCAGTGCTCAGCTTTCTTTATAGTCCAACTCTCACATCCATACATGACTATTAGAAAAACCATAGTTTTGAAAACTACCACCATTAGAAACTTTTTAAAAAAGCACAAAAGTAATCCAATTGTAAGTAGAAAGTAAGAAATTATAAAGATTAGAACAGAATGTGATAGAGAATAGAAAAAATATAGAAAATAACAAAAGCAAAAATAGGTTTTTGAAAAGATCAAAGATCAACAAAATTGATAAATTTTAGGTAGGAGGGGTCAAGAAGAAAAGATTTGGAGTACTAAAATCAGGAATGAAAGAGGAAACATTACTATTGAGCTTAAGGAATTAAGAAAGTTGATGTATGGCAAAACCAATACAATATTGTAAAGTAGCCTCCAGTTAAAATAAATAAATTTATATCTAAAAAAAAAGAAGGATCATAAGCATCCTAGTAGTAACAATCATACCTAACACCCAAGAAACTCCTTGAAGAATTGACTGACTCTAAAAATGGTATATAGAACACACAAGATGAGCCTGGGAAATTTTATAATACCAGACAGTAAGAAAAGTGCTAAAAGCAAAATACCTAAGCATGGGGATATGTCAAACAGAAATACGAACCAACTGAAAAAGCTCCCAATTGCTGAAGCTGGTATAATATGAGCAACATAATCAGTAGTGGTACTGGATTAAACTCAGTGTACAAAATAAATGTCCACATGTCCATAATGACATAATAAATGGGTGAACAGTAATTGCGAGAGAATAGACAGATCTATCATGCAGAATAACTCCAAATAATTGATGTAGATACACACCTTCAAGGAGACAGAACATACCCCAGAGCTCATCCCGAATACGGTAAGGAAAGTGAGAGAAAGAATAAGTGGAGAAATGGGGCAAACATTCCCAGCTGTGCCATCAAGGTCAACAGCAATAGTAACGGGTCGTGTTGACAGTGCGCAGTCTTGAAAAGATGTGATGAAAATGGCACTTTACCTCTGTGGTCTTCCTCCCCAAACCAGTACTCTCTGTACAGTAATGAGAAGCCCAACAGGCAAATCTCACTGAAGGACAATCCACAAAAGATAGTGGATTTTTAAGAAGTGACCAACACTTCTTAAAACTGCTCAGGTCCCTGCTTGAGCTGCTATAACAAAATACCATGGACTGGCTAGTTTAAACAATTTTTTTTTCTCACAGTTCTTGAGGTCGGAAAGTCCAAGGTCAAGGTGTTGGCAGATTCGGTGTCTGGTGAGAACTCTCTTCCTGATCTGCTGATGGCTGCCTTCATACTGTGTGTCCTCACATGATGGAGCACTTTTGTGTCTTTTCCTCTGGACATTAATTGCATCACGAGGTCCCCACCCTCATGACCCTAATGTAACCCTAACTAACTCCCAAATGCCATCAAACTGGGGATTAGGGGTTCAACATGTGGATTAAATTCAACATTCAACTTATAGAGGTAATAAAAAACAGCATAATTCTCGTGGTCAAGAGGAACCTAAGGAGATATCACAACAAATATAATGTATACTGTACAGGATTTTGAAACACAAAGCTAAAAAGAATATTAGATGAGAACTAAGGAAAAATAAATATGCATTCCATTGAAATGTATCAATATTTACAGACCTATTATAACACATGTACCATTAGGTTTTATTAACATTAGATAGTAATAACAGAGGAAATTCAATGTGGTATACATATGGAAATTTGCTGTACTATTTTCTCAACTTTTCTATCAATCTAGAGTTGTTCTAAAATTAAAAGTTTCCTTTTTAAAAGTATGACAAAGGAATGCTACTAATAACTGTATGTCAACAAATTTGATAACCAAGGTGGAAAGGATAAATTCCTAGAAATACACAGATTACCAAAACTGACTCAACAAGAAATAGACAACCTGATTAAACTTATTACAAGATATTTAATTAGTAATTTTGAAACTGCCCACAAAGAAAAGCCCATGTCCATATGGCTTCACTAGTGAATTCTAGTAAACATTTACATAAGTAACACCAATTCTTCACAAATCTTCTAAAATGTAAAAGAGGAGGAAGGAACATTTTCCAGCTTATTCTTTGAAGCATTACCCTGTGAAAGCCAGAAAAAGACATTATAGGAAAACTACAAACAAATATCCATTGTAAACAGAGACTCAGAGATTCTCAACAAAATACTAGTAGGCCATTTCCAGTAAAGAACTATACAAAAAGAACAATACATTATGACCAGTGAGATTATCACAGGGATGCAAGATCAGTTTAACACCTGAACATCATGTAGTATATAATAGTAATAAAGAACAAAGCCACATGATCATCTCAGTAGATGTAGAAACAGCATTTGACAAAGAGATGGCTGGATGGCATCACTGGCTCGAAGGACGTGAGTCTGAGTGAACTCCGGGAGTTGGTGATGGACAGGGAGGCCTGGCGTGCTGCGATTCATGGGGTTGCAAAGAGTCGGACATGACTGAGTGACTGAACTGAACTGAACTGAACTGAACACATTTTAATGATCTAAAATACTCAATGAATTAGGAATATAAGGGGACTTCTCCACCCTGATAGAGGGCTTCTATGAAAATCCATAGGTAACCTCTGGAAATTAAAGGAAATGGCAACCCACTCCAGTGTTCTTGCCTGGAGAATCCCAGGGACTGGGGAGCCTGTTGGGCTGCCATCTATGGGGTCGCACAGAATCGGACATGACTGAAGTGACTTAGCAGCAGCAACAGCAACTAAAATTAGAGTCAGGAATGACCTGCAGAGGGAGCTCTCATGCATTACCGCTCACCGTCATTTGCACACACTGATCTTCATATGCACACCCCACAGGAAGAAGCATACCTTGCACTCCCAAACAGGAAGTGACTACATTACTAACCCAAAGGAAGAATTTCTCCTTGCTCAGCAACAGTCCTGCCAGTGAGAAACATCACAGCTCAACCAATGAGAAGCCATCACCAGTCTGAACCTCCACCTTCCTCCAATGAACTTTCACTTAGAACAGACCCTGCAACTTCCCCATTTTCCCCATAAAAGCAGATTCCCTTCCTTTGTTCTCTGAACATGCCTGTGGTTTGCCATAGATTGCATGCTCATAATGCAATTTTTTGCTCTTTCCAAATAAACCCTGAAAGTGTGTTAGTTGCTCAGTCATGTCTGACCTTTTGCAACCCATGGACTGTAGCCCACCAGGGTCCTTTGTCCATGAAATTCTCCAGGCAAGAATACTGGAGTGTGTAGTCATTCCCTTCTCCAGGGGATCTTCTGGACCCAGGGATCAAACCTGGGTCTTCTGCATTACAGGCAGATTGTTTACCATCTGAGCCACGAGGAAGGTCCCAACACCTCATGCTTAATGGTTAATGACAGAGATTTTCACCCTGAGATGTGGAACAAGGAAAGAATTTCCACTTTCACAACTACTGTTTAAACATTGTGCTACAGGTTCTACCCAGGGCACCTAGGGAAGGAAATAAAAGACATCTGGATTGAAAAGGAAGAATTAAAAATATGTCTATCCCCAAATGATACATTCTTACAGGTAGAAAGCTCTAAGGAATCTGCAATAATTACTTATTAGACTGAATAGATGAGTTCAGTATGATTGCTGGGTACAGTATCAACACAGGAATATAAATTTTATTACTGTACACTAGCAATGAGCAACTGAAAATGAAATTAAGAAAATTTCATTTATAATAGCATCAGAAAAGATTAAAATATTTAGGAATAAACATAACAAAAGAAGTGAAAGACTCGTACACTGAAAATTACAGTTTACAGAGTATTGTTGAAAAATTAAAGAAGACCTGAATAGTGTGAGCACATATATAGACATGTAAAAAGGACAAAATAAAGTCTTTAATTCATAAAGTAAGACTTTTGTTTCTTATATATTACCTATAATTCTCTGATGAGTTCACATTTTGCCAAGTATTTTTCTCAAAGTTATTGGCAGACATCTTCAGGAAGCAGATGGTTACTTATGGCATGAAAGGAACGAGGGAAGGAAGGAAGGAAAGAAGGAAAAAAAGATTCAATGTTTATGAACTGAAGACTGTTAATACTGTTAAGATGGCAATAATCCCCAAATTAAATACAGATTCATTTCAAGCCCTATCAAAATCATAGCTGCCTTTTTAAAATAATTGGCAAGCTGTCCCTAAAATATATATGGAAATTCAAGGGACCCAGAAAATCCACAAAATTCTTAAAAAAGAAGAACAGCAGGGATTCATGCTTCTGAATTTCAAAATTTACAGTGTACTGCTGGCATAAAAGTAGACATATAATCAATAGAATAAAATTGGGAGTCCAGGAAAATAACCCTTACATTTATGATCAATTGATTTTGAGAAGAATTCTAAGATAACTGAATGGTGGCATAGAATAAACTTTTCAACAAATGGTGCTGTGGGAATTTGATACAGGCAAAGCAATGAAGTTGGATTCCTACTTCAGAAATAGATTGAAGGGCCTAGATCTGATAGATAGAGTGCTTGATGAATTATGGACAGAGGTTCATGACATTGTACAGGAGACAGGGATCAAAACCCTCCCCATGGAAAAGAAATGCAAAAAAAGCAAAATGGCTGTCTAGGGAGACCTTACAAATAGCTGTGAAAAGAAGAGAAGCGAAAAGCAAAGGAGAAAAGGAAAGATATAAGCATCTGAATTATAAGCAGAGTATAATTATAGGCAGAGTATAAAAAAGATATAAGCAGAGTTTCAAAGAATAGCAAGGAGAGATAAGAAAGCCTTCCTCAGAGATCAATGCAAAGAAATAGAGGAAAACAACAAAATGGGAAAGACTAGAGATATCTTCAAGAAAATTAGAGATACCAAGGGAACATTTCATGCAAAGATGGGCTTGATAAAGGACAGAAATGGTATGGACCTAACAGAAGCAGAAGATATTAAGAAGAGGTGGCAAGAATATACAGAAGAACTGTACAAAAAAGAGCTTCATGACCAAGATAATCACGATGGTGTGATCACTGACCTAGAGCCAGACATCCTGGAATGTGAAGTCAAGTGGGCCTTAGAAAGCATCACTATGAACAAAGCTAGTGGAGGTGATGGAATTCCAGTTGAGCTATTTCAAATCCTGAAAGATGATGCTGTGAAAGTGCTGCACGCAATATGCTAGCAAATTTGGAAAACTCAGCAGTGGCCACAGGACTGGAAAAGGTCAGTTTTCATTCCAATCCCAAAGAAAGGCAATGCCAAAGAATGCTCAAACTACCACACAATTGCACTCATGTCACATGCTAGTAAACTAATGCTCAAAATTCTCCAAGTCAGGCTTCAGCAGTACATGAACTGTGAACTTTCAGATGTTCAAGCTGGTCTTAGAAAAGGCAGAGGAACCAGAAATCAAATTGCCAACATCTGCTGGATCATGGAAAAAGCAAGAGAGTTCCAGAAAAACACCTATTTCTGCTTTACTGACTATGCCAAAGCCTTTGACTGTGTGGATCACAATAAACTGTGGAAAATTCTGAAAGAGATGGGAATACCAGAACACCTGATCTGCCTCTTGAGAAACATATATGCAGGTCAGGAAGTAACAGTTAGAACTGGACATGGAACAACAGACTGGTTCCAAATAGGAAAAGGAGTACGTCAAGGCTGTATATTGTCACCCTGCTTATTTAACTTCTATGCAGAGTACATCATGAGAAACGCTGGGCTGGAAGAAGCACAAGCTGGAATTAAGATTGCCGGGAGAAATACCAATAACCTCAGATATGCAGAAGACACCACCCTTATGGCAGAAAGTGAAGAGGAACTAAAAGGCCTCTTGATGAAAGTGAAAGAGGAGAGTGAAAAAGTTGGCTTAAAGCTCAACATTCAGAAAACGAAGATCATGGCATCTGGGCCCATCACTTCATGGGAAATAGATGGGGAAACAGTGGAAACAGTGTCAGACTTTATTTTTTTGGGTTCCAAAATCACTGCAGGTGGTGATTGCAGCCATGAAATTAAAAGATGCTTACTTCTTGGAAGGAAAATTATGTCCAACCTAGATAGCATACTGAAAAGCAGAGACATTACTTTGCCAACAAAGATCTGTCTAGTCAAGGCTATGGTTTTTCCTGTGGTCATGTATGGATGTGAGAGTTGGACTGTGAGGAAAGCTGAGCACCGAAGAATTGATGCTTTTGAACTGTGGTGCTGGAGAAGACTCTTGAGAGTCCCTTGGACTGCAAGGAGATCCAATAGTCCATTCTAAAAGAGATCAGCCCTGGGTGTTCTTTGGAAGGAATGATGCTGAAACTGAAACTCCACTACTTTGGCCACCTCATGCAAAGAGCTGACTCATTGGAAAAGACTGTGATGCTGGGAGGGATTGAGGGCAGGAGGAGAAGGGGACGACAGAGGATGAGATGGCTGGATGGCGTCACTGACTCGATGGACATGAGTTTGAGTGAACTCCGGGAGTTGGTGATGGACAGGGAGGCCTGACGTGCTGCATTTCAGTTCAGTTCAGTCGCTCAGTCGTGTCCGACTCTTTGTGATCCCATGAATCGCAGCATGCCAGGCCTCCCTGTCCATCACCAACTCCCGGAGTTCACTCAAACTCATGTCCATGGAGTCAGTGATGCCATCCAGCCATCTCATCCTCTGTCGTCCCCTTCTACTCCTGCCCCCAATCCCTCCCAGCATCAGAGTCTTTTCCAATGAGTCAACTCTTCTCATGAGGTGGCCAAAGTAGTGGAGTTTCAGCTTTAGCGTTATTCCTTCCAAAGAAATCCCAGGGCTCATCTCCTTCAGAATAGACTGGTTGGATCTCCTTGCAGTCCAAGGGACTCTCAAGAGTCTTCTCCAACACCACAGTTCAAAAGCATCAATTCTTCGGTGCTCAGCCTTCTTCACATTCCAGCTCTCACATCCATACATGACCACAGGAAAAACCATAGCCTTACCTTTCTTGGCAAAGTAATGTCTGTGCCTTTTTTTTTTTTTAAAGAGCTGACATTTATTAACATTTACTACATGCCATTTACTACACTGGTTATAGGACTCTTTGCGGGTGACCCCATGGACTACACAGTCCATGGAATTCTCCAGGCCAGAATACTGGAGTGGGTAGCCTTTCTCTTCTCCAGGGGATCTTCCCAACCCAGGGATCGAACCAAGGTCTCCCACATTGCAGGCAGATTCTTTACTAGCTGAGCCACAAGGGAAGCCCTGTCTATGCTTTTGAATATGCTATCTAGGTTGGACATAACTTTCCTTCCAAGGAGTAAGTGTCTTTTAATTTCATGGCTGCAATCACCACCTGCAGTGATTTTGGAGCCCAAAAAAATAAAGTCTGACACTGTTTCCACTGTTTCCCCTTCTATTTCCCATGAAGTGATGGGACCGGATGATCTTCGTTTTCTGAATGTTGAGCTTTAAGCCAACTTTTTCACTCTCCACTTTCACTTTCATCAAGAGGCTTTTTAGTTCCTCTTCACCTTCTGCGATAAGGGTGGTGTCATCTGCATATCATGGGGTCACAAAGCATGAGACACGACTGAGCGACTGAACTGAACTGAACTGAAACTAAAACTGGATCCTAGACATAAATGTGAGAACTAAAATTATAAACCTCTTAGAAGAATACATAGGATTAAATTCATTACTTTGGTTAGGCAGTAATTTCTTCAATATGATACTAAGCATACGAAACAAAAGAAAAAAATTAGATAAATTGGCCTTCATCAAAACTGAAAACTTCTGTGAATCAGGAACATGAAAAGATAATCTACAGAATGGGAGGAAAATTATCAAATTATATATATAATGGACTTGCACCAAAAATATATAAAGAACCCTTAAAACCCAATGACGACAAACAACCTTATTAAAAATGGGCGAAGGACTTGATAGACATTTCTCCAAAGAAGATATACACATGGCGAATAAACACACGAAAAGATGTTCAACATCATTAGTCATTAGGAAAACACAAATCAAAACTGGAATAAGCCACCATGTCGTCCACTGGCATGACTACGATCAAAGAGACAGGGGACAGGGCCTTCCCAGGCTGTCCAGTGGTCAAGATGTTACGCTTCCACTGCAGGGAGCACGGGTTCGATCCCTGGTCAGGGAAGTAAGATCCTATGTGCTATCTGATGTGGAAAAAAAGAGACAGAAATGACAATGTGTTGGTAAGAATGTGGAGGAATCTGGACTCTCTCATACATTTTCGTAGGAATAGAAAATATGTCTGTATTTTGGTGATCAGTTTGGCAGCTCCTAAAAATGTTGAACAAAGAATTGCCATATAGCCCAGGAATTTCACCCCTAGGCATGTACCCAGGATAAAGGAACACATAGGTCCACACAAAAACTCGTACAATAATAACAGCATTATTCAGAATAGCCAAAGAGTCAAAACTACTCAGTTGATGAATGGATAAACCAAAAGTCATACATACTCTTATTCCTGAATATTATTCATCCATGACAAGGAAAGAAGTATGACAAATTTGAACCTTGAAAACATTATCTTAATGAAAGACATGAGACACATCAGATCATATATTATATGATGCTATTTATATGAGATATACAGAAGAGGCAAATTCATAAAGAGAGTAGAGTAGTGGTTTCTAGGGACTAGAAGTAGTAAGTAATTGAGAATGGCTGCTAATGGGTATGGGGTTTCTTTTTAGGCTGAAGAAAATGTTCTAAAATTAAATAATGGTAACGACTGCACAACTCTGAAAATACTGAAGTGAAGTGAAGTGAAGTCACTCAGTTGTGTCAGACTCTTTGTGACCCCGTGGACTGTAGCCTGCCAGGCTCCTCTGTCCATGGGATTCTCCAGGCAAGAATACTGGAGTGGGTTACCATTTCCTTCTCCAGGAAATCTTCCCCACCCAGGGACTGAACCCGGGTCTCCCGCATTGGAGGCAGACGCTTTAACTTCTGAGCCACCAGGGAAACTGAAAATACTAGACCCTACTGAATTTATACTTCAAAGGTATGAATTTTATTTCATATGAATTGTAGTTTATAGGGCTTTTTGACCTTTCACTTCAAAGAACAATTTTAAAAATTATGTATTTATTTATTGTTGGCTGTGCTGGGTCTTCGTTGTTTGGGCTTTTCTCTAGTTGCAGCGAGCAGGGGCTACTCTCTGGTCGCGGAGCATGGGCTTCTCATTGTGGTGGCTTCTCTGTTGGGGAGTACGGGCTCTTGGTCTCTCGGGCTTCAGTAATTGTGGGGCGTGGGCTTAGTTGCTCTGCAGCATGTGGGATCCTCCTGGATTAGGGATGGAATCCACATCTCCTGCATTGACAGGCAGATTCTTTACCACTGAGCCACCAGGGAAGCCTAAGAATAATTATTTTTAACAGCCAATTGAAGGCTTTTTGGAAGTTTGTGTTGAGAAATATGAAAACTCCAGAAGGTGGTGGCAGACTGGTTGGTGCACATGGAGGCCCTGCTTTTACTCCAGGCAGATGGAAAACACTAAGAGACTAAGGGTCCAGGCATCCCCCGTCGGCACACATCAGTTTAGACGATGAAGATGTATTAAGGACTCAGGGAAGCCCCCACTCCCATTACTGCTGGCCCTTGCAGAGGAGAACAGGATGTGAGACTTCATCAAAGCTGGAAGGGCAAGCTTTTCCAGTTTGAATTGGTCCAACAGTGTTGAACTGGTAGGGAAGACAGCGGGCAGGCACTCTGAACAGGGTAGGACTTGCCTCCTTCACATGCCCATCTCCACCCTGACCCCAAACTGCAAAAGGCCCTCAGGCCCTCTTGTCCAATGTAGAAGCTAAAACTTTATATGAATGATGCTTTTGGAGCCACAAGTCTCTGACAATACAAATGTATTTTCATCATCCAAAGTCACGTCACTCTATGGTTCATTCATTACCACTACCATAATTATCTCTTACTTTCCAGGTTAACAATGTAAACTTTTCTTTTTCTTGAGACCTGAGGAGTTCTCTCTACAGTTATCCATATGTTTAAACAAATCCCTTTTGTACGGAAACATTTAGTTCAGCACATGCCAGGCTCATTTGGTATGCACTGCAAGTCTTGCTGGCTGTCTTCATGCTCGCAACTAAACCATAAGTTCCCCCTAGAAGTGCACTTCTGAACTCCTATGCTGAGGGGTTCGGAGAGAGATCTGCCCAGAGCCATCGAGCTGCTGGATTCCAGGTTGGAAACAGACCCCGTCTCCTCTGGTCCTGTGTTCCGTCTGCAGCACTAAGCTACTGCCACTTCAAACCAACCAAAAAGCTCATTCTTTTTACAACTGAAATCATGGTCTCCAGGTTTCATCTTAAAGTCACTTAGCTACTTTCACTTAAAAACTCTAGCATGTTTTTGATGATTAAGATGCACTTCTGGCTTAATACCGGAATACCATTCCCAAAGAAACCTAGTCTGAGTAAAGCACCCTCCTGCTGATCTAACATCAATGGAGGGAGAGGAAAATTATAAGTGGTATTGTCTTCTCACCTCGGGCCTTCATGCTGTTGTCTTTCTGTCTGGGGAGGGCTCCTATACCTGACCCCATGTGGTGTCCCTCAGTGGCCCCAGGGCCACTGTTTCCATCACGTGGGGAGAGGCTGTGAGAGGTGACGGTGCACAAGGGGCTGTGTCTCTGACAGCTCTTTGTGGGCAGGAAGCACACCACATTCTTGTAGCTTTCAAGCTGCCCCGTCCTTGATCCCCGATATAGGTAACTGATATCCAGAGATGTTTCTGGTCACTCTCTGCGACTGTATCTGACTCAACCACTCCCAACCCCCAGCTCACCTTCCCTTTCAGGTTGCTGCTGCTGCTAAGTCGCTTCAGTCATGTCCGCCTCTGTGGGACCCCATAGACTGCAGCCCACCAGGCTCCCCTGTCCCTGGGATTCTTCAGGCAAGAACTCTGGAGTGGGTTGCCATTTCCTTCTCCAATGCATGAAAGTGAAAAGTGAAAAGTGAAGTCGCTCAGTCATGTCTGACTCTTTGTGACCCCATGGACTGCAGACCATCAGGCTCCTCCATCCATGGGATTTTCCAGGCAAGAGTACTGGAGTGGGGTGCGATCGCCTACTCCGCCCTTTCACGCCCTTTCATCACCTTCTCCCCCCTTTTTTCATAAAAAACGGGGGAACTGAACTTTAAGGACAAAGGTCTGCAACTCTGAATGTCTATCCTCCTTCATCATTTCCTTAAAATACTCTTAAAAAAACCCACAACAACATTCTTTTCCCTCCTGCGTACACAGCTCATGGTAATCTTCACCTTGGAGGCAGTCCACAGAGCTGACTACTTGTGCCCGTGAACACAGTCACTCTGGAGAAAGCAGCAAGATTCATGATGGACAGAAAAGAAGGAGGGAAATCAAGGTCCAGTGTGTGGTGTGACACTGAGGTGCCCTGGGAGCCCAGGGCTCACTGTCCTGCAGCCATCCCAGCCCCACCTGGGCAGACCCAGTGACTAAAGCTCTGCATGGGAGAGAGGACACTCCTCAATCTTCTCCAACATGCTTTTTTTTTTTTTTAAAGAAAAAGTAGGATCACAGAGCCTGGTATATTTTTCTTTATGGTGTGAATGGAATAGAACCACACAGCTCAAAATTCAAAAGGTATTCAGTGAACAGTCTCCACAGGAACCAATGATTTCAGTCCTCTATTCCTTCAAAAGGCATCTCGTGCACGTGAGAGCAGTATCTGTGACCTCGTCTCTGACAAGCAGCACGCTGTCCACACTGGTCTACTTTGATTTTTTTTCACTTATCTGCTCTACTTGAAAAACATTCTTTTGCTGGATGTTTATAGTCCTAGGAGGTAGGTAGGTATCTTGAACTTACAGGTGCTCCTGAACATGAGAAAGGTCAAGTCGTCTGGCTCCTGTCTTGTAAGTGCCACAAGAGACATCCTGTTACTACGATAGCAGTACTTTCCTTGGAAAACCCTTCAGGGCTAGACTCTTCCAGTGATCCTGAAACTGCCCCAGTCTTGAGGGACCCAGAAGAATCCTAGACATTCCAATATCCACCGACTGCTCCCTGGCAGGAGCCTGGGGCTGAAGCACCCAGGATTCCTCAGCTTGTTCTGTCGTGAAATGTTGTGTTTATCGTGAACATACATACTCAGGGCATCGAGGGAGCTATTGTGTTCTTTCACAGACGAACGACCCCTTGTAATTAAAGTCTGTCTTACAACGTGAAGTTAAAAGGAAGCCCACACATTACTCACCTTCCCAGCTCCACAGTGTAGATAGAAACCCAGCCAAGCACTCCGGACCTTGCAGCAGAGGCCCCGCCCCCACACAAGGCCCCGCCCACCGAGGCCCCACCCCGAAGCCCCACCCATACCAAGGCACCACCCCAGGCCTCTCAGGAGAAAGCAATCACAGGACATCAGAAGCACAGGTAGATTCGGATGGAAAATCATCATCAAAATATGCACAAAGGTGAAAAGTGGAAACTGTAAAAGCTCATCAAACAGATGAAGCATGTTCCCAGGATGAAGCCAACAGAAGTGCTGTATTAGAAAGGCTTGAAGGACTCAAGGAAGCCTTTACAATATGGAAAGTGAGAGAAAACACAACCCAAGGGTAAGTTTCCAATGTGACCCAATCAGATCGAAAAATATTGTACTCGGGCTGAACACAGAACAAAGCAGCAAGGCCCAGCCCCAGGCCTGGACTCCTGCCTGTGCCACGTTCCAACTCCTGCTCAAGGTGTGTTGAGCAGCAACGCCAGCAACATCTAGAACCTGCTGGAGACGCATGACCTTAGGCCCCAGGTCTAGGGACTCAGAATCTGCAGTCTAACAAGATCCCCAGGGACTTTTCAAGTCCAAAAAGCTGTGTCATGAACATCCCAGTAAGCACCTTGCTAGTTACTGTTATAGGCTAGTTTTTAGTACCCATTCAGATTGTACTGAATGCCCAGTACGGCCCTGGGCTAGTGTTGAGTGTCTTCACAAGGCTGACGGTTTGTTTGAGAGCCCGTTGTTGAGATGTTGAACAGTAATCGCATGTGCAAACGTGTAAGGACAAACTGAGAAAAGTACACAAAGACGCTGTATGACAGACGTAGGCCCTGGTTTAAACTGAGCCTATCAGGAAAGCAGTAATCAGATGAAGAGAGGGGCCAGAGCGCGCCCCACACCATGGCCCGGGACCAGGGCGGGCAGGACCTTACTGCGCGCCAGAGGCTACAGGGCAGCCCCGTGGGCTGTGATGCCTCACGTCCTGCTTGCTTTTCATCAAGGTGGGTCCTGGAGTCACAATCAACACAATACATCCAACCGCGAAGGAGAACGAACACATCAGGGCCACTTCAGGACAGGACCAAGGAGCATGAGCACACATGCATGCTGTGTAAGAAAATCATGCAGAGACGTCCATTTTTGGGACGATCAGGCAGCACAGGCTGCCAACCTCACGAGGCATCTGCCAGAGCGTGGGACCTGCCAGGGGGTGACCTCCGGGGCGGACACGTCGGGACAGTTTAAAATCAGGCCACAGACCTGTGAGTCAGATGGGGTGGAGCGGACAGCCGAGCCTGGCCCCTTGCTGTGCCGCGTCCACCCACCTCAATCCGGAGCAGTGATGGCGTAGCTGTCAGCACCTGCAGAACTGCTCAGACAAGCAGCGGCTCCTGTGTGAGGCTGCCAAGCAGCTGCCGGGGGCTGAGTGAGCCCTGCGTGTGCTCCACACGGTGTGCTGTCCAGGTCACAAGTGTGATCTGCACCTATGGACCCAGGACTGCTGAATGTAGGAGTGGGGCAGGGCCGAGAAGGGAGCAGAGAGATCTCGGGACACGGCTGTGGTCCCGACGGTGGGAGAGAAGGTGTGGTCGGGGCCAAGCTCTCCTCACAGCACCTCAGAGGTGTCGCTGTTCCCATTTTACAGACCAGGAAGCTGAGACCCAGAAGGTTCAACAACTGTGCACAGGCACAAGGCTACTAGCAAAGAAAGGACCTGAGGCTGACACAGGAGAGGGTCTAGAAGAGGTCCAAGGGGCGACAGTGGGGGCATGAGAATTCCACGAGAAGGCGACGCCCCATGTGGGAGGGCCGACACCCAGGCCAGCTGGCAGCCTGGACAAAGGGGGCCATGGTGGGCAGGAGAAGCCTTCAGAATTTTTATTTATTCCAAATTTATTCCAATTCCAATTTATTCCAATAATTTTTATTTATTCCAATTTTTATTTATTCACTATAAATTAGTGAATTTTACATTGTGATAGCTGATTCATGACTAAGTTTAGAAAATGAAGCTAAATCCCTCGTGTCTGTCTGGGTATATGTATGTCTCAGTATGTGTCTTTGGATAATATTGCTATGGTTAATTTGTAAATGAGCTCTATTTAATTGGCTTGAAGAAAAGTAAGTGCTTACAAATCAAACAATTCTAAATATAAGAGAAGTTAAGTGAATTTCAGGTTCACTTGAACTGGGAAATAGTCAGTATTAAATTGATACCTGGTATTCTCTTACAAACTTATCAACAAGAAAAGTAACTCAATGTTACTCAAGATCCCCTTGAGGAGGGCATGGCAGCCCTCAGTATTCTTGCCTGGAGAATTCCATGGACAGAGGAGCCTGGTGGGTTACAGTCTACAGAGTTGCAAAGAATTGGATACAGCTGAAGTAACTTAGCACACATGGTGGGCGGAATACCACAGACCAGAACCAGCTGCTCTAGAAGCTGAGGTAAAGGTGCAGGGAGCTGACGGGCTGGAGGGTCCACCTGGGCCAGAGTGTGGAGGTCAGTGCCAGGCTGCTCACCTATCTCTCCTTCATAGCACTTCCCCGGAACAGAAATGCAGAAACGCACTCAGGCAGAGGCCTGGAGCCCCAGCCCGAGTAGGGAAGCAAGGTCACATCTGGACCTGAGCTCAGGAAAAGCGCCTGGAAAAGAGGCAGTGTCCAGGGACGGGATGGGCTGAGGGGACGCTGCCTGGGTCAGTGGTGTCTTAGCAGGCAGAAGGCAGAGGCATCAAGAGGCAAGGCCCTGGATGGAGACCTAGGTTCAAACTCCTGACTCACCTTGAACTGGCTGGTGACTCTGGATCATT
This sequence comes from Bos grunniens, assembly GCF_055505025.1. Taxonomy (NCBI): domain Eukaryota; kingdom Metazoa; phylum Chordata; class Mammalia; order Artiodactyla; family Bovidae; genus Bos; species Bos grunniens. Next base: position 1,933,505 of record NC_141188.1, on the reverse strand, counting down.
TAAACTTCTCCAAGCATATTTCCTCCTTTGTAAAAGAAGGACACAATATATTCCCCAGAGGGCTGTTGTGAGTCCTGAATCAAATCCGTGTCCTGAGTGAGAGTCCATCGAACAGCAGCTTGCACTTGATCACTTTGTTCCAGAGCTTGTGCTCTTCTTGGCCAAGTGCACATGGAGAAGGTGTACAGGGCACATCAGGCTTCCACACGCACCCCAGGGCTGCCAGATCCCTTCTCAAACACCCAGACTTGCAAGCACCACACAGTGAGACCTCTGCCCGTGTGGTTTATAAAAGACAGAGCAGGAAGCATGCCCCTACAGGAGCACACCCCTCTTCAGTTAAGCCACCTTCCTAATTTCTGAATACGAGTCATGACTTTTTTAGGCCCTGTCCCTTCCATCACTGGCAGTTATTTTCAGGTTTTTTTTTTTTTTTCACAAGGAAACCACTTTTTTATTACTCTGTGAGAGAAAAGTGGTGCTCAGGAGCATGACCTTAACCCGGATCTCTAGACGGGGACTCAGAGCTGAGCTGAGCAGAAGCTGCCCATCCCAGCCTTGCAGCCCAAGGGGCCTCTGCTCGGTCACTGCTGACACTCTGAGCACAGCTGCAGAGGGGGGCTCTGCCTGCAGCACCCCTTCCGCCCCCAGCAGATTGCACACAGGCCAAAGTGCATGGGGCGGCCTCAGAGAGGGGGATTCTCAGGACACAGGAGGGATACTGAAGAGGCAGTGCAGCCCTGAGCCATGTCCTGGAGGGGCTGGGGAGGGAGAGACAGCGATACGTGCTGTGGCTGCGGAGCAGTCCAGACCAGGTAGGTGTTGTCCGTTTTCCATGAGGTGGAATCAGGGGATAATGAGAACTAGGTGAGAAGCAGGATGGCAGAGCAATGGAAGGTTGCTGGGGCCTTGTTTGGGGCGAGTTAGCAGCCTGGTCCAGACCCCAGATCTTCCTCTCTGCAGCCCACAGGTATGGTGTCATGAGCATCACGGAAGCACCTGAGCTGAGTGCCCAGTAGAAGGGCTGGCACAGAGCCGATGCTCTAAGAAAGGACATTGTAACCCCAAGCTGAGAGAAGGACTCAGGTGATGTGACCAGGTGGCAAGTGCTCCTACCAGTTGCCTAGGGCAGGGAGGGAGCCCAGAGACTGTGACCCCCCAGTATTCTTTCCCAGGAAGAACCACAGGGCAACCTCAACAGTGCACGTTGGCTTACTCTCCAGGGCCAGGTGCCAACCCTCTTCCGATGAATGGCTGTGACTGGGTGGTGGAGAAGAGGCATTGTGAGGAGACAGACAACACCTACCTGGTGTGGATGCTTGCGTGTGTCGCTCTCCCTCCCTCCCCAGCCCCTCCCGGACCCTCAGCTCACCAGTGACAAGCAGTGGGTCACATTCCTGGAAAACTGTTCCCAGTTTGCGGTGGGGGAGCGCAGTGACTCCAGCTCCAGGTGAACAGGGACAAAGCTGCTCCAGGGCAGCTCCTCTCCTGAGGGTGGAGCGCAGCTGCCCCAACATACCATTTCTCACAACAGCATTCTGACCTGTGGAGCCTCCGCATCACCTTCTGGCAAAAGGAGCGCGTTCCTGTGAAGGTTGGGGGCCCTGCTCATCCCTGCAGCTGCTGCCAGAGCCAGGGGCTCCTCCTCCATGAGATGGGCCACACTACAGGCAGAGTATTTGTTTTGTCCCATAGCAACACCCCGTTATTATTCCAGACCGGTGAGGGAAGCAAGGTCATGATGTGTGGGCGGGGAGCCAGTGGCTCAGGCCCCCGAGCCACAGAAAACAGGATGCGAACAGTACTTTAGTCTCCCAGTTCCTCTAGCACAGCATGTAAAGATGACAGCTTTAGCGGCCTGCGTGGTTTTCTTCCATGGCCCTTACCCAGGGCCCATGCACAACAGCACACCTCCCAGGAGAGGCCATCTGAGGGGGCTTTCTGGGCCTGTGCATCAGTCCCCCGCGTCCTGTCTCGGAAGCAAAGGCGCAGAGAGATAAGCTCTGCAGACCGATGAACACACAGTCCAGCTTTCGACAGACACACTGATGTGATGAAGTGGAAAATAAACATACCCGATCACTAGGCAGGGCTTTTAGGAGGAACACAGAAATTCCCAAAGGCAAAGGATGTGACTCACCAACACCCTCAGGTGTGCGAGTGGGAAGCTGCAGGAAGACACAGGCAAACCCCAGGTGAAGGCCACCTGAAGTGCGTGGCCCCACAGCCCACCACCGTCAAGGCTGCTGTGGGGTCTTCATTCCACACGTGAAAGACAACTTTCAAAAGGACAGCTGTTCACCTCCATCGAAGACACCGTGGGACGTGCTGTCCTGGACCCACTGAGCAGCATCAGGCCCGACCCTGTTCACCTGGTGTCTCAGCCCCCCAGGAGGGCTGCAGCGGGTAACGGAACGCACAGGATGGCATGAAAGCTGTGAGTCAAAGTGCAGAATTAGAGGAAGGGCTAGGAAAGCCTTTCAACTCAGTAAACAAATCCCTGATTTGTTTTGATTTAGTAATCGACAAGTAATTAATAAGCCATGGTTCAAGGCCTTCAGGAACTCCTGAACCCTCAGACCTCCGACAGCAGCTGCTCCACCCCGGTCCACTCAAGTCCAGGGCTGGGGTCTGTACACGGCTCCGGGACAGCACACTGGGCTGGGAGGAGGCTGATCAGGGCTACGCCCAGCCAGCTCACAGCAGCATCGAGAACCACTAGTGGAATCCAAGAGTGTGTTGAAGAGGAGCCCAAAGGAGGCTTTGCGCCCCTGAATCTCCATCCATACAGACAGATGCATAAGGAATACTCTGAATCCATTAAAAAAAACTGATCTCCAGACGCACACAACATGGATGGACCCTCAGGACGCAGAGTGCACTGTGACATTGAATCTGAGCACCAGCATGCTCACCCTGGTGACAGAGCCCTGACAGCAGTTACGCTGGGGGTGGGTGCTGACATGGAGGGACCTTCTCAAACGCTGGAATGTTGCACACTTACTGTGATGTGCACAGTGCTCACCAGGTGTGCAAACATGTAAAATTTCATCAGACTGCACGCCTGAGATTAGTGTGTTTTACTGCCATGCCCAAGCTTCCCTGGTGGCTCAGATGGTAAAGAATCCATCTGCAATGTAGGAGACTGGGGTTTGATCCTTGGGTTAGGAAGGCCCCCTGGTGAAGGAAATGGCTACCCACTCCAGTATCTTGCCTGGAGAATCCCATGGACAGAGGAGCCTGGTGAGTGAGCTACAGTCCATAGGGTTGCAAAGAGTTGGACATGACTGAGCCACTAACACACACACACACACACACACACACACACACACTGTCACGCACACTGAACTCCACACAGGAATGACTCCGGTGTCACATGTGAACAGGTCCCTGAAAGGCAGCAGTCTCAGCCTCAAGGTACGGCAGAGCTTTCTGGGCAAGTGCAGGAGAGGATCTTTTTCCTGGGGATGGTCTTGATTCCTGTCTCCTGTACAATGTCACGAACCTCCATCTATAGTTCATCAGACACTCTGTCTATCAGATCTAGTCCCTTAAATCTATTTCTCACTTCCACTGTATAATCATAAGGGATTTGATTTAGGTCATACCTGAACGGTCTAGTGGTTTTCCCCACTTTCTTCAATTTAAGTCTGAATTTGGCAACAAGGAGTTCATGATCTGAGCCACAGTCAGCTCCCGGTCTTGTTTTTGCTGACTGTATAGAACTTCTCCATCTTTGGCTGCAAAGAATATAATCAATTTGATTTCGGTGTTGGCCATCTGGTGATGTCCATGTGTAGAGTCTTCTCTTGTGTTGCTGGAAGAGAGTGTTTGACATGACCAGTGTGTTCTCTTGGCAAAACTCTATTAGCCATCACTTCATGGCAAATAGATGGAGAAACAGTGGAAACAGTGGCTGACTTTATTTTTGGGGGCTCCAAAATCACTGCAGATGGTGACTGCAGCCATGAAATTAAAAGACACCTACTCCTTGGAAGGAAAGGTATGATCAACCTAGATAGCATATTAAAAAGCAGAGACATTACTTTGCCAACAAAGGTCCATCCAGTCAAGGCTATGGTTTTTCCAGTAGTCATGTATGGATGTGAGAGTTGGACTATAAAGAAAGCTGAGCACTGAAGAATTGATGCTTTTGATCGGCAGTGTTGGAGAAGACTGTTGACAGTCCCTTGGACTGCAAGGAGATCCAACCAGTTCATCCTAAAGATCAGTCCTGAGTATTCATTGGAAGGACTGATGTTGACACTGAAACTCCAATACTTTGGGCACCTGATGCGAAGAGCTGACTCATTTGAAAAGACCCTGATGCTGGGAAAGATTGAGGGCAGGAGGAGAAGGGGATGACAGAGGATGAGATGGTTGGATGGCATCACCAACTCAATGGACATGGGTTTGGGTAGACTCCGGGAGTTGGTGATGGACAGGGAGGTGTGGGGTGCTGCAGTCCATGAGGTCACAAAGAGTCAGACACAACTGAGCGACTGAACTGAACTGAACTGAACTGCAGGAGAGGATCAGGTGCAAGGGCAGCCTGTGGACCCAGGGAGGCCAACAAACGAAGAATTAACAGGGATGAGCAGTGCAGAAGGGTCCAGGTGGTTTTTGAATTCTTTAAGCAGCAACATTTTTTTTTTTTTTTTTTACTTTCCTCAAGTAAAATTCAGGGAAGGCAATGGCATCCCACTCCAGTATTCTTGCCTGAAAAATCCCATGGACGGAGGAGCCTGGTAGGCTGCAGTCCATGGGATCTCGAAGAGTCGGACATGACTGAGTGACTTCACTTTCACTTTTCACTTTCATGCATTGGAGAAGGAAATGGCAACCCACTCTAGTGTTCTTGCCTGGAGAATCCCAGGCATGGCGGAGCCTGGTGGGCTGCCGTCTATGGACTCCCGTTTATGGGGTCGCACAGAGTTGGACATAACTGAAGCAACTTGGCAGCAGCAAGTAAAATGCTACACACTTTCTCCAAAATATAGAGCAGATGCTCTGGCTTGGGATGGTGAAAGGAGCCATTCCCTTGTCTCCTCTGCCAACAAGCATCTTCACAGAGCCCCAGAGGAACACAGCCTTTGGAAGTCAGAGAGCTGGACGGTGGGGTGTGGGACACACCTCCCGGAGCCCAGGAACCAGAGGAGAACTGAATGAGGGGACTGGGGAAAGGTTTCAAAGGTCACTGATGCCCCAGCTGTAACAGTGAGTGCCCAGTCCTGCCCCACCCAGTCCTGTGGGTAACAGGGCAGCTCTGAAGGAGGTAGGGAGGCCAGTGCCATCTCTAGGGAAGGGGTATGAGCACTGCATAGAGAGATGCGTGGGGCTGGCTCTGAGGAGGTGCCCTGAGCCCCCGAAGCTGTCAGCCTAGAGTCTAGCACTAAGGAAATTAGGTGACACTATCAACGTGGACTTGAAAAAATAATTTTATCTATTTAATTGGCTGTGCTGGGTCTTCATTTCTGCGTGAGCTCTCTCTAGTTGTGGTGAGCAGGGGCTACTCTTTAGTTGTGGGGCACGGGCTGCTCACTGCGGGGGCTTCTCTGGTTGTGGCTCCCGGGCTCTAGAGTGCAGGATCGGTAGTTGTGGCACATGGGCTTAGTTTCTCCGGCTTGTGGGATCTCCCTGGACCAGGGATCGAGCCTGTGTCTCCTGCATCGGCAGGCAGATTCTTTTCCACCTGAGTCACCAAGGAAGCCCCCAATGTGGACTTTTAAATCAGCTTCCTTTGGACTTCCAAAGCTTCTCTTTTCTGTTTAGCTCATCTTGTACTGCTTCTTTCCCTTCCCTCCATGGCACTAGTGGGGAGGGGACAAGGCCCCTGAGCCCTCTCAGTGAATCCAGCTTTGGTCACCTTCCTCAAAAAGCAGTTCCTTTCTAAAGTACCCTAAAAGACCACTGCTGAACTAGCCTTGTTGTTCAGTCTCTATGTCGTGTCCGACTCTTTGAGGCCCCATGGGCTGCAGGATGCCAGGCTCCCCTGTTCTTCACTATCTCCTGCACTAGTAGCTATCTGGAAAACCTGTTCCTCATCTGAATTTAACTCAAGTGACATTTACTGGGCACCCACTTCATGCAAAGCCCTGCTGGTCACTTCAGATACTGAATCTTTCCTTGGAGTATACTACTGAGAAATGCAGGGCTGGGAGACAACTAGAGTCCCCAGGTGAGGAAAACTGGAGACTGGAGGAGCCCAGCTGCTCCTGGAAGCAAGGAGGGGAGAGGGCGCTCTGCCTCAGCTCCAAGCGGCCCACGCAGGTGCCGCTGCCGCTGGTTCCAGAGAAGCTGAGAGCAGCTCCTGGAGGCCCGAGCACCACGACTGCTCCTGCTGTGCGGGCGGGCAGCAGGGGGATTGGAGACCTCAGCCTCCAGCTGTGACCCTGTGGCTCTGGCGATACTTTGGGCATCAGGATAAAGGACCCTCATGCCCCCCCACTGCCTACACACAACTGGACCTTCGTTGGGCCATTTGCTTTTAAGCTGGGGATAGTGGCTATCTTGGTTACCTTTGTACCCCAGCATGAACCTGAACCCCAGGCCTCACATACAGTAGGTGCTCAGTAAATGAATACATGAGTGGATGGTAGACTTCTAAGAATACCTACCGGAGAGTGTACTTCCCTTGAGGCCACACAGCTAAAACCTGCTGCAGGGATGGAAGCAAAATAGAACTTCCTTCCTCAGAGCACCAGGCCTAACCCTTCCAAACTCCGGATCGAGAGAGCCCAAGGGGTCTGTTTCATTCTATGTGGGAATACCTGTGTCAGTATCTGGACCGGACTTGAGGGCTTGTCGGAGGAGGCGGGGCAGGAACCCTCCTTCACTAGGGCCACAGACAGTGCATAGTAGAGACTGGAGTCTGGAGCCGAACAGCCTGAGTTCTCCGACCTGGGCCAGCTGAGTGGACCCCCCCGGACTTTTCCGTGTATAATGGGGGTGATAATAGAACCTATCTGGCAAGGTTGTGATGGAGAGTAATGAATTATTATTTGAAACTAAAATGTATTTATGAATATATATGTATGTGGTTAAACTTATTTTAATGCTTCTGGGACTTCTCTCATGGTCCAGTGGCTAAGACTCCGTGCTTCCAATGGAGGGGGCCCGGGTTCAATCCCTGATTAGGGAACTAGATCCCACATGTTATAACTAAAAGATCTTTCACAGTGCAACTAACACCTGGTGTAGGAAAATTAAAAAAACATATATATATTATATATATATACTATACACACACACACACACACACACACACACTAAGTTGCTTCAGTGATGTCCAACTCTCTGCGACCCTATGGACTATAGCCTGCCAGGCTCCTCTGTCCATGGGATTCTCCAGGCAAGAATACTGGAGTGCGTTGCCATGCCCTCCACCAGAGGATCTTCCCAGCCCAGGGATCGAATCCACGTCTCTGATGTATTCGGCACTGGGAGGTGGTTCTTTACCACTAGTGCCAATTGGGAAGCCTATATGTGTGTGTGTGTATATATATATATATATATATATGTATAAAGAAATACTTCTGGATGCAACCTGTTCACAGAGGGCAGTGTCCAGCCTGGACCCTGTGTTCAGGGGCACCTCAGAGGAGGGTTGCAGGGTATGTACTGGGGCTTGGAAGGTGTACAGCACCTCTTGTTGCTTCTCAGGATCACAGTAGGAGAAACCTGCGAGAGGAGGTGGGGAGCAGTAAGCAGGTAAGCACCCGCTGGACTCCAACCGTGCTGCAGCTCCCTGGCCCCCAAGGTCCGTTTCAGCGATGCTCTGATGTCACTCCGGGCTCCCTCCTTGCTTGTCTCTAAAAGTCCAGGAGGCCCCTCTGTGGGAAAGGGGCAAGATTCCTCTCTCTTTCTGCTGATTCACAAACAGTAGCCCTAACCCTAACCCTGACCCTAACCTTCTGACTCCTCAAAGCAACTTGAATGGTTGCATCTCCCAATTCCTGACATGCCTTCCCTGCCCTAAAATTGGAAGACCCCTCTATCTGAAATGTCACAAGTCCCAGGAAAGGGCTGGAACCTCTGCTAACTGGGTGCCCCCAGGAAGGTCCACAGGGGCTTTCTGCTGCTCACAGGGTGTGGGCAGCACCACCATCCATGCCCATCAGGTGACACTCCCCACCTGGGTCTCTGATGACAGTCTCCTCTGGACGCAACTTCCCAAATCGAGTCACCAAACCTGTTTAAACACAGACGTGCACGATACAACAGAACCAGAATCTTAAAAGGGTGTAGCTGCACATAGAGGTGAGTCAAACTGTGTCAGGCGGTTCTCAACTGGCCCGCAGGAGGCAAGTGCCCAGCCATCGCGTGGGGAGGGCATGGCCCCTGCTCCAGCCCCCAGATGCAAGGGCATGGCCAGGCAGAGACAAGATCTGGGACCACAGGGTGCACTGACACCTAGCAGCATCTGCACCGATTGGAAAATCTCCCGTGGATGAGCAGGTCCATAACTCAGTGAAAAATAAGATCACTGACAAAAGAATGCAGGAAAGAATATGGCAGCTAAAAATAGACACAGAGATATCTAACACATATCAGAATATTCCATTCACCAATAACCCAAGACTACAAATTAAAACAGTGGGGTAGTGTTTCACTTATCTAATTTGAAAAGAATAAGAAAATACCCAGTACTGGAGGGTATACCAGAGGGAGGGAGGGGATAGACACGAAGCAGGGTGTACACGTTTATAGAAGAGACTTTTTGGAAGAAAATTCAGCAATATGTGTTCAAAGTCTTAAAAATTTGCATACGTTTCACTTAGTAATTTCATTTCTAAGAATCTGTCCTAAAGAAATAATAAAAGTCCTGCAGCGAAGTAAGAGAATCAACATCTTTATAAACTTGGTGTGCTCAGTCGTGTCAGACTCTTTGTGACCCCATGGACTGTAGCCCACCAGACTCCTCTGTCCATGGGATTTTCCAGGCAATAGTACTGGAGTGGGTTGCTATTTCCTTCTCCAATCCCTGACATGCTTTATATACTTCATATGATATACATTCTATATGTACTGTTTATATAAACGTTTAAATGCAAAGTTGTTATTCACAACATTGTTTACTCTAAAAAAATGGAAAATAACCCAAATAGGATATTGGTTAGGTTAATTATGGTTCACATATAAGATGGAATACTATGTATTCATTTCAAAAATATGTCTTCTGAAACTATTAATGACATAAGAAAATACAACACTTCACTGTTAAGTTGAAAGTGGAACGCTGAAGGCTACAGAAAAATACACCTATAAAATATGACCCTGATTCTGTCAAACGAAGACATCTGCATGTACAGATGCACATAAAGGGTCAGAAGGACATGCGACCACGCTTGGAATGTGAGAATTACCTCCGCTTTGTGCCTGTTGTGGTTTCCACATCTTCCACAATGATAGTGTATTTGTTTAGAATACAGAAAAGCTTCCAGCAGTAGGGCTTCCCTGATAGCTTGGTTGGTTAAAGAATCCGCCTGCAATGCAGGAGACTCTGGTACAATTCCTGGGTTGGGAAGATATGCTGAAAAAGGGATAGGCTACCCACTCCAGTATTCTTGGGCTTCCCTTGGGGCTCAGCTGGTAAAGAATCTGCCTGCAATGCAGGAGATCTGGGTTCGATCCCCGGGTTGGGAAGATCCCCTGGAGAAGGGAAAGGCTGTCCACTCCAGTATTCTGGCCTGGAGAATTCCATGGACTGTATAGTTCATGGGGTCGCAAAGAGTCAGACTGAGAGACTTTCACTTTTCAGTATCTAAAACAAGCAGCCCAAACTGGATTAAAACCTTTAGTGGTGTTATTCTCCCCCCACACAAGGGACACCAGAGGCCACGGGTGTGTCATATAGCCCTGGGCCCCCGTCACCAGTATCAAGGCCGCAAAACGAGAGAAACGTGGGGAAGGGGCGTGGGATGGAGAATGCTCGGCCTGCAAAGGCGGCTTGGCAGGAGGAATGTCAGGATAGCACTGATTCTTGGAGAAAACACTTCAGGTGCGGGAAGCCACAGAACCAGGGCCCCAGAGGCCAAAGAGAAGACGGAAGAGACCTGCCTGCTAAGGAAGCTGGGACACCATGGACCTCACTTAAGGCAGGGGTCTCCAGGCGGGGGTGGAGGAGGGGGGCGCAGTGTAGAGCACACTGCGGAGATGGGGAAGCTGTGTTCCTTTAGACTTTCCAGGCATATGCAGATGCTGGTGGGACTGATGAGACAGTCACACAGTGAAATCTACTACAGAGCTCACAATGGCCTGTGTGGCCTTCTGTCTTCCCCTCACACAGCCAGTCAGCTCCAACTACTTGGGCCCTGTAGACTCCTCCCCAGCACTAGACTTCCTGCTATTCCTCTGAAGGGCCAAGACTGCTCCCCTTGGCCTGAGACATTCTCCCCAGACATCTGCATAGCCCCTTCCCACTGTAGGTCTTCTGGGAAGAGAGGAAAAAGTCAGACTGAGTGTGAAATGGCAGCCCCGTTACCAGAACTGGGGAGTCAGAAGTGCATGCAGCCGGCTGGGAGAGGGACAGACAAATCACAGGTATTTGAGAGAAATGCTGGGTAGAGTTAGGGGCTATCTGATGGGGGAGAGCCACCAGATCCAGACAGTTTCTCTGTCTCAAGGCTTTGGGAATTGACCAGCTGTGGCAGAGGGCTAATACCAACAATTCTGAGAGGATCAGAGGCAATTTTCAGACCTGATATCCTGAAATGCCACAGAGTCTTGATCTGCAGTGCTTAGCTCTTACAACTGTGGGTGCTCTGCAGTTTAGAGGTGCTTTCCCATTCATTGCCTCATTTGATCCTGTCGGGCTACCAGAATAGGTTCAATGACCATTGTACAGATGAAATGACTAAGGCTCAGAAAAGTTAGATGACTTGCCTGAAAGCTCACAAGGTTGGGTGGTAGAACTGGCTGGATTTTGGCACAATTTTCTCCACACGCAAACCCAGGTGTTATGGTGAACCATTTAGATTGGATAAAGACATCACTGTCATAATGGTTTGCCTCCCATATTTTGACAAGAGCAGCTGGAATAAGGCTCCCTGCAGAGATGGACCCCGTGGGTGCGTGAGAGAGTGGTACAGAAGGGGGAGCCACGTGGCCCCACTGGACAAACAGTAAGGCAAGCCACCTATCCCAAAGGGCCTGGGGCCGTGGTGTTGTGTGTAACCAGCCAGCCCAGCAGGGCCCAGCCTGGCGTGGCCCTCCAGGACAGTTCCCAAAACTTTCCCCCTCTGCCACTCACCCCTGGCGAAGCAGTCAGTACATCTGAACTTGAACCCAGGCTCGGGCCATGGGGCAGCCCTCCTTCTTCACTGGGGGTCAAGGAGGAGCGGCAGCCTGAGGTAACCCACTGGGCCACCAGAACACCTATGGCCCCCAGTTCCCCGGGAGAGGCAAAGGCAGATTCTTACTCTTCAGGCCTCAGGGGTCCGCAGTGTCCAGAGTGCATGACTGCAGGATAAAGGCTGGTGAGGGCATTTCCTCTAGGGCTAGCCCTCCGGACTTGCATCTGGTCAGGCAGCTGCCTGCCACCATGGCTGCAGAGCCCAGGGAATTCGGCCAGTGAGACTCGTGAACGGCCTGTGCTGTTCATCACTTAGAACCACACGGCCACCTTGCAGGGGTGAAAGGCTGCCAGGAGGTCCCCTCGCGACGGAAGTGGTCCTCGTGGAGACTGCTGGGCCTCAGGAATGCACGCATGACAAACTGTGACCTGAAAACGCCGCAAGGCCCTGGATGTGACACTGTGATACAAGATGGCACCTGTGGGAAGTCTCTGTGTTCTTTCTCCCAACTGCCTGTTAATCTATGATGATCTCAAAATAAAGAGTTAAAGTGAAACACCATGGGTGCTCAGTGGCTACTGTCAGGGGACAATGAGTTCTAAGAAGCCACATTCCCACTGAGTTGAAGAAACGTCAGTTATTTGGTGCTCCCACTCAGGCTTGCTGGTTTTTCCCCCCACACAACTCACAGAGGTCACTTTTGATTTGGGGGTGTGGGGAGTTCTGGGGCTAAAAAGAGATGAGTGCTGGGCCAGGGTCACAGAATTAGCATTGGAGGTAATTAGATATGAAGGTTCATAAATAGACTGCCCAACAAGATGTGATGAAATCCCACAACTCATTCTGTGGGATTCCTGCAGAGAACCCCCATCCTCAGAGGAAGCCCTGGAAATCCTACGCCAAAGGACCCCACCTTGATCGGTACGGTCAGCCCAGACAGGGGCCATCGGGTTAGTCTTCCCAGAGAGCGAACCAGGGCACACACGCTGGCGACCAAGTGTGCACAGATTTGGAGGTCAGAGCCCACCCTCGGGTCTGGCCCCTCTGCCACCACTCAGGTTCTCCTCCTTGCCAGACCAAGCCGGGGGCGGGCGGGGGGGGGGGGAGGTGTAGCGCAGAGAAAGGGCGAAAGCCGATCCCAGGCAGCAGTAAGCCCGAGGCCCCCTCCTCCAGGACCCTGAACAACTGCTGCTCTTCATCTGCGGCAAGGTCCACCCCTGAGACCCTCGCAGACAAAAGCTTCTGCCGCGAAGGTGCCGCCCCCGCAACGGGCAGAAGCGCCAGATCCTATCAGCCAATTATCCAAAGCGCACAGCCACCCGCAAGTTCGGGCACGCTTGGGCCGGGGCGCGGGCAGCGGGAGGGGCCGCCGGTCCGGCGCGCCCGGGGAATCTGGGCCTGGGGCGCGTCGGGAGGCTGAAGGGCTGGTACGCAGGGCCGTGCTGGGGACCGGGGGTCCGGTCCGGGGATCGAGGACCCGCTGCCTGTCTCCCCCTCGTCGGTTCCGAGGCTCCTCCGCTGCGAAAGAGGCGGCGCAGCCAGGGCCCTCCCCCGGCCCGGGCCCCCAAGGCCCCTCCAGGGCCCCGAATCCGATCAGCCCCTGGGTCGCCCCGGAAACATCGCCCCTCCATCGCGCGGTGCGCCGGATCGCCGCCGGCTTGTGGAACAAAAGAGCCACTCTTGCGAAGGGTCCGGCGGCCGCGCGGCCCTCTGAGCGCCGGGGCTCGAGCCGAACCTTACCGGGCTGCTGGGCTTTGTGCGCGCGCAGGGGCGGGAAGGACTGAGGGACCCCGGCGCATCTCACGGACGCGCGCCGCGCTCCGAAGTTGTGGTCGGCGCCGGCCCCTCTCGCGCCGCCCAGTCCCCTTTGGGGTGCCCATTCATTCGTGGGGCGGGGAGGGGGGGCTGCGCAGACTGCCGGCCCCCGGCTCACCTTGCTCTTGACTTCCACCGCGCTGCAGTCGTAGAAGCCCAGGGTCTGAGACTTGTGGAAACTCCGGTTCATGGTTCCGGACCCGCTTAGCCTTGGCTTCGCCCTCGCTCTTCCCTATGGGGACTGCAGAAGGACCTTGGGTGCGCCACCCGCCGCCGTGGCCCCGGCCCCGGACCCTGCCCGCGCTCGCTCGGCCGCGGGGCAGCTCGAGTGCAGCGGCCCGAGCAGGGCTGGCCGCGCGCCTTGGGCACTCCAGGGGCCGCGCGCGGGAGGAGCGGGGTACGGCGGCGCGCGCCGCTCCAAGGACCCGCCCCCCGATACCCTAGAACCCACGTCCCGCCCAGAGCCCGGAGGATCCGCCACCAATCCCTGCCCAGCGCCCAGAATACCCGCCGCCAGTCCCCGCCCCGGGCCCAGAGCACCCGTCCCCCGAGGACCCGCCCGTAGCCCCGAGGACCCGCCCCACGAGCCCCAAGGGCCCACGTCCCGCTCGGCGCCCCGTAGACCCGCCGCTAATCCGGTTCCCCAAGGACCGGCCCGGCGCCGAGAAAACCCGGCTCACGTCCCGGGGACTGGCCCCACGAGCCTCAAGGCCCAGCCTCGCGCCTGAGGACCCACCCTCTCAGTCTGGAGGACACGCCCCCCGTCCCGAGGACTCACCCGACGCCCCACCCAGGGCTCGTCGGCCGGCCTCCGGAGGAGCCGCCGCCAGTCCCCGCCCCGAGCCCCGCCCACGGGCCCGCCCCCGAGGACGCCTCTCCCGGGTGGGTGCTCACTTCAGTCCACAAAATCAAGAGCCGGGGAGAGAAGCCCGGTTGACTCGCCCGGGTCGCCCCATTCCCACCGCGGCGCCCACACTTTTTCTCCCTTGCTCGCTTCCGCCAAGATTTTGTTAGCATCCTTCCGTCGTCCAGGAAAAGGGTCTGTTTTGGCTGATTTTTAACGTTGTCTTGGGTGATACCGGACTCACCGAGGCCTGACCCCCCTTGGGTCCATCTGTCCGTTAGAGCTGCCAGGTGGTAGATGGTTTGGGCAGAGGTTCTGCACGGAGGCAACATTCTAAGGCGTAGTCTAGCACAGGCCAAAGGTAAAGGGTTCGGAAGGGTCAGAAGCACCTATAGGCCTGTCTGATGAGAAGGAAGACTTCTGCCAGGGCTGGTAGACGCAAGAAACAGAAGAAAGACGCCGTCAGTTGTGAGCAACGTCATGGGTGTTTCCTATCTAGAGCGCTCTGGAAGCGGGGCTGCGGAAACCGAAATCCTCGCTCTTGAGGAATCTCTGATGAAGCCAAGAACACAGGACAAGTAGGTGCTTCCAGAGTGCTGTGAAAGCGTGCTACACAAACTTACAATCCTATTTAGTAGATTATATATCACTTTTTCTTAGTTGAATTAATTGGAGAAAAAGGAAGAAGAAATACAAACGTGCTAATTATACATACAGAGGGGTGTATTAGTTAAATTTATGGTTTTAAATGTAATCAAAAACAGTATTAGAACAAAAATAGAGCATCTCCAAATTTTCAGAACATTCTATGTATATATAGAGTGCGAAACTAATGCAAACATATTGTAAAATTCTTTAGAATTTAAAATTTTAAATTTAAAATTAAAAAATTCTTTAGAATTTATAAAATTCATTATAAAATTCTTTAGATAGGGACTTACCTGGTGGCCCAGTGGTTAAGAATTTACCGGGGACGGGGTTTCTATCCTTGGCCAGGCAGCCAAGGTCCCACATGCTGCCCAGCAGCTAAAGGGGAACGTGCAGCAGAAGGAGCTGCAGACTGCAGTGCAGAGCCCCTGCAGCCAGAAAGCAGTTCCACAGACAGAAAACACAATGTAAAATAAATAGGAACTGAGAGTATATATATCTGCATGCCTATAAACGTGAATGAGATAAAACACACCTGTTTTAAGACTTCCAGATTTGTTCATTAAGTAATACCCAGTCAAAAATGGTAAAGGAGATACAACTACAACAAAGTGACATAGAAAGGATGAAATTTAAAATATCAGTTGAAGAGAGAAAATGGGGTTCTTAATTTAAGATTATGTGGCTTTAGGGACAAAGGCATTACCCTATTTAATGGAAATGAGATACCACAGAGGAGAGGATTTTAGAAAAAAATAAATCGTATGGACAAAAAATTTTTTTTAAGGATAATGTTATTCCTTACTCCTGTTAAGTTTACTCAGTTGTTATAAACTCTTCACAAGACTTTGGAATCTCTTACATGATATTTAAGTAAAAGGCTCTATTTTTTGGAACACATACACACAATGAACCTTTATAATGAAAATGGTGGTATGCCAACATGAAGATCTAATATATGTAAATGCTGCATTGATCAGCATTCACAAAATAAAATGACAGGAAATAGAATGTGAAATTAACTACTGTACCTTTGTTAAAATGCACTGTGCCGTGCTAAATTGCTTCAGTCATGTCCGACTCTTTGCAACCCTATGGATTGTAGCCCTCCAGGCTTCTCTGTCCATGAGATTCTCCAGGCAAGAATACTGGAGTAGGTTGCCCAGTGCTCCTCCAGAGGATCTTCCCACTCCAGGGATCTAACTGCATCTCCATTGTCTCCTGCATTGTAGGCAGATTCTTTACCCACTGGGGCTTCCCTGGTAGCTCAGATAGTAAAGCATCCGCCTGCAATGCAGGAGACCCGGGTTCAAACCCTGGGTCGGGAAGATCCCCTGGAGAAGGAAATGGCAACCCACTCCAGTACTCTTGCCTGGAAAATTCCATGGACGGAGGAGCCTGGTAGGCTACAGTCCATGGGGTTGCAAAGAATTGGACACCACTGAGCAACTTCACTTTCTTTCTTTACCCACAGAGCCATCAGGGAAGCCCATAAATTCATTGTGAAATAAATCTGGAGAATTCAAACACAAAATAGAAAAAGTTAAAATCACTTATACTACTTAGCAATCAACTCTATTACCTTTTGGTATATTTTATCTTTATTTCTTTTTCTGCATATATAGCTGTGAAAAGAAGAGAAGCGAAAAGCAAAGGAGAAAAGGAAAGATATAAACATCTGAATGCAGAGTTCCAAAGAATAGCAAGAAGAGATAAGAAAGCCTTCTTCAGTGATCAATGCAAAGAAATAGAGGAAAACAACAGAATGGGAAAGACTAGACATCTCTTCAAGAAAATCAGAGATACCAAAGGAACATTTCATGCAAAGATGGGCTCGATAAAGGACAGAAATGGTATGGACCTAACAGAAGCAGAAGATATTAAGAAGAGATGGCAAGAATATACAGAAGAACTGTACAAAAAAGATCTTCATGACCCAGATAATCAGGATGGTGTGATCACTGACCTAGAGCCAGACATCCTGGAATGTGAAGTCAAGTGGGCCTTAGAAAGCATCACTATGAACAAAGCTAGTGGAGGTGATGGAATTCCAGTTGAGCTCTTCCAAATCCTGAAAGATGATGCTGTGAAAGTGCTGCACTCAATATGCTAGCAAATTTGGAAAACTCAGCAGTGGCCACAGGACTGGAAAAGGTCAGTTTTCATTCCAATCCCAAAGAAAGGCAATGCCAAAGAATGCTCAAACTACCGCACAATTGCACTCATCTCACACACTAGTAAAGTAATGCTCAAAATACTCCAAGCCAGGCTTCAGCAATATGTGAACTGTGAACTTCCTGATGTTCCAGCTGGTTTTAGAAAAGGCAGAGGAACCAGAGATCAAATTGCCAACATCTGCTGGATCATGGAAAAAGCAAGAGAGTTCCAGAAAAACACCTATTACTGCTTTATTGACTATGCCAAAGCCTTTGACTGTGTGGATCACAATAAACTGAAAATTCTGAAAGAGATGGGAATACCAGACCACCTTACCTGCCTCCTGAGAAATCTGTATGCAGGTCAGGAAGCAACAGTTAGAACTGGACATGGAACAACAGACTGGTTCCAAATAGGAAAAGGAGTACGTCAAGGCTGTATATTGTCACCCTGTTTATTCAACTTATATGCAGAGTACATCATGAGAAACGCTGGACTGGAAGAAACACAAGCTGGAATCAAGATTGCCGGGAGAAATATCAATAACCTCAGATATACAGATGACACCACCCTTATGGCAGAAAGTGAAGAGGAACTAAAAAGCCTCTTGATGAAAGTGAAAGAGGAGAGTGAAAAAGTTGGCTTAAAGCTCAACATTCAGAAAACGAAGATCATGGCCTCCGGTCCCATCACTTCATGGGAAATAGATGGGGAAACAGTGTAAACAGTGTTAGACTTTATTTTTTTGGGCTCCAAAATCACTGCAGATGGTGACTGCAGCCATGAAATTAAAAGATGCTTACTCCTTGGAAGGAAAGTTACGACCAACCTAGATAGCATATTCAAAAGCAGAGACGTTACTTTGCCAACAAAGGTCCATCTAGTCAAGGCTATGGTTTTTCCTGTGGTCATGTATGGATGTGAGAGTTGGACTGTGAAGAAGGTTGAGCACCGAAGAATTGATCTTTTGAACTGTGGTGTTGGAGAAGACTCCTGAGAGTCCCTTGGACTGCAAGGAGTCCAACCAGTCCATTCTGAAGGAGATCAGCCCTGGGATTTCTTTGGAAGGAATGACGCTAAAGCTGAAACTCCAGTACTTTGGCCACCTCATGCAAAGAGTTGACTCATTGGAAAAGACTCTGATGCTGGGAGGGATCGGGGGCAGAAGGAGAAGGGGACGACAGAGGATGAGATGGCTGGATGGCATCACTGACTTGATGGACATGAGTCTGAGTGAACTCCGGGAGTTGTTAATGGACAGGGAGGCCTGGCGTGCTGTGATTCATGGGGTCACAAAGAGTCGGACACGACTGAGCGACTGATCTGATCTGATTGATATATCTTAAAAATTTCGATCTTTTTTTTACCTCATGTTATATAAAAAGCATTTTCATTAAATGTTCTTAGAAAATATTGTTTTTAATATTTGAATACAGGTATAATTTTAATCATTTCATTATTGGATATTTAGAGTGTTTCCAGTGTTTAGATTTTATATAATCCTCTGTTTCTTGAATTTACTTATTTTTGATTTCATTACAATCAACTCCTAAAAATGAAAATACTAGGCCATAAAGCACAGATATCTCTAACCTCTTCAATACAGATTGCAAAATTGCAGTACTTAAAATTTAATTTTTATTTCCTTTTAATAAATATGCTGTTGGATGCCAGGGACTATGATCAGAGAGGCAGCGATTTACAGTCCCTGCTCTTAAGAGAAACAGCAGGCTGGCCAGAACTTGAGTTCCAGAACAAGTGAAGTAAGCAGGCAGACAGAAGAAATGCTGAGAGATGTCCGCAGAGTCAAGAGGAGACTATTCCAGGCAGCACACTGAGCATGAGCGTTGTTCTGACAGCTAGAAAAGGATCAACCTGTCATCTACACGAAGTCTCATACATTCCAGGTAGAACCAGGAAATGTCAAAGATGCACACTGGGCAAGCAGCAGCGCAAACTGTATGGAGAAGCGCTGGCTTTCTCTCAGAGGGACATTTCCTAAGCTGAATGCAGGTTTTCGGCCCCAAGGACAGTTGCAGGTTGCTGCTGCTGCTTGTCCCCCGGGGGTAGGAGCAGCTCTGGGCGTGCTCACGGGGTGCTCCCGCCCAAACGTTCTAAGAAAGAGGGAAACAGGCTGAGGGCAGATGAGCAGCTCCCTGGATGGGGGAAAGAGGAGGCTGAGGCCACAGGACTTGGTGGAGCAGCGGTCACCTCTGCCACGCTGGTGGCCTGCGGTCAGAGCCCCGTCACGTGTCTGCTCGGCGCCGTCCGTGACCCCCAGGCCTGCTGCAGCCTTTCCTACCCATCTCTCCTCTCCTCTGTTGCAGTCCCTTGTCGGTTGGTGCGATCAGCAGGAGGAAAGGCTGGGAACACTGGGTGGTTGTGCGTGGAGGCTGAGCGTCCAGCTGAGACTTGAATAAGGTCCTTGAGGGCTTCAAGCCTGTGGGTGGGTTCAGTGTAGACAATCAACTTGCCTAGCAAAGTCTTTCAATGGGAAAATCTCTTCAAAGTCCAGAAGCTTGATTGAAAACCTCCCTGTGCATCCTGACCTGACTGGCATCATGGGGTCATGGAGCCTTGGGAGGCCTCACTGGGAGGCTCTCTGCGGCTGGCAGACGCAAGGTACACGCTTGCCCCACAATCCCGACATAAGATGCGGTTCTGTTAGTCATCACTGAGCTGGCTGCCTCAGTGAGGTGTCCAGAGCTGTGAGTGCAGTTAAATGAGAAGGCCCTCTGCAGAGGGCTGGGAGCGTGGGGAGGCCTTTTACTTCAGTCATGCGTCCTGCAGGTACCCATGAGGGCCCTGGGTCTGGGCAAGCTTGGACTGTCCTCTCAGCTGAGCCTTGGGCTTCTCTATTTGTGAGGTGGGCACCACGGCTCTTCCCTCACCCACTTCCTGGCCGTATCCTGGCAGCAAAAGGACACCACGTGGCCCCACTTTGAAGTCTTTAAAGAGGTCTGTCAGTCAGAGTGGCTGCCCCTTCCCTGAGCCACGGCTGGGTCTCGTGGAGAGGGTGTCGGGAGTCTGCAAGGAAGGCGCAGCTGCAGAGGTGCACACTCCCCATGTGTACACGGCTACAGACTAGTTACAGACAGAGACCAAGGAGGAAAACGGGCAGGTGTAGGGGTGCAGTCCTCCTCATGTCTATGGCTTCAAATAGTCCATCCAAAATTGGTACTCACCCCCCAGTATCGAGGGAAACATGCCACAGACCCAGGGAAATATTTTCCCCAAGTCCTGGGTATGCCCTCACAGTCATCAGTATCCAAAATGGAAGTAGCAGTAGACTTAAAATCCTAACCTCTAGGGACTTCTCTGGTGGTCCTGTGGCTAAGACTCCACACTCCCAAAGCAGGGGACCCAGCTGTGATCCCTAGTCAGGGAACTAGATCCCACAGGCTGCAACCCAGAGATAGTATCCTGCAACTAAAGGTCCTGCACGCTGCATCCAAGAACCAGTGCAGCCAAATAAATAAATGGAAAAAAAAGGATATCTTAAAAAAAAAACCCAAAACTTCTAGGTATTTGAAGACCAAAGGTGTTTCATCAGAATGAAAAGGGATTTAATAATGAAAACACAGAGATAAATTGTTTTTAAGACCCTGATAACAGAGAGGAGAAATGTCAACCTCACATGAGTTACTGAATCAGCAGTTAGGATTTTTGGATGCCAACTGCGGTGGAGAAGAGACTCCAGTCCCACCCCCGACTCCAGAGTGCCTGGTGAGTCCTGCCTGTGGGCGCCCTGGGCTGCCCAGAGCAGGGGGGCAAGTGCGGGGCTCCAGAGCAGAACCATGTGGCCCTCCCTGCCGGGACACTCAGTGCCCAGGACAGCCCTACACAGAGCAGTTCAGTCCAGAAAGTCAGCAGCGCCGAGGGGGAGAAGCCTAGGCATGTGGTAATGCCAGCCTGCAGAGAAGGAGGACAGCCCATCCCTCTCTCTGCCCACGAGTCAGGGACGAGCCTCTCCTGTAGCTTAAGACTTAAGGACTTTTTGTTGTCCAGTGTTTGTGAATGACCTGGTGGCCTGGCCTCAGGAGTTGGAAATCGAGGGCCTGGTTAACTCCCCAATTCCCTGCCCTCCCCTCTGCTGTGGAGCAGGGTCTGAAAAGTCAGGGGGTGCTGCTGGGCTTGGTGCTAGCAGGCTTGGTCTTGGTCTCACTGGTAATACACAATGTGGAATTTGGGGTAGAAAGAGACAGACTGGGCCAGTTAGTAGTGAGGTCGTGGCTGCTCTGTGGAGCACCCTTTAGTCACATGGCTCTGGGGTCAGCTGATAAACAGAGGTCTGACGAGGACACAGATGCACACCAAGTCTGCAGCCCAGGCCCTTCAGAGTGTGCCCCTTCAGACGGATCTCCCAGCCAGACACCCCCACCTCGACCCTCAGAGTGTTGCCAGCTCTGCCCTGGACATCTAGGGGTAGTGTGGGATGTGATGTCCATCCCAGACTAAAGTCCAGGTTAGAGAGGTCAGTAAGCCTGAGGCAGAGAGGTCATGGATCCACAGGTTAGTGGCGAGTATCTCTTGGGATGGAATCACAGGGAGTTTTGACTTCCTCTCCATTATTTTCTGCATTGTAAAAACATCTGCATGAGTATACATTTCTGTAATCAAGACCTTCTTAGAGTGGAAGCTTAGTGGGGGAGCTTTGCAAAAGGATCTTGCCCGACTTTTGACCCCCTGTGTGAAGCTGGGGCCTGGCCAGCAGTGCTGACCTTCTGAAACAACTTAAAACCTGTGGACAGGGCATGCTCCTTTCTGGGAGACTTGAGTTCTGTGGTTCTCAGCTTCCTCAAATCACTGCGGACTGTGACTGCAGCCATCAAATCAGAAGATGATTGCTTCTTGGCAGGAAGGCGATGACAGACCTAGACAGTGTGTTGAAAAGTAGAGACATCACTCTGCCGCCAAAGGTTCATGTAGTCAAGGCTCCGGTCTTCCCAGTGGTCATGTGTGGGTGTGAGAGCTGGACCGAAAAGAAGGCAGAACACCAAGAATTGATGCTTTTGAACCGTGCTTCGAAGAAGGCTGGAGAAGATTCCTGAAAGTCCCCTGGATAGCAAGGAGAGCAAACAAGTCAATCTTAAGGGAGATCAGCACTGGATATTCCCTGGAAGGACTGATGCTGAAGGTGAAGCTCCAGGATTTTGGTCCTCTGATGCGAACAGTTGACTCACTAGAGAAGTCGCTGATGCTGGGAAAGATTGAGGGCAGGAGAAGAGGACGGCAGAGGATGAGATGGCTGGACAGCATCACGGATGCAATGAACATGAACTTGGACAAATTCCGGGAGGTGGTGAGGGACAGGGAGGCCTGGCGTGCTGCAGTCTATGGGGTCACAAAGAGTCAGACACGACTGAGCATCTGAACGACAACAACAGTGTTCCACAAATGTCTACAAGTGCCCTTGGAGAATGCCACTCTGGGCACAGACATGTGCTAGAGAGGGGTGATGCTGCTGTTGCCCATCACAGTTCAATCTCAAAAACAGCTCTTTGTTTTATGCTTTCCTTCGCCCCTGTGGATGTTGCTCTTTGTTTTCTGCTTTCCTTCGCCTCTGTGGATGTTGGCTGGCACTTGGTCTTGGCCCACGGGGCACGTCATCTTCAGTGTGTTGACTGCAGAGCCAGCGCACTGCTGTGGACTTATGCTCGAGTGGAGGACGGGGCTGTGAGGGGGTATCGCTGCCCCTCCTTCCCAGGCCCACTTCCTCTTGTCCAGTCCCCAGGTCTGCCTCTGCTTTTCCAGTGAAACCAGCTGCTTCCTGTCTGCTGGGACCTGGGCTCTCCCGTCTGTCTTCAGGTTTCCGTGTGCTCATAGCTGGGTAGAAACCTGCCTGGGGTTGTTTTTCAGGCAAACTTGAAGTAACTTGCCCACATAGATTAGTTAAGAGCCTGTAAGTCTTGAGGGGATTTGTGGAAAGGACCTAGCAGAGTCTCCAAGAACGCGAGGAGGCAGTGGCTGGAGCCAGGTGAGCCACAGGTTAAGGACGTCTGGGTCTCATTGTGTGCGAGGGTGGCTACGTTCCCGCACTGCCCTGCCTCAGGCCCTCATCCGTGAAGCGGAGGTAGTGATGAAAACTCCCCACATGAGGTTGTCATGAAGATTAATGTGTGACCCCACAGGACACACAGAGCAGCCCCTCACGCCAGGAAACACCTATGTGTGAGCCACTGTTATAGCCTGATGGCTTCCCTTTTCTCCACCAGCTCCTTCTCTGGTGGAAAGCAAGGAGGGGCATATTAGGGGGAGAGAAGACCAGAAGAGAGGAGCAGAGAGGTCCAGGGAGCAAGGGCTTCTGTTTGCTAGTGAATGGGTGGGCGTGGGGTCCAAACTCAGGGCTCTATACGTCTTCAGGAATCTTCAAACCCAGCTTCTGGAGGGAGCAGAGCATTTACCAACCTCAAGTAGGTCTGGACAGAGCAGAAAGACACCAAGTCTCTGCTGCTACAATCCCAGCTATAAAGGCCCTAGGCAATACTTTACCCTCCTGAGTCCCTGAGAAGTTGCGAGGTGCTGGTGCAAGGGCACAAATTTCAGTGATGCCAGATGAATAAGTCCTGGAGGTTGGCTGTTAAATATGGCTCCTGTACTTCACAATACTGCACTGTGTACTTAAAATTTACGATAGGATGGATCCTATCTTAAGTATTCTTACCGTACACATAAATGATGATGATACTGATAATTATAAATAAATGTTTACGGTGTAGACTGTGGTCATGGCTTTGTGGATGTAACCTATTTCCAAACTCAGCTTTCTGTATGTCAATCATACCTTCATAAAGCGGGTTTATAGAAAATAGAAAGAATAGGGGACAATACAGCCACTCACAGTAAATATGCAGGTAAATGTAGTCATGGTTCAACCTTAGCTCGGGGCTGACAGTCGGTCCCACAGGCACTTAGCTGGTGGTTTCTGGGGTCAACTGCTCCCCCCGTCTCAGCACAAGGGCTGGCCCGTGTGGAGACCAGCTCCAGGTGGTGCCCCTGACAGAAGGTGGGCCGGTCACGGACCCTTGGTTTCGGTGACTTGCTTTTGCCTCCCACACACACCCTCTCACTGTTCTGGTCCCTAACCCTGAACTCCTGGAAGAAGCTGGGTTTGAAGATTCCTGAAGACACTTTGCAGCAGCAGACCTGTTTTGTCATCTCCCTTGTGTCTGGAGATGAAGGTGGGAAGACAGGACTCTGAGAAAACAATCCTAAACACCAGGCGAGCTCACCCTCAGGTGCCTCAGACTTCAAAGAAGTGGCAAACTAAGCAGCTCATTTTATACACGGCCCTCTTTAACACATCTATGCACATAAAATGAAACTGTACCAAAATCAACGTTATAACTGAATGCTTGCTTTGCAAAAGACACTTTAGTGTAAAAGTCCCTAAGAAAATGTGTTTTGTAAAGGACCAGCAATGCGTGAAAGTGCAAATGCAAAGTATGATTCACGGGTAAAGAGCTGTTTCCTAGGAACTCAAGGTGAAATGAGTGGACTGTGCGATTTGGACTCCAGCTGCATCTCGTGACCGCCCATGTAAGTGTGTTGGCAGGACCTCGAAGGGCTGGCTGGTGGGCTTCAACTGGGAGGATGGTGGGCATCCCTGGTGCTCTGGGCTCACCAAGACCTGAGGTGGGTGAGGAGGGAGTTGGGTGGAGGTGGGTGAAGACACGGTTTTGCCCAGAGCTGTCTGGAGAGGTGGCCTGTGTCTGGGGAAACAGAAGGCCAGAGCAGGCCTGGGTGACCCAAGGTGCTGGCTGATTGTCTGGAGCTAGGCCAACCGTCATCTCTTCCTGGTGCTTGGTCAGGTCCTCAGCATCCCCTGCTGGTTGTTTCCTGGTCACACTGACCCCTGTGCTGTTCAAGGAAACCTTTGTGTCCACCTCCTGGAGCCTCTACAGATCCACCCGGTCTGGCCGGCCCTGCACACCACCTTGGCCCTCCTGTTGTCTGAGTTGTTCCCCTGAATGTCTCCTCTCGTAGCACGTGCCACACCACATTGTCATTTTCTGTTTCTCTGTCTGTCCTTTCCACTGGATGTGAATTTCCATTGGGTGTGCTGGCTGGCTGACCACAGCTGCCTGGATCCTGGACCGGCAGTCCTAGAACAGGATGTGCAGGGCAAACCTTTCTCTCTACGTGCCCCCAGCCTCGGTGGGTGCAGGGCCTGGGACAAGGCAGGACCTGGGATTTCTGGGTCCTTCCGGGGCAAGTTGTTGTATGCAAGTGGATTCTGCATGACAACATCGTCTAACCACGTAACATGGCATTTAGTCTTGTATAATCACTGTTTGCAAATAGGAATACCCATCAGTGTTTGAATTCCCAAGGGATTTGCGAAATAACTGGCTAATTCCCAGTGAAAAATCATCCTTTTGTCTTCAACTACAAACTGGTTCTAATGGTTATTATGTAAAATTAAAGGGTGAAAGACAGACACAGCAGAACCACCCCAAGAACAGCAGTTCCAGGGAGTTCCCTTGTGGTTTTTCCCCGGCTTCCCCTGCAAGGAGGCACCAGTGTAGTCAGGGAACTAAGATCCCGAAAACCATACCGTGACATCAATAAATAAGCAAATATAGATAAAACCAGAAAAACAGCTTTCTAAAAGAAGAAGAAGAAAAGAAAAGCAGTTCAGGACACAAATCAGAGTTGGTAAATCGAACTGATGTGGAGTGTAGGCCTGAACTGCCTCTGTTCCCACAGTAGCTCCTCATGAGACCATGTAGCCTGGGGGCTGCAGTGAGCACTCCTAGCTCCACGTGTTGTGGGCTCTTAGGGGAGCATGAGCCTGAATCCCCCTCGATAGAAGAGGCTCCTTGGGCCAGCCCTGCAGCTGAGCTCCAGCGAGCGACCGAGGGTTAGGCCTGTCCAAGGTGATGCGTGAGGGGAGACTGCACCCCAATGCAGTCATCCCTGCAGCCGAGGGAAACAGAAGCAATCTTTCCCTATACTTAAAGTGTTTTTTGTAGATAAATTATGTTCTGAGATATAACTGCAAGTTATTGTTTAAAAGAGCCATCTCTGCCAACAATTTCTTAAATGTATTTATTAAATAGTCACTGGTCACCAAGACTTAAATCCATAAAGGTGGGGGTTAGGAGAAAATCAAGTGGGTGACTCTTTTATGATTGCATATCTGTTACAGATATATATATGTATATATATCAGATATATACATATATATATATATATATATTTCCTAAGAAAACATCTCTAAGATATGTTTTGTCTGGATAATAGGAAAGCATTACTGTAATATTTGACTCAGTTTGTGGTTATATTTACAGGGCATCCTAAATTATTTTCTGGAGAAGAAGAAATGAATTTATTTTAGGATTTCCTTTGCTGTGCAAATGCTGTTAAGATTAATTAGGCACAATTTGTTTATTCTTGTTTTGTTTTTGATTATTGTAAGAAGTAGATCCCAAAAGAACTTGCTGTGATTTACATCTCCCTATATTTTCCTCAGGAGTTTTATAGTACCCATCCTTAGGTTTAGATCTTTAAACTGTTGGGAGTTTAATTTTGTGTGTGGTGTTAGGGAGTATTCTAATTTCACTGGCCTTTTCATTGTTTGAGAAAGCTCCACTCTGTCCTCCAGAGTGGCTGTTCGCAATTTGCATTGCCAGCATCAGTGTGGGAGGGTTCCTTTTTCTCCATACTGTCTCCAGTATTTATCCTTTGTAGGGTTTCTGCCAATGGCCATTCTGACCACTCTATGGTGATACCTCAGTGTAGTTTTGGTTTGCATTTCTCTAATATTTAGCAATGCTGACATCTTTCTTTTCATGTGATTTTTTAAAAGGGTGTGAGTGAAACATGTCTCTTGAAATTGGCTTCTTGAACTTCTGCTGTGTATTGGGTTTTTTAAAATTAATGACCATGCCTATGACATTTCTTGAAGGCAGGTGAGTTTTACGTACAGCCCCGCAGGCCGTGTGAACATTAAATGCCCATCAACGCACCTTTTAAGTGCTTCCCTGGTGGTTCAGATGGCAAAGAATCTGCCTGCAATGCAGGAGACCTGGGTTCGATTCCCAGGTCTGGAAGATCCCCTGGAGAAGGGAATGTATACCCACTCCAGTATTCTTGCCTGAGAAATTCCATGGACACAGGAGCCTGGCAGTCTACAATCAATGGGGTTGCAAAGACTCAGACACGACTGAGCCACAAACACACCTTAAAAACTTGCTGTTACAGTGAATGGCTACAAGATGGCAGCATTTCTTCATGCCCCTATTTTTTTTTTCTTTGGTAATTTCATTTTTATTGTTGTTCAGTTGCTAAGTTGCATCTATTCTTTGCAACTCACGGACTGCAGCACACCAGGCTTCTCTGTTCTTCACTAAATCCAAGAGTTTGCACAGACTCATGTCCATTGAGTTGGTGATGTCATCCAACCATCTTGCCCCCTTCTCTTCCTACCTCAATCTGCCCCAGCATCAGGGTCTTTTTCAATGAGTCAGCTCTTCAAATCTGATGCCAAAGTATTGGAGCTTCGGCTTCAGCATCAGTCCTTCCAATGAATATTCAGGGTTGATTTCCTTTAGGATTGACTGGTTTGATCTCTTTGCTGTCCAGTTCTGTTCAGTTCAGTCACTCAGATGTGTCTGATTCTTTGCAACGCTGCAGACTGTAGCACGCTAGGCTTTTTTGTCCACCACCAACTCCCAGAGCTTGCTCAAACTCATGTCCATCGAGTTTGCAATGCCATCCAACCATCTTATCCTCTGTCATCCCCTTCTCCTCCTGAAGAGGAAAAGTTAAAATTTTACCTCCTTCTGCCTCTGTAACTCACCTTGCCACTTGCAAAGTCTGGATCACGTAGTCTCAGAAAGTGGGGACTTGTAATACTAGGAACTGGAGTTTATCGTACACATCCTTTCCTGCTCTTTGCAATCACCCAGCCCCTGCCAATCTGTTTCATCATGCCTGTCCAGGTCAGGCATCCCCCTCCCCATCTTGACCACTGTTCCCATGCGCGCGAAACCCCTTAGTTTAAACCAGCCTATTAACGGCTAGTGTTGCCCACTACAGTCGGTCTATTAAAACTCTGCAATCCCTTTGTTCCGGGCTCAGAGCTTGGAGTGTTAACTCCTCTGGGCCCGCTGGCATAATAAATCTGAGTTCTCCAACTCTCCAAGTGTGGTGCTTGGTTTCTTGAGTACTGGTTTCTGCAACATTTCTGAAGGCCCCAGCCAGATTCCAACCCCGCTAGGCCCTTGAGGCGCCAGACTGGTGGCTCGGCCGGGCTGGAGTGAAGGAACCCTGAGACGAAGGAGGAGGCGCGCCACCTGACGGTATTCCGGGCTCTCTTTTGGACCTGCGTTCCGACTCTCCAGACGGCCGAGCCCCAACTGTACTCACTGGAGGGACGGACCAACTCACCAGGAATGGCCACAGGATAAGGTAAGGCCCAAGGCCAATCCCTAGGCAGGAACCTACCCCAGTGGGTGGAAGAGGAGACTGATCACCTCCTTGGGCTCCCAGGAAGGGAGCATCAGATAGGGAGACCTGGGGACTCAGGGTAAGGAAAGCATTGTGATAGCCTCTGATGATTGTGAGTGCGTGATGGCTGATGGAACAGAGTGAGAGAAATTTTTCTTTTTGGAAACTGCAAAACCAATTCTTTTTGCATATGTAATTAAAAACAATGAGCTTGTAAAAAGACCTGCTCAGGGGAAAGCTTGAAGTTAACCCTTTCCATGTCCTTGAAATATACAGCCAGCTTTGCCTGAGACCTCAGCCTTGGGCAAATTAAAACTTCAAGTGAAGAAAAAAAGGGGTCAAAGATATATTTTATTTTATTTTTGCAAAATTCAGCAAACATTTTAATTTATACATGAGAAAAGGAAGTGTTCAAAAGGGTATGCATTTCAAGTTATTGCAGGTTATTTGTGAGAGAATTTCTGCAGGTAAAACATGTTTAAATTTAACCAACAGTAGCGTGTCAGTGTTGGAGAAGGCAACGGCACCCCACTCCAGTACTCTTGCCTGGAAAATCCCATGGATGGAGGAGTCTGATAGGCTGCAGTCCATGGGGTCGCTAAGAGTTGGACATGACTGAGCGACTTCACTTTGACTTTTCACTTTCATGCTTTGGAGAAGGAAATGGCAACCCACTCCAGTGTTCTTGCCTGGAGAATCCCAGGGACGGGGGAGCCTGGTGGGCTGCCGTCTATGGGGTCGCACAGAGTCGGACACAACTGAAGGGACTTAGCAGCAGCAGCAGCAGCAGCGTGTCAGTGTATTTAAAATCATGACAAAAATCTCTCTGGTCATGTTGCCCACGACAAATTACTACGATGTTGTATGTTTTAGGGCAAGATGTCAATACAGCATAAATCCTGTGGCATTTTGGTTTTCTTCTAGAGATTAAAGCTGTTTCCCCCCCGCCCCGCCCCCCCCCCCCCGGCCTTGGGATAAATGCAGCAGCAAAACACAAACCAGTTGATCAAAAAAAACCATTTCTGCCATAAGTCCAGTAATTTTCAGGGCACATCAACCGATAGTAGTTTTACCATTCCCAGTTCTTTTAAGGGTTACATCTCTGCACTGTTGCCTTAAGTATGTCTGTAAAAGCTTGTTCTCTGTTAAGCCAGTTTACTGACTATAGCCTGGTTGAGAGAATTTAGTTGGTTGGTCCATTTATCTAGTGCAATATATCAGGCACCACCCCTCTTGTGATGATCCAGTTCAAGGAGTTGGTTGACTTGATCAATTCGGCCATGTATAGTGTTATCCAATATGCACTGCACCAGCAAGCTCTCCACATCAGCTACATCTGTGTTTAACTCCTTAGAAATAAAAGGAATATGTATTCTTGTGTAAAGCTTAATTAATTTTATAAGCACTTGTGTTCTGATGTTTCGCAAAAGCTCTTCATTGTGTTCCCTTATGAAGGAATCATCCATGATGTTGCTGTGATTTGTTTTTAGAATCTTTTCAAATTCAATGATGTCATTATTCTGATAGGCACTTACTAAATTCGTCATTGCTAGAATTTCTTAGAATGGACTGGTTGGATGTCCTTGCAGTCCAAGGGACTCTCAAGAGTCTTCTCCAGTACCACAGTTCAAAAGCATCAATTCTTTGGTGCTCAGCCTTCTTCACA
Organism: Bos grunniens; assembly: GCF_055505025.1. Classification (NCBI taxonomy): domain Eukaryota; kingdom Metazoa; phylum Chordata; class Mammalia; order Artiodactyla; family Bovidae; genus Bos; species Bos grunniens. The sequence goes on along the minus strand of NC_141188.1, from coordinate 1,903,627 downwards.
GTCCAACTCTCACATCCATATATGACCACTGGAAAAACCATAGCCTTGACTAGACGGACCTTTGCTGGGACCCAAAGGTATATTTTAAATCTCAAGCAGAAAACTATAAGATCTCAGTCAGTCAGTCTGTCTGGATTTATGTATGTCTCACTATATATCTTTTTTTCTGATAATATTGTTGAAGTTGTAAATGAGTTCTAATTTAATTGGCCTAAAGAAAAGTAAGCCCTTACAAATCAAACAATTCTAAATACAAGAAAAACTAGCCTAAATAAATTTCAGATTCAAGTGAACTGGGAAATATTCAATGTTAAATATCTAGTATTAATGTTTGGTAATCTAATAAGAAAGTAGGATGTATGTTTTTAATAAAGAAAATACAAAAAAATAAAATTACATTTTATAAAGGGAAAAGAAAGTAGGTTTGATTTACAGGTAGTTGTTACAGAAAGTAATTAAAAGGTTTGTGGAAGGTGGACCCTGAAAAAATTTTGTGCATGGTTAGGACTGACTAAATTTAAAATAAATTTAATTAAGTTTACCTAAATGAGTTTCAAGTAAGCTGGTGGAAAAACTTAAATTTGGCCTTTCTCTCTGTTAAGAGGACATACTTTCTTCAGGTGTTGAACTGCTTTTAATATTAGATTTAATTTTTTTTTTTACCTCTTAATTGACCTGTTTTATATTTACCTTTGAAATTTTTTGTTAACTTTGGCTGAGTAAATAACTATTATTTCGTGGTAACTTATATGATCCCACCTGACTATTATAAACCCTTTTGATATTTATCAACAAAACTTCCTAAATAACTTGATTTCTAGCTAACTTTGGGATGCTTCAGAGGGCCCCTGAGACATCCTAAAGAGCTATTAAGCTACCTGGGTTCATTGGACATGTTAAATTACATGGGAATTATTGTTGAAGGGGTGATAAATCTTTTCAGGTTATACTGTATGGTTGATGTTACTAATATAGATATCCTAAAATTATGTGAAATTCATATAGATCTGATATGCCCTGATAACATATGGTCAATTATAATTCTAGTTATCACATTAAAGTGTTATGAACAGGTTTCTTTGTCAATTGCAATAGAATCAGATTTTAAACATACCTTCTACAGTTTTACTCTCATGTTTTTAGAAGAATATTGCTAGTTCTTCAAGATTTATGGAAAAGACTTTCTAAGATTAAACAGATAAACAAATTTTGTTATTAACAGTAAGCTGGTACCAGATTGGAATTTGGTCTTCTCTCTGTTTAGAGAACAAAGTTTTCTTAAAATGCAGCTTTTGATAACAGATTATGAATTTCTTTGCCTTTAAGTGATTTATATTTGTTTTTAAAATCTTTTTGTTACTTTGGTAAAGTAAATAAACATTTAAGATTATGGTATTTGTGGACACAGCTCATTCTGCTTCTGCAAAAAATAACCCCTCATGGTTAGACTTTTACTATCTTGATATCCTTAAAACATGGCGATAGTCTGCTCTTAAATCAGCAAATTAAAAATGGATAAACAACAACTGAAAATCAAAGAGCCAGGGCTATGGGAAATCCAAGATGGCCCCTTGGCTTTTCCCAGTTCCCTGACAGACCTTATTTTTATTTGATGGGTTAAAGCCTTACCTGGCTACACTGTTAATGCCCTCACAATGAGTTCTCCAAAAAAAAAAAAAGAAAAGAAAAAATTATGTGTCACTAAGTATTAAGTTCTAGTTTTGTTAATTAAGGTCTGTGTTTACTAAGACTCACTTCTGAGATAGTTCCTTGTTAGGTTATATTGCTAAAAGTTTTAATTAAATTATTAAAAAGGACACTCTAAGATTGTTTCCAAAGCTTATCTCAGTAACCAGTCTTTGGATAAAGGTCAGATGCTCTATGATGTACAACCAGGAGAGTAACACTTGGCTATAATCATTTGTAGAAAAAGAGGAAAACAACAGAATGGGAAAGACTAGAGATCTCTTCAAGAAAATTAGAGATACCAAGGGAACATTTCATGCAAAGATGGGCTCGATAAAGAACAGAAATGGTATGGACCTAACAGAAGCAGAAGATATTAAGAAGAGGTGGCAAGAATATACAGAAGAACTGTACAAAAAAGATCTTCAGGACCAAGATAATCACGATGGTGTGATCACTGACCTAGAGCCAGACATCCTGGAATGTGAAGTCAAGTGGGTCTTAGAAAGCATCACTATGAACAAAGCTAGTGGAGGTGATAGAATTCCAGTTGAGCTATTTCAAATCCTGAAAGATGATGCTGTGAAAGTGCTGCATGCAATATGCCAGCAAATTTGGAAAACTCAGCAGTGGCCACAGGACTGGAAAAGGTCAGTTTTCATTCCAATCCCAAAGAAAGGCAATGCCAAAGAATGCTCAAACTACCGCACAATTGCACTCATCTCACACGCTAGTAAAGTAATGCTCAAAATTCTCCAAGCCAGGCTTCAGCAATACATACACTGTGAACTTCCAGATGTTCAAGCTGTAAACCAGAGATCAAATTGCCAACATCCGCTGGATCTTGGAAAAAGCAAGAGAGTTCCAGAAAAACATCTATTTGTGCTTTATTGACTATGCCAAAGCCTTTGACTGTGTGGATCACAATAAACTGTGGAAAATTCTGAAAGAGATGGGAATATCAGACCACCTGACCTGCCTCTTGAGAAACCTGTATGCAGGTCAGGAAGCAACAGTTAGAACTGGACATGGAACAACAGACTGGTTCCAAATAGGACAAGGAGTATGTCAAGGCTGTTTATTGTCACCCTGCTTATTCAACGTATATGCAGAGTACATCATGAGAAACGCTGGACTGGAAGAAACACAAGCTGGAATCAAGATTGCCAGGAGAAATATCAATAACTTCAGATATGCAGATGACACCACCTTTATGGCAGAAAGTGAAGAGGAACTAAAAAGCCTCTTGATGAAAGTGAAAGAGGAGAGTGAAAAAGTTGGCTTAAAGCTCAACATTCAGAAAACGAAGATCATGGCACCTGGTCCCATCAATTCATGGGAAATAGATGGGGAAACAGTGGAAACAGTGTCAGACTTTATTTTTTTGGGCTCCAAAATCACTGCAGATGGTGACTGCAGCCATGAAATTAAAAGACGCTTACTCCTTGGAAGGAAAGTTATGACCAACCTAGATAGCATATTGAAAAGCAGAGACATTACTTTGCCAACAAAGGTCCATCTAGTCAAGGTTATGGTTTTTCCAGTGATCATGTATGGCTGTGAGAGTTGAACTGTGAAGAAAGCTGAGCGCCGAAGAATTGATGCTTTTGAACTGTGGTGTTGGAGAAGACTCTTGAGAGTCCCTTGGACTGCAAGGACATCCAACCAGTCTATTGTAAAGGAGATCAGTCCTGGGTGTTCTTTGGAAGGAATGATGCTAAAGCTGAAAGTCCAGTACTTTGGCCACCTCATGCGAAGAGTTGACTCATTGGGAAAGACTCTGATGCTGGGAGGGATTGAGGGCAGGAGGAGACGGGGACGACAGAGGATGAGATGGCTGGATGGCATCACCGAGTTAATGGACATGAGTTTGAGTGAACTCCGGGAGTTGGTGATGGACAGGGAGGCCTGGCCTGCTGCAATTCATGGGGTCGCAAAGAGTCAGACACGACTGAGCGACTGAACTGAACTGAACTGATAATCATTTAACTGAGACAGATGACCTGGGGTATACTGGGCTATACCCAATGAAAGTTCTTGACTTAAATTCTTGCTTGTGACTTTACTAATAATTGCTAGCTATATTATTTTCTATGTAGCTTGTTTCAGAAGATTATTTATGTTACAAAATGTGTGACTGAGCCTGTGATAAACTGCTGATATGCAGTTCCATATGAGATCAATAAATGTAATAATGTAACTCTAGATATGAGAAGAAGCAACAAGAGGAAATATTTTCTTGGAACAAGAGGCTAGTAAGACAGGTATGGTCCAGAGACTTGCTACTTACAAGGCCTGGTCTGGTGCCAACACATGAGTGGCCTGTAAGTGAAATCTTTGTTAGATCTGGGAATGGGCCTTCCCAGCGCCGCAGGACACAACGACCATGAAATGCCCCCAAAACACAGTCAAATATGACTATGAAGGGGCCCTGCTGACTAGAAGTTGGCCCTTGCCAGCTGCCTCTACAAAGATTAAATCATGGCCACTACAAGATGCCAACCTTCAACACCCCGTTGAAAGGAGTTCAAAAAATAAGGCATTCTGTGCTGTGGGAAAACCCATAAAAACAGGCCTTTGGATAGTCAGATGTTTTCAGGTAAGGATTTTTATGAGTCCAAATTCTTACATCTTCTCATGCCTAGAGAAGCACTAATGTCACAAACCAATGTCTGGACCTGGTTCTCCTAGCTAGTGCCTTGGCAGCTTTCCTATTTCTATTAATCTTTGGGTCATACATCTTTAACTTTCTTGTTAAGTTTGTTTCTCCAAGTAGTAGTACGACAAGAAAATCCCCCAGCCAACACCCAGACAGTGCTGCCAGAACAAGCTGCGTTATTCTCATTGCCCTCTGTAAATGCACCGTGGGGTCCTCAGACTATTCTCCCTTTGAGATCTTATATGGGAGACCACCCCCAGTGATAAAAAAGCTCAAGGGAGACCACCAACAACTAGCTTCAGTCGTGTCTGACTCTGTGCGACCCCATAGACGGCAGCCCACCAGGCTCCCCCATCCCTAGGATTCTCCAGGCAAGAACACTGGAGTGGGTTGCCATTTCCTTCTCCAATGCGTGAAAATGAAAAATGAAAGTGAAGTTGCTCAGTCGTGTCTGACTCTTAGCGACCCCATGGACTGCAGCCCACCAGGCTCCTCCGTCCATGGGATTTTCCAGGCAAGAGTACTGGAGTGGGGTGCCATTGCCTTCTCCACTCAATATAGCCCCCTAAACAATGGGGAGCTCTGAATGTCCTACTAAAACATGAGATGATGCTTTCTACAATGAGTGACAGAAGCATCAAGAGGAGGGAATGAAGAGGAAGAGTTAAAATTTTACCTCCTTCTCTCTCTGTAACTCAGCTTGCTCCTTGCAAAGTCTGGATCACATAGGTCACGTAGTCTTAGAAAGTGGGGACTTGCGATACTCGGAACCGGAGTTTATCTCATACACCCTTGTCCTGCTCTTTGGAGCCACCCAGCTGCTGCAAACCTGCTTAATCATGCCTGTCCAGGTCAGGCATTCACCTCCCCATCTTGATCACTGTTCCTGTGTGTGCGAAACCCCTTAGTTTAAACCAGCCTATTACCAGCTAGTGTTGCCCACTATAGTAGGTCTATAAAATCTCTGTAATCCCTTTGTTCAGGGCTCAGAGTTTGGAGTGTTAACTCCTCTGGGCCCACTGGCATAATAAACCTGAGTTCTCCAACTCTCCAAGTGTGGTGCTTGGTTTCTCAAGTACTGGTTTCGGCAACACTCCCGCCTTCAATCTTTCCCAGCATCAGAGTCTTTTCCAATGAGTTCGTTCTTCACATCTGGTGGCCAAAGTATTGGAGCTTCAGCATCAGTCCTTCCAGGACTGGTTGGATCTCCTTGAAGTCCAAGGGATTCTCAGGAGTCTCCTCCAATACCACAGTTCAAAAGCATCAGTTCTTTGGTGCTCAGCTTTCTCTATGGTCCAACTCTTACATCCATACATGACTACTGGCAAAACCATAGCTTACTAGATGGACCTTTGTTGGCAAAGTAATGTCTCTGCTTTTTAATATGCTGTCTAGATTGGTCATAGCTTTTCTTCCAAGGAGTAAGCGTGTTTTAGTTTCATGGCTGCAGTCACCATCTGCAGTGATTTTGGAGCCCCAAAAAATAAAGTCTGACACTGTTTCCACTGTTTCCCCATCTATTTGTCATGAAGTGATGGGACTGGATGTCATGATCTTAGTTTTTTGAATGTTTAGTTTTAAGCCAACTTTTTTACTCTCCTCTTTCATTTCCATCAAGAGGCTCTTTAGCTCTTCTTCGCTTTCTGCCATAAGGGTGGTTTCACTTTCTGCCATAAGTGTGATGTCATCTGCATATCTGAGGTTATTGACATTTCTCCCAGCAATCTTGATTCCAGCTTGTGCTTCATCTAGCCTGGCATTTCACATAATGTACTCTGCATATAAGTTAAATAAGCAGAGTGACAATATACAGCCTTGATGTACTCCTTTCCCAGTTTGGAATCAGTCTGTTGTTCCATGTCTGGTTCTAACTGTTGCTTCCTGACCTGCATACAGGTTTCTCAGGTGGCAGGTCAGGTGGTCTGGTATCCCCATCTCTTTCAGAATTTTCCACAGTTTGTTGTGATCCACACGCTCAAAGGCTTTAGTGTTGTCAGTGAAGAAGTTGTTTTTCTGAAATTCTGTTTCTTTTTCCGTGAGCCATTGGATGTTGGCAATTTGATCTCCAGTTTCTCTGCCTTTTCTAAATCCAGCATGTACGTTGAATTTCTTGGTTCGTGTACTGTTGAAGCCTAACTTGAAGAATTTTGAGCATTACCTTGCTAGAATGTGAAATGAGTGCAATTGTATGGTATTTTGAATATTCTTTGTCATTGCCTTTCTTTATTATATATTAGAATAGTGTGGATTTTTAGGTGTCCAATGTGTTTTTTTTTAGGTGTCCAGGAACTTGATTCAGATATACGTAGATGTGTATCTATTCTTGCTCTGAACAGTGTGCTCAGTAGGGCTCTCTGTGCAACTCAGTATGTCCTTTATGATTATCTATTGGATATATATTAGTGTATGTGATAATGCAGAAGTCTTAATTTATCCTTCTTCCTAATTTTTTTTTTTTTTTAATAATTGTAAGTTGGCTGTCGAAGTTGGTAAGTCTGTTTCTCTTTTGTATAGTAGTTTTTTGGTATAAATGGATAGATTCCACCTGTAGGTGATACCTGATGGTATTTCTCTCTCTCTGATTGACTTCACTGTGCATGGTCATGTCTTGGTCCATCTCTGCTGCTCCAAGGACATTATTTATTTAATTCTGTTTTATGAGTGAGGAGTATTCCTGTATCTAGTTGTCTCACTTAGTCTTCACTTTTCCATCCCTGATCTTGTTGGTTGATTCTCTATCTCAACTCTAATAAATAGTGCTGCTCTGAATAAAGGGGTGCACAAATCATTTCAGATTATGATTTTTTCCATATCTGAGTCTAAGAGTGGGATTGCTGGATCATATGGTACCTGTGTGTTGAGTTTTTTAAGGAACTTCCACGAAGCACAAGCTGGAATCAAGATTGCTGGGAGAAACATCAATAATCTCAGTTATGCAGATGACACCACCCTTATGGCAGAAAGCAAAGAAGAGCTAAAGAGCCTCTTGATGGAAGTGAAAGAAGAGAGTGAAAAAGTAGGCTTAAAATTCAACGTTCAAAAAACTAAGATAATGTCATCCAGTCCCATCACTTCATGGCAAATAGATGGGAAAACAATGGAAACAGTGAGAGACTTTATTTTTTTGGTTCCAAAATCACTGCAGATGGTGCCTGCAGCCATGAAATTAAAAGACGCTTGCTCCTTGGAAGAAAAGCTATGACCAACCAAGAAAACATATTAAAAAGCAGAGACATTACTTTACCGACCAAGGTCCATCTAGTCAAAGCTATGGTTTTTCCAATAGTCATGTATGGATGTGAGTTGGACCATAAAGAAAGCTGAACACCGAACATTTGATGCTTTTGAACTGTGGTGTTGGAGAAGACTCTTGAGAGTCCCTTGGACTGCAAGGAGATCCAGCCAGTCCATCCTAAAGGAGATCAGTCCTGAGTATTCATTGGAAGGACTGATGCTGAAGCTGAAGCTCCAATACTTTGGTCACATGATGTGAAGAATCGACTCATTGGGAAAGACCCTGGTGCTGGGAAAGATTGAAGGCGGGAGGAGAAGGGGACGGCAGAGGATGAGATGGTTGGATGGCATCACCGACTTGATGAACATGAGTTTGAGTAGGCTCTAGGAGTTGGTGATGGACAGGGAGGTCTGGTGTGCTGCAGTATATGGGGTCACAAGGGGTCGGACACGACTGAGTGACTGAACTGAACTGAACTGAATGCTGTTTTCCACAGTGGCTGCACCCATTACACCCCCACCAAGAGTGTAGGAAGATTCCCTCTTGTATTCAAGATCTGAAGCATTTGTTATTTGTGGATCTTTCTGATGATGGCCATTCTGACAATGGTGAGGTAATTCCTCCCTGTGTTTTGATTTGCATTGATTTGATAATAAGTCATGTGGAGTATGTTTCCATGTGCTTTTTGATCTTATACAGTGAGAGTACAGTGTGCTGTTGCAATTGGCTTCTTGAACGTTGACTCTGTTTTGAATTCTTTGTTTGGTGATTTACCCCAAGGACTTTGCTTGAGAGTGGGTGTCCTTTCCATCCCTGCATGCGTTGTGAATATTCAGAGATCATCCAGTTCAGTTCAGTTCAGTCGCTCAGTCGTGTCCGACTCTTTGTGACTCCATGAATCGCAGCACGCCAGGCCTCCCTGTCCATCACCAACTCTCGGAGTTCACTCAAACTCATGTACATTGAGTCAGTGATGCCATCCAGCCATCTCATCCTCTGTCATCCCCTTCTCTTCCTGCCCCCAATCCCTCCCAGCATCAGAGTCTTTTCCAGTGAGTCAACTCTTTGCATGAGGTGGCCAAAGTAGTGGAGTTTCAGCTTTAGCATCATTCCTTCCAAAGAAATCCCAGGGCTGATCTCCTCTAGAATGGACTGGTTGGATCTCCTTGCAGCCCAAGGGACTCTCAAGAGTCTTCTCCAACATCACAGTTCAAAAGCATCAATTCTTCGGTGCTCAGCTTTCTTCATAGTCCAACTCTCACATCCATACCCGTTTTAAAGTTGTTGTTATGGGAAATGGCCACAAGGCGGCAGCATTTTTCCTGCCCAACTCTGGTTTGTCTTCTCAAATGGTTGTCTGAACAGGCCTTAGAAATAGCTAAGAAAAGAAGAGAAGCTAAAGGCAAAGGAGAAAAGGAAAGATATACCCACTTGAAAGCAGAGTTCCAGAGAATAGCAAGGAGAGATAAGAAAGCCTTCCTCAGTGATCAATGCACAGAAATAGAGGAAAACAATAGAATGGGAAAGAAAGACTAGAGCTGTCTTCAAGAAAATTAGAGGTACCAATGGAATATTTAATGCAAAGATGGACACAATAAAGGACAAAAATGATATGGACCTAACAGACGCAGAAGATATTAAGAAGAGGTGGCAAGAATACACAGAAGGGAGGGGGGGCGATCCTAAGATGGTGGAGGAGTAGGATGGGGAGGCCACTTTCTCCTCCACAAATTCATCAAAAGATCATTTGAACGCTGAGCAAACTCCACAAAACAACTTATGAACACTGGCAGAGGACACCAGGCACCCAGAATGTCAGCCCATTCACTTCAAAAGAAGGTAGGACAAAATAGACAAAAAGAGAGACAAAAGAGTTAGGGACAGAGACCTGTCCCGGGGAAGGAGTCGTGAAGGAGAAGTTTCCAAACACCAGGAAACCCTCTCACCAGCGGGTCTGTGGAGTGCTTTGGAATCTTAGAGGGCAACATAACGGGGAGGGGGAAAAGAAACAACCCCTCAGAATACGCCCTTTAACTGCAACTCCCAGTGGATAAAGAGCCCAGACGCTCGCATCTGCCACCAGCGGGCAGGGGAGGCGTGGGCTGCATGATTAGGATAAGGACTGGGCATGAATGCCCTGAGGACAATCTGAAGGAGCTAACATAAGATAGCAACCCAAACTGTGGGATAGCCAGAGAGAGAGAAAAGAGAGAGAGAGAGAGAACTTTCCTGTGAAAAGCTCTAACCTATAACCTAAGGCACAGCCTGGCCAGTTCATAGAACAAAGGATTGAGCCAATACCAGAGGAGAGCTGGCGGGCTGCAGACCGGCCCATCCCCCTGCTGGAGGCAGAGAGGCAGGTGGGCGACAGCCAGAGCTGGAAGGCAAGGGGCAAACTCAGCCCCAGAGACGGCATCCTCTGTCAAACTGCGAGCAGGCTTCCAGTTGCTAACCAAGTCTTCCTGGGATCCTGGATGGTTGACATCTGCCAGGAGGGTCACAGCCTGATATCAGCTCCCCAGAGGAGACACGCGGCACACCTGAGACAGTGCTCTTTCGGTGCATCTGGGAAACCGAGCAGCTGGGACCAGGGAGGTGATTAAGACGCATGGTCCACGTGGGACAGTGCGCTCACCAAGCACCTGGTCACCTGAGCTCCTTGTACATGGAAAGGGCAAAAAACGCAGGCCCAGCCAGGTCTGTGCCTTTGTGCAGTACCTGAGAACCTGATTTCACATATTTCACATATGTTTCAATGCTATTCTCTCCAATCATCCCACCCTCACCTTCTCCCACAGAATCCAAAAGTCTGTTCTTTACATCGTGTCTCTTTTGCTGTCTCGCATATAGGGTCATCATTACCATCTTTCTAAATTCCACATAAATGTGTTAATATAATGTATTGGTATTTTTCTTTCTGCCTTTGCTTTGTATAATAGGCTTCAGTTTCATCCACCTTATTAGAACTGATTCAAATGCATTCTTTTTAATAGCTGAGTAATATTCCATTGTGTATATGTACCACAGCTTTCTTATCCATTTGTCTGCCGATGGACATTTAAGTTGCTTCCATGTCCTGGCTATTGTAAACAGTGCTGCGATGAACATTGGGGTACACCTGTCTCTTTCAATTCTGGTTTCCTTGGTGTGTATGCCCAGTAGTGGGATTGCTGGGTTGTATGGCAGTTCTATTTCCAGTTTTTTAAGGAATCTCCACACTGTTCTCCATAGTGGCTGTACTAGTTTACATTCCCACTAACAGTGTAAAAGGGTTCCTTTTTCTCTGCACCCTCTCCAGCATTTATTGTTTGTAGACTTTTTGATAGCAGCCATTCTGACTGGTGTGAGATGGTACCTCATTGTGGTTTTGATTTGCATTTCTCTGATAATGAGTGTTGTTGAGCAACTTTTCATGTGTTTGCTAGCCATCTGTATGTCTTCTTTGGGGAAATGTCTGTTTAGTTCTTTGGCCCATTTTTTGATTGGGTCATTCATTTTTCTGGAATTGAGCTGCAGGAGTTGCTTGTATATTTTTGAGAATAGTTGCTTGTCAGTTGCTTCATTTGCTATTATTTTCTCCCATTCTGAAGTCTGTCTTTTCACTTTGCTTATAGTTTCCTTAGTTGTGCAAAAGCTTTTAAGTTTAATTAGGTCCCATTTGTTTATTTTTGCTTTTATTTTCATTACTCTGGGAGGTGGGGATCCTGCTGTGATTTATGTCAGAGAGAGTTTTGCCTATGTTTTCCTCTAGGAGTTTTATAGTTTCTGGTCTTACATTTAGATGATTAATCCATTTTGAGTTTATTTTTGTGTATGGTGTTAGAAAGTGTTCTAATTTCATTCTTTTACAAGTGGTTGACCAGTTTTCCCAGCACCACTTGTTAAAAGAGATTGTCTTTTCTCCATTGTATATTCTTGCCTCCTTTGTCAAAGATAAGGTATCCATAGGTGTGTGGATTTATCCCTGGGCTTTCTATTTTGTTCCATGGATCTATATTTTTGTCTTTATTCCAGTACCATACTGTCTTGATGACTGTGGCTTTGTAGTAGAGCCTAAAGTCAGGCAGGTTGATTCCTCCAGTTCCATTGTTTTTTCTCAAGATTGTTTTGGATATTCAAGGTTTTTTGTATTTACATACAAATTGTGAAATTATTTGTTCTAGTTCTTTGAAGAATACCATTGGTAGCTTGATAGGGATTGCATTGAATCTATAGATTGCTTTGGGTAGTATATTCATTTTCACTATATTGATTCTTCCAATCCATGGACATGGTATATTTCTCCATCTATTTGTGTCATCTTTGATTTCTTTCATCAGTGTTTTATAGTTTTCTATATATAGGTTTTTTGTTTCTTTAGGTAGCTTTAGTCTTAAGTATTTTCTTCTTTTCAATTGCAATGGTGAATGGAATTGTTTCCTTAATTTCTCTTTCTGTTTTCTCATTGTTAGTGTATAAGAATGCAAGGGTTTTCTGTGTGTTAATTTTATATCCTGTAACTTTACTGTATTCATTGATTAGCTCTAGTAATTTTCTGATGGAGTCTTTAGGGTTTTCTATATAGAGGATCATGTTATCTGCAGTGAGAGTTTTACTTTCCCTTTTCCAATCTGGGTTCCTTTTACTTCTTTTTCTTCTCTGATTGCTGTGGCTAAAACTTCCAAAACTATGTTGAATAGTAGTGGTGAGAGTGGGCATCCTTGTCTTGTTCCTGACTTTAGGGGAAATGCTTTCAATTTTTCACCATTGAGGATAATATTTTCTGTGGGTTTATCATATATGGCTTTTATGATGTTGAAGTATGTTCCTTCTATTCCTGCTTTCTGGAGGGTTTTTATCCTAAATGGATGTTGAATATTGTCAAAGGCTTTCTTTGCATCTACTGAGATAATCATATGGTTTTTATCTTTCAATTTGTTAATGTGGTGTATTACATTGATTGCTTCATCAGGGCCTGATGGAGAGGTTAGGCTTGGGCCAGGGCTGTGGATGTCAAGGGACTTAGTATGGGGGTTGGCCATACGCCCTGGAGGAGGAGCTCACAGTCACTGGGGCACAAGGAACTGGGAACCTTGGAGGCCTTCGTGTTCCTGAACCTGAAGAGGAAACGTTAAAATTTTACATCACCTCCTGCCGCTTCTGCCTCTGTAACTCAGCTTGCTCCTTGCAAAGTCTGGATCATGTAGGTCACGCAGTCTCAGAAAGTGGGGACTTACAATACTTGGAGCTGGAGCTTGCCTCCCTCACCCTTGTCCTGGCCCCTGCAAACCTGCTTGATCAAGCCTGTCCGTGATAATGTAGAGCCCGCCTCCCTGACAATCCCCCCACCCCAAGGGGAACTCCCTGCTCTGCTAGAGCACTTCCAGCGGCTGTGGGTGGCCACTGACAGGACTCTGGCCTCCTCAGAACCTGCTGAGACCTCAACTTCAGGACAGTGTGAGGTTCAGTTCAGGCTGACAGGAGATGGGTCACTACAGGACCCACGTGGTTTCAGCTTTGGGACATGGTGGGGTTCAGCTCAGGTGGATGGAAGTCTTGCCTCCTCAGAACCCACTGGGGCTTCAGTATTGGGGCATGGTGTGGTTCAGTTCAGGCTGATGGAATCTGATCTCCTCAGGACCTGCTGAGGCCTCAGCTTCAGGACACTGTGGGGTTCAGTTCAAGCTGATGGAATCTGGTCTCCTCAGGACCCACTTGGGCTTCAGTTTTGGGGCATGGTGGGGTTCAGTTGAGGCTGATGGAATCTGGTCTCCTCAGGACCCACTTGGGCTTCAGTTTTGGGGCATGGCAGGGCTCAGTTGAGGCTGATGGGAGCCTGGTCCCTCAGGACACACTTGGGCTTCAGTTTTGGGGCATTGTGGGGTTCAGTTGAGGCTGACAGGACTCTGGTCTCCTCAGGACCTGCTGGGGCTTCAGCTTTGGGACATTGTGGGGTTCAGTTGAGTCTGATGGGAGTCTAGTTTCCTCAAGACCTGTAAGGAGGTGGTGATGCTGATGGAAAATGTGAGGAAAATTGGGAAGAAGCTTTCTGTGTGTGGCTGTCGCTGAAAGTCTGCCTTATGAGAACCCAGGACTGTTAGGGCTTGATGTGGAAAGTTGTGGGATTTTAGTCAGTTTTTGTCTGTGGTATAAGATGGTGCCCTGTATTGTTCCTTGGTGTGTGGTTTCCGTTTTTCCCAGCACGGTTTATTGCGGGGTCGGGGGGAGCTGTCCTTTCCTGGGTGAATGTTCTTACTTCCTTTCTTGTAAATTAATTACCATGTACCTGTAGGTTTACTTCTGAGCTCTCTTGTCTCTGTGCCTATTTCTGTGCCAACTCCACACGTCTTGTGGTGACTCTGGGTGTATACTCTAGATTGAAGTCAGGGATGGAGATGCTGCCAGCCTGTTCTGCTTTCTCAGGGTCCCTTTGGCTCTTCTGGGTCATTTGTGGCTCCACACAGATGTGAAGATTGCTTTTGTTTCTGTAAGAAATGCCATTGAAATGTTGGCAGTGATTGCATGAATGTGTACATTGCTTTGGTTAGAATGGATATTTTAATGGTATTTTCACCCATTAACATGGGATATCTTTTTACTTGTGTCCATTCAGTTTCTTTGATCATTGTTTTGGAGTTTTTTAGCTTGCAGGTCTTTCAAATCCTTGGTTAGATTCCTAGATTTTAGCTGGGTTGGGGGTGGGGAATGCAATTGTAAAAGGGATTATTTTCTTAATTTCTCTTTCTAATAGTTCATTATTAGTGTAGAGAATCACAAATGATCTTACAGTTCTACTTTCTTTCAGTTTCATGCTTTCTTTTTTTCTTTTGGCCCTGCAGCTCGACATGTTGGATCTTAGTTCCCTGACAAAGGATCAAACCCATACCCCTTGCAGTGGAAGTGCAGAGTCTTAACCACTGGACTGCCAGGCAAGTCCATGAATTCGCTTTTTAGTTCTGAAAGTTGCTTTGGTGTAGTGTTATGTGGAAAACTAGAATTAAGACATCTCATAGTTTTAGTTCTATTTGGGTCATCCAAATAGAAGGCATGGTGTCTACTAACATACTCTTCTTATGGTGCCTTTTAATACCATGTGGACTAGTACAAGGCAATTAGCATCACTACATTCGTTAAATTTGGTTTGGTTAAGTCTTGGCCTCTATTGCAACTTTCTATGTCATCTCTGATTTTCTGGCTTGTGACATACATGATTGTATTGAAAAGTAACTTACTTTCTAGTAAAATTTTGAATGCTTCAACTTTAAATAATGGTACAAAGTTTTCTACATTCACACCAAACACTGCAATGTGTATTTGTGTTTGTGTACCCCAAACAGGAGCACTTCCCTGGGGAACCAGCCCATAACCCCAAAATGGGGGATAATTGTTGTTTCCGCATTACAATCCTATCCATAGGACCAGTTCAACTTTCATCAGCTGTCCAAGCTTTGTGCAAATGTCCTTCTCCATTCTAATGCAGTTTTCATTTTCTGTAGCCATCACTGGGGCTTTCCCTCATGTTAAAAACCTTTGTGGATTTAAAGTGACAAGATGCCTATGATCTGGGTGGCTTTTTCTGTGTGGTTTCTTTCACCAAGAATGTTTTCAGTGCTTTTCCATGTTGTTCCACGTGTCATTTTTTCATTGAGCTTACAGACATATAACAACATTTATCATTTGAGTCATTTTAAGTATGCACTTCTATAGCATTAGCTGCACTCACATTGTAAAAATTTCCCCACCATTCATCTCCAGAATCTTTTCCTTTTCCTGAAGTGACACTGTAACCATTAAACACTCACCACCCTCAATCCCTGGCCATCTTATTCTACTTGGAATTTGTCTTATATGGATATCTCATACTAGTAGAATCATAGAACAGTTTTCCTTTTGTGTCGGGCTTCTTTCACTTGGCATAATAACTTGAGGTTTCATCCACATTATAGCATGTGTGAGAGTTATCTTGTTTTTAAAGGTTGAATCATATTCCATTGTGTTTATACTACACTGTGCTTGTCCAGTCATCTGTTGGATACATGTGTTGCTTCCAGCTTTTGGGTACTATGAATAACACTGCTATGAATATGAGGTTCGAATATCTGTTCTGGTTCTTGGTTTTGAATATTTTGGGTGTATAACCTGAACCAGAATGGATGGATTCTATGTTAACTCTGTGTTTACGTTTTTGAGAAGCCCCCTGTTTTCTGCAGCTGTGGTACTATTTTACTATATTCCTTTATATGGAAGAGTAATTCATCTTATGGATGGATCTACCCTATTTGCTCTTCCATTCACCTGTTGGTGGGCATTTTCATTGTTTTTAACTTGGGCTCTCAAGAACACTGCTGTTGTGAATATTGGTGTACAAGTTTATATTTGAACACATGCTTTAAATTCTTTGGATGTATATATGGGTGTGGAATTGCCAAAACATATAATTCAGTTCAGTCACTCAGTCATGTCTGACTCTTTGCGACCCCATGGACTGCAGCACACCAGGCTTCCCTATCTATTACCAACTCCCAGAGCTTGCTCAAACTCATGTCCATTGAGTTGGTGATGCCATCCAATCATCTCATCCTGTTACTCCCTTCTGCTCCTGCCTTCAGTCTTACCCATCATCAGGGTCTTTTCCAATGCATCAGTTCTTCACATCAGGTGGCCAAAGTATAGCAGTTTCAGCTTCAGCATCAGTCCTTCTAATGAATATTTAGGGCTGATTTCCCTTAGAATTGACTGGTTGGATCTGCTTGCAGTCCAAGGGATTCTCAAGAGTCTTCTCCAACACCACAGTTCAAAAGCATCACTTGTTAGGCACTCAGTTTTCTTTGTAGTCCAGCTCTAACATGTATACATGCATGACTACTGGAAAAACCATAGCTTTGAGTACATGGACCTTTGTTGGTAATGTCTCTGCTTTTTAATATGCTGTCTAGGTTGGTCATAACTTTTCTTCCAAGGAGCAGATGTCTTTTAATTTCATGGCTGCAGTCACCATCTGCAGTGATTTTGGAGCCCCCCAAAATAAAGTCTGTCACTGTTTCCATTGTTTCCCCATCTATTGCCATGAAGTGATAGGCCCGGGTACCATGATCTTAGTTTTCTGAATACTGAGTTTTTTTTTTTTTTAATCTTCTTCCAAGAATGATTTATTTATTTATTTTACTTTACAATATTGTATTGGTTTTGCCATACATTGACTTGAATCTGCCATGAGTGTACATGTGTTCCCCATCCTGAACCCCACTCCCACCTCCCTCCCCATTCCATCCCTCTGGGTCATCCCAGTGCACCAGCCCCAAGCACCCTGTATCATGCATCAAATCTGGACTGGTGATTCATTTCACATATGATAATTTATATGTTTCAATGCCATTCTCCCATATCATCCCACCCTCGCCCTCTCCCACAGAGTCCAAAAGACTGTTCAATACATCTGTGTCTCTTTTGCTGTCTTGCATACAGGGTTATCATTACCTTCTTTCTAAATTCCATATATATGCATTAGTATACTGTTTTGGTGTTTTTCTTTCTGGCTTATTTCACTCTGTATAATAGGCTCCAGTTTCATCCACCTCATTAGAACTGATTCAAATGTATTCTTTTAATGGCTGGGTAATGTGGTCATGTATGGATGCGAGAGTTGGACTGTGAAGAAAGCTGAGTGCTGAAGAATTGATGCTTTTGAACTGTGGTGTTTGAGAAGACTCTTGAGAGTCCCTTGGACTGCAAGGAGATCCAACCAGTCCATTCTAAAGGACATCAGTCCTGGGTGTTCTTTGGAAGGACTGATGCTAAAGCTGAAACTCCAGTACTTTGGCCACCTCATGTGAAGAGCTGACTCATTGGAAAAGACTCTGATGCTGGGAGGGATTGGGGGCAGGAGGAAAAGGGGACGACAGAGGATGAGATGGCTGGATGGCATCAATGACTTGATGGACATGAGTTTGAGTGAACTCTGGGAGGTGGTGATGGACAGGGAGGCTTGGCATGCTGCGATTCATGGGATCTCAAAGAGTTGGACACAACTGAGCGACTGAACTGAACTGAACTGAATATTCCATTGTGTATATGTACCACAGCTTTCTTATCCATTCATCTGGTGATGGACATCTAGGTTGCTTCCATGTCCTGGCTATTATAAACAGTGCTGCGATGAACATTGGGGTACACATGTCTATTTCAATTCGGGTTTCCTGAATACTGAGTTTTAAGCCAACTTTTTCACTCTCCTCTTTCACTTTCATCAAGAGGCTCTTTAGTTCTTCTTTGCTTTCTGCATAAGAGTGGTGTCATATGCATATCTGAGATTATTGGTACTTCTTCCGGCAGTCTTGATTGCAGCTTGTGCTTCATCCAGCCCTGGGATTTCACATGATGTACTCCGCATATAAGTTAAATAAACAGGGTGACAATATACAGCCTTGACATACTCCTTTCCCGATTTGGAACTAGGCCATTGTTCTATGTCCAGTTCTAACTGTTGCTTCTTGACATGCATACAGATTTCTCAGGAGGCAGGTAAGGTGGTCTGGTATTCCCGTCTCTTGAAGAATTTTCCAGTTTGTGGTGCTCCGTACAGTCAAAGGCTTTGGCATTGTCAATAAAGCAGTAGATATTTTTCTGGAAGTTTTTCTCTCTTGCTTTTTCAATGATCCAACGGATGTTGGCAATTTGATCTCTGGTTCTTCTGCCTTTTCTAAATCCAGCTTGAACATCTGGAAGTTCATGGTTCATGTACTGTTGAAGCCTGGCTTGGAGAATTTTGAGCATTACTTTGCTAACGTGTGAGATGAGTGCAACTGTGCAGTAGTTGGACCATTCTTTGGCATTGCCTTTCTTTGGGATTGGAATGAAAACTGACCTTTTCCTGTCCTGTGGCCACTGCTGAGTGATATGATTACATTTTTATGTTTTTGAGAAAATGCTGGTTTGTACACATAGATCGCACCACTTTACATCTCCACAAGTAAAGTATGAGTTCCAATTTCTGTACATTTTCCCCAATATTTGTCATTTGTCTTTATTGTTGATTTCCCCTACGTCCATCCTGAGTGCCTTATTAAGGAGGAAGTCATAATGCAGGACCCACATTTGAGGAGAGGGGAGTTAGCGTCACATACTTGATGGACAGCTGAGTGTCTGTATCAATTATTTAGAATGTTTCTGTGTAGAGATTTTTATTCAACATTACTCATAAAACCTATGTTTTTTTTTTTTTTAACCTGTTTGGACACCTGAAAATTATTTTAAACTTTTGGGAGCTTCACTGGTGGCTCAGACTGTAAAAGCATCTGCTTGCAATGCAGGAGACCTGGGTTCGATCCCTGGGTGGGGAAGATCCCCTGGAGAAGGAAATGGCAACCCACTCTAGTACTCCTGCTTGGAAAATTTCATGGATGAAGGATCCTCATAGGCTACGGTCCATGGGGTCTCAAAGAGTCAGACACGACAGAGATGCTTCACTTTTACTTTCTTTTGACTATAATCCATCCAATTAGACTGCTTAGTTCATTCTTGCTTTAACTATTGAGAGCTTTCTCCATGCTCTCCTGTTTTTATTTTACATAATTCAGCTTTCATGGGGTTTTTTGGTTCTTCTTTCTCATATTTTAAGATTATGCTGCTTAACATATTTACTGTCTCAGTCCTAGTATCAGCCAAATATTTAAAGAGTCCTTGTTCCTTTTTATTAAAGAATGTTAATAAAAATTTGAATGTGGGAACTTAGTAATCTCAGCAGAAAATGAATGCAAATACATATGCATGTATCCCAGACTATACATACACATGGTTCTGAAGATTTTCACATGGAGCTGTGTGTTTCTGTATTAGGCTAAAGTAGTTTATAATAATGTCTCCAACCTGATTTTTTATGACACAGGTATTATAACCTTCTCCCTTTGACTGCCTGTCACTTCCCACTCCAGTGGTAAGAAACTTGGCTTCCACTACTTGTCATTTACCAAATTCAGTGCTTGCTCCATTCAGTGACTGATACGGTAGTTTCCGTCCTGTTAGCTACAACCCCTGTGGGAAGAACTTACAGAGCCCATTGTTTATGTTTGGTACATTTTGCCTTTGGCCTGCAGATTCTAATCATTTCCACAGTGAACTTAAGTCAGATAATTTTGTCTTAACACTAAGAGTGGCTTTAAAAAAACTTTCTTGTTCTTTTTTAATCTCTTGGCTGTGCTGTGGCATGTGGGATTTTAGGTCCCTGACCAGGAATTGAACCTACCTCTGCTGCATTGGCAACATGGAGCCTTAACCACTGGCCCACCAGGGAAGTCTGATGGAAGATATATTTCTCAGTCTGTTAGACTCTTTGTTAAATTCTGCATTCCAGTCTTTGACACTCCCATACCATAAATAAATAAATGTTAATAGGTAATAATTTACTTGTTGGGTTCTGAAAACAAAAATCTATGTGCTTAGACAAATGCATAGTGGCAGGTATTCATCACTAAAATACCATATGAAATATTTCAGCCACATATTCCATAAACTGTTTATCACGTCTGTTTTACCTTTTCTAAAATGTCTTATAAGGTCATACAGTGTGTAGCACTTGAGGCTGGATTCCTTCACTTAGTAATATAAGTGTTAGATTCATGCTTTTTTTTTCCTTTTTTTTTTTTTAAATAAATGGGTTGGTTGTTCATTCCTTTATTTCTCTGAATACTATTGTATTGCATTATATGAGAAGAAAATTAATTTTTCCCTCTACCCTCAATGTTCTTCATTGAGATGCTCCACCATGCATACCTCTTGTATAATTGAAAGATACGTGGGAAAACTAAGTCTCTTCCTGAAATGGTCCAAGACTTTACCTTAAATGCTATCATCAGCTAAGAATGAAAGAAGGAGGTTAGGGGATGGAAGAAGCCATTTAAGGGAGATTAAGTGAAGCACAGTGAACAAAGGTATGGTGGTTATGCAGATGAACATCCAGGTCCATTCCATAGACCTTCTTGATATTTAGTCAAGTCATTTAGTCAAGTCATTCTTGATATTTAGTCATCCTCCATTTCCTTGTCCAGAGAGGGACATATCCTACAGATGGAGATATCCTTAATAAATGTAAATCTACTTCATAACATGGCATTTCTACTTGGTTTTCAAAAATTCTCTGGGGGCTGCTTTTTTTTTTTTTAATTAATCAGTCTAAAATAATCCTTTTGTCAAATGTGCATATTTTGGGTGTGCTGTTTTGTGCTCCCCTTGAAATGTCTGTGCCCTAATTTACCTGTGAATGCACATCTATGGAAGGATATCCTGATATTTTAAAGTTTTTAATTATTATGAATTATGAATAGCACTCTTGTACATTACTTGATGCTAGTTTTTATTTCAGTTTTCCAAAGCAGTTGTCTAAATACAAGAGGTGCACTTCTTGATTCCTAAGGTGAGACTCTTTAGATTTGGAGAAAAGTGCCAAGCTGTCTTCCAAAGTTGACTGAACATACATTCCACCAGCATCTTGAGTATATGCTTGTATGCTTATTTATAATCTTTTTATCTTCTTTGGCCAGGTGTCTGTTTCAGTCTTCACCAAATTTGGATACTGTGGATACAGTCTTGAATAATCAAACTTTTCTAAGAATCTGTCCATTTCTTCTGTTTATCAATTTTATTGCCATATAGTTGTTCGTAATAGTCTATTATAATCCTTTATATTTCTGCATTGTCTGTTGTAACCTCTACCCAGGTGCAGGGTCTGGGAGGTGGGTTCATCATGGAGACTGTGTACGTGTGACTCCAATGGAGGGTCTAGGAGGTGGGGTCACCCTGGAGACTGTGGACGTGTGAGCCCAGGTACAGTACTGAGAGGTGGGGTCAACCTGGAGACTGTGGATGTGTGAGCCTAGGTGTGGAGTCTGAGAGGTGGGGTCACCCGGGAGTGTGGACTTGTGAAGCCAGGTACAGGGTCTTGAGGGTGGGATCACCCTAGAGACTTAACATGTGATCACTGGTGCAGGATGTGGGGAGGGGTGTCACCTTTGAGACTGTGGATATATGACCCCAGCTACAGGATCTGGGGAAGGGTTTCACCATGGAGACTGGATGTGTGACCCCAGGAAAAGGGTCTGGAGTGTGGGATCACCCTTGAGACTGTGGACGTGTGTCTGCAGGTACAGGGTCTGGGAGGGGGTAACCCTGGAGACTGTGGAAATTTGACCTCAGATGGAGGCACTGTGAGGTGTTGTCACCCCAGAGACTGAGGACGTGTGACTCCAGGTTCAGAGTCTGGGAGGGGTGTCACCCTGGAGACAGTGGACATGAGACCCTGGGTGCAGGATCTGGGTGGTGGGGTCACCCTGGAGACTGTGGACGTGTGATCCCAGTTGCAGGGTGTAGGGAGTGGATTCACGATGAAGATGGTGGATGTGTGACCCCAGGTTCTGGTCTGGAGGATGCAGTCAAATCCACTGATTTGACTGTAAATCCACTGATCTACAGTTTAAGAAACAAGGATGTGAAAATGCACTGAAAAGAGCAATTGTCTCTAAATTACGTTTTTACCCAAAATGATTTATTTAAAGATTTTGATAGCTAATGTTCAGGTACTTTGACTGAGTCTGGTAATCTCACCAATATAACTTCTAGATATTTTCTATCGCTTATCTTTATGCCTAAAATGAATGTGGGGGTCAAAAATGATTTATCTTCATTGTCTCTCTAAACTAATGAAGAATAGTTATGGGTTCCCTTTGCTATTTTTTAGGAAAGATATATTATATCTCTTCTCTGTTCATGTGTATGCTTCAGAGAGATATCATGGGCAGAGCAATCCTTCTTCCCACACCAATTCAACTTGTGGTCCAAATATTCCAGTAATTTTTTAAAAAACAATGGGATTAATAAACTTTCTCCCTCAAAAGTGAGAGTTGGTGGGTTAAAAGATTTGTTTTTGCCTCTCTTGTGTAATAGTAACACATGTTCCATCATGACACTTAGTAGTACTTAAGTAATAAAAATAAAGAAAGAAAGAAAAGAAAAACCTCCTACCTTAACTCAAAGTTTCATAAATACAAGGCCCTAGCCTGTCTTGTTTCAAAGCTTCTTTGCTACTTAAAATACTTGGTTTCATGATGCCATTCAGAAACATTTAATGAATAAATAAATGAGTGTCCCTTGAAAAACTGATGCAGAAATGAATTTTGCCAATTTTTGAAATAAAAAAATATTATATTTTTAATAGTTTATTCCAGAATGTCTATTTTAGACAAAATTCACTTATGCGTCTATCTTTTGGCATAGGCTAAATATGTATCAGAGGCAGGGGTCATTGGATGTAGAGAATTTCTCAATCTTCTATTCTTCGTCATTCTGCCCTGATTACATCAGCGGGAACAACTTGGTAGTAACTACGTGAATGGGAGCTGGGGGCAATGTACCAGGACCCTCTCTAAAGCTCACTAGAAAAGAAGACTCCATCTCTTTTCATGTGCTCATAGCATTCTTCTTAAAATTAGCAAAAAAAATCCAAAAAACAAACAAACTGGTTAATACAGTTGCAGTTGTAAAGGAATGGTTATTAAAAAAATTGTGTTCAATGGGGAAAAAGTAGTATTTGTATTAGTATTCCATTTGTAAGTACTTATATTTGCTCTCTGTGTATTTGTGAAATAAACAGGAACTGTATTCTTAACAGTTTAAATAGTGGTGATTGCCAAGTAGATGGATATTAAGTAATCCTCACTTTGTAACACTAAATTAAGCGCTTAGGTTGTTCTCACAGTAATAAATTAGCAGTTAATCCATTTATGAAAAACATAACATTATATCAGGTTGTCATGACCACTCACTTTATTTTACATCATCAAAAATGAACATGGGGTCACTCTTTTCTGATTCCAGGAGGATGGGATAATGAGTTATACAAGGTTTTCAATTTAATTTCTTTTCCAATTCTATATATCTCATTAGGCATAAAAGTGCTGAATACTATGTACTTTAAAATATCATAAGAATAAAGCAACACATTAAAACATAATTATCAGCAGGTTATTTGCTTTCAATTACTGTTTGAATTGAGTTTTAACACAAAAGTATATATTACTCTAAAATATTTTATTTTATATTCCAGATAATATATTTGTTGTTCATAGAATATTTCACATATTAGGAAATTAATTACAGTCCAACTCCTTCCACTTTCAATTTACCTTAATAAAAACATACTAAACATATTCATGGCTATAAAAATTAAAACTTTTTGTGTTGTATAAAATTAGATTCAATGACTATCTTTCACATATATGTTTAAGATAAAGAGACATCCCTTAATCTCTTTACCCTTGTTTTTTTTTAACTCTTTTCTTTAAAAACTGCTTTACTAGGATTTGCTGGTTCTGTTTGTATTTAATTTTAAGAAAATTATCAAGCAGTAAACACTCAATGTTCTGTCTGATCAAGTATAATGTAATTTTCTAAAGACTATTTGGATGACATTTTTAAAATATGAAAATACAGTGTGTATATCTATGCTTGTGTATGTGTGATAATTCTGCTGTGTGTATTAATACTCACTACATCAATAAGTGTGTGGCTTGATCTTAACAGGCAGCCAAAGCTAGTGGAGGTGATGGAATTCCAGATGAGCTCTTTCAAATCCTGAAAGATGATGCTGTGAAAGTGCTGCACTCAATATGCCAGCAAATCTGGAAAACTCAGCAGTGGCCACAGGACTGGAAAAGGCCAGTTTTCATTCCAATCTCAAAGAAAGGCAATGCCAAAGAATGCTCAAACTACCGCACAACTGCACTCATCTCACACGCTAGTAAAGTAATGCTCAAAATTCTCCAAACCAGGCTTCAGCAATACGTGAACCGTGAACTTCATGATGTTCAAGCTGGTTTCAGAAAAGGCAGAGGAACCAGAGACCAAATTGCCAACATCCGCTGGATCATGGAAAAAGCAACAGAGTTCCAGACAAACATCTATTTCTGCTTTATTGACTATGCCAAAGCCTTTGACTGTGTGGATCACAATAAACTGTGGAAAATTCTGAAAGAGATGGGAATACCAGACTACCTGACCTGCCTCTTGAGAAATCTGTATGCAGGTCAGGAAGCAACAGTTAGAACTGGACATGGAACAACAGACTGGTTCCAAATAGGAAAAGGAGTACGTCAAGGCTGTATATTGTCACCCTGTTTATTCAACTTATATGCAGAGTACATCATGAGAAACACTGGACTGAAAGAAGCACAAGCTGGAATCAAGATTGCCAGGAGAAATATCAATAACCTCAGATATGCAGATGACACCACCTTTGTGGCAGAAAGTGAAGAGGAACTAAATAGCCTCTTGATGAAAGTGAAAGAGGAGAGTGAAAAAGTTGGCTTAAAGCTCAACATTCAGAAAATGAAGATCATGGCATCTGGTCCCATCACTTCACAGGAAATAGATGGGGAAACAGTGGAAACAGTGTCAGACTTTATTTTCTGGGCTCCAAAATCACTGCAGATGGTGACTGCAGCCATGAAATTAAAAGACGCTTACTCCTTGGAAGGAAAGTTATGACCAACCTAGATAGCATATTGAAAAGCAGAGACATTACTTTGCCAACAAAGGTCCGTCTAGTCAAGGCTATGGTTTTTCCTGTGGTCATGTATGGATGTGAGAGTTGGACTGTGAAGAAAGCTGAGCACTGAAGAATGGATGCTTTTGAACTGTGGTGTTAGAGAAGACTCTTGAGAGTCCCTTGGACTGCAAGGAGATCCAACCAGTCCATTCTAGAGGAGATCAGTCCTGGGATTTCTTTGGAAGGACTGATGCTAAAGCTGAAACTCCAGTACTTTGCCACCTCATGCAAAGAGTTGACTCATTGGAAAAGACTCTGATGCTGGGAGAGATTGAGGGCAGGAGGAGAAGGGGACGCCAGAGGATGAGATGGCTGGATGGCATCACTGACTTGATGGACATGAGTCTGAGTGAACTCTGGGAGTTGGTAATGGACAGGGAGGCCTGGCATGCTGTGATTCATGGGTTCGCAAAGAGTCGGACATGACTGAGCAACTGAATTGAACTGAAGTCATCTTCTTCAGCATTCTATGAACTGAAGAAACAATAACGGAATTGGGTTATTGGTACCATCGGCTGGATGGTACCACCGACTCCATGGAAATGAGTTTGGGTGAACTCCGGGAGTTGGTGATGGACAAGGAGGCCTGGCGTGCTGTGATTCATGGGGTCGCAGAGCTGGACATGACTGAGCTACTGAACTGAACTGAACTGATCATTACCTGAACTGGAGAAGGAAATGGGAGCCCACTCCAGTATTCTTGCCTGGAGAATCCCATGGACAGAGGAACCTGGCAGGCTACAGTCCATGGGTTTGCAGAGTCGGACATGACTGAGTGCACACACACAGACACACACACAGACACACACACACACACACACATCATTACTTGAAGATTCATGATACAGTATGTAGAAAATCCTAAAGACATTGGCAAAAAAGAAAACTATTAGGACCCATCAATAAATCCAATAGAGTTGCAGAATAAAAGTCATATACAGAAATCTTCCCTACCTTCAGCTATTAGTTTACCACTTGATTACCATATATGTCTCTGAACAGCTATTTTTGTATCACCCTTTGATGTAGAGGTTAATAAAATGATTGTTAAAGGAAAGGGAAGGAAAGGAAAGGAAAGTGAAGTTGCTCAGTCGTGTCTGAGTCTTTGCGACCCCATGGACTGTAGCCTACCAGGCTCCTCTGTCCATGGGATTTTCCAGGCAATAGTACTAGAGTGGATTGCCATTTCCTTCTCCAGTGGATCTTCCCGACCCAGGGATCGAACCCAGGTCTACCACATTGTAGACAGACGCTTTACCGTCTGAGCCACCAGGGAAGTCCATAAGGGAACTTAAATGCACATCACTTCATCAATATTTTTATTTATAAAAATATTTTGGTTTTGCTTCGCTAAACATAGTGGAAACCATAAGATGAAACATAATAACTCTTTAATACCATCATAATTATAAACTGAATATAAATCTCTGGTCTAAGATCATCAAAGAAACTAAGTAACTGAGGATTTCAATGGTGTCCTGATAAATCATATTAGTTTAGAACTGGACCTAGAAATTCACTTTTTTTCTTCCTGCAGAATCCATTTAGAGAAAAAAATAAATGATTTTATATGTGTGAAATTATACAAATAATTGAAATCTTGTTGCATAACATGTGACTTCAGAAATGAAATCACAGACAGTTAATGAGGAAAAAAAGGTATTGGTTAGTAACATACCATTGAAAAATTGTTATATTCCAAAGTAGGAAGGTGAAGGAGATTGTTTCAGCAGTAAAGAAACATTAAAAATAATTAAGGGTAAACAAATTAATAAATAATCAGTATATTTAATAAATCTATTAATTTCATAAATTTAGCAAGGGAAATAATAGATAAAATAATTAAGTGGAGAGTCCATTTGAGTTTCATTATATGTCTGATTTGACAGGAGGAAGATGATGTAGACTCGGAGTCACGATAAATCATACTAAAAAATCATTTTAACCGTCCTGATACGATCAATTTGCTTCAAGTGTGAAGAATTAAATTTCGGCCTTTTCTAAAGTTGTTACAGCGTTCATGGGGGAAAATACAAAACTGAAATCTAATTAATCTCATGCTTGCATAACACAGAAGAGTGAGGGCAAATGCCTTAGAGATTTAATTCCCAATTGTCACTAAGTAAAAATTAAGTGTGATCTGTCTATGCTGTTCACCTGCAGAGGCAAGCACAGGAGAACTTGCTCGTCGCAGGTAGGTTTCTGAGTTGCCAAATTTGAAGAATGAAGAATAAGAATCTTAAATTTCAAAAACTAAGGAATCAAATATTTGAGACTTGTAAATGAACACTTTATTTACTTGTTTCTTTTGGTTAATAATCTGTAATCTAATGGAAAAAATATTGTATTTTTAAAAAATTAATTTATTTTAATTGGAGGCTAATTACTTTACAATATTGTGATTGTTTTGCCATACACTGAAATGAATCAGCCATGGGCGTACATCTGTCCCCCATTGTATTTCTTATTAAAGCAGGACAAATCAGATTCATTTTGATTAGCAAACAATTTTACATATGTATATCTTAAACAAAATTAAGGGGGAAAGTTGGATTTTTTTTTAAGCACTGTGAAAAGGTGCAACAAAGATTTAAGATTTTTTTGAATATTTTAACAGTAAAAAGTGTCATATTGTTCGTGTTGTGTGTGCTCAATTACTCAGTCATGTCTGACTCTTTGTGACTGCAAGGACTGTAGCCCAACAGTCTCCTCTGTCCATGGGATTTTCCTGGCAAGAATACTAGAGTGGGTTGCTATTTCCTTCTCCAGGGGATCTTCCTGAGCCCCAGACTGAACCCGTGTCTCCTGCATTGCAGGCAAAGTCTTTGCTGCTGTGCATAATGACTTATTACAATACTAATATTATTAATAACTTGTGCAAATTCAATCCATAAAAAACACATACCATATTTACTCAAGTCTAAAGCAAAATCAGTTCATCATTCATACTCCAAATCTCATATATCAACAGAGTGCATGCACACACAAGCACTCACGTGCACATACATATAAACATACACACAAATAGAAGCTTATATCAAATATATGTTTGTTACTTTGTCCCATCTATTTTTAATGAACAACCCAGGTTAAAATCTAAAGGGATGAAAATGCATTAGCTAAAGCTTTTTGTTTCTGCTTGTTTCTAGAATTTTTCTTTATCTGGTCAAGAGACATGTCCTTTGGCACTAGACTGCTCCTGCACGTAAGTTATAATAATATGGCAAAGCAGTAAAATATTTCTAGAGATAATTTTACTAAAATATATCTAATGCTCAATATCTACATTAAAAAGTAGAGCAGAGACAATAATACCATATTGTTCATTCTTTCAAAATCAGAGATAAGTTCATTCTGTCATTATTTAATACACAATAATAAGCAAACTGGGCTCCCCAGGTGGCTCAGTGGTAAGGAATCTGCCTGCAGTTCAGAAGATTGGGGTTCTATCCAATCTCCTGATTCGGGAAGACGCCCTGGAGAAGGAAATGGCAACCCATTCCTGTGTTCTTGCCTGGTAAATCCCATGGACAGAGGAGGCTGGTAGGCTTCAACATTGAGTTGAAAGAGCCAGACATGTCTTAGCAAGTGAACAAGCAAACGAACAAATAAACACATTATGATTCTTAAGTACTCAAGAAGTGTAATCACTTGTATTCTTAGTTGGATAGATATCTTTAAAATATAAGGTTGAATACTCCAACCTGTCTTTAATTAGAGTGTTACTTTCATATTATGTTTGACATGCAATGAGCCTTCAGTAAAGAACTGATTGCTGAGATAAAGCAGTGAAGTTTCCAACTAGTCACATACATCACAGATGACATCCAAATTTAGAGTCAGACTTTCTCAAAACTCATTAAAACATGCATAATATCATATAAGAAATGAATTGCCAGTCCAGGTACGATGCAGGATACAGGAAGCTTGGGGCTGGTGCACTGGGATGACCCAGAGGGATGTTACAGGGAGGGAGGAGGGACGGGGGTTCGGGATGGGGAACATGTGTACATCCATGGCGGATGCATGTTGATGTATGGCAAAACCAATACAATATTGTAAAGTTAAAAAAAAAAACAAAAAAAAATCCTATCCCACACTTAACCTTTTAAAATCAAATAGTGGGGAAATTTGTATGGGCTATTTTCTCAGAATAAAATGTACTAGAATTAATTTTATCTGATTTACAGATAATATTTTGTCTCAAAAAGAGTGAAAACATTGATCGGTCATTGTCTCAGTCATTTCTGGAGCATTTGTACAAGAAGAATAAAGAAGAATGGATGGAGAAAATTGCACTTCCTTGAAAGAATTCCTTCTCTTGGGAATTAGTAGTAGCCCTGTAATCAAAGTGACTCTATTTATAACGTTTCTGGTTGTTTATCTCATTATTCTTGTTGCAAATCTCGGGATGATCGTTTTAGTTAGAACAGACCCCCAGCTGCACACATCCATGTACTTTTTCCTCAGCCACCTCTTCTTCAGTGACCTCTGCTATTCCACAGCCATGGACCCAGGATGCTGGCAGGCTTCCTCATCAAGAACAAATCAATCCCCTTCTATGGCTGTGCCCTGCAATTCCTGATCTTCTGTACCTTTGCAGATTCTGAGTGTCTACTGTTGGCGGTCATGGCCTATGATCGGTACATGGCTATTAACAACCCCTTGCTTTATACAGTCAAGATGTCTGGCAAAGTGTGCTCCCTGCTGATGGCTGGGGTTTATACTGTTAGAGTTATGGATGCTTTGATAAATACAGTATTAACCCTCCATTTATGTTTCTGTGGGTCAAATGAAATTAACCATTTCTTCTGTAAGGTCCCTCCTCTCCTCTTGCTGTCTTGCTCAGATACACAGGTCAGTGAATTAGTGATACTTATCATTTTTGGCTTCATTGAACTGATCACCCTCTCAGGTCTTTTTGTGTCTTACTGTTACAACATCCTAGCAGTGATAAAGATCCACTCTGCTGAGGGGAGGTTCAAGGCTTTCTCCATCTGCACCTCCCACCTAACTGCTTTGGCAATTTTCCAGGGAACTCTGCTCTTCATGTATTTCAGACCAAGTGCTTCCTACTCTCTAGATGAAGACAAAATGACCTCCTTGTTTTAGACCCTTGTGATTCCCGTGTTAAATCCTCTGATTTACAGCCTACGGAACAAAGATGTGAAAGAGGCTCTGATGAAATGTGAAAATAAAAAACGGTCCCACTGAAAATTTGCTCGTATACATCTTCCTCCCAATGTTACACAATAATTTATGAAAATCAAAATTGGTTTGACTAATGTTGTATGATTCCATTTGTATTTATACTATCTTCCAATCCTAGCAATATGTATGATTTCCAAAATGCCACAGGTTTCGTTTTATATCTTAAACTTCTGTTAAATACTCCTTATTTGTGGAAAAATTTCAGGCTCTTTATTTGTCAAATTTGTTTCTCTTCAGTGTTTATATGTGTTTTTTTAAAAAATTTTCTGAAAGTTAGTGTTTTCTAAGTTGCTGTTGCACTCTATGTGGGCTTTATTTCACCGTGACTCCATCTGCTTTTCTACTAATGAATCTTGCCATATAATGGAAGTGACCAATGTCAATTAAATAATTATTAAAATTACTTCTAACAGACTGTAATTACGACATACTATAAAAAGCCTTGCTGTTGGTCAGTCACTGTGTCCAACTCTTTGCGACCCCGTGAATTTAAGCACGTCAGGCTTCCCTGTACACACACATAATCCTAATGTCATTTTTATTTAAAAACTAAAAGCCAAATAGTGTAGAAAACATCCAGTTATCCCTATGGAATGTAAATATGTTGAGATTTTTGCTGTGTTTACAAAATCTTTGTTTCGTGGATGTGTTTAATGGAGAGTGTTTGTGTTTGTGTGTCTGTGTAAGTGTGTGAGGGGGAATGGGCATGCATTTGTTTTCTAATGTATTGAATGAAAACAAAGCGGCTACATAAGGATTGGTGAACTTGGAATTAGGAATGCTTCCATATCAGAGGCATTCACTGTTTCTGAATAAGTATAATATTGGGCATTAAGGTAGAGGGGGGCCAGAGGCAAACTATTCTAAAGGTCTATATTCCATGTGCAATCAGCTTACTTGTATGAAATATCAGATGATAAATTGCATCATATCTGTTACTTATTCCTGAGAGACTAGGGGTTCACCACCCAGGGACCAGACACAGGGATGATTACATAATCCGGGTCAGGCAGGAGGCAATGCTGAACACTCCCACAGATAGAACTGAGAGCAACGAGCAAGCCAGGAGTTCTGGGACAGGCACTGATATCTTTGCTGTTTCTTTCATTTATATTTGAGATTTCCTTATTTTTTAATGCTTTTTTGAAAGAAGATATTTTATATAAACAAAGGAACATATGAAATAGTACACACATTTTTATTTTAGTTAGTTGTACAACTTGTTTATTTTAAATACATATAAATAGGGAATATAAAAGGAGCAAACATGAATTATGGAAATGATCAGATGTCTTTTACTATTTTACAAATTTACCTGTTATACTATGCATTATGTATAACATACATATTATATTTCTATAAATGCCTTAAGTTTTAAAGGAAAGTATTTTTGTTTAATTATGTCTTTCTAAGCAGATATACGAGTTAAGTCCTAGGGTTGAAAACCTGCACAGTGATCACTAGACCACTGTTCCAAAGCTCTTCTCTATCCCTCATCTACATTCAATTCCTGCTTTTTAAATTCTCCTAGAACATAAGAGGACAAGTGGAGGAGAAGGGAATGGCAGAGGATGAGATGGTTGGATTTGGTGATGGACAGGGAAGCCTGGCGTGCTGCAGTCCATGAGGTCACAAAGAGTCAGACCCAACTGAGTGACTCAAGTGACTAACTGATGACATTATATATCACATAATTGGTTTGGGTAAAATATAACAGTGGGACATAGAATTCCATTGTCCTTCCAAAGACACGTAATTCTTAAACCAAAGAAAGGCAGAACTGAGATACTGAAGAGAAATCTGGCTCAAATAAAATAATCAAACAGTATTAAAATGTTTAGGGAATTGGGGTGGGGCCACAGCTCAGACGTGAATGTCTCTGAGGTTACAGAAGTGTGACCATGCGAGCATTTATGTTACGTGTCTTACGAAACCGTTATGGCAGAATACAAAGTGTGGAAGAGGGTAGGTTAGGGCAGAAAGGACTCACGCGGCAAGCCAGGCCTTCTGCCTTGCCTCAGTGACCCTTGCTACCAGCATCTCTGCAACTGGATCTCAAATGCTCTTCATCATCTCCCCAGTATAACTGCAACTTCCAAGCAGAAGAATGGTCAGCGCTGGCATGTTACTCTATGTGCATCTCAGAATTTAGTTCAGAGAGCCCCTTCCACCCTCTTATCCAAAAATCACCACCCTCTCTGTCCCAGCGGGTCCTGAATCATGAACCATCTATCCCTCCTATGATGAGGTTGGAGGGACTTGAGAGGTTAATGCGGAAGTGAGGACTTCTTATATTCAGAACTGGCTATAGTTCTGCCCTCTCCACAGGGGGAATAAGAAAGCAATATATTCATCACTTGTGCTTCTTACTTACTACTCTTCTCTAACACAGGGTATAACAACATTTCTACATCATTGAAAAACAAAACAAACCAAAAAACCCAGCAATCTTGTCAAAAGACAAGTTATGTGAACCATCCAATTATCAGATCCTTGCTTCACTCAGAGCACATCATTTTGTTAGTATCAGACAGAAGTAGCAAAGTGTTAGTCACTCAGTTGTGCCTGACTCTGTGACCCCATGGACTGTAGAGCCCACCAGGATCCTCTGTTCACAGAGTTCTCCAGGCAAGAATATTGGAGTGGAGAGCCATTCCTTTTTCCAGGGTATCTTCCCGACCCAGGGATCAAACCCAGGTATCCTGCATTGCAGGCAAATTCTTTACCATCTCAGCCATCAGGAAAACCACAAACATGGTCATAAATACTACACAAGTTGGATTGAAAACAGTCTGATTTAGTTTGGATGAAAGGGCACTGCAAAACTATACAGTGCTTTGCAAATGTATTGTTGTCAATTTTTTTTTTTTCATTTAAACAAAATTGGAGAATATTTCTGAGTCTGTTGGCCTCATGCAGTCCTAGGAAGGTCTGTCTCTTTTCTTGATTACTTACATCTACAAAAGGACCAGGGGTTTAACTATAACGATAGTAAGTTGACATATTTACCCTCCATTTCCATTTCCTCTTTCACAACCAGGAATTTCCCAACAGATCTGAGTGATGACTGCTGAGAACTGCAGTGTGGCTACTAACTTCACATTCCTAGGACTTTCAGACAGAAGGCACATGCAGCAGGGGCTCTTCATGCTCTTCCTGCTGGTTTATGGTGTAGCTGTTGTTGCCAGTGTCGGGATGATCCTGCTGATCAAGGTGAACCCAAGACTGCACACACCCATGTATCATTTCCTGAGCAATCTTTCCTCCTGTGATGTCTGCTACTCCTCTGCTGTCTCTCCCAAGATGCTGGCTGATTTCCTATCTAAGCATAAGAGGATTCCATTTGACTTGTGTGCTATGCAGATGTATTTCTGGGGGACCTTTGCAGATATGGAAAGTCTCATGTTGGCTGTCATGGCTTATGACCATTATGTAGCCATTTGCAATCCACTTCTTTATACAGTTTCCATGTCCAGAAGACTCTGTACCCAGCTAATATCTGTTGTCTGCGTGGAAGCTTTGGTAGATTCAGCAGTCCACACCTGTTGTACATTTTGATTATCATTTTGCAGTTCTAATGTCATCAATCACTTTTTCTGTGACTTCCTGGCCTTGCTAGCCCTCTCCTCCTCAGATGCGTCCATCAATGAGATAATGCTGCTCATATCCAGTAGTTGTGTTGTGGGGACCACCATTATCACTGTCCTCCTCTCCTACAGCTACATCAAAGCAACCATCCTTAGGATGAACTCAGCCGAGGGGAGGCGCAAAGCTTTCTCTACATGTGCCTCCCATTTAACCACTGTGGCTATATTTCATGGCACACTCCTGTTCATGCATTTCAGACCCAACTCAAGTTACTCCATGGACACAGACAAAATAACCTCTGCCTTCTACACAGTTGTCATCCCCATGTTAAACCCACTGATCTATAGCTTAAGGAATAAGGATGTGAAAGTTGCCATTAAAAAAGTAATCAGTACTAAACTGTGTTCTGAGTGATACAGTGTTTTCAACCACAACTACATATGTAAAGATTCTGAAAGCTGAAGTTCAGGTGCTGATAGATTCTTGCAGTCTCACCATTACAGTCTTCTGGATATTACCCATTAGTTACCTTTGTGCCTAAATTGAGTGTTGAAAGTAGTCATTGGTCATCTTAATTTGTCTCCAGACTAAGAAAGGGGAGCAATATGCTGTTTTGAAGACAGGGTCTTTTTTATACCTCTTTCCTTGGGTAAGCCTCCTGTGAGATAGCATTCACCAAGCTATCCCTCCACCTATGTCAATTCAACTTACCATCCTATGATTCCAGTACATTTTTTAAACAATATGTTTAATAAAGTTGCTCAGCAATAAGAAAATATTCGTGAGTCAAATAGTTTTTTTGTACACTTTTTATGTACTTGTTAGGCAATGGCACCCCACTCCAGTACTCTTGCCTGGAAGATTTCATGGATGGAGGAGCCTGGTGGGCTGCAGTCCATGGGGTCGCTGAGTCAGACACGACTGAGCGACTTCACTTTCACTTTTCACTTTCATGCATTGGAGAAGGAAATGGCAACCCACGCCAGTGTTCTTGCCTGGAGAATCCCGGGGACGGTGGAGCCTGGTGGGCTGCTGTCTGTGGGGTCGCATGGAGTCGGACACGACTGAAGCGACTTAGCAGCAGTAGCAGCAGCATCACTCTGTAACTGTGTCATCATAGCATGTAAAATTGTAGAGGCAGTGAATAAATACTTTCATATACAAAATAAATTCATAAACAAGAATAAACATAAAACCATATGTTGTAATTAAAACCTCAATAGATGCAAGTTCCTTTCCTTTCTTGTTCACCCATTATCTATTTTGATATTTGTATTGCTGGGCTTCAGAATGCCATTCAAAAACACTTACTGAATAAATGAATGAGGACCCCTTGCATTATTAAGCAAAGGAGTCCTTGTAAATTTACCAAATACACTAGCAAGAACCCCTCCCTTTATTTCACTGTATTCTAGTACATTTACTGTTCCTTCCAGATGGTACAGAACCTACCTGCCAATGCAGGAGAAATGAGATGTGGGCTTGATCCCTTAATGGGGAAGATTCCCTGGAGGAGGGCATGGCAACCCATGCTAGTATTCTTGCCTGGAGAGTCCCATGGACAGTCAAGCCTGGTGGGCTTTAGTCCATGGGGTCGTTAAGAGTCAGGCACAACTGAAGCAACTTAGCACACATGTGTATTCAGTGTAAAAAAATACGTCTCTGTTTCGTGCCTCCAGACTCAGTTGAATGAGTAACAGAGACAGGGATCACAGGGATTGACAGAACTTCATGAATAGTCTATTCCTTATAATTCTGCCCCAATAATATCACTAAGTAATCCTAGAATCATGTGCACTAGATTGCTATTACACTTCAGAGACTGGTCATCATCCTGTGGATGTTCTATCTTGCCAATATTGCAGAGAACAGATACAGTGCTCTTCACAGATGTACAGAAACTCATGATTAGAAGTTGGAGGATGAAGAATCTGGTCTTCTTTAAAGGTCACTGGAAAAGACAACTCCACTTCTTGAGGTGTTCCTAGCATTAGCCTTTTGCTGTCATTGTTTTCAGTCACAAAGTTGTGTCTGACTCTACTGTAGCCCACCAGGCTCCTCTGTCCATGGCATTTCCCAGGCAAGAATACTGGAGTGGGTTACCACTTCCTTCTCCAGGGGATCTTCCCTATCGAGGGATTAAACCTGTGTCATTTGCATTATTAGGCTGATTCTTTACCAGTGAGCCATTACCTCAGTTAATATTTAAAAAAAAAGAAAAAGCCCAATTGCTATCTTTAAAAATTTTTTTTTAGTTTATTTTATTTGATTTTTAAACTTTACAATATTGTATTGGTTTTGCCATATATCAACATGAATCCACCACAGGTATACACGTGTTCCCCATCCTGAACCCTCCTCCCTCCTTCCTCCCAGTACCATCCCTCTGGGTTGGCCCAGTGTACCAACCCCAAGCATCCAGTATCGTGCATCAAACCTAGACTGGCGACTTGTTTCATATATGATATTATACATGTTTCAATGCCATTCTCCCAAATCATCCCACCCTCTCCTTCTCCCACAGAGTCCAAAAGACTGTTCTATACCTCAGTGTCCCTTTTGCTGTCTCGTATACAGGGTTATTGTTACAATCTTTCTACGACTGAGCGACTGATCTGATCTGATCTGGTACTGTATTGGTGTTTTTCTTTCTGGCTTACTTCATTCTGTATAATAGGCTCCAGTTTCATCCACCTCATTAAAACTTACTCAAATGTATTCTTTTTAATACATTAAAAAGAGTAATACTGAGTAATATTGAGTAATACTCCATTGTGTATATGTACCACAGCTTTCTTATCCATTCATCTGCTGATGGACATGGAAGCAATTGCTATTTTTTAAATGAAAGAAAAAGTTATCATTCAGAAGCAGAAGATATTAAGAAGAAGTGGCAAGAATACACAGAACTGTACAAAAAAGATCTTCACGACCCAGATAATCACGATGGTGTGATCACTGACCTAGAGCCAGACATCCTGGAATGTGAAGTCAAGTGGGCCTTAGAAAGCATCACTACGAACAAAGCTAGTGGAGGTGATGGAATTCCAGTTGAGCTCTTTCAAATGCTGAAAGATGATGCTGTGAAAGTGCTGCACTCAATATGCCAGCAAATTTGGAAAACTCAGCAGTGGCCACAGGACTGGAAAAGGTCAGTTTTCATTCCAATCCCAAAGAAAGGCAATGCTAAAGGATGCTCAAACTACTGCACAATTGCACTCATCTCACACGCTAGTAAAGTAATGCTCAAAATTCTCCAAGCCAGGCTTCAGCAATACGTGAACCGTGAACTTCCTGATGTTCAAGCTGGTTTTAGAAAAGGCAGAGGAACCAGAGATCAAATTGCCAACATCCACTGGATCATGGAAAAAGCAAGAGAGTTCCAGAAAAACATCTATTTCTGCTTTATTGACTATGCCAAAGCCTTTGACTGTGTGGATCACAATAAACTGTGGAAAATTCTGAAAGAGATGGGAATACCAGACCACCTGACCTGCCTCTTGAGAAACCTGTATGCAGGTCAGGAAGCAACAGCTAGAACTGGACATGGAACAACAGACTGGTTCCAAATAGGAAAATGAGTTCGTCAAGGCTGTATATTGTCACCCTGTTTATTTAACTTATATGCAGAGTACATCATGAGAAACGCTGGGCTGGAAGAAGCACAAGCTGGAATCAAGATTGCCGGGAGAAATATCACTAACCTCAGATATGCAGATAACACCACCCTTATGGCAGAAAGTGAAGAGGAACTAAAAAACCTCTTGATCAAAGTGAAAGTGGAGACTGAAAAAGTTGGCTTAAAACTCAACATTCAGAAAACGAAGATCATGGCATCCGGTCCCATCACTTCATGGGAAATAGATGGGGACAGTGGAAACAGTGGCTGACTTTATTTTTTTAGGCTCCAAAATCACTGCAGATGGTGACTGCAGCCATGAAATTAAAAGACTCTTACTCCTTGGAAGAAAAGTTATGACCAACCTAGATAGCATATTGAAAAGCAGAGACATTACTTTGCCAACAAAGGTCCATCTAGTCAAAGCTATGGTTTTTCCTGTGGTCATGTATGGATGTGAGAGTTGGGCTGTGAAGAAAGCTGAGCCCCGAAGAATTGATGCTCTTGAACTGTGGTGTTGGAGAAGACTCTTGAGAGTCCCTTGGACTGCAAGGACATCCAACCAGTCCATTCTGAAGGAGATCAGCCCTGGGATTTCTTTGGAAGGAATGATGCTAAAGCTGAAACTCCAGTACTTTGGCCACCTCATGTGAAGAGTTGACTCATTGGAAAAGACTCTGATGCTGGGAGGGGTTGGGGGCAGGAGGCGAAGGGAACGACAGAGGATGAGATGGCTGGATGGCATCACTGACTCGATGGACATGAGTCTGAGTGAAGACCAGGAGTTGGTGATGGACAGGGATGCCTGGCATGCTGCGATTCATGGGGTCGCAAAGAGTCGGACATGACTGAGCAACTGTACTAAACTGAACTGATACGGAAGATAAGAAACAAACACAAGGTAATGTTTAGAATTGATTATATTTGCAATGATTGATATTGGCTCCCTGTGTATCTGGAACATGTGCTGGAACTTTATTCTAAACAGAATTTTAGTAGTAGTCATCAAAATATGGCTTTTCCAGTCATCATGTACAGAGGTAAGAATTGTACCATAAAGAAGGCTGAGTCCAAAGAATCGATGTTTTTGACCTGTGGTGCTGGAGAAGACTCTTGAGAGTTCCTTGAACAGCAAGGAGATCAAACCAGTCAATCCTAAAAGAAATCAACCCTGAATATTCATTGAAAAGATTGATGCTGAAGCTGAAGCTCCAATATGTTGGTTACCTGATCCAAAGAGCCAGATGTTTGGGAAAGACCTTGAATTTGGGAACGACTGAAAGTAGGAGGAAAAGGGTACAACAGAGAATGAGATGGCTGGGTGGCATTGCTGACTCAATAGACATGAGTTTGAGAAAACTCTGGGAGATGATGAAGGACAGGGGAGCCTGGTGTGCTGCAGACTATGGGGCTGCAAAGAGTTAGTCATGACTTAGTGAATGAACAACAAAATATGCCATGAAACGTTGGGACCAGATGCCATGATCTTAGTGTTTTGAATGTTGAGTTGTAAGCCAGCTTTCTCACTCTCCTCTTTTACCTTCATCAAGAAGCTCTTTAGTTCCTCTTCACTTTCTGCCATCAGAGTGGTATCATCTGCACATCTAAGGTTGTTGATATTTCTCCTGGCAATTTTGATTCCAGCTTGTGATACATCCAGCCCAGCATTTCTTATGGTGTATTCTGCATATTAGTTAAAAAAACAGGATGACAATATACAGCCTTGTTATACCCCTTTCCCAATTTTGAACCAGTCATTTGTTCTATGTCTGGTTCTAACTGTTGCTTCTTGACTCATATGCAATTTTCTCAGGAGACAGGTAAAGTGATCTGCTACTCCCATCTGTTAAAGAAAGTAAATAGTCTTGTTTAGGCTTCAGAGACAAAGCAGAGCAGGCCTGTGACCTTGCTTCTAACCTACCTGGGCACTGCCCTGACTGGGAGTGACCGCTGTGAGTGCAAGACTTGCAGCCCCATAGATAAGATGGGGGAGGAATCCTGAGATAGTTAAGCCCCTGGAGGGAGCCTGGCCAACCAAGCCCCAGGCTTCGCCACATTCCAAGTTTTCCATGGCAAAGCCAACAGCATTATCTTGAAACCAGGCTTGCAGTTTGGTCCCAGATTGATGAATGTATCCATTTGAGTCTGTCCTGGGATTATAAATTGAAATCGGGACAGTCTTTGAAGTTTCACCCACAGAGCAGAGCGGAGGTACTGCCTGGGACCTTTTCCCAGCTGGGACTCCAGATGTCCATGACATGGGACTTGCCAGCCCTGTTTAAGACTGGAGGTTGGTCAAAACCCAATTTGGTGATGT
Organism: Bos grunniens; assembly: GCF_055505025.1. Lineage (NCBI taxonomy): Eukaryota > Metazoa > Chordata > Mammalia > Artiodactyla > Bovidae > Bos > Bos grunniens. The sequence goes on along the minus strand of NC_141188.1, from coordinate 1,863,740 downwards.
ATCCTCTTCTCTATTAATGTTAGTATCTTGAAAGTAAGCTAGATAATTGTCTAATAAATATCTGCATTATATATTTGTATATAACGAGTGGGTTACTTTGTTAACAAATCCTTTGAACCTGAGAAGGAAGTGAAATCTTTTGGCAAAACGCCATCAGTTCTAAGATTTTTCCACAGATTTTTGTGAACCACACAGTCAAAGACTGTAGCACAGCCAGTGAAGCAGAAGCAGATTTTTTTTGGAAATTCCCTTGCTTTCTCCATGACCCACCTATTTTCTTTTATAACTTCAAATAATGGATTTCTTTCTCAGTATATTTTATATATCAGTACCTCTTAATTATTGTCCAAACCCCTTCCACATTCAATGTACTTTGTTAAAAACCTATTAAAGATAGTCATGCCTATTAAAAATAAGCTTATTTGTGTTATGTAAAATTGGATTCTCTGGCCATCATTTACATTTAAGGTGCTGAGGTGCTTAGTCACTCAGTAGTGTCTGACTTTTGCTGAGCCCATGGACTATAGCCCACGAGGTTCTTCTGTCCATGTAATTCTCCAGGCAAAAATACTGGATTTCCTTCTTCAGGAGATCTTTCTAACCAGGGACTGAACCCTAGTCTCCTTCATTGCAGATGGATTCTTTACCATCTACCCACTGTATGTTTAAGGAAAAAAAGATAGCCTTTACTTTGTTCCTTTAATTTTTTATCTAATGACACTGTATTAATGCCTTTACATATGATAAGGAAACCAGGATTTTTGTATTTGTTTCTGTTTATTTTTGCCTTAACATAATGATTAAGATATGAGAGAGGTGAGTATTCAATCTGGATTTTTTTTTAAGGTGGGGTACAGTTGTGTTGGGGGCCAGAGTGAGGTACTCCGCCCATGGCAAAGGTCATGAGGAAGGAGGCTCGACATACGCAAAGGCGGGATCGAGCCTCAGGAGTCCCCCTGGAAATCCCCGAGCGTCTACCCCCATAACCAGAGCCTGCCTACTTTACTACTTTGTGCTCTTACCTACACCTCTGACTTTACGGGGGGCTGTCCCCCACCACCTCTTTCGGAGAAGGAGTTAACCTAGAGCTCCAGTCAATAAAAACTCTTGGGTGTGACAAGAGTGTTTTAACCTACAAACTCCTCTGAAGGTTCTCTAGCCTGCCTGACAGGCTCGTCCGGCCACATGTGATTGCTCACAGCCTCCCAACCGTGAGAGGCACGAGATGCTTTAAACCTTCTAAAAACAGGTTCCTTAGAAAAGTTAGAAAACTATTAGTATAAGTATAATGGGCTAATTAGAAATTGTATTGGTGAAGGGTTTTTCATTTGTTGAGCCAATGTTTGTTGCTAAGTCTCCACATCCCCTGCCCTTACACACATTAATGAATATATAGAAGAAATAAGTATTAACCTTTGATATTAATCACGTTAGACCTTAGGCTAAGTAAATTCTTTCCTTAACTAAAACCCACTACACCCTCACCCTGTAGGAATGTAACTTTATTTGGGTGGCGTCTGTTTTGAGAATAATCAGCCCTGGAGAAATAAGTGTCCTGATTGACTGACCACTGTCACAAGGAGAGGGTCGTAAATTGTCAGCAGGCCCCCCTGGCCAGAAGATGATGTAACACCCCTAAGACCTCTGTATACATTTGTATGAAGCACCTGACTTTGATAAAAGTCAGGACTGCTGACCCCGCGTGACTTTTGCATAACATCTCAGTGTATAAAAGTAGACCATGGAAAATAAAGAATGGGGATCAGTTTCTCGAAATACTGGTCTCCCCATGTCGCTCTCTCTCTCACTCTGGTTGAGTCTCCATCTGGAGCGCGGAACCCACCATGCTTACTAATTATGCCTGGGCTTCTAAGATCCGACCGGGGAGGCCTCAGTGTCTCCTCTCCTTCGGGAGAACGGAAGGACGCCTGCGGCCTACGTAAGTGGTGCAAACTTCTTGTCTTGAAGTTTTATTGGTCTCCCGCGTAAACCAAGCCACTCAGCCTCTTTTCTCCACTGAATTTTCCTACTGAGCTATCCTTATTCTATTACTCTTTATATCTTTAATTAATATCTAATTGAAGCTATTGTATCCTGACCCTCGCCGATGCCGTCTCTCCTTCGAATACCCTGGATCAGCCGGGGCTGGTCCCCGGCACAGTTGCTTAACAATGTTGTGCTAGTTCTGCTGTGTATTAAACAAATAACCTATGTGTGTGTATATATCCCCCTGCCCCGCCCCTCCACTCTGGCACCGCACCCCTCTAGGTCACCACAGGGCACCACATTGAGCTCCCTGTGCTGTACAGCAGGCTCTCACTCGCTATCTGTTTTACATAAGGTTGCACAATCATATAAAGCTTCACAACTCCCTCAGGGACGAGCCCTGAAAAGAGATGGCATCATTCACAGCACCAGGTCATGAGTGGCGTCTTCAGGATCCATCTTTATCCACTTCAGAGGCAGGTCATCCAGGGTTTTAGATCTCACTACACATCCCATCATCATATCATGTTTGAAGTTCTTTGCCCTTAGGACTGGTTTTTCAGGACCCTGCATTCACTCATTGTCCCAACTGAGCAGAGGTTACTTCACAGTGATCTACGTTGGACACACCATTCCCAAGTCAGTCCAAATGCCTGAAACAACCCTAATGATGCAATTCCCTGGTTGCACCTTGCCAAGAAGCAATTTGGCTAATAAATCCCAGAGTACTTTTCTTATGTAATTCTCTGGTCCTGCCCCAAGGGCCATGGTTGAAATGGCACATTTAGCTGCAAAGGAAACAATGTCTATCTTTTGTGATGAACTCGTGCACTTAGGACATTTCTTGTTCCATATTTAGGACAAGACACTTGATTCTCATCACCTTCGGCTACCATTCCATTCTTCCCCACAGAAAGCCAGCATTGCTCACACCTTACCTTCACAGTGATCTGTATTGGCAAAATTCTACTTTTAATTTCTATTTTATATTGGGTTAGAGTTGATTAACAATTTTGTCTTAGTTTCAGTCATACAGAAAAGTGATTTGTAATACAAATCCGTGTATCTATTCTTTTTCAGATTATTATCCCATATAGGTTATTGCAGAGTATTGAGTTCCCTATACTATAGAGTAAGATCTTGTTGATTATCTACTTTATACCTAGTAGTGTGTTTATGTTGATTCCAACCTTCTAACTTATCCCTTCCTCTGAAAAAACTACTGTTAAAGATAGTTTCCACTGCAATAAATGCAACTCTGATGTAATTTATAACACAGCATAAATTTTCAATACTGAAGGCTTTCTTCTCTCTTGCTAGTTCACCCTCTCCCTGACGACTCAATCTCAACTTTGAGTTTAATACTTTATATTGTCCAATCCTATTTCCTCTCTGAATCATTTGTCAGCCTCTCATTAAGGTATCATCCCAACAATTTTAGGCTTAATTTACTGTCTCTGACTCCCATTGCATGGCCTCCTTCAGTAACCGTGCGTAATGAGATTGAAACTTAGGTCAATTCTTTTCTCACAGTTCTTTCCTTCTACTCTGCAATTGGTATCCCCACAAATAAGCATAACCAGGGATGGTAGTTAGGTCATATACAGAATGATAGGAGCCATGAGCTCATACTGGTGGAAAGTTAGTTAGTAGAGTTTGTTGAATCAAAATTGTAACAGCTCTCATTGATTTGATAAGTATGTGGCTCTTTCTTCAGAGGCAGCAAATTTAACTTAGCTTGAAAACCTCTCTAGAAATAAGGTATGAACTGGAGAAGCAATTTCAAAAGCATTGTGTCTGTGTAAACATTCAACTTACAGTAACTGTCACCTTCAACAAATCACTTCCTCCATGGGCCTCATTTTCCACTGGTCAAAAGAGAGTTATGAATGCAGTAATCACTATTGAACATTCCAGCTACCATGTGCTGTATCTATGTTAATATGCCTCTATCAATAATTTCTACTTGGGATGATGTAAAAAAGTATAACAGAGGGATGCAGTTCTCTCTCTCTCTCTCTCTCTATATATATATACATACACATATAGCAATGGATGGAAAAAATGACATCTCCAGTCCAGTAGGTTACAGGAGGCCCAATCCCATTAATTTAGCCCAATTAACTGACCTATACAGAATTTTGACTTTAAGAGACATTTCATTAAAAAGGATATTCATATAAGTTGATTTCCAGCTTTTTGTGTCATCAGGGAATCAGATATTCTACACAAAGGATGAGGATTGAAAAGGCAGACAACAACAGTGTTGTTTAAGATGTGGAAGGGCTTCCCTGGTGACTGAGATGGTAAAGAATCTGCCTGCAACAGACCTGGGTTCATTCCCTGGGTCAGGAAGATGCTCTGGAGAAGGGAATGGCACCCCACTCCAGTATTCTTGCCTGGAGAATTCCATGGACAGAGGATCCTGGTGGGCTACAATCCATAGAATTGAAAAGAGTCAGACACGTCTGAGCGGCTAACACAAGATATGGAAAACCCAGATGATTCACACTGAAAAGTCATAGTGGAGGTGTGAATTGACATACTTTATAGAAAACTGTATGAATATTTACTAAATCTAAATTTTATTTTAAAATTTTAAATAGATAGTTACCTATACAGTATTATGTTTAGGGACATCATTGGCATCAAGGAAGTTTGTATAGATACAGATTTTTTATCTCAGTTGTTTGTCTCTAAAGTCTTGCATTTTAGATTCAACCTTCAGTCTCTCCCTCCACGCCCTCAAGATTCTAAAAGGTATTCCCTATTAGTGCCCAAACCTTTGGGGAAGCAATTTATGTTATTTAATTGTCAGTAGCGTACTGCTATATGTTACAGATTTAGGGAGAACTAGTCTTCATGGCCTGGATGGGCAGTCAGGTTTGTGAAGATAAGATGGGTTTCTGTACAAACAGAGTGTAGCCTGAGGAAACATGGTATTCTTAGAGAAAGAGAAGCATCTGAGAAAAATACACCTGGAAAGAAATCAGGTTATGGTGACGATGTTGACTTCACTCCCTCCAAATACACACCAGAGAAAGACAATGGAAATAAATTCCTAATGACCACAAATATATCATCATCTTATACATACATGCTGAAATACTTTCAGCAATTACATAGGGTTTTTGAGATTTTTCTTGTCAATATCTGCCACAGAAGTACATTTGGTATTTTCATATTGAGGTCATCACATAAAGAAGAGAATACACTAAGAAAAAGCATTAATAATTGTAACAGAAATCTTTTTTATGAAAATTATTAATTTAATTGAATTTTGTCTGAAGGATATTATAGCTTTATAGACAGCAAGGGGAAATACTATAACAGTAAACAATATGAAGACATAAACAAAAATAACTGAAAACCATTTGTTTTGTATTTATTCCAAGTTAGAGCTCAGAAGAAATATGAAACTTACTGAATTACTGGAATGCATAAACTGGTACATGCCTTGCACATCTTTTCTTGTTTGCTCACATTTTGCATTTACACATCTGTGACAATTAAATTAACTGCATTAAGATAAAGTTGTAGAGGTAATATACATGATTATAGTACATTTGGGAAGAATATTTATCACCTATAGGTGTCTAAAAAACAAGTAGCAACCTGTGCTCAGAAGTATACAGCAATGACTCACATGTGTGATAAAATACTACAATAGATGGATAACGCAGAGATCACCTCCTCAGAACTGTCAGGTTGTACAATGTCAAGGGACACCACTCTCTTTACCTCCTATTCCTTCCTGAAACTGCCATGAAGTGGTCCCCCACATCACTTTCTCTTCACCCCGACATTGATTATTTTCGAGTCCGTGTAATGTAACTAAAACAGACGCCCTCCCAGTGTGACAGCGCTTCCTAGTTGCCCCTCTGCTCTCGGTCACTGCTGGATCCCTCCTTGGTTTAGAAATGGGACTTGTATGGTCCATCAGTCCTCCCAGAAACCTAACAGCCATATGTCATGGTTTTGTGAGTTTTCAAGCATCACTTTAACATAAACAAGCCATAACATCTGAGAGACTACTTAGAGTTATATTTTAAGACAAATTTGTTTCATTGTGCTGTATTCAGGAATCTATTTTTGAGGTATTTCTATGGAAGTAAAGAAACAATGTCTACAGAGTTGCAGAATATTATTCCCTCTGGGCTTCAATTTCTGTTTCATATTATGAGGCTTTTAGGTCAGGATATATGTGATAATATGTCAAATCTATAACATGCAGTGAAAATTAGATAATATAAAGTGAGTACAGGTGAAAAAGCAAAAATTGCAAGTTTTAAGTCATTTTAATACTCTTTGCTCCTGAACATCATTTATAGAATTTATTTATTTATTTTTGTGATTTTAATTCTATTCATTTATTGGCCTGCCATGTGGTATGTGGGATCTTAACCCACACCAAGGGCGCCAACTGGAACCCTCACCCTCTGTGGTGGAAGTGCAGAGTCTTAACCACTGGACCCCCAGGGAAGTTCCCACATAGAATTTATTTTAAGAAATATCTGACTTTGATAAACTCTGTTGTTGTTGTGCAGTTGCTAAGTCATGTCCAACTCTTTGCAACCCCATGGACTGCAGCATGCCAGGCTTCCCTGTCCTTCACCATTTCCTGGGGTTTGCTCAAACTCATGTCCATTGAATCGGTGATGCTATCCAATCATCTCATCCTCTGTCATCCCCTTCTCATCCTGCCTTCAATCTTTCCCAGCATCAGGGTCATTTCCAATGAGTCATTTCTTCCCATCAGGTGGCCTAAGTATTGGAGCTTCAGCCTCAGCATTAGTCCTTCCAATAAATATTAAAGACTGATTTCCTTTAGGATGGACTGGTTGATTTCCTTGCTGTCCAAAGGACTCTCAAGAGTCTTCTCCAACACCACAGTTCAAAAGCATCAATTCTTTGATGCTCAGCTTTCTTTAAGGTCCAACTCTCACATCCATACGTAACTATTGGAAAAACGATAGCTTTGTCTACACTGACCTTTGTCAGCAAAGTGATGTCTCTACTTTTTAATATTCTGCCAGAATGGCTGTGATCCAAAAGTCTACACGCAATAAATGCTGGAGAGGGTGTGGAGAAAAGGGAACCCTCTTACACCGTTGGTGGGAATGCAAACTAGTACAGCCACTATGGAGAACAGTGTGGAGATTCCTTAAAAAACTGGAAATAGAACTGCCTTATGACCCAGAAATCCCACTGCTGGACATACACACCGAGGAAACCAGAACTGAAAGAGACACGTGTACCCCAGTGTTCATCGCAGCATTGTTTATAATAGCCAGGACATGGAAGCAACCTAGATGTCCATCAGCAGATGAATGGATAAGAAAACTGTGGTACATATACACAATGGAGTATCACTCAGCCATTAAAAAGAATTCATTTGAGTCAGTTCTAATGAGGTGGATGAAACTGGAGCCTATTATACAGAGTGAAGTAAGCCAGAAGGAAAAACACCAATACAGTATACTAATGCATATATATGGAATTTAGAAAGATTGTAACAATAGCCCTGTATGCAAGACAGCAAAAGAGACACAGATGTATTGAACAGTCTTTTGGACTCTGTGGGAGAGGGAGAGGGTGGGATGATTTGGGAGAATGGCATTGAAACATGTATAATATCATATAAGAAACAAATCGGTTCGATGCAGGATACAGGCTGCTTGGGGCTGGTGCACTGGGATGACCCAGAGGGATGGTACGGGGAGGGAGGTGGGAGGGGGGTTCAAGATGGGGAACATGTGTATACCCGTGGTGGATTTATGTTGATGTATGGCAAAACCAGTACAATATTGTAAAGTAATTAGCTTCCAATTAAATAAATTTAAATTAAAAAAAATAAAGATAAAAAAAAATACATTCTGCCTAGGTTGGTCATATCTTTTCTCCCAAAGAGAAAGCATCTTTTAATTTCATGGCTGCAGTCACCATCTGCAGTGATTTTGGAGCCCAGAAAAATAAAGTCTGTCACTGTTTCTGTTGTTTCCCCATGTATTTGCCATGAAATTATGGGACTGTATGCCATGATCTTAGTGTTTTGAATGCTGAGTTGTAAACCAGCTTTTTCCCTTTGCTCTTTCACCTTCATCAAAAGGCTCTTTAGTTCCTCTTCACTTTCTGCCATAAGAGTGGTGTCATCTGCATATCTGAGGTTGTTTATATTTCTCCCAGCAATCTTGATTCCAGCTTGTGCTTCATCCAGAGCAGCATTTCACATGATGTACTCTGCATATAAGTTTAATAAGCAGAGTGATAATAGATAGCCTTAAGGTAACTCCTTTCCCAATTTTGAGCTAGTCTGTTGCTCCATGTTTGGTTCTAGCTGTTGCTTCTTGAGATGCATCCAGGTTTCCCTGGAGGAAGGTAATGTGGTCTGGTATTCCCGTCTCTCTGAGAATTTTCCACAGTTTGCTGTGATACACACAATATGAAAATGCAGAAAGATGATAAATTATATATGTTTAACTTTCTCACGTCACAGGTTTTATGGTATTAATAATTGAATATACACTAAGTGGTGTTATATGTATATATGTATATGTATAATTCATTACATAATTCATTGTAACATCATTTTTATTTAAAAATTAAAAGCAAGTGGTGTAGAAAACAAAATCTAGTTATCTGTAGATAGTATATGTATGTTCAGATACTTGCTGTTTTTACAAAATCTTTGCTTTGTGGATGTGTTTAATGGGATGCCTGTGTGTCTGTGTAATTATCTAAGGGTGAATGGTTGTGCATTTGTTTTGTAATTTACCAAGTGAAAATAAAGTGCCTGTATAGGGATTTGTGAACTGGATATAAAGAATGCTTGGTGATTGGTATCATTTAACTGTGTCTGTATTCCATTCACAATGAACTTGCTTGTATGAAATGCCAGATGATAAACTACATCATGATGTCTGTTAATTATTCCTGAGAGACCAAGGGTTCACCACCCAGGGACCAGACACAGAGATGGTTATATAATCGAGGTCAGGCAGGAGACAATGCTGAATCCTCCAGCAGATAGAACTGCATGCAACAAACAAGTCAGGAATTCTGGGACAGGTACTGATATCTTTCATGTTTCTCTGATATATATTTGAGATTTCCTTAGGTTTTTAATCCTTTTTTGAAAGAAAGCATGTTATATAAACAAAGGAAGATATGAAATATACACAAAATTTCATTTTACTTACTTTTTTCCAGTCTTTATTTCAAGTCAATATATTTGTTATTGTTGCTCAGTTGCTAAGTCATGTCTGACTCTGCAACCCTGCGGACTGTAGCACACCAGGCTTCCCAGTCCTTCATTCTCTCCCTGATTTTGCTCAAATTCATTTGCACCAAATTGTGTTGGTGATGCTATTTAACCATCTCATCCTCTGCTGTACCTTTCTCTTTTTCCCTAAATCTTTCCCAGCATCAGGGTCTTTTCCAATGAGTCGGGTTTTTTTCCCAATGAGTTGGCTTTTTGCGTCAGGTGGCCAAAATATTGGAGCTTCAGCTTCAGCCCTTCCAGCAAATATTGAAGGTTGATTTCCTTTAGGATTAACTGGTTTGACCTCATTGCAGTTCAAAGGACTCTCAAGAACCTTCTCCAGCACCACAATTTCAAAGTATCAATTCTTCAGATATACACAGATAAATATACATAGTCCAACTCTTTTGTGATCCCATGGACTGTAGCCTGCCAGGCTCCTCTGTCCATGGGATTTCCCAGGCAAGAATACTGGAGTGAGTTGCCATTTTCTCCTCCAGGGGATCTGCCTGGTTCAGGGAGCAAACTCATGTCTTCTGTATCTCCTGCACTGGCAGGCAAATTCTATATCACTGAGCCACCTGGGAAGCCCTATGTTCAACTCCACTTTTCTTATGAGGATGGGTATGACACTGTACATCACACAGTTGGTTAGGGCAAAGTATAACAAGGGGACATAAAATTCAATTGGCCCCCCTAAGACAAGTGACTCCCAAATCAAGGATGACTGGCCTCAGAGATATTCAAGAGAAATATGGATCAAATTAAAGAATGAAACTATTAAAATTTTTAGAGACTGGGATGGGGACACAGTTCATGCATGATTGTCTCTGAGATTCTGGGACTGTGAACATATGAGTATTTGTATCATCTGTCTTACATAACTGAAATTGTGTTAAATATATCATGTTAAGAAGGGTAGACTTGGTCAGAAGGATCCACACAGTAAACCACACTGCCTTTCTTACCTCTCTGTCATCTGTGGTATCAGCATCTCTACAACTGGGTCCCAGACATTCTTCATCATCCCCCCTATGTAGCAGCAGCTCTCAGAGGTGAGAATATCAGCCCTGGAATATGATTGCCTCTCCACTCTAACACTTCATACATAGGCACCCCTCCACCCTCTTACCCAAAAGCTATCACCTTTCTGCTCCAGTGGGTCTTCCCAAACTGTCTATCTCTCATATACTAAAGTTGAACAGACCTGAGAGTTTAATGGGGAAAAAGAGTTCTTGTTATGTTCAGAAACTTGCCATAGCTCTCCCTGCTCCACACTCATGGAAGATGAAGAAATTGCAAAGCAATATATTCATTATCTACATCACTCATTAACTATATTTCTCTATTACAGGATATGATAATATCTGTTCATCATTGAAACAAAACAAAACAGAGATCTTGTCAGAAGACTAGGGTTATCTGGACCAACTAATTGTAAGAATCTTGCCTTCAATCTGAGGACATAAATTCCTTAATATTAGATTGAAGTAGCAAAAATGGTCATAAATGCTATACAAATTGATGTGGAAATAGCCTGATTTAGCTTAGATGAATTTGTGCTGCAAACACTACAGTGGTTTACAAATGTATCATTATTATTATCATTTTATCAGTTATATTAAGTTGGAGATATTTCCCAAAGGGTCAATTTAACTTCAATATTTCCCAAAGGGTCAATTTAACTTCAAGACATCTTAGCATTATTTATCTCTTCTTCTAATTACTGAAATATAGAAACAAATAGCAGTTTGGCAATTAAGACAGTAAGATGATATTAACCCTCCACTTCCATTTCCTTTTTCATAACTAGGAATTTTCACATGTGAAGGATGACTGCTGAGAACGGCACTGTGTTTGCTGACTTCATATTCTTAGGCCTTTCCGGTAGACAAGATGTACAGCTGGGGCTCTTCGTGCTCTTCCTGCTGGTTTATGGCATAACTGTGGTTGCCAATGTCGGGATGGTCCTGCTGATCAAGAGGGACCCCAGACTGCACACACCCGTGTATTACTTCCTGAGCCATCTGTCCTTCTGCGACATCTGCTATTCTTCTACTATCTCTCCCAAGATGCTGGCTGATTTCTTATCCGAGCAAAAAAGGATTCCATATGATGTATGTGCCATCCAGATGTACTTTTTTGGAACCTTTGGAGATGTGGAATGTCTCATGTTGGCTGTCATGGCTTATGACCGTTATGTGGCCATTTGCAATCCACTTCTTCATACAATTGCCATGTCCAGGGGAATCTGTACCCAGCTTGTGGTTGTTGCCTATATCGTAGGCTTGGTTGATTCAGCAATCCACACCTGTTGTACATTTCAGTTGTCATTCTGCAATTCCAATATCATCAATCACTTTTTCTGTGACATCCCACCCTTATTAGCCCTCTCCTCCTCAGATGCATCCATCAATGAGATAATGCTGTTCATATCCAGTAGTTGTGTTGTGGGGACCAGCATTATCACTGTCCTCCTCTCCTACAGCTACATCATAACAACCATCCTTAGGATGAGCTCAGCCGAGGGGAGACGCAAAGCTTTCTCTACATGTGCTTCCCACTTAACCGCTGTGGCTATATTTCATGGCACACTCCTGTTCATGTATTTCAGACCCAGCTCCAGTTACTCCATGGACACAGACAAAATGGCCTCTGTCTTTTACACAGTTGTCATCCCCATGTTAAACCCACTGATCTATAGCTTAAGGAATAAGGATGTAAAAGGTACCCTAAAAAAAGCAACCAGCACTAAATTATGTTCTGGGTGATACAGTACTTTCATCCTAAAGTATTTAAAGATTCTAAGAGAAGCAGTGCAGGAACTTTGACATATAGTACAGTTTCTGAATATTTTCCACTACTTACACTTTCACCTAAATCAGTTTAGGGAACAGTCGTTACACTAAACTCTCCAAACTAAGGAAGAGTAGTCATAGGGTCACTCTTCTGTTTTGCAGAGAGGGCTTTTTACACCTCTTTTTTCTTTTCTTGGAGAAGTCTCAGCGAGATGTCACACACAGAGCAACCCTCGACCCATGTTAATTTGACTTACCTTCCTAAAGGCTCCTATTTAATTATTATTTTTTTAACAATAGGCTTAATAAACTTGCTGATTCGGATGGGAGTATTAGTGGGTCATATTACGTTTGTTTATATCCTTTTCATGTATTTGTTTCACCCTAACAAAACTCCATCATAACATTTAGAAGCAAATAATTTGTAAGTAAGACTGAATGAGAAATTTCTCTCCCTAGACTAAATATTCCATAAAAGTTTGGTCCTTCCTGTCTAGTTCACTGTTGTCTACCATTTACAATGCTTACCTTCAGGATGAAATTCAAAAATATTTAATGAATTAGCCTGAAAAACTAATTAAAAAATTGAACCTTTGTAAATTTATAAAAAAAATAATCATTTCTTTAATTTCATTCTAGTCTGTTCACTTTAGGTGAAATCCACCTGCACTGTTTTATTTTGCCTTAGGCAAAAATGAGAATCTGGGACAAGAATCATTTGATGTAAAAATCTGCTCAGTTTCTCTTCATTCTGCTTCAGTTATTATCACCAAACATCCCCTGTTTTTCCAGAAACCACTGGAGAGGACTTTGTTAATGAAAACTATTGCCTGCCACATCAGTAAACAAAGGAGGTTGTAGTCCTGAAGCTGTCATAATACAGCTGCCTGGTCAGTGAGCCCTGAGGGGACTCCGGATGAGAAAGCACAGAATAGGCTTTCTCAAGATAGGCTGGCCCCAGATAGCTAAGTTCAGTTCAGTTCAGTTAGCTTAGTCATGTCCAACTCTTTGCGACCTCATGGACTGCAGCACACCAGGCCTTCCTGTCCATCACCAACTCCCGGAGATTACTCAAGCTCATGTCCCTTGAGTTGGTGATGCCATTCCAACCATCTCATCCTCTGTCAACCCCTTCTCCTCCTGCCTTGACTCTTTCCCAGCATCAGGGTCTTTTCCAGTGAGTCAGTTCTTTCCATCAGGTGGCCAAAGTATTGGAGCTTCAGCTTCAGCATCAGTCCTACCAATGGATATTCAGGCTTGATTTCCTTTAGGATGGACTGGTTGGACCTCCTTGTTGTCCAAGGGACTCTCAAGATAGCTAAGGTGCATATCAAAGGAACAGTGTCAGTGAGCCCAAACTATTGCATCTTCTTATATACAGAAAAAGTGCTAAATTCTTTAGTTTGTCTGGTTTTCTTTTATTAACAATAATCTTTTGGTGTTCTGATTATCTGATCTTTTGTTGCAAGCTCTTCTATCTCTCCTGGCTCCCCCTTGCCTCTTCAGAACTCGCCTCTGCAGAACAGTTTCTTAGCACTATCTGAGATGCTGTGTACCAGGCTTGAAGTCCTCAGAGTGTCTGCCCAATAAAATATAACTCTCAACTTTTAGTTTGTGCATTTTTTTCCAGTGGACAATTTCATCTCCCCAGGGGGTTCATAGCATTACACTAGGTAAAATTGAAAAAAAAGAAATGAAAAAGATAAAAGAAACTGAATGCCCTGTTGATATAACTTAAGTTGTAAAAGAAGAGCTATTAATAAAAATATATTCCCCTTGTGGGGGGTGGTCTGGGGAGAAAGAAGCAGTAGTTATGTTAGCATGCTATGTGATGATTTATGCCGTCTCTCTACATAGCTATGAAATAAATTGGAATAATATTCTAAACAAAATTTTAAACTCTGCACTCCTGGTATCCAATTAGCAATTAATCCAGCTGTAAAAATGAAACACAATTTCAGGTTCTTGGAAATCTATTTTTTTTAATTAAAATATAATTGATTGACAAAGTTGCATTAGTTACAGGTGTACAGCAAAGTGATTCATATCACTTTTTTTTGCATACGTTTGTTGTTATTTAATCACTAAGTCACATGTGACTCTTTTGTGAGCCCCATGGACCATGCTTCTTTGTCCATGGGATTTCCCAGGCAAGTATACTAGAGTGGGCTGCCATTTCCTTCTTCAGGGGATCTTTCTGACCCAGGGATTAAACGAGTGTTTCCTGCTAAGCCCATATTTATATACACTGGTGACTAAGAAGGTAAAGAATCTGCCTGCCAATGCAGGAAAAAATAATTAATTTAGCACACACTTGCATTCCCAACACCATTTTCTGCTGTTTAAGACAAAGCATTTGGTTCTCATCACCCTCAGGCTGTCATTTCCTTCTTCCCCACTGGAAGCCTGCATCTGCCAAGGCCTATGTCACCACTGATCTGCATAGACAGAACCCTCTCTGTAGTGTAGTTTCCACTGCCACAGGTGAGCTGAGGGCTGGCTTTATAGACAGTGCACCGTCCACTGTGCAAGGCTCCCCTCTGCCCCATCTGGACTAAAGGGGGCACACTGACTGCTCCTCCGACTTGTCTGTAAAGCAAACACAGAAAGGTTCTTCTGTATTTCTTTACGTGGCTTCACATAAATAATCTGGCCACTCTCTTACCTGAAAACTGTAGGAATTCGTGTGAATTTCTCATTCGTTTATAATTTCATTGTGCTTCATTTTACTGTGTTGTGTGCTACTCAGTTGTGTCCGATTCTTCGTGATCCCACGGACTGTAACCCACAAGGCTCCCCTGTCCATTGGATTATCCAAGCAAGGATCCTGGAGTGGGTTGCCATTTCCTCCTCCAGAGGATCTTCCCAACCCAAAGACAGAACCCTTGTCTCCTGTGGCTCTTGTATTGGCAAGCAGACTCTTTATCACTGAGCTACCAAGGAAGCCCCCCCCCCCCCCCACACACACACAGGCAACATTGCTCTAAATCTCATTTCAGTCCTTCGATCACACAATGAAATTTTCAATCTCCAATCAATTTCTTATTTTTTTTTCCTGTTTTGTCTCTCATTCAGTATTCTCTGCTTGCCAAATTCTTCATATGCAGTTCCATTTACCCTCCCTTTCTCTGTTTTGTATCCAGAACACCAGCTGGCACACATACCTAGAGTAAATGTTTGTATTGAGTTGGGATTATCAGGTCAATTCTGACCTTGGATGGCCAAAATTCCACTTGAACGTGATGCACAGATAACACATATTGGAGTCAGTCTCATTCATCATTGACTTTCTCATGTGGTGAAATTAAATGTCTGCTGTCATATCCATAAAAAAGAAATGTCACAGCCATCCATGATTTCTGGCCTCCAAATGTGAATGAGGGCTCTCAAAACTGAGAGCCAGCAGAAGCTGCCACCCACACAGGTGTTTGCTGAGAGCTCAGGGAATGCACGCAGCAGCCATCTGCCACATCGGCCACGCCTTAAGGTGAGTGAGGAATTAAGGATGCAAACAATCAGGAGACAGAATTTGGCTCCAGATAGCAGGCTCCAGGAGTTGGTGATGGACAAGGAAGCCTGGCATGCTGCAGGCCACGGGGTCTGGACAGGACTGAGTGACTGAACTGAACTGAGCTGAAGTGCATATGAAAGGAGTGAATTCAGTGAGCCCAGAGGCTTGCATGTTTCCATATGTAGACGAAAAATAAACTCCTTAACTTGATATCTGATTTTCTCTACCTCACAATAATCTCTGATGTTCCGATTCCCTGTCCCCTTTGTTGCAAACTTGGGTGTAGCCTGACTCCCCCTCCTGCCTCTTGAGTGGTTTTCTCATGACTACTGAGATGCTGCCTCCTGGCCTCAGAGGCCTTAACATTCCCATCAAGTAAAATCTCCACTTTTAGGTTGTGACTATATTATTTTTTAGTTGACAATGTCTACTTAAAGACCTTCTAATTCTCAATTCGTGTATGGGTATTTTTGGCTTCATTTCAGTTCACCACTGTCCTGTCACGTAGAACTTCTATTAATTGATAAATTGCTTTGAACAGGTCAAATCAGATAGCAACTATCATCCTCCAACTTTATGTATAACAATCTACCATTTTGAAAGTCATAATATATTTTTGCTTGAGATGTTCTTAAGATATAGAAAAACACATTACATCATTTCCTTGGTGTGTACTCGACTCCTCAGTAGAACTCTAATTGCTCAGGTAAGTTTTCCCTTTGGGATTTGGGTATCAGAGTGTGTGATCCTGAGATCTGAGATTAGAAAGCTAATCTCAAAAGCTTCAAAGCAATATATAAAAGATCTTGCATTACCCTAAGGAACTGCAGCCTTCCTAAGGAAGGCACAGATTTCTTCTATGAACACAGAAGACCCGCCCAAATCAGGTTGCAAAAATTAGACAATGGATCAGTTTTTCTTTTTAAATCTTTAAGTCCTAAAATTGATTTTTCCCGTGAAAAATGAACTGATACTGACAACAGTGTAGTAAGAAGGTGAAGGAAAAAGATAATAATTTGGTAAGTGTTCTTACCTTAATCCTAGGCTATTAGAACTTGATGGGGTTTTAAGTGCTTTATCTTACTTTTTTTTTTTTTTTTTTACTAACAGCTCAGTCAAGTCCAACTCTTTGAGACCCCATGGACTATAACCTGCCAGGCTCCTCATTGATGGGTTTTGCCAGGCAAGAATACTGGAGTGGGTTCTTATTTCCTTCTCCAGGGGATCTTCCCAACCTAGAGATCAAACCCAGGTCTGCTGTATTGCAGGCAGACTTTTCTTCTCTGAGGCACTAGGGAAGCTCGCTTATTTTACACATATAAACTGATGTTTGGAGGATAAACATACTTAGGGTAATACAGGTTTTAAATTCTGAAAATATATCTAACAAAAACAACAGCAGAAACAAAACCCTAATGTTTGACACATGATAGTGTTAGAGAATCTGCCTGCCCATGCAGGAGACATGGGTGTGATCTCTGCATCACGAAGATCCCCTGGAGAAGGAAATGGCAACCCACTCCAGGATTCTTGCCTGGGAAACTGCAAGGACAGAGAAGCCTGGTGGGCTACAGTCCACGGGGTCGCAAAAGAGCAGGACAAGACTTTGCAACTAAACAACAACAAGAGCAAACCTTAAAACAAACCTCACCATTACTGGACTCTGACTAGGAATCAGAATTAAACACTGTGCTCATTATATATTATTTATTTTTAAGAACAGATGGAGCTATATATCAACTACAGCTGAATTGATTTTTATATTATATTATTTGTCCTATCTTATGGTAATGCATTGATACCAATAACTGTCAATACACAAGCAAAAGGATTCAGGCAGATAAGAGGGCTGACTTTAAGGGAGAAGGAAAAAAATGTTTTAAAAAATAATGATATTACTCAGCCATTAAAAATAATGGAATAGTGCCATTTGCAGCAGCATGCATGGACCTAGAGAGTGTCATACTGAGTGAAGTAATTCAGACAGAGAGGGAGAAATATCATATGACATCCTTTATATGTGGAACCTAAGAAGAGTTGATGCAGTGGACGTATAAAAACAGAGACTTACAGACTCAGAGAACAACCTTATGGTTACCAGTGGAAAAGAGTAGCGGGTAGCGGGAGGAGAATGGGACCTGGGGGTGAGCATGCACACACCGCTGTAGTAAAAATGGACAATCAGCAAGGACCTACTGTACAGCACAGGGAACTCTGTGCAATGTTATGTGGCTGCCTGGATGGATGGAAGTTTGAGGGGGATGGACACGTGCATGTGTATGGCTGAGTCCTTCTCTGTTCACCTTGAACTACCACAGCATTGTTTGCTAATCAGATATACCTCAATACAAAATAAAAAGCTTAAAGAAATTAAAATAAAATGAAAAAAGAAAAAGTGACTAAGGACTTCCCTGGCAGGTGAGCACATTGAGTTTTGGGGAAATAACTATATTATTTACAGTCATCTTCTAAGCTCCACCATTTCTAACATTTCCATTTCTGGGAAGGTAGTGTTTATTGAAGAATGTCCAGTGTACAGAATGTCCAAACTGTGGACCTGTTCTTGGATTGCAAAGCTATGCAGTCCTGGACTATTCATTGGGCTGAAATCATCAATTCCTCCTCAATAAAACGGAGAGATGATTAGCACTGTTTAAAGAACTGTGAGAATTAAATTAGATGAGAAAGGTTACTTTGAAAATTATAAGATGCAAATGCATTAATGTCAGATACACACATTTACCCAGAATTTGCCTAATCTACCTAGAAACAGAACAGATGCAGAAAAATAGGTGTTGAGCAATGCAGTGTGGCTGTAGTTCATTTTCCGTGCCCCAAAAATCGCTTCACAGATAGTTGTGCTTATTAACTCTAAATGTATACACAGTTTTAATAAGACATTTAGTTTTGTTAAGATCTTGGAACAAATTGAGGATAGGATGGGAGGTTAAGATTTTAGTAATGTGCTTAGATTATGTTCTGAGACAGAGAATATGAGATGACAATGAAAATGTTTTCAAATCTGAAGTTATTTAAATACTGAGTTTGTAAGAGCCATGAATAATGTAAATTGTTAAAGAAAAATATATATGTGTATATAACATATATGCACACATATTTAACTTATCTCTAACTTTTATAGGCAGGAACAGTGAGGTACAGGGAGACCTGGCATGCTGCAGTCCCTGGAGTCCTAAAGAATCAAATGTAAAATATCATGTATGAAACGAGATGCCAGTCCAGGTTCGATGCACGATACTGGATGCTTGGGGCTAGTGCACTGGGACGACCCAGAGGGATGGTATGGGGAGGGAGGAGGGAGGAGGGAGGAGGGTTCAGGATGGGGAACACATGTATACCTGTGGCGGATTCATTTTGATATTTGGCAAAACTAATACAATTATGTAAAGTTTAAAAATAAAATAAAATAAAAAAAAAGAATCAAACACTATTTAACGACTGAAGAACAATAACAATGCATATAGCATGTACAGGCATCAGAGATTGCACTTACTTTATTCAATATGTAACATGTTATGGAATGTGCACAACATAATTCAAAGAACCACAGTATTGTAAATCAGGAATTCACAAATAAACTGACAAATAGATGTAAAGCTGGATTTTTACCATCGGCGGGGAGAGAAATCAATCATCTCTATCCTGGGCAAAATGTGCCTGTCTATAGACAAGTGTCACTTGCACTGCTATGTGTTATCTACAATTTACAGGGCTGTGGACTAAAGCAATGACAAGGAAGTGCAGAGATAACAGAGAGAGGTGGGTAGGTGAGCATTTATAACATCTTTTATCATTTTAATCAAAGGGGCCATCCAAGATTCCTGAATATTATTATTGTATTGCCTAGATGAATTTAATAAATATGCAAGCATTTGGATTTCTCTAGTTGTATTTCATAGCTTGGATTTCAGATAACATAAAGTAGATATATGGAATTCCGCAGAATATCAACTTTAGAAGCTTCTGCACAACAAAGGAAACTATAAGCAAGGTGAAAAGACAGCCTTCAGAATGGGAGAAAATAATAGCAAATGAAGTAACTGACAAGCAACTATTCTCAAAAATATACAAGCAATTTCTGCAGCTCAATTCCAGAAAAATAAATGACCCAATCAAAAAATGGGCCAAAGAACTAAACAGACATTTCTCCAAAGAAGACATACAGATGGCTAACAAACACACGAAAAGATGCTCAACATCACTCATTATCAGAGAAATGCAAATCAAAACCACTATGAGGTACCATTTCACACCAGTCAGAATGGCTGCGATCCAAAAGTCTACAAATAATAAATGCTGGAGAGGGTGTGGAGAAAAGGGAACCCTCTTACACTGTTGGTGGGAATGCAAACTAGTACAGCCACTATGGAGAACAGTGTAGATATTCCTTAAAAAACTGGAAATAGAACCGCCTTACGACCCAGCAATCCCACTGCTGAGCATACACACCAAGGAAACCAGAATGGAAAGAGACACGTGTACCCCAATGTTCATCACAGCACTGTTTATAATAGCCAGGACATGAAAGCAACCTAGATGTCCATCAGCAGATGAATGGATAAGAAAGCTGTGGTACATATACACAATGGAGTATTACTCAGCCATTAAAAAGAATACATTTGAGTCAGTTCTAATGAGGTGGATGAAACTGGAGCCATTGTACAGAGTAAAGTAAACCAGAAAGAAAAACACCAATACAGTATACTAATATATGGAATTTAGAAAGATGGTAACGATAATCTTGTATGCGAGACAGCAAAAGAGACACAGATGTATTGAACAGTCTTTTGGACTCTGTGGGAGAAGGAGAGGGTGGGATGATTTGGGGGAATGGCATTGAAACATGTATAATATCATATAAGAAATGGATTGCCAGTCCAGGTTCGATGCAGGATACAGGCTGCTTGGGGCTGGTGCACTGGGATGACGCAGAGGGATGGTACGGGGAGGGAGCTGGGGGGCGGTTCAGGATGGGGAACACGTGTACGCCTGTGGTGGATTCATGTTGATGTGTGGCAGAGCCAATACAATATTGTAAAGTAATTAGCCTTCAAAAATAAATACATTTAAATTAAAAAAAAAAGAACAGTGAATGAACAAGATGGTGAAGATATTGGGACTAGAAGGAAATGTAATACGATTTGATGAGGAAGGCACTGTCCTTTTCATTTTATAGGTGATGAAGCTAAAATTCTGTGATTGCTTGGCCTGTCAAAGACTTTATAACTGCTAAGTGGCAGAGTTAGGATTTAGTTACTTACATAACTAATTCTGAATCTTACCTCCTTCTATTTCATCAGTGGATTTCAAGAAACTTTAACTAGTTTCTTTAGTCCTCAGAGGCAAATTCTCAGCTCAAGGTGAGAAATGAACTTCTACTCCTCTACATGTATAAGGCTTCAACTGAAATAGAAATGTATCTATTTGTTGTGTAAATAAACCTACCACAAAGGGAAAGAGAGGCTAGTTACTCAGTTTGCTATGTATCAATGTAACTAACCTCAATCACTTGATGTTGGTGACAGATGAGAGAGTTGATGAAATTAAGAAATTCAGAGTTCACCGGCTGGTTTGATGGTGTCTCATTTAATAAATTATGGTGTCTCATTTAATAAATTATATATATATATAATATATATATATTTTAAGCACGACTGAGCGACTGAACTGAACTGATATATATATATATATATATATATAGCTTTAAGAAATAGAAGTATAAACAATCAATTAAATTAAATAAACTATCTCAGGGAATTCCCTGGCCATCCAGTGGTTAAGACTTTGTTCTTTCAGTATAAAGTAGATGGGTTCCATTGCTCATAGGGAACTAAGGTCCTGCAAGCTACATGTCTCTGCCAAACATTAAAAAAAAAAAAAAAAAGCAAATAACTAATTTTTAAAAAAGTATTTCAGTTGAAAAGCTATGCTTATACTAAATTTTATTTATGCCTAAGTGTTATGAGGGTACCCAAGTGGATTTAGAATTACTATTCTAACTACTTTAATTATTTTTCTTTGTAGATAATCTTCAGGTTATTATCAACATCCCCATCGGTACCCTGCTGAAATTCCAACCTCCAGGAACCCTGCAGAGAATGGAGGTGGAGAACAGCACTGTGAAGTCACAGTTCTTTCTCTTGGGATTCAGTGACCACCCAGAACTGCAGAGTGTTCTTTTTGCTGTGTTTTTGTCCATCTACTCGGTTACCCTGATGGGCAACCTTGGGATGATTTTATTAATCACAGCCAGTCCCCCTTTGCACACCCCTATGTACTTTTTTCTCTGCATCTTGTCTTTCGTAGACGCCTGCTACTCTTCAGTCATTGCCCCCAAGTTACTTGTGGACTTAGTTTCTGATAAGAAGACCATTTCTTACAACGGCTGTGCTGCACAGTTATATTTCTTCTGCTTTTTGGTGGACACAGAGTCTTTTCTCTTGACTGTCATGGCTTATGACCGGTATATAGCCATCTGCAACCCCCTGCTTTACACCGTTATTATGTCCAAGAGGATTTGCTGCCAGCTTGCAATTGGAGCGTTTTTAGGGGGCACCATGAGCTCAGTGATTCACACCACTAATACCTTTCACCTGTCTTTCTGCTCCAATGAAATTAACCATTTCTTTTGTGACATCTCCCCTCTCTTCTCTCTGTCCTGCACTGACGCCTACATCCATGACATTGTACTGGTGGTCTTTGCTAGTTTAGTGGAAGCCCTCTGCCTTCTAACAGTTCTCCCTTCTTATATCCTCATCATAGCAGCCATTCTTAAAACAGGTTCTGCCAAAGGAAGAAGAAAAGGATTCTCCACTTGTGCATCCCATCTGATTGTGGTCTCTATCTACCATGGTACCCTGATCTTCATTTATTTGCGTCCCGGTGCTGGCCATTCACTGGATATTGATAAAGTGACCTCTGTGTTCTATACATTGATTATACCTATGCTGAACCCCCTGATTTACAGTCTGAGGAACAAAGATGTGAAAAATGCTTTTAGAAAAATGATTAGCAGGAAATTTCTTTCTTAAGAAAGGATGAAACTGAGGCTGATAACTTTTCTACCTTGTTTCTTGACCTTTAGTTTTAACTAATGGAAAAGTCAGTTTAATATGGGTGTTCCCTAATTCTACAGGCAATGAAGCCTCAACCACAAAATTGGGCCAGAGGCTAATATTAGAGCCAGGCCCTGTTACATATGTCTAACTCTTTATCATTTTAAGGTTGATTTTTTTTTCACACTCATTCATTGTTGGTGGAAGTTTAAATTAGTCTTCTTTATGGAAGATAATTTGCTATTATTTGAATGAAATATATAATTCACCTGGAATTTGAAAATTAAATATGCAAGTATCATTTAAACCAGTAAGTCTAGCAATTGAACCTGCAAAAGTTTACCACTTTCAAAGTATTCATTGCATCAGAGCTTATAATCAGTTCAGTTCAGTTCATTTGTTTAGTTGTGTACTACTCTTTGCAACCCCATGGACAGCAGCACACCAGGCTTCCCTGTCCATCACCAACTCCCAGAGCTTACTCAAACTCATGTCACCGAATCAGTGACACCATCCAACCATCTCATTCTCTGTCATCCCCTTCTCCTCCCCTCTACAATCTTTCCCAGCATCAGGGAAAATAATCTAAATATCTACCAATAGGAAATAGGCTAAATGAAATAAATTTGAACTTTTATATTTTTTTCTCAGGAGTATATTTACCATTCGTATAATATTCTATATTTCATATTCTTACTATTTGTTTCTCTCTTTTTTTTATTTGTTTCTCATTTTGTTATTACTGTTTTACTCAATATTGTTTAAGCTTTTGATATATATTGCAGCACTCTTTTGTGAAATTTTATAAATGAAATTCACTGAGATTCTTTGTTAATTAATTTGATTTCCATGGCAGTATGTGTAGATGGTAGAGGCTTCTCTGAGGCTCAGTGATAAAGAACCCGCTTGCCAAATGGCAGGAGACACAGGTTTGATCTCCAAGTCAGAAAGATCCCTTGGAGGGGGAAGTGGCAACCTATTCCAGTATTCTTACCTGTGAAATTGCATGGACAGAAGAGCATGGCTACAGCCTATGAGGCCACAGAAGAGTCAGAGAAGACTTGTGACTAAACAATAGCAACCACATGCAGATTGAAGCTTAACTGTCCAAATTGTACTCACACTGAAAAGGCTTTTTCAAAAAAAAAAAAAAAAAAAAAGAGAGAGAGAAAGAAAGAAAAGAAAAGAAAGAAAGAAAGAAAATAAAAGAAAGAAGCCTCCCTCAAATATTAAGTCCTACATGACATTTTTTCCCCTGTCATCCATTTCAATTATGATGGTAACTCATATTCTAAACCTCACTAAATTCTATAATAATGTCATTTGTATCTGTAGTTATACCCCTGTATTGAAATTTCACTTCAGTTCAGTCGCTCAGTCCTGTCCGACTCTTTGCGACTCCATGGACTGCAGCACGCCAGGCCTCCCTGTCCATCACCAACTCCCCGAGCTTGCCCAAACTCATGACCATCACGTAGGTGATGCCATCCAACCATCTCATCCTCTGTTGTCCCCATCTCCTCCTGCCTTTAATCTTTCCCAGCATCAGGGTCTTTTCCAATGAGTCAGTTCTTCACGTCAGGTGTCCAAAGTATTGAAGTTTCAGCTTTAGCATCAGTCCTTTCAAAGAATATTCAGGACTGATTTCCTTTAGGATTGACTGGTTGGGTCTCCTTGCAGTCCAAGGGACTCTCAAGAGTCTTCTCCAACACTACAGTTCAAAAGCATCGAATCTTCGGAGCTCAGTTTTCTTTACTGTCCAACTCTCACATCCATACCTGACTACTGGAAAAACCATAGCTTTGTTGGCAAAGTAATTTCTCTGCTTTTTAATATGCTGTCTAGGTTGGTCATAACTTTTCTTCCAAAGAACAAGTATCTTTTAACTTCATGGCTGCAGTCATCATCTGCAGTGATTTTGGAGCCCCTCCAAATAAAGTCAGCCACTGTTTCCACTGGTTTTCCATCTATTTGCCATGAAGTGATGGGACCCGATGACATGATCTTAGTTTTCTGAATGTTGAGTTTTAAGCCAACTTTTTCACTCTCTTTCACTTTCATCAAGAGACTCTTTAGTTCTTCTTCACTTTCTGCCATAAGGTATCATCGGCATATCTGAGGTTATTGATATTTCTGTCAGCACTCTTGATTCCAGCTTGTGCCTCTTCCATCCCAGTGTTTCTCATGATGTACTCTGCATATCCTCTGTAAACACTATTAAATCAAAACTTTGAAAAGATATAGAAAAGGGATTTGTTTCATTAAATATATATTTTAAAAATGGTCAGTGAGGCTAATTTTACATGATATGAATGGGCTTCATTATTATAATGATCAGAAATGTCCAAGTCTTTGCAACCCCATGAGCCATAGGCTCTTCTGTCCATGGAATTTTCTAGGCAAGAATACTGGGGTGGGGTGCCATTCAGCATTCCAGGGAACCTTCCCAACCCAGGGATTGAACTCACACCTCTTGCATCTCCTGCACTGGCAGGCTGATTCCTTATCACTGGTGCTGAAACAGGAAAGCAGGTTCTATTCGTGGAGCCGAGGAATGAACTCCACAAACTGGCAAACACTCACATAGGCAAAGTTTATTTTAAAAGATAGAGATGCAAAGCCCTTAGCATAGACACTGACAGGGGGAGAAGAGCCCCCCAAAAGTGGGGATTACAACAGCTTTATATATTTATTAGTATTGATCTGTACATTTTTGGTTGACTTGCAACTTTAATGTGCATCATTTTTGACCAATTAGCTTAAACTTCACAACATCCAGTTTGTCATTTTTATGGCTTTCTTGGATCCCCAATTTTCTCAGTTTTTCCAAACATTGTGACACTGTTCCCTGACACTTTCTTAAGACCCCAGGCCATTATTTAGGGGCTAGATATAAATGTTTAGGAGCTAATTGTCTACCTGGAGCTTTTCTCCTTGATAGATTAAACAGTAGTTCATGATTGTATTGTCCTGGGTTTGAATGTTTTATGTTACCAGACCGGGGAGGCATTCCTCTGAATGCCTGGAAATTGGAAAAGGGAGTGAGATGCTTACTTGAGAAGAGAAAAATTGAAAAAAAAAAAAAAACAGGAATTGAGTTTTCAAAGTCTTACACTGTCTGGAAATTTCTGGCTCAGCACCACCTGAGAAGCCTAATGTTTGCAGATATAAATACTTCCACATGTTCTTAATAAATTTCATTGGGTTGTGAAGAGCTTTAGAGAGTGATTGAGAGTTCCTGATATGTGCTATATTCTATGAACTAGAAATAATTTGAAATCATGAGAGAAAATATTGAAGAAACAATAAAATACATTTGTCTAAAATTCCAATTTGTACTAGAATTCTAATTCAAATAATCTGCTGAAAGTTCCAAGTTTTTTAATATGTTGTTTCCTTCAAATGATATCTTGATTATAAAATCATCAGCACCAAAGGCATATTGAACATAAGTGATTAGGACCTAACTTAAATAAAAATCTGTATAAGCAATTGCTCTCTCCTCCTAAAATTATAAAGAGTGCCTCCATGTTCCGTTCATGGCCACAACCTAAGATAAAACGAATGCTTCTGAGAACTTTAAATTGTGTTGTTTTCACAACTGGATTAATTGCTAATTGAATACAGGGAGAACAGAATACGCAGTTAATTAAGCTTTTGGAAAATATTTCAGGGATTAACTAGCATACAATAATTTAGCACTACACAATTGTGATAACCACTGTTAAAATTTTGTTTAGAATATTATTCCAGTTTATTTGATACTTTCATAGATAACATAATCACTATATCAGTTCAGTCAGTTCAGTCACTCAGTCGTGTCCGACTCTTTGCGACCCCATGAATTGCAGCACGCCAGGCCTCCCTGTCTATCACCAACTCCCGGAGTTCACTCAGACTCATGTCCATCGAGTCAGTGATGCCATCCAGCCATCTCATCCTCTGTCGTCCCCTTCTCCTCCTGCCCCCAATCTCTCCCAGCATCAGAGTCTTTTCCAATGAGTCAACTCTTTGCATGAGGTGGCCAAAGTACTGGAGCTTCAGCTTTAGCATCATTCCTTCCAAAGAAATCCCAGGGCTGATCTCCTTCAGAATGGACTGGTTGGATCTCCTTGCAGTCCAAGGGACTCTCAAGAGTCTTTTCCAACACCACAGTTCAAAAGCACCCATTCTTCGGCGCTCAGCTTTCTTCACAATCCAACTTTTACATCCATACATGACCACCGGAAAAACCATAGCCTTGACTAGATGGACCTTTGCTGGCAAAGTAATGTCTCTGCTTTTCAATATGCTATCTAGGTTGGTCATAACTTTTCTTCCAAGGAGTAAGCGTCTTTTAATTTCATGGCTGCAGTCACCATCTGCAGTGATTTTGGAGCCCCCCAAAATAAAGTCTGACACTGTTTCCACTGTTTCCCCATCTATTTCCCATGAAGTGATGGGACCAGATGCCATGATCTTCGTTTTCTGAATGTTGAGCTTTAAGCCAACTTTTTCACTCTCCTCTTTCACCTTCATCAAGAGGCTTTTGAGTTCCTCTTCACTTTCTGCCATAAGGGTGGTGTCATCTGCATATCTGAGGTTATTGATATTTCTCTCAGCAATCTTGATTCCAGCTTTTGCTTCTTCCAGCCCAGTGTTTCTCATGATGTACTCTGCATAGTTCAATAAGCAGGGTGACAATATACAGCCTTGATGTACTCCTTTTCCTATTTGGAACCAGTCCATTGTTCCATGTCCAGTTCTAACTGTTGTGTCCTGACCTGCATACAGGTTTCTCAAGAGGCAATCACTATATAATATATATATCATATAATCACTATATATAGCATGCTAATATAACTAATACTTTGTTCCTCCCCTACAAAGGGAACTATGTTTGTGTTAATATATGATTTAACATATATGGCTTATGATTTAAACTATATTATGGGACCTTTCAGTTTATTTGTTTACTTATTTTCATTATTAACTAGTGTAATGCTATGAACCCAGTGAGGAGACGGAGTCCTCTTTGGTGTCCTTTGGAGGATCAGGGGATGTGCTGACATAATTAAGGCAGAATGAAGAGTTTTACAACAAATAATTCCTGTCTCTGACTCTCATTTCTGTATAGGGCAAAATAAAACATATGCAAATAGATTTCACCTAAAGTGAACATGGTAGGATAAAATCAAAGAAAAGAGAAAAATTTTGATTAATTTACAAAGATTCAATTTTATATTAATTGTTCTGGCTATACTTATTCATTTGTTGTTCAATAAGTATTTTTGAATTGAATTCTCAGGTCAAACACTGTAAGTGGCATAGTAGAAAAAATGGTGAACAGGAAAGTAAGTGTCATGCTTTTATGGAATATTTAGACATGGAGGGAGGTTTCTTATTTATTCTTATTTATTTATTTACTACTTACTTCTATGTGTTATGATGGAATATTTACAGGGTGATGCAAGTACATAAAAAGGGTATAAACAAAACTAATTTGGTACAGTAACACTTTCTCCTGACCGAGCATGTCTATTAAACCTACTGTTTAAAAAAAAAAATGGAGCCTTTAGGGAAGTAAGTTTAACTGACATGGATAGAGCAGTTGCTCTTCTCACGATACCTCATTAGGGCCTCTCAGGAACAGAGAAAAGAGATGTAAAAAAGACCTTTTGTGCAAAACAGCAGAGACCCTATTGCTACTCTTCCTTGGTTTGGAGAGAAGATTAAGATCATTAAGGCCTGCTCCCTACACTCAATTTAGGCACAATTGAAAATAATGGGAAACATTCAGAAGGTTGTACTGGTGGGTTATAGGAACTGATGTCAAAGTACTAGAGCTTCAGCTCTCAGAATCTTTAGAGATTTAAAGAACAAAGGTCAAGAAACAGGGTAGAAAAGCTGTCAGCCTCAGTTTCATCATTTCTTAAGAAAGAAATTTTCTGCTAATCATTTTCCTGAAGGCATTTTTTACATCTTTGTTCCTAAGGCTGTAAATTAAGGGATTTAACGTAGGTGTAGAACACAGAGGTCACTTTATCAATAGCCATTGCATGGCCAGTGCCAGGGCGCAAATAAATGAAGATCAGGGTACCATGGTAGATAGAGACCACGGTCAGATAGGATGCACAAGTGGAGAATCCTTTTCTTCTTCCCTCGGCAGAACCTGTTTTAAGAATGGCTGCTATGATGAGGATATAGGAGAGGAGAACTGTTAGAAGGCAGCGGGCTTCCACTAAACTAGCGAAGACCACCAGTACAACGTCATGGATGTAAGTGTCAGTGCAGGACAGAGAGAAGAGAGGGGAGGTGTCACAAAAGAAATGGTTAATTTCATTGGAGCAGAAAGACAGGTGAAAGGTATTAGTGGTGTGGACGATTGAGCTCATGGTGCTTCCCAGAAACGCTCCAATTGCAAGCTGGCAGCAAATCCTCTTGGACATAATAACCGTGTAAAGCAGGGGGTTGCAGATGGCTATGCATGTCATAAGCCATGACAGTCAAGAGAAAAGACTCCGTGTCCACCAAACAGCAGAAGAAATATAACTGTGCAGCACAGCCATTGTAAGAAATGGTCTTCTCATCAGAAACTAAGTCCACAACTAATTTGGGAGCAATGACTGAAGAGCAGCAGGCATCTATGGAAGACAAGATGCAGAGAAAAAAGTACATAGGGGTGTGCAAAGGGGGACTGGCTGTGATTAATAAAATCATCCCAAGGTTGCCCATCAGGGTAACCGAGTAGATGACAGAAAAACAGCAAAAAGAGCACTCTGCAGTTCTGGGTGGTCACTGAATCCCAAGAGAAAGAACTGTGACTTCACAGTGCTGTTCTCCACCTCCATTCTCTGCAGGGTTCCTGGAGGTTGGGATTTTGACAGGGTACTGATGTTTATAATAACCTGAAGAGTCAGAAAAAAATAAATATGAAAATGGCTAAAGTAATCAGTAATTAATTAGAATTAATTCTAAATCCACTTGGGCATCCTTGTAACCCCTAGGCATATGAACAGTAAGCACAGAAAATGTACGTATTTCCAGTTGAAATGATAACTTGCCGCTTCTATTCCTTAAAGCTATCATTTTCCACATTAAATGACAGCATCAAACCAGTGGGTGAATTCTAACCTCTGAGCCTCTTACTTTCATTTACTCTCTCATCTTTCACCAATGTGAATGATCATGGTTAATCACCTTGCATATAGCAAACTCTGAGTAACTCACTAAGGTATTTCTATTTCAGTTGAAACCTTGCCTAGCTAGATGAGTCAAAGTACTTTATCTCTCATACATTGAGAAGCAACTTTGCCTCTGAGGAACAAAGGAACTTCTAAGAGTTGCTTGTAAAATAGAAAGAGAAAATATTCAGAATTAGTTACTGAATCAGTAACAGAATTAGCAACTGAATCCTAACTCTACTGCTCAGCAGTTGCAATTCTTTTTTTTTTTTAAGTTTTATTTTATTTTTAAACTTTACATAATTGTATTAGTTTTGCCAAATATCAAAATGAATCCGCCACAGGTATACATGTGTTCCCCATCCTGAACCCTCCTCCCTCCTCCCTCCCCATACCATCCCTCTGGGTCCAGGTTCGATGCACGATACTGGATGCTTGGAGCAGTTGCAATTCTTTAGGCAGGCCAAGTAATCACTAAGTTTAAGTTTCATCATCATTAGTATGAGAATGACAGTGCCTGTCTCATCAAATTATATGTTAAATGAGTTTTCTTCTACAGTTAAATATCTTTAGCATCTCATTGATTCACTGTTCTAAAGTTGGCAACATATTAATAGTAGTTAGTAAATCCATTTTTTATTTTTTAGATTATAAACCAAGCTATGGAATCTGACTACAGAAATTTTCATGCTTGGACAATTACTGAATTAATCCAGGCAGTATAATGATAGTATTCAGGAATATTTCAATGTTTAATGCTAAATTGTAACAGATGTTTAAAAAGGGTCACCTACCCACTTCTCTTAATGATGTCTGTGTTCTCTTGTCATTGCACTAGTCTACAGCTCTGTAAATTGTAAATAACCCAGAGAAACGCACATGATACTTGTTTACAGACAGGTGCATTTTTTTTCCCAGCGTACGTACAACTGATTTGCTCTGTAGTGGAAAGGCAGTTTTGTATCTATTATCAGTTTATTTGTGAATTACTGATTTATAATATTGTGATTCTTTGAATTGTCTTTTGTAACACTTATAGCATCTTAATGAATGAAATAAATAAAATCTTTTACATGTGCACATTTTATATAAAGTTCGTATGTATATATATAGTGAAAGTGAAAGTTGCTCAGTCATCTCTGACTCTTTGTGACCCCACGGACTATACAATTTATGGAATTCTCCAGGCCAGAATACTGCAGTGGGTAGCCTTTCCCTTCTCCAGGGGATCTTCCCAACCCAGGGATTGAACCCAGATCTCCTGCATTATAGGTGGATTCTTTATCAGCTGAGCCACCAGGGAAGCCCATATATATATCTGTATATATAAACATACATACATATATATTTTATGTCATATACAATGTGTATGTGTGTGTATATATATATATATATATATAATGCAAATATAATTCTTCCTTAACAACCTACATCACACACAGCTCCTACAAGTTCAGCATTTGCATAATGTCAGATTTGAATATATTTTCATTTTCATTTTATATACTCTATCTCAGATTATGATCTAACCACATTACCAAAATCTTATCTTCTTGTTTTTTCTCAATTTGTTCCAGATTTTTAGTAAAACTGAATGTCTTTTAAAACTTTTCTTACATTTAGAATTAATAGGCATAATGCAACTATTTACCATATTTTGAGTATAGAAAATGAACTATGGATACAATAATGATTGTGGATTCTGGATTACTTAATGTCTATTTTTCTACATTCATTCTGTTAGCTAAATTAACAGCTTCCCAGGTTACTCGAGTAGTAAAGAATCTGTCTGCCAATGCAGGAGATGAAAGAGATAAATTAGAGTAAATGTGAAAATCTGGCATGGTTACATTGCCATCTTATAATTTTCAAAGTGCTTTCTCATCTAACTTAATTCTCACAGCTCTTTAAAATATGTTGACCACCTCTACTGAAAAGGAACTGATGATTTCAACCCAGTTAACAATCCAGGAGTTCATAACTTTGCAATCAAAGAGTCAGGGCCAGAGTTTGGACATTCTGGATCACTGGGCACTCTTCAATAAATGCTACCTTCCCAGAAATGGAAATGTTAGAGACCGTGGTACTTAAAAGGTTAGCATAACCAAGACAGTTATTCCCCAAAACTCAATGTGCTGAATTGGATATAGGGATATTAGCTTAAAGCTAGCATAAATCTTGATTTAGAGTTTGTGCTCCAACAGGTTTACATCTTTTGACACAGTATCTGAGAAGATGTGCTGTGGTGGTTGAAAGCATGGACGATAAATCCAGTGTGTCTGGCTCTTCCACTTCATATTTGTATGACTTCAGCAAAATTTCAACAACTACATGATTTCATTTTCTGATATGTAAACTACATATTATAGTGACACTTGTCTGCAGGGTAATGATGAGGATTAAATAAAATGTTGAAAATGTGTATTTTCAACAGTATTTTTCACACAGCGAACATTCAATGTGTGATGTGTGTGTGCTTAGTGTGTCCACCTCTTTGCAACCCCATGGATTGTAGCCCATGAAGCTCCTCTGTCCATGGAATTTTCCAGGCAATAATGCTGGAGTGGGTTGCCACTTCCTCCTCCAGGGGATCTTCCCAACCCAGGGATCAAACTCAAATTTCTTCTGCCCCTTGCATTGACAGGTGGATGCTTTATCACTGCGCCACCTTGGAAGCTAATATCATTAAGCTATTGAGACAAGTCTGAACTTCTCGAGAAATTAATACTTATTATTTTATTATCAACCAGGATTCCTTTTTCCTCTAAGCAAAGGGTTAAGCAAAGAAGGAAAGCATCACTGATCTACTAGTTAATTCATTGGAATTATCCTTTTATGAAATACAGATGGCTTCCTCCTTAGAAAATATTACCTCTCCTTGAATGATAGCCCATCTGTTTTGTTCTGCAAACGTAGAAACAAGACTGTCTATTGACTAAGGAGTGGAGCAATTGCCACTCTCTGAAGGCAAGAAAAAGATACAATTAAATCTTTTCTGAGCTATTCTTTCTTTTGTAATAATGAAAAATGACTATTCAAAGGTGAAAGTGAAAGTGAAGTCGTGTCTGACTCTTTGAGACCCTATGGACTGTAGCCTACCAGGCTCCTCCGTCCATAGGATTCTCCAGGCAAGAGTACTGGAGTGGGTTGCCATTTCCATCTCCAGGGGATCTTCCCGAACCAGGGATCAACCCAGGGTCTCCTGCACTGTAGGCAGAGACATCAAATAAAGAGACTCATCTTTAGGGACAATGTTTAAATAAGCTTGAGGCCTTGACCATGAGAAACAAATACTTCTTTGCTGAGGTTGTTTTTCTACCAAACCTTGTATTTCTAGTCACAGATGTACAGGACCTGAGGAGAACAATTTATATAGAGAACATTAAATGTAATAATATTTCAAATTTATTACACACCAAGTCTGAAAGAAAATTTCAAGTTTCAAAAAAGAAATATAAAAGCTAAATAGAACAAATGGAAAGAATACAGGAAACAGAATACAGGAAACAAAAAACAGACTCCATTTAGGAGCCAACTACTAACTTTCTATGTCCTTGGCAGGTGAACATGAAAACAGGATTTTTGGAAGAGTTTAGCAAAATCATCTATTCCTGCAGGAATTTCTCTTTATTGATACTAGTCGCTACTTAATTTTTTTCTACTCCCTTAAAAACATTCTTCTAACCCCACCCCAGTACTGTTCAATTCAGTTCAGTTCAGTAGCTCAGTTGCGTCCGACTCTTTGCGACCCCATGAATCACAGCACACCAGGCCTCCCTGTCCATCACCAACTCCCGGAGTTCACTCAGACTCATGTCCATCAAGTCAGTGATGCCATCCAGCCATCTCATCCTCTGTCGTCCCCGTCTCCTCCTGCCCTCAATCCCTCCCAGCATCAGACTCTTTCCCAATGAGTCAACTCTTTGCATGAGGTGGCCAAAGTACTGGAGTTTCAGCTTTAGCATCATTCCTTCCAAAGAAATCCCAGGGCTGATCTCCTCTAGAATGGACTGGTTGGATCTCCTTGCAGTCCAAGGGACTCTCAAGAGTCTTCTCTAACACCACAGTTCAAAAGCATCAATTCTTCAGTGCTCAGCTTTCTTCACAGTCCAAGTCTCACATCCATACATGACCACAGGAAAAACCATAGTCTTGACTAGATGGACCTTTGTTGGCAAAGTAATGTCTCTGCTTTTGAGTATGCTATCTAGGTTGGTCATAACTTTCCTTCCAAGGAGTAAGCGTCTTTTAATTTCATGGCTGCAGTCACCATCTGCAGTGATTTTGGAGCCCAGAAAAATAAAGTCAGCCACTGTTTCCACTGTTTCCCCATCTATTTGCCATGAGGTGATGGGACCGGATGCCATGATCTTCGTTTTCTGAATGTTGAGCTTTAAGCCAACTTTTTCACTCTCGTCTTTCACCTTCATCAAGAGGCTTTTGAGTTCCTCTTCACTTTCTGCCATAAGGGCGGTGTCATCTGCATATCTGAGGCTACTGATATTTCTCTCAGCAATCTTGATTCCAGCTTGTGCTTCTTCCAGTACTGTTACTTTGGTGTTGATAATTAATGGCATCAATGCAATATTAATATTAATGCAATACTAAGAGAAGATGGATAATATAATATTGATTGAGTCAGCCTTAATGGATATGTACATACTTTAAAAAGAAATAATAGGTGATTAGAACAGTGTTAACATTTAGATTCTTAATCAGAGTCCAATATAGTGAGAATTGTTTTAATATCATGTGTCAAATGTTTGGGCTTTTTTGCGGCTATTGTTTTTGTTAGACATATCTTAATCATTTAAAACTTGTCTTACTCTGGGAATATTTATTCTCAAAATATCAGTTTCTACATGTAGAATAAGTGACTATGAACTTAAAAGAACTTAAAATCCCATCAAGTTCTAATACCCTGGGATGAAGGTAAGAAGAATACTTACCAGATCACTATCTTTTTCATTCACCTTCTCTCTATACTGTGTCAGCAGTGGTTCATTTTTCACAGGAAAAGTCGATTTTGATACTTAAAGAGAAAAATTGACCTACTGCAATATTTTTTTATAATGTGATTTGAATGGCCTTCTGTGTTCATAGAAGAAATTTGTGCTTCCCTCAGGAAGACTGCTGTTCCCTAGGATAATTCAAGACCTTTTATATTTCTCTGAGGCTTTTGAGACTAGTTTTCTGATTTCACATCAGATCCCAGGAACACACACTGATACCCCATTCCCAGTGGGAATATTTGCCTGTGTAATTACAGTTCTACTGAGAAATTGTTTAAACACAAAATTAAGTGATGTCATATGTTTTTCTACACGTTAAGAATATCTCAGGGAAATATATTATTATATTGTGGCTCACAAAATGGTATGTTATTATATGTAAAATTGTATTATATATTTGCTATCTAATTTTATTTAACCTGCTCAAAGCAATTTATCAAACAATTAACAGGCTATATTAGGATGGTGGAATAAACTGGTATAGCCTTAAATTGGTGCAGTGATGCTCAGGCCAAAGCTGTGACAGCTTCTTTGAGGAGGAAGAGCAGGAAGAGAAAGACTCTGAGTTCAGGAGCTTCTGATGATTCAGTGACAATGGACTCTCCCACAGGAGTGCTTTCTACCATATGTCAAGTCGGGGAAACCAAATGACAAATTTTGTGTTTCTTCTGGAAAAAAAAAAAGAATAAGGGAGAAAACATGTTTATATTAACTTCAGAAAATTATAGGCATCAAACACTGTCACACTGTCTTTTTTTTTTTTCTTTTTGTTTTTATTGAACACTCTTTAAAATGCAATCATCAAATAATTCAAAATGTTCAATGTCCCAGTGGATCCCACTGACTAAAAGATTAAAATTCAAGTACGAGCAGAAATCAATGTAATTCCAAACTTTAATTTATCAAAATAAATTGAGCTGATGAATTCAATTAGATATTTTGTTGGGCCTTGAAACATAATCAGTGATCTAACTTAGAGCCTGTGGAGATTGACTCTTTCTTTGGGAAATGTCGTAAGTCTGCCAAAGTAGGCTAACAGCTTTTACGATCTTATATAATCCAAGCTAATGTTTTATTCTGTCATCAGTCACATAAATGTGCAGTAGGTGAAGATTTGTACAATTCACTTGTTGGGGAGTATCACCCATCTTTTTGAAATTAGTGGCTCATAAGGACAGTTACATTTGGAATTGTGCAGAATATACAAAAGAGAATTTCGATATATGCTGAAGATCATCATCATTTTTACCTATCAAATTAACAAAGGGATTTAATTAATTACAATAGTAGTGGTCAGTGTCAATAAGGACTGAGAAAGATGTAACTCTGATATACATTTTTCTGGAAAGCCACTGGTAACATATTTCCCAAGTCTTAGTCTTGAAAACTATAAAAGTATATGATTTTTTAATGAGATATTTTTTTTTCTTGACAGTGAAAGTGGGTCTCCTCATCATGTCCAACTCTTTGTGACCCCATGGGCTGTAGCCTGCCAGGCTCCTCTTTACATGGAATTCTCCAGGCAAGAATATAGGAGTGGGTAGCCGATCGTCCCAACCCAGGAATTGAACTCAGGTCTCCCACATTGCAGGTGGACTTATTCTTTGTTAGTTATTAGAATAAATAATTTAATTACATTTTGATAAAATTGAGAAAAAATTATCTCCAAAGCTACAATGTAACATTGTTTAGAATTCTAACTATAGGGAAAGTTAACAGTAAAAGAATAGAACTTTTTAAAAAAAACTATGGGGCATCATATCTTGGGTAGAAAATTATCATGTTATTTAAAATTATGGTTTTGCATTTTTAAAAATATGGTTAATTTAAAAAATAAAGATATCAAATTGCACATGTAGTGTATATATGCAGATGTAAGTGAAGATGTATATGTAGAGGTATGAATGCACAGAGATATCATATGTTATCACTCTCATTTGGCTACAACCCTAAAAAGATAATTCCTTTATCCATATTAAGAAAGGCAAGTAAAGACTTCCCCAACGTCTCTCAAGGACTACAGTGCAGTTTCTATATAAGTAGGATCTACCATTCGGACATTTTCCTGAGGAAAAAACCAAATGAAAATCAAGCAATTTTATTCTCTGCCCTCCTTCCTAGCAGCAGGAGAATTATACATGCTTTCATATATACAGTAATGAGACTGAGTCAAGTACTGGAAATCTTGGTATCCAGTATACCTGGTATATTCTCCATGCATGCATGCCAAGTCACTCAGTCGTGTCCAACTCTTTGAGACCCAATAGACTGTGGCCTGTCAGGCTCCTCTGCCCATGGGATTCTCCAGGCAAGAATACTGGAGAGGGGTGCCTTGCCCTCCTCTAGGGTATCTTCCAGATCCTGCGATTGAACCCAAGTCTTTCACTTCTCTGGCACTGGCAGGTGGGTTCTTTACCACTAGTGCCACCTGGGAAGTGCATATTCTCCATACCTTGAATTAATTTCCTTAAAATGGAAAACTCTCCAATTCTTTAAATTGAAAACATACCACTTTCCTGAAGTCATACTCTTTTTTATAGCCTGACCAAACAACAAATCAAAGCAAAACAAAACAAAAACAAATTGTAGCAACAGTAGCAACAAAAATTGAGTGATTTGCCTACTTCAGAGTTAAAACAGAAAAATCAACTTGGAAAATTTCCTTCCTTAAGTTTTAGACTAATAATAAGAAGCTGCTGCTAAGTCGCTTCAGTCGTGTCCGACTCTGTGCGACCCCATAGACGGCAGCCCACCAGGCTCCCCCGTCCCTGGGATTCTCCAGGCAAGAACACTGGAGTGGGTTGGCATTTCCTTCTCCAATGCATGAAAGGGAAAAGGGAAAGTGAAGTCGCTCAGTCGTGTCCAACTCTGAGCGACCCCATGGACTGCAGCCCACCAGACTCCTCTGTCCATGGGATTTTCCAGGCAAGAGTACTGGAGTGGGGTGCCATTGCCTTCTCCTCTAATCCATGATAAACCCATAGCTTCATCATTTTATGCCCTCTTTATTCTTAATATTTCTTGTTCTAAAGTCTACTTTCTACTTTGTTTTATATCAATATAATCATGCATGAGATGCTTTCTGCCATTGTATGTTTAACTCAATACATAATCATAATTGAGATTTCTTTAGAAAGCAGTTTAAGTCACTCATTCTAGAGGCACATTGCCGGGAGTCGGTGAGAAACATTCCACTTGTGACAAAGGTCATGAGGAAGGAGGCTCGGTATATGCAAAGGTGGGATCGAGCCTCAGGAGTCCCCCCGGATATTCTCGAGCATCTACCCCCTAAAACCAGAGTCTGCCTACTTTATTGCTTTGTGCTCTCACCTCTGACTTTACTGGGGGCTGTCCCCCACCACCATCTCGCTCTCTCTGTCAAAGAGTTAACTTACAGCTCCAATTAATAAAGTTCCTGGGCAATTAGGAGTGTTTAAATCCAAACCCCTCAGATGGCTCTCTAACTCGCCTGACAAGTTTACCCGGACTCCTAAAGCTATGCATACGATTGTTTACAGTCTCCCAGCCTCGAGAGGCACGGGAAGCTTAAGATATTCAAATAGCTTAGAGCCTCTCAGAGAGTTAGAAACTGTCAGAATAAGACTAGTAAAGGATTTCATTGATGAGCCAATGCTTGTTGCCAAGTTTTCACATCCCCTGAATTGTATCCTTGAATGTGTATTAACTAATATAATTGGTATGTAGAAAAAATAAGTAGTGGCCTTGGTGTTAGTAACTTTAGACCCTTAAGGTAATAAATTCTTTCCTTTGTTGTAAATCCATTACACATCCGCCCTATAGGAATGCAATTTTATCTTCGGAAGATGGCGCCAAAACTTAAAATAATTACTCATAGAGAAAATAAGTCTTTGTTGATAAGTCCTTGTCAAGAGTCATAAAATGTTAATAGGCCTTCTGGCCAGAAGATGATGTAAATCACCTAAACCATTTGTATACGATAAATTTGCAGGAAAGAAACCCTGGTTTTTGATAAGGATCAAAAACTGCTGACTTTGCATCCCCTATTATCCTCTATGTGTAGCTTAGGGTATATAAGCCCCTGTTAAAAATAAAGCTATGGGCCTTGCTCACCAACGCTTGGTCTCCCCATGTCATTCTTCCCTTTAACTTCCAGCTGAGTCTCCATCTGGAGCGCGGAACCCACCATGCTTACTAATTATGCCTGGGCTTCTAAGATCTGACCAGGGAGGCCTCAGTGTCTCCTCTCCTTCGGGAGAACAGAAGGACGCCTGTGGCCTATGTAAGTGGTACAAACTTCTTGTCTTGAAGTTTTATTGGTCTCCCGCGTAAACCAAGCTACTCAGCCTCTTTTCTCCACTGAATTTTCCTACTGAGCTATCCTCATTCTATTACTCTATATATCTCTAATTAGCATATAAATAGTCGCCTAGGCTGTCTCTCCTTCGAATACCCTGGATCAGCCGGGGCTGGACCTCGGCAGCACATGAGTTTAAAAAATGAGTAACATCAATGTAAATTATACTCTACAGCAGCTATAGGAGTTACCAAAAATGAACTGAAATCTAAAGGTAAATAATAGAAGAGTATGGAATTTTACATTAGTATTTATTGAAGAGCATCAATGCCTGTAGTGTTGCTATATTAAATAATCTTCTTGATTATGCCGCATACTAATTTTTAAATCACAATCAGAGGACTTAAGTAAAATGTATTTCCATTTTTTCAGAATAAGAATAAAGGAATTGTGTCTCTGAATTAATCAAAAAAAATTATTCATCCTTTGTCAAGATAGAGAGGAAACATGAAAATTTATGCCCTGAAAATGGATTATTTATTACTGACTTGAGTCAAGGTTAATATAACATTTCTGCTACTTTCCACTGATTTTCTAGTTAATGTAAATATCAAGTAAGCAATGATTTGTAGGAGAATATATTTTATTTATGAATATATAAAATAATGTTGATTATCACTACATATCAAAATGTTAACTAGAAAAAAGTGATTTACATAATTCATCCTTGTAATTTTGAAATCATATAAGCATTTGAAATTACCTCATTGAACTGTTTTCAAGTTTTTACTTCATCCTCATGAAGATAGAATTATTTCTCTTAATATTTTTCTCAAAAGATTTGGAATTTCATTCAGACAAAAAGATTATAGAACAGAAAACAGATGTGTAAGTAATTCTAGCAAAACTGATGAGGCAACAGATGAAAAAAAGTATAAATATGATTGCTATTTTCAAATTAGATATATGTGCCTATGAGGGTGAAAGTGAAACAGTCATGTCCAACTCTTTGCAACTCCATGGACCACAGTTCATGGAATTCTCCAGGCCAGAATACTGGAGTGGGTAGCCTTTCCCTTCTCCAGTGGATCTTCCTGACCCACAAATCGAACCTGGATTTCCTGCTTTCCAGGTGGATTCTTTACCAACTGAGCTATCAGGGAAGCCCCTAAATATTACATTGCTTAGAGGAAAATGTAATCCTCTCTGATATACACAACCATGTAGATTAGATTATTTCTATGTTTAGATTACGGAGAAGGCAATGGCACCCCACTCCAGTACTCTTGCCTGGCAAATACCATGGATGGAGGAGCCTGGTGGGCTACAGTCCATGGGGTTGCTAGAAGTCGGACACAACTGAGCAACTTCATTTTCACTTTCACTTTCACGCATTGGAGAAGGAAATGGCAACCCACTCCAGTGTTCTTGCCTGGAGAATCCCAGGGACGGGGGAGCCTGGTGGGCTGCCGTCTCTGGGGTCGCACAGAGTTGGACACGACTGAAGTGACTTAGCAGCAGCAGCAGCAGCATGTTTAGATTATAGTTAAAAAAATTAAAAGCTTCTGCACAACAAAGGAAACTATAAGCAAGGTGAAAAGACAGCCTTCAGAATGGGAGAAAATAATAGCAAATGAAGCAACTGACAAGCAACTATTCTCAAAAATATACAAGCAACTCCTGCAGCTCAATTCCAGAAAAATAAATGACCCAATCAAAAAATGGGCCAAAGAACTAAACAGACATTTCTCCAAAGAAGACATACAGATGGCTAACAAACACATGAAAAGATGCTCAACATCACTCATTATCAGAGAAATGCAAATCAAAACCACTATGAGGTACCATTTCACACCAGTCAGAATGGCTGCAATCCAAAAGTCTACAAGCAATACATGCTGGAGAGGGTGTGGAGAAAAGGGAACCCTTTTACACTGTTGGTGGGAATGCAAACTAGTACAGCCACTATGGAGAACAGTGTGGAGATTCCTTAAAAAACTGGAAATAGAACTGCCTTATGACCCAGCAATCCCACTGCTGGGCATACACACCAAGGAAACCAGAATGGAAAGAGATATGTGTACCCCAGTGTTCATCCCAGCACTGCTTATAATAGCCAGGACATGGAAGCAACCTAGATGTCCATCAGCAGATGAATGGATAAGAAAGCTGTGGTACATATACACAATGGAGTATTACTTGGCCATTAAAAGGAATGCATTTTAGTCAGTTCTAATGAGGTGGATGAAACTGGAGCCTATTATACAGAGTGAAGTAAACCAGAAAGAAAAACACCAATGCAGTATACTAACACATATATATGGAATTTAGAAAGATGGTAATGATAACCCTGTATGCGAGACAGCAAGAGACACAGATGTATTGAACAGTCTTTTGGACTCTGTGGGAGAGGGAGAGGGTGGGATGATTTGGGGGAATGGGATTGAAACATGTATAATATCATATAAGAAACGAATTGCCAGTCCAGGTTCAATGCAGGATACAGGATGCTTGGGGCTGGTGCACTGGGATGACCCAGAGAGATGGTACAGGGAGGGATGTGGGAGGGGGGTTCAGGATGGGGAACACGTATGCACCCATGGAGG
The DNA here is from genome assembly GCF_055505025.1 of Bos grunniens. Taxonomy (NCBI): domain Eukaryota; kingdom Metazoa; phylum Chordata; class Mammalia; order Artiodactyla; family Bovidae; genus Bos; species Bos grunniens. Next base: position 1,822,051 of record NC_141188.1, on the reverse strand, counting down.
ATTCGTGTTGATGTATGGCAAAACCAATACAATATTGTAAAGTAATTAGCCTGCAATTAAAATAAATAAATTTAAATTAAAAAAATTAGAGCTATTTTAAAGCAATGTTCAAGTCCCAGGAAAGCTCTTAGCTCCCAGTTTTTACAGCAAATCTACTCAATTGTTTTATGGAGACTTTCTAGAGAGTCCTGTTAAGGTGAACTAAGATACAGGCTTGATCAAACTGCCATGTGAAGTAATAATATATGTATAATGATTGCTAAGTGATAGGCAATACAAAACATACAACATGTATAAAGTGTCTTTGTTTTTGTTCTCAGTATTTCAAGAAGCAAGCTAATTTTCTTAAGCCTCTTGTAAATTCTTTCATTCTCTATACTGAAACTTTCTTCCAAAATAAGTTAGAATTGTAGCTACAAAGTATGCAAAATTTCATTTCTTCAAGCACCTACCAAGATACCCTGTAGGCATATGACATAAAATAATAGCTTAAAATATGTTTGAATCATTGACTCTTGACTATTATGTTCTTTCAGTTCAGTTTAGTTCAGTCGCTCAGTTGTGTCCAACTCTTTGCGACCCCATGAATCCCAGCATGCCAGGCCTCCTTGTCCATCACCAACTCCCGGAGTTTACTCAAATTCATGTCCGTTGAGTCGGTGATGCCATCCAGCCATCTCATCCTCTGTCGTCTCCTTTTCCTCCTGCTCCCAAACCCTCCCAGCATCAGGGTCTTTTCCAATGAGTCAACTCTTCACATGAGGTGGGCAAAGTATTGGAATTTCAGCTTCAGCATAATTCCTTCCAAAGAAATCCCAGGGCTGATCTTCAGAATGGACTGGTCAGATCTCCTTGCAGTCCAAGGGACTCTCAAGAGTCTTCTCCAACACCACAGTTCAAAAGCATCAATTCTTTGGCGCTCAGCTTTCTTCACAGTCCAACTCTCACTTCCAAGTAAAACTCTTTTGTTTCTCTTTAAAAATCTGTCTTTCCTTCAAGGCCAAGTAAAAGATGCATGATAGCCACAAATGATTTTGTACAGTCTCTTCCCACCAACTGTATTATGATATTAACTAACACCATTGGCTTGGGAGGTTCCTGAAAGTAAAACTATATCTTTCCCTGTCATCTATTCACCAAATTTAAAGTACAAAATTGGTCATTTATTTAAGACTACTTGTTAGTCATCAGGAAAAAAGGAATAACAGATCTAGAGTTTACTGCACATGTACAATATGTTTGATATATTATCTATATTCTCTTGTTCTATATACCACTTTATGAACAAAATCATATTAAACTGGTTTTGTAGATAATGACTGAGTCAGGTCAATCCATCTTCTCTGACTTATTTAGTCAGAACCAGCTATAGTCTCCTGATCTAAAACTCATATTTTTTCTTTTGTGGTTTTTGTTTTTCAAATCTAAAGTGATTTTTTATGTGAATTTTTGACACATAATCCATTCAAAATCAGAAAAGTGTTCTTTAATAATCAAAGTAAATATTTAGCAGTTCCATGCCTTCAATGTGAAAACAATTTTGTTTTCAGTAGTTTGCAGACTGTGTCCTTGACATTCTTATTTCTCAGACTGTAGATCAGGGGACTCAACGTGGGGATGACCACCGTGTAAAACACAGACGCCACTTTGTGTGCCTGGAGGGTGTGGAGTTGGGCACAGAGTAGAGGAAGAGGATGGCGCCGGGGAAGATGCGGATGGCGGTCAGGCGGGAGGTGCTGGTGGAGAAGGCTTTGCGACGACCACCAGCTGATTGTGTCTTCAAGGTGGTGACAACAATGAACATGCAAGACGTGAGAATGACGAGCAACGTGATCACCTCATTAAAGGCGGCAACAGGGAAAAGCAGCAGCTGGCTGAGATAAGAATCAGAATAAGAGAGGGAAATCAAGGAAGAAAGCTCACAGAAGAAGTGATTGATTGTGTTGATTCTGTGAAAAGATAATTTGCCAGCAGAACACGTGAGAGTCAAGGAGCAAGCCACCCCCCACCCCCATGCATATGACATGACCACTAACATGGCACAGAGTCTCTGGGACATGACGACTGTGTAGAGCAGAGGGTTGCAAATAGCCACGAAGCAGTCATAGGCCATCACAGCAAACAGAATTAATTCAGTCAGCACAAAGGTGCAAACGAGAAAGAAGTGCACCATACATCCCCCAAATGAAGTGGTTCTGTCTTCTCAAGTAGGTTCACCAGCGTCTTGGGGGCAATGATGGAAGAATAGCAGAAATCCACAAATGAGACGTGGCTGAGAAAAAAGTACACGGGGGTGCGCAGTTTGGGGTTAACTTTGATGATGATCATCATCCCAATGTTCTCTGCTATGCTGAAGTTGTAGATGGCCAGAAATACCAGGAAGAGGGGGGGCTTGCAGTTCTGGGGAGTCTGAGAAACCCAAGAGGGTGAATGTGGCCCCAACGGTTATATTTCTCTTGGTCAAGACATGCTTCCTGATGGACGGATCTGAACATCTGTCTTGGAAATAATATATTAGGAGAGTGACTGACACATAAATCATGCTTACCTGTGCCCTGTGCAGAGGGGATATGAAATGAGCCAAAATGAATTTGTGTTATAATCCTGATTGGAGAAGGCAATGGCACCCCACTCCAGTACTCTTGCCTGGAAAATCCCATGGATGGAGGAGCCTGATAGGCTGCAGTCCATGGGGTTGCTAAGAGTCGGACACGACTGAGCGACTTCACTTTCTCTTTTCACTTTCATGCATTGGAGAAGGAAATGGCAACCCACTCCAGTATTCTTGCCTGGAGAATCCCAGGAACGGGGGAGCCTGGTGGGCTGCCATCTACGTGGTCGCACAGAGTTGGACACGACTGAAGCGACTTAGCAGCAGCAGCATAATCCTGATAGGGGTTCATCATCCAAGGCAAAAATAGCTACAGCTTCAGAAAAGAATTACTTGTTAATTTTTTTCCTCAAGAATTTAAAACTTCATTCTGTTCAAGTTCTGAAATATAATTTTCAGTTCAGTTCAGTTCAGTTCAGTCCCTCAGTCGTGTCCGACTCTTTGCGACCCCATGAATTGCAGCATGCCAGGCCTCTCTGTCCATCACCAACTCCTGGAGTTCACCCAGACTCATGTCCATCAAGTCAGTGATGCCATCCAGCCATCTCATCCTCTGTCGTCCCCTTCTCCTTCTGCCCCCGATCCCTCCCAGCATCAGAGTCTTTTCCAATGAGTCAACTCTTCACATGAGGTGGCCAAAGTACTGGAGTTTCAGCTTCAGCATCATTCCTTCCAAAGAAATCCCAGGGCTGATCTCCTTCAGAATGGACTGGTTGGATCTCCTTGCAGTCCAAGGGACTCTCAAGAGTCTTCTCCAGAATTTGTAAAGTGTTCATAAACAGTAGCTTTCTATTAGTCTGTGTCTTCCCTTTCCATTATTATGTAGTAAGGACTTTCTTATTTAGTTTTTTTTAGTTATATATCATTATGTAGAAATTATTAATTTGAGAATATTTTAGAGAATGCAGAGTATAGATAAAATGTGAAAAATTTTAATCATTTATTAAAAACAGGAAAAATATTTTAAATGTAAATTTTAAAAAGCAGAAAATTTAGAGTAGTGTGGAAAGCCCAAAGCACAACACTTTACAAATTCTGTAGATTTACTGTGACAAATGAACATACTTTTTTAAATGTCAAAGAATATTAGATAAAACTTTTATTTTGAATGTGATTTACATAGGATAGGATCAATCTTAAAAATCACATAATTTACTGCTTGATCAAAATTAACATAAAAATATAACAAATTATATTTTCAATTCAAACTGACAAACCACTTTTTAAAGAAAAGCATTCTGCTCTATAGTTACAGTGTGTCACAAATAGTTAAAAGCAACATTTTTAGGTAATTTGAATAAGGAACACATACATTATTCAAAACAAATATTAGGGTTATTTTCTCTGAAAAGCTAGCTTGCAGATGAAAAGAAGAAACCCAAATCCACATACTGTAATAGCCGTCCTCTTCAAAATCCTACTATTCCATGTAGATACTTCTTCCATTAACGGTATATGAGTTGGATCATTTTCTCGTTCATTTTGTAACTAATGTTTAGTATGGAAAAAAGAAGAGTTAATGTACAGTATACTGAAAATAAAAATATCTTTGATTTAAAAAGTAAAAAAAAAAAAAGAGTCTTCTCCAACACCACAATTCAAAAGCATCAGTTCTTCGGCGCTCAGCCTTCTTCACAGTCCAACTCTCACATCCATACATGACCACAGGAAAAACCATAGCCTTGACTAGACGGACCTTTGTTGGCAAAGTAATGTCTCTGCTTTTGAATATGCTATCTAGGTTGGTCATAACTTTCCTTCCAAGGAGTAAGTGTCTTTTAATTTCATGGCTGCAGTCACCATCTGCAGTGATTTTGGAGCCCCCAAAAATAAAGTCTGACACTGTTTCCACTGTTTCCCCATCTATTTTTCATGACACACAAATGTTATAATTATAAATCAAGCAATTTTGTTTGTAACATGTAATCAAACCCTCATGTGAGACATTCTAATACTGAACTCCTTGAATTCTGCAAAATGAAATAATTTTAGCTGATACAGTTATTAATAAAAAATGAAAACACTTGAAATAACTTCTATAATCAGAAATAAGTTTTACATAAAATATGTGCATATTTGTGATGTAAACAAAGATTAGTCTGTGTGGTAAGTAATAACAACTTACTTATTGTTGTTTAATTGATAAGTCATGTCTGACTCTGCGACCCCATGGACTGCAGCCCACCAGACTCCTATATCCATGGAATTTCCAGGCAAGACTTCTAGAGTGGGTTTCCATTTCCTTCTTCAGGGGATCTTCCTCACCCAGGGATCAAACCCATGTCTTCTGCATTGGCAGGTGGATCCTTTACCATTAAGCCGCCAGGAAACCTGTACTTACTTATGCTCATATTTTAAATATCTGATTAGCACTTTAATCATCATCCCTCTTTTTTTGACTGAAAAGGTCAGCTAGCAAATTAAATAATGATTTACAGCTTTCGGGAAATAATACCTATTGAGTGGCCTTTCTTTAAATGTGAGCAACAGAAACTTGAAGAAGCTATGACTTGCCTAGTGACATACAGGCGTTGATGCTCAACTACAGCTACAGCCCATATTCCTTAATTCCCAGTGACATACGCATTTCTATACCAAACTGTGACTCACATTACAGATTGAGATATGAGCATTTCTACTTTGTAAAGATCACATTTCACCCCTCATTTTGCTAATTTTTTTGGGCCACTTTAAAGACAAATTCCATGCTATAAAGCTATAAAAGTTAGTCCAATATTTATGTGTGAGCTGCAGATATCTTCTGATCTGTGTAAAGATGGAACATAAAGAATGGATGTTAGGGAAAGCCTTTTTTAGAAATATGATTAAAAGTCCTAAATATTGACACTTGTCTAGATGATTCTCTCTTCCTTAGGCACCTAGAATACTCAAGTTGTCAGAAGCATGGATGAAGATTGAGATTCTCCACACTCCAGTGACACTTAAAATAAAGGAGTTCTTAATATAGAAAAAATAAAAAAGATGGGATTTCTTAAACTGGCACACAGATAGGAAGCCCAGTTACATGTAAATCTCTAGTAGATAATGAATTATTGCTATAAATGCATCCCAAGTATTCTATGGAGGTTTTCATACTAAACATTCATTGTTTATCAGAAGTTCAAATTAAATTTACCATTCTGTATTTTTGCTTGCTAAATCTGTCAACCTTATATCTAGAAGAATTTAGAATGTTATAGTGAACAGTACATTCCACTTGGAACTTCCTTGTTTTAGAACAATAGGGTCTTGCCTGCCAGAAATTCCCTCCAGCAAATAATGAAGACTTCTTGCTCAGACTATTATATCTGGTAAGGTCATCTCTGTTTTACATCCCTAGAACCAACTGGCTTTAGATGTTTCAGCATCAAAGGTTAGAGGTCCCACATAGCAGGACTCTTGAAGGTCCTGTATGTTCAGATATTCAAGGATTTAAGGATCAGTCAGAAGGCAGTCTTTCTAAATCAATTCTCACTATTATAAAATTCTTTACTAGTGACCTTTCTCAGAGTTTCTCAAACTCAGCCCTATTGATATTTTGTGCTGATTTATTCTTTTTTATGAGTACCTGCACTGTTCAAGGTACCACATACAGCAGCATCTCTGGCCTCTATGACAGCATTACCCTTCCCCTGGTCTCTCCATTGTAGCAAAAAAAAGGTCTCCAGATATTGTCATGTGTACACTTGGGAGGGGAGAGAAGGTGCATAATTGCTTGTAATTGAGAACTACTGTCTTGTTTCTTTTATTTTGGTAGCTTTTCAGTTTTCTTCTGTCTGACTTAAAACTATTTCTTATCTCCCAAATGATGTTCTCATATGGATTAAACAATTTAGCTTATCTTTGGATCTGGGAAGAATGGTCTAAAATCTTCTTTCTTATGATTTCTTCCCAAATTTTTTTTCATTTTGCGTTTATGAGCCGACATATTTTTCCCCCCTGCTCTAAAATCTTACTTAGAGCCAGTCCTATTGATTCTATTTCTCCAGAAGATTCATTTCATTTTTTTAGTTCAGTTTTATGTAAAGTGAAAGTGAAAGTGAAAGTGAAGTCGCTCAGTCGTGTCTGACTCATTGCGACCCCATGGACTGTAGCCCACCAGGCCCCTCCGTCCATGGGATTCTCCAGGCAAGAATACTGGAGTGGGTTGCCATGTAAATACCTCCCTATTGTCTGAAAAGTCACAGAAGCACAGAGCCACATACCTGAAAACCCTCAGGCCCCTCTGTCCCTCCCCTCCCAGGAAACACTTGTCCAGGAGACTATGAAGAAGCTCAGTTACACCAAGGCCTCTCTACAGAGCTCCCTAGAAAGTATGGCCTTCCTGTTCTAAAAATGTAACATTTGCAGTGGCTCAAACTTTCCCTAAAATAATTTTTCTCATAAAGAACTGACAAGCTTAAGATATCTTCTAGATCACCTTACACGGTAAAGAAGATCCTATTTTCTCACACCTACACACAAACCTGCAGGTGGGAAGGGCAGCCTCCCCTCCAGCCTCTGGAGAGTCACTGGTTTGGGGGAGAGGACTCTCATGTCTCTGCCACTCCCGGTGTCAACAAGACCCTAGAGAAAACTCCCTGCCTTGTTCTTTGGAGGCCTCAGAACAAGCAATTAGAATCAATGACTGTTTTCTCATGAAATTCTGATTTCTTGAAACTCAAACAGCAGCTTTAGAAACATTTTATACAACAATTGATCAAAAGTGTCAATGTCTTCTCCCCATGCTCCATGATCACTGAGGTAGAATCCAAAACATTTTGTATAGTAACAAGAGACAGCAAAAGTTGTTTACTAATCAGTAAATATACTTTCAGTATATTGTTTTATTCTTTTAAATTTTTTCTAAACTTACTGAAGTACAATTGACAAGCAAAACCTTAATGTTCTGATAAATAAATAAATACATATATTTAATCTGGCATGAGCAAATGTGCATACAATTGAGTTAATTTACCTTTTTTTTTCCTGGTTTATTTATTTATTTATTTTTTAACTTCACAATATTGTATTGGTTTTGCCATATATCAACATGAATCTGCCACAGGTATACACATGTTCTCCATCCTGAACCCTCCTCCCTCCTCTCTCCCAATACCATCCCTCTGGGTCGTCCCAGTGCACCATCCCCAAGCATCCAGTATCGTGCATTGAACCTGGACTGGCGACTTGTTTCATATATGATATTATACTGTAGTTTGAATATTGAATACAATCAACATTGATAGCAAACATTTACAAGGAACTCTGCAACTTATTCCCATTAATTGTAATATTTAATTTTGTGTGTGGTTTATAAATGTCATCTCCTCACCCTCACTGAGGATTATTACATTGAGCTAGAGGAATAATATAGTTCTGTTCATGTATTAATATGACAGTTGCTGATAGAAAATAGTATATATTATAACCTTGTATAACACCACTGGATGTAGCAGAGAAAACTTTGTACTTTGAATGTTAAATAATATTACTCAAGCCTCCTGCATTGCAGGCAGATTCTTCACCATCTGAGCCACCAGGGAAGCCAATTGTTAAATAATATACCCTTCATTCTTTAGTAAAGAAAAAGAAAAGAAGATGGAATAGGGACTATCGGATATTACCCAGGGTCTGATAGAAGTATCAACACTAAGATCATAATTTAATAAATGTTACTGGGTATGTTACATACCAATAGGGAAGTAAATTATTCTCAGTAAATGATGTGAACATTTCTATATAGTTTGGGGATGAGAGCTGCACAATTTTTTTACAAGTACTGTTTCACTTACAAAGTATAAAACAACAACAAAAACCCATAAGCCTAATACTTACCAAATTTGAGTTTAAATATCATCCAAATTTGAGATAAAATGTAGAATGGAGATGGATTTATTTTCACTGCATTTATTCTTTAATCACTAAAGGTAAATGTAAGTACATAAAAATCTAGACTGCATATTGAAAACAAAACAAAAACCACCTAAAAAGTAAACTACTTTTCGAAAATCATGCCTAATACATAAAATTAAATGTTACCAAATTATGAAAATTAGAGATACCAAGGGAACATTTCATGCAAAGATGGGCTCGATAAAGGACAGAAATGGTATGGACCTAACAGAAGCAGAAGATATTAAGAAGAGATGGCAAGAATACATAGAAGAACTGTACAAAAAAGATCTTCACGACCCAGATAATCACGATGGTGTGATCACTCACCTAGAGCCAGACATCCTGGAATGTGAAGTCAAGTAGGCTTCAGAAAACACCACTACAAACAAAGCTAGTGGAGGTGATGGAATTCCAGTTGAGCTCTTCCAAATCCTGAAAGATGATGCTGTGAAAGTGCTGCACTCAATATGCCAGCAAATTTGGAAAACTCAGCAGTGGCCACAGGACTGGAAAAGGTCGGTTTTCATTCCAATCCCAAAGAAAGGCAATGCCAAAGAATGCTCAAACTACCGCACAATTGCACTCATCTCACACGCTAGTAAAGTAATGCTCAAAATTCTCCAAGCCAGGCTTCAGCAATATGTGAACCGTGAACTTCCTGATGTTCAAGCTGGTTTTAGAAAAGGCAGAGGAACTATAGATCAAAATACCAACATCCGCTGGATCATGGAAAAAGCAACAGAGTTCCAGACAAACATCTATTTCTGCTTTATTGACTATGCCAAAGCCTTTGACTGTGTGGATCACAATAAACTGTGGAAAATTCTGAAAGAGATGGGAATACCAGACTACCTGACCTGCCTCCTGAGAAATCTGTATGCAGGTCAGGAAGCAACAGTTAGAACTGGACATGGAACAACAGACTGGTTCCAAATAGGAAAAGGAGTACATCAAGGCTGTACATTGTCACCCTGTTTATTTAACTTATATGCAGAATACATCATGAGAAACGCTGGACTGGAAGAAGCACAAGCTGGAATCAAGATTGGCAGGAGAAATATCACTAACCTCAGATATGCAGATGACACCACCCTTATGGCAGAAAGTGAAGAGGAACTCAAAAGCCTCTTGATGAAAGTGAAAGTGGAGAGTGAAAAAGTTGGCTTAAAGCTCAACATTCAGAAAACGAGGATCTTGGCATCTGGTCCCATCACTTCATGGCAAATAGATGGGGAAACATTGGAAACAGTGTCAGACTTTATTTTTCTGGGGTCCAAAATCACTGCAGATGGTGACTGCAGCCATGAAATTAAAAGACGTTTACTCCTTGGAAGGAAAGTTATGACCAACCTAGATAGCATACTCAAAAGTAGAGACATTATTTTGCCAACAAAGGTCCATCTAGTCAAGGCTATGGTTTTTCCTGTGGTCATGTATGGATGTGAGAGTTGGACTGTGAAGAAGGCTGAGTGCCAAAGAATTGATGCTTTTGAATTGTGGTGTTGGAGAAGACTCTTGAGAGTCCCTTGGACTGCAAGGAGATCCAACCAGTCCATTCTGAAGGAGATCAGCCCTGGGATTTCTTTGGAGGAAATGATGCTGGAGCTGAAACTCCAGTACTTTGGCCACCTCATGTGAATAGCTGACTCACTGGAAAAGACTCTGATGCTGGGAGGGATTGGGGGCACGAGGAAAAGGGGATGACAGAGGATGAGATGGCTGGATGGCATCACTGACTCAATGGACGTGAGTTTGACTGAACTCCGGGAGATGGTGATGGACAGGGAGGCCTGGCGTGCTGCGATTCATGGAGTCACAAAGAGTCGGACATGACTGAGCGACTGAACTGAACTGAATTGAAATTATGATATTTTGTAAATATTCTTCATGGAGGTGGGCGATCTTAATGTTAAAATGTCTCATAAATTGTTTTGAAAAACTTGAACACCCAATGGAAATATAAGCAAAGTGAACAGAAAAGAAAGGAAATCATTGAACATTAAAATGTTTCCACATTTTAAATTTGTCTTGCTGTTGTTTTTCTCCTTTGCTTCTAGTTTTTAGGTTCACATAGTAAATAACCTATAAATCCATGTGAGGATGTTTTCTGAAGTCTTATTTTATCTTATTGACTTCCCTGGTGGCTCGGATAGTAAAAGTGTCTGCCTACACCTTGGAAGACCAGGGTTCGATCCCTGGGTTGGGAAGGTCCCCAGGAGAAGAAAATGGCAACCCACTCCAGTATTCTGGCCTTGAAAATCCCATGGGTGGAGGAGCCTGGTAGGCTACAGTCCATGGGGTCGCAAAGAGTCAGACAGGACTGAGAGACTTCACTTTCACTTACATATTATTAGCGAGAAGTGTTTCTTTATACACTTTTTCTTGCTGATCTGAGTACTTTGATCATATCATTTTATTTAACACAAGGTATAAAAAAATAAAGTTGAATGCTTTATCTATATTTCCATGGTCCCGTGATTTATATATTTCTTTTACCCTTCCACAATTCTGAATCATTCTTTCCATTCTATCTGATCAACAAAGTCACCAGATTTGAAGAATGTTTATTTTTGATGGTAAAATTCCTTTTGGAACAAGTTGCCTAGGAAAACTTCATTTAGTTACTAAGTCTAAAATCAACCGAGGAGACTCTGAGCTTCCACTGCAGGGGGGTACAGTTTCCAACCCTGGTTCAGGAACTGAGATCCTGTACCCCTTGTGAAAGTGAAGTCGCTCAGTCGTGTCCGACTCTTAGCGACCCCATGGACTGCAGCCCACCAGGCTCCTCCATCCATGGGATTTTCCATGGAGTGGGGTGCCATTGCCTCTATGCCTTGTTAGCATGGCCTAAAAAACAAAAGCAATAACAACAACAACAAGAACAACAAAGCAAAGTAATCAAAGAAAATATAACAATTCTTACTTTAGAAATTATAAGGAAATTATGACATTTATCGTACAATATGGAACCATGGAATTTTACTTAGATGTTAAAAGATGACCACCACACCCTGTCATTTTTGGTTTACAAATATTACAAAGAATAAAGTACAAAGTATCTATAATTAAAATCATAAAATGAAGATAAGAGACTTGAGGAGTACTTGAATATTCAGTGACAGAGAGATTTATACTGTAAGTGGAGCTTCCCAGCTGGCACAGTGGTAAAGAATCTGCCTGCCAACGCAAGAGATGTGAGTTTTGTCCCTGGGTCAGGAACATCCTCTGGAGGAGGAAATGGCAACCCACTGCAGTATTGTTACCTGAAAGGTCCAAGGACAGAGGAGCCTGGCAGGCTACAGTCCATGAGGTCACAAAGAGTGGGACATATATGAGCGACTGAGCACACACACACACACACTAAGTGAAATTAAAACAGATTAGAAAAAGAAACTCGGCATTGTGTACTGCAATCCCTAAAAAGTCATGTTTGTAGCCTTTCGTCATATTTTCATGTCCACTCTTCGATTCTTTGGGTCATGATATTGCTGCTGGGAGTTGAAACCTGAATCCCCAGATACACTTGTTAACTGGCTTATCTTTCAGTTCAGTTCAGTTCAGTTGCTCAGTTGTGTCCAACTCTGCAACCCCATGAACCGCAGCACGCCAGGCCTCCCTGTTCATCACCAGCTCCTGGAGTCCACCAAAACCCATGTCCATTGTGTCGGTGATGCCATCCAACCATCTCATCCTCCGTCATCTCCTTCTCTTCCTGCCTTCAACCTTCACAAACATTAGGGTCTTTTCAAATGAGTCAGCTCTTCGCATGAGGTGGACAAAGTGTTGCAGTTTCAGCTTCTACATCAGTCCTTCCAATGAACACCCAGGACTGATCTCCTTTAGAATGGACTGGTTGGACTTCCTTGCAGTCCAAGGGACTATCAAGAGTCTTCTCCAACACCACAGTTCAAAAGCATCAATTCTTCAGTGCTCAGCTTTCTTCATAGTCCAACTCTCACATCCATACATGACTACTGGAAAAACCACAGCCTTGACTAGACGGACCTTTGTTGACAAAGTAATGTCTCTGTTTTTTAATATGCTGTCCAGGTTGGTCATAACTTTCCTTCCAAGGAGTAAGTGTCTTTAAATTTCATGGCTGCAATCACCATCTGCAGGGATTTTGAAGCCCTCAAAAAGGATTATCTTTAAGTTCCGCCAAAGGCAGAAAAAAAGAGAAATGGGAGGGAGAAGAAAAGGAGGAAAACTTCAAAGGAAATGGGAAGGAGAAAAGAAAGAAATGTCTTCTTGCTTTTCAGTTTCTTTTCCAGTTTCTCACCATACTCTACTCAGAAGCAAAAGCAGCAGTCTGGCTTGTCCCAGGGACCAAAGATCAACGGGGCCTGTGCCTAGAGGCTGAAACGTGTAGACACCCTTAGAGCTCTGTCTCTTCCTCATGAACTTCACATCAGATGAGCAGAGCACGTCCTCCAACCTCTGAGATTCTGGCAAGAATACTTCTTCCCTGTTGTCTGCACACATAAAGAATGATAATTTCTTCCTGAAGTTAATAATCATTAAATCAGAGACTGCCCTGGTGATCCAGTGGTTAAGAACACACCTCCAATGCAGGGGCCACAGGTTCGATCCCTGGGCGGGGAGCTAAGATCTCATATGCCACGGGGCAACTAAGCCCACACACTGTGACGAGACAGCCTATGTGCTGCAACAAGAGAAGTCCACAGACTGCAACTAGAAAGGCCTGCATGAAGCAACGAAGACCCAACACAACCAAAATAATTAAATAAATAAAATACCACTAAATGAACACATTCTTCATCTCTCCAGCCTTCCAAAATCTAACATCCGATGTATTCAGCCTCACTAGGGATTTCTTTTCCTAAGTGGACCTGCCTCATATAACACACCATGTACAACATATTCAACACGGAACAATTTTGAACCAATTTACAACCTTAAAAGTCAACATAGTACTTTAAGTTCTAATATTAAGCTCAACATACATACAGTTTATATACCAGTTTTTATTCATCTAACTATCTAATAAAAATAAAGATAACTTATAATACGTAAGTGATCAGATCAGATCAGTCGCTCAGTCATGTCCTATTCTTTGCGAACCCATGAATCCAGCACGCTAGGCCTCCCTGTCCATCACCAACTCCCGGAGTTCACTCAGACTCACGTCCATCGAGTCAGTGATGCCATCCAGCCATTTCATCCTCTGTCGTCCCCTTCTCCTCTTGCCCCCAATCCCTCCCAGCATCACAGTCTTTTCCAATGAGTCTACTCTTCGCATGAGGTAAGTGATAGTGAGAGGGAAAAGAATAAATAGTTCCAGGCCTCAAAGATTTCACTGAAACACACATAAAGTATCTTCCTAGCGCCAGTGAGTACCTACATGTTGTCAAAATGTAATCTCGGTATAATGTTGAGAGGTTAACAGTAATAACTATTGTTCAAACTTGAGGAAACTGAGAAATTAAGAAGTTTGTGTTACTTGTCAAATTAAAAAATGGGAGTCAAATTGCCTATTGTGTTTTTCATAAACTCCAGTGTAGTGCTTTCTAACGTTAGTATAGACACACAGAGAGATGCTTCATTGAGCAAGTGAATTTAATGTAGAAATTTACATAAATCATAATGGAAGCACAAATAAAGTATCAGTGGCACATAAGAGCCAAGGTTGAAGGAAGAAATGAAGTTTAACACATAAAGGAAAGATGAACAAAGGTCATTTCATCAAGACACAGAAAAAAAATGTACACCGAGGTTAGAAGTCCACTTATGAGTCACGGTAAGCATTTAATGCATATTTTTAAAGTAATCCAGAAGAAAGTAATTAAAAGTGAGAAAAGAGGCAAAAGTCAGCAATGCTGTTATTCATAACAATGGTTATTAAATAATTGCATACATAGAGGTACCTGATGGTTTATAGTCCGTGGGGTCCCAAAAGATCTGAACCTAACTTAGTGACTAAACAACAACCAACCAATACATACACATATATAATATATTAATATATCTACATAATATGTAGGTATATACATTTATAAGCATACAGACATGGCTGGGAGATATTATAGGTTTGGTGTATTCAGTTTATTGTGATAAGGCAAATTAGGCTTCCCTGGTGGCTCAGACAGTAACGAGTCTGCCTGCAGTGCAGGAGACCCTGGTTCGATCCCTGGGTCAGGAAGATGCCCTGCAGAAGAAAACAGCTACCCACTCCAGTATTCTTGCCTGGAAAACCCCATAGATGGAGGAGTCTGGCAGGCTACAGTCCATGGGGTCGCAAAGAGTTGGACACGACTGAGCGATTTCACTTTCTGTTTCCAATAAGCCAAATATCATTAATAAAGCAGGTCAAACACATTTTCAGTGTGCATATGTCTAAGTATGCACACTGAAATATTATGTCTAAGAAATGTACATATATTGGGACTTCCCTAGTGGTCCAGTGGTTAAGAATCCGCTGTCCTTTTCAGGGGACCTGTGCCTGATCCCTTGGGGGCAACTAAGATACCACATGCCACAGGGAACTAAACCCAAACAGCGCAACTAGAGACGTCCACATGCCACAGAGAAGACCCAGCACAGCCAAATAAAATAAAATAATTTAAAACCTTTATGCAAACCAATAAAAACTAAAAAAATACATATCCTAGTTGAAAAATAGTTTAAAATGCTAACCACCATCTAAACCTTCAGTGAATTATAATCTTTTTCAATAGTAACATCAGGGATGGCAGATCACTATAACTTACACAATAATGAAAAAGTTTAAAATATTGCCAGAATTACCAAAATGTGACATGTGACAGAGACATGAGTGAGCAAATGTTGCTGGAAAAACAGGGCTAATAGACTTGCTTGATGCAGGGTGGCCACAAATCTTCAATCTGTAAAAATGCAGTATCTGCAAAGCACAATACTGCCGAGTGCAATAGACAATATACATCTATGCACACACACACACACACATATACACATATATAAAGAGACAACCAATTATGTGTTAGGGATATTCCTAAGCCTGGCATGCTGCGATTCATGGGGTCGAGAAGAGTCGGACACGACTGAGCGACTGAACTGAACTGAACTGAACTAAGCTATTTTCACTTGACATGTAATTTAATTTCCCTGAAATTTCTGTAATGTAATTATTATCAATATCTCTATTATTCAGATGTGATAATATATGAAACCCCAAAACCACTGGACACTGCAACGACAAAAACAAAAAATAATAAAGGAAGTAAGAACAAAACAATGAAGAGAATATATATATTTATATTTATATACACATATGGAATCTTATTCTCTGTAAAAACTGACAAAGATGTGTTCCTTATTGTAAAATAACAGGTGTTCAATTGTGAAATGAATCATAGTCCCCTTTATGGATGTTAAAATAAAATGTGATACTTAGTCCATTAAACTCATGAAAGTCTAAGAGAAAATTAAATTTGTGTGTTTTAACAGTCCAGTACACTGTCCAATTTAAAACATTTCATATAGCATCAAAGCAAAGAAGTAGGCTGCACATTTTGAAATATTCTCAATCAATCCTAAACTTGTAAATTGAAAAGGCACAAAGATAAGAGAATTAAAAAGACTCACTCATAGCTATTCACATCTTGACTGCTCTTTTCACTCCAACACTGAAACGCATCATTACCCTTTCATCAGCCTCCAATTTCTAACCCTGAGTCCTGCTAGGAAAATACTCTCTAGGATAATATTTTGGAGCTCACCACTTTTCTGAGCGCTTCTTTCACATCCTTGTTCCTCAGAGTATAGATCAGGGGGTTCAGCATGGGGATCACTACAGTGTAGAACACTGTGGCCACTCTGTCAATGTCCATGCTGTTGCCAGATTGGCACCGGCAATAAATGAAAAGGACTGTTTTGTGAAAGACAATGATGGCAGTGAGGTGGGAAGCACAGGTGGAAAAGCTTTGCACCCTTTGTCTGCAGAGCGCATCCTCAGGATGATGATGAGAATAAACAAGTAGGATGTGAGGATGACCACAATGGTGATAACCTCATTGAAAGCAGCCACAATGTAGAGAACCAACTGATTCATGGTGACATCAGAGCAAGCAAGAGACAAGAGAGGGGGAAGATCACAAAGAAGTGGTTGATCACATTTGATCTGTAGGATGGGATCTGAAGAGCTAAACACAAGTGAATCACAGAACATACAGTAGCATTGAGATAGCAACAAGTCACCAATTCCATGCAGAGATTTCGGGACATGGTGACCATGTACAGCAGTGGGTCACAGATGGCCACACAGCGGTCATAGGCCATCACTGCCAGCAGAATGACCTCAGTTACCCCAAATGTGCAAAACAGGTAGAATTGCACAGTGCATTCCAGGAAGGAAATCGCTCTGTCTTCATTTAAGATGTTAGCTAGCATCTTCGGCGTGTTGGTCGTGGAGTAACAGAAATCCACAAAGGACAAGTGGCTGAGGAAAAAGTACATGGGGGTGTGGAGTCCAGAGCTGACCTGAATGAGACCAATCATGCCCAGGTTTCCCCAAACTGTGACTCCAAGACGGAAAGAAACAGCAGGAAGAGGAATCTAAGGGGGCTCAGGGGCATCTGAGAATCCAAGGAGGATGAAGTCTGTCACAGCAGTGCAGTTTTCCTTGTCCGTGTCCTCACTTTACCATGGTTGCAGAAAAATAGTAATAGTTATTCTCCATGAGTTCTTCCCCAATTTAGTTTTGACTGTCTCCTATAAGGGGAGAAGGCAATGGCAACCCACTCCAGTACTCTTGCCTGGAAGATCCCATGGACAGAAGAGCCTGGTAAGCTGCAGTCCATGGAGTCTCTAAGAGTGGGACATGACTGAGTGGCTTCACTTTCACTTTTCACTTTCATGCATTGGAGAAGGAAATGGCAACCCACTCCAATGTTCTTGCTGGAGAATTACAGGGACCCGGGAGCCTGGTGGGCTGCTGTCTATGGGGTCGCACCTAGTCGGACACGACTGAAGCGACTTAGCAGCCGCAGAAGCATTCTCCTAAAAGAGACATGGCAATATATAGGATATATTTTATAGCAAAGAAATAAGGCATTGCTTTGGGGAAGTTTAGGAAAAGCTCAGAAATTGCATCACTCCAATACATCGAGTCCATAGTTTACTTCACAGATCACAGGAAAGGCTTGCATCCATATGAGCCTGTATGATTCCTTAAACTGCTGCTGCTACTGTTGCTAAGTCGCTTCAGTCGTGTCCGACTCTGCGCGACCCCATAAACGGCAGCCCACCAGGCTCCCCCGTCCCTGGGATTCTCCAGGCAAGAACACTGGAGTGGGTTGTCATTTCCTTCTCCAATGCATGAAAGTGAAAAGTGAAAGTGAAGTCGCTCAGTCGTGTCCGACTCTTAGCGACCCCATGGACTGCAGCCCACCAGGTTCCTCCATCCATGGGATTTTCCAGGCAAGAGTACTGGAGTGGGGTGCCATTGCCTTATCCCTTCCTTAAACTAGTTATATACAATTCGGGGCTTAGAACTGAATCATCAGAAAGATATCAAATATTATTTAATTATCCATATTGTTTTTTATTAAATTAATATATACACAGCACTATATATAAGGGTTTCCCTGGTGGCTTATTTGGTAGAGAACCTGCCTGCAATGTGGGAAACCTGGGTTCGATCCCTGGGTTTCGAAGATCCCTGGAGAAGGGAATGGCTACCCTCTCCAGTATACTGGGCTGGAGAATTCCATGGACTGTATAGTCCAAGGGGTAGCAAAGAGTCAGATACTACTGAGCGAATTTCACTCACTATATATAAAATAAATAACAAGGACTGCAAAGGGGACAATATTACATATCTTATAATAATTTATAATGGAGAAGACTCTGAAAAAGAATATGATATATCTATATCTATATGGAATAGATACAGTTACATAGATATAGATATATCTGAATAATTTACTGTAGACCTGAAAGGAACACAGTGTTGAAAATTAACTCTAGGTCAATAAAATGGTTATTAAAAATATTCCAATACCTTTTTACTAACTTACTCTTTAATCATTTCTCAAAGTATTGGGATTCAGTGGATAAGTTTTTAGAAAATCTTTTATAATGAAATATGTGAAGTATGCTTATTTAAGATTGCTAATTGACAAATGTTCATTTATTTAAATATGGTTCAGTTGGGAAAGCAGATTCTATCATCTATATTAGTATATTTTCCTATAAAATTTGCATAGTGATTTTGTTCATTATGGCACACACTGTCTGTCATTCTTCAGGGAACTGATATTCAAAATCTAACATTCTGTAACTGTGAGTCTCAAGCCTTATGAAGACCTATTTGACAAATATATCCTCTGTTTTAGCTCTATTTGAAGAGCTAAACAATGATGTGAACATGTAATTAACAGAAATGCTTGCTGCTGCATTGCACCATTATTTATGAAAGCAAAATTTAGAAATGAAGTGTCGAGCAACAGGAAAAAAGTTCAAAGATATACTGCATACATATTATGGAAAATCACTCAGCTTTTTGAAGAAGTTTGCTTTTCACATGTACACCTGTGGTGGATGCATGTTGATGTATGGCAAAACCAATACAATATTGTAAAGTAAAAAAATAAAAATAAAGAAAAAAATAAATAAAATATAAATTTATTTATTTTAACTGGAGGCTAATTACTTTATAATATTGTAGTGGTTTTGCCAAGAAGTTTTAATGATCTAAAAATGATTATGATAAGATGGCAAGTAAAAGCATAGTAAACCAGATTGCACACACAGAATATTATACAGACAGCTTATGTATTATATTATACATAAGCTGCATTGTATATCTGATCTTCACAACATCCATTAAATATAAGTATTTTATTCTGATAACTTTAAAAAGAAACTTTAGAAAAGAATCTTGCCTGAATTCTCACAAAACATAAAAGGTTTAAGGGCTGTGTGTTTTTTTTTTAAATGAAGGAGATATGTATTCAATGCTTTTGACATATTGAAAATGCCAATGAAGGGTATTTTCTCTACTCACCCTTAGTAACAATAAAATGATTTGGAGGCACCAGTTGGTTATTTTCAGGGGGTAAAAAATCTGGACTAAACCCCAACACATCTGGTATTTTCCACATTCTTCAAATAACTTCAAAAAGGTTAATGTGTGCGTGTGTGTTCAGTTGTGTCCAGCTATTTACAACTCTAGGGACTGTAGCCTGCTAAGCCACTACATCCATGAGATTTCTCAGACAAGAATATTGGGGCGGGTTGCCATTTCCTCCTTCAGGGTATCCTCCCAACCCAGGTACTGAACGTCTCAGGTGTATCCTCCAGGCAGATTCTTGACCGTCGAGCCACTCAAAGAGGTAAGTGAATGAAGTGAAAGTAACTCAGTCGCATCTGACTCTTTGCGACCCCATGGAATATAAAGTCCACGGAATTCTCCAGGCCAAAACACTGGAGTGGGTAGCCTTTCCCTTCTCCAGGGGATCTTCCCAACCCAGGGATCGAAGCCAGGCCTCCCACATTTCAGGCTGATTCTTACCAGCTGAGCCACAAGGGAAGCCCTCGAAGAGGTAAAGGACATGTGAATTAAAATATTGTGGTTTGAAGACATAATTATTCTGAGGATATGGTTTTCTTTCCTCAATGGCCAGTACAAGTGACTTTGTCTTTTTCTGATTTCAAAGTAGTACATAATTGTAGAAAACCTTTTTCGGTTTTTAAAGAAAAATCAGGCTACTGATTACTTATAGAGAGAAGTGGTTCTTAACCAGGAGCGATTATAACCCCACAGGATGTTTAGCAATATCTGAAGATACTGTTGATTGTCACAATCAGGAGGGTTGCTACTGACATCTAGTGGACCGACCAGTGAAAGTGAAAGGGTTGGTCACTCAGCTGTTTCTGACTGAGACCCCCAGGGACTGTAAGCCTGACAGGCTCCTCTGTCCATGGAATTCTCCAGACAAGAATACTGGAGTGGCTAGCCATTCTTGTCTCCAGGGGAGTTTCCTGACCCAGAGATTGAACCTGGGTCTCTTGCATCACAGACAGATTCTTTACCCTCGGAGCCATCAGGGAAGCCCCCTGGACAGACGAGATGCTGCTAAATAGTCTACAAGGTACAGAACAGCATCTCCCTCCCCACCCCCATCCTCCACACACACCCACAACACATGAAAAGACCAAAATACAATTTGGGCCAAAATGTCAGTAGTATCAAATGTGAGAAAATTGCTATAGAGAGACATCTACAAATCCCTTTGGCACAAGGACAAAGTAATCCCTTTCCTGTCTGATCCGGAGGTGTTTCACATGTCTGTGTTCCTCCTGGAACAGTTCCGAGGACCCCTCAGCACCTACTCCCAGCCTCAGAGTGACTGTCAGGAGACTCTCCCTGCTGTCTTTCCCAGGTTCCATGGATGGAGTTAAAGTGAGGGGGGAGGAGGAGGGAAGGGGGGAGGAACTGAGCATTCCTCCCTGTTGGCTCACACTCTTTCCCTCTTACACTGACAGCTGTTTCAAATTCGGCTCTGCAGATGGAGTTGTTCCCATTTCCTGTTGAGATTGTTTCTCAGGACAAAAAGTGAAAATACTTTCAAAAAGGAGTGCTCAAAATTTGGGCATTTCTTAAAATACTCTATAAATACAGGCTAACTACAGACTTTTAAAAATGTCTACTGTCACTACCCTCTTTTACACTTGTTCCGCTTCTCATACATGGCTAACTATGCTACCCTTATGAGAAGACAAACAAATAAACAAGCTTCCACACCTCAGGAAATACAGTTCAGTCCATTTCCCCCAAAACAGAGTGTAGTCCAACCAACCTGTGAGATAGGCCTTGCTTCCTGTTTGTGAAGACGTTATGAGGGAAAACGCTACATGCTTTACATTTATGTGTGTGTATCCTTGGAGCTCATATTTCTTAAGCTTCCAAACCAATTATTGATCTCTGTGGGACACCAACAAGACATCAAGCAAACAACTTCATCTTGAGAGCAAGCAACATCATCTTGGGACTCAAATAATTAAGGAGTTGTATGAGATGCAGTCAGATGGAAAAAGCTATTTAAAGCTGGTTCACGTACCAAGTCTCTTCAGTCATGTCTGACTCTTTGTGAGTCTATGGACCATAGCCTACCAGGCTCCTATGTCCATGGGACTCTCCAGGCAATAATACAGGAGTGAGTTGCCATGCTCTCCCTCCAGGGGATCTTCCTGACCCAGGGATTGAACCTGTGTCTCCTGAATTGCAGGTGGATTCTTTACCCACTGAGCCACCTGGAAAGCCCCAAGTTGGTACATGTTATTACAGTTCAACACAATTCCTTTCAGATATCATGATGAACTGCAGAGCATTTTTTGCTGCATTCAAACATTGCCCTCTAAACCAGGGATTATGTTGCCATTATGAAATATGTGGATAAGTCTTATAAACTGTGCCAGTCTTACACTTAGAGCTCCTTTCTTGAGGACATAGGGTTTGAAGTCACAATAGCATTCTGCCAAATACCAGAAAGTGGTGGAAATAATGATCCACCTTTGCTGAGAACAATAGCAATTGCTCACATTTGCTGATCACTTTGTATGTGCTGTGTACTCTTCTGAATGCAACCACACACACGTTTCATCTTTATAAAAATAAGTGAGATGATTATAGCTATGAGAATAAGTGAGATGATTACCGCTATGCAGCATCTAAGATGACTTAGACACTGGCAGCTGTAACTTGCACAAAGTCATAAACGGAATCATTGATAGAATGAGCTTTTTGGTTTTTGCCATCTGGCCCTGTGTTAGGAAGAGCAGAGCCACTGACGGTGCTGGAAACCGTGCTCCCTGCTCAACGCAGAGACCGTTTAATGGGTCTGCCTGAAAGATCTCTCCCAAGTCACTTCTTATCTGACTGCATAACCTCTCCTTCAACCAACAGTGCTCAAAGGAGAGTCTGTTATGTGTGCCCTTGAATATACCAAACATTCAAGAATTCCATGTAATTTCATTTTTCAGAAGCAAGGATTCCTCTTATTCATTCATGTATTACCCAGTGAATTATCCCAATTAGAAAAGCAAAAACAAACTCCCAAAACTTAAAACATAAGAGTGCTGTGAAGTACTGCTTTCCAGAAAGCCTGACATTATCTTTTTTTTGTGTGTGTGTAATAAAGTTTTATTAAAGTATAAAGGAGATTGAGAAAGCTTTTGACCTAAGCATCAGTTAATCAAGATTTTTCCAACCCTTGACGTGACATCTTGTTTCTCTCTGGTTTATATATCTTTTTTTTCCTCAAAAAATAAGGACTTTACACAGGCATTTTAGACTATACAGTGATGTTTTGAAATTAGATATTAGTGGATTGATGATTATAATATATCTATTTAGAATCTATTTTTGTTGTTGTTGTTCTTCATATACCCTGAAAGTATTGCCAGTTTTATTTTTATTTTTTTAAATTTTATTTTATTTTTAAGTTTTACATAATTGTATTAGTTTTACCAAATATCAAAATGAATCCGCCACAGGTATACATGTGTTCCCCATCCTGAACCCTCCTCCCTCCTCCCTCCCCATACCACCCCTCTGGGTTGTCCCAGTGCACTAGCCCCAAGCATCCAGTATCGTGCATCGAACCTGGACTGGCAACTCGTTTCTTACATGATATTTTACATGTTTCAAATGCATCTCCCTGAGGGAGAGAGTTCCATTACAGGAAGAATAAAAAGACATCTATAAAGAACAGCATGGGCAGTGATGTTTAATATCATCTGGGCAAAACACTCAGAGGAACTCTCTGCTTATCTATTTATCTAAGTCTTAAAGGCAGGGCAGATATTTTTTTTTAAAGTAATTTAAATATAAACTTATAATTGAATTCTATCTAATGATCATTTTAATAAAATGTATAATAAAATTATGAAGTTGTAAGTTTTTGATGAACTATATTTATACAAATAAGATACTATAATTTTATTAAAGTATTGAATCAAAAGATTCAATGACACCAACAAGTTAAATTGCCTAAACTTTTAAATTGCACATTTTAATCAAGTTGCATTTAAGAAAAGCTGATATGCTTAGTCGCTATATGATAAGACTTGAGAAGGTCTTTGTGGTAACATCAGAAATTAAGAAGGTCAGTGGTTTTAAAGACAGCATAACAAGCTACTCCAAAACACTAGCTTAAAAACAAAACAAAACAAAACAAAAAAACAGAAAAAACAGCTGCTTATTGCATGGATCACTATTACATGAGTCAGTAAGGTCAGTACCCTCATCTGATCTTGGCTGGTGTACTTACGTGTATTTTATCAGCTTTGCAGTCTAGGTGATCTAACAAGGCCTCACACTCCAGTTGGGAGGTTGCTAAATGCTATTTCATGGAATAGGGGTGTAAGGCATATTGCTCGTTATCCAATAGGCTGCTGCTGCTGCTACTGCTGCTAAATCGCTTCAGTCTTGTCCAACTCTGTGCGACCCCATAGATGGAAGCCCACCAGGCTCCCCTGTCCTTGGGATTCTCCAGGCCAGAACACTGGAGTGGGTTGCCATTTCCTTCTCCAATGCAGGAAAGTGAAAAGTGAAAGTGAAGTCGCTCAGTCGTGTCCGACTCTTCGCGATCCCATGGATTGCAGCCTACCAGGCTCCTCCGTCCATGGGATTTTCCAGGCAAGAGTCCTGGAGTGGGGTGCCATTGCCTTCTCCATCCAATAGGCTGCTGCTGCTGCTACTGCTGCTAAGTCGCTTCAGTCGTGTCCGACTCTGTGCGACCCCAGAGACGGCAGCCCACCAGGCTCCCCCGTCCCTGGGATTCTCCAGGCAAGAACACTGGAGTGGTTGCTGTCTCCTTCTCCAATGCATGAAAGTGAAAAGAGAAAATGAAGTAGCTCAGTCGTCTCCGACTCTTAGCGACCCCGTGGACTGCAGCCCACCAGGCTCCTCCCTCCATGGGATTCTCCAGGCAAGAGTACTGGAGTGGGATGCCACTGCCTTCTCCATAGACTAGGCTGTGCTTATTCACATGGCAGTTTTTCTAAGAGAGTATGCAAATTCCAAGAGATCTTGTGAAAGCCACAGGGCCATCAGATGCTTGAAGATGGCACAATGTCTCTTCAGCTATCTTTTATATCAGTCAAAGCTAGTCACAAAGTAGTCTACATTCAGAACATGGAGAGATTGATTCCACCGTTAATCAGAAGAATAGAAAGGGGTGTGGATACCTGGATAACTGAAGAACTGGGATCATGTTGAAAACTACCATATTGGATAGCAAATCACCTTAAAGGATATAACTTCCAAAATTTTAATCTTCAGCAAAATTAGAAGGTAATCTAACGTTAATGCATTACTTTCAAAAATTTGAGGAAAGATCATTGTGAGAAATTGGCTGAAATATTTGTGTCATTCCTATTCCAGCACAAATTCTGACAGATTCTATTCCCATTTACATTTAATACTCTCAAATATTATGAGTGTTTAGATCTTTTGAAAAGCAGACATTGCAGAACTTATCTAGACATATTGAATAGAATAGTGTACAAATTATTTAAGCAAAAGTGAGCTATTAATGTTAGGTGAAGTAAAATTTGCTCAGTCGTGTCCAACTCTTTGCGACCCCATGGAATTCTCCAGACCAGAACATCGGAAGACCTGGTATTTCTATTTTTCAATATTTATTCATTTGACTACACCAGACCTTAGTTGCAGCACATAGAATCTTTCAGTTGCAGCACGAGGAATCTAGTTCCCTGACCAGAGATCAAAGGCAGGATCCCTGAATTGGGAGTGCAGACTCTTAGCCCCTGGACCACCAGGAAAGTCCCAAGATCTTGTATTTCTTTTTTTTCTAATTTTATTTTATTTTTAAACTTTACATAATTGTATTAGTTTTGCCAAATATCAAAATGAATCCGCCACAGGTATACATGTGTTCCCCATCCCGAACCCTCCTCCCTCCTCCCTCCCCATACCATCCCTCTGGGCCGTCCCAGTGCACCAGCCCCAAGCATCCAGCATCGTGCATCGATCCTGGACTGGCAACTCGTTTCCTACATGATATTTTACATGTTTCATTGACATTCTCCCAAATCTTCCCACCCTCTCCCTCTCCCACAGAGTCCATAAGACTGTTCTATACATCAGTGTCTCTTTTGCTGTCTCGTACACAGGGTTATTGTTACCATCTTTCTAAATTCCATATATATGCGTTAGTATACTGTATTTATGTTTTTCCTTCTGGCTTACTTCACTCTGTATAATAGGCTCCAGTTTCATCCACCTCATTAGAACTGATTCAAATGTATTTTTAATGGCTGAGTAATACTCCATTGTGTATATGTACCACAGCTTTCTTATCCATTCATCTGCTGATGGACATCTAGGTTGCTTCCATGTCCTGGCTATTATAAACAGTGCTGTGATGAACATTGGGGTACACGTGTCTCTTTCCCTTCTGGTTTCCTCAGTGTGTATGCCCAGCAGTGGGATTGCTGGATCATAAGGCAGTTCTATTTCCAGTTTTTTAAGGAATCTCCACACTGTTCTCCATAGTGGCTGTACTAGTTTGCATTCCCACCAACAGTGTAAGAGGGTTCCCTTTTCTCCACACCCTCTCCAGCATTTATTATTTGTAGACTTTTGGATCACAGCCATTCTGACTGGTGTGAAATGGTACCTCATAGTGGTTTTGATTTGCATTTCTCTGATAATGAGTGATGTTGAGCATCTTTTCATGTGTTTGTTAGCCATCTGTATGTCTTCTTTGGAGAAATGTCTATTTAGTTCTTTGGCCCATTTTTTTATTGGGTCGTTTATTTTTCTGGAGTTGAGCTGTAGGAGTTGCTTGTATATTTTTGAGATTAGTTGTTTGTCGGTTGCTTCATTTGCTATTATTTTCTCCCATTCTGAAGGCTGTCTTTTCACCTTGCTTATAGTTTCCTTTGATGTGCAGAAGCTTTTAAGGTTAATTAGGTCCCATTTGTTTATTTTTGCTTTTATTTCCAATATTCTGGGAGGTGGGTCATAGAGGATCCTGCTGTGATGTATGTCGGAGAGTGTTTTGCCTATGTTCTCCTCTAGGAGTTTTATAGTTTCTGGTCTTACGTTTAGATCATTAATCCATTTTGAGTTTATTTTTGTGTATGGTGTTAGAAAGTGGTCCAGTTTCATTCTTTTACAAGTGGTTGACCAGATTTCCCAGCACCACTTGTTAAAGAGATTGTCTTTAATCCATTGTATATTCTTGCCTCCTTTGTCAAAGATAAGGTGTCCATATGTGCGTGGATTTATCTCTGGGCTTTCTATTTTATTCCATTGATCAATATTTCTGTCTTTGTGCCAGTACCATACTGTCTTGATAACTGTGGCTTTGTAGTAGAGCCTGAAGTCAGGTAGGTTGATTCCTCCAGTTCCATTCTTCTTTCTCAAGATCGCTTTGGCTATTCGAGGTTTTTTGTATTTCCATACAAATTGTGAAATTATTTGTTCTAGCTCTGTGAAGAATACTGTTGGTAGCTTGATAGGGATTGCGTTGAATCAGTAAATTGCTTTGGGTAGTATACTCGTTTTCACTATATTGATTCTTCCAATCCATGAACATGGTATATTTCTCCATCTATTAGTGTCCTCTTTGATTTCTTTCACCAGCGTTTTATAGTTTTCTATATATAGGTCTTTAGTTTCTTTAGGTAGATATATTCCTAAGTATTTTATTCTTTCCATTGCAATGGTGAATGGAATTGTTTCCTTAATTTCTCTTTCTGTTTTCTCATTATTAGTGTATAGGAATGCAAGGGATTTCTGTGTGTTGATTTTATATCCTGCAACTTTACTATAGTCATTGATTAGTTCTAGTAATTTTCTGGTGGAATCTTTAGGGTTTTCTATGTAGAGGATCATGTCATCTGCAAATAGTGAGAGTTTTACTTCTTCTTTTCCAATTTGGATTCCTTTTATTTCTTTTTCTGCTCTGATTGCTGTGGCCAAAACTTCCAAAACTATGTTGAATAGTAATGGTGAAAGTGGGCACCCTTGTCTTGTTCCTGACTTTAGAGGAAATGCTTTCAATTTTTCACCATTGAGGATAATGTTTGCTGTGGGTTTGTCATATATAGCTTTTATTATGTTGAGGTATTTTCCTTCTATTCCTGCTTTCTGGAGAGTTTTTATCATAAATGGATGTTGAATTTTGTCAAAGGCTTTCTCTGCATCTATTGAGATAATCATATGGTTTTTATTTTTCAATTTGTTAATGTGGTGTATTACATTGATTGATTTGTGGTATTGAAGAATCCTTGCATACCTGGGATGAAGCCCACTTGGTCATGGCATATGACCTTTTTAATGTATCGTTGGATTCTGTTTGCTAGAATTTTGTTAAGGATTTTTGCATCTATGTTCATCAGTGATATTGGCCTGTAGTTTTCATTTTTTGTGGCATCTTTGTCAGGTTTTGGTATTAGGGTGATGGTGGCCTCATAGAATGAGTTTGGAAGTTTACCTTCCTCTGCAATTTTCTGGAAGAGTTTGAGCAGGATAGGTGTTAGCTCTTCTCTAAATTTTTGGTAGAATTCAGCTGTGAAGCCGTCTGGACCTGGGCTTTTGTTTGCTGGAAGATTTTTGATTACAGTTTCAATTTCTGTGCTTGTGATGGGTCTGTTAAGATTTTCTATTTCTTCCTGGTCGAGTTTTGGAAAGTTGTACTTTTCTAAGAATTTGTCCATTTCTTCCACGTTGTCCATTTTATTGGCATATAATTGTTGATAGTAGTCTCTTATGATCCTTTGTATTTCTGTGTTGTCTGTTGTGATCTCTCCATTTTCGTTTCTAATTTTGTTGATTTGATTTTTCTCCCTTTGTTTCTTGATGAGTCTGGCTAATGGTTTGTCAATTTTATTTATCCTTTCAAAGAACCAGCTTTTGGTTTTGTTGATTTTTGCTATGGTCTCTTTTGTTTCTTTTGCATTTATTTCTGCTCTAATTTTTAAGATTTCTTTCCTTCTACTAACCCTGGGGTTCTTCATTTCTTCCTTTTCTAGTTGCTTTAGGTGTAGAGTTAGGTTATTTATTTGACTTTTTTCTTGTTTCTTTAGGTGTGCCTGTATTGCTATGAACTTTCCCCTTAGGACTGCTTTTACCGTGTCCCACAGGTTTTGGGTTGTTGTGTTTTCATTTTCATTCGTTTCTATGCAAATTTTGATTTCTTTTTTGATTTCTTCTGTGATTTGTTGGTTATTCAGCAGTGTGTTGTTCAGCCTCCATATGTTGGAATTTTTAATAGTTTTTCTCCTGTAATTGAGATCTAATCTTACTGCATTGTGGTCAGAAAAAATGCTTGGAATGATTTCTATTTTTTTGAATTTACCAAGGCTAACTTTATGGCCCAGGATGTGATCTATCCTGGAGAAGGTTCCATGTGCGCTTGAGAAAAAGGTGAAATTCATTGTTTTGGGATGAAATGTCCTATAGATATCAATTAGGTCTAACTGGTCTATTGTATCGTTTAAAGTTTTTGTTTCCTTGTTAATTTTCTGTTTAGTTGATCTATCCATAGGTGTAAGTGGGGTATTAAAGTCTCCCACTATTATTGTGTTATTGTTAATTTCTCCTTTCATACTTGTTAGCATTTGTCTTACGTACTGTGGTGCTCCCGTGTTGGGTGCATATATATTTATAATTGTTATATCTTCTTCTTGGATTGATCCTTTGATTATTATGTAGTGTCCTTCTTTGTCTCTTTTCACAGCCTTTGTTTTAAAGTCTATTTTATCTGATATGAGTATTGCTACTCCTGCTTTCTTTTGGTCCCTATTTGCATGAAAAATCTTTTTCCAGCCTTTCACTTTCAGTCTGTATGTGTCCCCTGTTTTGAGGTGGGTCTCTTGTAGACAGCATATGTAGGGGTCTTGTTTTTGTATCCATTCAGCCAGTCTTTGTCTTTTGGTTGGGGCATTCAACCCATTTACGTTTAAGGTAATTACTGATAAGTATGATCCCGTTGCCATTTACTTTATTGTTTTGGGTTTGAGTTTATACACCGTTTTTGTGTTTCCTGTCTAGAGAATATCCTTTAGTATTTGTTGGAGAGCTGGTTTGGTGGTGCAGAATTCTCTCAGCTTTTGCTTGTCTGAAAAGCTTTTGATTTCTCCTTCATACTTGAATGAGATCCTTGCTGGGTACAATAATCTGGGCTGTAGGTTATTTTCTTTCATCATTTTAAGTATGTCTTGCCATTCCCTCCTGGCTTGAAGAGTTTCTATTGAAAGATCAGCTGTTATCCTTATGGGAATTCCCTTGTTTGTTATTTGTTGTTTTTCCCTTGCTGCTTTTAATATTTGTTCTTTGTGTTTGATCTTTGTTAATTTGATTAATATGTGTCTTGGGGTGTTTCTCCTTGGGTTTATCCTGTTTGGGACTCTCTGGGTTTCTTGGACTTGGGTGATTATTTCCTTCCCCATTTTAGGGAAGTTTTCCACTATTATCTCCTCAATATTTTCTCATGGTCTTTCTTTTTGTCTTCTTCTTCTGGAACCCCTATGATTCGAATGTTGTAGCGTTTAATATTGTCCTGGAGGTCTCTGAGATTGTCCTCATTTCTTTTAATTCATTTTTCTTTTATCCTCTCTGATTCATTTATTTCTACCATTCTATCTTCTAATTCACTAATCCTGTCTTCTGCCTCTGTTATTCTACTATTTGTTGCCTCCAGAGTGTTTTTAATTTCATCTATTGCATTATTCATTATATATTGACTCTTTTTTATTTCTTCTAGGTCCTTGTTAAACCTTTCTTGCATCTTCTCAATCCTCGTCTCCAGGCTATTTATCTGTGATTCCATTTTAGTTTCAAGATTTTGGATCAATTTCACTATCATTTTTCGGAATTCTTTATCAGGTAGATTCCCTATCTCTTTGTCTTTTGTTTGGTTTGGTGGGCATTTATCCTGTTCCTTTATCTGCTGAGTATTCCTCTGTCTCTTCATCTTGTTTAAATTGCTGAGTTTGGGGTGTCCTTTCTGTATTCTGGCAGTTTGTGGAGTTCTCTTTATTGTGGCGTTTCCTCACTGTGTGTGGGTTTGTACAGGCGGCTTGTCAAGGTTTCCTGGTTAGGGAAGCTTGTGTCGGTGTTCTGGTGGGTGGAGCTGTATTTCTTCTCTCTGGAGTGCAATGAAATGTCCAGTAATGAGTTATGAGATGTTTATAGTTTTGGGGTGACTTTGGGCAGCCTGTATCTTGAAGCTCAGGGCTGTGTTCCTTTGTTGCTGGAGAATTTGCTTGGTATGTCTTGCCCTGGAACTTATTGGCCCTTGTGTGGTGCTTGGTTTCAGTGTCGGTATGGAGGCATTTGATGAGCTCCTGTCAATTAATGTTCCTTGGAGTCAGGAGTTCCCTGGAGTCAGAGTTTGGACTTAAGTCTCCTGCTTCCGGTTATCAGTCTTATTTTTACAGTAGTTTCAAAACTTCTCCTTCTATACAGCACCATTGATAAAATATCTACATTAAAGATGAAAAGTTTCTCTACAGTGAGGGTCACTCAGAGAGGTTCACAGGGTTACATGGAGAAGAGAAGAGGGAGGAGGGAGTTAGAGGTGACCCAAATGAGATGAGGTGAATCAATAGTGGAGAGAGTGGGCTAGCCAGTAGTCATTTCCTTATGTGCACTCCACAACTGGACCACTCAGAGATGTTCACAGGGTTATACAGAGAAGAGAAGAAGGAGGAAGGTAACAGAGGTGGCCAGAAGGATAAAAGGGGGGAATGAAAAGGAGGGAGACAGATCCAGCCAGTAATCAGTTCCCTAAGTGTTCTCCACCGTCTGGAACACACAGAAATTCAGAGTTGGGTAGAGTAGAGAGGGGTTAGGGAGGAGACACAGGCGACCTGGTGGAGAAAAAGGAGAGTCCAAAGGGAGAGAGAGCAGTCAAGCCAGTAATCTCGCTCCCTAGTGAAAAATGGGTCCTGAAGATTGGGTCCTTAAAGGTACAAAATTGGTAACAAGTACATAAAAGCAAAAATTAA
The DNA here is from genome assembly GCF_055505025.1 of Bos grunniens. Taxonomy (NCBI): domain Eukaryota; kingdom Metazoa; phylum Chordata; class Mammalia; order Artiodactyla; family Bovidae; genus Bos; species Bos grunniens. The sequence continues at coordinate 1,790,577 of NC_141188.1, read as the reverse complement.
AAATCTAGAGTAGAGTTTGGAATTTCAAAAATACGATGTTAAAGAAAAGAAGAAGGAAAAGAAAGAGAGAAAAAACGAACAAACAAAAACAAACAAGGTCGCGAAAATTATAAAGAAAGTACAGGTACAAAATTGATAACTAATACCAGAAAGCAAAAATTAAAAATCTAGAGTAGAGTTTGGAATTTCAAAAATACGATGTTAAAGAAAAGAAGAAGGAAAAGAAAGAGAGAAAAAACGAACAAACAAAAACAAACAAGGTCGCGAAAATTATAAAGAAAGTACAGGTACAAAATTGATAACTAATACCAGAAAGCAAAAATTGAAAATCTAGAGTAGAGTTTGGAATTTCAAAAATACAATGTTAAAAAAAAAAAAAAAAGAAGAAGAAGAAAAATAAAGAGAGAAAACAAACAAACAAATACGAACAATGTCACAAAAATTATAAAGAAAATACAGGTACAAAATTGATATCAAATACCAAAAAGCATAAATTAAAAATCTAGAGTAAAGTTTGGAATTTCAGATATACAATGTTATATAAAAGAAGAAGAGAAAGAAACAGAGAAGAAGAAGGAAAAAAAAAAGTCACAGAAATTATATAAAAAAAAACTATAGGTACAAAATTGATAACATATACCAAAAAGCGAAAATTAAAAATCTAGAGTAGAGTTTGGAATTTCAAAAATACAATGTTAAAGAAAAGAAGAAAAAAACAAAAACAAAAAAACCCAAACAAACAACAAAAAAAAACAAGGTCAAAAAATTATAAAATATATATATATGAAGTTTGCTGAAGAAGAAAAAAATAGGGTCTTTTTTTTTTTTTTTTTTTTTTGCAAAGTAATAGGTTATAAAAGTGAAAATTAAAGGAACAATAGAGGACTTAAAAAATTTTTTTTTAATTAAAAAAAAAAAAGAAAAAGAATGATCGTGAAAATAATAAAAATATATCTAGGACTTTTTTTTTTTTTGTGGGTGTTGTGGGTTCAGTTCATTTTTGGCTAGTTCCTTGGTCAGATTTATATTTCTCAAGATCTATAGGCCCCTTCCTATGTAGTCCGTAGTAACCACAGGGTTTTGATCTATTGCCTGTAGCTTCCAAGGCGTTTCCCTCTGTTATATCTTCTTCTGTTTGCTAGTCTCTTCAGTATCTGGTTTCCGCCCTGACACAAAGGGCACGGTGGAGGACACTTTTTTTTTTTTTTTTTTAGGCTTACTTGTTCAGTCTCGCTGTGGGGAGGGAGGGAGGGATGCTGCAAACAAATAACACTGGCGTGGGCTCGCAGTGCCTCAGCCACCCTGGGTCTGCCCCCGCTCACGGCGCGTGTAGCCTCCCTGTCCACACTGCTCGGACTCTAGGTTGTTCCGCCGGGAACAATCCGAGGCTGGCCCTGGGCTGCCTGCACCTCCCAGGTCCAAGCCGCTCAGGTTCAGGCACTCGGGTAGTCCTCAGAGGCTCAGACTCAGTTGGGCCTGTGTTTTGTGCTCTTCCCAGGTCCGAGCAGCTCAGGTGATGAGGTGTTTGGCGAGCGCCAATGCTGTGACTTATCGCCTCCCCGCTACTCGGTTATCTGGGTGTAAAACCAGCGCACCTTCTCAGGCAGATGTTGACCGTCCAGACCCCCAAGAAGTTTTAGTTAGCAAAGAAGCTTGCTTACAGTTTTATAGATAATGTCTCTCTGGGGCTGCGATTGCCCCCTTCCGGTTCTGGCTGCCTGTCACCGGAGGGGGAAGATCTGCAGCCGGCTATCTCTGTTCAGTCCTTTGTTCCATGCGCGGGCCTGGCGGTCTTAGGTTAGGGCTGGCTTTTCGCGTGGTAGATATCCCACAGTCTGGTTTGCTAGCCCAAATTATTTCGCTCAGATAGCACTCAGGGTATTCAGGCCAGATTCTTACTCTCAGCGATGCAGCCCACGCTGTGCCTCCTTGCCCAGCCCCGGCTTGCTAATGGCAGATGCAGGCGTCTGCGCTGCTTCTCCGCTGGGGGAGTTACCGTAGGGCTCGCAATCTGCGAGTTTTAATTGTTTATTTATTTTTTCTCCCTGTTATGTTGCCCTCTGTGCTTCCAAAGCTCGGCACAGATTCGGCAGTGAGGTTTCCTGGTGTTTGGAAACTTCTCTCTTTTTAAGATTCCCTTCCCGGGACGGAACTCCTTCCCTCCCTCTTTTGTCTCTTTTTTTTTGTTTTTAATATTTTTTCCTACCTCCTTTCGAAGAGTTGGGTTGCTTTTCTGGGTGCCTGATGTCCTCTGCCGGCATTCAGAAGTTGTTTTGTGGAATTTACTCGACGTTTAAATGCTCTTTTGATGAATTTGTGGGGGAGAAAGTGTTCTCCCCGTCCTATTCCTCTGCCATCTTGGCTCCTCCCCGAAGATCTTGTATTTCTAATTTGCCAGATTGAATAGGTCTGGATGCTAGTAACTACCTTCTTCTCGTATGTTGAATATGGTCATATAGGCAACTGGTTTTCAACTCTTAGGGCAACTCCAAGTACTGTTTTTTTTAAAGCTAGGAGTTTAGTTGCGAGGGTTTTTCTTGTGACTCAACTGGTAAAAAATCCACATGCAATGCGGGATACCTGGGTTCGATCCCTGGGTTGGGAAGATTTCCTGGAGAAGGGAAAGGCTACCCACTCCAGTATTCTGGCCTGGAGAATTCTATGGACTAGCCCATGGGGTCACAAAGAATCGTACATGACACAGCAACTTTCACTTTCACTTTCTTTAGTTGAGAAGGATACAGACATTTTATTCAGGAAAGAAAAAAAAAGAACTGATAATGTTTCTGATGTCTTCATAGGCAGAACAATAGCTTGAAATGCATGTTAGGCAGCTACTCACCATGGTTCCTTTTTGTATGTAAAATTTTCTGAGATCTAGTCTACCATTTTTAAGTCTCTGGTGGACACTATCACTAGAGAAAGAAATGGTAACCCACTCCACTATTCTTGCCTGGGAAATCCTGTGGATAAAGGCTCCTGGGGGACTAGAGTCCATGGGGTTGCAAAAGAATTGGACACAACTGAGTGACTAAACAACAATCATAGCTGGTTATGTTGCCACACTGGAGCTCTTTTGAAAACACATTCGGAATATAGACCAAGTCTTATCAACCTTCATTCATGCCAAGTAACCTGCATATACAATATGCAAAAATATCCAAAATGAAAACACAGTATTTATTCAATTAAAAAAATTATTGTTGAGCTATTTCAACTCCTGAAAGATGATGCTGTGAAAGTGCTGCACTCAATATACCAGCAAATTTGGAAAACTCAGCAGTGGCCACAGGACTGGAAAAGGTCAGTTTTCATTCCAATCCCAAAGAAAGGCAATGCCAAAGAATGCTCTAACTATCGCACAATTGCATGCATCTCACATGCTAGTAAAGTAATGCTCAAAATTCTCCAAGCCAGGCTTCAGCAATACGTGAACCGTGAACTTTCTGATGTTCAAGCTGGTTTTAGAAAAGGCAGAAGAACCAGAGATCAAATTGCCAACATCCGCTGGATCATGGAAAAAGCAAGAGAGTTCCAGAAAAACATCTATTTCTGCTTTATTGACTATGCCAAAGCCTTTGACTGTGTGGATCACAATAAACTGTGGAAAATTCTGAAAGAGATGGGAATACCAGACCACCTGACCTGCCTCTTGAGAAATCTGTATGCAGGTCAGGAAGCAACAGTTAGAATTGGACATGGAACAACAGACTATTCCCAAATAGGAAAAGGAGTTCATCAAGGCTGTATATTGTCACCCTGTTTATTTAACTTATATGCAGAATACATCATGAGAAACGCTGGGCTGGAAGAAGCACAAGCTGGAATCAAGATTGCCGGGAGAAATATCAATAACCTCAGATATGCAGATGATACCACCCTTATGGCAGAAAGTGAAGAGGAACTCAAAAGCCTCTTGATGAAAGTGAAAGTGGAGAGTGAAAAAGTTGGCTTAAAACTCAACATTCAGAAAACGAGGATCTTGGCATCCGGTCCCATCACTTCATGGGAAATAGATGGGGAAACAGTGTAAACAGTGTTAGACTTTATTTTTTTAGGCTCCAAAATCACTGCAGATGGTGACTGCAGCCATGAAATTAAAAGATGCTTACTCCTTGGAAGGAAAGTTATGACCAACCTAGATAGCATACTCAAAAGCAGAGAAATTATTTTGCCAACAAAGGTCCGTCTAGTCAAGGCTATGGTTTTTCCTGTGGTCATGTATGGATGTGAGAGTTGGACTGTGAAGAAGGCTGAGCGCCGAAGAATTGATGCTTTTGAACTGTGGTGTTGGAGAAGACTCTTGAGAGTCCCTTGGACTGCAAGGAGATCCAACCAGTCCATTCTGAAGGAGATCAGCCCTGGGATTTCTTCGGAGGGAATGATGCTGAAGCTGAAACTCCAGTACTTTGGCCACCTATGTGAAGAGCTGACTCATCCAAAAGACTCTGATGCTGGGAGGGATTGGGGGCAGGAGAAGAAGGGGATGACAGAGGATGAGATGGCTGGATGACATCACTGATTCAATGGACGTGAGTCTGAGTGAACTCTGGGAGTTGGTGATGGACGGGAGGCGTGGCGTGCTCCGATTCATGGGGTTGCAAAGAGTCGGACATGACTGAGCGACTGAACTGAACTGAACTAATTGTTGTATCATTGACTCAGTATTGCACTCTAACCTCCTTGTTTCTCAGGCTGTAGTCTCCTGGATAAAACTCCAATGTTGAAATATGTCTCCTAAAACTCTGTCTCTTCTGTTATCTAAACCAGGGTACATAATACCTATTTTATAAAAGTATCTCTCTTAAGGACTTGAAATTTTTCCTCTGAAACCTTCTATTATACTTACTGTTTTCTATCTTATAAAATTTCTACTTTTTATTATTTAAAAAAATTTTTAAATTTAAATTTATTTATTTTGTTGGAGTCTAATTACTTTACAATATTGTATTGGTTTTGCCATACATCAACATAAATCCACCACAGGTATACACGTGTTCCCCATCCTGAACCCCTTCCCACCTCCCTCCCTGTACCATCCCTCTGGGTCATCCCAGTGCACCAGCCCCGAGCATCTTGTATCATGTATCGAACCTGGACTGGCAATTCATTTCTTATATGATATTATACATGTTTCAATGCCATTCTCCCAAATCATCCTACCCTCTCCCTCTCCCACAGAGTCCAAAAGACTGTTCAATACATCTGTGTTGATTTTGCTGTCTCGCATACAGGGTTATTGTTACCATCTTTCTAAATTCCATATGTATGTGTTAGTATACTGTATTGGTGTTTTTCTTTCTGGCTTACTTCACTTTGTATAATAGGCTCCAGTTTTATCCACCTCATTAGAACTGATTCAAATGTATTCTTTTTAATGGCTGAGTAATACTCCATTGCATATATGTACCACTGATTTCTTATCCATTCATCTGCTGATGGACATCTAGGTTGCTTCCATGTCCTGGCTATTATAAGCAGTGCTGCTATGAACATTGGGGTACATGTGTCTCTTTCCATTCTGGTTTCCTTGGTGTGTATGTCCAGCAGTGGGATTTCTGGGTCATAAGGCAGTTCTATTTCCATTTTTTTAAGGAATCTCCACACTGTTCTCCATAGTGGCTGTACTAGTTTGCATTCCCACCAACAGTGTAAGAGGGTTCCCTTTTCCCCACATCCTCTCCAGCATTTATTGCTTGTAGACTTTTGGATTGCAGCCATTCTGACTGGTGGAAATGGTACCTCATTGTGGCTTTGATTTGCATTTCTCTGATAATGAGTGATGTTGAGCATCTTTTCATGTGTTTGTTAGCCATCTGTATGTCTTCTTTGGAGAAATGTCTGTTTAGTTCTTTGGCCCATTTTTTTGATTGTGTTGTTTATTTTTCTAGAATTGAGCTGCAGGAGTTGCTTATATATTTTTGAGAATAGTTGCTTGTCAGTTGCTTCATTTGCTATTATTTTCTCCCATTCTGAAGGCTGTCTTTTCACCTTGCTTATAGTTTCCTTTGTTGTGCAGAAGCTTTTAAGTTTAATTAGGTCCCATTTGTTTAATTTTGCTTTTATTTCCAGTATTCTGGGAGGTAGATCATAGAGGATCCTGCTGTGATTTATGTTGGAGAGTGTTTTGCCTATGTTATCCTCTAGGAGTTTTATAGTTTCTGGTCTTACATTTAGATCTTTAATCCATTTTGAGTTTTTTTTTTGTGTGTATGGTGTTAGAAAGTGTTCTAGTTTCATTCTTTTACAAGTGGTTGACCAGTTTTCCCCGCACTACTTGTTAAAGAGATGGTCTTTTCTCCATTGTATATTCTTGCCTCCTTTGTCAAAGATAAGGTGTCCATAGATGCGTGGATTTATCTCTGGGCTTTCTATTTTGTTCCATTGATCTATAGTTCTGTCTTTGTGCCAGTATTATACTGTCTTGATGACTGTGGCTTTGTAGTAGAGCCTGAAGTCAGGCAGGTTGATTCCTCCAGTTCCATTCTTCTTTCTCAAGATTGCTTTGGCTACTTGAGGTGTTTTGTATTTCCATACAAATTGTGAAATTATTTGTTCTAGCTCTGTGAAAAATACCATTGGCAGCTTGATAGGGATTGCATTGAATCTATATATTGCTTTGGGTAGTATACTCATTTTCACTATATTTATTCTTCCGATCCATGAACATGGTATATTCCTCCATCTATTAGTGTCCTCTTTGATTTCTTTCACCAGTGTTTTATAGTTTTCTATATATAGGTCTTTAGTTTCTTTAGGTAGATATATTCCTAAGTATTTTATTCATTTTGTTGCAATGGTGAATGGAATTGTTTCCTTAATTTCTCTATTTTCTCATTATTAGTGTATAGGAATGCAAGGGATTTCTGTGTGTTGATTTTGTATCCTGAAACTTTACTATATTCATTGATTACCTCTAGTAATTTTCTGGTGGAGTCTTTAGGGTTTTCTATGTAGAGGATCATTTCATCTGCAGTGAAAGTTTTACTTCTTCTTTTCCAATTTGGATTCCCTTTATTTCTTTTTCTACTCGGATTGCTGTGACCAAAACTTCCAAAACTATGTTGAATAGTAGTGGTGAAAGTGGGCACACTTGTCTTGTTTCTGACTTTAGGGGAAATGCTTTCAATTTTTCACCATTGAGGATAATGTTTGCTGTTGGTTTGTCATATATAGCTTTTATTATGTCAAGGTATGTTCCTTCTATTCCTGCTTTCTGGAGAGTTTTTATCATAAATGGATGTTGAATTTTGTCAAAGGCTTTCTCTGCATCTATTGAGATAATCATATGGTTTTTATTTTTCAATTTGTTAATGTGGTGTATTACATTGATTGATTTGTGGTATTGAAAAATCCTTGCATCCCTGGGATGAAGCCCACTTGGTCATGGCATATGACCTTTTTAATGTATTGTTGGATTCTGTTTGCTAGAATTTTGTTAAGGATTTTTGCATCTATGTTCATCAGTGATATTGGCCTGTAGTTTTCATTTTTTGTGGCATCTTTGTCAGGTTTTGGTATTAGGGTGATGGTGGCCTCATAGAATGAGTTTGGAAGTTTACCTTCCTCTGCAATTTTCTGGAAGAGTTTGAGCAGGATAGGTGTTAGCTCTTCTCTAAATTTTTGGTAGAATTCAGCTGTGAAGCCGTCTGGACCTGGGCTTTTGTTTGCTGGAAGATTTTTGATTACAGTTTCAATTTCCGTGCTTGTGATGGGTCTGTTAAGATTTTCTATTTCTTCCTGGTCGAGTTTTGGAAAGTTGTACTTTTCTAAGAATTTGTCCATTTCTTCCATGTTGTCTATTTTATTGGCATATAATTGCTGATAGTAGACTCTTATGCGGAGAAGGCAATGGCACCCTACTCCAGTACTCTTGCCTGGAAAATCCCATGGACAGAGGAGCCTGGTGGGCTGCAGTCCATGGGGTTGCTACAAGTCAGACACGACTGAGCAACTTCCCTTTCACTTTTCACTTTCATGCTTTGGAGGAGGAAATGGCAACCCACTCCAGAATTCTTGCCTGGAGAACCCCAGGGACAGGAGAGCCTGGTGGGCTGCCGTCTATGGGGTCACAGAGAGTCGGACACGACTGAAGCGACTTAGCAGCAGCAGCAGTCTCTTATGATCCTTTGTATTTGTGTGTTGTCTGTTGTGATCTCTCCATTTTCATTTCTAATTTTTTTGATTTGATTTTTCTCCCTTTGTTTCTTGATGAGTCTGGCTAATGGTTTGTCAATTTTATTTATCCTTTCAAAGAATCAGCTTTGGTCTATGGTCTCTTTTGTTTTCTTTTGCATTTATTTCTGCCCTAATTTTTAAGATTTCTTTCCTTCTACTAACCCTGGGCTTCTTCATTTCTTCCTTTTCTAGTTGCTTTAGGTGTAGAGTTAGGTTATTTATTTGACTTTTTTCTTGTTTCATGAGGTATGCCTGTATTGCTATGAACTTTCCCCTTAGCACTGCCTTTACAGTATCCCACAGGTTGTTACAACAATCCACAGGTTGTTGTGTTTTCATTTTCATTCATTTCTATGCATATTTTGATTTCTTTTTTGATTTCTTCTGTGATTTGTTGGTTATTCAGCAGTGTGTTATTCAGCCTCCATATGTTGAAATTTTTAATAGTTTTTCTCCTGTAATTGAGATCTAATCTTACTGCATTGTGGTCAGAAAAGATGCTTGGAATGATTTCAATTTTTTTTGAATTTACCAAGGCTAGATTTATGGCCCAGGATGTGATCTATCCTGGAGAAGGTTTTATGTGCGCTTGAGAAAAAGGTGAAATTCATTGTTTTGGGATAAAATGTCCTATAGATATCAATTAGGTCTAACTGGCCTATTGTATCATTTAAAGTTTGTGTTTCCTTGTTAATTTTCTGTTTAGTTGATCTATCCATAGGTGTGAGTGGGGTATTAAAGTCTCCCACTATTACTGTGTTATTGTTAATTTTCCCTTTCATACTTGTTAGCATTTGTCTTACATATTGCGGTGCTCCTATGTTGGGTGCATATATATTTATAATTGTTATATCTTCTTCTTGGATTGATCTTTGATCATTATATAGTGTCCTTCTTTGTCTTTTTTTGCAGCCTTTGTTTTAAAGTCTATTTTATCTGATATGAGTATTGTTACTCCTGCTTTCTTTTGGTCTCTATTTGAGTGGAATATCTTTTTCCAGCCCTTCACTTTCAGTCTGAATGTGTCCCCTGTTTTGAGGTGGGTCTCTTGTAGACAACATCTATAGGGGTCTTGTTTTTGTATCCATTCAGCCAGTCTTTGTCTTTTGGTTGGGGCATTCAACCCATTTATGTTTAAGGTAATTATTGATAAGTATGATCCTGTTGCCATTTACTTTATTGTTTTGGGTTCGAGTTTATACACCCTTTTTGTGTTTCCTTTCTAGAGAAGATCCTTTAGCATTTGTTGGAGAGCTGGTTTGGTGGTGCAGAATTCTCTCAGCTTTTGCTTGTCTGTTAGGCTTTAGATTTCTCCTTCATATTTGAATGAGATCCTTGCTGGGTACAGTAATCTGGGCTGTATGTTATTTTCTTTCATTACTTTAAGCATGTCTTGCCATTCCCTCCTGGCCTGAAGAGTTTCTATTGAAAGATCAGCTGTTATCCTTATGGGAACCCCCTGTGTGTTTGTTGTTTTTCCGTTGCTGCTTTTAATATTTGTTCTTTGTGTTTGATCTTTGTTAATTTGATTAATATGTGTATTCGGGTGTTTTGCCTTGGGTTTATCCTGTTTGGGACTCTCTGGGTTTCTTGGACTTGGGTGATTATTTCCTTCCCCATTTTAGGGAAGTTTTCAACTATTATCTCCTCAATATTTTCTCATGGTCTTTCTTTTTGTCTTCTTCTTCTGGGACTCCTATGATTCGAATGTTGGGGCATTTAACACTGTCCTGGAGGTCTCTGAGATTGTCCTCATTTCTTTTAATTCGTTTTTCTTTTTTCCTCTCTGATTCATTTATTTCTACTATTCTATCTTCTACTTCACTAATCCTATCTTCTGCATCCATTATTCTACTATTTGTTGCCTCCAGAGTGTTTTTGATCTCATTTATTGCATTATTCATTATATATTGACTCTTTTTCATTTCTTCTAGTTCCTTATTAAACCTTTCTTGCATCTTCTCAATCCTTGTCTCCAGGCTATTTATCTGTGATTCCATTTTGATTTCAAGATTTTGGATCATTTTCACTATTATTCGAAATTCTTTACCAGGTAGATTCCCTATCTCTTCCTCTTTGGTTTGGTTTGGTGGGCATTTATCCTGTTTCTTTACGTGCTGAGTATTCCTCTGTCTCTTCATTTTGTTTATATTGCTGAGTTTGGGGTGTCCTTTCTGTATTCTGGCAGTTTGTGGAGTTCTCTTTATTGCGGAGTTTCCTCACTGTGGGTGGGTTTGTATGGGTGGCTTGTCAAGTTTTCGTGGTTAGGGGAAGCTTGTGTCAGTGTTCTGGTGGGTGGAGCTGGATTTCTTCTCCCTGCAGTGTAACGAAGTGTCCAGTAATGAGTTATGAGATGTCAGTGGATTTGGAGTAACTTTGGGCAGCTTGTATATTGAAGCTCAGAGCTGTGTTCCTGTGTTGCTGGAGAATTTGCATGGTATGTCTTGCTCTGGAACTTGTTGGCCCTTGTGTGGTGCTTGGTTTCAGTGTAGGTATGGAGGCGTGTAGGTAAGCGGCACACTTTCTCAGGCGGATGTTGACTGTCCAGAACCACAAGAAGTCTTAGCTAACAAAGAAGCCTGCTTGCAGTTTGGTAGATAATGTCTCTCTGGGAATGCGATTGCCCCCTTCTGGCTCTGGCTGCCTGTTTGCAGCCGACTAGCTCTGAACAGTCCTTTTGGGACTGGCGGTGTCTTAAGTTAGGGCTTTTCGCGTGGTAGCTATCGCACAGTCTGGTTTGCTAGCCCAGTTAATTCCCTCAGATTGCCCTCAGGGCATTCAGGCCTGGTCCTTACTCTAAGCAATGCAGCCGGCGCCTCCCTGCCCAGCCCCCGCTTGCTAGTGGTGGGTGCAGGCGTCTGTGCTGCTTCTCCAGTGGGGGAGTTACCAATGGGCACATAAATTGTGGGTTTTAATTATTTATTTATTTTTCCTCCCAGTTATGTTGCCCTCTGTGGTTCCAAGGCTCACCACAGACTCGGCAGTGAGAGTGTTTCCTGGTGTTTGGAAACTTCTCTCTTTTTAAGACTCCCTTCCTGGGATGGAGCTCTGTCCCTACCTCTTTTGTCTCTTTTTTTTGTCTTATATTTTTTCCTACCTCCTTTCAAAGACAATGGGCTGCTTTTCTGGGTGTCTGATGTCCTCTGCTGGCATTCAGAAGTTGTTTTGTGGAATTTACTCACCGTTTAAATGTTCTTTTGATGAATTTGTGGGGGAGAAAGTTGTCTTCCCATCCTATTCCTCTGCCATCTTAGGACCGCCCCCCAATTTCTACTTTTTAAAGTGCCCTACTATCATCACTGAATTTTCATTCCTTGAAGGATGAACACTATGTCTTAACTGCTATTTGTACTTTTTGTAAGAGGAATGCATGTTATTATTGAGAGCCTAGTCTACCATAGGTATTAAAAAAGGAGGATGAAATTAACAATTATTAAGATTACACAAGTATGCCACATGATATTTATGTCTTTTAACCTTTGTAATCAGATTATTTTGTCCAAAATTTTAGATGAAAAAGATTTGAAAGATTGCTAACTTTTTTTCCAGTAAGGAAGAGATAAAGTCAAGTTTAGTACAGTTAAGCAAAACACATGTACTTTCTATTTTATGTATTAACACTTCATTAATAATAAAAATTTCTTTTTATCAACCAACCTTTGCAGACACAGTTTGTTTACATATCAAGGGCAAAATCTTCCAGAATAATGTTTAGTACAAAAATATTTTAGAGTCCATGATGTTGGAGACTGTGTCTTTGACATCCTTATTTGTCAGACTGTAGATCAGGGGATTCAACATGGAGGTGACCACCATGTAAAACACAGACACCACTTTGTGTGCCTGGAGGGTGTGGAGCTGGGCACACAGTAGAGGAAGAGGATGGTGCCGGGGAAGATGCTGATGGCAGTCAGGTGGGAGGTGCAGGTGGAGAAGGCTTTGCCGCAACCACAGGCTGAACGCATCTTGAGGATGGTGACAACCATAAACACATAAGTCAGGAGAATGATGAAGAGTGTGCTGACCTCATTAAAGGTGGCAGAAATGAAAAGCAGCAACTGGTTGAGATAAGTATCAGAGCAAGAGGGGGGAAGCAGGGAGGAGAACTCACAGAAGAAGTGATCGATTGTGTTGAAACCTTGAAATGATAATTTGATAACAGTACAGGTGAGTATCAAGGAGAAAGCTACACCACAAGCATAAGATCCAACCACTAACATGGCACAGAGTCTCTGGGACATGGCCACCATGTACAGCAGAGGGTTGCAGATGGCCATGAGGCGGTCATAGGCCATCACAGCTAATAAAAAGGACTCAGTCACCACAAAGGTACAAAAGAAAAAGAATTGTATTTCACAGCCTACAACTGAAGTGGTTCTGTCTTCTACCATGAGGTTCAGCATGGTCTTGGGAGCAACGATGGAGGAATAACAGAAATCCACAAAGGAGAGGTGGCTGAGGAAAAGGTACATGGGGGTGTGCAGTTTGGGGTTAATTTTGATAGTTACAATCATCCCAGGATTCCCTGCCACAATGACACTGTGCTGCTGCTGCTAAGTCGCTTCAGTCGTGTCCGACTCTGTGCGACCCCACAGACGCAGCCCACCAGCCTCCTCCAATGCATGAAAGTGAAAAGTGAGAGGGAAGTCGCTTAGTCCTGTCTGACTCTTAGCGACCCCGTGGACTGCAGCCTACCAGGCTCCTCAATCCATGGGATTTTCCAGGCAAGAGTACTGGAGTGGGGTGCCATCGCCTCCTCCGACAGTGACACTGGAGATGGTGAAGAATGTCAAGAAGAGGGGCACTTGCAACTCTGGGTAATCGGAGAAGCCCAGGAGAGTGAACACGGCCCAACTTTTATTTCTCTCTGATAGAAACATGGCTTCTGTTTGTCAGAATCTGAATCAGTCTTAGAAAGAAAAATAGTAAGGGAAATAAGGATGTAAGACACTTGGTTAACGCCTCCTTTCCAAAGCTGGAAGATGAAGCAAAGTGTCTCTTTTAGAATCTGTGTATTTTCTATGCGTGCTATGCTAAATGTCTAAAATTTTTTAAAATTACAAGCATTTAAACATTTAAGTAAAATTATAATTAGTGAACTTTCTTAGTTCTCAATTTTAGTTTTTAATATTTCAAAGTAAAAAAATGAGTTCAAGTCACTTGGGATTATTTTAAATGAAATCCTCCACAATACTTTTGGATTTTCTTGAACATTATAATTTCATAAAAGATTAATTTACCCTAGTATCAGAGCTACTTGTTTCAGTTGTATAACTAATAGCAAAAATGATAAACTTCTAAACAAAATAAATTTTGCTTTGTATGTTCAGAATGTGACATTAAAATTGACACCCCTAACACTGTACATTTGTCCCTTTACTATTCATTCCATATAGCACTTTAATAGTTGTTTTCCTTCTGACTCAGTAAACTTGTTTTCAAAATAAATTATAATTTTTCACAGAGTGTGCTTCTCAACCTAGCAAGTCCGTTTGTCAATCCTCCATCATTGTTTGAGGAATAATAATATTGAAAAAATAATAGAGATAATCTAGTCTAGTTATTTATTCTAGAGATGTCCAAACAGAAGATGGAGATTTTTGATTTTCCCTGTACCATGCAAATAAGGCCCAATTTACACATCTATGACATGAACCTTGATCCAGGCTCCCAGCAATTATCCATTGGTCTACAGTAATCTTGATCCTTGTTCAAGGTACAGATGCTATTTTCTTTATTTATTATCATGCTTTTAATTTATGACAAACAGGAGACTATGGGAATGTGCCTGATGAAAGTATTCATATCACAGAGCTATACTAGAAAGCATCAAAGAAAGAAACTTGAGAAAAATATTCTCTCAGAAAGAATAACTATCCTTATTAAAGATTCTGACTTAGAAATGTCCAGTTCTCGGCCTTTCTCTCTCTTTTTTCTCTCTTCAAGGCACATAGGGTATTTATTCTGTCCCTATATTGCCTGTAAAGAAGAAAGATTAAATACTTGAGGTAGCACTGTACTATGGAAACATTTCATGAGAAAATAGTAATATAAAATAATTGCATTTCTCTAACTGGTGACCAATACCTCTAAGATCCTACTGAACCAGAACCAGAAGCTCTTTATGTATCATTTCTGGTAAAGTTCTCTCTAGTTTCACAACTTGAGAAATAGATTTCAGATGGCCATCAATGAAGAGATCAGATCATATGCAAAACAAAGAACTCAAGATTCTTATCTCTTCCTAAACTCATAAATTTGAATATTGAAGACATCCTATCACAAAGCTGGATGTTCTAAATATAATTAATTTATCTAAGGTGCTTAAACATTCATTTTATTTTATTTATTTATTTTCTATTGATGTGGACCATTTTAAGTCTTTATTGAATTTGTGACAATATCACTTCTATTTTATGTTTTGGTTTTCTGGCCATGAGGCATGTGGGATTACAGATCTCTGACCAGGGATCAAATCTGCACCCTTGCATTGGCAAAGTGCTAACCACTGAGTCACCAGGGAATTTCCTAAACACTCATGTTAAATTAATGTTACATTTGATATAGCTATCCTACATCCCACCACCCCCATTTTGTTGTAATATTTGCTCTCAGAGCCACTTTATTTTCTTAAGTAAAAATGGTTCTTTTTCCTTTTATCATTATAGAGTTTGCTTGATCTCTCTCTCTCTTTAAAAATACTTGTCCTTTCTGCCTCACAAACATTTGTAGTAGCAAGACAATGCACATTCCCCAGATTCTCAGAACTCTCCTAATCCCACATTCCAGGCATCTCTTGTTTCAGTCAGTTCAGTTCAGTAACTCAGTCGTGTCTGACTCTTTGGGACCCCATGAATCGCAGCACGCCAGGCCTCCCTGTCCATCACCAACTCCCAGAGTTCTCTCAGACTCACATCCATCGAGTCAGTGATGCCATCCAGCCATCTCATCCTCTGTCATCTCCTTTTCCTCCTGCCCCCAATCCCTCCCAGCATCAGAGTCTTTTCCAATGAGTCAACTTTTCGCATGAGGTGGCCAAAGTACTGGAGTTTCAGCTTCAGCATCATTCCTTCCAAAGAAATCCCAGGGCTGATCTCCTTCAGAATGGACGGGTTGGATCTCCTTGCAGTCCAAGGGACTCTCAAGAGTCTTCTCCAACACCACAGTTCAAAAACATCAATTCTTCATTGCTCAGCTTTCTTCACAGTCCAACTCTCACATCCATACATGACCACTGGAAAAACCATAACCTTGACTAGACGGACCTTTGTCGGCAAAGTAATGTCTCTGCTTTTCAATATGCTATCTAGGTTGGTCATAACTTTTCTTCCAAGGAGTAAGCGTCTTTTAATTTCATGGCTGCAGTCACCATCTGCAGTGATTTTAGAGCCCCCCAAAATAAAGTCTGACACTGTTTCCACTATTTTCCCATCTATTTCCCGTGAAGTGATGGGACCAGATGCCATGATCTTCATTTTCTGAATGTTGAGTTTTAAGCCAACTTTTTCATCTCCTCTTTCACCTTCATCAAGAGGCTTTTTAGTTCCTCTTCACTTTCTGCCATAAGGGTGGTGTCATCTGCATATCTGAGGTTATTGATATTTCTCCCGGCAATCTTGATTCCAGTTTGTGTTTCTTCCAGCCCAGCGATTCTCATGATGTATTCTGCATAGAATTTAAATAAGCAGGGTGACAATATATAGCTTTGACGTACTCCTTTTCCTATTTGGAACCAGTCTGTTGTTCCATGTCCAATTCTAACTGTTGCTTCCTGACCTGCATACAGATTTCTCAGGAGGCAGGTCAGGTAGTCTGGTATTCCCATCTCTTTCAGAATTTTCCACAGTTTATTGTGATGCACACAGTCAAAGGCTTTGGCATAGTCAATAAAACCGAAATAGATGTTTTTCTGGAACTCTCTTCCTTTTTCAATGATCCAGTAGATGTTGGCAATTTGATCTCTGGTTCCTCTGCCTTTTCTAAAACCAGCTTGAACATCTGGAAGTTCACAGTCCATGTATTGCTGAAGCCTGGCTTGGAGAATTTTGAGCATTCCTTTACTAGTGTGTGAGATGAGTGCAATTGTGCAGTAGTTTGAGCATTCTTTGGCATTGCCTTTCTTTGGGATTGGAATGAAAACTGACCTTTTCCAGTCCTGTGGCCACCGCTGAGTTTTCCAAATGGGGCTTGGACTTCCTTAGAGGCTCCATGGCAAAGAATCCTCCTGCCTGAGGATGGAGGAGTCACAGAAAACCCTTGTTTGATCCCTGGGTCTGGAAGATCCCCTGGAGGAGGAAATGGCAACCTGGTTCAGTAGTCTTCCCAGGATAATCCCATGGATAGAGGAGCATTGTACAGGACTGAAGCACTGAGTACCCACACATGCTCACTCAGGAGCTCAGCTGAGCCAGTTTTAATACAGAGCTCTGTAGGCTGCATGCAGTTCCTCTTCCTTGAAACCTCAGAAAGGCAATTTTCAATGACTAGATAATTCTCAAGAATATCTATATATAAATAGTAAATTTCCCCTCCACACTTTTTTCCCTAGGTTCCCAACATTGAAATTAATATTAATCTGTCTTTAGAATCTAATGCATACCTGCTGATATTGAAAGCAGAATCTGTCCTGTTTGAAAGTGATGGATATATTCTTATATCTAGAGTCACATCCTTTGGGGTGTAAACTCTAGAGACTATCTGTTGCCTCATTCTCTTAAAACCATGAAATAAACATTTATAATTAATCACCATTCTCTCATGTAATTTCTGTGTCCCAGAGAAACTGGAACAGTGTTAAGGGCATTTCATATGAAAATTTACATGTTTAAGTTACTCCTCTCAGATTCTTCATCACTCTGATACTTTTTTACACTTATCAAAAGTATGTAATTATAGAAGTCAGCATTATCAAATATTAATTGAATGACTACAATATGCCAAACATAACCCTCTTCTTCCAGACTTTTACTCTAATCAAATGGCATTAGAATGAAGAGTTCTTCATGATTTAGTGACTTAAAGCAGAAATATTTACAAGCTTAAATATTAAGTTGGGAAAATGATCTAGTCCCTTTTAAATATCTCTTTTATTACATCACCACATCCACTCCATTAATTACTTTTAGATATTGAATTATTGAAATAACACACATTTCTTGAAGAAAACATGAACTATATAATTTAAAAAGGAAAATACTCTAGAAATAATTGTTATCAACTCAACTACATTGGAGATCTTGCATTCAACTTTAGAGAAATGTGACTGATATTATTACCTGACTACCTGAAGTAAAAGAAAAAGGTGACCATCACCATAGTGGCTTAATGTGGCTCTCATTTATCCCCTGATATGATGTGATGAGAGAAGCTTTACTTCTGTGATACTCCTTTCCTCAAACCAGAGTGTGAAAATCATTAGGAAAGTCCACATTTGAAAGTATTCTACAGAATCCCTCACCAGCATCCCTTAGAATTGTAAGAGCCAAAAAAAAAAAAAAAAAGAAAAAAGAAAAAAAAGAAAAAGAAAATTGAAGAAGCATCACAGACCAGAGGAGATTTGGAAGACATGATGACTTAATGCAATGTGGTCCCTAGACTGGATTCTAGACAAGAAAGGTGGCATTAATGGTGGTGGTGGGGGGGGCAAGAAACTGATAAAATGCAATAAAATTTACTTTTTAAAAATAATAATGTACCTATATTTATTTTTAATTTTATTATGGTAAGAACACAACATGACACACCCTCTTAGATTTTAAGGGTACCCATACAGCATTGGGGCTTGGAAGAGGGGACAATAAAGAGATGTTTATCAAGGGGACAAAGTTTCAGTTATGAAAGATGAATAAATTCTGAAAATGTACAACAATGTAAGTGCAATTAATAGTACAACATTTTATTATTTTATTTTTTGCTGAGACATGCAGAGAATTTTTATTTATCACATTTGTTAATACTTAAGTTTTACTTGTAGAACAGAGTCACAGATAGAAGAGCAGGCCTAATACTTAAATTTTACTTGTAGAACAGAGTCACAGATAGAAGAGCAGGCCGTTAGTAGGTATTAGTAGGATTCAGTCAGGGATCTAGCATAACATCTAGGAAGTATACAGGAGGTGGTTCAATAGGGAAGTGGGTTCAATAGAGAGGGGTCATAGCTCTCAAATGCCAACTTTTGGTACAGTAAGCTGTCAATCACTGTTTATGTAGATGCTTTGGGTGGTTGATACACTACATATTTGTCAATTAGGGGTTACTTTTTTTGTTGCTTTTTGTTTGTTTTTTAATTTTTTTTTTTTTCAGTTATCTTTAGAGGTTAGGTGTTGGGGCCCCATCCCCCCACCCCCCCACCCCCCCCACAACAGAATAGTATTCTTATTAGAAGTTCCTAAGACGGGCAATTCCAGCATGCAAAGTGTGATAGGACATAGCCGGGAAGATGAGAAATTGAAGCCATCATCTAGGGGTTATATAGTCCATCGCTGTTGCTCCTTGCAGCCTGCGGGTCCTCTTCGCCGCCCTCTCCATTAAACCCATTAACATGCAGGATCCTCATTTGCTTCACAATGGTGCTTTTACCAGATTCTCCAGCACCCAGCAGCAGCAGACGGTGCGTGGCCCGGTCTTGTTGGCCTCGCGCTGCGCCTTCTCCTCGTTGCGCTGGTCCTCGGTCTTGCTGTTTCCGAGACAGCCCATGGCGGCGGCGGCGGCGGGGCCGGGCGCGGGCGGCCTCACGCGGGCCGAGAGGGCCGGGGCAGCGCCGGGCGGGCGGGCGGGCGGGCCGGGCGCGGACTCGGCTCCTCGGGGAGGAGCGCGCGGGGAGGGCGGTGTCGCTGTGCCTGAGCGGAGCGCGCAGCTCCCAGCCCCTCGAGCCTGAGGCCAAGGGTCTGATGGCCGCCGCGGAGCGAGGCGGACCTTAGACGGAGCTGCGGGCGCTGCTCAGTACAACATTTTATACTTGAAATGTGGTAAGAGAGTAGAATTTAACTGTTTTCAACATGAAAAAATAAAACAAAATTATAAGACATGAAGTAATTGATATGCTAATTACCTTGATTGTGATCATTTCACTATATATATATGCATATACACACATATATAAACATCAACTAAACTCCTTAGATCTGTACAATTTGTTTTTGTTAATTATACCTCAAAAAATCTTAAAAAAATAAAATTAAGAAGTATACTTAAAAAAGAGAAATATTTATTAAATAACAAATTTTGCTGTGACTTTTTATTATCCAACATTTTTGGAGTCTATGGGAACGATTATGGAGTATTGGGAGAAGACATTTAAGCTATTACTTTCATACATAAATGTTTCTAAAGCTGCTGTTAATGTTTCTTCAGCTTTTCCAAGAAAATAGAATTACATGAGGAAGAAATAATTAATTATAATTGCTTGCTGTGAGGCCTCTGAAGAATAAGGCAAGTGATTTTCTCCAGGGCTCTTGTGCCACAAGGAGCGGAGAGACATGTCTCAACCTCTTCCCCAAACTGCTGAGACCTCCAGAGGCTGGAAGGTGGGGTGCCTTTTCCACCGGCAGGTCTGTCTGTAGGTCTGAGAAAAGATGGATATTCTTTACCATGCAATGTATCTAAAAGATACCTTAGGTTCACTCATTCTTTCATGAGAAAAAGTCTTTTGGGGGAAATTTAGAGTCACTGCCAACATTAAGTATCAGGAACAGGAAGTGCATATTTTCTAGCAAGCTTTGTAGAGAGGGCCTGGCTTAGCTGAGCTCCTTTGTAGTAGTGTCCTGAACAAGTGTTTCCTGGGAGTGGGGAAGCAGAGGGTCTCTGAGAGTTTTCAGGTACCTGTCTCTCGAATTCTGTAAGTTTTTGGAAGAATTGTGCAAGGGAACAGAGGTAGGTATTTAAACAAAACTGAATTGAGGAGGAAAAAATGAACCTCTGGAGACAAAGAATCAAAAGGTTCAGCTCCAAATCAGATTTTAGAGCATGGGAAAAACAAATGCTTACTCACAAGAGCAAAAAGAAAAAAAATGGGAAGAAATTACAAGGATAAAGATTTTAGATACCAGTGTATTCCAGGTTCAAAAATAATACAGATTGTTTAACCTATACAATAGCATTATTTGGGAGATAAGAAACGAGGTGTTTAATTTGGACATAATTCAGACAGAAGAACCTGAAAATATACAAGGAAATAAGGCAGTATTTCTCAACTACAGATGATTATGAATCCCCTCTCCGTCCCCCACATGGACATTTGACAATATCTGGAGGCATTTTTGATTGTCATAATGAATGTACCAGAGTGATTGGACAGAGGTCAGAGATGCTGTTATACATGGTAGCATGCACAGGGTAGCTTCCTATAAAAATAAAAATCCAACACGGAATATCAATAGTACCAAGCTTGAGAAACTCTGAAAATTATAATCAATAAATAATTTATAACAATA
The DNA here is from genome assembly GCF_055505025.1 of Bos grunniens. Taxonomy (NCBI): domain Eukaryota; kingdom Metazoa; phylum Chordata; class Mammalia; order Artiodactyla; family Bovidae; genus Bos; species Bos grunniens. Next base: position 1,769,968 of record NC_141188.1, on the reverse strand, counting down.
AGAATTGACTTGGCAAGATTTCCTTCTGATTGATCCTTAAATCCTTGGATATCTGAACACACAGAGCCATCAAGAGTTCTCACTGTTATGTGGAACCTCTTGCCTTTAATGCTGAAACATCTAGGTTTGAGAAGTAGAGATGATCTTACCAGAAATGTTAGTCTAAGGAAGAAGTCTTGTTCGTAAGGAAAGATAACTAAAGGAAATTAATTATCTGATGTGTATGACTCACAGCTCTAAAGCAAGGAAAGCCCCAGGTGAGCTGAGATGTGCCACACTGTTAACACCTCACACCATTGCCACCACGTGTTTGTCAAAACCTCTGCACAGCAAAGGAAATGATCAACAGAAAGAAGAGGCAGCAGAGTGGGAGGAAATATTTGCAACGCATATATCTGGTAAAGCAAGGGTCCTCAAATTCCAGGATTTAATGCCTGACGATCTGAGGTGGGTCTGATAATAAAAGTTTTACAGCAAACTAAATATGTGTGTCTTAAGAGCCCATTACCCAAACCCACTTAAAACATTTTAGGTGGATCAAAGCAAAGAAGTAGGCTGCAAATTTTGAAATATGTTCAATTCTATTCTTATAAGTTGACAAGGTACAAAGATTGTTGTTCAGTCACTAAGTCATGTTTGATACTTGTGAGCCCACGGGTTGCAGCTCATCAGGCTTCCTTGTCCTTCCCTGTCTCCTGCAGTTTGCTCAGACTCATGTCCATTGAGTCAGGGATAAATGAGTCAAAAAGACTCACTCCAAGGTACCCTCTTCTTGACTGTTCTTCCACTTCCAACACTGAGTCCACCATTTCACCCTTCTGCCAGCCTCTGATTTGGGACTTAGAGTCCCACTAAGAAAATATTTTGGAGCTCACCGCTTTTCTGAGAGCTTCTTTCACATCCTTGTTCCTCAGACTATAGATCAAGGGGTTCAGCATGGGGATCACTACAGTGTAGAACACTGTGGCCATTCAGCCAATGCCCATGCTGTTACGAGAGTGGGGCTGGCAATAAATGGAAAGGATTGTTCCCTGTAAGACAGCGATGGCAGCGAAGTGGGAGGCACAGGTGGAAAAGGCTTTGCACCTTCCCTCTGCTGAGTGCATCCTCAGGATGGTGATGAGAATAAACAGGTAAGAGATAAGGATGATCACACTTGTGATGATCTCACTGAAAATGGCCACAATGTAGAGCACCAATTGATTCACAGTGACATCAGAGCAAGCAAGAGACAAGAGAGGGGGAAGATCACAAAAGAAGTGGTTGATCACATTTGATCTGTAGGATGGGATCTGAAGAGCTAAACACAAGTGAATCACAGAACATACAGGAGCATTGAGATAGCCACAAGTCACCAACTCCACGCAGAGATTTCAGGACATGGTGACCATGTACAGCGGTGGGTCACAGATGGCCACACAGCGGTCATAGGCCATCACTGCCAGCAGAATGACCTCAGTTACCCCAAATGTGCAAAACAGGTAGAATTGCACAGTGAATTCTTGGAAGGAAATGATTTTGTCTTCTTTTAAGATGTTAGCTATCATCTTTGGTGTGCTGATTGTGGAGTAACAGAAATCCACAAATGACAAGTGGCTAAGGAAAAAGTACATGGGGGTGTGGAGTCCAGAGCTGACCTGAATCAGGGCAATCATGCCCAGGTCTTCCCAAACTGTGACTCCATAGATAGAAAGAAACAGCAGGAAGAAGAAGACTCTGAGCTCAGGGGCATCTGAGAATCCAAGGAGGATGAAGTCTGTCACAGCAGTGCAGTTTTCCTTGTCCATGTCCTCACTTTACCATGGTTGCAGAAAAATAGTAATAGTTATTCTTCATTGGATCACTCCCAATTAACTACTAAAAAGAACATGAGAATAAATAAGATAGTCAACTTTTTTCAGCAAAGAAATAAAACATTGACATTTTGAAGCTTAGGAAAAGTTCAGATACTGTAGCCCACAAATGCATAGAGCTCACATTCATATTCACAGATCACATGAAATAATTCACATTCATGAAAACCTGTGTGTTTATTGAAACTAGTTTTACACAATTTGCACCTTGGAACCGAATCATTAGAAAGACATCAAATGTTTTTTATTTAGCCATATTTGAAATTTAAATATCTTTTATTATTTGTAGATTTTTAATCAGTTATTGAAATACTGGGATCCCTGGGGATTTTTTTAATACTACACAGGAAATTGGAGAAGGCAATGACACCTCACCCCAGTACTCTTGCCTGGAAAATCCCATGGATGGAGGAGTCTGGAAGGCTGCAGTTCATGGGGTCGCTGAGGGTTGGACACGACTGAGCGACTTCACTTTCACTTTTCACTTTCATGCATTGGAGAAGGAAATGGCACCCCACTCCAGTGTTCTTGCCTGGAGAATCCCAGGGACGGGGGGCGCCTGGTGGGCTGCCGTCTATGGGGTCGCACAGAGTCAGACACGACTGAAGCGACTTAGCAGCAGCAACACAGGAAACTTCTTTCTTTTGATGAAATGATGAGAAGTATGCTTATTTAAGATTATTAACACATAAGCATCATGTTTTTATTATTACCCTTTAAATGGAAAAGTGAATTTTATACTCTATTTTAGCATGTTTTTTCTATACAATTAGCCTAGTGATTTTTTAATTATGATATACAATGTTAGTCATTGTTCAGGGAATTGTTACTTAGGTCTAAACTTTCTGAACTGTGACTGAAGCCTTCTAATACCTATTTGACAAATGAATTCACTACTTTAATATATTCAAGAAATAAAATTTGTGAATATTAAATTAACACAAGTTCTTATTGCTGCATTGCACTATTATTTATGATAGGAACTTAGAAACAAAATGTCAAAGAGCAGGGTAAAAGTTGAGCTACATGTGTATTATGGGAAACTATGCAGCTTTCAGAAGAGCTTTCAATGACCTGAAAAATGACTAAGAAAATGGCAAGTTAAAAATAGAAAGCCAGATCACAAAGATAGATACAGTGTATCTATACATAAGTCATAGTGCATATTTAATTCTCAAACCATCCAAGAAACATAAATATTTTTACCAATGGTTTACTCCAATTGCTTTAAAAGTGCATTCAGAAATTTGCCTACTTTTTTTTTTAATAAAGGAGAGATATATTCAAAGCCTTTGATATATAGAAAATGCCAACAAAGGCTAAGACCATGCTTATTTATTCTCTCTCCTGATCCTAAGTACAATAAAATGACTTAGTAGCACCTACTGCTTATTCCTGGAGGAAAGGGAATCTGGACTAAAAGTCAACACAGCCAGATTTTTCCTTATTCTTCAAATAACTTGAAAGAGGTAAATGATATACGAATTGAGGAATCCTGGTTTGAATACAAATAATAAATCTGATGACATGCATTGCTCTCTTCAATGGCCAGTAATAAGTGAGTTGTCTTTTCTGATTTCGAAGTAGTAAACAATTTTGAAAACCTTTTCCTGCTTTTTTAAGTTTTAAAGATGAAAATTTGGCTGCTGATTACTTATAGAGCAGGAGTGATGTTGATCCCTGTTGGACATTTGTCAATGTCTGGAGATATAGTTGGCTGTCACAACAGGAAGGGGTGCTCCTGACATCTAGAGTGCAGACTACAGATGCTGCTGAACAGTGCACAGGCACAGGACGGCGTCTCCTTCCCTATTCCCATCCTCCTCACACACCCACAACATAAGCAAAACCCAAAATATAATCTGGCCCCAAATGTTGATAGTATCACATTTGAGAAAACTGTTGTAGCGATACATGGCCTTGGCACAAGGTCAAACTACTGGCTCTCCTGTCTGCTTCAGAGGTGGTTCACATGCCTCTGCTCCTCCGTCCGCAGTCCTGAGGACCCCTCACCACCACTCTCGGCATCAGGGTGGCTCTCAGGAGAATCTCCCTGCTGTCTTTCCTAGGTTCTATGGATGGAGTTAACGTGAGAGAAGAAGAAGAGGGAAGGGCAGAGGAATCAAGCATATTTCCCAATTGGCTCACAGTCTTTCCCCTGTTACACTAATAGCCATTACAAGATATTTCATTCTACAGATCGAATTGCTCCCATTTCCTGTCAAGATTATTTTTCAGTAGGTAAAGGGAAAACACTTTCATGGAGTTCTCCAAACTTGGCATTTGTTAAAACACTCTCCAAATACAGACTTTTAAAAATTATTTCTAATGTAATTTCCTTCTTTTACAATTCCTCCTTCTCTGACACGTGGCTAATAATAAATCACCCTCATTAGAAAACAAACGAAGTTTCCAGACATCAGGAAATATCATTCAGTCCATTCCTCCCCAAAATATAGTCCGGCCAACCTGTTGATTGGTATTGCTTCCTGTGTTTCTGAGGATGCAATGAGGGAAAATGTCACAGGCTTTATGTTTTCATGTGTGTGTATCCAGGGGGCCCACATCACTTGAGATGCCAGAACCAGTCATTGGTCTCTGTGGGATCTCAACCAGATACCAAGAAAATAACATCGTCTTGGGACTCAAACAATGAATGGCTTTCATAAAATGTAAAAAGAGGGGGGAAACTGTCCTGAGTTGGTAAATGTTATTGTAAGACAACATGATTCCTTTCAGAGTTTATGATAAATTAGAGATTTGTATGCTGCATGCAGACATTGCACTATGAACCAGATAATGTTGCTATTATGACATATGTGAATGAGTCTTATAAACTCTGCCGGTCTTACACTCAAAGCTCTTTTCTGGAGGACATAGGGTCTAAAGTCACAGCAGCATCCTACCAAATACCAGAAAGGGGTGGGAACAATGAACCTCCTTTGCTGAGAACAATAGCAACTGCTCACACTTACTCACCACTTTCTATGTGTTAGGTACTGTTCTGAACATAACTATTAACACATTTCTTTTTAAATACAGTTATGCAGCTTTGTTAACGTGCGTTGAGGCACAGGCAGTTGTCACTTGCACAAAGTCACAGATGGAATCACTGATAGATTCAGCGTATGTGTTGCATTTTGGTTTCTGCATCCATATGGCTCTGTGAGGAAGAGCAGAGCTGATGGACGGTGCTGGATACAGACCCTACTCACTGCAGAGACTGTTTGTGTGTCTGCCTGCAGGGTCTCTCCCAGGTCTGCTGCTTCTCTGCCTGTGTAATCTTTTCCTAAACTGACAGGGTTTGAACAATATGATGTGGTTTGTGCTCCTGGATATACCAAACATTCACGAACTCCATAACTCTAAATAGTACCAAGTAAATTGGTTTCCAAATTCTCAACAGCTTTCATGTGTTTCCCTAAAATTGATTGATGTGACAATTTCCTGAGATCGTGGAGTGTTTCTGCCTCTCCATTCCACCCAGTACTTTCACTATTCCTTTTGTTTCATTTTTCAAAAGTAAAGATTCCTGATATCCATTCACATATTACTGTGAGAATTACCCAAATTAGAAAAATAATAGCAAGCTTCCAAAATCTAAAACATAAGAACACTGTGAAATGCTGTGTTCCATGAAGCCTGAAATTTGTTTGAATTAAGACATTTCAAGCCCATGGTATGACTTCTTGTTTCTCTCTAGATTATATAACTTTCTTTTCTCAGAAAATACGGGCATTGGACATGTATTTTAGCCAATACAGTGATGTTTTGGTATTATATATAAAACTCATTACTATTATATATAGTAGTGATGATATAGTATGATGATATCTCATTAGCATCATTTTTTTTGTTGTAGTTCTTAGTATACTCTGAAAGCATTGCCACAAAATGCATCTCCCTGGAGAGAGTCTATGGCAGAAAGACTAAAAAGACAGCATTATTTGCAGTGATGTTTATATTATCTATGCAACCCACTCATAGAAAACTGCTTTGCATATCTATCTTAAAGACAAAGCAGAAACTTTTCTTAAAATTGATTTAAATATAAATATTTAACTGAAATTTATTTTATAGGCATTGTGCATAAATTAAGTACTACAAATACTAAGATCTAAGTTTTTGATAACCTGTATTTATATCACATAAGATCATATTGTTTGAGTGAATCATTTCATCAAAAGATTCAATGATATCAACAATTTGTTAAAATTTCTAAACTTTTTAATTGTACATTTTAACTGAGCTGCCTCTAAGCAGAAGGAAAGCAGAAATGCTGAATTGCTATATGATAAGACTTGGGAAGGTGATTGTGGTAGCATCAGAAATTAAGAAAATCAGTTGTACTTCAAGACAGCACAACAAACTACTCCAAAACAATGAGTTAAAAACAGCTGTTTATTGTATGGATCACAGTTACATAAGTCACTCAGGCAGTTCTGATGATCTGATTCAGAGGTGACTGATCTTCGCTAGTATGTTTGTGAAACTCACTCAGTCATGTCCAACTCTGCGATCCCTTGGACTTCTCCATGTTTGCGATCCCATGGGATTTTCCAGGCCAGAATACTGGAGAGGGTAGCTTTTCCCTCCTCCAGGGGATCTTCCCAACCCAGGGATTGAACACAGGTCTCCCGCACTGCAGCGGATTCTTTACAAGCTTAGCCACAAGGGAAGCCCAAGAATACTGAAGTGGGTAGCCTGTCCCTTCTCCAGCGAATCTTCACGATCCAGGAATCAAACTGGGGTCTCCTGCATTGCAAGAAGATTCTTTACCAACTGAGCTATCAGGGAAGCTGGTATATTTATGTGTGTTATTAGCTTTTCAGGCTTGGTGATCTAAGAGAACTCATACTTCAGTCTGGAGGTTGGCTAGATGCTGTTTCATGGGATAGTGTTGTGACCTATATTGCTCATTTACCAATATGCTAATCTGTGCTTGTTCACATGACAGCTATTCTAAGAGTCTGTGCAAGTTTAGAGGGATTTTGACATTGCTACAGGGCCTTTCTTGCAACTGACACAATATTTCACTTCAAGGACCTTATATTAGCCAAAATCACTCACAAAAGTAGCCTAAAATTAAAAAAAAATTGAGGAATTGATTTGACCATTTGATCAGAAGAAAAGAAAACTGTGGGGATGCCTAGTTAAGTGGAGAATTGGGATCATGCTTGCAATATATCACACAGGGTAAAAAAAAAAAAAAATCCTTTTGAAAGACAGAATCTGCAAAAATTTAGCCTTAAGCAAACTGGAAGACAATCTAATTTTGTTTAAAGTATTACTTTGAAAAATTTGGTGAAAGATCATTTTAAAAAATTGAATGAAAGATCGGCAGTTCAGTTCAGTTCAGTTCAATTGCTCAGTCGTGTCCGACTCTTTGTGATTCCATGAATTGCAGCATGCCAGGCCTCCCTGTCCATCACCAACTCCTGGAGTTCACTGAGACTCACGTCCATCGAGTCAGTGATGCCATCCAGCCATCTCATCCTCTGTCGGCCCCTTCTCCTCCTGCCCCCAATCCTTCCCAGCATCAGACTCTTTTCCAATGAGTCAACTCTTTGCATGAGGTGGCCAAAGTACTGGAGTTTCAGCTTTAGCATCATTCCTTCCAAAGAAATCCCAGGGCTGATCTCCTTCAGAATGGACTGGTTGGATCTCCTTGCAGTCCAAGGGACTCTCAAGAGTCTTCTCCAACACCACAGTTCAAAAGCATCAATTCTTTGGCTCTCAGCCTTCTTCACAGTCCAACTCTCACATCCATAAATGACCACTGGAAAAACCATAACCTTGACTAGTGGACCTTTGTTGGCAAAGTAATGTCTCTGCTTTTCAATATACTATCTAGGTTGGTCATAACTTTTCTTCCAAGGAGTAAGCGTCTTTTAATTTCATGGCTGCAGTCACCATCTGCAGTGATTTTGCAGCCTAAAAAAATAAAGTCTGACACTGTTTCCACTCTTTCCCCATCTATTTCCCATGAAGTGGTGGGACTGGATGCCATGATCTTCATTTTCTGAATGTTGATCTTTAAGCCAACTTTTTGACTCTCTACTTTCACTTTCATCAAGAAGCTTTTTAGTTCCTCTCCACTTTCTGCCATAAGGCTGGTGTCATCTGCATATCTGAGATTATTGATATTTCTCCTGGCAATCTTGATTCCAGCTTGTGTTTCTTCCAGCCCAGGGTTTCTCATGATGTACTCTGCATATAAGTTAAATAAGCAGGGTGACAATATACAGCCTTGATGTACTCCTTTTCCTGTTTGGAACCAGTTTGTTGTTCCATGCCCAGTTCTAACTGTTGCTTCCTGACCTGTATACAGATTTCTCAAGAGGCAGGTCAGGTGGTCTGGTATTCCCATCTCTTTCAGAATTTTCCACAGTTTATTGTGATGCACACAGTCAAAGGCTTTGGCATAGTCAATAAAGCAGAAATAGATGTTTTTCTGGAACTCTCTTGTTTTTTTGATGATCCAGCGGATGTTGGCAATTTGATCTCTGGTTCATCTGCCTTTTCTAAAACCAGCTTGAAAGATCAGCATGTCAGTACTATTCCAGCACAATTTCTGACAGAGTTTCTAGTCCCATTTACTGTTAATACTCCCAAATATTCTCAGTATTTTCATCTATTAAAAAGTGGGCATTGAGAAATTTGTTTAGACATATTGATTAGAGAAGGAGAAGGGTGTTTAAGTTATTCAAGCAAAAGTGAGCTACTGATGTTAGAGAGATCTGATATTTCTAATTTGCCTTATTAAATAAACCCTAATACCAATGTCCAGGCTTCCCTGGGGGCTCAGCAGTGAAGAATCTGCCTGCCATTGTAGGAAACATCGGTTCAACCCCTGCGTCTGGAATATCTCCTAGAGAAGGAAATGGCTATCCACTCCAGTATTCTTATCTGGGAGATCCTATGGAGAGAGGAGCCTGGTGGGCTACAGTCCAGGGGGTTGCAAAAAGTCTGACATGACTTAGTCAGTAAACCACAACAACCATAACAAAACTGATGGCTATCTGGTTTACATTTTATTTTGAATACGGTTACACAGGTAATTAGTTTTCAAATCTCTGGGCAATTGCAAGCACTTTTTTTTTTTAAGGTGTGAGTTCCATTGAGAAGGATACAGATGTTATATTAAGGAAAAAAAAACATGAAGAATTGATAATATTTTTGATGTCTTCATAGGCAAAATAATAGAAAGTGAAAGTGGCTCCATCGTGTTTGACTCTCTGTGATCTCATGGACTATATAGTCCATGAAATTCTCCAGGGCAGAATGCTGGAGTGGGTAGCCTTTCCCTTCTCCAGGGGATCTTCCCAACCCAGGGATCAAACCTAGGTCTTCTGCATTGCAGGCAGATTTTTTACCAGCTGAGCCACAAGGGAAGCCCAGGATAATAGAATGAAATGCCAATTGGGTAGTCACTTGTCATGCTTCCCTTTTGCATGTAAGATGTTCTGAGAATGAGTTCTCCATTTTTAAGCCTCTGGTGGAGTTTATCATAGCTGTTCATGCTGCAACATTGGAGTTCTTTTGAAAATACAGATAGTGTCTTATCAACTTTCCTTCATGCCAAGTAACCTGTATATACAATACAACCCAAATACTCCAACACACAGGCAGATATACACATGAGTTATACAACATTCACTCAATAAAAATTTTGCTGTGTCATTAGCACATTGTTACATTCCGATCTCCTTGTTTGTAATGATTTAGTCTCCTGGATGAGACTCCTGCATTGAAATATGTCTCCTAAAACTCTGTCTCTTCAGTTATCCAAGAGAAGTCAACACAATACCTGTTTTATGAAGGACTTGAACTTTTTTTTCTCTCAAATCCCTTGTGATACTATTTATCTAACTTATACAGTTGTCACTTTCTTAAGTACCCTTCTGTCAACACTGGATTTTCATTCCTTAAATGATGAACACCATGTCTTATTTTAACTGCTATTTGTATTTTTGGAAGACAAATGCATGTGCTAATTGAGAGCTTAGATTTTTTTGATATAAAAAAGGAAGATGAAATTAAATTTATTAAGATTGCACAAGGTATGCCACATGACACCTATATTGTATTTTCATCTATGTAATACAATTATTTTGCCTGAAATTTTAGATGAAAAATTTAAAAATTGAGAGACTGGTATTTTTTTTCCCAGTTTAAGAGACAGAGTCAAGTTTAGTGTCTTTGACCCAAAATTCACGTTCTTCAAATTTACAGCATTTAACACTTTAAAAAAAACTTTTTATTTTATATTCAGATAGATATAGCCTTCTTACAAACAATGTTGTGATAGTTTCAGGTGAAAAGTGAAGGGACTCAGACATATATATACATATTTTTGCCTAGAGAATCCCATGGACAGAGGAGCCTGGCAGGCTTCAGTCCATGGGGTCGCAAAAAGTTGGACACGACTGAGCGACTAATATATTTTTATATCGTTTCACCCACAGACACTCCTCCCATCCAGGCTGCCACATAACAGTGAGAAGAGTTCCATGTGCTATACAGTAAATCCTTGCTGGCTATCCATTTTAAACATAAGAGTGTTCATATCCATCCCAAACACCCTAACTATCCCCTCCCCCCATCATTCCCCAAGCCCGGCATTCACAAATTTTACAGCATTCACTCTTCATTAATCTAAATGTATCTTTAAAAACCAACCTCTGCAGACACACTATATAACTCTACTATTATAATAATGCTCAATAAGAAACACTTTAGAGTTCATGATCTTGGAGACTGTGTCCTTGACACCCTTATTTCTCAGACTGTAGATCAGGGGAGTCAACATGGGGATGACCACCGTGTAAAACCCAGACGCCACTTTGACTGTGTGCCTGGAGGGTGTGGAGTTGGGCACAGAGCACAGGAAGGGGATGGTGCCAGGGAAGATGCTGATGGCGGTCAGGCGGGAAGCGCGGGTGGAGAAGGCTTTGCGGCGACCACAGGCTGAACGCATCTTGAGGATGGTGACAACAATAAATGCATAAGACAGGAGAATGATGAAGAGTGTGCTGACCTCATTAAAGGTGGCAGAAATGAAAAGCAGCAACTGGTTGAGATAAGTATCAGAGCAAGAGAGGGAAAGCAGGGAGGAGAACTCACAGAAGTGGTTGATTGTGTTGAAACCTCAAAATGATAATTTGGTAACAGAACATGTGAATGCCAAGGAGCAAGCTACACCCCAGGCATAAGATCCAACCACTAACGTGGCACAGAGTCTTGGGGACATGGCCACCATGCAGAGCAGAGGGTTGCAGATGGCCACGAGGCAGTCATAGGCCATCACAGCTAATAAAAAGGACTCAGTCACCACAATGGCACAAAAGAAAAAGAATTGTATTTCACAGCCTACAACTGAAGTGGCTCTGTCTTCTACCATGAGGTTCACCATGGTCTTGGGAGCAACAATGGAGGAATTAGAAAACTCCACAAAGGGGAGGTGGCTGAGGAAAAAGTACATGGGGGTGTGCAGTTTGGGGTTAATTTTGATGGTTGCAATCATCCCAAAATTCCCTGCCACAGTGACACCTTAGATGGTGAAGAATGTCAAGAAGAGGGGGACTTGCAACTCTGGGTAATCGGAGAAGCCCAGGAGAGTGAACACGGCCCCATTTTTATTTCTCTCTTGATAGAAACATGGTTTCTATTTGTCAGAATCTGAATCAGTCCTAGAAAGAAAAATATTAAGGGTAATAAGGATGTAAGACACTTGGTTAATGCTTCCTTTCCAAAGCTGGAAAAGGAAGCAAAATGTCTCTTTTAGAACTTCTTTCTGTTATTTACTCATGATTGCTAAATGTCTAAAATTTTAAAAAGATAACCATTTAAACTTTTCTTTAAATAGCACACTACCATTATTGAACTTTTTGGTTTGAATTATAATTTCAACATTTAGAGATAATATGAAATCAAAAGACTTGGGAGTTATTTTCAGTGAAATTCTTCTATAGCACTCTTAGGTCGTCTTGAACATTATAAATTCATAAAAGATTAACCTAGCCTAGTACCATAACTGATTATTTCAGTCCTAAAACTAGTAGCAGAAGTGAGAAAATTCTAAATAAATTACACTTTGCATCACATGTTCACAATGTGACACTAAGAATGGCCCCTCTAACAGTTTACATCTGTGCCTTTATTGTTAATTCCACATGATACTTTAACATTTACTTTTCTTTCTGACTCAGCAAATCTATTGTCAAAATAAACCTTAGTTAATTTTTTTCAGATAGTGTTCTTCTCAACCCAGGGAGCCCTAATTATCAATCCCACCTCATTGTTTGTGGAATAATAACACTGAACAAATAATAAGGATAATACAGTTTATGTCTTTATCAAAGATATGACAAAGCAGAAGACAGAGATCCTTGACTTTCCCTGTAACATGCAAATAAGGATCAATCTACACATCTGTGACTAGAATCTTGATCCAGAAATTTTCCATTTGTCTAAAAGAGAATCTATGTTCAACGTCTTAGTACTAAGATACTCCATTTATTCATAATCATGTTCCAATTTGTGACAAACTAGTGATCTTAAACCTATGGGAAATTGTCCAATGAAAATGTATATATCAGAGAGCTATACTAGAATGCAGCAGCAGGTGAGATGAGAAAGGAAGTTGAGAAAAATGTAACTAACACTACTAAAGATTCTAACATAGAAATGTCCATAAATAAAGACATTTATTCTGTCTCTATTATTACCTGTAAAAGAGAAAGATCAAACATTTAAGGTAGTACCTCAGTGTGATGATATTTCATGAGAAAATGCTAATAGAAAAGAATTGTATTTCTCTAATTGGTGACCAGTGACTTCTCAAGGGATAGTGGTAAAGAATCCACCTGCCAATGTAGGAGATGCAAGAGATGCAGGTTCAGTCCCTGGGTTGAGAAGATCCTCTGGTGGAGGAAATGGCAACCCACTCCAGTATCCTTGAGTGGAAAATTGTGTGGACAGAGTCGGGTTGGCTATATAGTCCATGAAGTCACAAAGAATAGGACACAACTGAGCGACTCAGCACACATGCATGCACAATTGGTGACCTACACCTCTTAGACCCTACCATACCAGGACTTTTCTCTATCATTTCCGATAAGGTTGTCTCTAGTCCCATAACTCAAGAAATAGATTTTATATGGCTCAGCAGTGATGTCAGATCATAGGCAAAACTGAGACACTCAAGATCCCTATATCTTCCCATACTCATAAATTTGAGTATAAATTTTAAAAAGACAATCTATCACAAAGCTAGACATTCTAAATATAGCTGATTTGTCTAAGCCACTTGAAAATTAATATTAAACTAATGTTTTATTTCATCCAATGGATTTTGTGACCCAAATGTTATTTTTAAATTGCCGGTGAGTTTCTTTGGATTTAGGAAATATGACAGCTAATATCTTTCCTATATTTTTCTTTTCTGTTTTGTTTAATTTTTGCTCTCAAGGCTGGTTTACATACCTAATTAAAAATAGTGCCTTTTACTTTTCTTTCACTAGCGTTTGTTTAATCTCTGCTTATTTTTAATTAAATACTTGTCTTTATTTCAATTTGACTACTCCTTCAAAAGTTTGTAGAAACCAGATAATGCACCTTCCACAGATTCTCAGAGCTCTTCTAACCCTCCATTCCAGGCACTTGTTTGTGTTCAGTCACTCCATTGCTTCAGACTCTTGTGAATTCATGGACTGCATGTAGCTCGCCAGACTCATTTGCCCGTGGAATTTTTTTCCAGGCAAAAATACTGAAGTGGGTTACCATTTCCTACTCCAGGGGATGTTCCTAAATCAGGGATCAAACCTGAGTCTCTTGCATCTCTTGCACTGGCAGCAGATTCTTTACCACTGTTCCACCAGGGAAGCCCTGTTGTTTTAAGGGGTCAGCTGAGCCAGTTCTCACACAAAGCTCTGTAGGCTGAGTCCACTTCCTCTTCCTTTACAGTTCAGATTGGTAACTTTCACAATGACTCAGTATTACTCAAGGACTCTCTATGTCTAAATGGTAAATTTTCCCTCACACTTTTTTTCTAATACCCTACTTAGAAAATAATATTAATTTTTGTTTAGAATCTTATTTTTGAATTTAATTTTGGTTGGAAGGGATATATACAGATATACTCCCTCCCTTCTGAGCCTCACCCTCCCTCCCATGCCTTCTCCTAGGTCATCACAGAGTGCCAGGCTGAGCTCCTGTGTTTCACAGCAGCTTCCCATGATACCTGCTGATGGGTGAAAGTAGAATCTCTTCTGGTTGGGAGTCACAGATATAGTCTTATATCTAGAGTCACAACCTATGGCGCATAAACCCTAGAGACTGTCTGTTGCCTCATTCTCTTAAAGCCTTGAAATGATTAAAATTAATCACAATTCTCTGATGTAATTCTTTCTTGTGTTCTATAAAACCTGGAGCAGCGTTAGGGGCATTTCACATGAACATTTGTAGGTTAAAACCACTTCTCTCAAACCCTTCCTCACACTGATACTTTTTTACAATTATAAAAATTATGCAATTATAGATGAAATCATTATTAAATATTAATTTAAGGACTACACCATGCCAGGCATAACCTTGTTCCTCCATAATTTTACTCTAACATATGGAAGAAGTATGAAGCTCCAGCATTTAGATCATCATGATTCATTGAGAGTTAAAGCAGAGATATTTACAAAGCTAAATATTTAGTTTGGACAATGAACTGATCCCTTTAAAATAACTGTTCTGTTCGATTGCACCACCACGTCCATTCCATTAATTACTTCTGTTTATTGAATTATTGAAATAACACATATTCATTGTAGAAACCAAGGACTATAGAATTTAAATAAGGAAAGTGAACACAGTAGAAATAATTTTTATTAACTCAACTCATTTCAAATCTCACAGTCAAGTTTAGTAAATATGACCAACATTACCTGAAGTACAAGATAAAGGTGAGCATCTGTAGTGGTGCAGTGTGGGCATCATTTATCCCCTGACATGATGTGATGAGAAACTTCACCTCTGTGACATTCTTTCCACAGAATCTATTATCTCATTTTACTATAAGAAAATTATTAGGCAAACCCATATCTGCAAGCATTCTGCAGTATACCTCATCCATACTCTTTAAAATTATTGAAGCCAAAGGGAAAAAAAAAGGAAAGAGTCAAAATTTGTCACAGATCAGACATTAGGGAGACATGATGACAGTACAATGTGGAACCTGGATTGGGTCCAAGAAAACAAAGAGGGAATTAAAGGGAAAAAGCTGATGGAATCCAAGTAAAATTTAGATTTTAGTGATCATATTGTACTAATATTTATTTTTATTTTATTGTGGTAAGAACATTTCACATAAGACCTACCAAATTAAGATATTTTAAATGTACAATACAGTATTGTTGACTACCAATATGATTTTTGTACAGTATATGTCTAGAACCCATTTAACTTTCTTAATTGATATTTTATGTCCATTGATTTGTAACTTCCTGTTTTCCCCTCCTATTGCCTCTGACATCTATCACTCCACTTTTTGACTCCATGAACATATAAGTGGAGTTATACAGTATTTGTCTTTCTGTGACTGACATATTTCACTAAGCATACTGTCATCCATGTGGTAATTTACTGCATAATTTCTTTCTTTTTTTATGCCATTTTTATGTACATGCCACATTTTCTTGATCCACTTTTTGGCCCATAGACATTTAGGTTATTTCTAATCTTTGTTATTGTGAATAGCTCTGCAATGAACAAGGGAATGTTAATATCTCTTTTAAATCATCATTTTAATTCTTTTGAATTAAATAAATAAATATTCAGAAGCAGAGTAACTGGATTATCAGAGCATATATTTAATTTTTATACTATGAAAAGCCACCATACTATTTTCACAAGTATATTTAAGTAACAATCAGAAGACAATTTTTCCATGCCAGTTCTCACTATCATAATTCTTTATCAGTGATTTTTTTCAGAGACGTTCAATTCTGACACTATTGATATTTTGGACTGGCTTATTCTCTTTATGGGGAGCTATCCTGTGCAGCTTCTCTGGCCTCTGTCTACTAGACGATAGTACCTTCACCCCTGGCCCCTGCACTGTGACACCAAAAATGCCTCCAGATATTGTCTATTGTCCCCTTGGGATGTGAAGGGGAGTGAATAAACCACTGACCATCTTTTACTCGATTCTGGTAGATTTTCATGTCCTTCTAGTTAACTTATATGTAATTAAATATCTATTTCCTTATCTCCCAAATACTATTATATAAGCCACCTGTATTATCGTCAATCCTGGGAGCATGGTGTCTAAAATGTTTATCCTTACAATTTCTTCCCATTGTTTTTGTTTGTGGTCTTGTGAGTCAGCACTTGTTTTTCCATGCCAGGCCAACTGGTGTAAACAACAGTGCAGGAATGGCGAAGAGGAGCTAACCCACCTCCGAGGTCAGGGGCTGCAGCCAAGAGGAGCTACCCTGCGTCCTAGGTTAGGGACAGTGGCCTAGAGGTGCTACCCCATGCCCGAGGCCAGGGGCTGCGGCCAGGAGGAGCAACCCCACCTCCAAGGAGTGGTGGCTGCATGGGCACAGGAGGGCCTAGAGGAGCTATTCCACGTTCAAGGTCAGAAGGGGTGGTGGTGAGGAGATACCCCTCGTCCAAGGTAAGGAGCAGTGGCTGCACTTTGCTAGAGCAGCCGTGAAGAGATATCTCACGTCCAAGGTAAGAGAAACCCAAGTAAGACAGTAGGTGTTGCAAGAGGGCATCAGAGGGCAGACACACTGAAACCATACTCAAAGAAAACTAATCAATCTAATCACACTAGGACCACAGCTTTGTCTAACTCAATGAAACTAAGCCATGCCCATGGGGCCACCCAAGACAGGCAGGTCATGGTGGAGAGGTCTGACAGAATGTGGTCCACTGGAGAAGTAAATGGCAAACCACGTCAGTGTTCTTGTCTTGAGAACCCCATGAACAATATGAAAAGGCAAAATGATAGGATACTGAAAGAGGAACTCCCCAGGTCAGTAGGTGCCCAATATGCTACTGGAGATCGGTGGAGAAATGACTCCAGAAAGAATGAAGGGATGGAGCCAAAGCAAAAACAACACCCAGCTGTGGATGTGACTGGTGATAGAAGCAAGGTCCGATGCAGTAAAGAGCAATATTGCATAGGAACCTGGAATGTCAGGTCCATGAATCAAGGCAAATTGGAAGTGGTCAAACAGGAGATGGCAAGAGTGAACATCGACATTCTAGGAATCAGTGAACTAAAATGGACTGGAATGGGTGAATTTAACTCAGATGACCATTATATCTACTACTGCAGGCAGGAATCCCTCAGAAGAAATGGAGTAGCCATTATGGTCAACAAAAGAGTCTGAAATGCAGTACTTGGATGCAATCTCAAAAATGACAGAATGATCTGTTCATTTCCAAGGCAAACCATTCAATATCATGGTAATCCAAGTCTATGCCCCAACCAGTAATGCTGAAGAAGCTGAAGTTGAACGGTTCTGGGAAGACCTACAAGACGTTTTAGAACTAACACCCAAAAAAGATGTATTTTCATTATAGGGGAATGGAATGTAAAAGTAGGGAGTCAAGAAATGCCCGGAATAACAGGCAAATTTGGTCTTGGAATACAGAAGGAAGCAGGGCAAAGACTAATAGAGTTTTGCCAGGAAAATGCACTGGTCATAGCAAACACCCTCTTCCAACAACACAAGAGAAGACTCTATACATGGACATCACCAGATGGTCAACACTGAAATCAGATTGATGATATTCTTTGCAGCCAAAGATGGAGAAGCTCTATATAGTCAACAAAAACAAGACCAGGAGCTGACTATGGCTCAGATCATGAACTTCTTATTGCCAAATTCAGACTGAAATTGAATTGAAAGTAGGGAAAATCACTAGACCATTCAAGTATGACCTAAATCAAATCCCATATGATTATACAGTGGAAGTGAGAAATAGATTTAAGGGACTAGATCTGATTGATAGAGTGCCTGATGAACTATGGACTGAGGTTCCTGACACTGTACAGGAGACAGGGATCAAGACCATCCCCATGGAAAAGAAATGCAAAAAAGCAAAATGGCTGTCTGGGGAGGCCTTAGAAACAGCTGTGAAAAGAAGAGAAGTGAAAAGCAAAGGAGAGAAGGAAACATATAAGCATCTGAATGTAGAGTTCCAAAGAATAGCAAGAAGAGAAAAGAAAGCCTTCCTCAGTGATCAATGCAAAGAAATAGAGGAAAACAACAGAATGAGAAAGACTAGAGATCTCTTCAAGAAAATTAGAGATACCAAGGGAACATTTCATGCAAAGATGGGCTCGATAAAGGACAGAAATCGTATGGACCTAACGGAAGCAGAAGATATTAAGAAGAGGTGGCAAGAATACACAGAAGAACTGTACAAAAAAGATCTTCACGACCCAGGTAATCACGATGGTGTGATCACTCACCTAGAGCCAGACATCCTGGAATGTGAAGTCCAATGGGCCTTAGAAAGCATCACTACGAACAAAGCTAGTGGAGGTGATGGAATTCCAGTTGAGCTATTTCAAGTGCTGACAGATGATGCTGTGAAAGTGCTGCACGCAATATGCCAGCAAATTTGGAAAACTCAGCAGTGGCCACAGGACTGGAAAAAGTCAGTTTTCGTTCCAATCCCAAAGAAAGGCAATGCCAAAGAATGCTCAAACTACCGCACAATTGCACTCATCTCACACGCTAGTAAAGGAATGCTCAAAATTCTCCAAGCCAGGCTTCAGCAATACGTGAACCATGAACTTTCAGATGTTCAAGCTGGTTTTAGAAAAGGCAGAGGAACCAGAGATCAAATTGCCAATATCCGCTGGAACATGGAAAAAGCAAGAGAGTTCCAGAAAAACACCTATTTCTGCTTTATTGACTATGCCAAAGCCTTTGATTGTGTTGATCACAATAAACTGTGGCAAATTCTGAAAGAGATGGGAATACCAGACCACCTGACCTGCCTCCTGAGAAATCTGTATGCAGGTCAGGAAGCAACAGTTAGAACTGGACATGGAACAACAGACTGTTTCCAAATAGGAAAAGGAGTACATCAAGGTTGTATATTGTCACCCTGTTTATTTAACTTTTTTGCAGAGTACATCATGAGAAACGCTGGACTGGAAGAAACACAAGCTGGCATCAAGATTGCCGGGAGAAATATCAATAACCTCAGATATACAGATGACACCACCCTTATGGTAGAAGGTGAAGAGGAACTAAAAAGCCTCCTGATGAAAGTGAAAGTGGAGACTGAAAAAGTTTGCTTAAAGCTCAACATTCAGAAAACGAAGATCATGGCATCCGGTCCCATCACTTCATGGCAAATAGATGGGGAAACAGTGGAAACAGTGTCAGACTTTATTTTTGGGGGGTCCAAAATCACTGCAGGTGGTGACTGCAGCCATGAAATTAAAAGACGCTTACTCCTTGGAAGGAAAGTTATGACCAACCTAGATAGCATATTCAAAAGCAGAGACATTACTCTGCTAACAAAGGTCCGTCTAGTCAAGGTTATGGTTTTTCCAGTGGTCATGTATGGATGTGAGAGTTGGACTGTGAAGGCTGAGCACCGAAGAATTGATGCTTTTGAACTGTGGTGTTGGAGAAGACTCTTGAGAGTCCCTCAGACTTCAAGGAGATCCAACCAGTCCATTCTGAAGGAGATCAGCCCTGGGATTTCTTTGGAGGGAATGATGCTGAAGCTGAAACTCCAGTACTTTGGCCACCTCGTGTGAAGAGTTGACTCATTGGAAAAGACTCTGATGCTTGGAGGGATTGGGGGCAGGAGGAGAAGGGGACAACAGAGGATGACATGGCTGGATGGCATCACTGACTCGATGGATGTGAGTCTGAGTGAACTCCGGGAGTTGGTGATGAACAGGGAAGCATGGCGTGCTGCGATTCATGGGGTCGAAAAGCATCGGACACGACTGAGCGACTGAACTGAACTGAACTGAAAATCTTATTTAGAGCAACCTTGTTGATTCTATTTCTCCAGAAGTTATCTTTTAATTTTTTTAAATTCAATTTTGGTTAAATACCTGCCTATTCTCCCTTGAACAGTTCTACCCCAAATGGCAGAAACAGAGAGACATGCACCAAAGAGTCTTGGGCCCCTCTGTCCTCACTCCCAAGAAACACTTATTCAGGACACTGCTATAAAGGCTTTCAGCTAAGCCAGGCCCTTCTACACATCTTTAAGGAAAATATGCACTTCTTGTTCCCGGTATGTAACGTTTGCAGTGACTCAAAATTCCCCCAAGTGATTTCCCTCATGAAGAAATAACTGAAGTTAAGTCCCAGGGACGGGGGAGCCTGGTGGGCTGCCGTCATGGGGTCGCACAGAGTCGGACATGACTGAGGTGACTTAGCAGCAGCAGCAGCAAGGTATCTATTAGATACCCTACATGGGACTGTGGGAAAGGCAGCCCCCCTCCGCCCTCCAGAGGACTTGTTGATTTACCGGGAAGGCTGAGTCCCATATGTCTCCTCCACGCTCTGTGGCACAAAGCCCTAGAGAGAATCCCTTTCCTTCCTCTTCAGAGGCTCAAAACAAGCAATTAAAGCTAATTATTGTTTTCTGATGCAATTTATATTTCTTGAAAACATGAGGAAAAATCAATAGCAGACTTAGAAACATTGTGTATGAAAGTAAGTCAAAAATTTAACTGTCACCTTCTCACTAAGCCCCATTATCATTCCCGGAGACTCCAAAACTGCTGCATAATAACATCATAGCAAAAGTTACGGAAAAGGCAATGGCAACCCACTCCAGCATTCTTGCCTGGAAAATCCCATGAACGGAGGAGCCTGCTAGGCTGCAGTCCATGGGGTCACTAAGAGTCGGGCACGACTGAGTGACTTCACTTTCACTTTTCACTTTCATGCATTGGAGAAGGAAATGGCAACCCACTCCAGTGTTCTTGTCTGGAGAATCCCGGGGACGGGGGAGCCTGGTGAGCTGCCGTCTCTGGGGTCGCACAGAATCGGACATGACTGAAGCGACTTAGCAGCAGCAGCAGCAGCAGCAGCAGCAGCAAAAGTTATCTAGATTGCACAGTACACATTTCTCTTTTTTAAATACATTGTTTAATGCTTTTAATTTCTTTTAGATTTACCAAGGTATAATTGACAAACAGAATTTATATATAAGGTATAAAGTTGATGTTTTGATATATGTATGTGTGTGTATATATATATATATATAAAATCACATACAATGACACAGACAAAATATGCAATAAAACTAGTGTTTTTCTTATTGCTTACCTGTTTGCTTCTCAGTTCATATATTTCTCAGCTAAATATTACCTAATGACCTAAAAACTTCAAAGGAAGCTAACAAAGAAACACTGAATTATAAGCTGTTGATGTTAGAATTATAAATTATAATTTTCTGTATGACAAAAATATCCTAAACAACTTCTAATTCCTGTAATTTGAAAGATAGTTCTGCTTAGAATGTGTATTCCATCCAGAAACTCTAAAGGAATTAAACAAGCTACTGGAGTGGAACAGAATTTCAGAATATGCTCAGGCTCCCCTGTCCCTGGGATTCTCTAGACAAGAACACTGGAATGGGTTGCCATTCCCTTCTCCAGCGGATCTTCCCCACTCAGAGATCTAAGCTGGGTCTCCCCAATGCAGGCAGACCCTTTACCATCTGAGCCACCAGGGACAACAAAGAGGTGAATATGAAATTAACAGAAATGCTTGCTGCTGCTCATTTATGAAATCAAAACTTAGAAATATAGTGTAAATCTCAAAGAAATATCAAAGTATAGGACCTCCCTGGTGGCTCAGATGTTAGAGAATCTGCCTGCAATGTGGGAGGTCCAGGTTCCATCCCTGAGTTATGAAGAATATTATAATATTATAGTATTAAATATATTGTTAATATTTATAATATAATTCAATTTAATATAATATTATATATATTATATAATATATATGTATATTATATATGTATGTTATATATCAGATCAGATCAGATCAGTCGCTCAGTCGTGTCCGACACATTGCGATCCCATGAATCGCAGCACGCCAGGCCACCCTGTCCACCACCAACTCCCGGAGTTCACTGAGACTCACGTCCATCGAGTCAGTGATGCCATCCAGCCATCTCATCCTCTGTCATCCCCTTTACTAGCGTGTGAGATGAGTGCAATTGTGCGGTAGTTTGAGCATTCTTTGGCATTGCCTTTCTTTGGGATTGGTATGAAAACTGATCTTTTCCAGTCCTTGGCCACTACTATATATTATATGTGTAATAAATATATATAATCTATGATATATAAGATATAATATATATAACATGATATAATATTGCTGTTGCTAAGTCACTTCAGTCGTCTGACTCTGTGAGACACCATAGACGGCAATCCACCAGGCACCCCTGTTCCTGGGATTCTCCAGGCAGGAACATATATATATGATATATATATATATTATATATATAATATTAGATTATATACTAATATTATTAAATATTATATATATAAATGTATTAAATTATACATATATAAATTATATATTTAAATATATAAAAATATTTATATATTTATAGTTTATATTTATATATTCATATATATTTATATATTTAATATTTATATTTAAATACATATAAATTATGTATTTAAATATATATAAACTAAGTAATATATATTAAATATATTTAATATATATAATTATATATTATATTATATATATTTTTATATTATATATATTTTATGTATGTCTATTTTAATATAAATATATAAATATATTTTATGTAAATAAAATATATTTTTATATAAATAAAATATATATTTTATATAAATAAAATGTATATTTTATATAAATATATTTTATAGTTCATATTTATATATTATTTATATATTTATTTACATATTATATATATTATATTATATATAGTATATTATATAATATATATTATATTAGATGTATAATATAAGCATAATATTTATATATATAATATATATATGAATGTAATACATATAAATATTATATCTATATTATTATAAATATGTAACATATATAAATACAAATACAACATATTATCATATATAGAATATAAGTATATTATATATTATATAAAATATATATAATATATGTATGATATATAATTATATAATATAGATAATTATATATAATATGATTATATGTAAAACATATATATTATATATATATACTATATATATATTATATATTATAAATATATATACTATAT
This sequence comes from Bos grunniens, assembly GCF_055505025.1. Classification (NCBI taxonomy): domain Eukaryota; kingdom Metazoa; phylum Chordata; class Mammalia; order Artiodactyla; family Bovidae; genus Bos; species Bos grunniens. Next base: position 1,746,830 of record NC_141188.1, on the reverse strand, counting down.
ATATTATATATTATAAATATATATACTATATATATTATAAACATATATATTTATTATATATATTATTTATATATTTATATAAATAATATATATTATAATATATATAAAAATATAATAAATATATATATTATATATATTATTTATATATATATTTATTATTTATATATATTTAAATATAATATTATATTTATTATTGTATTTATATTTATATTAAATATAAGTGTATTATATATATAATATATAATATATATTATATAGTATTATTGTAATATATATTTATATAATATATTAAATAATATATTATAATATAGTATATATTTATATTATATATATTATATATTATGCAGTGTACACATATATAATATTTGATATATTATATTATATATTATATATATTCTATTATTTATACATTATAGATATACATTATATATATTATACTTATAGTTATATTACAATTATATTATATAAATGAATTGAAGACTCCTTAGAATGGAAGTTCTTCCTTGGGGAAGAGTTACACACCTTAACACTTACTGCAATGCTTATGTCCATACCTAGAGGAGGTCTGTTAGGGAGCAGACAGAGAGAGAAGGAGGTAGGGAGACAGAAGGGAGGAGGTGCGCGCAGAAGGCCCAAGCTTTTAGTTTGTCTGCCTTCAGCTACCCCAGTGCTGTATCTGTCTTTCAAGGATTCCCATTGAGGTGACCACCCCAGAAAAACCTAGAATGAATTACCTCTATTATCATTCTCTCCTAACATTAGATATAAATTGCCACAGATAAAAATTACTTTACAGCGAAAGTACTCTTAAGGAAGAAATTCATTGTCTAACAAAAATAAACAATTTCATCTGAATCTGAATAAAAGCAGTAATCTTCAACAAAGAGCTTCTTTCAATACTAAACTCATTTCACTTGTTTTAAAGTTATCTAACCTCAGCAATATGTCTTCTGTGCTCATTAAAAGAAAAGCTTTGATGTGCTTTTTGTTTCCAGGTATGTTACATCTTAGTTTTGCTAATTTTGGTTTAAAAAAGAAAAATAAAACCTCTCACAAATTGTGTCTTTTTTTCCTTCGGATTCTAACAGGTAATTCATTTTGTTTTGTATTTTTGTTAATGCTTGGTGGATATTCTAATAAGCCTCAATGCATCAGATGTAATGGTAAATTTTGACTTAGGTATTCGCTTCTGATTATTTCCCTACTGATCATTCCACCACTTACAAGAGCATAGCAATTCACACGTATTAAGAAGAAAACAGAATACACCAGAATATTTCTCTTTATGAAATATCCAATTGTTATAATAAGACTAGCTTATGTTGATATAATGTTTGTAGTAAACAATTAACTCTTTATGATAACACGCTGTTGAAGAAGGAAAAGAGCTATTATTTATTATTCCAATTTCAGAGGAAGGAATAGAAGCTTAGGGAGGACTGACCAAGGCATAAAAATATTAAAATAGGGGTTCCAGAAGATATCGAAGTTTCAATTTCTGGTTATCTTTCTTTTTTATTGTATTATTTATATATTTGTTTTTAAATCACCTAAATAAACTGAAGTGACATTTAGGACCTTATCAAGCTTCTCTGTGCTCTTCATACTTGCGACAGCTTGTTAAAATTGTTAATTAAAGGGGCTTCCCTGGTGGCTCAGTCAGTAAAGAATCCACCTGCGATGCGGGAGACCAGGGTTCGATTCCTGGGTTGGGAAGATCCCCTGGAGGAGGGCATGGCAACCCACTCTAGTGTTCTTGCCTGGAGAATCCCCAGGGACAGAGGAGCCTGGAGGGCTGCAGTCCATGGGGTAGTAAAGAGTTGGACATGACTGAGTTAAAATTAAAGGACCTGATTACAGAGGAATACTCAGAGTGGTGGTCCAAGAATCCTATCCACAGCTCTCAAACCCCTTGACCATTCATTCAATTCAAAAGAATGGAGAGTCTTTGAAGAAGGGGCGAATTGAGAGCATAGCATTGATGTATAAACACTATCAGGTGTGAAATAGACAGCTAGTGGGAAGTTGCTGTATCACACAGGGAGCTCAGCCTGGTGCTCTGTGATGACCTAGAGGGATGCGACAGGGGTGCGAGGGAGGGAAGCTCATGGGGGAAGGAACATATGCACATCCATGCCTGCTTCATGGTATTGTGTGGCAGAAACCAACACAACACTGCAAATTAAACACTCCAGTTAGAAAAGTAACACAGTCTCTCTGGAGAGAGGAGCTACATTGCGTGCGTAGCTCCAGCCTCCTCGGAAGGAGTGGGGTGCTGCTGCCTCTTCTCCAGGCAGGAAGGGTGGGCTTCCAGCAGCTCAGGGTGCTCTTGGTGGGTTCCTTCCATTCATGCTTCAAGTCCAAGAGCAAGGCAGAGGGAGTGGAGGGCCATTCTTGGTTACTGCAATCTCCACGGATGAACGATGAGGATGGATTTCCTGCAGACCACAAAAAAGAAATTCTGCCTAATTTGGCAGTTCCCCAGGGGTCCAACGATTACAACTCTGTGCTTTCACTGCTGTGGTCCAGGTTCAATCCTGGGTAGGGGAACTAAGATCCTGCAAGCCTGTGCACAGCATGGAAGAAGAAGAAGGAGGAGGAGAAGGAGGAGGAGGAGGAGGAGGAAGAGGAGGAGGAAGAGGAGGAGGAAGAGGAGGAAGAAGAGGAGGAAGAAGAGGAGGAAGAAGAAGAATCTAATTAGGACTCAGGGGTGAATAGGTGGAGCACAAAAGAGTTTCAGGGCAGTGAAACTACTCTGTGTGATACTATAATGATGGACATTTATCGTTATATGTTTGTCCAGACCCTTAGAATGGGTACCACCAAAAGTGAGCTGTGGGCTCTGGGTGATGATGATGTGTCAATGCAAGACCATCAGTTGTAACAAATGCGCCCTCTCCTGAGGGATGCTGACCCAGGGGATGTTATGCAAATGTGGGATCAGGGAGTAAGTGGGAAATCTCTGAGTCTTCCCCTCAATTGTGTTATGTGTCTAAAACTTCTCTAAGAAATCAAATCTATTAAAAAGAAATTCTGCCTAAGAGGACTGCTTCAGAGGGTGAGGAGAAGCCAACAGCCAAGGAGTCTCATTCCAGGGTTCCAATCTAGGGAGGGGGAGAAGGAAACAGAGATGAGAAGCCCTTCCTCCCCACGCCTCAAGTTCCAGCCCCATCTGGGGTGGGAGTAAGGGGTGTCTTATTGTTGAATGAGGAATGGGGTGGAATCAGTTCACTATAACTGAATAGTTTTAATTATTGAGTAGTGATTGTAAATTTGTAACTTGAAGGAATTGGACTTCATTTTAATTCTCTTAAAAAAATGACTAAGTTTTTGATTTAGTGCATTTCTTTCCTCCCCCCGCCCTTTTGCTACTTTTCTCATCATTTTGTATTTTGCTTTTATGTTTTCCTATGATAAAATCATCATAAGTATTTCCATGCTGTTATGCAATCTTCATAATCATCATTTTAATGACAATACTGAGTTCCCTATATGAGTGCTGCAATTTGCTTTCTCATTCCTGGGCTGCTGGATCTACAGGCTATTTAGAAAAATTTTAAATAGCTTTTCCCATATTTTAGAATTGTTTGTTTACTTGTTTTAGAACATAAGCTTACTATCATTCATATTTTTATAGCAATTTATAAATAGTGCCTATAATTATAAGTTGCTCTCCAAATCATAATTTCAAACTTCCACTGTTACCAAATTCAAATAAGAAAAAATTCCAGTTTATCTAAGCCACTTTTTGGGGTCATCTTTTCAAAAAAGTTAGCAAGTAAACATTTTTCACTATAGCTTTGGCTTACATTTCTTTGATAACTAGGGGGCTTGGTGTTTGTCTAATTCTGTGCGTTAAAAGCATTATCTGTTTTGCTTTATTTATTAAAAATCTTTTTCCCAAATGTGAAATGATGAGAAAAATATTAAGACTCTCTAACAGACACATGGTAAACTGATACAAACAGGTGAGACAGAGGGTAGAATTACAGCTATTACGTAAACATGTAAGAAAGTGCTGATCTCAGTAGTTATTAAATAAAAGAAAATTAAAACAGTAGTGAGGTTTATAAAGATATCACCTCTCTGTTTATTACCTCTTTGTAAATTTGAGCCCAATCTTTTATTTACCTTCTAGATCTTATTAACTTTTTCACATTAAAGAGTTTTTATTTTATTGAGTTAAATATAGGATTATTTCTTCTTTTTATGTTTGTTTAACTAGAAAATCAGAGAAGGCAATGGCACCCCACTCCAGTACTCTTGCCTGGAAAATCCCATGGATGGAGGAGCCCGGTAGGCTGTAGTCCATGGGGTCGCTAGGAGTCGGACACGACTGAGCGACTTCCCTTTCACTTTTCACTTTCATGCATTGGAGAAGGAAATGGCAACCCACTCCAGTGTTCTTGACTGGAGAATCCCAGGGATGGGGGAGCCTGCTGGGCTTCCGTCTATGGGGTCACACAGAGTTGGACACGACTGAAGTGACTTAGCAGAACTAGAAAATCAGTCTCTCTTCAAAAATGGATAAGTATTCATATCAGTTTTCTCTGATCTTCTTTACTAAGTCAATTTTTTGATTCATCAGAAGTGAATTATGTTGCATGGTAAAAACTGAAGAAATGCATGAATCCCACTCCCCCAAGGCCCATTTATTGAATGATCCTTTCATTATTCCTTGACTTGTGATGCTTCTTTTATCATATATGCAAATATAATTTCTTTTCAGTCACCTTATCTGTTGCAATAATCTGTATGCTTATCAATATATAAAAGTAAACCAATGTTTTAATCACCATAATTGTACGATTTGTTTTAAATATATGGTTTACTATTTTTTTTGAAAGATTTCAAAGATGTTACCAGATATTCTAACAGATGGGGTTTAAATTATTTCCTCAGTATTGAAAATGGATCCTGTTATAATTTTACTCTAGTCACATTAAACCTATAGATTAATTTTGGAATATTTAAAATCTTGACACTATTGAGTAGTATAAAAATTGATATAGTTTTTTGTCTTAGATATAAATATGTTTTCTTTTTTTAAAAGTTTTGTCTCTAGACCACTCATTTTTCTCATTTGGATAATTCTTATTTAATTTTTTCTATCTCTGATGGGAATTCTTGAATTTGGTATATAGAATTGGAATTGATGTTTTTCATATCTAATTCTTACTCTTCCACTTTGCTGAATTCATCTATGAATTCTGTTTTTCAGTTGGTTAGTTTTCTAGAGCTTCTGCATGTTAATTTCCACAAATCATCGTAAATTTTTTTCTGCTTTTTTATTATGATTTTGGGTTTTTTGGTTTATAAATTGTGAAATTAATAAGAATTTCTGAATTATCACTATTTTTGAATTAATAGAAATCTTTCCTTTGCTAGTGATTTGAAAGGAAAAGCCATTAGTTCTTTCCTCATTGAGCATGATGCTGTGTCGTTTTGAAATAAACTCTCTAAGTCCAACCTTTTTGTCTTTTTTAAAGGGTTATAGTTAGAAATGAGCATATTTTACCATTTGCTTTGTTTCCATCCCATTAAGGAGGTAATACAAGTTTTTGTTATTTATCTTTTTTATATTACATAGGATGGCTCAGAGTCCCTTGGACTGCAAGGAGATCCACCAGTCCATTCTGAAGGAGATCAGCCCTGGGATTTCTTTGGAAGGAATGATGCTAAAGCTGAAACTCCAGGACTTTGGCCACCTCATGCGAAGAGTTGACTTATTGGAAAAGACTCTGATGCTGGGAGGGATCGGGGGCAGGAGGAGAAGGGGACGACCAAGGATGAGATGGTTAGATGGCATCACTGACTTGATGGACATGAGTCTGGGTGAACTCCGGGAGTTGGTGATGGACAGGGAGGCTTGGAGTGCTGCGATTCATGCGGTCGCAAAGAGTTGGACACAACTGAGTGAACTGAACTGAGGATGGCTCAGATGGTAAAGAGTCCGCCTGCAATGTAGGAGACCTGGGTTTGATCCCTGGGTTGGGAAGATCCCCTGGAGGAGGGCATGGCAACTCACTCCAATATTCTTGCCTGGAGAATCCCAGTGGACAGAGGAGCCTGGCAGGCTGCAGTCCACGGGGTTGCAAAGAGTAAGACACGACTGAGCAACTAAGCACAGCACAGGATGTTAATCAATTTTATAAACAATCTGCTTTTCATTAGTCAAGTGAATGTCCTTTGGCATAATAAATTGTTGACTTCTATTCCTGTTGTACAAAAAACACCTGGACAACATCATTAACAATGTAGAGTAGATTTAATATGGAGGAAATTGCCTAGCAGAGAACAGGGTCACACAGACAGATCACCCAGAATCTCACTGTCCCACAGTTTAGGGAAGGGAGGTAGTGAAGGACAGGGAGGCCTGGTGTGCTGCAGCTCATGGGGTAGCAGAGTCAGACACGACTGAGCAATTGAACAAAAATGTGCTTCCCAGGTGGCACAGTAGTAAAGAGTCTACCTGCCAATGCAGGAGATGCAAGTGATGTGGGTTTGATCGCTGAGCTGGGAAGATCCCCTGCAAAAGGAAAAGGCCACCCACTCCAGTTTTCTTGCTTGGAAAATTCCCTGGACAGGGAGAGGAACCTGATGGACTAGTCCATGGGGTCACAAAGAGTTGAATATGACTGAGCGCACACACACACACACACACACACACACACACACACACAGTGGGCTCTTGGTATATGGAGGCTCCTCTGTCTGTAGAGGGAGCCTTAGTCTTGCCCTATGTATTCATGAAGACAGCCAGGGATCATCTATGTGAGTATGCAAGAATGGATGCTCCCAGGCCTAGAAGGGGTCTTTCCAGAAAAGAGGACCCCTGGAAAGTTGAGGCTGCCTTTCCTTTCTTTGAGGGGATTCAGGTCTCCTGTGCCAGCTCTCTGCTGAACTATCAAAATGGAGAGGAAACAAGCTAGGACCGTGGAGTGTTTCCTGTTCCCTGTTACTTCATTTACAATTTTAGTATCTGTGTTCATCAAGAAGATTGGGCTGTAGTATTAGTCTTTTGATTTTTAAATTTTTTGTATATAGCAATGTATTTTATACTATGTTTCCTGTGAAGTAATAGCCACTTAGAGCTATTCTAAGACCAGGGGGATAATCTTGTTTGAACCATGTGATTCATCTGAATTTACCTTTATTGTAATTGATTCTAATTGTTTTTATGGTTTTGACTTTTGTTAATTTTATGCCTCTCTTAGCCAAGTTGTTTGTTTCTTCCTTTGCGTGTGTTCTATTGGATAGGGCTTCCCTGGTGGAATAGAAGATATTCTGTATGCTCTTATGTTTATAATAATTTGGAAAATGGAGAACTTGATTTTAATTTTATTAGTCGTAAGTTTAGCAATTTTTATAGATTTACTGAAGTTGTGTTTGTGATGTTATTATGAAAACTAAATATTACAATTAACTCCATTTTATGGAAAAGTAAGAAGAATATATGCTCTTTTGCTCTTTTCCCTCTTTATATACTTTTTGTTAGTTTAATCTGGGGTTGTAGGCCCTGTTGTTTAAGGTAAATAAATGCTTTTATTAAAGTATATTTTGTCATTTGTGTCCTATGTTAGTTACCATAGTTATGCAAATTATTTTAGGCATCAATCTTTCTCCTTTAGTGTTTAGTGATTTCTGAAGTTTTTTCTCTTGCTATCTTCAGGGCTTATTGCTAGTTCTTTACCATTCTACTATGACTTCCCAATGATAGAGTTTTAAATTTGATTCATTTTCATTTTCCAGTGGACAAATTAACATCTTAAGCAATCTTTTTCATAGACATATCTGAGTTTGTCATTTTGCTCTCAACCATGACTAGCAAGTTGACTGGTTACCATATTTTTTGTGCCATCACCTCTCTATAACTTTACTACTGAAACCCAAAGGCATTTCTCTACTGTTTTCTGCAGAGAAACAAAAATAGAAACTTTATTGATTATACATTAATTCTTGGAAAGTTACCTTATTTAAGTTTAGAAGACTTCAAGATGACTTTTATTTTCTTGGAATTCAAAGAATAAAGTTAACAGGAAACACTTTGCCTATTAAATCTGCCATGAACACAGTGACACTTCTTTATTTCTATTGGCGTCAGGTCCTTTTATACTACAGAGAGATTATTTATTTTTTTTATTACAGTTGATTTTGATCCACTTTTTTCCTTTAAAGATGATCATAGTTTGTAATTTGAGTCTCTGTCATCTTACTTCCATTTCTGTTGTCTTCTTTTACTTTCCTAGGTCTTTATTCTGAATTTTATGATTCCATCTCAAGCTTATCTTGTCTTCTTCAAAATTTATTTTTCTGCTAAGTCAAATCTGCTATTTAGTACTTCCAGTAGAGATTTTATTTCAGTTCTTAAATTTAGATTAACTCTCTTATTTTTGTCTATTTGATAGAAAAAAGTGAAAGTGAAGTCGGTCAGTCGTGTCCCACTGTTTGCGACCCCATGGACTGTAGCCTACCAGGCTCCTCCGTCCATGAGATTTTCCAGGCAAGAATACTGGAGTGGGTTGCCATTTACTTCTCCAGTGGATCTTCCCAACACAGGGATTTAATCCAGGTCTCCCACGTTGTAGGCAGACGCTTTACTGTCTGAGCCACCAGGGAAGTCCATTTGATAGAATCATGCCTTTATATTTCATTGAGAACATAAGCCAGAAGTTAATTTTTTTTCTTATTTCCTGGAGTAAATCTATTCCTGGGGAAGGATTTATTTTTAAAATTTTATTTTAATATAAAACAGACAGAAAAAATTGCATAAATATGCACAGCATAAAAAGTTGTGAGAAGTTAACACCATATAATTCAAATCTAGGTCAAAAAATTCAATATGGTCAGACTCACAAAAGCTCTTTGCAGAACAAACTACATAATTTGTAGGGTTCAATGAAAAGTCAAAATGTGGTGCTCCTTGTTTCAAAATTAGTAAAAACTTCAAGACAACAACAACAGAGCATTAAACCAAGCACAGAGCCCTTCTGAGCATGCAGCCCTACCCAGCTGTACAAGTTCACATGCTTAACTTTTGAAGAGGCTGTGAGGAGTAAATGAAATCATGTTTGTGTGGCCACTGTATTGAACTGCATTAAGATGCAGTTTTATTTTCCTGTCTTGCCCATTCAGCCACAGTTATCTTCTCCTTCCCTGGAAGAAGACTCCTGCAGGCCCGTGATAATAGTCAGAGTCTTGGATAATGCACAACTGCAGAGATTTTAAGTTACAAATATTGTTTCATTTAAGTAATTGAAGTGGGTAGTCCTCTACAATAATTGGAATTCCTCACTTTTGTAGCTTGGTTTTCCCTTGGCTTAGGCCTGCTTAGGGCTAGAGGCCTGTAACAGGAAGGTTATCCTTCGTCTGAGCCCACTTGCTGCGATTTCAGTGTCTTCAGTTAAGTGGGGAAGAGATTCAGAGGATAGGACAGCCTTGCTTGGTTTAGTGACTTAGATCGTTGGCCATGGCAGGTTGTCCATGTCATCTTTCTTTTCCTGTGGTGTGTTTAATGGGTACTCAGCTAAGAGGCTGACTGCTGTGTCCTCTCCTGCAGTCATCTGGAGGGTGCATCTCACTCCTGTGGTGCCTAATGATTCAGTTTTAGCTCACCTGATCTCTGACTTTTGCTCTTGCTGCACCTTTCAGCTGTAGTCTCCATGGATCCTCAGGGAGCACTATTCAAGTGGGAGGGGACATGGGTAAACCGATGGCTGATTCATGCTGATGTTTGGTGAAAACCAATGCAATACCTTAAGGCAATTATCCTTCAATTGAAAATAAATAAATTAAAAAAAAATAAAGACTGAAGGTAATTGAACATATGCCAGACTTTTCTCCCACAATGGCCCACATCTGATTCTGAGACAAAGCTCATTTCTCCTGTTCTGATGAACTCAGGGAGATAGTCCACTTCCAGCACTCTGCCACCCAGTGAGTCAAGCGGGCCCTTGTCCAGCACTCTACGTTGCCTAGGTGAGAGTCGGTCACCAGTTCACAGTCTATTGTATGCATGAGTCAGGCCCTGGACCTTGAAGACTCTCACCTGTTGGAATACACTCCCCAGTACCTTGACTAGTCCTGTTGAGGACCATCATCTCTTCCTACTAGACATGGAGGAGAGTTGCCTCCATGCATAATAAAATTCTCATGGTATTACAAAAGTTTGCTTCCAGAATGCAAATCTGTAAACTGCAAAATTGTGTTGTTACGAGTCTAATAAAAACCTATGCTTTTTGGTCAGGATAAAGATAGTGAAACTTACCTTATAAAACTGACCCTACATTTTCACAATGGATCAAGAGTCATTCATGTACTACTCACCTTCACATCACCTTCTAGGCATTTTGAGAATGGAGAGTTAGGTTGAGGATGGAGCTTGCTAGTAGTAGCATCAGTTCAATTCAGTTCAGTTGCTCAGTTATGTCCGACTCTTTGTGACCCCATGAATCGCAGCACGCCAGGCCTCCCTGTCCATCACCAACTCCTGGAGTTCACTGAAACTCATGTCCATTGAGTCGGTGATGCCATCCAGCCATCTCATCCTCTGTCGTCCCCTTCTCCTCCTGCCCCCAATCCCTCCCAGCATCAGGGTCTTTTCCAATGAGTTAACTCTTTGAATGAAGTGGCCAAAGTACTGGAGTTTCAGCTTCAGCATCAGTCCTTCCAGTGAACACCTAGGACTGATCTCCTTTAGGATGGACTGGTTGGATCTCCTTGCAGTCCACGGGACTCTCAAGAGTCTTCTCCAACACCACAGTTCAAAAGCATCAATTCTTTGGCGCTCAACCTTCTTCACAGTCCAACTTTCACATCCATACATGACCACTGGAAAAACCATAGCCTTGACTGATGAACCTTTGTTGGCAAAGTAATGTCTCTGCTTTTGAATATGCTATCTAGGTTGGTCATAACTTTCTTTCCAAGGAGTAAGTGTCTTTTAATTTCATGGCTGCAATCACCATCTGCAGTGATTTTGGAGTCCCCCAAAATAAATTCTAACACTGTTTCCACTGTTTCCCCATCTATTTCCCATGAAGTGATAGGACCGGATGCCATGATCTTAGTTTTCTGAATGTTGAAATTTAAGCCAACTTTTTGACTCTCCTCTTACACTTTCATCAAGAGGCTCTTTAGTTCTGCTTCACTTTCTGCCATAAGGGTGGTGTCATCTGCATATCTGAGGTTATTGATATTTCTCCCGGCAATCTTGATTCCAGCTTGTGCTTCCTCCAGCCCAGCATTTCTCATGATGTACTCTGCATATAAGTTAAATAAGCAGTGTGACAACATACAGCCTTGATGTATATTGTATATCCCATATGAATATCGTTTTCCTATCTGGAACCAGTCTGTTGTTCCACGTCCAGTTCTAACTGTTGCTTCCTCACCTGCATATAGGTTTCTCAAGAGGCAGGTCAGGTGGTCTGGTATTCCCGTCTTTCAGAATTTTCCACAGTTTATTGTGATCAACACAGTCAAAGGCTTTGGCATAGTCAATAAAGCAGAAATGGATGTTTTTCTGGAACTCTCTTGCTTTTTCGATGATCCAGCAGATATTGGCAATTTGACCTTTGGTTCCTCTGCCTTTTCTAAAACCCACTTAAACATCTGGAAGTTCACGGTTCATGTATTGCTGAAGCCTGGCTTGGAGAATTTTGAGCATTACTCTACTAGCCTGTGAGATGAGTGCAATTGTGCGGTAGTTTGAGCATTCTTTGGCATTGCCTTTCTTTGGGATTGGAATGAAAACTGACTTTTTCCAGTCCTGTGGCCACTGCTGAGTTTTCCAAATGTGCTGGAATATTGAGTGCAGCACTTTCAAAGCATCATCTTTTAGGATTTGAAATAGCTCAACTGGAATTCCATCACCTCCACTAGCTTTGTTCTTAGTGATGCTTCCTAAGCCCACTTGACTTCAAATTCTAGGATGTCTGGCTCTAGGTGAGTGATCACACCATCGAGATTATCTTGGTTGTGAAGATCTTTTTTGTACAATTCTTCTGTGTATTCTTGCCACCGCTTCTTAATATCTTCTGCTTCTGTTGGGTCCATACCATTTCTGTCCTTTATCGAGCCCATCTTTGCATGAAATGTTCCCTTGGTATCTCTAATTTTCTTGAAGAGATCTCTAGTCTTTCTCATTCTGTTGTTTTCCTCTATTTCTTTGCATTGATCACTGAGGAAGGCTTTCTTACCTCTTTTTGCTATTCTTTGGAACTCTCCATTCAGATGCTTATATCTTTCCTTTTCTTCTTTGCTTTTCACTTCCCATCTTTTCACAGCTATTTGTAAGGCCTCCCCAGACAGCCATTTTGCTTTTTTGCATTTCTTTTCCATGGGGATGGTCTTGATCCCTGTCTCCTGTACAATGTCAGGAACCTCAGTCCATAGTTCATCAGGTACTCTATCAGATCTAGTCCCTTAAATCTATTTCTCACTTCCACTGTATAATTATAAGGGATTTGATTTAGGTCATACCTGAATGGTCTAGTGTTTTCCATACTTTCATCAATTTCAGTCTGAATTTGACAATAAGGAGTTCATGATCGGAGCCACAGTCAGCTCCCAGTCTTGTTTTTGCTGACTGTATAGAGCTTCTCCATCTTTGGCTGCAAAGAATTAATCAATCTTATCTCGGTGTTGACCATCTGGTGATGTCCATGTGTAGTCTTCTTTTGTGTTGTTGGAAGAGGGTGTTTACTATGACCAGTGCATTCTCTTTGCAAAACTCTATTGGCCTTTGCCCTGCTTCATTCTGTACTCCAAGGCCAAATTTGCCTGTTACTCCAGGTGTTTCTTGACTTCCTACTTTTGCATTCCAGTCCCCTATAATGAAAAGGACATCTTTTTTGGGTATTAGTTCTAAAAGGTCTTGTAGATCTTCATAGAACCCTTCAACTTCAGCTTCTTCAGCATTACTGGTTGGGGCATAGGATTGTATTACCGTGATATTAAATGGCTTGCCTTCTAAACGAACAAAGATCATTCTGTTGTTTTTGAGATTGCATCCAAGTACTGCATTTCAGACTCTTTTGTTGACCATGATGGCTACTCCATTTCTTCTAAGGGATTTCTGCCCACAGTAGTAGATATAATGGTCATCTAAGTTAAATTCACCCATTCCAATCCATCTTAGTTCGCGGATTCTTAGAATGCCGACGTTCACTCTTGCCATCTCCTGTTTGACCACTCTAATTTGCCTCGATTCACGGACCTAACATTCCAGGTTCCTATGCAATATTGCTCTTTACAGCATTGGACCTTGCTTCTATCACCAATCACATCCACAGCTGAGTATTGTTTTGGCTTTGGCTTTGGCTCCATCCCTTCATTCTTTCTGGAGTTATTTCTCCACTGATCTCCAGTAGCATACTGGGCACCTACTGACCTGGTGAGTTCATCTTTCAGTGTCCTATCTTTTGTCCTTTTCACACTGTTCATGGCATTCTCAAGGCAAGAATACTGAAGTGGTTTGCCATTCCCTTCTCCAGTGGATCACATTCTGTCAGACCTCTCCTCAATGACCCGTCTGTCTTGGGTAGCCCCACATGGCATGGCTTAGTTTCTCTGAGTTAGACAAGGCTGTGGTTCATGTGATCAGATTGGCTAGTTTCCTGTGATTATGGTTTCAGTGTGTCTGCCCTCTGATACCCTCTTGAAACACCTACTGTCTTACTTGGGTTTCTCTTACCTTGGACGTGGGGTATCTCTTCATGGCTGCTCCAGCAAACCACAGCCACTACTCCTTACCTTGGACGAGTGACCCCTCCTGACCTTGAACGTGGAGTAGTTCCTCTCGGCCCTCCTGTGCCTGATATGCTGCTGCCCAACTTCCGGCAACCCAGCATAGAGTTTACATTATCTTGGGTGTCTTATATTTTACAGTATTCCTATCAGTCTACTCACATCCTTATCTGACTGCTTTCTCTAAGATTAAGTTTTCTAGGAGTCACGGAATAGGTTTTCCTGCAGCCCTTTATATATCTGGCATCCTTTGGATTGAGAGTTGTTGTACTTTCACTTTGCTATCTGGTAACTTCTAATATCCTGAAAGATATGTAACATTTTAAGAATACTCAATTAATCATGTTTACCTCCATAGGTCTTATGCAACTTTTCCCCCCTACTTACTCATCTTTGAATATAGAGTCAAACACACAATTCATTGGGAGATTTGCTGTAAACCATTTCCCAGTGGATCTGGGGGGAAAAGATGTTCCTTTAAGAGCTTAAACAGAAGGGAAGTTATCAAACAATCCTGGTGTCTAGTAGATATTTTTAAAGCACCACTTCCTCTTTTTAGGAAATATAAAGAGACTCATGGTTATCCTGGGAGGAAACGATGGGAGAGCTTATACTTGTGCAGCTTGATGAATTCCAAATTCCTGCATAAAGAGGCAAAAAGAAGCTTCAAGTAAGAGACTTTATGTGGAGCCTGAGGGCAAAATGCAAATCTGGTCTAAAGCAACTGAGTTTCTATTCTAAGAGGTGGAACTCCAAGAACCAGTTAACTTGAAAAGCTAGTGGAAGTAGAGAAGTTACATTTAGAGAGCAGATTCCAAAAGGGGTCCTATCTCATGAATAAGATGTAAGGAAAATTGTATCAAACTCTAGAAAAATGTAGCATTTTCTTGATTTTTTTTTGTCATTGACCTGCGTAGAAAGCTCTCTTCAAATAGCTTTATGAGTAATTTTAATAAAAATTTGATAAGAAAGTTCTAAGATAACTTCTCTAGAATTCTCATGCACCAGAAGCTGTTACTTAAAAACAGAAAACTAATTTTGCATACCTAATACCAACACTTACTCATCATTTATTGCATTTATGTATATAAGAAGTGGTTCCTGAGCCTTTATCATATCATGCACTTTGGAGAAGGCAATGGCAATCCACTCCAGTACTCTCGACTGGAAAATCCCATGGACAGAGGAGGCTGGTAGGCTGCAGTCCATGAGGTCACCAAGAGTCAGACGTGACTGAGCGACTTCACTTTCACTTTTCCTTTCATGCATTGGAGAAGGAAATGGCAACCCACTCCAGTATTCTTGCCTGGAGAATCCCAGGGATGGGGGAGCCTGGTGGGCTGCCGTCTATGGGGTCGCACAGAGTCGGACACGACTGAAGCGACTTAGCAGCAGCAGCAGCACTTTGTAAGAACTGAGAATGCAAAAGTAAGGAAAACCAGATGAAGCCCTGTTCTTGTAGCTTGCTTTCTGTATGGGGAGGGGTAATTTGAAAATAAACAGTAAACACACACACACACACATATATACAATATTTCATTTGATTACAACTGCTAAGAAGAAAAATAAATCAGGAAAAGGGGATGGAGTGGGGAACAATAAAGGGTAGAAAGAAAGGGTAGCATTATTTGAAATAAGTTAGCCAAAGAAGTGATGTTTACTGTGGTAAAAATTCTCTTATCTCAAGAAAGTGAGGAAGTTAGCCATGAATACATCTGAAGGAAGAGTATCAGGCATGAGAGCAAATGCCAGTTCAAAATATTAAATTCATGACAACATTTATAGAAGTAGTAGTAACAGTGACAGCAGTACCCATGCAATATATTAAATGCACAATATATTTTCATCCTTTGTTCTGAATAATTTCTGTTTATCTTTATGCTGGTATAAGTTTTTTTTTTTCTTTTGATGCCCATAAGGGATTTTATGTGCTTGTGTGTGTACACAGAAGGGACTATTCAGAGATTTACTTTTCTTTTCAATTATATTCTTAAAACTTTAATTGCAGATTCACATGCAGTTCTAAGGAATAATACAGAGGATTCTGGGCATGCTTCATCTGATTTCTTTCAGTCTTGTGTGTGTGCACTCAGTTATATCTGACTCTTTCCTACTCCATGGACTGTAGCCCACCAGACTTCTCTTGTAAATCTGGAGTTCAGTAAGACCACAAGGTACTGGCTTTGGTACAATCCTACTCAAATTTCACATTTTATATACACTTATTTGCATATGTGTGTATATAGTTCTCAGAGAAGGCAATGGCACCCTACTCCAGTACTCTTGCCTGGAAAATCCCATGGACGGAGGAGCCTGGTAGGCTGTAGTTCATGGGGTCGCTAGGACACGACTGAGCGACTTCACTTTCCTGCATTGGAGAAGGACATGGCAAACCACTCCAGTGTTCTTGCCTGGAGAATCCCAAGGAAGGGGGAGCCTGGTGGGCTGCCATCTATGGGATCGCACAGAGTCGGACACGACTGAAATGACTTAGCCGTATATAGTTCTATGCAGTTGTATCACATATTAATTTGTGTGGCTACCACCATGTCAAGATACAGACAGTTTCATCTCTCTTAGGATTCTCCATGCTGCTTCCGTATCGTCCATCTACTCATGATGCTGGTCCCTAACTCTCGGCAAGCACTAATCTGTTCTCCATCTCTATAATTTTGTCATTTTGATAATGTTACATAAATGAAAGCTTGCTGCATGTAATCTTTTATGGTTGGCTTTTTTTTTAACTTAACATAATTTACTTAAGATTCATCCAAGTTATTGCATTTATCAATACTTCATTCCTTTTTTCTGTTAAGTAATATTCCATGGTATGAGTGTATTACAACTTGCTTAATCAGTCATCCGTTGAAGGACATTTAGATTGTTTCCAGTTTTTGGCTAATTTAAATGAAAATACTATGAGCATTAGTTTGTGAGTAGTCAAGTTTTACATGAAACTAAGTTTAATTTCTTTTGGATAAGTGCACAAAGATGAAATTGCTACATCATATGGTAAAGGTATATGGTATATTTAGCTTGGAAGGGACTGCCAAGATGTTCTCCAGAGTGGTTCTATTATTTCACATTTACAACAGCAATGTGTGAAGAATTCAGTTTCTCAAAATGAACTCCAGCATTTGGAACTGCCATTTAAAAAAAATTTTAACTATTCAAATAAATGTTACTTTGGTCTTTTAAAGTTTGAAACTATTAGTTAAACTAATAGTTTAAACTATTAATTACTATTATTATTATAATTATTAATATATAATTATATATATAATATATAAAATGTATATTAAAATTATATATAAACATATTATTATTATAATTATAAATTATTATTATTAGAAACTAATAGTTTAAACTATTCAAATAAATGTTACTTTGGTCTTTTAAAGATTACCAAATTTAGAAGTTCAAAAGACATACTTCATTTTTCAGTACATGTCTGCAACTTGTGTGGATTATTATTCTATTGATATATCTATAAAATTTTAGCAATAATCTTTGAGGGGTCATTTAATAGTATTTGGTATCACAAATTTAAAAACTTTTAAACATTTTTGAATAACATTAAAATAACATTTAAATAATATAAATATAATAAAATATAATAATGTTTTTATAAATATAATTATAATAAACACAATAACATTTTAATAATATTTTTAAAATAAAATATAATGAAATATAATATTATTAAAAATATAAAAATAAAAATAAATATAATGAAAAATAATATTTTATAAATATAATAAAATAATATTTTTATAAATATAAATATAATAAAATATAATAATATTTTTATAAATATAAAATAATAAAATATAATAATATTTTTATAAAAATAAATATATTTATATACTTTATATATATAATTTATAATGATAAATCATAATTTATCATTATAATATATATTTATATAATTTATGTAAATATATATTAAATATAATATAATATATTTTAATATATTTATATATGAAAATTTATATATAAATATATAATTCTTATATAATATTAATATGTATAAATATATAATATGTAATTTATATAAAAATATAAAAATTACATATGTAAATTATATTATTATCATTATATTATTATTATATCATTATTTAAATTATATATTAGATAAATTATATGACATATATAATATATATAATTAAATATTATATTTATAAAAATATTTAATATATATAAGTAAATTATATGTTATATATAAAATATATATGTAATATATATTCTATATATATTTTATATATAACATATATAATTATATATAATATAATACTATTATATAATAATATAGTATCATATATATTACATATAATATTATATAGTCTAATATATAATACTAGATATATTATATATTGATAACACATATGTAATATATAATTATATATACTATATAGTATATAATATAATATATATATAAATATATAATATATGTTATATATAATATAATATAGATAATATAATATAGTATCATATATAATATAATATATATTATATAATATTATTTTATATATATCATATGATATATTATTATATTTAATATATGTATAATATATATATTATATAATTAATTATAGATATATAATATACATAATATATAATATATATTATGTATATTTTTATAATAGTTATACTTAATATATAATGATATATGATATATATTTTATATATCAATATATATTTATGTTATATTAATATATAAATATTATATATATTATATAATATAGATTATATATATTTTTATATATTATATGATATACTATAATATAATATATTATATACAACATATTATATATTAATAATATAATAATAATCAATATTAATAATTATTAAAACCATTAATACTTATTTTATATTAATATATAATATAAAATATATAATACATATTTATATATATTGCAATTCGAGAGGAACACCATGCTTCCCACTGCAACCCGTGAATAACCACAATATTCTTCCCTCAACGCGAGATGAGGCCATTTTCCAGAGCAGTGTCTTGAGAGAAACCCCACGTTCCCTCTTGAAATGTGAAAGGGTACTTGACAGCCTTGATGCAACTCAGGAAGTTTCCCCGAGATATCCATCCCCATTAGAGAGGACCCCCGATTTCACGCCACAACTCAAGAAGAGCCCCGTTTTCCCCCTCCTCTAATGAGATGAGGGCCGATTCCCCTGCCTCCTCGGGAAAGGAATCCCGATGTTGCCGGCGGCCCTCAGGAGGAGGCCGGTCTCCCCTTGAAACTCCAGCGCATCCCCAGCAGTCATGCCTCAATTCGAAAAGACCCCAATTTCCCCATCCACTCCAGATAAGCCTGATTCCCCTGCATGGACTTGACTGGAACCCCGAGGACGGACTCAAAACACGAAGGGAGGGGTGATAGTCCTGTGGCACCTTGAGAAAAAGCCCCAGAACCCTGTGTCCACTCGAAAGGAAGCCTGACACCTCTTTGAAACCTCGAGAGGGAAGCGGAGTTCCAAGCCTCCGCACGAGATGAGGCCTGACTCCCCTGTTGAAACTCCATAGGAACCCCGAGATCCATGTCAGAACTGAAGAGGCACCCTGAGGTTCCGGCCTCAACTCGAGATGAGGCCCTATGCCCCTGCACCGACTGGAGAGGAATCCCGAGAAGCCCCTCGCAACTCGAATGGAGACGACTTTCCTGAGGCAACATGAGAGGGTCCCTGAAGTCCCCATCGCCACTCGAGAGGAACTCCACGTGTCCTGCCGCAACTCGAGCAACCCAGGAGATTCTCCCCTCAACAGGAGATGAGGCCCCTTTCCACTGAGAGTCTCCAGAGAAATCCCACCTTCCCTCTTGAGCCTCGAAAGGGTACTTGACACCCTTTAGGCAACTCAAGAAATTCCCCGACATACCCGTCTCCACTCAAGAGGAACCCCGAGTTTTCCGCCACAACTCAAGAAGAGCCCCGCTTTCCCCTCTTCATCTAGAGATGAGGGTCCATTCCTCTACTTCGTCTGCAAAGGAATCCCGACATTTCCATCGCACATCAGGAGGCCCGTCCCACCTTGAAACTCAAGAGGAACTCCAGTGGTTGTGCCACCGTTCGAAAAGACCCCGATGTCCCCATCCACTCGAGATAAGGCCTCATTCCCCTGCAAAGACTCGAATGTCACCCCGAGGATCAACTTATGACACAAAGGGAGGCCTCAGAGCCCCGTGGCACCTCTAGAAATAGCCCCTGATCCCTACCTCAACTCGACAGGAGGCCTGACACCCCTATGCCACCTCGAGAGGGAAGGGGGGAGTTCCATTCCCCAACACCAGAGGACGTCTGACTCCCCAGTGGAATCTCCATAGGGACCCTGAGATCCCTGTCAGAGCTGGAGAGGAACCCTGAGTTTCCTGCCTCAACTCGACATGAGGCCCTAGTCGCCTGCACCAACTCGAGAGGAATCCCGAGAGGCCCCTCACAACTCCAAAGGATTCCTGACTTCCCAGAGACAACATGAGAGGCTCCCTCAGGTCCCTGTGGCAACTCGAGGGAACCCACACTTCCTGCCGCAACTCGAGAAACATCTTGAGATTCCCCCTTCCATGCGAATTGAGGCCTGATTCCCCTACCGTGACTCCAGAGCACTCCCGTGCACACCCTTGCAACTCGAATGGAGACTTGACTTCCCTGAGGCAACACGAGAGGCTCCTGAGCTCCCGGTGGTACTTGCAGAGGAACCCCAAGCCTCCTGCCGCAACTCGAGACAAACCACGAGATTCCCCTGTCAACGCGAGATGAGGCCCTTTTCTCCTGCAGCACCTCGAGAGCAATCCCAGGTTCCCTCTCAAAACTAGAGAGAAAGCTTGACTCCCTTAAGCAACTCAAGGGGGTTGAGAGATCCCCGTCACAACTTGAGATGAAAGCCAAGTTTCCCACCACAACTCCACTAGAACCCCGTGTGTCCCACCTCATCCGGAGATGAGGGCCCATTCCCTGCTTCAACTCAAGAGAAATCCCAACTTCCCCTCGCACCACAGGAGGAGCGGGTGGGAGGGTGTTGGTAGGGTGCTAGGAGGGTGGTGGGAGGATTGTGGGAGGGTGTTGGGAGGGTGCTGGGAGGGTAGTGGGAGTGTGCTGGGCTGGCGGTGGGAGGACTGTGGGAGGGTGGTGGGAGGGTGGTGGGATGATTGTGGGCGGATGGTGGGCGGGTGGTGGGTGGGTGGTGGGAGGATTGTGGGAGGGTGTTGGGAGGGTGCTGGGAGGGTGCTAGGAGGGAGGTTGGTGGGTGGTGGGCGGGTAGTGAGAGGGTGCTGGGCGGGTGGTGGGAGGTTTGTGGGCGGGTGGTGGGAGGATTATGGGAGGGTGGTGGGCGGATGGTGAGAGGATTGTGGGAGGGTGTTGGGAGGGTGTTGGGAGGGCGGTGGGCGCGTGGTGGGAGGATGGTGGGAGGATTGTGGGAGGATTGTGGGCGGGTGGTTGTCGGGTTTTGGGAGGGTGGTAGGAAGGTGCTGGGAGGGTGATCACCATGTCTCAAAATCTCTGCGTGAAGTTGGTGTCTTGTTGCTATCTCAATATTCTGTGATTCTATATCTATATGTTCTGTGATTCACTTGTGTTTAGCTCTTCAGATCCCATCCTACAGATCAAATGTGATCAACCACTTCTTCTGTGATCTTCCCCCTCTCTTGTCTCTTGTTTGCTCTGATGACACTGTGAATCAATTGGTGCTATACATTGTGGCCACCTTCAGTGAGATTATCACAAGCGTGATCATCCTTATCTCTTACCTGTTTATTCTCATCACCTGCTGTCTTACAGGGACCAATCCTTTTCATTTATTGCCGGCTCCACTCTGGCAACAGCATTGGCATTGACATAATGGCCACAGTGTTCTACACTGTAGTGATCCCCATGCTGAACCTCCTGACCTATAGTCTGAGGAACAAGGATGTGAAAGAAGCTCTCAGAAAAGTGGTGAGCTCCAAAATATTTTCCTAGTGGGACTCTAAGTCCCAAATCAGAGGCTGGCAGAAGGGTGAAATGGTGGACTCAGTGTTGGAAGTGGAAGAACAGTCAAGAAGAGGGTACCTTGGAGTGAGTCTTTTTGACTCACTTATCCCTGACTCAATGGATATGAGTCTGAGCAAACTGCAGGAGACAGGGAAGGACAAGGAAGCCTGATGAGCTGCAACCCGTGGGCTCACAAGTATCAAACATGACTTAGTGACTGAACAACAATCTTTGTACCTTGTCAACTTATAAGAATAGAATTGAACATATTTCAAAATTTGCAGCCTACTTCTTTGCTTTGATCCACCTAAAATGTTTTAAGTGGGTTTGGGTAATGGGCTGTTAAGACACACATATTTAGTTTGCTGTAAAACTTTTATTATCAGACCCACCTCAGATCGTCAGGCATTAAATCCTGGAATTTGAGGACCCTTGCTTTACCAGATATATGCATTGCAAATATTTCCTCCCACTCTGCTGCCTCTTCTTTCTGTTGATCATTTCCTTTGCTGTGCAGAGATTTTGACAAACACGTGGTGGCAATGGTGTGAGGTGTTAACAATGTGGCACATCTCAGCTCACCTGGAGCTTTCCTTGCTTTAGAGCTGTGAGTCATACACATCAGATAATTAATTTCCTTTAGTTATCTTTCCTTACGAACAAGACTTCTTCCTTAGACTAACATTTCTGGTAAGATCATCTCTACTTCTCAAACCTAGAACCAACTGGTTCTAGATGTTTCAGCATTAAAGGCAAGAGGTCCCACATAACAGTGAGAACTCTTGATGGCTCTGTGTGTTCAGATATCCAAGGATTTAAGGATCAATCAGAAGGAAATCTTGCCAAGTCAATTCTCATTGTTATAAATTATTTATTGATTATAATTTTCAGAGTTTCTCAAGCTTGGTACTATTGATATTCCGTGTTGGATTTTTATTTTTATAGAAAGCTACCCTGTGCATGCTACCATGTATAACAGCATCTCTGACCTCTGTCCAATCACTCTGGTACATTCATTATGACAATCAAAAATGCCTCCAGATATTGTCAAATATCCATGTGGGGGGCGGAGAGGGGGTTCATAATCATCTGTAGTTGAGAAATATTGCCTTATTTCCTTGTAGATTTTCAGGTTCTTCTGTCAGAATTATGTACAAATTAAACATCTCGTTTCCTATCTCCCAAATGATGCTATTGTATAGTTTAAACAATCTGTATTATTTTTGAATCTGGAATACACTGGTATCTAAAATCTTTATCCTTGTAATTTCTTCCCATTTTTTTTTTCTTTTTGCTCTTGTGAGTAAGCATTTGTTTTTCCCATGCTCTAAAATCTGATTTGGAGCTGAACTTTTTGATTCTTTGTCTCCAGAGGTTCATTTTATCCTCCTCAATTCAGTTTTGTTTAAATATCTACCTCTGTTCCCTTGCACAGTTCTTCCAAAAACTTTCAGAATTCGAGAGACATGTACCTGAAAACTCTCAGAGACCCTCTGCTTCCCCACTCCCAGGAAACACTTGTTCAGGACACTACTACAAAGGAGCTCAGCTAAGCCAGGCCCTCTCTACAAAGCTTGCTAGAAAATATGCACTTCCTGTTCCTGATACTTAATGTTGGCAATGACCTTAAATTTCCCCCAAAAGACTATTTCTCATGAAAGAATGAGTGAACCTAAGGTATCTTTTAGATGCATTACATGGTAAAGAATATCCATATATTCTCAGACCTACAGACAGACCTGCTGGTGGAAAAGGCACTCTACCTTCCAGCCTCTGGAGGTCTCAGCAGTTTGGGGAAGAGGTTGAGACATGTCTCTCCACTCCCTGTGGCACAAGAGCCCTGGAGAAAATCACTTGCCTTATTCTTCAGAGGCCGCACGGCAAGCAATTATAATTAATTATTTCTTCCTCATGTAATTCTATTTTCTTGGAAAAGCTGAAGAAACATTAACAGCAGCTTTAGAAACATTTATTTATGAAAGTTAAAAGCTTAAATGTCTTCTCCTCATGCTCCATAATCATTCCCATAGACTCCAAAAATGTTGGATAATAAAAAGTCACAGCAAAATTTATCTTTGTTATTTAATAAATATTTCTCTTTTTAAAGTATACTTCTTAATTTTATTTTTTTAAGATTTATTGAGGTATAATTGACAAAAACAAATTGTACAGATCTAAGAAGTTTAGTTGATGTTTATATATGTGTGTATATGCATATATATATAGTGAAATGATCACAATCAAGATAATTAGCATATCAATTACTTCATGTCTTATAATTTTGTTTTATTTTTCTTCATGTTGAAAATAGTTAAATTCTCCTCTTACCACGTTTCAAGTATAAAATGTTGTACTGTTAATTGCACTTACATTGTTGTACATTTTCAGAATTTATTCATCTTTCATAACTGAAACTTTGTCCCCTTGACAAATATCTCTTTATTGTCCCTTCCTCCAAGACCCAACGCTGTATGGGTACCCTTAAAATCTAAGAGGGTGTGTCATGTTGTGTTCTTACCACAATATAATTAAAAATAAATATAAGTACATTATTATTTTTAAAAAGTAAATTTTAGTGCATTTTTTCAGTTTCTTTCTCCCCCCCTCAACCATCAATGTCACCTTTCTTGTCTAGAATCCAGTCTAGGTACCACATTGCATTAAGTCATCATGTCTTCCAAATCTCCTTCATAGATGCTTCTTCAATTTTCTTTTCTTTTCTTTTTTTTTTGGCTCTTACAATTCTAAGGGATACTGGTGAGGTATCCTGTAGAATACTTTCAAATGTGGACTTTCCTAATGATTTTCTCACATTGGTTTAAGGGAAGGAATATCACAGAAGTAAAGCTTCTCTCATCACATCATATCAGGGGATAAATGAGAGCCACATTAAGCCACTATGGTGATGGTCACCTTTTTGTTTTACTTCAGGTAGTCAGGTAATATCGGCCTCATTTCTCTAAAGTTGAATGCGAGATTTCCAATGTAGTTGAGTTGATAACAATTATTTCTAGACAGTTTTTCCTTTTAAAATTATATAGTTCATGTTTTCTTCAAGAAATGTGTGTTATTTCAATAATTCAATATCTAAAAGTAATCAATGAAGTGGATGTGGTGATGTAATAAAAGAGGCATTTAAAAGGAACTAGATCATTTTCCCAACTTAATGTTTAAGCTTGTAAATATTTCTGCTTTAAGTCAATAAATCATGAAGAACTCTTCATTCTAATGCCATTTGATTAGAGTGAAAGTCTGGAAGAAGAGGGTTATGCTTGGCATATTGTAGTCATTCAATTAATATTTGATAATGCTGACTTCTATAATAACATACTTTTGGTAAGTGTAAAAAAGTATCAGAGTGATGAAAAATCTGAGAGGAGTAACTTAAACATGTAAATTTTCATATGAAATGCTCTTAACAGTGTTCCAGTTTTTCAAGGACACAGAAATTACATCAGAGAATGGTGATTTTAATAACATTTAAAACATTTAAATAAATGTTTTATTTAATTTATTAATTTTAAATTTTATTTAATTTTAAAACATTTTAAAATGTTTTATTTAATGGTGATTTTAATAACATTTAAAACATTTAAATAAAACATTTAAATAAATGTTTATTTCATGGTTTTAAGAGAAAGAGGCAACAGATAGTTTCTAGAGTTTACACCCCAAAAGATGTGACTCTGAATATAAGAATATATCCATCACTTCCAAACAGGACAGATTCTGCTTTCAACATCAGCAGGTATGCATTAAATTTTAAAGACAGATTAATATTAATTTCAGTGTTGGGAACCTAGGGAAAAAAGTGTGGAGGGGAAATTTACCATTTATATATAGATATTCTTGAGAATTATCTAGTCATTGAAAATTGCCTTTCTGAGGTTTCAAGGGAGAGGAACCGCATGCAGGCTACAGAGCTCTGTATTAAAGCTGGCTCAGCTGAGCTCCTGAGTGAGCATGTGTGGGTACTCAGTGCTTCAGTCCTATACAGTGCTCCTCTATCCATGGGATTATCCTGGGAAGACTACTGAACCAGGTTGCCATTTCCTCCTCCAGGGGATCTTCCCGACCCAGGGATCAAACAAGGGTTTTCTGTGACTCCTGCATCGTCAGGCAGGAGGATTCTTTGCCATGGAGCCTCTGAGGAAGTCCAAGCCCCATTTGGAAAACTCAGCGGTGGCCACAGGACTGGAAAAGGTCAGTTTTCATTCCAATGCCAAAGAAAGGCAATGCCAAAGAATGCTCAAACTACCACACAATTGCACTCATCTCACATGCTAGTAAAGGAATGCTCAAAATTCTCCAAGCCAGGCTTCAGCAATACGTGAACCATGAACTTCCAGATGTTCAAGCTGGTTTTAGAAAAGGCAGAGGAACCAGAGATCAAATTGCCAACATCTGCTGGATCATGGAAAAAGCAAGAGAGTTCCAGAAAAACATCTATTTGTGCTTTATTGACTAAGCCAAAGCCTTTGACTGTGTGGATCACAATAAACTGTGGGAAATCCTGAAAGAGATGGGAATACCAGACCACCTGACCTGCCTCTTGAGAAATCTGTATGCAGGTCAGGAAGCAACAGTTAGAACTGGACATGGAACAACAGACTGGTTTCAAACAGGAAAAGGAGTACGTCAAGGCTGTATATTGTCACCCTGCTTATGTAACTTATATGCAGAGTACATCATGAGAAACGCTGCACTGGAACAGACACAAGCTGGAATCAAGATTGCCGGGAGAAATATCAATAACCTCAGATATGCAGATGACACCACCCTTATGGCAGAAAGTGAAGAGGAACTAAAAAGCCTCTTGATGAAGGTGAAAGAGGAGAGTGAAAAAGCTGGCTTAAAACTCAACATTCAGAAAACAAAGATCATGGCATCTGGTCCCATTACTTCATGGAAAACAGATGGGGAAACAGTGGAAACAGTGTCAGACTTTATTTTTGGGGGCTCCAAAATCACTGCAGATCGTGACTGCAGCCATGAAATTAAAAGACACTCCTTGGAAGGAAAGTTATGACCAACCTAGATAGCATATTCAAAAGCAGAGACATTACTTTGCCAACAAAGGTCCGTCTAGTCAAGGCTATGGTTTTTCCAGTGGTCATGTATGGATGTGAGAGTTGGACTGTGAAGAAAGCTGAGCAACGAAGAATTGATGCTTTTGAACTGTGGTGTTGGAGAAGACTCTTGAGAGTCCCTTGGACTGCAAGGAGATCCAACCAGTCCATTTTGAAGGAGATCAGCCCTGGGATTTCTTTGGAAGGAATGATGCTGAAGCTGAAACTCCAGTACTTTGGCCACCTCATGTGAAGAGCTGACTCATTGGAAAAGACTGATGCTGGGAGGGATTGGGGGCAGGAGGAAAAGGGGACGACAGAGGATGAGATGGTTGGATGGCATCACTGACTCGATGGACATGAGTCTGAGTGAACTCTGGGAATTGGTGATGGACAGGGAGGTCTGGCGTGCTGCAATTCATGGGGTTGCAAAGAGTTGGACACGACTGAGCAACTCAACTGAACTGAACTGACTGAAACAAGAGATGCCTGGAATGTGGGATTAGGAGAGTTCTGAGAATCTGGGGAATGTGCATTGTCTTGCTACTACAAATGTTTGTGAGGTAGAAAGGGCAAGTGTTTTTAAAAAGAGAGAGAGATCAAGCAAACTCTATAATGATAAAAGGAAAAAGAACCATTTTTACTTAAGAAAATAAAGTGGCTCTGAGAGCAAATATTATAACAAAATGGGGGTGGTGGGATGTAGGATAGCTATATCAAATGTAACATTAATTTAAAATGAGTGTTTAGGAAATTCCCTGGTGACTCAGTGGTTAGCACTTTGCCAATGCAGGGGTGCAGATTTGATCCCTGGTCAGAGATCTGTAATCCCACATGCCTCATGGCCAGAAAACCAAAACATAAAACAGAAGCGATATTGTCACAAATTCAATAAAGACTTTAAAAATGGTCCACATCAATAGAAAATAAATAAATAAAATAAAATGAATGTTTAAGCACCTTAGATAAATTAATTATATTTAAAACATCCGGCTTTGTGATAGGATGTCTTCAATATCCAAATTTATGAGTTTAGGAAGAGATAAGAATCTTGAGTTCTTTGTTTTGTATATGATCTGATCTCTTCATTGATGGCCATCTGAAATCTATTTCTCAAGTTGTGAAACTAGAGAGAACTTTACCAGAAATGATACATAAAGAGCTTCTGGTTCTGGTTCAGTAGGATCTTAGCAGTATTGGTCACCAGTTAGAGAAATGCAATTATTGTATATTACTATTTTATCATGAAATGTTTCCATAGTACAGTGCTACCTCAAGTATTTAATTTTTCTTCTTTACAGGCAATATAGGGACAGAATAAATACCCTATGCACCTTGAAGAGAGAAAAAAGAGAGAGAAAGGCCAAGAACTGGACATTTCTAAGTCAGAATCTTTAATAAGGATAGCTATTCTTTCTGAGAGAATATTTTTCTCAAATTTCTTTCTTTGATACTTTCTAGTATAGCTCTGTGATATGAATACTTTCATCAGGCACATTCCCAAAGTCTCCTGTTTGTCATAAATTATGTCATAAAGTATGATAATAAATTTGTCATAAAGTATGTTAATAAATAAAGAAAATAGCATCTGTACCTTGAACAAGGATCAAGATTACTGTAGACTAATGGATAATTGCTGGGAGCCTGGATCAGGGTTCATGTCATAGATGTGTAGACTGGGCCTTATTTGCATGGTACAGGGAAAGTCAAAAATCTCCATCTTCTGTTTTGACATGTCTAGAATAAATAACTAGATTATCTTTATTATTTTTTCAATATTATTATTCTTCAAACAATGATGGGGGATTGACAAACGGACTTGCTAGGTTGAGAAGCACACTCTGTGAAAAATTATAATTTATTTTGAAAACAAGTTTACTGAGTCAGAAGCAAAACAACTATTAAAGTGCTATATGGAATGAATAGTAAAGGGACAAATGTACAGTGTTGGGGCTGTCATTTTTAATGTCACATTCTGAACATACAAAGCAAAATTTATTTTGTTTAGAAGTTTATAATTTTTGCTTTAGTTATACAACTGAAACAAGTAGCTCTGGTACTAGGGTAAATTAATCTTCTATGAAATTATAATGCTCAAGAAAATCTGAAAGTATTGTGGGAGGATTACATTTAAAATAATCCCAAATGACTTGAACTCATTTTTTTACTTTGAAATATTAAAAATTAAAATTGAGAACTAAGAAAGTTCAATAATTATAATTTTACTTAAATTAAATGTTTAAATGCTTGTCACTTAAAAAATTTTTAGACATTTAGCATAGCATGCATAGAAAATACACAGATTCTAAAAGAGACACTTTGCTTCATCTTCCATCTTTGGTAAGAAATAGTTAACCAAGTGTCTTACATCCTTATTTCCCTTAATTGAAACCCCAGAGGGCAACAAAACTGGGAGGAAAAATAAATAAATAATTAAAACCCACAATTTACGTGCCCAATGGTAACTCCCCCAGCGGAGAAGCAACGTAGATTCCTGCACCCGCCACTAGCAAGCGGGGGCTGGGCAGGGAGGCGCCGGCTGCATTGCTTAGAGTAAGGACCAGGCCTGAATGCCCTGCCGGCAATCTGAGGGAACTAACTTGGGCTAGCAAACCAGACTGTGTGATAGACACCATGGGAAAAACCCTAACTTAAGACACCGCCAGGCCTGCTCACAGAACAAAGGACTGTTCAGAGCTAGTTGGCTGCAGACAGGCAGCCAGAGCCGGAAGGCGGCAATCGCAGCCCCAGAGAGACATTATCTACCAAACTGCAAGCAGGCTTCTTTGTTAACTAAGCCTTCTTGTGGTTCTGGACAGTCAACATCTGCCTGAGAAAGTGCGCCGCTTGTACACCCAGAAAACCGAGCGGCAGGGACAGGGGAGGTAATAAGTCGCAGCAACTGCACTCACCATACATCTCATCACCTGAGCTGCTCGGACCTGGGAAGGGCACAAAACGCAGGCCCAACCGAATCTGCGCCTCTGAGGACTTCCTGAGTGTCTGAACCTGAGTGGCTTAGAACTGGGAGGTGCACGCAGCCCAGGGCCGGCCTCAGACGGTTCCCGGTGGAGCAACATAGAGCCTGAGCAGTGTGGGCAGGGAGGACACACGCACGTGAGCGGGGGCAGGCCCAGTGTGGCTGAGACACTGCGAGCACACGCCAGTGTTATTTGTTTGCAGCGTCCCTCCCTCCACACAGCGCAACTGAACAAGTGAGCCTGAAAAAGTGTCCACCACCGCCCCCTTGTGTCAAGGCGGAAATCAGACACTGAAGAGACCAGCAAACAGAAGAAGCTAAAACAGAGGGAACCACCTTGGAAGTGGTAGGTGCAATAGATTAAAACCCTGTAGTTAGTACTGACTACATAGGAAGGGGCCTGTAGATCTTGAGAAATATAAGCTGGACCAAGGAACTATCTGAAAATGAACTGACCCCACACTGCCCACAACACCAGAGAAAGTCCTAGATATATTTTTACTATTTTTACGATCATTCTCTCTTTTTTTTAATAATTTTTAAAAAATTTTAAGTCCTCTATTACTCCTTTAATTTTCATTTTTATAACCACTATTACTTTGCAAAAAAAAAGACCCTATTTTTTAAAACAAACTTCATATATATATATATTCTCCTTATAATATTTGTGACTTTGGTTTTTTTTCTTTTTTTTAATATTATATTTTTGAAAATCCAACCTCTACTCTAGATTTTTAATCTTTGCTTTTTGGTATTTGTTATCAATTGTGTACCTTTATGAACCAAATCTTCAGTACCCATTTTTCCTTAGGAGTGAGATTACTGGCTTGACTGCTCTCTCCCTCTTTGGACACTCCTTTTTCTCCACCAGTTCACCTCTATCTCCTCCCTCCCCCTTCTCTTCTCTACCCAACTCTGTGAATCTCTTTGTGTGTTCCGGATGGTGGAGAACACTTAGGGAACTGATTACTGGCTGTATCTGTCTCTATCCTTTTGATTCCCCCCTTTATCCTCCTGGCCATCTCTGTCTCCTTCCTCCCTCTTCTCTTCTCTGTATAACTGTGAACATCTCTGAGCAGTCCAGACTGTGGAGTGCACATAAGGAAGTGATTACTGGCTAGCATGCTTTCTCCTCTTTTGATTCCACCTCATCTCATTTGGGTCACCTCTAACTCCCTCCTCCCTCTTCTCTTCTCCATGTAACTCTGTGAACCTCTCTGGGTGTCCCTCACTGTGGAGAAACTTTTCATGTTTAACCTAGATGTTTTATCAATGGTGCTGTATAGATGGAGAAGTCTTGAGACTACTTAAGACTGAAAACCAGAAGCAGGAGGCTTAAGTCCAAATCCTGAGAGCACCAGAGAACTCCTGACTCCAGGGAACATTAATCGACAGGAGATCATCAAACACTTCCATACCTACACTGAAACCAAGCACCACCCAAGGGCCAAACAAGTTCCAGAGCAAGACATACCATGCAAATTCTCCAGCAACACAGGAACACAGCCCTGAGCTTCAATATACAGGCTGCCCAAAGTTACTCCAACCCACCGACATCTCATAACTCATTACTGGACACTTCATTGCATTCCAGAGAGAAGAAATCCATCTCCACCTATCAGAACACCGACACAAGCTTCCCCTAACCAGGAAACCTTGACAAGCCACCTGTACAACCCCACCCACAGTGAGAATGCTCCACAATAAAGAGAACTCCACAAACTGCCAGAACACAGAAAGGCCACCCCAAACTCAGCAATATAAACAAGATGAAGAGACAGAGGAATACTCAGCATGTAAAGAAACAGGATAAATGCCCACCAAACCAAACAAAAGAGGAAGAGATAGGGAATCTACCTGATAAAGAATTCCAAATAATGATAGTGAAAATGATTCAAAATCTTGAAATCAAAATGGAATCACAGATAAATAGCCTGGAGACAAGGATTGAGAAGATGCAAGAAAGGTTTAACAAGGACCTAGAAGTAATGCAATAAATGAGATCAAAAACACTCTGGAGGCAACAAATAGTAGAATAATGGAGGCAGAAGATAGGATTAGTGAATTAGAAGCTAGAGTGGTAGAAATAAATGAATCAAAGAGGAAAAAAGAAAAGCGAATTAAACGAAATGAGGACAATCTCAGAGACCTCCAGGACAGTGTTAAACGCCCCAACATTCGAATCATAGGAGTCCCAGAAGAAGAAGAAAAAAGAAAGACCATGAGAAAATACTTGAGGAGATAATAGTTGAAAACTTCCCTAAAATGGGGATGGAAATAATCACCCAAGTCCAAGAGACCCAGAGAGTCCCAAACAGGTAAACCCAAGGCGAAATACCCCAAGACACATATTAATCAAATTAACAAAGATCAAACACAAAGAACAAATATTAAAAGCAGCAAGGGAAAGACAACAAATAACACACAAGGGGATTCCCATAAGGATAACAGCTGATCTTTCAATAGAAACTCTTCAAGCCAGGAGGGAATGATAAGACATACTTAAAGTGATGAAAGAAAATAACCTACAGCCCAGATTACTGTACCCAGCAAGGATGTCATCCAAATATGAAGGAGAAATCAAAAGCTTTACAGAGGAGCAAAAGCTGAGAGAATTCAGCACCACCAAACCAGCTTTCCAACAAATGCTAAAGGATCTTCTCTAGACAGGAAACACAAAAAGGGTGTATAAACTCTAACCCAAACAATAAAGTAAATGGCAATGGGATCATACTTATCAATAATTACCTTAAATGTAAATGAGTTGAATGCCCAACCAAAAGACAAAGGCTGGCTGAATGGATACAAAAACAAGACCCATACATATGTTGTCTACAGGAGACCCACCTCAAAACAGGGGACACATACAGACTGAAAGTGAAGGGCTGGAAAAAGGTATTTCACACAAATAGAGACCAAAAGAAAGCAGGAGTAACAATACTCATATCAGATAAAATAGACTTTAAAACAAAGGCTGTGAAAAGAGACAAAGAAGGACACTACATAATGATCAAAGGATCAATCCAAGAAGAAGATATAACAATTATAAATATATATGCACCCAACATAGCAGCACTGCAATATGTAAGTCAAATGCTAACAAGTATGAAATGGAAAATTAACAATAACACAGTAATAGAGGGAGACTTTAATACCCCACTCACACCTATGGATAGATCAACTAAAGAGAAAATTAACAAGCAAACACAAACTTTAAATGATACAATAGGCCAGTTAAACCTAATTGATATCTATAGGACATTTCACCCCAAAACAATGAATTTCACCTTTTTCTCAAGCACACACGGAACCTTCTCCAGGATAGATCACATCTGGGCCATAAATCTAGCCTTGGTAAATTCAAAAAAATTGAAATCATTCCAAGCATCTTTTCTGACCACATGCAGTAAGATTAGATCTCAATTACAGGAGAAAAACTATTAAAAATTCCAACATATGAAGGCTGAACGACATGCTTCTGAACAACCAACAAATCACAGAAGAAATCAAAAAAGAAATCAAAATATGCTTAGAAATGAATGAAAATGAAAACACAACAACCTGTGGATTGTTGTGACAACCTGTGGGATATTGTAAAAGCAGTGCTAAGGGGAAAGTTTACAGCAATACAGGCATACCTCAAGAAACAAGAAAAAAGTCAAATAAATAACCTAACTCTACACCTAAAGCAACTAGAAAAGGAAGAAATGAAGAAGCCCAGGGTTAGTAGAAGGAAAGAAATCTTAAAAATTAGGGCAGAAATAAATGCAAAAGAAACAAAGAGACTATAGCAAAAATCAACAAAACCAAAAGCTGGTTCTTTGAAAGGATAAATAAAATCGACAAACCATTAGTCAGACTCATCAAGGAACAAAGGGAGAATAATCAAATCAATAAAATTAGAAATGAAAATGGAGAGATCACAACAGACAACACAGAAATACAAAGGATCATAAGAGACTACTATCAGCAATTATATGCCAATAAAATGGACAACTTGGAAGAAATGGACAAATTCTTAGAAAAGTACAACTTTCCAAATCTGAACCAGGAAGAAATAGAAAATCTTAACAGACCCATCACAAGCACGGAAATTGAAACTGTAATCAAAAATCTTCCAGCAAACAAAAGCCCAGGTCCAAATAGCTTCACAGCCGAATTCTACCAAAAATTTAGAGAAGAGCTAACACCTATCCTACTCAAACTCTTCCAGAAAATTGCAGAGGAAGGAAAACTTCCAAACTCATTCTATGAGGCCACCATCACCCTAATACCAAAACCTGACAAAGATGCCACAAAAAAAGAAAACTACAGGCCAATATCACTGATGAACATAGATGCAAAAATCCTTAACAAAATTCTAGCAATCAAAATCCAACAACACATTTAAAAGATCATACACCATGACCAAGGATTCTTCAATATCCACAAATCAATCAATGTAATACACCACATTAACAAATTGAAAAATAAAAGCCATATGATTATCTCAATAGATGCAGAGAAAGCCTTTGACAAAACTCAACATGATAAAAACTTTCCAGAAAGCAGTAACAGAAGGAACGTACCTTGACATAATAAAAGCTATGTATGACAAACCCACAGCAAACATTATCCTAAATGGTGAAAAATTGAAAGCATTTCCCCTAAAGTCAGGAACAAGACAAGGGTGCCCACTTTCACCACTACTATTCAACATAGTTTTGGAAGTTTTGGCCACAGCAATCAGAGCAGAAAAAGAAATAAAAGGAATCCAAATAGGAAAATAAGAAGTAAAACTCTCACTGTTTGCAGATGACATGATCCTCTACATAGAAAACCCTAAAGACTCCACCATTCAGATTGATTATATTCTTTGCAGCCAAAGATGGAGAAGCTCTATACAGTCAACAACAAAAAAAGACCGGGAGCTGACTGTGGCTCAGATCATGAACTCCTTATTACCAAATTCAGACTTAAATTGAAGAAAGTAGGGAAAACCACTAGACCATTCAGGTATGACCTAAATCAAATCCCTTATGATTATACAGTGGAAGTGAGAAATAGATTTAAGGGCCTAGATCTGAAATATAGACTGCCTGATGAACTATGGACTGAGGTTCAAGACATTGTATAGGAGAAGGGATCAAGACCATCCTCATGGAAAAGAAATGAAAAAAAGCAAAATGGCCTTCTGGGAGGCCTTACAAATAGCTGTGAAAAGAAGAGAAGTGAAAAGCAAAGGAGATAAGGAAAGATATAAGCATCTGAATGCAGAGTTCTAAAGAATAGCAAGAAGAGATAAGAAAGCCTTCCTCAGCGATCAATGCAAAGAAATAGAGGAAAACAACAGAATGGGAAAGACTAGACATCTCTTCAAGAAAATTAGAGATATCAAGGGAACATTTCATGCAAAGATGGGCTTGATAAAGGACAGAAATGGTATGGACCTAACAGAAGCAGAAGATGTTAAGAAGAGATGGCAAGAATACACAGAAGAACTGTACAAAAAAGATCTTCATGACCCAGATAATCACAATGATGTGATCACTGACCTAGAGCCAGACATCCTGGAATGTGAAGTCCAGTGGGCCTTAGGAAGCATCACTACAAACAAAGCTAGTGGAGGTGATGGAATTCCAGTTGAGCTGTTTCAAATCCTGAAAGATGATGCTGTGAAAGTGCTGCACTCAATATGCCAGCAAATTTGGAAAACTCAGCAGTGGC
Organism: Bos grunniens; assembly: GCF_055505025.1. Classification (NCBI taxonomy): domain Eukaryota; kingdom Metazoa; phylum Chordata; class Mammalia; order Artiodactyla; family Bovidae; genus Bos; species Bos grunniens. The sequence goes on along the minus strand of NC_141188.1, from coordinate 1,711,343 downwards.
CACAGGACTGGAAAAGGTCAGTTTTCATTCCAATCCCAAAGAAAGGCAATGCCAAAGAATGCTCAAACTACCGCACAATTGCACTCATCTCACATGCTAGTAGAGTAATGCTCAAAATTCTCCAAGCCAGGCTTCAGCAATACGTGAACCATGAACTTCCAGATGTTCAAGCTGGTTTTAGAAAAGGCAGAGGAACCAGAGATCAAATTGCCAACATCTGCTGGATCATGGAAAAAGCAAGAGTTCCAGAAAAACATATATTTCTGCTTTATTGACTATGCCAAAGCCTTGGACTGTGTGGATCACAATAAACTGTGGAAAATTCTGAAAGAGATGGGAATACCAGACCACCTGACCTGCCTCTTGAGAAATCTGTATGCAGGTCAGGAAGCAACAGTTAGAACTGGACATGGAACAACAGACTGGTTTCAAATAGGAAAAGGAGTACGTCAAGGCTGTATATTGTCACCCTGCTTATTTAACTTATATGCAGAGTACATCATGAGAAACGCTGGACTGGAAGAAACACAAGCTGGAATCAAGATTGCCGGGAGAAATATCAATAACCTTAGATATGCAGATGACACCACCCTTATGGCAGAAAGTGAAGAGGAACTAAAAAGCCTCCTGATGAAAGTGAAAGTGGAGAGTGAAAAAGTTGGTTTAAAGCTCAACATTCAGAAAACGAAGATCATGGCATCCGGTCCCATCACTTCATGGGAAATAGATGGGGAAACAGTGGAAACAGTGTCAGACTTTATTTTTGGGGGGTCCAAAATCACTGCAGGTGGTGACTGCAGCCATGAAATTAAAAGATGCTTACTCCTTGGAAGGAAAGTTATGACCAACCTAGATAGCATATTCAAAAGCAGAGACATTACTCTGCCAACGAAGGTCCGTCTAGTCAAGGCTATGGTTTTTCCGGTGGTCATTTATGGATGTGAGAGTTGGACTGTGAAGAAGGCTGAGCATCGAAGAATTGATGCTTTTGAACTGTGGTGTTGGAGAAGACTCTTGAGAGTCCCTTGGACTGCAAGGAGATCCAACCAGTCCATTCTGAAGGAGATCAGCCCTGGGATTTCTTTGGAAGGACTGATGCTGAAGCTGAAACTCCAGTACTTTGGCCACCTCGTGTGAAGAGTTGACTCATTGGAAAAGACTCTGATGCCAGGAGGGATTGGGAGCAGGAGGAAAAGGGGACAACAGAGGATGAGATGGCTGGATGGCATCACAGACTCTATGGACTTGAGTCTGAGTTAACTCCAGGAGTTGGTGACGGACAGGGAGGCCTGGCGTGCTGCGATTCATGGGGTCGCAATGTGTCGGACATGACTGAGTGACTGAACTGAACTGAAAGACTCCACCAGAAAATTACTAGAGCTAATCAATGAATATAGTAAAGTTTCAGGATACAAAATCAACACACAGAAATCCCTTACTTTCCTATACACTAATAATGAGAAAATAGAAAGAGAAATTAAGGAAACAATTCCAGTCACCATTGCAACGAAAAGAATAAAATACTTAGAAATATATCTACCTAAAGAAACTAAAGACCTATATATAGAAAACTATAAAACACTGGTGAAAGAAATCAAAGAGGACACTAATAGATGGAGGAATATACCATGTTCATGGATCAGAAGAATCAGTATAGTGAAAATGAGTATACTACCCTAAGCAATCTATAGATTCAGTGCAATCCCTATAAGGCTGCTAAACAAATAATTTCACAATTTGTATGGAAATACAAAAAACAAAAAACAAAAAAACTAGAGTAGCCAAAGCAATCTTGAGAAAGAAGAATGGAACTGGAGGGATCAACCTGCCTGACTTCAGGCTCTACTATAAAGCCACAGTCATCAAGACAGTATGGTACTGGCACAAAGACAGAAATATAGATCAATGGAGCAAAATAGAAAGCCCAGAGATAAACCCACGCACCTATGGACACCTTTTCTTTGACAAAGGAGGCAAGAACATACAATGGATAAAAGACAATCTCTTTAACAAGTGGTGCTGGGAAAACTGGTCAACCACTTGTAAAACAATGAAACTAGAACACTTTCCAACATCATACACAAAAATAAACTCAAAATGGATTAAAGATCTAAATGTAAGACCAGAAACTATAAAACTCCTAGAGGAGAACATAGGCAAAACACTCTCCCACATATATCATAGCACGATCCTCTATGACCCACCTCCAAGAACATTGGAAATAAAAGTAAAATTAAACAAATGGGACCTAATTAAAAGTAAAAGCTTCTGCACAACAAAGGAAACTATAAGCAAGGTGAAAAGACAGCCTTCAGAATGGGAGAAAATAATAGAAAATGAAGCAACTGACAAACAACTAATCTCAAAAATATACAAGCAACTCCTGCAGCTCAATTCTAGAAAAATAAACGACCCAATCAAAAAATGGGCCAAAGAACTAAACAGACATTTCTCCAAAGAAGACATACAGATGGCTAACAAACACATGAAAAGATGCTCAACATCACTCATTATCAGAGAAATGCAAATCAAAACCACAATGAGGTACCATTGCACACCAGTCAGAATGGCTGCAATCCAAAAGGCTATAAGCAATAAATGCTGGAGGGGGTGTGGAGAAAAGGGAACCCTCTTACACTGTTGGTGGGAATGTAAACTAATACAGCCACTATGGAGAACAATGTGGAGATTCCTTAAAAACCTGGAAATAGAACTGCCTTATGACCCAGCAATCCCATTGCTGGGCATACACACCGAGGAAACCAGAATGGAAAGACACACGTGTATCCCAATGTTCATAGCAGCACTGTTTATAATAGCCAGGACATGGAAGCAACCTAGATATCCATCAGCAGATGAATGGATAAGAAAGCTGTGGTACATATACAGAATGGAGTATTACTCAGCCATTAAAAAGAATACATCTGAATCAGTTCTAATGAGGTGGATGAAACTGGAGCCTATTATACAGAGTGAAGTAAGCCAGAAAGAAAAACACCAATGCAGTATAAGGTAAGGTAAGGTAAGGTAAGTCACTTTAGTTGTGTCTGACTCTGTGCAACCCCATAGACGGTAGCCCACCAGGCTCCCCTGCCCCTGGGATTCTCCAGGCAAGAACACTGGAGTGGGTTGCCATTTCCTTCTCCAATGCATGAAAGTGAAAAGTGAAAGTTAGGTCGCTCAGTCGTGTCCGACTCTTTGTGACCCCATGGACTGCAGCCCACCAGGCTCCTCCATCCATGGGATTTTCCAGGCAAGAGTACTGGAGTTGGGTGCCATTGCCTTCTCCCCAATACAGTATACTAACGCATATATATGGAATTTAGAAAGATGGTAAGGATAACCCTGTGTGCGAGACAGCAAAAGAGACACAGATGTATAGAACAGTCTTTTGGCCTCTGAGGGATAGGGAGAGGATGGGATGATTTGGGAGAATGGCATTGAAACATGTATAATATCATATAAGAAACGAATCGCCAGTATAGGTTCGATGCAGGATACAGGATGCTTGGGGCTGGTGCACTGGGAGGACTCAGAGGGATAGTATGGGGATGGAGGTGGGAGGGGGGTTCAGGATGGGGAACGTGTATACTTGTGGCGGATTCATGTTGATGTATGGCAAAACCAATACTATATTGTAATTAGCCTCCAATTAAAATAAATAAATTTAAATTTAAAAATTAAAAAAAATAAAAAGTAGAAATTGTATAAGATAAAAAACAGTAAGTATAATAGAAGGTTTCAGATGAAAAATTTCAAGTCCTTAAGAGAGATACTTTTATAAAATAGGTATTATGTACACTGGGTTGGATAACAGAAGAGACAGAGTTTTAGGAGACATATTTCAACACTGGAGTTTTATCCAGGAGACTAAAGCCTGAGAAACAAGGAGGTCAGAGTGCAATACTGAGTCAATGATACAACAATAATTTTTTAAATTGAATAAATACTGTGTTTGCATATTTGGATATTTTTGCATATTGTATATGCAGGTTACTTGGCATGAATGAAAGTTGGTAAGACATGGTCTATATTCCGAATGTGTTTTCATAAGAGCTCCAGTGTGGCAACATAACCAGCTATGATCGTTGTTGAGTCACTCAGTTGTGTCCAATTCTTTTGCAACCCCATGGACTCTAGTCCACCAGGATCCTCTACCCATGGAATTTCCCAGGCAAGAATACTGGAGTGGGTTGCCATTTCCTTCTTCAGTGATAGAGTCCACCAGAGACTTAAAAATGGTAGACTAGATCTCAGAAAATTTTACATACAAAAAGGAAGCATGGTGAGTAGCTGCCTAACATGCATTTCAAGCTATTATTCTGCCTATGACGACATCAAAAACATTATCAGTTCTTTTTTTTTCTTTCCTGAATAAAATGTCTGTATCCTTCTCAACTAAAGAACGTGAAATGAAAGTTGCTCGGTCATGTCAGATTCTTTGTGACCCCATGGACTAGTCCATAGAATTCTCCAGGCCAGAATACTGGAGCGGGTAGCCTTTCCCTTCTCCAGGGAATCTTCCCAACCCAGGGATCGAACCCAGGTATCCCGCATTGCGTGCGGATTTTTACCAGTTGAGTCACAAGGGAAACCTTCTCAACTAAACTCCTAGCTTTAAAAAAAACAGTACTTGGAGTTGCCCTAAGAGTTGAAAACCAGTTGCCTATATGACCATATTCAACATACGAGAAGAAGGTAGTTACTAGCATCCAGACCTATGCAATCTGGCAAATTAGAAATACCAGATCTTGGGACTTTCCTGGTGGTCCAGGGGCTAAGAGTCTGCACTCCCAATTCAGGGATCCTACCTTTGATCTCTGGTCAGGGAACTAGATTCCTCGTGCTGCAACTGAAAGATTCTATGTGCTGCAACTAAGGTCTGGTGTAGTCAAATGAATAAATATTGAAAAGCAGAAATACCAGGTCTTCTGATGTTCTGGTCTGGAGAATTCCATGAGGTTGCAAAGAGTTGGACACGACTGAGTGACTTCTACTTCACCTAACATTAATAGCTCACTTTTGCTTGAATAATTTGTACACTATTCTCTCTATTCAATATGTATAGATAAGTTCTGCAATGTCTACTTTTCAAAAGATCTAAACACTCATAGTATTTGAGAACATTAAATGTAAATGGGAATAGAATCTGTCAGAATCTGTGCTGGAATAGGAATGACACAAATATTTCAGCCAATTTCTCACAATGATCTTTCCTCAAATTTTTGAAAGTAATGCATTAAAGTTAGATTACCTTCTAATTTTGCTGAAGACTAAAATTTTGGAAGTTATATCTTTTAAGGTGATTTGCTATCCAATATGGTAGTTTTCAACATGATCCCAGTTCTTCAGTTATCCAGGTATCCACACCCCTTTCTACTCTTCTGATTAATGGTGGAATCAATCTCTCCATGTTCTGAATGTAGACTACTTTGTGACTAGCTTTGACTGATATAAAAGATAGCTGAAGAGACATTGTGCCATCTTCAAGCATCTGATGGCCCTGTGGCTTTCTCAAAATCTCTTGGAATTTGCATACTCTCTTAGAAAAACTGCCATGTGAATAAGCACAGGCTAGCCTATTGGATAATGAGCAATATGCCTTACACCCCTATTCCATGAAATAGCATTTAGCAACCTCCCGACTGGAGTGTGAGGCCTTCTTAGATCACCTAGACTGCAAAGCTGATAAAATACATGTAAGTACACCAGCCAAGATCAGATGAGGGTACTGACCTTACTGACTCATGTAATAGTGATCCATGCAATAAGCAGCTGTTTTTTTTTTTTTTTTTTTTTTAAGCTAGTGTTTTGGAGTAGCTTGTTATGCTATCTTTAAAACCACTGACCTTCTTAATTTCTGATGTTACCACAAAGACCTTCTCAAGTCTTATCATATAGCAACTAAGCATATCAGCTTTTCTTAAATGCAACTTGATTAAAATGTGCACTTAAAAAGTTTAGGCAATTTAACTTGTTGGTGTCATTGAATCTTTTGATACAATACTTTAATAAAATTATAGTATCTTATTTGTATAAATATAGTTCATCAAAAACTTACAATGTCATAATTTTATTATACATTTTATTAAAATGATCATTAGATAGGATTCAATTATAAGTTTATATTTAAATTGCTTAAAAAAATACCTGCCCTGCCTTTAAGACTTAGATAAATAGATAAGCAGAGAGTTCCTCTGAGTGTTTTGCCCAGATGATATAAAATATCACTGCCCATGCTGTTCTTTACAGATGTCTTTTTATTCTTCTTGTAATGGAACTCTGTCCCTCAGGGAGATGCATTTTAAAACTAGCAACACTTTCAGGGTATATGAAGAATGACAACAAAAATAGATACTAAATAGATATATTATAATCATCAATCCACTAATATCTAATTTCAAAACATCACTGTATAGTCTAAAATGCCTGTGTAAAGTCTTATTTTTTGAGGAAAAAAAAAAAGATATATAAACCAGAGAGAAACAAGACATCATGTCAAGGGTTGGAAAAATCTTGATTAACTGAAGCTTTCTCAATCTCCTTTATACTTTATAAAACTTTATTACACACACACACACACACACACACAAAGATAATGTCAGGCTTTCTGGGAAGCAGTACTTCACAGCACTCTTATGTTTTAAGTTTTGGGAGTTTGTTTTTGCTTTTCTAATTGGGATAATTCACCGGGTAATACATGAATGAATAAGAGGAATCCTTGCTTCTGAAAAATGAAATTGCATGGAATTCTTGAATGTTTGGTATATTCAAGGGCACACACAACAGACTCTCCTTTGAGCACTGTTGGTTGAAGGAGAGGTTATGCAGTCAGATAAGAAGTGACTTGGGAGAGATCTTTCAGGCAGACCCATTAAACGGTCTCTGCGTTGAGCAGGGAGCACGGTTTCCAGCACCGTCAGTGGCTCTGCTCTTCCTAACACAGGGCCAGAAGGCAAAAACCAAAAAGCAGCATATGAGTTCATTCTATCAATGATTCCATTTATGACTTTGTGCAAGTTACAGCTGCCAGTGTCTAAGTCATCTTAGATGCTGCATAGCAGTAATCATCTCACTTATTTTCGTAGCTATAATCATCTCACTTATTTTTATAAAGATGAAAGGTGTGCATGTTTGCATTCAGAAGAGTACACAGCACATACAAAGTGATCAGCAAATGTAAGCAATTGCTATTGTTCTCAGCAAAGGCGGATCATTATTTCCACCCCATTCTGGTATTCAGTAGAATGCTATTGTGACTTCAAACCCTATGTCCTCAAGAAAGGAGCTCTAAGTGTAAGACTGGCACAGTTTATAAGACTTATCCACATATTTCATAATGGCAACATAATCCCTGGTTCAGAGGGCAATGTTTGAATGCAGCTAAAAATGCTCTGCAGTTCATCATGACATCTGAAAGGAATTGTGTTGAACTGTAATAACATGTACCAACTTGGGGCTTTCCAGGTGGCTCAGTGGGTGAAGAATCCACCTGCAATTCAGGAGACACAGGTTCAATCCCTGGGTCAGGAAGATCCCCTAGAGGGAGAGCATGGCAACTCACTCCTGTATTATTGCCTGGAGAATCCCGTGGACATAGGAGCCTGGCGGGCTATGGTCCATAGACTCACAGAGTCAGACATGACTGAAGAGACTTGGTACGTGAACCAACTTTAAATAGCTTTTTCCATCTGACTGCATCTCATACAACTCCTTAATTATTTGAGTCCCAAGATGATGTTGCTTGCTCTCAAGATGAAGTTGTTTGCTTGATGTCTTGTTGGTGTCCCACAGAGATCAATAATTGGTTTGGAAGCTTAAGAAATATGAGCTCCAAGGATACACACACATAAAAATGTAAAGCATGTAGCGTTTTCCCTCATAGCGTCTTCACAAACAGGAAGCAAGGCCTATCTCACAGGTTGGTTGGACTACACTCTGTTTTGGGGGGAATGGACTGAACTGTATTTCCTGAGGTGTGGAAGCTTGTTTATTTGTTTGTCTTCTCATAAGGGTAGCATAGTTAGCCATGTATGAGAAGGGGAACAAGTGTAAAAGAGGGTAGTGACAGTAGACATTTTTAAAAGTCTGTAGTTAGCCTGTATTTATAGAGTATTTTAAGAAATGCCCAAATTTTGAGCACTCCTTTTTGAAAGTATTTTCACTTTTTGTCCTGAGAAACAGTCTCGACAGGAAATGGGAACAACTCCATCTGCAGAGCCGAATTTGAAACAGCTGTCAGTGTAAGAGGGAAAGAGTGTGAGCCAACAGGGAGGAATGCTCAATTCCTCTCCCCTTCCCACCTTCTCCCCCCTCACTTTAACTCCATCCATGGAACCTGGGGAAGACAGCAGGGAGAGCCTCCTGACAGTCACTCTGAGGCTGGGAGTAGGTGCTGAGGGGTCCTCGGAACTGTTCCAGGAGGAACACAGACATGTGAACCACCTCTGGATCAGACAGGAAAGGGATTACTTTGTCCTTGTGCCAAAGGGATTTGTAGATGTCTCTCTATAGCAATTTTCTCACATTTGATACTATTGACATTTTGGCCCAAATTGTATTTTGGTCTTTTCATGTGTTGTGGGTGTGTGTGGAGGATGGGGGTGGGGAGGGAGATGCTGTTCTGTACCTTGTAGACTATTTAGCAGCATCTCGTCTGTCCAGGGGGCTTCCCTGATGGCTCCGAGGGTAAAGAATCTGTCTGTGATGCAAGAGACCCAGGTTCAATCTCTGGGTCAGGAAACTCCCCTGGAGACAAGAATGGCTAGCCACTCCAGTATTCTTGTCTGGAGAATTCCATGGACAGAGGAGCCTGTCAGGCTTACAGTCCCTGGGGGTCTCAGTCAGAAACAGCTGAGTGACCAACCCTTTCACTTTCACTGGTCGGTCCACTAGATGTCAGTAGCAACCCTCCTGATTGTGACAATCAACAGTATCTTCAGATATTGCTAAACATCCTGTGGGGTTATAATCGCTCCTGGTTAAGAACCACTTCTCTCTATAAGTAATCAGTAGCCTGATTTTTCTTTAAAAACCGGAAAAGATTTTCTACAATTATGTACTATTTTGAAATCAGAAAAAGACAAAGTCACTTGTACTGGCCATTGAGGAAAGAAAACCATATCCTCAGAATAATTATGTCTTCAAACCACAATATTTTAATTCACATGTCCTTTACCTCTTCGAGGGCTTCCCTTGTGGCTCAGCTGGTAAAGAATCAGCCTGAAATGTGGGAGGCCTGGCTTCGATCCCTGGGTTGGGAAGATCCCCTGGAGAAGGGAAAGGCTACCCACTCCAGTGTTCTGGCCTGGAGAATTCCGTGGACTTTATAGTCCATGGGGTTGCAAAGAGTCAGATGCGACTGAGTTACTTTCACTTCATTCACTTACCTCTTTGAGTGGCTCGACGGTCAAGAATCTGCCTGGAGGATACACCTGAGACGTTCAGTACCTGGGTTGGGAGGATACCCTGAAGGAGGAAATGGCAACCCGCCCCAGTATTCTTGTCTGAGAAATCTCATGGATGTAGTGGCTTAGCAGGCTACAGTCCCTAGAGTTGTAAATAGCTGGACACAACTGAACACACACGCACACATTAACCTTTTTGAAGTTACTTGAAGAATGTGGAAAATACCAGATGTGTTGGGGTTTAGTCCAGATTTTTTACCCCCTGAAAATAACCAACTGGTGCCTCCAAATCATTTTATTGTTACTAAGGGTGAGTAGAGAAAATATCCTTCATTGGCATTTTCAATATGTCAAAAGCTTTGAATATATATCTCCTTTATTTAAAAAAACACAGCCCTTAAACCTTTTATGTTTTGTGAGAATTCAGGCAAGATTCTTTTCTAAAGTTTCTTTTAAAGTTATCAGAATAAAATACTTATATTTAATGGATGTTGTGAAGATCAGATATACAATGCAGTTTATGTATGTCTGTATAATATTCTGTGTGTGCAATCTGGTTTACTATGCTTTTACTTGCCATCTTATCATAATCATTTTTAGATCATTAAAACTTCTTGGCAAAACCACTACAATATTGTAAAGTAATTAGCCTCCAGTTAAAATAAATAAATTTATATTTATTTATTTTTTCTTTCTTTTTTTTTTTTTACTTTACAATATTGTATTGGTTTTGCCCTATCAACATGCATCCACCACGGGTGTACATGTGAAAAGCAAACTTCTTCAAAAAGCTGAGTGATTTTCCATAATATGTATGCAGTATATCTTTGAACTTTTTTCCTGTTGCTCGACACTTCATTTCTAAATTTTGCTTTCATAAATAATAGTGCAATGCAGCAGCAAGCATTTCTGTTAATTACATGTTCACATCATTGTTTAGCTCTTGAAATAGAGCTAAAACAGAGGATATATTTGTCAAATAGGTCTTCATAAGGCTTGAGAGTCACAGTTACAGAATGTTAGATTTTGAATATCAGTTCCCTGAGCAATGACAGACAGTGTGTGCCATAATTAACAAAATCACTATGCAAATTTTATAGGAAAATATACTAATATAGATGATAGAATCTGCTTTCCCAACTGAACCATATTTAAATAAATGAACACTTGTCAATTAGCAATCTTAAATAAGCATACTTCACATACTTCATTATAAAAGATTTTCTAAAAACTTATCCACTGAATCCCAATACTTTGAGAAATGATTAAAGAGTAAGTCAGTAAAAAGGTATTGGAATATTTTTAATAACCATTTTATTGACCTAGAGTTAATTTTCAACACTGTGTTCCTTTCAGGTCTACAGTAAATGATTCAGATATATCTATATCTATGTAACTGTATCTATTCCATATAGATATAGATGTATCATATTCTTTTTCAGAGTCTTCTCCATTATAAATTATTATAAGATATGGAATATTGTCCCCTTTGCAGTCCTTGTTATTTATTTTATATATAGTGAGTGAAATTCGCTCAGTAGTGTCCAACTCTTTGCTACCCCTTGGACTATACAGTCCATGGAATTCTCCAGCCCAGTATACTGGAGTGGGTAGCCATTCCCTTCTCCAGGGATCTTCGCAACCCAGGGACCGAACCCAGGTCTCCCACATTGCAGGCAGGTTCTCTACCAAATAAGCCACCAGGGAAACCCTTATATATAGTGCTGTGTATATATTAATTTAATAAAAAACAATATGGATAATTAAATAATATTTGATATCTTTCTGATGATTCAGTTCTAAGCCCCGAATTGTATATAACTAGTTTAAGGAAGGGATAAGGCAATGGCACCCCACTCCAGTACTCTTGCCTGGAAAATCCCATGGATGGAGGAACCTGGTGGGCTGCAGTCCATGGGGTCGCTAAGAGTCGGACACGACTGAGCGACTTCACTTTCACTTTTCACTTTCATGCATTGGAGAAGGAAATGACAACCCACTCCAGTGTTCTTGCCTGGAGAATCCCAGGGACGGGGGAGCCTGGTGGGCTGCCGTTTATGGGGTCGCGCAGAGTCGGACACGACTGAAGCGACTTAGCAACAGTAGCAGCAGCAGTTTAAGGAATCATACAGGCTCATATGGATGCAAGCCTTTCCTGTGATCTGTGAAGTAAACTATGGACTCGATGTATTGGAGTGATGCAATTTCTGAGCTTTTCCTAAACTTCCCCAAAGCAATGCCTTATTTCTTTGCTATAAAATATATCCTATATATTGTCATGTCTCTTTTAGGAGAATGCTTCTGCGGCTGCTAAGTCGCTTCAGTCGTGTCCGACTAGGTGCGACCCCATAGACGGCAGCCCACCAGGCTCCCGGGTCCCTGTAATTCTCCAGCAAGAACATTGGAGTGGGTTGCCATTTCCTTCTCCAATGCATGAAAGTGAAAAGTGAAAGTGAAGCCACTCAGTCATGTCCCACTCTTAGAGACTCCATGGACTGCAGCTTACCAGGCTCTTCTGTCCATGGGATCTTCCAGGCAAGAGTACTGGAGTGCGTTGCCATTGCCTTCTCCCCTTATAGGAGACAGTCAAAACTAAATTGGGGAAGAACTCATGGAGAATAACTATTACTATTTTTCTGCAACCATGGTAAAGTGAGGACATGGACAAGGAAAACTGCACTGCTGTGACAGACTTCATCCTCCTTGGATTCTCAGATGCCCCTGAGCCCCCTTGGGTTCCTCTTCCTGCTGTTTCTTTCCATCTTGGAGTCACAGTTTGGGGAAACCTGGGCATGATTGGTCTCATTCGGGTCAGCTCTGGACTCCACACCCCCAGGTACTTTTTCCTCAGCCACTTGTCCTTTGTGGATTTCTGTTACTCCGCGACCAACATGCTGAAGATGCTAGCTAACATCTTAAATGCAGACAGAGCCATTTCCTTCCTGGAATGCACTGTGCAATTCTACCTGTTTTGCACATTTGGGGTAACTGAGGTCATTCTGCTGGCAGTGATGGCCTATGACCGCTGTGTGGCCATCTGTGACCCACTGCTGTACATGGTCACCATGTCCCGAAATCTCTGCATGGAGTTGGTGACTTGTTGCTATCTCAATGCTACTGTATGTTCTGTGATTCACTTGTGTTTAGCTCTTCAGATCCCATCCTACAGATCAAATGTGATCAACCACTTCTTTGTGATCTTCCCCCTCTCGTCTCTTGCTTGCTCTGATGTCACCATGAATCAGTTGGTGCTATACATTGTGGCTGCTTTCAATGAGGTTATCACCATTGTGGTCATCCTCACATCCTACTTGTTTATTCTCATCATCATCCTGAGGATGCACTCTGCAGACTAAGGGTGCAAAGGTTTTCCACCTGTGCTTCCCACCTCGCTGCCATCATCGTCTTTCACAGAACAGTCCTTTTCATTTATTGCCGGTGCCAATCTGGCAACAGCATGGGCATTTAAAAATTGGCCACGATGTTCTACACTGTAGTGATCCCCATGCTGAACCCCCTGATCTATAGGCTGAGGAACAAGGATGTGAAAGAAGTGCTCAGAAAAGTGGTGAGCTCCAAAATATTATCCTAGAGAATATTTTCCTAGCAGGACTCAGGGTTAGAAATTGGAGGCTGATGAAAGGGTAATGGTGCATTTCAGTGTTGGAGTGAAAAGAGCAGTCAAGATGTGAATAGCTATGAGTGAGTCTTTTTAATTCTCTTATCTTTGTGCTTTTTCAATTTACAAGTTTAGGATTGATTATTTCAAAATGTGCAGCCTACTTCTTTGCTTTGATGCTATATGAAATGTTTTAAATTGGACAGTGTACTGGACTGTTAAAACACACAAATTTAATTTTCTCTTAGACTTTCATGAGTTTAATGGACTAAGTATCACATTTTATTTTAACATCCATAAAGGGGACTATGATTCATTTCACAATTGAACACCTGTTATTTTACAATAAGGAACACATCTTTGTCAGTTTTTACAGAGAATAAGATTCCATATGTGTATATAAATATAAATATATATATTCTCTTCATTGTTTTGTTCTTACTTCCTTTATTATTTTTTGTTTTTGTCGTTGCAATGTCCAGCGGTTTTAGGGTTTCATATATTATCACATCTGAATAATAGAGGTATTGATAATAACATTACAGAAATTTCAGGGAAATTAAATTACACGTCAAGTGAAAATAGCTTAGTTCAGTTCAGTTCAGTTCAGTCGCTCAGTCGTGTCCGACTCTTCTCGACCCCATGAATCGCAGCATGCCAGGCTTAGGAATGTCCCTAACACATAATTGGTTGTCTCTTTATGTATGTGTATATGTGTGTGTGTGTGTGCATAGATGTATATTGTCTATTGCACTTGACAGTATTGTGCTTTGCAGATACTGCATTTTTACAGATTGAAGATTTGTGGCCACCCTGCATCAAGCAAGTCTATTAGCACTGTTTTTCCAGCAACATTTGCTCACTCATGTCTCTGTCACATGTCACATTTTGGTAATTCTGGCAATATTTTAAACTTTTTCATTATTGTGTAAGTTATAGTGATCTGCCATCCCTGATGTTACTATTGAAAAAGATTATAACTCACTGAAGGTTTAGATGGTGGTTAGCATTTTAAACTATTTTTCAACTAGGATATGTATTTTTTAGTTTTTATTGGTTTGCATAAAGGTTTTAAATTATTTTATTTTATTTGGCTGTGCTGGGTCTTCTCTGTGGCATGTGGACGTCTCTAGTTGCGCTGTTTGGGTTTAGTTCCCTGTGGCATGTGGTATCTTAGTTTCCCCCAAGGGATCAGGCACAGGTCCCCTGAAAATACAGTGGATTCTTAACCACTGGACCACTAGGGAAGTCCCAATATATGTACATTTCTTAGACATAATATTTCAGTGTGCATACTTAGACATGTGCACACTGAAAATGTGTTTGACCTGCTTTATTAATGATATTTGCCTTATTGGAAAGAGAAAGTGAAATAGCTCAGTCGTGTCCAACTCTTTGCAACCGCATGGACTGTAGCCTGCCAGACTCCTCCATCTATGGGGTTTTCCAGGCAAGAATACTGGAGTGGGTAGCTGTTTTCTTCTGCAGGGCATCTTCCTGACCCAGGGATCGAACCAGGGTCTCCTGCACTGCAGGCAGACTCGTTACTGTCTGAGCCACCAGGGAAGCCTAATTTGCCTTATCACAATAAAGTGAATATACCAACCCTATAATATCTCCCAGCCATGTCTGTATGCTTATAAATGTATATACCTACATATTATGTAGATATATTGATATATTATATATGTGTATGTATTGGTTGGTTGTTGTTCAGTCACTAAGTTAGGTTTGGATCTTTTGGGACCCCACGGACTATAGACCATCAGGTACCTCTATGTATGCAATTATTTAATAACCATTGTTATGAATAACAGCATTGCTGACTTTTGCCTTTTTTCTCACTTTTAATTACTTTCTTCTGGATTACTTTAAAAATATGCATTAAATGCTTACTGTGACTCATAAGTGGACTTCTAACCTCGGTGTACATTTCTTTTCTGTGTCTTGATGAAATGACCTTTGTTCATCTTTCCTTTATGTGTTAAACTTCATTTCTTCTTTCAACCTTGGCTCTTATGTGCCACTGATACTTTATTTGTGCTTCCATTATGATTTATGTAAATTTCTACATTAA
Source organism: Bos grunniens (assembly GCF_055505025.1). Lineage (NCBI taxonomy): Eukaryota > Metazoa > Chordata > Mammalia > Artiodactyla > Bovidae > Bos > Bos grunniens. Next base: position 1,696,240 of record NC_141188.1, on the reverse strand, counting down.
ATTCGCTTGCTCAATGAAGCATCTCTGTGTGTGTCTATACTAACGTTAGAAAGCACTACACTGGAGTTTATGAAAACCAGAATAGGAAATTTGACTCCCATTTTTTAATTTGACAAGTAACACAAACTTCTTAATTTCTCAGTTTCCTCAAGTTTGAACAATGGTTATTACTGTTAACCTCTCAACATTATACCGAGATTACATTTTGACAACATGTAGGTACTCACTGGCGCTAGGAAGATACTTCATGTGTGTTTCAGTGAAATCTTTGAGGCCTGGAGCTATTTATTCTTTTCCCTCTCACTATCACTTACCTCATGCGAAGAGTTGACTCATTGGAAAAGACTCTGATGCTGGGAGGGATTGGGGGCAAGAGGAGAAGGGGACGACAGAGGATGAGATGGCTGGATGGCATCACTGACTCGATGGATGTGAGTCTGAGTGAACTCCGGGAGTTGGTGGTGGACAGGGAGGCCTGGCGTGCTGGATTCATGGGTTCGAAAAGAGTAGGACATGACTGAGCGACTGATCTGATCTGATCACTTACGTATTATAAGTTATCTTTATTTTTATTAGATAGATGAATAAAAACTGGTATATAAACTGTATGTATATTGAGCTTAATATTAGAACTTAAAGTACTATGTTGACTTTTAAGATTGTAAATTGGTTCAAAATTGTTCCATGTTGAATATGTTGTACATGGTGTGTTATATGAGGCAGGTCCACTTAGGAAAAGAAATCCCTAGTGAGGCTGAATACATGGGATGTTAGATTTTGGAAGCCTGGAGAGATGAAGAATGTGTTCATTTAATGGTATTTTATTTATTTAATTATTTTGGTTGTGTTGGGTCTTCGTTGCTTCATGCAGGCCTCTCTACTTGCAGTCTGTGGACTTCTCTTGTTGCAGCACATAGGCTGTCTCGTCACAGTGTGTGGGCTTAGTTGCCCCGTGGCATATGAGATCTTAGCTCCCTGCCCAGGGATCGAACCTGTGGCCCCTGCATTGGAGGTGTGTTCTTAACCACTGAATCACCAGGGCAGTCTCTGATTTAATGATTATTAACTTCAGGAAGAAACTATCATTCTTTATGTGTGCAGACAACAGGGAAGAAGTATTCTTGCCAGAATCTCAGAGGTTGGAGGACGTGCTCTGCTCATCTGATGTGAAGTTCATGAGGAAGAGACAGAGCTCTAAGGGTGTCTACACGTTTCAGCCTCTAGGCACAGGCCCCGTTGATCTTTGGTCCCTGGGACAAGCCAGACTGCTGCTTTTGCTTCTGAGTAGAGTATGGTGAGAAACTGGAAAAGAAACTGAAAAGCAAGAAGACATTTCTTTCTTTTCTCCTTCCTGTTTCCTTTGAACTTTTCCTCCTTTTCTTCTCCCTCCCATTTCTCTTTTTTTCTGCCTTTGGCGGAACTTAAAGGTAATTCTTTTTGAGGGCTCCAAAATCCCTGTAGATGGTGATTGCAGCCATGAAATTTAAAGACATTTACTCCTTAGAAGGAAAGTTATGACCAACCTGGACAGCATATTAAAAAACAGAGACATTACTTTGTCAACAAAGGTCCGTCTAGTCAAGGCTATGGTTTTTCCAGTAGTCATGTATGGATGTGAGAGTTGGACTGTGAAGAAAGCTGAGCACTGAAGAATTGATGCTTTTGAACTGTGGTGTTGGAGAAGACTCTTGAGAGTCCCTTGGACTGCAAGGAGGTCCAACCAGTCCATTCTAAAGGAGATCAGTCCTGGGTGTTCATTGGAAGGACTGATGTTGAAGCTGAAACTGCAACACTTTGTCCACCTCATGCGAAGAGCTGACTCATTTGAAAAGACCCTGATGTTTGTGAAGATTGAAGGCAGGAAGAGAAGGGGATGACGGAGGATGAGATGGTTGGATGGCATCACCGACACAATGGACATGGGTTTGGGTGGACTCCAGGAGTTGGTGATGAACAGGGAGGCCTGGCGTGCTGCGGTTCATGGGGTTGCAGAGTTGGACACAACTGAGCAACTGAACTGAACTGAACTGAAAGATAAGCCAGTTAACAAGTGTATCTGGGGATTCAGGTTTCAACTCCCAGCAGCAATATCATGACCGAAAGAATCGAAGAGTGGACATAAAAATATGACGAAAGGCTACAAACATGACTTTTTAGGGATTGCAGTACACAATGCCGAGTTTCTTTTTCTAATCTGTTTTAATTTCGCTTAGTGTGTGTGTGTGTGCTCAGTCGCTCATATATGTCCCACTCTTTGTGACCACATGGACTGTAGCCTGCCAGGCTCCTCTGTCCTTGGACCTTTCAGGTAACAATACTGCAGTGGGTTGCCATTTCCTCCTCCAGAGGATGTTCCTGACCCAGGGACCAAACTCACATCTCTTGCATTGGCAGGCAGATTCTTTACCACTGTGCCAGCTGGGAAGCTCCACTTACAGTATAAATCTCTCTGTCACTGAATATTCAAGTACTCCTCAAGTCTCTTATCTTCATTTTATGATTTTAATTATAGATACTTTGCACTTTATTCTTTGTAATATTTGTAAACCAAAAATGACAGGGTGTGGTGGTCATCTTTTAAGATCTAAAATTCCATGGTTCCATATTGTACAATAAATGTCATAATTTCCTTATAATTTCTAAAGTAAGAATTGTTATATTTTCTTTGGTTACTTTGCTTTGTTGTTCTTGTTGTTGTTATTGCTTTTGTTTTTTAGGCCATGCTAACAAGGCATAGAGGCAATGGAACCCCACTCCAGTACTCTTGCCTGGAAAATCCCATGGATGGAGGAGCCTGGTGGGCTGCAGTCCATGGGGTTGCTAAGAGTCGGACACGACTGAGCGACTTCACTTTCACTTTCACAAGGCATACAGGATCTCAGTTCCTGGACCAGGGTTGGAAACTGTACCCCCCTGCAGTGGAAGCTCAGAGTCTCCTTGGTTGATTTTAGACTTAGTAACTAAATGAAGTTTTCCTAGGCAACTTGTTCCAAAAGGAATTTTAGCCATCAAAAATAAATATTCTTCAAATCTGGTGACTTTGTTGATCAGATAGAATGGAAAGAATGATTCAGAATTGTGGAAGGGTAAAAGAAATATACAAATCACGGGACCATGGAAATATAGATAAAGCATTCAACTTTATTCTTTTATACCTTGTGTTAAATAAAATGATATGATCAAAGTACTCAGATCAGCAAGAAAAAGTGTATAAAGAAACACTTCTCGCTAATAATATGTAAGTGAAAGTGAAGTCTCTCAGTCCTGTCTGACTCTTTGCGACCCCATGGACTGTAGCCTACCAGGCTCCTCCACCCATGGGATTTTCAAGGCCAGAATACTGGAGTGGGTTGCCATTTTCTTCTCCTGGGGACCTTCCCAACCCAGGGATCGAACCCTGGTCTTCCAAGTTGTAGGCAGACGCTTTTACCATACGAGCCACCAGGGAAGTCAATAATATAAAATAAGACTTCAGAAAACATCCTCACATGGTTATTTACTATGTGAACCTAAAAACTAGAAGCAAAGGAGAAAAACAACAGCAAGAGAAATTTATTTGTTTATTTTTTTAAATTTTTATTTAATTTTTAAACTTTACATAATTTTATTAGTTTTGGCAAATATCAAAATGAATCCACCACAGGTATACATGTGTTCCCCATCCTGAACCCTCCTCCCTCCACCCTCCCCATACCATCCCTCTGGGTCGTCCCAGTGCACTAGCCCCAAGCGTCCAGTATCGTGCGTCAAACCTGGATTGGCATCTCGTTTCATACATGATATTTTACATGTTTCAATGCCATTCTCCCAAATCTTCCCACCCTCTCCCTCTCCCATAGAGTCCATAAGACTGTTCTATACATCACTGTCTCTTTTGCTGTCTCATTCACAGGGTTATTGTTACCATCTTTCTAAATTCCATATATATGCGTTAGTATACTGTATTGGTGCTTTTCCTTCTGGCTTACTTCACTCTGTATAATAGGCTCCAGTTTCATCCACCTCATTAGAACTGATTCAAATGTATTCTTTTTAATGGCTGAGTAATACTCCATTGTGTATGCGTACCACAGCTTTCTTATCCATTCATCTGCTGATGGACATCTAGGTTGCTTCCATGTCCTGGCTATTATAAACAGTGCTGTGATGAACATTGGGGTACACGTGTCTCTTTCCCTTCTGGTTTCCTCAGTGTGTATGCCCAGCAGTGGGATTGCTGGATCATAAGGCAGTTCTATTTCCAGTTTTTTAAGGAATCTCCACACTGTTCTCCATAGTGACTGTACTAGTTTGCATTCCCACCAACAGTGTACGAGGGTTCCCTTTTCTCCACACCCTCTCCAGCATTTATTATTTGTAGACTTATGGATTGCAGCCATTCTGACTGGTGTGAAATGGTACCTCATAGTGGTTTTGATTTGCATTTCTCTGATAATGAGTGATGTTGAGCATCTTTTCATGTGTTTGTTAGCCATCTGTATGTCTTCTTTGGAGAACTGTCTATTTAGTTCTTTGGCCCATTTTTTGTTTGGGTCATTTATTTTTCTGGAGTTGAGCTGCAGGAGTTGCTTGTATATTTTTGAGAATAGTTGTTTGTCAGTTGCTTCATTTGCTATTATTTTCTCCCATTCTGAAGGCTGTCTTTTCACCTTGCTAATAGTTTCCTTTGATGTGCAGAAGCTTTTAAGGTTAATTAGGTCCCATTTGTTTATTTTTGCTTTTATTTCCAATATTCTGGGAGGTGGGTCATAGAGGATCCTGCTGTGATGTATGTCAGAGAGTGTTTTGCCTATGTTCTCCTCTAGGAGTTTTATAGTTTCTGGTCTTACGTTGAGATCTTTAATCCATTTTGAGTTTATTTTTGTGTATGGTGTTAGAAAGTGTTCTAGTTTCATTCTTTTACAAATGGTTGACCAGATTTCCCAGCACCACTTTTTAAAGAGATTGTCTTTAATCCATTGTATATTCTTGCCTCCTTTGTCAAAGATAAGGTGTCCATATGTGCGTGGATTTATCTCTGGGCTTTCTATTTTGTTCCATTGATCTATATTTCTGTCTTTGTGCCAGTACCATACTATCTTGATAACTGTGGCTTTATAGTAGAGCCTGAAGTCAGGTAGGTTGATTCCTCCAGTTCCATTCTTCTTTCTCAGGATCGCTTTGGCTATTCGAGGTTTTTTGTATTTCCATACAAATTGTGAAAGTATTTGTTCTAGCTCTGTGAAGAATACTGTTGGTAGCTTGATAGGGATTGCATTGAATCTATAAATTGCTTTGGGTAGTATACTCATTTTCACTATATTGATTCTTCCAATCCATGAACATGGTATATTTCTCCATCTATTAGTGTCCTCTTTGATTTCTTTCACCAGTGTTTTATAGTTTTCTATATATAGATCTTTAGTTTCTTTAGGTAGATATATTCCCAAGTATTTTATTCTTTCCATTGCAATGGTGAATGGAATTGTTTCCTTAATTTCTCTTTCTGTTTTCTCACTATTAGTGTATAGGAATGCAAGGGATTTCTGTGTGTTGATTTTATATCCTGCAACTTTACTATAGTCATTGATTAGTTCTAGTAATTTTCTGGTGGAGTCTTTAGGGTTTTCTATGTAGAGGATCATGTCATCTGCAAATAGTGAGAGTTTTACTTCTTTTCCAATTTGGATTCCTTTTATTTCTTTTTCTGCTCTGATTGCTGTGGCCAAAACTTCCAAAACTATGTTGAATAGTAGTGGTGAAAGTGGGCACCCTTGTCTTGTTCCTGACTTTAGAGAAATGCTTTCAATTTTTCACCATTGAGGATAATGTTTGCAGTGGGTTTGTCATATATAGCTTTTATTATGTTGAGGTATGTTCCTTCTATTCCTGCTTTCTGGAGAGTTTTTTTTTTTATCATAAATGGGTGTTGAATTTTGTCAAAGGCTTTCTCTGCATCTATTGAGATAATCATATGGTTTTTATTTTTCAATTTGTTAATGTGGTGTATTACATTGATTGATTTGCGGATATTGAAGAATCCTTGCATCCCTGGGATAAAGCCCACTTGGTCATGGTGTATGATCTTTTTAATGTGTTGTTGGATTCTGATTGCTAGAATTTTGTTAAGGATTTTTGCATCTATGTTCATCAGTGATATTGGCCTGTAGTTTTCTTTTTTTTGTGGGATCTTTGTCAGGTTTTGGTATTAGGGTGATGGTGGCCTCATAGAATGAGTTTGGAAGTTTACCTTCCTCTGCAATTTTCTGGAAGAGTTTGAGCAGGAAAGGTGTTAGCTCTTCTCTAAATTTTTGGTAGAATTCAGCTGTGAAGCCGTCTGGACCGGGGCTTTTGTTTGCTGGAAGATTTTTGATTACAGTTTCAATTTCCGTGCTTGTGATGGGTCTGTTAAGGTTTTCTATTTCTTCCTGGTCGAGTTTTGGAAAGTTGTACTTTTCTAAGAATTTGTCCATTTCTTCCACGTTGTCCATTTTATTGGCATATAATTGTTGATAGTAGTCTCTTATGATCCTTTGTATTTCTGTGTTGTCTGTTGTGATCTCTCCATTTTCGTTTCTAATTTTATTGATTTGATTTTTCTCCCTTTGTTTCTTGATGAGTCTGGCTAATGGTTTGTCAATTTTATTTATCCTTTCAAAGAACCAGCTTTTGGTTTTGTTGATTTTTGCTATGGTCTCTTTTGTTTCTTTTGCATTTATTTCTGCTTTAATTTTTAAGATTTCTTTCCTTCTACTAACCCTGGGGTTCTTCATTTCTTCCTTTTCTAGTTGCTTTAGGTGTAGAGTTAGGTTATTTATTTGACTTTTTTCTTGTTTCTTTAGGTGTGCCTGTATTGCTATGAACTTTCCCCTTAGGACTGCTTTTACCGTGTCCCACAGGTTTTGGGTTGTTGTGTTTTCATTTTCATTCGTTTCTATGCAAATTTTGATTTCTTTTTTGATTTCTTCTGTGATTTGTTGGTTATTCAGCAACGTGTTGTTCAGCCTCCATATGTTGGAATTTTTAATAGTTTTTCTCCTGTAATTGAGATCTAATCTTACTGCATTGGTGGTCAGAAAAGATGCTTGGAATGATTTCTATTTTTTTGAATTTACCAAGGCTAGCTTTATGGCCCAGGATGTGATCTATCCTGGAGAAGGTTCCATGTGCGCTTGAGAAAAAGGTGAAATTCATTGTTTTGGGATGAAATGTCCTATAGATATCAATTAGGTCTAACTGGTCTATTGTATTGTTTAAAGTTTGTGTTTCCTTGTTAATTTTCTGTTTAGTTGATCTATCCATAGGTGTGAGTGGGGTATTAACGTCTCCCACTATTATTGTGTTATTGTTAATTTCTCCTTTCATACTTGTTAGCATTTGTCTTACATACTGCGGTGCTCCTGTGTTGGGTGCATATATATTTATAATTGTTATATCTTCTTCTTGGATTGATCCTTTGATTATTATGTAGTGTCCTTCTTTGTCTCTTTTCACAGCCTTTGTTTTAAAGTCTATTTTATCTGATATGAGTATTGTTACTCCTGCTTTTTTTTGGTCCCTATTTGCATGGAAAATCTTTTTCCAGTCCTTCACTTTCAGTCTGTATGCGTCCCCTGTTTTGAGGTGTGTCTCCTGTAGACAACATATGTAGGGGTCTTGTTTTTGTATCCATTCAGCCAGTCTTTGTCTTTTGGTTGGGGCATTCAACCCATTTATGTTTAAGGTAATTACTGATAAGTATGATCCCGTTGCCATTTACTTTATTGTTTTGGGTTCGAGTTTATACGCCGTTTTTGTGTTTCCTGTCTAGAGAATATCCTTTAGTATTTGTTGGAGAGCTGGTTTGGTGGTGCAGAATTCTCTCAGTTTTTGCTTGTCTGAGAAGCTTTTGATTTCTCCTTCATACTTGAATGAAATCCTTGCTGGGTACAATAATCTGGGCTGTAGGTTATTTTCTTTCATCATTTTAAGTATGTCTTGCCATTCCCTCCTGGCTTGAAGTTTCTATTGAAAGATCAGCTGTTATCCTTATGGGAATTCCCTTGTGTGTTATTTGTTGTTTTTCCGTTGCTGCTTTTAATATTTGTTCTTTGTGTTTGATCTTTGTTAATTTGATTAATATGTGTCTTGGGGTGTTTCGCCTTGGGTTTATCCTGTTTGGGACTCTCTGGGTTTCTTGGACTTGGGTGATTATTTCCTTCCCCATTTTAGGGAATTTTTCAACTATTATCTCCTCAAGTATTTTCTCATGGTCTTTCTTTTTGTCTTCTTCTTCTGGAACCCCTATGATTCGAATGTTGTAGCGTTTAATGTTGTCCTGGAGGTCTCTGAGATTGTCCTCATTTCTTTTAATTCGTTTTTCTTTTATCCTCTCTGATTCATTTATTTCTACCATTCTATTTCTAATTCACTAATCCTATCTTCTGCCTCTGTTATTCTACTATTTGTTGCCTCCAGAGTGTTTTTAATTTCATTTATTGCATTATTCATTATATATTGACTCTTTTTTATTTCTTCTAGGTCCTTGTTAAACCTTTCTTGCATCTTCTCAATCCTTGTCTCCAGGCTATTTATCTGTGATTCCATTTTAATTTCAAGATTTTGGATCAATTTCACTATCATTATTCGGAATTCTTTATCAGGTAGATTCCCTATCTCTTTGTCTTTTGTTTGGTTTGGTGGGCATTTATCCTGTTCCTTTATCTGCTGGATATTCCTCTGTCTCTTCATCTTGTTTAAATTGCTGAGTTTGGGGTGTCCTTTCTGTATTCTGGCAGTTTGTGGAGTTCTCTTTATTGTGGCTTTTCCTCGCTGTGTGTGGGTTTGTACAGGTGGCTTGTCAAGGTTTCCTGGTTAGGGAAGCTTGTGTCGGTGTTCTGGTGGGTGGAGCTGTATTTCTTCTCTCTGGAGTGCAATGAAATGTCCAGTAATGAGTTATGAGCAGTCTATGGTATTGGGGTGACTTTGGGCAGCTTGCATTTTGAAGCTCAGGGCTGTGTTCCTTTGTTGCTGGAGAATTTGCTTGGTATGTCTTGCCCTGGAAGTCGTTGGCCCTTGTGTGGTGCTTGGTTTCAGTGTCAGTATGGAGGCGTTTGATGAGCTCCTGTCAATTAATGTTCCTTGGAGTCAGGAGTTCCCTGTAGTCAGGGTTTGGACTTAAGCCTCCTGCTTCCGGTTATTGGTCTTATTTTTACAGAAGTTTCAAAACTTCTCCTTCTATACAGCACCATTGATAAAACATCTACGTTAAAGATGAAAAGTTTCTCTACTGTGAGGGTCACTCAGAGAGGTTCACAGCGTTACATGGAGAAGAGAAGTGGGAGGAGGGAGTTAGAGGTGACCCAAATGAGATGAGGTGGAATCAATAGTGGAGAGAGTGGGGTAGCAGTAGTCACTTCCTTATGTGCACTCCACAACTGGACCACTCAGAGATGTTCACGGAGTTATACAGAGAAGAGAAGAAGGAGGAAGGAGACAGAGGTGGCCAGAAGGATAAAAGTGGGGAATGAAAAGGAGGGAGACAGATCCAGCCAGTAATCAGTTCCCTAAGTGTTCTCCACTGTCTGGAACACACAGAAATTCACAGAGTTGGGTAGAGTAAAGAGGGGTTAGGGAGGAGACACAGGCGACCTGGTGGAGAAAAAGGAGAGTCCAAAGGGAGAGAAAGCAGTCAAGCCAGTAATCTCGTTCCCTAGTGAAAAATGGGTCCTGAAGATTGGGTTCTTAAAGGTACAAAATTGGTAACAAATACATAAAAGCAAAAATTAAAAATCTAGAGTAGAGTTTGGAATTTCAAAAATACAATGTTAAAAAAAAGGAAGAAGAAGCATAAAGAGAGAAAACAAACAAACAAACAAAAACAATGTCACAAAAATCATAAAGAAAATACAGGTACAAAATTGATATCAAATACCAAAAAGCATAAATTAAAAATCTAGAGTAGAGTTTGGAATTTCAGATATACAATGTTATATAAAAGAAGAAGAGAAAGAAACAGAGAAAAAAAAAGTCACAGAAATTATAAAAAAAAAAACTATAGGTACAAAATTGATAACATATACCAAAAAGCTAAAATTGAAAAACTAGAGTAGAGTTTGAAATTTCAAAAATACAATGTTAAAGAAAAGAAAAAAAAAAAACAAGGTCAAAAAATTATAAAATATATATATATGAAGTTTGCTGAAGAAGAAAAAAATAGGGTCTCTTTTTTTTTTTGCAAAGTAATAGGTTATAAAAGTGAAAATTAAAGGAACAATAGAGGACTTAAAAAAATTTTTTTTAATTAAAAAAAAAGAAAGAATGATCGTAAAAATAGTAAAAATATATCTAGGACTTTTTCTTGTTTTGTTGTGAGTATTGTGGGTTCAGTTCATTTTTGGCTAGTTCCTTGGTCCGACTTATATTTCTCAAGATCTATAGGCCCCTTCCTATGTAGTCCGTAGTAACCACAGGGTTTTCATCTATTGCCTGTAGCTTCCAGGGCGTTTCCCTCTGTTATAGCTTCTTCTGTTTGCTGGTCTCTTCAGTGTCCTGTTTCCACCCTGACACAAAGGGGACAGTGGAGGAAACTTTTTTTTTTTTTTTTTTAGGCTCACTTGTTCAGTCATGCTGTGGGGAGGGAGAGAGGGATGCTGCAAACAAATAACACTGGCGTGCGCTCACAGTGCCTCAGCCACACTGGGTCTGCCCCCGCTCACGGCGCGTGTAGCCTCCCCGCCCACACTGCTTGGGCTCTAGGTTGTTCCGCCGGGAACAATCTGAGGCCAGCCCTGGGCTGCATGTACCTCCCAGGTCCAAGCCGCTCAGGTTCAGGCACTCGGGTAGTCCTCAGAGGTGCAGACTCAGTTGGGCCTGCGTTTTGTGCTCTTCCCAGGTCCGAGCAGCTCAGGTGATGAGGTGTTTGGCAAGCGCCAATACTGCGACTTATCGCCTCCCCGCCACTCGGTTATCTGGGTGTAAAACCGGCGCACCTTCTCAGGCAGATGTTAACCGTCCAGACCCCCAAGCAGTTTTAGTTAGCAAAGAAGCCTGCTTACAGTTTTATAGATAATGTCTCTCTGGGGCTGCGATTGCCCCCTTCCGGCTCTGGCTGCCTGTCACCAGAGGGGGAAGGTCTGCAGCCGGCTGGCTATCTCTGTTCAGTTCTTTGTTCCGTGCACGGGCCTGGCGGTGTCTTAGGTTGAGGCTGGCTTTTCGCGTGATAGATATCCCACAGTCTGGTTTGCTAGCCCAAATTATTTCGCTCAGATAGCGCTCAGGGTATTCAGGCCAGATTCTTACTCTAAGTGATGCAGCCCACGCCGCGCCTCCCTGCCCAGCCCCCGCTTGCTAATGGCGTGTGCAGGCGTCTGCGCTGCTTCTCCGCTGGGGGAGTTACTGTAGGGCTCGCAATCTGCGAGTTTTAATTATTTATTTTTTCTCCCTGTTATGTTGCCCTCTGTGCTTCCAAAGCTTGGCACAGATTCGGCAGTGAGAAGGTTTCCTGGTGTTTGGAAACTTCTCTCTTTTTAAGACTCCCTTCCCGGGATGGAACTCCGTCCCTCCCTCTTTTGTCTCTTTTTTTGTCTTTTATATTTTTTCCTACCTCCTTTCGAAGAGTTGGGTTGCTTTTCTGGGTGCCTGATGTCCTCTGCCGGCATTCAGAAGTTGTTTTGTGGAATTTACTCGACGTTTAAATGCTCTTTTGATGAATTTGTGGGGGAGAAAGTGTTCTCCCCGTCCTACTCCTCCGCCATCTTGGCTCCTCCCTTCTATTTACCTTTAGATTTCAATTCATTTTTGGTAACTCCTATAGCTGCTGTAGAGTATAATTTACATTGATGTTACTCATTTTTTTTAAACTCATGTGCCTCTAGAATGAGTGACTTAAACTGCTTTCTAAAGAAATCTCAATTATGATAATGAATTGAGTTAAACATACAATGGCAGAAAGCATCTCATGCATGATTATATTGATATAAAACAAAGTAGAAAATAGACTTTAGAACAAGAAATATTAAGAATAAAGAGGGCATAAAATGATGAAGCTATGGGTTTATCATGGATTAGAGGAGAAGGCAATGGCACCCCACTCCAGTACTCTTGCCTGGAAAATCCCATGGACAGAGGAGGCTGGTGGGCTGCAGTCCATGGGGTCGCTCAGAGTTGGACACGACTGAGCGACTTCACTTTCCCTTTTCCCTTTCATGCATTGGAGAAGGAAATGCCAACCCACTCCAGTGTTCTTGCCTGGAGAATCCCAGGGATGGGGGAGCCTGGTGGGCTGCCGTCTATGGGTCGCATAGAGTCGGACACGATTGAAGCGACTTAGCAGCAGCTTCTTATTATTAGTCTAAAACTTAAGGAAGGAAATTTTCCAAGTTGATTTTTCTGTTTTAACTCTGAAGTAGGCAAATCACTCAATTTTTGTTGCTACTGTTGCTACAATTTGTTTTTGTTTTGTTTTGCTTTGATTTGTTGTTTGGTCAGGCTATAAAAAAGAGTATGACTTCAGGAAAGTGGTATGTTTTCAATTTAAAGAATTGGAGAGTTTTCCATTTTAAGGAAATTAGTTCAAGGTATGGAGAATATGCACTTCCCAGGTGGCACTAGTGGTAAAGAACCCACCTGCCAGTGCCAGAGAAGTGAAAGACTTGGGTTCAATCTCAGGGTCTGGAAGATACCCTAGAGGAGGGCAAGGCACTCCTCTCCAGTATTCTTGCCTGGAGAATCCCATGGGCAGAGGAGCCTGACAGGCCACAGTCCATTGGGTCTCAAAGAGTTGGACACGACTGAGTGACTTGGCATGCATGCATGGAGAATATACCAGGTATACTGGATACCAAGATTTCCAGTACTTGACTCAGTCTCATTACTGTATATATGAAAGCATGTATAATTCTCCTGCTGCTAGGAAGGAGGGCAGAGAATAAAATTGCTCAATTTTCATTTGTTTTTTTTCCTCAGGAAAATGTCCAAATGGTAGATCCTACTCATATAGAAACTGCACTGTAGTCCTTGAGAGACGTTGGGAAAGTCTTTACTTGCCTTTCTTAATATGGATAAAGGAATTATCTTTTTAGGGTTGTAGCCAAATGAGAGTGATAACATATGATATCTCTGTGCATTCATACCTCTACATATACATCTTCACTTACATCTGCATATATACACTACATGTGCAATTTGATATCTTTATTTTTTAAATTAACCATATTTTTAAAAATGCAAAACCATAATTTTAAATAACATGATAATTTTCTACCCAAGATATGATGCCCCATAGTTTTTTTTAAAAAGTTCTATTCTTTTACTGTTAACTTTCCCTATAGTTAGAATTCTAAACAATGTTACATTGTAGCTTTGGAGATAATTTTTTCTGAATTTTATCAAAATGTAATTAAATTATTTATTCTAATAACTAACAAAGAATAAATCCACCTGCAATGTGGGAGAACTGAGTTCAATTCCTGGGTTGGGATGATCGGCTACCCGCTCCTATATTCTTGCCTGGAGAATTCCATGTAAAGAGGAGCCTGGCAGGCTACAGCCCATGGGGTCACAAAGAGTTGGACATGATGCAGAGACCCACTTTCACTGTCAAGAAAAAAAAATCTCATTAAAAAATCATATAGCTTTTATGGTTTTCAAGGCTAAGACTTGGGAAATATGTTACCAGTGGCTTTCCAGAAAAATGTATATCAGAGTTACATCTTTCTCAGTCCTTATTGACACTGACCACTACTATTGTAATTAATTAAATCCCTTTGTTAATTTGATAGGTAAAAATAATGATGATCTTCAGCATATATCGAAATTCTCTTTTGTATATTCTGCACAATTCCAAATGTAACTGTCCTTATGAGCCACTAATTTCAAAAAGATGGGTGATACTCCCCAACAAGGGAATTGTACAAATCTTCACCTACTGCACATTTATGTGACTGATGACAAAACATTAGCTTGGATTATATAAGATCGTAAAAGCTGTTACCCTACTTTGGCAGACTTACGACATTTCCCAAAGAAAGAGTCAATCTCCACAGGCTCTAAGTTAGATCACTGATTATGTTTCAAGGTCCAACAAAATATCTAATTGAATTCATCAGCTCAATTTATTTTGATAAATTAAAGTTTGGAATTACATTGATTTCTGCTCGTACTTGAATTTTAATCTTTTAGTCAGTGGGATCCACTGGGACATTGAACATTTTGAATTATTTGATGATTGCGTTTTAAAGAGTGTTCAATAAAAACAAAAAATAAAGTGAAAAAAAAAAGACAGTGTGACAGTGTTTGATGCCTATAATTTTCTGAAGTTAATATAAACATGTTTTCTCCTTTATTCTTTTTCTTTTTTTTCAGAAGAAACACAAAATTTGTCATTTGGTTTCCTAGACCTGACATATAGTAGAAAGCACTCCTGTGGGAGAGTCCATTGTCACTGAATCATCAGAAGCTCCTGAACTCAGAGTCTTTCTCTTCCTGCTCTTCCTCCTCAAAGATGCTGTCACAGCTTTGGCCTGAGCATCACTGCACCAATTTAAGGCTATACCAGTTTATTCCACCATCTTAATATAGCCTGTTAATTGTTTGATAAATTGCTTTGAGCAGGTTAAGTAAAATTAGATAGTAAATATATAATACAATTTTACATATAATAACATACCATTTTGTGAGCCACAATATAATAATATATTTCCCTGAGACATTCTTAACGTGTAGAAAAACATATGACATCACTTAATTTTGTGTTTAAACAATTTCTCAGTAGAACTGTAATTACACAGGCAAATATTCCCACTGGGAATGGGGTATCAGTGTGTGTTCCTGGGATCTGATGTGAAATCAGAAAACTAGTCTCAAAAGCCTCAGAGAAATATAAAAGGTCTTGAATTATCCTAGGGAACAGCAGTCTTCCTGAGGGAAGCACAAATTTCTTCTATGAACACAGAAGGCCATTCAAATCAGATTATAAAAATATTGCAGTAGGTCAATTTTTCTCTTTTAAGTATCAAAATCAACTTTTCCTGTGAAAAATGAACCACTGCTGACACAGTATAGAGAGAAGGTGAATGAAAAAGATAGTGATCTGGTAAGTATTCTTACCTTAATCCCAGGGTATTAGAACTTGATGGGATTTTAAGTTCTTTTAAGTTCATAGTCACTTATTCTACATGTAGAAATTGATATTTTGAGAATAAATATTCCCAGAGTAAGACAAATTTTAAATGATCAAGATATGACTAACAAAAACAATAGCCGCAAAAAAGCCCAAACATTTGACACATGATATTAAAACAATTCTCACTATATTGGACTCTGATTAAGAATCTAAATGTTAACACTGTTCTAATCACCTATTATTTCTTTTTAAAGTATGTACATATCCATTAAGGCTGACTCAATCAATATTATATTATCCATCTTCTCTTAATATTGCATCAATATTAATATTATTAATATTGCATTGATGCCATTAATTATCAACACCCAAGTAACAGTACTGGAAGAAGCACAAGCTGGAATCAAGATTGTTGAGAGAAATATCAATAACCTCAGATATGCAGATGACATTACCCTTATGGTAGAAAGTGAAGAGGAACTCAAAAGCCTCTTGATGAAAGTGAAAGTGGAGAGTGAAAAAGTTGGCTTAAAGCTCAACATTCAGAAAACGAAGATCATGGCATCTGGTCCCATCACTTCATGGGAAATAGATGGGGAAACAGTGGAAACAGTGTCAGACTTTATTTTTTGGGGCTTCAAAATCACTGCGGATGGTGACTGCAGCCATGAAATTAAAAGAGGCTTACTCCTTGGAAGGAAAGTTATGACCAACCTAGATAGCATACTCAAAAGCAGAGACATTACTTTGCCAACAAAGGTCCATCTAGTCAAGACTATGGTTTTTCCTGTGGTCATGTATGGATGTGAGAGTTGGACTGTGAAGACAGCTGAGCACCGAAGAATTGATGCTTTGGAACTGTGGTGTTAGAGAAGACTCTTGAGAGTCCCTTGGACTGCAAGGAGATCCACCCAGCCCATTCTGAAGGAGATCAGCCCTGGGATTTCTTTGGAAGGAATGATGCTAAAGCTGAAGCTCCAGTACTTTGGCCACCTCATGCAAAGAGTTGACTCATTGGGAAAGAGTCTGATGCTGGGAGGGATTGGGGGCAGGAGGAGAAGGGGACGGCAGAGGATGAGATGGCTGGATGGTATCACTGACTTGATGGACATGAGTCTGAGTGAACTCCAGGAGTTGGTGATGGACAGGGAGGCCTGGTGTGCTGTGATTCATGGGGTCGCAAAGAGTCGGACACAACTGAGCTACTGAACTGAACTGAATTGAACAGTACTGGGGTGGGGTTAGAAGAATGTTTTTAAGGGAGTAGAAAAAAATTAAGTAGCGACTAGTATCAATAAAGAGAAATTCCTGCAGGAATAGATGATTTTGCTAAACTCTTCCAAAAATCCTGTTTTCATGTTCACCTGCCAAGGACATAGAAAGATAGTAGTTGGCTCCTAAATGGAGTCTGTTTTTTGTTTCCTGTATTCTGTTTCCTGTATCCTTTCCATTTGTTCTATTTAGCTTTTATATTTCTTTTTTGAAACTTGAAATTTTCTTTCAGACTTGGTGTGTAATAAATTTGAAATATTATTACATTTAATGTTCTCTATATAAATTGTTCTCTTCAGGTCCTGTACATCTGTGACTAGAAATACAAGGTTTGGTAGAAAAACAACCTCAGCAAAGAAGTGTTTGTTTCTCATTGTCAAGGCCTCAAGCTTATTTAAACATTGTCCCTAAAGATGAGTCTCTTTATTTGATGTCTCTGCCTATAGTGCAGGAGACCCTGGGTTGATCCCTGGTTCGGGAAGATCCCCTGGAGATGGAAATGGCAACCCACTCCAGTACTCTTGCCTGGAGAATCCTATGGACGGAGGAGCCTGGTAGGCTACAGTCCATAGGGTCTCAAAGAGTCAGACACGACTTCACTTTCACTTTCACCTTTGAATAGTCATTTTTCATTATTACAAAAGAAAGAATAGCTCAGAAAAGATTTAATTGTATCTTTTTCTTGCCTTCAGAGAGTGGCAATTGCTCCACTCCTTAGTCAATAGACAGTCTTGTCTCTACGTTTGCAGAACAAAACAGATGGGCTATCATTCAGGGAGAAGTAATATTTTCTAAGGAGGAAGCCATCTGTATTTCATAAAAGGATAATTCCAATGAATTAACTAGTAGATCAGTGATGCTTTCCTTCTTTGCTTAACCCTTTGCTTAGAGGAAAAAGGAATCCTGGTTGATAATAAAATAATAAGTATTAATTTCTCGAGAAGTTCAGACTTGTCTCAATAGCTTAATGATATTAGCTTCCAAGGTGGCACAGTGATAAAGCATCCACCTGTCAATGCAGGGGGCAGAAGAAATTTGAGTTTGATCCCTGGGTTGGGAAGATCCCCTGGACGAGGAAGTGGCAACCCACTCCAGCATTATTGCCTGGAAAATTCCATGGACAGAGGAGCTTCATGGGCTACAATCCATGGGGTTGCAAAGAGGTGGACACACTAAGCACACACACATCACACATTGAATATTCGCTGTGTGAAAAATACTGTTGAAAATACACATATTAGTTTATTTAATCCTCATCATTACCCTGCAGACAAGTGTCACTATAATATGTAGTTTACATATCAGAAAATGAAATCATGTAGTTGTTGAAATTTTGCTGAAGTCATACAAATATGAAGTGGAAGAGCCAGACACACTGGATTTATCGTCCATGCTTTCAACCACCACAGCACGTCTTCTCAGATACTGTGTCAAAAGATGTAAACCTGTTGGAGCACAAACTCTAAATCAAGATTTATGCTAGCTTTAAGCTAATATCCCTATATCCAATTCAGCACATTAAGTTTTGGGGAATAACTGTCTTGGTTATGCTAATCTTTTAAGTACCATGGTCTCTAACATTTCCATTTCTGGGGAGGTAGCATTTATTGAAGAGTGCCCAATGATCCAGAATGTCCAAACTCTGGCCCTGACTCTTTGATTGCAAAGTTACGAACTCCTGGATTGTTAACTGGGTTGAAATCATCAGTTCCTTTTCAGTAGAGGTGGTCAACATATTTTAAAGAGCTGTGAGAATTAAGTTAGATGAGAAAGCACTTTGAAAATTATAAGATGGCAATGTAAAAATGCCAGATTTTCACATTTACTCTAATTTATCTCTTTCATCTCCTGCATTGGCAGACAGATTCTTTACTACTCGAGTAACCTGAGAAGCTGTTAATTTAGCTAACAGAACGAATGTAGAAAAATAGACATTAAGTAATCCAGAATCCACAATCATTATTGTATCCATAGTTCATTTTCGATACCCAAAATATGGTAAATAGTTGCATTATGTGTATTAATTCTAAATATATGAAAAGTTTTAAAAGACATTCAGTTTTATTAAAAATCTGGAACAAACCGAGAAAAAACGAGAAGATAAGATTTTGGTAATGTGGTTAGATCATAATCTGAGATAGAGTATATAAAATGAAAATGAAAATATATTCAAATATGACATTATGCAAATCCTGAGCTTGTAGGAGCTGTGTGTGATGTAGGTTGTTAAGGAAGAATTATATATGCATTATATATATATATATATATACACACACACACACATTGTATATGACATAAAACGTATATGTATGTATGTTTATATAGAGATATATATATATGGGCTTCCCTGGTGGCTCAGCTGATAAAGAATCCACCTATAATGCAGGAGATCTGGGTTCAATCCCTGGGTTGGGAAGATCCCCTGGAGAAGGGAAAGGCTACCCACTGCAGTATTCTGGCCTGGAGAATTCCATGAATTGTATAGTCCATGGGGTCACAAACAGTCAGAGATGACTGAGCAACTTGCACTTTCACTATGTATATACATACGAACTTTATAATTATATAAAATGTGCACATGTAAAAGATTTTATTTATTTCATTCATTAAGATGCTATAAGTGTTACAAAAGATAATTCAAAGAATCACAATATTATAAATCAGGAATTCACAAATAAACTGATAACAGATACAAAACTGCCTTTCCACTACAGAGCAAATCAGTTGTACGTATGCTGGAAAAAAAAATGCACCTGTCTGTAAACAAGTATCATGTGCGTTTCTCTGGGTTATTTACAATTTACAGAGCTGTAGACTAGTGCAATGACAAGAGAACACAGACATCATTAAGAGAAGTGCGTAGGTGACCCTTTTTAAACATCTGTTACAATTTAGCATTAAACATTGAAATATTCCTGAATACTACCATTATATTGCCTGGATTAATTCAGTAATTGTCCAAGCATGAAAATTTCTCTAGTCAGATTCCATAGCTTGGTTTATAATCTAAAAAATAAAAAATGGATGTACTAACTCCTATTAATATGTTGCCAACTTTAGAACAGTGAATCAATGAGATGCTAAAGATATTTAACTGTAGAAGAAAACTCATTTAACATATAATTTGATGAGACAGGCACTGTCATTCTCATACTAATGATGATGAAACTTA
The DNA here is from genome assembly GCF_055505025.1 of Bos grunniens. NCBI lineage: Eukaryota > Metazoa > Chordata > Mammalia > Artiodactyla > Bovidae > Bos > Bos grunniens. Next base: position 1,676,714 of record NC_141188.1, on the reverse strand, counting down.
AACTTAGTGATTACTTGGCCTGCCTAAAGAATTGCAACTGCTGAGCAGTAGAGTTAGGATTCAGTTGCTAATTCTGTTACTGATTCAGTAACTAATTCTGAATATTTTCTCTTTCTATTTTACAAGCAACTCTTAGAAGTTCCTTTGTTCTTCAGAGGCAAAGTTGCTTCTCAGTGTATGAGAGATAAAGTACTTTGACTCATCTAACTAGGCAAGGTTTCGACTGAAATAGAAATACCTTAATTTGTTGTGCAAGTAAAAAAATACTGCAAAATGGAACAGAAGTGAGTTACTCAGAGTTTGCTATATGCAAGGTGATTAACCATGATCATTCACATTGGTGAAAGATGAGAGAGTAAATGAAAGTAAGAGGTTCAGAGGTTAGAATTCACCCACTGGTTTGATGCTGTCATCTAATGTGGAAAATGATAGCTTTAAGGAATAGAAGCATCCAGTTATCATTTCAACTGGAAATACGTACATTTTCTGTGCTTACTGTTCATATGCCTAGGGGTTACCAGGATGCCCAAGTGGATTTAGAATTAATGTTCTGATTACTTTAGCCGTTTTCGTATTTATTTTTTTCTGACTCTTCAGGTTATTATAAACATCAGTACCCTGTCAAAATTCCAACCTCCAGGAACCCTGCAGAGAATGGAGGTGGAGAACAGCACTGTGAAGACACAGTTCTTTCTCTTGGGATTCAGTGACCACCCGGAACTGCAGAGTGTTCTTTCGGCTGTGCTTTTGTCCATCTACTCTGTTACCCTGATGGGCAACCTTGGGATGATTTTATTAATCACAGCCAGTCCCCCTTTGCACACCCCTATGTACTTTTTTCTCCGCATCTTGTCTTTCATAGACGCCTGCTGCTCTTCAGTCATTGCCCCCAAATTACTTGTGGACTTAGTTTCTGATAAGAAGATCATTTCTTACAATGGCTGTGCTGCACAGTTATATTTCTTCTGCTGTTCGGTGGACACAGAGTCTTTTCTCTTGACTGTCATGGCTTATGACCGGTATATAGCCATCTGCAACCCCCTGCTTTACACCGTTATTATGTCCAAGAGGATTTGCTGCCAGCTTGCAACTGGAGCGTTTCTGGGAGGCACCATGAGCTCAATCATCCACACCACTAATACATTTCACCTGTCTTTCTGCTCCAATGAAATTAACCATTTCTTTTGTGACACCTCCCCTCTCTTCTCTCTGTCCTGCACTGACACTTACATCCATGACGTTGTACTGGTGGTCTTCGCTAGTTTAGTGGAAGCCCGCTGCCTTCTAACAGTTCTCCTCTCTTATATCCTCATCATAGCAGCCATTCTTAAAACAGGTTCTGCCGAGGGAAGAAGAAAGGGATTCTCCACTTGTGCATCCCATCTGACCGTGGTCTCTATCTACCATGGTACCCTGATCTTCATTTATTTGTGCCCTGGCACTGGCCATGCAATGGCTATTGATAAAGTGACCTCTGTGTTCTACACCTACGTTAAATCCCTGAATTTACAGCCTTAGGAACAAATATGCAAAAAATGCCTTCAGGAAAATGATTAGCAGAAAATTTCTTTCTTAAGAAACGATAAAACTGAGACTGACAGCTTTTCTACCCTGTTTCTTGACCTTTGTTCTTTAAATCTCTAAAGATTCTGAGAGCTGAAGCTCTAGTACTTTGACATCAGTTCCTATAACCCACCAGTACAACCTTCTGAATGTTTCCCATTATTTTCAATTGTGCCTAAATTGAGTGTAGGGAGCAGGCCTTAATGATCTTAATCTTCTCTCCAAACTAAGGAAGAGTAGCAATAGGGTCTCTCTGCTGTTTTGCACAAAAGGTCTTTTTTACATCTCTTTTCTCTGTTCCTGAGAGGCCCTAATGAGGTATCGTGAGAAGAGCAACTGCTCTATCCATGTCAGTTAAACCTACTTCCCTAAAGGCTCCATTTTTTTTAAAAACAGTAGGCTTAATAGACATGCTCAGTCAGGAGAGAGTGTTACTGTATCAAATTAGTTTTGTTTATACCCTTTTTATGTACTTGCATCACCCTGTAAATATTCCATCATAACACATAGAAGTAAGTAGTAAATAAATAAATAAGAACAAATAAGAAACCTCCCTCCATGTCTAAATATTCCATAAAAGCATGACACTTACTTTCCTGTTCACCATTTTTTCTACTATGCCACTTACAGTGTTTGACCTGAGAATTCAATTCAAAAATACTTATTGAACAACAAATGAATAAGTATAGCCAGAACAATTAATCTAAAATTGAATCTTTGTAAATTAATCAAAAAATTTCTCTTTTCTTTGATTTTATCCTACCATGTTCACTTTAGGTGAAATCTATTTGCATATGTTTTATTTTGCCCTATACAGAAATGAGAGTCAGAGACAGGAATTATTTGTTGTAAAACTCTTCATTCTGCCTTAATTATGTCAGCACATCCCCTGATCCTCCAAAGGACACCAAAGAGGACTCCGTCTCCTCACTGGGTTCATAGCATTACACTAGTTAATAATGAAAATAAGTAAACAAATAAACTGAAAGGTCCCATAATATAGTTTAAATCATAAGCCATATATGTTAAATCATATATTAACACAAACATAGTTCCCTTTGTAGGGGAGGAACAAAGTATTAGTTATATTAGCATGCTATATATAGTGATTATATGATATATATATTATATAGTGATTGCCTCTTGAGAAACCTGTATGCAGGTCAGGACACAACAGTTAGAACTGGACATGGAACAATGGACTGGTTCCAAATAGGAAAAGGAGTACATCAAGGCTGTATATTGTCACCCTGCTTATTGAACTATGCAGAGTACATCATGAGAAACGCTGGGCTGGAAGAAACACAAGCTGGAATCAAGATTGCTGAGAGAAATATCAATAACCTCAGATATGCAGATGACACCACCCTTATGGCAGAAAGTGAAGAGGAACTCAAAAGCCTCTTGATGAAGGTGAAAGAGGAGAGTGAAAAAGTTGGCTTAAAACTGAACATTGAGAAAACGAAGATCATGGCATCTGGTCCCATCACTTCATGGGAAATAGATGGGGAAACAGTGGAAACAGTGTCAGACTTTATTTTTGGGGGCTCCAAAATCACTGCAGATGGTGACTGCAGCCATGAAATTAAAAGACGCTTACTCCTTGGAAGAAAAGTTATGACCAACCTAGATAGCATATTGAAAAGCAGAGACATTACTTTGCCAGCAAAGGTCCATCTAGTCAAGGCTATGGTTTTTCCGGTGGTCATGTATGGATGTGAGAGTTGGACTGTGAAGAAAGCTGAGCGCTGAAGAATGGATGCTTCTGAACTGTGGTGTTGGAAAAGACTCTTGAGAGTCCCTTGGACTGCAAGGAGATCCAACCAGTCCATTCTGAAGGAGATCAGCCCTGGGATTTCTTTGGAAGGAATGATGCTAAAGCTGAAGCTCCAGTACTTTGTCCACCTCATGCAAAGAGTTGACTCATTGGAAAAGAGTCTGATGCTGGGAGGGATTGGGGGCAGGAGGAGAAGGGGACGGCAGAGGATGAGATGGCTGGATGGCATCACTGACTCGATGGACATGAGTCTGAGTGAACTCCGGGAGTTGGTGATGGACAGGGAGGCCTGGTGTGCTGTGATTCACGGGGTCACAAAGAGTCGGACACGACTGAGTGACTGAACTGACTGAACTGATATAGTGATTATGTTATCTATGAAAGTATCAAATAAACTGGAATAATATTCTAAACAAAATTTTAACAGTGGTTATCACAATTGTGTAGTGCTAAATTATTGTATGCTAGTTAATCCCTGAAATATTTTCCAAAAGCTTAATTAACTGCGTATTCTGTTCTGCCTGTATTCAATTAGCAATTAATCCAGTTGTGAAAACAACACAATTTAAAGTTCTCAGAAGCATTCGTTTTATCTTAGGTTGTGGCCATGAACGGAACATGGAGGCACTCTTTATAATTTTAGGAGGAGAGAGCAATTGCTTATACAGATTTTTATTTAAGTTAGGTCCTGATCACTTATGTTCAATATGCCTTTGGTGCTGATGATTTTATAATCAAGATATCATTTGAAGGAAACAACATATTAAAAAACTTGGAACTTTCAGCAGATTATTTGAATTAGAATTCTAGTACAAATTGGAATTTTAGACAAATGTATTTTATTGTTTCTTCAATATTTTCTCTCATGATTTCAAATTATTTGTAGTTCATAGAATATAGCACATATCAGGAACTCTCAATCACTCTCTAAAGCTCTTCACACCCAATGAAATTTATTAAGAACATGTGGAAGTATTTATATCTGCAAACATTAGGCTTCTCAGGTGGTGCTGAGCCAGAAATTTCCAGACAGTGTAAGACTTTGAAAACTCAATTCCTGTTTTTTTTTTTATTTCAATTTTTTTCTTCTCAAGTAAGCATCTCACTCCCTTTTCCAATTTCCAGGCATTCAGAGGAATGCCTCCCTGGTCTGGTAACATAAAACATTCAAACCCAGGACAATACAATCATGAACTACTGTTTAATCTATCAAGGAGAAAAGCTCCAGGTAGACAATTAGCTCCTAAACATTTATATCTAGCCCCTAAATAATGGCCTGGGGTCTTAAGAAAGTGTCAAGGAACAGTGTCACAATGTTTGGAAAAACTGAGAAAATTGGGGATCCAAGAAAGCCATAAAAATGACAAACTGGATGTTGTGAAGTTTAAGCTAATTGGTCAAAAATGATGCACATTAAAGTTGCAAGTCAACCAAAAATGTACAGATCAATACTAATAAATATATAAAGCTGTTGTAATCCCCACCTTTTTGGGGCTCTTCTCCCCCTGTCAGTGTCTATGCTAAGGGCTTTGCATCTCTATCTTTTTTTTTTTTTTTTATTCTTCCAATTTTATTTTATTTTTAAACTTTACATAATTGTATTAGTTTTGCCAAATATCAAAATGAATCCGCCACAGGTATACATGTGTTCCCCATCCCGAACCCTCTATCTTTTAAAATAAACTTTGCCTGTGTGAGTGTTTGCTAGTTTGTGGAGTTCATTCCTCGGCTCCACGAATAGAACCTGCTTTCCTGTTTCAGCACCAGTGATAAGGAATCAGCCTGCCAGTGCAGGAGATGCAAGAGGTGTGAGTTCAATCCCTGGGTTGGGAAGGTTCCCTGGAATGCTGAATGGCACCCCACCCCAGTATTCTTGCCTAGAAAATTCCATGGACAGAAGAGCCTATGCTCATGGGGTTGCAAAGACTTGGACATTTCTGATCATTATAATAATGAAGCCCATTCATATCATGTAAAATTAGCTTCACTGACCATTTTTAAAATATATATTTAATGAAACAAATCCCTTTTCTATATCTTTTCAAAGTTTTGATTTAATAGTGTTTACAGAGGATATGCAGAGTACATCATGAGAAACACTGGGATGGAAGAGGCACAAGCTGGAATCAAGAGTGCTGACAGAAATATCAATAACCTCAGATATGCAGATGACACCACCCTTATGGCAGAAAGTGAAGAGGAACTAAAGAGTCTCTTGATGAAAGTGAAAGAGAGTGAAAAAGTTGGCTTAAAACTCAACATTCAGAAAACTAAGATCATGTCATCCAGTCCCATCACTTCATGGCAAATAGATGGAAAACCAGTGGAAACAGTGGCTGAGTTTATTTGGGGGGGCTCCAAAATCACTGCAGATGATGACTGCAGCCATGAAGTTAAAAGATACTTGTTCTTTGGAAGAAAAGCTATGACCTACCTAGACAGCATATTAAAAAGCAGAGTACTAACACATATATATGGAATTTAGAAAGATGGTAACAATAACCTGGTGTACGAGACAGCAAAAGAGACACTGATGTATAGAACAGTCTTATGGACTCTGTGGGAGAGGGAGAGGGTGGGAAGATTTGGGACAGTGACATTGAAACATGTAGAGTATCATGTAAGAAACGAGTTGCCAGTCCAGGTTCGATGCGCGATACTCGATGCTTGGGGCTGGTGCACTGGGACGACCCAGAGGGATGGTGTGGAGGGAGGAGGGAGGAGGGTTCAGGATGGGGAACACATGTATGCCTGTGGCGGATTCATTCTGATATTTGGCAAAACTAATACAATTATGTAAAGTTTAAAAATAAAATAAAATTAAAAAAAATAAAAATAAAAAGCAGAGAAATTACTTTGCCAACAAAGCTATGGTTTTTCCAGTAGTCAGGTATGGATGTGAGAGTTGGACAGTAAAGAAAACTGAGCTCCGAAGATTCGATGCTTTTGAACTGTAGTGTTGGAGAAGACTCTTGAGAGTCCCTTGGACTGCAAGGAGACCCAACCAGTCAATCCTAAAGGAAATCAGTCCTGAATATTCTTTGAAAGGACTGATGCTAAAGCTGAAACTTCAATACTTTGGACACCTGACGTGTAGAACTGACTCATTGGAAAAGACCCTGATGCTGGGAAAGATTAAAGGCAGGAGGAGATGGGGACAACAGAGGATGAGATGGTTGGATGGCATCACCTACATGATGGTCATGAGTTTGAGCAAGCTTGTGGAGTTGGTGATGGACAGGGAGGCCTGGCGTGCTGCAGTCCATGGGGTCGCAAAGAGTCGGACAGGACTGAGCGACTGAACTGAAGTGAAATTCAATACAGGGGTATAACTACAGATACAAATGACATTATTATAGAATTTAGTGAGGTTTAGAATATGAGTTACCATCATAATTGAAATGGATGGCAGGGGAAAAAATGTCATGTAGGACTTAATATTTGAGGGAGGCTTCTTTCTTTTTTTTTCTTTCTTTCTTTTCTTTTCTTTCTTTCTCTCTCTCTTTTTTTTTTTTTGAAAAAGCCTTTTCAGTGTGAGTACAATTTGGACAGTTAAGCTTCAATCTGCATGTGGTTGCTATTGTTTAGTCACAAGTCTTCTCTGACTCTTCTGTGGCCTCATAGGCTGTAGCCATGCTCTTCTGTCCATGCAATTTCACAGGTAAGAATACTGGAATAGGTTGCCACTTCCCCCTCCAAGGGATCTTTCTGACTCGGAGATCAAACCTGTGTCTCCTGCCATTTGGCAAGTGGGTTCTTTATCACTGAGCCTCAGAGAAGCCTCTACCATCTACACATACTGCCATGGAAATCAAATTAATTAACAAAGAATCTCAGTGAATTTCATTTATAAAATTTCACAAAAGAGTGCTGCAATATATATCAAAAGCTTAACCAATATTGAGTAAAACAGTAATAACAAAATGAGAAACAAATAAAAAAAAGAGAGAAACAAATAGTAAGAATATGAAATATAGAATATTACACAAAGGGTAAATACACTCCTGAGGAAAAAATATAAAAGTTCAAATTTATTTCATTTAGCCTATTTCCTATTGGTAGATATTTAGATTATTTTCCCTGATGCTGGGAAAGATTGTAGAGGGGAGGAGAAGGGGATGACAGAGAATGAGATGGTTGGATGGTGTCACTGATTCGGTGACATGAGTTTGAGTAAGCTCTGGGAGTTGGTGATGGACAGGGAAGCCTGGTGTGCTGCTGTCCATGGGGTTGCAAAGAGTAGTACACAACTAAACAAATGAACTGAACTGAACTGATTATAAGCTCTGATGCAATGAATACTTTGAAAGTGGTAAACTTTTGCAGGTTCAGTTGCTAGACTTACTGTTTTAAATGATACTTGCATATTTAGTTTTCAAATTCCAGGTGAATTATATAGTTCATTCAAACAATAGTAAATTATCTTCCATAAAGAAGACTAATTTAAACTTCCACCAACAATGAATGAGTGTGAAAAAAAATCAACCTTAAAATGATAAAGAGTTAGACATATGTAACAGGGCCTGGCTCTAATATTAGCCTCTGGCCCAATTTTGTGGTTGAGGCTTCATTGCCTGTAGAATTAGGGAACACCCATATTAAACTGACTTTTCCATTAGTTAAAACTAAAGGTCAAGAAACAAGGTAGAAGTTATCAGCCTCAGTTTCATTCTTTCTTAAGAAAGAAATTTCCTGCTAATCATTTTCCTAAAAGCATTTTTCACGTCTTTGTTCCTCAGACTGTAAATCAGGGGGTTCAGCATAGGTATAATCAATGTATAGAACACAGAGGTCACTTTATCAATATCCAGTGAATGGCCAGCACCGGGACGCAAATAAATGAAGATCAGGGTACCATGGTAGATAGAGACCACAATCAGATGGGATGCACAAGTGGAGAATCCTTTTCTTCTTCCTTCGGCAGAATCTGTTTTAAGAATGGCTGCTATGATGAGGATATAAGAAAGGAGAACTGTTAGAAGGCAGAGGGCTTCCACTAAACTAGCAAAGACCACCAGTACAATGTCATGGATGTAGGCGTCAGTGCAGGACAGAGAGAAGAGAGGGGAGATGTCACAAAAGAAATGGTTAATTTCATTGGAGCAGAAAGACAGGTGAAAGGTATTAGTGGTGTGAATCACTGAGCTCATGGTGCCCCCTAAAAACGCTCCAATTGCAAGCTGGCAGCAAATCCTCTTGGACATAATAACGGTGTAAAGCAGGGGGTTGCAGATGGCTATATACCGGTCATAAGCCATGACAGTCAAGAGAAAAGACTCTGTGTCCACCAAAAAGCAGAAGAAATATAACTGTGCAGCACAACCATTGTAAGAAATGGTCTTCTCATCAGAAACTAAGTCCACAAGTAACTTGGGGGCAATGACTGAAGAGTAGCAGGCGTCTACGAAAGATAAGATGCAGAGAAAAAAGTACATAGGGGTGTGCAAAGGGGGACTGGCTGTGATTAATAAAATCATCCCAAGGTTGCCCATCAGGGTAACAGAGTAGATGGACAAAAACACAGCAAAAAGAACACTCTGCAGTTCTGGGTGGTCACTGAATCCCAAGAGAAAGAACTGTGACTTCACAGTGCTGTTCTCCACCTCCATTCTCTGCAGGGTTCCTGGAGGTTGGGATTTCAGCAGGGTACCAATGGGGATGTTGATAATAACCTGAAGATTATCTACAAAGAAAAATAATTAAAGTAGTTAGAATAGTAATTCTAAATCCACTTGGGTACCCTCATAACACTTAGGCATAAATAAAATTTAGTATAAGCATAGCTTTTCAACTGAAATACTTTTTAAAAAATTAGTTAATTGCTTTTTTTTTTTTTAATGTTTGGCAGAGACATGTAGCTTGCAGGACCTTAGTTCCCTATGAGCAATGGAACCCATGTACTTTATACTGAAAGAACAAAGTCTTAACCACTGGATGGCCAGGGAATTCCTTGAGATAGTTTAATTGAATTGATTGTTTATACTTCTATTTCTTAAAGATATATATATATATATATATATATATATATATATCAGTTCAGTTCAGTCGCTCAGTCGTGCTTTATATATATATATATATATATATATATATATATATATATATATATAATTTATTAAATGAGACACCATCAAACCAGCCGGTGAACTCTGAATTTCTTAATTTCATCAACTCTCTCATCTGTCACCAACATCAAGTGATTGAGGTTAGTTACATTGATACATAGCAAACTGAGTAACTAGCCTCTCTTTCCCTTTGTGGTAGGTTTATTTACACAACAAATAGATACATTTCTATTTCAGTTGAAGCCTTACACATGTAGAGGAGTAGAAGTTCTTTATTTCTCACCTTGAGCTGAGAATTTGCCTCTGAGGACTAAAGAAACTAGTTAAAGTTTCTTGAAATCCACTGATGAAATAGAAGGAGGTAAGATTCAGAATTAGTTATGTAAGTAACTAAATCCTAACTCTGCCTCTTAGCAGTTATAAAGTCTTTGACAGGCCAAGCAATCACAGAATTTTAGCTTCATCACCTATAAAATGAAAAGGACAGTGCCTTCCTCATCAAATCATATTACATTTCCTTCTAGTCCCAATATCTTCACCATCTTGTTCATTCACTGTTCTTTTTTTTTTAATTTAAATGTATTTATTTTAATTGAAGGCTAATTACTTTACAATATTGTATTGGTTCTGCCACACATCAACATGAATCCACCACAGGTGTACACGTGTTCCCCATCCTGAACCCCCCTCCCAGCTCCCTCCCCGTACCATCCCTCTGGGTCATCCCAGTGCACCAGCCCCAAGCATCCTGTATCGAACCTGGACTGGCAATCCATTTCTTATATGATATTATACATGTTTCAATGCCATTCCCCCAAATCATCCCACCCTCTCCTTCTCCCACAGAGTCCAAAAGACTGTTCAATACATCTGTGTCTCTTTTGCTGTCTCGCATACAAGATTATCGTTACCATCCTTCTAAATTCCATATATTAGTATACCGTATTGGTGTTTTTCTTTCTGGTTTACTTTGTACAATGGCTCCAGTTTCATCCACCTCATTAGAACTGATTCAAAGGTATTCTTTTTAATGGCTGAGTAATACTCCATTGTGTATGCGTACCACAGATTTCTTTTCCATTCATCTGCTGATGGACATCTAGGTTGCTTTCATGTCCTGGCTATTATAAACAGTGCTGTGATGAACATTAGGGTACATGTGTCTCTTTCCATTCTGGTTTCCTTGGTGTGTATGCTCAGCAGTGGGATTGCTGGGTCGTAAGGCAGTTCTATTTCCAGTTTTTTAAGGAATATCTACACTGTTCTCTGTAGTGGCTGTACTAGTTTGCATTCCCACCAACAGTGTAAGAGGGTTCCCTTTTCTCCACACCCTCTCCAGCATTTATTGCTTGTAGACTTTTGGATTGCAGCCATTCTGACTGGTGTGAAATGGTACCTCATTGTGGTTTTGATTTGCATTTCTCTGATAATGAGTGATGTTGAGCATCTTTTCATGTGTTTGTTAGTCATCTGTATGTCTTCTTTGGAGAAACATCTGTTTAGTTTTTTGGCCCATTTTTTGATTGGGTCGTTTATTTTTCTGGAATTGAGCTGCAGAAATTGCTTGTATATTTTTGAGAATAGTTGCTTGTCAGTTGCTTCATTTTCTATTATTTTCTCCCATTCTGAAGGCTGTCTTTTCACCTTGCTTATAGTTTCCTTTGTTGTGCAGAAGCTTCTAAAGTTGACAACATAGTAATTCTGCGGAATTCCATATATCTACTTTATGTTATCTGAAATCCAAGCTATGAAATACAACTAGAGAAATCCAAATGCTTGCATATTTATTAAATTCATCTAGGCAATACAATAATAATATTCAGGAATCTTGGATGGCCCTTTTGATTAAAATGATAAAAGATGTTATAAATGCTCACCTACCCACCTCTCTGTGTTATCTCTGCACTTCCTTGTCATTGCTTTAGTCCACAGCTCTGTAAATTGTAGATAACGCATAGCAGTGCAAGTGACGCTTGTCTATAGACAGGCACATTTTGCCCAGGATAGAGATGATTGATTTCTCTCCTTGCTGATGGTAAAAATTCAGCTTTACATCTATTTGTCAGTTTATTTGTGAATTCCTGATTCACAATATTGTGGTTCTTTGAATTATGTTGTGCACATTTCATAACATGTTACATATTGAATAAAGTAAGTACAATCTCTGATGCCTGTACATGCTATATGCATTGTTATTGTTCTTCAGTCGTTAAATAGTGTTTGATTCTTTTCTTTTTTTTAATTTTATTTTATTTTTAAACTTTACGTAATTGTATTAGTTTTGCCAAATATCAAAATGAATCCGCCACAGGTATACATGTGTTCCCCATCCTAAACCCTCCTCCCTCCTCCCTCCTCCCTCCTCCCTCTTCCCTCCTCCCTCCTCCTTCCCCATACCATCCCTCTGGGTCGTGCCAGTGCACTAGCCCCAAGCATCCAGTATCGTGCATCGAACCTGGACTGGCGTCTCGTTTCATACATGATATTTTACATGTTTGATTCTTTAGGATTCCAGGGACTGCAGCGTGCCAGGTCTCCCTGTACCTCACTGTTCCTGCCTATAAAAGTTAGAGATAAGTTAAATATGTGTGCATATATGTTATATACACATGTATATTTTTCTTTAACAATTTACATTATTCATGGCTCTTACAAACTCAGTATTTAAATAACTTCAGATTTGAAAACATTTTCATTGTCATCTCATATTCTCTGTCTCAGAACATAATCTAAGCACATTACTAAAATCTTAACCTCCCATCCTATCCTCAATTTGTTCCAAGATCTTAACAAAACTAAATGTCTTATTAAAACTGTGTATACATTTAGAGTTAATAAGCACAACTATCTGTGAAGCTATTTTTGGGGCACGGAAAATGAACTACAGCCACACTGCATTGCTCAACACCTATTTTTCTGCATCTGTTCTGTTTCTAGGTAGATTAGGCAAATTCTGGGTAAATGTGTGTATCTGACATTAACGCATTTGCATCTTATAATTTTCAAAGTAACCTTTCTCATCGAATTTAATTCTCACAGTTCTTTAAACAGTGCTAATCATCTCTCCATTTTATTGAGGAGGAATTGATGATTTCAGCCCAATGAATAGTCCAGGACTGCATAGCTTTGCAATCCAAGAACAGGTCCAGAGTTTGGACATTCTGTACACTGGACATTCTTCAATAAACACTACCTTCCCAGAAATGGAAATGTTAGAAATGGTGGAGCTTAGAAGATGACTGTAAATAATATAGTTATTTCCCCAAAACTCAATGTGCTCACCTGCCAGGGAAGTTCTTAGTCACTTTTTATTTTTTCATTTTATTTTAATTTCTTTAAGCTTTTTATTTTGTATTGAGGTATATCTGATTAACAAACAATGCTGTGGTAGTTTAAGGTGAACAGAGAAGGACTCAGCCATACACATGCACGTATCCATCCCCCTCAAACTTCCATCCATCCAGGCAGCCACATAACATTGCACAGAGTTCCCTGTGCTGTACAGTAGGTCCTTGCTGATTGTCCATTTTTACTACAGCGGTGTGTGCATGCTCACCCCCAGGTCCCATTCTCCTCCCGCTACTCTTTTCCACTGGTAACCATAAGGTCATTCTCTGAGTCTGTAAGTCTCTGTCTGTTTTTATACGTTCACTGTATCAACTCTTCTTGGGTTCTGCATATAAAGGATGTCATATGATATTTCTCCCTCTCTGTCTGAATTACTTCACTCAGTATGACCTCTCTAGGTCCATCCGTGCTGCTGCAAATGGCACTATTGCATTATTCTTAACGGCTGAGTAATATCATTATTTTTTAAAACATTTTTTCCTTCTCCCTTAAAGTCAGCCCTCTTATCTGCCTGAATCCTTTTGCTTGTGTATTGACAGTTGTTGGTATCAATGCATTACCATAAGATAGGACAAATAATATAAAAATCAATTCAGCTGTAGTTGATATATAGCTCCATCCATTCTTAAAAATAAATAATATATAATGAGCACAGTGTTTAATTCTGATTCCTAGTCAGAGTCCAGTAATGGTGAGGTTTGTTTTAAGGTTTGCTCTTGTTGTTGTTTAGTTGCAAAGTCTTGTCCTGCTCTTTTGCGACCCCGTGGACTGTAGCCCACCAGGCTTCTCTGTCCTTGCAGTTTCCCAGGCAAGAATCCTGGAGTGGGTTGCCATTTCCTTCTCCAGGGGATCTTCCTGATGCAGAGATCACACCCATGTCTCCTGCATGGGCAGGCAGATTGTCTAACACTATCATGTGTCAAACATTAGGGTTTTGTTTCTGCTGTTGTTTTTGTTAGATATATTTTCAGAATTTAAAACCTATATTACCCTAAGTATGTTTATCCTCCAAACATCGGTTTATATGTGTAAAATAAGCAAGCTTCCCTAGTGCCTCAGAGAAGAAAAGTCTGCCTGCAATACAGCAGACCTGGGTTTGATCTCTAGGTTGGGAAGATCCCCTGGAGAAGGAAATAAGAACCCACTCCAGTATTCTTGCCTGGCAAAACCCATCAACAAGGAGCCTGGCAGGTTATAGTCCATGGGGTCTCAAAGAGTTGGACATGACTGAGCTGTTAGTAAAAAAAAAAAAAAAAAAAAAAAAAGTAAGATAAAGCACTTAAAACCCCATCAAGTTCTAATAGCCTAGGATTAAGGTAAGAACACTTACCAAATTATTATCTTTTTCCTTCACCTTCTTACTACACTGTTGTCAGTATCAGTTCATTTTTCACGGGAAAAATCAATTTTAGGACTTAAAGATTTAAAAAGAAAAACTGATCCATTGTCTAATTTTTGCAACCTGATTTGGGCGGGTCTTCTGTGTTCCTAGAAGAAATCTGTGCCTTCCTTAGGAAGGCTGCAGTTCCTTAGGGTAATGCAAGATCTTTTATATATTGCTTTGAAGCTTTTGAGATTAGCTTTCTAATCTCAGATCTCAGGATCACACACTCTGATATCCAAATCCCAAAGGGAAAACTTACCTGAGCAATTAGAGTTCTACTGAGGAGTCGAGTACACACAAAGGAAATGATGTAATGTGTTTTTCTATATCTTAAGAACATCTCAAGCAAAAATATATTATGACTTTCAAAATGGTAGATTGTTATACGTAAAATTGGAGGATGATAGTTGCTATCTGATTTGACCTGTTCAAAGCAATTTATCAATTAATAGAAGTTCTACGTGACAGGACAGTGGTGAACTGAAATGAAGCCAAATATACCCATACACAAATTGAGAATTAGAAGGTCTTTAAGTATACATTGTCAACTAAAAAATAATATAGTCACAACCTAAAAGTGGAGATTTTACTTGATGGGAATGTTAAGACCTCTGAAGCCAGGAGGCAGCATCTCAGTAGTCATGAGAAAACCACTCAAGAGGCAGGAGGGGGAGTCAGGCTACACCCAAGTTTGCAACAAAGGGGACAGGGAATCGGAACATCAGAGACTATTGTGAGGTAGAGAAAATCAGATATCAAGTTAAGGAGTTTATTTTTCGTCTACATATAGAAAGATGCAAGCCTCTGGGCTCACTGAATTCACTCCTTTCATATGCACTTCAGCTCAGTTCAGTTCAGTCACTCAGTCCTGTCCAGATCCCATGGCCTGCAGCATGCCAGGCTTCCTTGTCCATCACCAACTCCCAGAGCTTGCTATTTGGAGCCAAATTCTATCTCCTGGTTGTTTGCACCCTTAATTCCTCGCTCACCTTAAGGCATGGCCGATGTGGCAGATGGCTGCTGCGTGCATTCCCTGAGCTCTCAGCAAACACCTGTGTGGGTGGCAGCGTCTGCTGGCTCTCAGTTTTGGGAGCCCTCATTCACATTTGGAGGCAAGAAACCATGGATGGCTGTGACATTTCTTGTTTATGGATATGACAGCAGACATTTAATTTCACTTCATGAGAAAGTCAATGATGAATGAAATTGACTCCAATATGTGTTATCTGTGCATCACGTTCAAGTGGAATTTTGGCCATCCAAGGTCAGAATTTGGAGAAGGCAATGGCACCCCACTCCAGTACTCTTGCCTGGAAAATCTCATGGATGGAGGAGCCTGGTAGGCTGCAGTCCACAGGGTCGCTAAGAATCGGACACGACTGAAAGACTTCACTTTCCCTTTTCACTTTCATGCATTGGGGAAGGAAATGGCAGCTCACTCCAGTTTTCTTGCCTGGAGATCCCCAGGGACGGGGGAGCCTGGTGGGCCGCCATCTATGGGGTAGCACAGAGTCAGACACGACTGAAGCGACTTAGCATCAGCAAGGTCAGAAATGACCTGATAATCTTAACTCAACATAAACATTTACTCTATGTATGTGTGCCAGCTGGTGTGCTGGATACAAAACAGAGAAAGGGAGGATAAATGGAACTCCATATGAAGAATTTCGCAAACAGAGAATACTGAATGAGAGACAAAACAGGAAAAAAAATAAGAAATTGATTGGAGATTGAAAATTTCATTGTGTGATCTAAGTATTGAAACGAGATTTAGAGCAATGTTGCCTGTGTGTGTGTGTGTGTGTGTATGGGCTTCCTTGGTGGCTCAGTGATAAAGAGTCTGCTTGCCAATACAGGAGCCACAGGAGACAAGGGTTCTGTCTTTGGGTTGGGAAGATCCTCTGGAGGAGGAAATGGCAACCCACTCCAGGATCCTTGCTTGGATAATCCAATGGACAGGGGAGCCTTGTGGGTTACAGTCCATGGGATCACGAAGAACCAGACACAACTGAGTAGCACACAACACAGTAAAATGAAGCACAATGAAATTATAAATGAATGAGAAATTCACACGAATTCCTACAATTTGCAGGTAAGAGAGTGGCCAGATTATTTATGTGAAGCCACGTAAAGAAATACAGAATAACCTTCCTGTGTTTGCTTTACAGACAAGTTGGAGGAGCAGTCAGTGTGCCCCCTTTACTCCAGATGGGGCAGAGGGGAGCCTCGCACAGTGGACGGTGCACTGTCTATAAAGCCAGCCCTCAGCTCACCCATGGCAGTGGAAACTACACGACAGAGAGGGTTCTGTCTATGCAGATCAGTGGTGACATACATAGGCCTTGGCAGATGCAGGCTTCCAGTGGGGAAGAAGGAAATGACAGCCTGAGGGTGATGAGAACCAAATGCTTTGTCTTAAACAGCAGAAAATGGTGTTGGGAATGCAAGTGTGTGCTAAATTAATTGTTTTTTCCTGCATTGGCAGGCAGATTCTTTACCTTCTTAGTCACCAGTATATATAAATATATATATATAAATAAATATATATATAAATATAAATATGGGCTTAGCAGGAGACACTGGTTTAATCCCTGGGTCAGAAAGATCCCCTGAAGAATGAAATGGCAGCCCACTCCAGTATACTTGCCTGGAAAATCCCATGGACAAAGAAGCGTGGCTATGGTCCATGGGGTAACAAAAGAGTCACATGTGACTTAGTGATTAAATAACAACAAACATATGCAAAAAAAGTGATATGAATCACTTTGCTGTACACCTGTAACTAATACAACTTTGTCGATCAACTATATTTTAATAAAAAAATAGATTTCCAAAAACCTGAAATTGTGTTTCATTTTTACAGCTGGATTAATTAATTGCTAATTGGATATCAGGAGAACAGAACTTTATAATTTTGTTTCGAATATTATTCCAATTTATTACATAGTTATGTAGAGAGACTGCATAAATCATTACACATGGTATGCTAACATAACTACTGCTTCTTTCTCCCCAGCCCACCCCTCACAAGGGGAATATATTTTTATTAATAGCTCTTCTTTTACAACTTAAATTATATCAACAGGGCATTCAGTTTCTTTTTTCTTTTTCAATTTTACCTAGTGTAATGCTATGAACCCCCTGGGGAGATGAAATTGTCCACTGGAAAAAAATGCACAAACTAAAAGTTGAGAGTTATATTTTATTGGGCAGACATTCTGAGGACTTCAAGCCTGGGACACAGCATCTCAGATAGTGCTAAGAAACTGTTCTGTAGAGGTGAGTTCTGAAGAGGCAAGGGGGAGCCAGGAGAGACAGAAGATTTTGCAACAAAAGACCAGATAATCAGAACACCAAAAGATTATTGTTGATAAAAGAAAACCAGATAAACTAAAGACTTTAGCACTTTTTCTGTGTATGAGAAGATGCAACAGTTTGGGCTCTCTGACACTGTTCCTTTGATATGCACCTTCGCTATCTTGAGAGTCCCTTGGACAACAAGGAGATCCAACCAGTCCATCCTAAAGGAAAGCAAGCCTAAATATCCATTGGAAAGACTGATGCTGAAGCTGCAGCTCCAATATTTCGGCCACCTGATGGAAAGAACTGACTCACTGGAAAAGACCCTGATGTTGAGAAAGATTCAAGGCAGGAAGAGAAGGAGTTGACAGAGGATGAGATGGTTGGAATGGCATCACCGACTCAAGGGACATGACCTTGAGTAATCTCCAGGAGTTGGTGATGGACAGGGAGGCCTGGTGTCCTGCAGTCCATGAGGTTGCAAAGAGTTGGACATGACTAAGCGACTGAACGGAACTGAACTGAACTTAGCTATCTGGGGCCAGCCTACCCTAAGAAAGCCTATTCTGTGCTTTCTCATCCTGAGTTCCCTCAGGGCTCACTGACCAGGAAGCTGTATTATTATGACAGCTTCAGGACTACAACCTCCTTTGTTTACTGATGTGGCAGGCAGCAGTTTTCATTAACAAAGTCCTCAACCAGGGGATGTTTGGTGATAATAAATGAAGCAGAATGAAGAGAAACTGAGCAGATTTTTACATCAAATAATTCTTGTCCCAGATTCTTATTTTTGCCTAAGGCAAAAGATAACAGTGCAGATGGATTTCACCTAAAGTGAACAGACTAGAATGAAATTAAGGAAATGATTATTTTTTTTTTGATAAATTTACAAAGGTTCAATTTTTTAATTAGTTTTTCAGGCTAATTCATTCATCTATTCAATAAATATTTTTGAATTGCATCCTGAGGCTAAGCATTGTACATGGTAGACAACAGTGAACTAGACAGGAAGGACCAAACTTTTATGGAATATTTAGTCTAGAGAGAGAAATTTCTCGTTCATTCTTACTTACAAATTATTTGCTTCTAAATGTTATGATGGAGCTTTATTAGGGTGAAACAAATACATGAAAAGAATATAAGCAAACCTAATTTGACCTGCTAACACTCCCATCCGACTCAGCAAGTTTATTAAGCCTATTATTAAAAATAAATAAATAAATAGGAGCCTTTAGGAAGGTAAGTCAAATTAACAAGGGTCGGGGGTTGCTCTGTGCGTGACATCTCGCTGAGACTTCTCCAAGAAAAGAAAAAAGAGGTGTAAAAAACCCTCTCTGCAAAACAGAAGAGTGACCCTATGACTACTCTTCCTTAGTTTGGAGAGTTTAGTGTAATGACTGTTTCCTAAACTGATTTAGGTGAAAGTGTAAGTAGTGGAAAATATTCAGAAACTGTACTAGTAAGACTACAAGAATCTATGTCAAAGTTCCTGCACTGCTTCTCGTAGAATCTTTAAATACTTTAGGATGAAAGTACTGTATCACCCAGAACATAATTTAGTGCTGGTTGCTTTTTTTAGGGTACCTTTTACATCCTTATTCCTTAAGCTATAGATCAGTGGGTTTAACATGGGGATGACAACTGTGTAAAAGACAGAGGCCGTTTTGTCTGTGTCCATGGAGTAACTGGTGCTGGGTCTGAAATACATGAACAGGAGTTTGCCATGTGTTGGGGGCCAGCGTGAGGCACTCCGCCTGTGGCAAAGGTCATGAGGAAGGAAGCTCGACATACGCAAAAGCGGGATTGAGCCTCAGGACTCCCCCTGGAAATTCTCGAGCATCTACCCCCATAAGCAGAGCCTGCCTACTTTACTACTTTGTGCTCTCACCTACACCTCTGACTTTACGGGGGCTGTCCCCCACCACCTCTTTCAGAGAAGGAGTTATCTTAGAGCTCCAGTTAATAATAATTCCTGGGCATGATAGGAGTGTTTCAACCTACAAACTCCTCTGAAGGTTCTCTAGACTGCCTGACAGGCTTGTCCGGCCACACGTGATTGCTCACAGCCTCCCAACCGTGAGAGGCACGAGATGCTTTAAACCTTCTAAAAACAGATTCCCTAGAAAAGTTAGAAAACCATTAGTATAAGTATAGTGGGCTGATTAGAAATTGTATTGGTGAAGGGTTTTTCATTTGTTGAGCCAATGTTTGTTGCTGAGTCTCCACATCCCCTGCCCTTACACACATTAATGAATATATAGAAGAAATAAGTATTACCTTTGATATTAATCACGTTAGACCTTAGGCTAAGTAAATTCTTTCCTTAATGAAAACCCACTACACCCTCACCCTATAGGAATGTAACTTTATTTGGTTGGCATCTGTTTTGAGAATAATCACCCCTGGAGAAATAAGTGTCCTGGTTGACTGACCACTGTCACAAGGAGAGGGTCATAAACTGTCAGCAGGCCCCCTGGCTAGAAGATGATGTAACACCCCTAAGACCTCTATATACATTTGTATGAAGCACCTGACTTTGATAAAAGTCAGGACTGCTGACCCCACGTGACTTTTGCATAACATCTCAGTGTATAAAAGTAGACCATGGAAAATAAAGAATTGGGATCAGTTTCTCGAAATACTGGTCTCCCCATGTCGCGCTCTCTCTCAAACTCTGGCTGAGTCTCCATCTGGAGCGCAGAACCTGCCATGCTTACTAATTATGCCTGGGCTTCTAAGATCCGACCGGGGAGGCCTCAGTGTCTCCTCTCCTTCGGGAGAACGGAAGGATGCCTGCGGCCTACGTAAGTGGTGCAAACTTCTTATCTTGAAGTTTTATTGGTCTCCCACATAAACCAAGCTACTCAGCCTCTTTTCTCCACTGAATTTTCCTGCTGAGCTATCCTCATTCTATTACTCTTTATATCTCTAATTAATATTTAAATAAATCGCCGACACCGTCCTCGCTTCGAATACCCTGGATCAGCTGGGGCTGGACCCCGGCAGCCATGAAATATAGCCACAGCGGTTAAGTGGGAAGCACATATAGAGAAAGCTTTGCGTCTCCCCTTGGCTGAGTTCATCCTAAGGATGGTTGTTATGATGTAGCTGTAGGAGAGGAGGACAGTGATAATGCTGGTCCCCAAAACACAGCCAGTAAAAGTGAACATCACAATCTCATTGCTGGATGTATCTGAGTAGGAGAGGGCTAATAAGGGTGGGATGTCACAGAAAAAGTGATTGACGATATTGGAATTGCAGAATGACAACTGAAATTTACAACAGGTATGGATTGCTGAGTCAACCAAGCCTACGATGTAGGCAATAACCACAAGCTGGGTACAGATTCCCCTGGACATGGCAATTGTATAAAGAAGTGGATTGCAAATGGCCACATAACGGTCATAAGCCATGACAGCCAACATGAGACATTCCACATCTCCAAAGGCTCCAAAAAAGTACATCTGGATGGCACATACATCATATGGAATCCTTTTTTGCTCGGATAAGAAATCAGCCAGCATCTTGGGAGAGATAGTAGAAGAACAGCAAATGTCACAGAAGGACAGATTGCTCAGGAAGTAATACATGGGTGTGTGCAGTCTGGGGTCCCTCTTGATCAGCAGGACCATCCTGACATTGGCAACTGCAGTTATGCCATAAACCAGCAGGAAGAGCACGAAGAGCCCCTGCTGTACATCTTGTCTACCGGAAAGGCCTAAGAATATGAAGTCAGCAAACACAGTGCAGTTTTCAGCAGTCATCCCTCACACGTGAAAATTCCTAGTTATGAAAAAGGAAATGGAAGTGGAGGGTTAATATCATCTTACTGTCTTAATTGCTAAACTGCTATTTGTTTCTATATTTCAGTAATTAGAAGAAGAGATAAATAATGCTAACATGCCTTGAAGTTAAATTGACCCTTTGGGAAATATTGAAGTTAAATTGACCCTTTGGGAAATATTTCCAACTTGATATAACTGATAAAAAGATAATAATAATGATACATTTGTAAACCACTGTAGTGTTTGCAGCACAAATTCATCTAAGATAAATCAGGCTATTTCCACATCAATTTGTATAGTGTTTATGACCATTTTTGCTACTTCAATCTAATATTAAGGAATTTATGTCCTCATATTAAAGGCAAGATTCTTACAATTAGTTGGTCCAGATAACCCTAGACTTCTGACAAGATCTCTGCTTTGTTTTGTTTCAATGATGTACAGATATTATCATATCCTGTAATAGAGAAATATAGTTAATGAGTGATGTAGATAATGAATATATTGCTTTGCAATTTCTTCATCTTCCATGAGTGTGGAGCAGGGAGAGCTATGGCAAGTTTCTGAACATAACAAGAACTCTTTTTCCCCATTAAACTTTCAGGTCTGTTCAACTTTAGTATATGAGAGATAGACAGTTTGGGAAGACCCACTGGAGCAGAAAGGTGATAGCTTTTGTGTAAGAGGGTGGAAGGGTGCCTATGTATGAAATGTTAGAGTGGAGAGGCAGTCATATTCCAGGGCTGATATTCTCGCCTCTGAGAGTTGCTGCTACATAGGGGGGATGATGAAGAATGTCTGGGACCCAGTTGTAGAGATGCTGATAGCACAGATGACAGAGAGGCAAGAAAGGCAGTGTGGTTTACTGTGTGGATCCTTCTGACCAAGTCTACCCTTCTTAACATGATATATTTAACACAATTTCAGTTTATGTAAGACAGATGATACAAATACTCATATGTTCACAGTCCCAGAATCTCAGAGACAATCATGCATGAACTGTGTCCCCATCCCAGTCTCTAAAAATTTTAATAGTTTCATTCTTTAATTTGATCCATATTTCTCTTGAATATCTCTGAGGCCGGTCATCCTTGATTTGGGAGTCACTTGTCTTAGGGGGGGCTCATTGAATTTTATGTCCCCTTGTTATACTTTGCCCTAACCAACTGTGTGATATACAATGTCATACCTGTCCTCATAAGAAAAGGGCTTCCCAGGTGGCTCAGTGATATAGAATTTGCCTGCCAGTGTAGGAGATGCAGAAGACATGAGTTTGCTCCCTGGATCAGGCAGATACCCTGGAGGAGGAAATGGCAACTCGCTCCAGTACTCTTGCCTGGGAAATCCCATGGACAGAGGAGCCTGGCAGGCTACAGTCCATGGGATCACAAAAGAGTTGGACTATGTATATTTATCTGTGTATATCTGAAGAATTGATACTTTCAAATTGTGGTGCTGGAGAGGGCTCTTGAGAGTCCTTTGGACTGCAATGAGATCAAACCAGTTAATCCTAAAGGAAATCAACCTTAGGATTGAAGGTTGAAGGGTATCAACCTTCAATATTTGCTGGAAGGGCTGAAGCTGAAGCTCCAATATTTTGGCCACCTGATGCAAAGAGCCAACTCATTGGGAAAAAACCCAACTCATTGGAAAAGACCCTGATGCTGGGAAAGATTTAGGAAAAAAGAGAAAGGTGCAGCAGAGGATGAGATGGTTAGATAGCATCACCAACACAATTTGGTGCAAATGAATTTGAGCAAAATCAGGGAGAGAATGAAGGACTGGGAAGCCTGGTGTGCTACAGTCCTCGGGGTTGCAGAGTCAGACATGACTTAGCAACTGAGCAACAATAACAAATATATTGATTTGAAATAAAGATTGGAAAAAGTAAGTAAAATGAAATTTTGTGTATATTTCATATCTTCCTTTGTTTATATAACATGCTTTCTTTCAAAAAAGGATTAAAAACCTAAGGAAATCTCAAATATATATCAGAGAAACACGAAAGATTTCAGTACCTGTCCTAGAATTCCTGACTTGTTTGTTGCATGCAGTTCTATCTGCTGGAGGATTCAGCATTGTCTCCTGCCTGACCTCGATTATATAACCATCTCTGTGTCTGGTCCCTGGGTGGTGAACCCTTGGTCTCTCAGGAATAATTAACAGACATCATAATGTAGTTTATCACCTGGCATTTCATACGAGTAAGTTCATTGTGAATGGAATACAGATACAGTTAAATGATACCAATCACCCAGCATTCTTTATATCCAGTTCACAAATCCCTATACAGGCACTTTATTTTCATTTGGTAAATTACAAAACAAATGCACAACCATTCACCCTTAGATAGTTACGCAGACACACAGGCATCCCATTAAACACATCCACAAAGCAAAGGTTTCGTAAAACAGCAAATATCTGAACATATATATATATATATATATATACTACCTACGGATAACTAGATTTTGTTTTCTACACCACTTGCTTTTAATTTTTAAATAAAAATGATGTTACAATGAATTATGTAATGAATTATACATATACATATATACATATAACACCACTTAGTGTATATTCAATTATTAATACCATAAAACCTGTGACGTGAGAAAGTTAAACATATATAATTTATCATCTTTCTGCATTTTCATATTGTGTGGATCACAGCAAACTGTGGAAAATTCTCAGAGAGACGGGAATACCAGACCGCATTACCTGCCTCCAGGGAAACCTGTATGCATCTCAGCTAGAACCAAACATGGAGCAACAGACTAGCTCAAAATTGGGAAAGGAGTTACCTTAAGGCTATATATTATCACTCTGCTTATTAAACTTATATACAGAGTACATCATGTGAAATGTTGTGCTGGATGAAGCACAAGCTGGAATCAAGATTGCTGGGAGAAATATAAACAACCTCAGATATGCAGATGACACCACTCTTATGGCAGAAAGTGAAGAGGAACTAAAGAGCCTTTTGATGAAGGTGAAAGAGCAAAGGGAAAAGGCTGGTTTACAACTCGACATTCAAAACACTAAGATCATGGCATACAGTCCCATAATTTCATGGCAAATACATGGGGAAACAATGGAAACAGTGACAGACTTTATTTTCTTTGGCTCCAAAATCACTGCAGATGGTGACTGCAGCCATGAAATTAAAAGATGCTTTCTCCTTGGGAGAAAAGATATGACCAACATAGGCAGAATATATATTTTTTTAATTTTTATCTTTACTTATTTTTTAATTTAAATTTATTTATTTTAATTGGAGGCTAATTACTTTACAATATTGTATTGGTTCTGCCACACATCAACATAAATCTGCCACGGTTACACACATGTTCCCCATCCTGAGCCCTCTTCCTACCTCCCTCCCCGTACCATTCCTCTGGGTCATCCCAGTGCACCAGCCCCAAGCATCCTGTATCCTGCATCGAACCTGGACTGGTGATTCATTTCTTATATGATATTATACATGTTTCAATGCCGTTCTCCCAAATCATCCCACCCTTTCCCTCTCCCACAGAGTCCAAAAGACTGTTCTATACATCTATGTCTCTTTTGCTGTCTCGCATACAAGATTATCATTACCATCTTTCTAAATTCCATATATATGTGTTAGTATACTGTATTGGTGTTTTTCTTTCTGGTTTACTTCACTCTGTACAATAGGCTCCAGTTTCATCCACCTCATTAGAACTGACTCAAATGTATTCTTTTTAATGGCTGAGTAATACTCCATTGTGTATATGTACCACAGCTTTCTTATCCATTCATCTGCTGATGGACATCTAGGTTGTTTCCATGTCCTGGCTATTATAAACAGTGCTGCGATGAACATTGGGGTACATGTGTCTCTTTCAGTTCTGGTTTTCTCGGTGTGTATGTCCAGCAGTGGGATTGCTGGGTCATAAGGCAGTTCTATTTCCAGTTTTTTAAGGAATCTCCACATTGTTCTCCATAGTGGCTGTACTAGTTTGCATTCCCACCAACAGTGTAAGAGGGTTCCCTTTTCTCCACACCCTCTCCAGCATTTATTGCTTGTAGACTTTTGGATCACAGCCATTCTGGCAGAATATTAAAAAGCAGAGACATCACTTTGCTGACAAAGGTCAGTATAGACAAAGCTATCGTTTTTCCAATAGTTACATATGGATGTGAGAGTTGGACCTTAAGGAAAGCTGAGTGTCAAAGAATTGATGCTTTTGAACTGTGGTGTTGGAGAAGACTCTTGAGAGTCTTTTGGACAGCAAGGAAATCAACCAGTCCATCCTAAAGGAAATCAGTCCTAAATATTCATTGGAAGGACTAATGCTGAGGCTGAAGCTCCAGCACTTAGGCCACCTGATGGGAAGAAATGACTCATTGAAAATGACCCTGATGCTGGGAAAGATTGAAGGCAGGATGAGAAGGGGATGACAGAGGATGAGATGATTGGATAGCATCACCGATTCAATGGACATGAGTTTGAGCAAACCCCAGGAAATGGTGAAGGACAGGGAAGCCTGGCATGCTGCAGTCCATGGGGTTGCAAAGAGTTGGACATGACTTAGCAACTGCACAACAACAACAGAGTTTATCAAAGTCAGATATTTCTTAAAATAAATTCTATGTGGGAACTTCCCTGGGGGTCCAGTGGTTAAGACTCTGCACTTCCACCACGGAGGGTGAGGGTTCCAGTTGGCGCCCTTGGTGTGGGTTAAGATCCCACATACCACATGGCAGGCCAATAAATAAATAAATAAATAAATAAATAGAATTAAAATCACAAAAATAAATAAATAAATTCTTGTTCTTTAGACACCTATAGGTGATAAATATTCTTCCCAAATGTTCTTTAGACACCTATGGGTGATAAATATTCTTCCCAAATGTACTATAATCATGTATATTACTTCTACAACTTCAGTCTTAATGCAGTTAATTTAATTGTCACAGATGTGTAAATGCAAAATGTGAGCAAACAAGAAAAGATGTGCAAGGCATGTACCAGGTTATGCATTCCAGTAATTCAGTAAGTTTTATATTTCTTCTGAGCTCTAACTTGGAATAAATACAAAACAAATGATTTTCAGTGTTTTGTTTATATCTTCATATTGTTTACTGTTATAGTATTTCCCCTTGCTGTCTACAAAGCTAGAATATCCTTCAGACAAAACTCAATTAAACTAATAATTTTCATAAAAGAGGTTTCTGTTACAATTATTAATGCTTTTCTTTAGTGTATTCTCTTCTTTATGTGATGACCTCAATAAAAATACCAAATGTACTTCTGTGGCAGATATTGACAAGAAAAATCTCAAAAACCCTATGTAATTGCTAAAAGTATTTCAGCATGTATGTATAAGACGATGATATATTTGTGGTCATTAAGAATTTATTTCCATTCTCTTTCTCTGGTGTGTATTTGGAGGAAGTGAAGTCAATCATCGTCACGATAACCTAATTTCTTTCCAGACGTATTTTTCTCAGCTGCTTCTCTTTCTCTAAGAATACCATGTTTCCTCAGGCTACACTCTGTTTAGACAGAACCCCATCTTATCTTCACAAACCTGACTGCCCATCCAGGCCATGAGGACTAGTTCTCCCTCAATCTGTAACATGGATAGAAGTATGCTACTGACAATTGAATAACATAAATTGCTTCCCCAAAGGTTTGGGCATTAATAGGGAATACCTTTTAGAATCATGAGGACATGGAGGCAGAGACTGAAGGTTGAATTTAAAAGGCAAGACTTTAGAGACAAACAATTGAGATCAAAAAATCTGTATCTAAACAAACTTCCTTGATGCCAATGATGTCCCTAAACATAATACTGTATAGGTAACTATCTATTTAAAATTTAAAAACAAAACTTAGATTTAGTAAATATTCATATAGTTTTCTATAAAATATGTCAATTCACACCTCCACTATGACTTTTCAGTGTGAATCATCTGGGTTTTCCACATCTTGTGTTAGCCGCTCAGACATGTCCGACTCTTTTCGATTCTCTGGATTGTAGCCCACCAGGATCCTCTGTCCATGGAATTCTCCAGGCAAGGATACTGGAGTGGGGTGCCATTCCCTTCTCCAGAGCATCTTCCTGACCCAGGGAATGAACCCAGGTCTGTTGCAGGCAGATTCTTTACCATCTCAGTCACCAGGAAAGCCCTTTTACATCTTAAACAGCACTATTGTTGTCTGCCTTTTCAATCCTCGTCCATTCAGTAGAATATCTGATTCCCTGATGACACAAAAAGCTGGAAATCAACTTATATGAATATCCCTTTTAACGAAATATCTCTTAAAGTCAAAATTCTGTATAGGTCAGTTAATTGGGCTTGATTGATGGGATTGGGCCTCCTGTAACCCACTGGACTGGAGATGTAATTTTTTCTATCCATTGCTATATGTGTGTGTGTATACACACACACACACACACACACACACACACACACACACACACATATATATATATATATATATATATATATATATATAGAGAGAGAGAGAGAGAGAGAACTGCATCCCTCTGTTATACTTTTTTACATCATCCCAAATAGAAATTATTGATAGAGGCATATTGACATAGATACAGCACATGGTAGCTGGAATGTTCAATAGTGATTATTGCATTCATAACTCTCTTTTGACCAGTGGAAAATGAGGCCCATGGAGGAAGTGATTTGTTGAAGGTGACAGTTACTGCAAGTTGAGTGTTTATACAGACACAATGCTGTTGAAATTGCTTCTCCAGTTCATACCATATTTCTAGAGAGGTTTTCAAGCTAAGTTAAATTTGCTGCCTCTGAACAAAGAGCCACGTACTTATCAAATCAATGAGAGCTGTTACAATTTTGATTCAACAAACTCTGCTAACTAACTTTCCACCAGTATGAGCTCATGGCTCCTATCATTCTGTATATGACCTAACTACCATCCCTGGTTATGCTTATTTGTGGGGATACCAATTGCAGAGTAGAAGGAAAGAACTGTGAGAAAAGAATTGACCTAAGTTACAATCTCATTACACATGGTTACTGAAGGAGGCCATGCAATGGGAGTCAGAGAAGGTAAATTAAGCCTAAAATTGTTGGGATGATACCTTAATGAGAGGCTGACAAATGACTCAGAGAGGAAATAGGACTGGACAATATAAAGTATTAAACTCAAAGTTGAGGTTGAGTAGTCAGGGAGAGGGTGAACTAGCAAGAGAGAAGAAAACCTTCAGAATTGAAAATGTATGCTGTGTTATAAATTACATCAGAGTTGCATTTATTGCAGTGGAAACTATATTTAACAGTAGTTTTTTCAGAGGAAGGGATAAGTTAGAAGGTTGGAATCAACATAAACACACACAAACAGGTATAAAGTAGATAATCAACAAGATCTTACTCTATAGTATAGGGAACTCAATACTCTGCAATAACCTATATGGGATAATAATCTGAAAAAGAATAGATACACGGATTTGTATTACAAATCACTTTTCTGTATGACTGAAACTAAGACAAAATTGTTAATCAATTCTAACCCAATATAAAATAGAAATTAAAAGTAGAATTTTGCCAATACAGATCACTGTGAAGGTAAGGTGTGAGCAATGCTGGCTTTCTGAGGGGAAGAATGGAATGGTAGCCGAAGGTGATGAGAATCAAGTGTCTTGTCCTAAATATGGAACAGGAAATGTCCTGAGTGCAGGAGTTCGTCACAAAAGATAGACATTGTTTCCTTTGCAGCTAAATGTGCCATTTCAACCATGGCCCTTGGGGCAGGACCAGAGAATTACATAAGAAAAGTACTCTGGGATTTATTAGCCAAATTGCTTCTTGGCAAGGTGCAACCAGGGAATTGCATCATTAGGGTTGTTTCAGGCATTTGGACTGACTTGGGAATGGTGTGTCCAACGTAGATCACTGTGAAGTAACCTCTGCTCAGTTGGGACAATGAGTGAATGCAGGGTCCTGAAAAACCAGTCCTAAGGGCAAAGAACTTCAAACATGACATGATGATGGGATGTGTAGTGAGATCTAAAACCCTGGATGACCTGCCTCTGAAGTGGATAAAGATGGATCCTGAAGACGCCATCATGACCTGGTGCTGTGAATGATGCCATCTCTTTTCAGGGCTCGTCCCTGAGGGAGTTGTGAAGCTTTATATGATTGTGCAACCTTATGTAAAACAGATAGCGAGTGGGAGCCTGCTGTACAGCACAGGGAGCTCAATGTGGTGCCCTGCGGTGACATAGAGGGGTGCGGTGCCAGAGCGGAGGGGCGGGGCGGGGGGATATATGCACACACATAGGTGATTTGTTTAATGCACAGCAGAACTAGCACAACATTGTAAAGCAACTGTACCCCACCTTAAAAAAAATCCGGATTGAATACTCACCTCTCTCACATCTTAATCATTATGTTAAAACTAAAATAAACAGAAACAAATGCAAAAGTCCTGGTTTCCTTATCATATGTAAAGGCATTAATACAGTGTCATTAGGTAAAAAGTTAAAGGAACAAACTAAAGGCTATCTTTTTTTCCTTAAACATACAGTGGGTAGATGGTAAAGAATCCATCTGCAACGAAGGAGACTAGGGTTCAGTCCCTGGTTAGAAAGATCTCCTGAAGAAGGAAATCCAGTATTTTTGCCTGGAGAATTACATGGGCAGAAGAACCTCGTGGGCTATGGGCTCAGCAAAAGTCAGACACTACTGAGTGACTAAGCACCTCAGCACCTTAAATGTAAATGATGGCCAGAGAATCCAATTTTACATAACACAAATAAGCTTATTTTTTATAGGCATGACTATCTTTAATAGGTTTTTAACAAAGTACATTGAATGTGGAAGGGGTTTGGACAATAATTAAGAGGTACTGATATATAAAATATACTGAGAAAAAAAATCCATTATTTGAAGTTATAAAAGAAAATAGGTGGGTCATGGAGAAAGCAAGGGAATTTCCAAAAAAAAATCTGCTTCTGCTTCAATGGCTGTGCTACAGTCTTTGACTGTGTGGATCACAAAAACCTGTGGAAAAATCTTAGAACTGATGGTGTTTTGCCAAAAGTTTTCACTTCCTTCTCAGGTTCAAAGGATTTGTTAACAAAGTAACCCACTTGTTGTATACAAATATATAATGCAGATATTTATTAGACAATTATTTAGCTTATTTTCAAGATACTAACATTAATAGAGCAGAGGATACATCACCAAATTGAGTTTTGACCAACCTCCAGACTTAAACAGTGCTGGGAAGTCCCATGTCACAGACATCTGGAGTCCCAACTGGGAAAAGGTCCCAGGCAGTGCCTCCGCTCTGCTCTGTGGGTGAGACTTCAAAGACTGTCCTGATTTCAACTTATAATCCCAGGACAGACTCAAACAGATACATTCATCAATCTGGAACCAAACTGCAAGCCTGGTTTCAAGATAATACTGTTGGCTTTGCCATGGAAAACTTGGTTCGATGCACGATACTGGATGCTTGGGGCTGGTGCACTGGGACGACCCAGAGGGATGGTATGGGGAGGGAGGAGGGAGGAGGGTTCAGGATGGGGAACACATGTATACCTGTGGCGGATTCATTTCGATATTTGGCAAAAGTAATACAATATTGTAAAGTTTAAAAATAAAATAAAATTTAAAAAATAAATAAAATAAAAATAAAAATTAAAAAAAAAAAGAAAACTTGGAATGTGGTGAAGCCTGGGGCTTGGTTGGCCAGGCTCCTCCAGGGGCTTAACTATCTCAGGATTCCTCCCCCATCTTATCTATGGGGCTGCAAGTCTTGCACTCATAACGGTCACTCCCAGTCAGGGCAGTGCCCAGGTAGGTTAGAAGCAAGGTCCCAGGCCTGCTCTGCTTTGTCTCTGAAGCCTAAACAAGACTATTTATTTACTTTCTTTAACAGATGCGATACCAGATCACTTTACCTGTCTCCTGAGAAAATTGCACGTGAGTCAAGAAGCAACAGTTCAAACCGGACATAGAACAAATGACTGGTTCAAAATTGGGAAAGGGGTATGACAAGGCTGTATATTGTCATCCTGTTTATTTAACTTATATGCAGAATACATCATAAGAAATGCTGGGCTGGATGTATCACAAGCTGGAATCAAAATTGCCAGGAGAAATATCAACAACTTTAGATGTGCAGAGGATATCACTCTGATGGCAGAAAGTGAAGAGGAACTAAAGAGCTTCTTGATGAAGGTAAAAGAGGAGAGTGAGAAAGCTGGCTTACAACTCAACATTCAAAACACTAAGATCATGGCATCTGGTCCCAACGTTTCATGGCATATTTTGTTGTTCATTCACTAAGTCGTGTCTAACTCTTTGCAGCCCCGTAGACTACAGCACACCAGGCTTCCCCATCCTTCATCATCTCCCAGAGTTTTCTCAAACTCATGTCTATTAAGTCGGCAATGCCACCCAGCCATCTCATTCTCTGTTGTACCCTTTTCCTCCTGCTTTCAGTCATTTCCAAATTCAAGGTCTTTCCCAAACATTTGGCTCTTTGGATCAGGTAACCAACATATTGGAGCTTCAGCTTCAGCATCAATCTTTCCAATGAATATTCAGGGTTGATTTCTTTTAGGATTGACTGGTTTGATCTTCTTGCTGTTCAAGGAACTCTCAAGAGTCTTCTCCAGCACCACAGGTCAAAAACATCGATTCTTTGGACCCAGCCTTCTTTATGGTACAATTCTTACCTCTGTACATGACGACTGGAAAAGCCATATTTTGATGACTACTACTAAAATTCTGTTTAGAATAAAGTTCCAGTACATGTCACAGATACACAGAGAGCCAATATCAATTATTGCAAATATAATCAATTCTAAACATTACCTTGTGTTTGTTTCTTATTTTCCTGTATACCAATACTTA
Source organism: Bos grunniens (assembly GCF_055505025.1). NCBI lineage: Eukaryota > Metazoa > Chordata > Mammalia > Artiodactyla > Bovidae > Bos > Bos grunniens. The sequence goes on along the minus strand of NC_141188.1, from coordinate 1,644,614 downwards.
AGATGATAACTTTCTCTTTCATTTAAAAGATAGCAATTGGGCTTTTTTTTTTTTTTGAATATTAACTGAGGTAATGGCTCACTGGTAAGGAATAAGCCTAATAATGCAAAGGATGCGGGTTTAATCCCTCAGTCGGGAAGATTCCCTGGAGATGGAAATGGCAACCCACTCCAATATTCTTGCCTGGGAAATCCCATGGACAGAGGAGCCTGGCAGGCAACAATAGAGTCAGACACAACTTTGTGACTAAAAACAATGACAGCAAAAGGCTAATCCTAGCAACACCTCAAGAGGTGGAGTTGTCTTTTCCAGTGACCTTTAAAGAAGACCCAGGTTCTTCATCCCCCAACTTCTAATCATGAGTTTCTGTACATCTGTGAAGAGCACTGTATCTGTTCTCTGCCATATTGGCAATGTAGAACATCCACAGGATGATAACCAGTCTCTGAAGGGTAATAGCAATCTAGTACACATGATTCTAAGATTACTTAGTGATATTATTGGGGCAGAATTATAAGGAATAGACTATTCATGAAGTTCTGTCAATCCCTGTGATCCCTGTCTCTGTTACTCATTCAACTGAGTCTGGAGGCACAAAACAGAGACATATTTCTTTTACACTGAATACACATGTGTGCTAAGTTGCTTCAGCTGTGCTTGACTCTTAACGACCCCATGGACTAAAACCCACCAGGCTTGACTGTCCATGGGATTCTCCAGGCAAGAATACTAGCATGGGTTGCCATGCCCTCCTCCAGGGAATCTTCCCCATTAAGGGATCAAGCCTACATCTCATTTCCCCTGCATTGGCAGGTAGGTTCTGTACCATCTGGAAGGCACAGTAAATGTACTAGAATACAGTGAAATAAAGGGAGGGGTTCTTGCTAGTGTATTTGGTAAATTTACAAGGACTCCTTTGCTTAATAATGCAAGGGGTCCTCATTCATTTATTCAATAAGTGTTTTTGAATGGCATTCTGAAGCCCAGCAATATAAATATCAAAATAGATAATGGGTGAACAAGAAAGGAAAGGAACTTGCATCTATTGAGGTTTTAATTACAACACATGGTTTTATGTTTATTCTTATTTATTTATGAATTTATTTTGTATATGAAAGTATTTATTCACTGCCTCTACAATTTTACATGCTATCATGATACAGTTATAGAGTGATACAAGTACTTAAAAAGTGTGCAAAAAAACTATTTGACTCACTAATATTTTCTTATTGCTGAGCAACTTTATTAAACATATTGTTTAAAAAATGTACTGGAATCATAGGATGGTAAGTTGAATTGACATAGGTGGAGGGATAGCTTGGTGAATGCTATCTCACAGGAGGCTTACCCAAGGAAAGAGGTATAAAAAAGACCCTGTCTTCAAAACAGCATATTGCTCCCCTTTCTTAGTCTGGAGACAAATTAAGATGACCAATGACTACTTTCAACACTCAATTTAGGCACAAAGGTGACTAATGGGTAATATCCAGAAGACTGTAATGATGAGACTACAAGAATCTATCAGCACCTGAACTTCAGCTCTCAAAATCTTTACATATGTAGTTTTGGTTGAAAACACTGTATCACTCAGAACACAGTTTAGTACTGATTACTTTTTTAATGGCAACTTTCACATCCTTATTCCTTAAGCTATAGATCAGTGGGTTTAACATGGGGATGACAACTGTGTAGAAGGCAGAGGTTATTTTGTCTGTGTCCATGGAGTAACTTGAGCTGGGTCTGAAATGCATGAACAGGAGTGTGCCATGAAATATAGCCACAGTCGTTAAATGGAAGGCACATGTAGAGAAAGCTTTGCGTCTCCCCTCGGAGGAGTTCATCCTAAGGATGGTTGCTTTGATGTAGCTGTAGGAGAGGAGGACAGTGATAATGCTGGTCCCTACAACACAACTACTGGATATGAGCAGCATTATCTCATTGATGGATGCATCTGAGGAGGAGAGGGCTAGCAAGGCCAGGAAGTCACAGAAAAAGTGATTGATGACATTAGAACTGCAAAATGATAATCAAAATGTAGAACAGGTGTGAATTGCTGAATCTACCAAAGCTTCCACGCAGACAACAGATATTAGCTGGGTACAGAGTCTTCTGGACATGGAAACTGTATAAAGAAGTGGATTGCAAATGGCTACATAATGGTCATAAGCCATGACAGCCAACATGAGACTTTCCATATCTGCAAAGGTCCCCCAGAAATACATCTGCATAGCACACAAGTCAAATGGAATCCTCTTATGCTTAGATAGGAAATCAGCCAGCATCTTGGGAGAGACAGCAGAGGAGTAGCAGACATCACAGGAGGAAAGATTGCTCAGGAAATGATACATGGGTGTGTGCAGTCTTGGGTCCACCTTGATCAGCAGGATCATCCCGACACTGGCAACCACAGTTACACCATAAACCAGTAGGAAGAGCATGAAGAGCCCCTGCTGCACGTGCCTTCTGTCTGAAAGTCCTAGGAATGTGAAGTTAGTAGCCACACTGCAGTTCTCAGCAGTCATCACTCAGATCTGTTGGGAAATTCCTAGTTGTGAAAGAAGAAATGGAAATGGAGGGTAAATATGTCAACTTACTATCATTATAGTTAAACCCCTGGTCCTTTTGTAGATGTAAGTAATCAAGAAAAGAGACAGACCTTCCTAGGACTGCATGAGGCCAACAGACTCAGAAATATTCTCCAATTTTGTTTAAATGAAAAAAAAATTGACAACAATACATTTGCAAAGCACTGTATAGTTTTGCAGTGCCCTTTCATCCGAACTAAATCAGACTGTTTCCAATCCAACTTGTGTAGTATTTATGACCACGTTTGTGGCTTTCCTGATGGCTGAGATGGTAAAGAATTTGCCTGCAATGCAGGATACCTGGGTTTGATCCCTGGGTCGGGAAGATACCCTGGAGAAAGGAATGGCTCTCCACTCCAATATTCTTGCCTGGAGAACTCCATGAACAGAGGATCCTGGTGGGCTCTACAGTCCATGGGGTCGCAGAGTCAGGCACAACTGAGTGACTAACACTTTGCTACTTCTGTCTGATACTAACAAAATGATGTGCTCTGAGTGAAGCAAGGATCTGATAATTGGGTGGTTCACATAACTTGTCTTTTGGCAGGATTGCTGGGGTTTTTGGTTTGTTTTGTTTTTCAAAGATGTAGAAATGTTGTTATACCCTGTGTTAGAGAAGAGTAGTAAGTAAGAAGCACAGGTGATGAATATATTGTTTTCTTATTCCCCCTGTGGAGAGGGCAGAACTATAGCCAGTTCTGAATATAAGAAGTCCTCAGTTCAGCTCAGTTCTGTCGCTCAGTTGTGTCTGACTCTTTTCGACCTTATGAATCGCAGCACGCCAGGCCTCCCTGTCCATCAAAAACTCCCGGAGTTCACTCAGACTCAAGTCCATCAAGCCAGTGATGCCATCCAGCCATCTCATCTTCTGGCGTCCCCTTCTCCTCTTGCCCTCAATCCCTCCCAGCATCAGAGTCTTTTCCAGTGAGTCAGCTCTTTGCATGAGGTGGCCAAAGTACTGGAGTTTCAGCTTCAACATCATTCCCTCCAAAGAAATCCCAGGGCTGATCTCCTTCAGAATGGACTGGTTGGATCTCCTTGCAGTCCAAGGGACTCTCAAGAGTCTTCTCCAACACCACAGTTCAAAAGCATCAATTCTTTGGCATTCAGCCTTCTTCACAGTCCAACTCTCACATCCATACATGACCACAGGAAAAACCATAGCCTTGACTAGATGGACCTTTGTTGGCAAAGTAATGTCTCTGCTTTTGAATATGCTACCCAGGTTGGTCATAACTTTCCTTCCAAGGAGTAAGCGTCTTTTAATTTCATGGCTGCAATTACTATCTGCAGTGATTTTGGAGCCCCCAAAAATAAAGTCAGCCACTGTTTCCACTGTTTCCCGATCTATTTCCCATGAAGTGATGGGACCAGATGCTATGATCTTTGTTTTCTGAATGTTGAGCTTTAAGCCAACTTTTTCACTCTCCACTTTCACTTTCATCAAGAGGCTTTTGATGCCTCTTTCTGCCATAAGGGTGATGTCAACTGCATATCTGAGGTTATTGATATTTCTCCCGGCAATCTTGATTCCAGCTTGTGTTTCTTCCAGTCCAGCATTTCTCATGATATACTCTGCATATAAGTTAAATAAGCAGGGTGACAGTATACAGCCTTGACGTACTCCTTTTCCTATTTGGAACCAGTCTGTTGTTCCATGTCCAGTTCTAACTGTTGCTTCCCGACCTGCATACAGGTTTCTCAAGAGGCAGATAAGGTGGTCTGGTATTCCCATCTCTTTCAGAATTTTCCACAGTTTATTGTGATCCACACAGTCAAAGGCTTTGGCATAGTCAATAAAGCAGAAATAGATGGATTTCTGGAACTCTCTTGCCTTTTCCATGATCCAGAGGATGTTGGCAATTTGATCTCTGGTTCCTTTGCCTTTTCTAAAACCAGCTTGAACATCAGGAAGTTCACGGTTCATGTATTGCTGAAGCCTGGCTTGGAGAATTTCGAGCATTACTTTACTAGCATGTGAGATGAGTGCAATTGTGTGGTAGTTTGAGCATTCTTTGGCATTGCCTTTCTTTGGGATTGGAATGAAAACTGACCTTTTCCAGTCCTGTGTCCACTGCTGAGTTTTCCAAATTTGCTGGCATATTGAGTGCAGCACTTTCACAGCATCATCTTTCAGGATTTGAAACAGCTCAATTGGAACTCCATCACCTCCATTACCTTTGTTCGTAGTGATGCTTTCTAAGGCCCACTGGACTTCACATTCCAGGATGTCTGGCTCTAGGTAAGTGATCACACCATTGTGATTATCTGGGTTGTGAAGATCTTTTTTGTACAGTTCTTCTGTGTATTCTTGCCACCTCTTCTTAATATCTGCTGCTTCTGTTAGGTCCATACAATTTCTGTCCTTTATCGAGCCCATCTTTTCATGAAATGTTCCCTTGGTATCTCTAATTTTCTTGAAGAGATCTCTAGTCTTTCCCATTCTGTTGTTTTCCTCTATTTTTTGCATTGATCATTGGGGAAGGCTTTCCTATCTCTTCTTGCCATTCTTTGGAACTCTGCATTCAGATGCTTATATTTTTCCTTTTCTCCTTTGCTTTTTGCTTCTCTTCTTTTCACAGCTATTTGTAAGGCCTCCCCAGACAGCCGTTTTGCTTTTTTGCATTTCTTTTCCATGGGGATGGTCTTGATCCCTATCTCCTGTCCAATGTCACGAACCTCATTCCATAGTTCATCAGGCACTCTATCTATCAGATCTCGGCCCTTAAATCTATTTCTCACTTCCACTGTATAATCACATGGGATTTGATTTAGGTCATACTTGAATGGTCTAGTGGTTTTTCCTACTTTCTTCAATTTAAGTCTGCATTTGGCAACAAGGAATTCATGATCTGAGCCACAGTCAGCTCCTGGTCTTGTTTTTGCTGACTGTATAGAGCTTCTTCATCTACGGCTGCAAAGAATATAATCAATCTGATTTTGGTGTTGACCATCTGGTGATATCCATGTGTAGAGTCTTCTCTTGTGTTGTTGGAAGAGGGTGTTTGCTATGACCAGTGCATTCTCTTGGCAAAACTCTATTAGCCTTTGCCTTGCTTCATTCTGTATTCCAAGGCCAGATTTGCCTGTTACTCCAGGTGTTTCTTGACTTCCTACTTTTGTATTCCAGTCCCCTATAATGAAAAGGACATCTCTTTTGGGTATTAGTTCTAAAAGGTCTTGTAGGTCTTCATAGAACCTTTCAACTTCAGCTTCTTCAGCATTACTGGTTGGGGCATAGACTTGGATTACTGTGATATTGAATGGTTTGCCTTGGAAACGAACAGAGATCATTCTGTCGTTTTTGAGATTGCATCCAAGTACTGCATTTCAGACTCTTTTGTTGACCATGATGGCTACTCCATTTCTTCTGACGGATTCCTGCCCACAGTAGTAGATATAATGGTCATCTGAGTTAAATTCACCCATTCCAGTTGATTTTAGTTCGCTGATTCCTAGAATGTCGACATTTACTCTTGCCATTCTCCTGTTTGACCACTTCCAATTTGCCTTGATTCATGGACCTAACATTCCAGGTTCCTATGCAATATTGCGTTTTATAGCATCAGATCTTGCTTCTATCACCAGTCACATCCACAGCTGGGTATTGTTTTTGCTTTGGCTCCTTCCCTTCATTCTTTCTGGAGTTATTTCTCCACTGATCTCCAGTAGCATATTGGGCAACTACTGACCTGGGGAGTTCCTCTTTCAGTATCCTATCATTTTGCCTTTTCATACTGCTTATATCAATGCAATTAAATAATATAATCTCTTTAAAATGGTAAATGCATCTTGGAAACATTTTTAAGTCTCTAAAACCTCTGTTGTCAATCAATCCACTGGTTTCACTACATTGAAATATCACACAGTTCAATCCACTGACTTGCCTGGTGGCTCAGCAGTTAAAAAAACATGTTGCCTGGAATGCAGGAAATATAGGTTCTGTCCCTGGGGTTGGGGAGAAACCCCAGGGAAGGAAATGGCTGCTCCCTCCAGTATTCTTGCCTGGGAAATACATTGGACAGAGGAGCCTGGTGGGCTGCTAACCATGTATTTGCAAAAGATTTGGACATAACTTAGTGACTAAACAACAACAAATGCTTTCCCTAGGCTCCTGACAACCTGACTAGCCCTTGCTAGACTCTACCAGGAAGCCATAACATAGCAGAGGCTGTTTCCCACCAGGCACAGAATCATTGTACATCCCGTGATCTTGAAACAAAATCCCACAAGTCATCATGGCTATTCTTTCACTGAGATAGGTTTGAGTTCCACAATGCATCTTCCCCCCATTGCTGACACTTCTGTACCCTGGACTAACTTTGGAGCTGATATCTACACTCTAGTCACCCAGAGTTAGCAACCTTGTTGAATATTAGTTTTCCATGCTGTACAACAAATTGCCACCAACTTAGAGACTTAAACTGCTATCACAGTTTCTGTAGCATAATAGTCTGGGAAGTGTTTGCATAACTTTATAAGATACTGCTAAACTATTTTCAAAGTTATGTAACCTTGTATTCTTATTTGAAATGCAGAAGCATTCAACTTGTTCCACATTTTCACCAAGATTTGAAACTCTTACTCATTTTAGCTATTCTAAATAGGGTACAGTAGTTTCTCCTTGTGGTTTAAGTTTTAATTTTAATAAGAATGTCATTGATGACTAATGATGCTTAGTATTTTTTCATGTGTTTATAGATGGTTTGTGTGTTTTGTTTTGTCAAATGTGTGCTCAGATAGTTCATCAAACCTTTAAGTATTTTTTTTTCTTGTTTTGACTATAAAGACTTCTCTGTATGTTTTATATAGAAATAATTTATTAAATATAAGTTTGCAAATATTTACTCACAATCTATAGCTTATATTTTTATTTTATTAATGGTGTCATTTATGCTTAAGAAACTTTTACCAATTATTTTTAATGGTAATGAAGTTCCTTTTATTGTTTTTTAAAGACCCATCATTTTTACGTTCATTCAAAAATTTCTCCCAAGTTTTGAAAGATATTTTGTTTTATGCTAAATTTTTTAGTTTTAGTTTTTATGTCTACATCTATGATTCATTCATCTATGACTTCTTGGAAGTCAAGTTATGACAAACCTAGACAGTGTATTAAAAAGTACAGACATAACTTTGCTGACAAAGGTCTGTATAGTCAAAGCTATGTTTTTTTCAGTAGTCACGTTCACTTGTGAGGGTTGGGCCATAAAGAAGGCTGAGTGATGAAAAATTGTTACTTTTGAATTGTGGTGCTAGAGAAGACCCTTGAGAATCCCTTAGACAGCAAGGGGATCAAACCAGTCAATCCCAAAAGAGATCAACCATGAATAGTAGTTGGAGGGACTGATGCTGAAGCCGAAGGTCCAATACTTTGGCCATCACATGAGAAGAGCCAACTCATTGGAAAAGACTCTGATGTTGGGAAAGGTTGAGGACAGGCGAAGGGGTCAACAGAGGATGAGATGGTTGAATAGCATCACTGACTCAATGGACATGAGTTTGAGCAAACTCTGGGAGATGGTGAAGGCTAGAGAAGCCTGATGAGCTGCAATCCATGGGGTGGCAAAGAGTCAGACATGACTTAGTGACTGAACAACAGCAATGATTAATTTCATTTCATTCATGTTAATAGTTGTGTATGCTATGAAGTAAAAATAAGAGCTTATTCTTCCGTGTGGATACTCAATTATCTCAGCCTTGTTTATTGAAAATTATCATTTCTCTATTGAATTATAATAGCAGGTATTTTTGAAATTTAAATGACCAGAGACACTTGAGTCCATTTTGGTACCCTATTTGTCTAATATCCTATTACCTTGATTACTGGAAAAGCTTTTGTAGTAAAATACAGATATGAACATGGGGAAAGTAGAGTGATACTTTAATTTTGTTTGTTGGTCAGCAGGCTATACATTTCATGAATAGAAATTGACTTCCACCATTTATTATGCAATGATTAGCAAATGATTCATTATAAACTACAATATGCTGAAACATTTGCTTAAGCCAGCTCTGGAGTATGATTCCTAGTTTAGGGACTTATGTTTGACTTGCACATATCTCATGAGCTGAGAATCAGTTTTTCTTTGGAAGGCAAAGTTGCTCAGTCGTGTCCAATTCTTTGAGACCCCTTTGGAATTCTCCAGGCCAGAATATTGGAGTGGGTAGTTTTTCCCATCTCCAGGGGATCTTTCCAGCCCAGGAATCAACCTAGGTCTCCAGCATTGCAGGTGGGTTCTTCACCAGCTGAGCTGCAAGGGAAGCCCTTTCTTTGGAAACACACACGTGAAATTATACTCTTTATGGTAAAGAATTCGTAAAGCAATTGTACTCCAATAATAAAATAAAATAAATTTATTAATAACAGTCACTGAAAAGCTTTGTTTAACAATTACTCTTACTATTGTTGACATTTTTGTTATCAATAGCAAAACATATGAAGTAAAGTTGCTTTTCATGGGCTGTGAACTCTAACTGATAGTACCTGATTGTTTTCATAAAGTATGAGTTTGAACCCTAAACAAATAATAAAGAAATGGGGTTACCAAGGGCCAAGGGGGGAACAAAACCTAATACATTTCATCAAGCTCTCTTCTCCTGCTGACTCCAGGTGTCTTCTTTTCTAGATTGCTGTCATGCATGCCTAAACACTGTAGTCTAAGACAACATTTGGTCATTGTATGATTAGTATAATTGTGTTGTTGGTTGGTTACTCATATTTTATTGCTATTGTGTGTTCAGTTGATTAGCTCTTGGAGTCCACGTTGACCTCCTGTCTTTAATTTTCCCAGACTTGTGTTTTGAAAAGGGAGTCATAAATAGTTTTATGCCTTCTTTTCATGAAACTTGAACTTTCTCCTTAGTCATCTTTCTTATGATGTTCGTACCAACTGGCTAAGGCAGAAAAAAATAGCTTATTTCACCCTATACCCATAAACGATTAAGAAATTTGAATTCACTCAAAAACAATTTGCAAATATTACCAAAAAACTCAATTTTTTTTTGTTTTGGCTTACATGTGGTTTACAGCTATTTTACTAAACATTGATATATGTAACAATCAATAATCAACTATCAATAAAAAGTCCTGCCATAGATATATTAACTAAAAGCTTATTTATTAAAAGATTTGAATCATCAAATGCACTACAAAAATGGAACAATCTGTAGCACAGTAAATCAGCTTTTTTCAGAAATAGAATAATGAATCTAAGAATATTAGGTGGTGTGACAAAGTGATTTTGTGAAAATTAATCTTATGAATGTATTTTTTACTTCTTTGTTCCTCAAGCTGTAGATCAAGGGGTTCAGCATAGGAATCACTACTGTGTAAAACACAGAAGTCACTTTGACTGTGAGCCAAGAAGTTTTCGGATTAGGGATGCAGTAAAGGAAAAGGATGGTTCCATGGAAGATGCTCATGGCTGTCAGGTGGGAAGCACAGGTGGAGAAGGTTTTCCAGTGCCCACTTGCAGAAGGCATCCTCATAACAGTGATAAAAATGAGTATATAGGACATCAGAATAATCACCAGGCTGGTTGCCTCATTGAAAATGGCAATAGAACATAACATCTGACTGATACAGGGATCTGAGCAAGAGACAGAAATAATTACAGAGTGGTTACAGATAAAATTATTTATGGTGCTAGACTTGCAATAGGATAATGCAGGAAGAAAATATGTGTGTCATGGAGCACACTACACCCCATGAGTAAGAGCCAGCCACCAAGAGAGCACAATGCTATGGAGACATCGCAGTGGCATAGAGCAAGGGGTTGCAGACTGCCACAAAGCAGTCATAGGTAATTGCTGCTAACATGAACGTTTCTGCTACACCAAATAGGCAAGTGAAACAAAATTGTGCAATGCAACCAGAGAAAGAAATGGTTCTGTCCTCCACAATCAATTCTCCAACAGTTTGTGTGTAACTACAGTAGAAAAACAGAAATTGACAAAGGACAAGTGACTAAGGAAAAAGTACATGATCGTGTGGAGTTTTGAATTGATCTTGATGATTATGATCATGCCTAAATTCCCTACCACAGTGACCATGTAGATAGACAAGAAAACAAGGAAAAATGGGACCTGGAGTTCTGGATATTCTGAAAAACCCAGGAGAATAAACATGGCTATGATACTCTGATTTCCTTCTGATAGCAGCATGATTCCTGTTGAACAAAGGACCAAACATTATTCCTGAAAAATAGAAATGAATAGAAAAGAGAAACAGAGCAGGCAGAAGCTTCGTATGTCTCTGGGGAGCTGGTATATATTCTCCAGGTATGGTCCTCAAACCAGCAGCAGCAGGGACACCTAAGAATATGTTAGGGATGCAAATTCTCAAGCCCAATCTCCAACTTCCTGAATCAAAAACTCTGGAATGGAGCCCACAATTTGTGATTTATCCAGCCCTCCAGGTGATTTCTGATGCATGATAAATTATGAGAACAACTAAAATACAGACTGTTCATGCTATCCTTTAAAATTTAGCCCTTAGTTAGTATTTTTAATATACAACTAAAATATAACTTTGCAACACAAAAGAAGTTGTAAATATCAAAATTTTGAGATGCCAAAGAGAAGCAGAATACTGTGTTATGGTTCTAACAGTTACACTAAGGCTCAAGGAGATCACATGGTGTGTAAAAGTGCCATATAAATCTTAGTATAATTTTTTATATTTTAGTCATATTAAAGAATTAAGCACCCACAAAGTTTGTGAATTGGCATAAATCTTAAGTTGTAATTAGTTTATGCCCTCTATCTTGTGCTTAAATTAATTATAGGATCTTATTTATGAAATAACCATGTACCTTCCATCAAAACCTCCATTAAGGTTATACTGCCTCCTGGGATAATTTTTGGGTTTTTATATTAACATTTTGCTTAACATTGACTCATTCATTAATTGAAGCTAATTAACTTATATTAATTATTTGTAAATGTGATTTTAGATTATCTATTTTAAGGCTTTTAGATCATCTATTTTAAGGCTTTTAGATCATCTATATAAGGCTTCCAGTGACTTAATGGTAAAGAATCCACCTTCAATGTAGTAGACACAGGAGACACAGGTTCGATTCCTGGGTGGGGAAGATTCCCTGGAGAAGGAAATGGCAACCCACCCCAGTACTGTTGTGGGCCTCTCTGGTGGCTGAGTCAGTAAATAATCCACCTGCAATGCAGGAGACCTGAGTTCAGTCCCTAGGTCGGGAAGATCCCCTGGAGAAGGAGATGGCAACCCACTCCAGTATGACTTAGCAGCTAAATGTTTTTGATATATATCTAAAATTATAAGTGAGTGTTAGTTGCTTTCTCTTGTCTGACTCTTTGGAAAACCACGGACTGTAGCTCACCGGGGTTCTCTGTCCATGTGATTCTCCAGGTAAGAATACTGGAGTGGATTGCCATTGCGTTCTCCAGGGGATCTTCCCAACTCAGAGATCAAACCCAGGTTTACTGAAGACAGATTCTTTACTGTCTCAGCCACCAATATATGGTTAAATATATAATATAAAGTATGTATAATATTATGAGAAACAGAAGGATATAATTATATTTACCAACAATAATTTTATATAAAATTCATTCAAAGATACAATGAAAATTACATATTTTCTCTACCAATGAGTAGAGAAAATGCTATCCCTCTGCATCATGCCTCTGCTATGATAAGGCAAACTTGGAAAAGATGGGGAAGCAAGAGCTGCAATGCCTTAACATGAATGGCCCCAAGATACAGACATAAAACTTCAGTAAAATTTGATGGATGGTCTGTTTCATCTTAGTTTTGTCTGGATCAAGTGTCAGGCTACAGACTCAGCTCCATGAAGGCCTACTTGATATCCACTATAAACAACCCTAGACATAAATAATGTGTCATCAGACTATTTTTTCCAATAGCAAATGGGACTGGGCAGATACATTGTAAATATCCATTATTGTTCAGACTATTTTAATAAATGGCTTTCCTTCAACATTTGAAAATATTAGCAACACCCTGGTATATTAGGAAGACTGGAACCACTGTTTCAGTTTATTGATGCAATACTCACATCAATAACAAAAGAGACCGAAAAATTGATTTGGTGTTCAACCTTAGCAATTCTAAATGATTTCAGAGAAAATCAGTGTGTTAATGGTAGGTTTGTACTCAAATTGGAACTAGGTTTATGCAATTACAGAATTCTGTGTATTTTTGCAATTTCCCTGTTGCTCATTGCTGCCAGTTTCAGTAATACAAATCGTAATTGTCAAATCCACTTCATGCCATATTGGTGCAAATTAAAATGTTTCTGATCATAGAAAGGGATCATCTATAGCTTGTGGAATAATCTGTATGAGCTGTAGCTCCATCTTTTCCACTTAATTTGAAAGATACAGAAAGAAACATAAACTGACCTTAAACCAAATGTTCTTGATTAATTTACTGAGAATTTCTTTTTAGGATTAATGAATCTCAGGTATATTTCTTCTCAGTATTCAAACATTCTTTAAGTTATTAAAATACATTAGGCTTGCAAAAATGGTAATATATTTCAATGAGCATGCCAACAAATGGCATTTTGTTTCTAGGGACATTAGCGATATCAAAAAATACAAAGAAAAATGAAAAAGCTGAATTCACAGTCTAAATTCTGCCAAACGCTGGGTCTTATATTTTCTCCCATGGCCATGAATATATGAAGTACACAGAATTGTAATTGGAGTATTACTCAGTGGACCACAAACCGTGTAATTAGTCGAAACACTGTCTCTTGTGTCATTTTAGTAGATGCATTTTCTTCTAAATCATTAAAGATAATTACACCACCACATCTATCCTGTTAATTACTATTTTGATATTGAACTTTTGAAATAATAGGTATTCATTGAATAAACATAAAATGTAGACTTTGAAATATGAAAAAAACAATATAGAAATAATTGTTCTTAACTGCATTTCAAATCCAGTTTTCAAGTTTTAGAATAGAGAAACTTGGCCAGCTCTGCATTAAGCAAAAGATAAAGGTGGTCTTCTCCAGAGATGTAATGTGGATATCATTCACTCCTGATATGATGTCATGAGAAAAACTTCACCTCTGTGATAACACCATACTGAAATCTACAATCCCAGTTTAATGTGAGAGAATCATTAGGTAAACCCATATCCAGAAACATTCTTCAGGATACCTCACCAATATTCCTTAGAATTGTCAAAGTCAAGAAAAAACAAGAAAGGAGTGAAACACTGTTTCAGACCAGAGGATACTGAGGAGATGTGAAAACTAATCCAATACCGTACCCAGGTTACATCTCAGAAAGAAAAGAGTGTATTAGTGGGAAAAAACAAACCAGATGGAATCCAAATAAAATTTAAGTTTTAGTCATCATAATTACCATTAATTCTCCTTTAAATTTTAGTTTACTGTGGTAAGAACACAATATGAGATCTACCCTCTTAAGATATTTTTAAGTGTACAATACAGTACTGTTGACTACACATATAATTTTGTACAGTACAGCTGTGTGTGTCTTGCTAAATAGAAACTTCTTGACGGTTGATTTGTAAATTCCTGCTTCCCTCTCCACTAGCCTCTGGTAAGTATTATTCCACCCCTTGATTCTGATATATGATATAAGTGGAATCCTGCAGTATTTGTCTTTCTGTGACTGACATTTTCATTTAGCATAATGTCCTCAAGCTTCATCCATGTAGTCACATATTACACAACGTCCATCTTTTTAAAGGTCAGGTTGTCTTCCACTGTTCACATGTGCACCACATTCTTCTATCCAACTATCTGTCCATAGGCATTTCAGTTGTTTCACACCCTGGCTATTGTGAATGGTTCTACAGTGAGTGTGGGAATGCTAACATATTTTTGAAAGCTTGACATCAAATTTTTAGGATAATACCCATAAGCAGGATTTCTGGATCATGTACCATTCACTTTTCGACTTAATAAAGAACCTCTATACCATTTTTCCACAGCAGCTGCAACATTTTGCATTCCTACTAACAATGTACAGTGAGGTGTGATGAAAACTCTGAAATATCTTTGCAACTTATTCTTTTAATTAAAAATTATATAATTTATTTTAAAAATGTCATCATTCACATTAGTAGTCCCATTTTATTGTGTCTCCAATACTACAACCAGCTCTGCTTTATGCCAACATACTATCAATTCTGAACTGAAAAAGTGTAAATGTAATAAGTAGCTCTCAGTATCCCCACTTTGTATCATTTTGCTACAACATTTGCCAGACTTTGCTTTTAGTATCTGTGACTGTCAGTGTGTTGGGATCAGGGTGAGGGGTAGTTTTTGGGAGTAGTAAGCAATATTTTTTAAACTTATTGTTAACTAAATAACAACTAATTAGTGAATGCAAACTTATAATTTCCTAATAATGTTGAGCTGGCCATAAAAGTTCATTCCAGTTTTTCCATAATATGTTACAGAAAAACCAGAACAAACTTGTTGGCCAACTCAATATACACATTTCACGAAGAAGTGAGTAAGACACAACAAATCTAATTTCCTGGGCCACAAAAATGGTATGTGAATTCAGGGTTTGAACACTATTTTCTTCACATAAATAGATACTACAAAATCATAGTAGCTTTAGGTTCTCCTCCCCTAATAGGTTCCCTGGTGGCTCAGGCAGTAAAGAATCTGCCTGCAATGTGGAAGAAATGGGTCCAATCCCTGGGTGAGCAAGAGCCCATAGAGGAGGGCATTGCAACCTACTCAAGTATTCTTGCCTGGAGAATACCATGGACAAGGGATCCTGGTGGGCTACAGTCTCTGGGGTCAAAAAGAGTCAGACAGAACTGAGCAACTAAGCATACCAGTAATAGCCAATACTGGAGTAATTGCTTGGAGTACAGTAATTGTTTGGAGAACAGTAACTGGCCTTGGAGTACAGAATGAAGCAGGGAAAAGGCTAATAGGGTTTTGCCAAGAGAATGCACTGGTCATTGCAAACACCCTCTTCCAACAACACAAGAGAAGACTCTACACATGGACATCACCAGATGGTCAACACTGAAATCAGATTGATTATATTCTTTGCAGCCAAAGATGGAGAAGCTCTATAGAGTCAGCAAAAACAAGACCAGGAGCTGACTGTGGCTCAGATCATGAATTCCTTATTGTGAAATTCAGACTTGAATTGAAGAAAGTAGGGAAAACCACTAGACCATTCAGGTATGACCTAAATCAAACCCCTTGTGATTATACAGTGGAAGTGACAAACAGATTCAAGGGATTAGATCTGATAGAGTGCCTGATGAACTATGAACAGAGGTCTGAGACACTGTAAACAAGACAGGGATCAAGACCATCCCCAAGAAAAAGAAATGCAAAAAAGCAAAATGGCTGTCAGAGGAGGCCTTACAAATGGCTGTGAACATAAGAGAAGCAAAAAGCAAAGGAGAAAAAGAAAGATATACCTATTTGAATTTTCCAAAGAATAGCAAGGAGAGATAAGAAAGCCTTCCTCACTAATCACTGTAAAGAAATAGAGGAAAACAATAAAGTGGGAAAGACTAGAGATCTCTTCAAGAAAATTAGACATACTAATGGAACATTTCATGCAAAGATGGGCTCAAAAAAGGACAGAAATTGTATAGACCTAACAGAAGCAGAAGATATTAATAAGAGATGACAAGAATACACAGAACTGTACCAAAAAGATCTTCATGACCCAGATAATCATGATGGAATGATCACTCACCTAGAGCCAGATATCCTGGATTGTGAAGTCAAGTGGGTCTTAGGAAGCATCACAATGAACAAAGCTAGTGGAGGTGATGGGATTCCAGTTGAGATGGGATTCCAGCATCAAATCTTAAAAGATGATGCTGTGAAAGTGCTGCACTCAATATGCCAGCAAATTTGGAAAACTCAGCAGTGGACACAGGACTGGAAAAGGTCAGTTTTCACTCCAATCCCAAAGAAAAGCAATGCCAAAGAATGCTCAAACTACCACACAATTGCACTCATCTCACATGCTAGTAAAGTAATGCTCAAAACTCTCCAAGCAAGGCTTCAACAATATGTGAGCTGTGAATTACCAGATGTTCAAAATGCTTTTAGAAAAGGCAGAGAACCAGAGATCAAATTGTCAACATCTTCTGGATCATCAACAAAGCAAGATAGTTCCAGAAAAACTTCTATTTCTGCTTTATTGACTATGCCAAAGCCTTTGACTGTGTGAATCACCACAACTGTGAAAAATTCTGAAAGAGATGGGAATACCAGACCATCTGATCTGCCTCCTGAGAAATCTGTATGCAGGTCAGGAAGCAACAGTTAGAACTGGACATGGAACAACAGACTGGTTCCAAATAGGAAAAGGAGTACGTCAAGGCTGTATACTGTCACCCTGCTTATTTAACTTATATGCAGAGTACATCATGAGAAACGTTGGGCTGGATGAAGCACAAGCTGGAATCAAGATTCCTGAGAGAAATATCAATAACCTCAAATATGCAGATGACACCAGCCTTATAGCAGAAAATGAAGAACTAAAAAGCCTCCTGATGAAAGTGAAAGTGGAGAGTGAAAAAGTTGGCTTAAAGCTCAACATTGAGAAAACTAAGATCATGGCATCTGGTCCCATAACTTCATGTCAAATAGATGGGGGAACAGTGGAAACAGTGGCAGAATTCTTTTTGGGGGGTGGGCTCCAAAGTCACTGCAGATGGTGACTAATTGCAGCCATGAAATTAAAAGACACTTACTCCTCGGAAAAAAAGCTATGACCAACCTAGACAGCATATTTAAAAGTTGAGACCTTACTTTGCCAACAAAGGTCTGTCTAGTCAAAGCTATGGTTTTTCCAGTAGTTAACCAGTAGTCATGTGTGGATGTGAGAGCTGGACTATAAGGAAAGCTGAGCTCTGAAGAACTGATGCTTTTGAACTGTGGTGTTGGAGAAGACTCTTGAAGTTCCTTGGACTGCAAGGAGATCCAATCAGTCCATCCTAAAGGAAATCAGTTCTGAATATTCATTGGAAAGACTGAGGCCGAAACTCCAATACTTTGGCCACCTGATGGGAAGAACTGACTCCTTGGAAAAGACCCTGGTGCTGGGAAAGATTGAGGGAGGGAGGAGAAGGGGACAACAGAGGATGAGATGGTTGAATGGCATCACTGATGCAATGGACATGAGTTTGAGTAGACTCCAGGAGTTGGTGATGGACAGGGAGGCCTGGTGTGCTGCAGTCCATCAGGTCACAAACAGTTGAACGCTCCTGAAGAAATGAAGTGAACTGAATAGCAATTAACTTATAGTTTTTTTTGATATGAATACTGTCCTTGTGTATCTCCCTATCACACTCTCTTTTTCATTTCTACATAATATGCACTGAATTGAATAAGAAGAACCTCTTACCATTTTTGTTTTAAGAGACAAATGTAATCTTGATGGCAAAAAGTAACAAGTAAAGGACAATAAAATTACAGAACAATCTTACTAATGATCATAGAATTTTAAATTATACATAAAACACTGACACATTAAACCAATCAACTAATAAAAAGATAAATATATAATGCTTATAGTAATTTTCTCAGGAAAAAACACATATTTTGATCAGAAATTTTTTAAAAAATATGTTACCATATCAAAATATTAAAGGAATTAAATGAGGAAAATTAGCTTGATAAATTCAACATTCACTCACTAAAAAGCAAAATATAACAAACAGACACGTACAAAAAACAGTACATGAGATAACTTTGCTTAACATTTTAAGCATGAAATGTTAAGTATTGATACTTTCCTTTTTAGATGAGGAAGTCAAGGATACCCACTTTTATTGTTTATTTAAAATTGTACTAGTGTTTTCAGCTAGTGAACCAAACACAAGAAAAAAATAAAAGGAAAAACATTGGAAACAACATATCCAGAAAATGTTTAATTAGAGATTGTATGATATGCATGTTGAAAATCCAAAATAATCTACAAATAAATTATAATATTATTTAGAGATATTTTTAGAGTTGCCAAAATGCATTGAATCCTCATGGAAAAACAATATACTTTTTAATTTTATTTTATTTTTAAACTTTACAATATTGTATTAGTTTTGCCAAATATCGAAATGAATCCACCACAGGTATACCCGCGTTCCCCATCCTGAACCCTCCTCCCTCCTTCCTCCGCATACCATCCCTCTGGGTCGTCCCAGTGCACCAGCTCCAAGCATCCAGTACCATGCATCGAACCTGGACTGGCGACTCGTTTCATACATGATATTATACATGTTTCAATGCTATTCTCCCAAATCTCCCCACCCTCTCCCTCTCCCACAGAGTCCAAAAGACTGTTCTATACATCTGTGTCTCTTTTGCTGTCTCACATACAGGGTTATAATTACCATCTTTCTAAATTCCATATATATGTGTTAGTATACTGTATTAGTGTTTTTCTTTCTGGCTTACTTCACTTTGTATATTTTAAAAGAACAGTGCAGCTTAGAAATATTTGTATGATAGATATCATATATATGTGTCTCTCTATATATATTTATATAATTAATCTTCTCAAAAGACTGTATCCCATTGTGGCTCAGTCACTGAAGAATCCACATGCGCTGTGGGAAACTTGGCTTCCATCCCTGGATTGGGAAGATCCTCTGGAGGAGGGCATGGCAACCCGCTCCAGTGTTCTTGCCTGGAGATTCCCCATGGACAGAGAAGCCTGGTGGGCTGCAGTCCACGGGGTTGCAAAGAGTAGGACATGAATAAGCGAATAAGCACACATTTGAAGAAAAATGTAATAACCATCAACACACTGTATAAAGCACATTTAAGAAATTGCCTACCTCTATATCTCTCTCCTCACTCAAAATTACATTGGGTGAGAAAACATTTTGGTGTTGACTAGTTTTCTGGTTGTTTCCTTCACATGATTATTTCTAAGGCTGTAGATAGGGTATTTACCATGGGGAACACTACTGTGAAAAGCACAGTGGCTACTTTGATGAAGAGCCATGAGTTTCCGGATTTGGGTACACAGTAGAGAAGGATAACCCCATGGAAAGTGGTGACGGTGGTCAGGTGGGAGGCACAGGTGGAGAAGGCTTTTCAGAGTCCACTGGCTGAAGGCATCTTGATGATTGTGACAACTATGAAAACTTAGGAGGCGAGAATAATCAGGAGGCAACACACCTTATTGAGAGTAGAAATGATAAAACATGTCATCTGACTGAAGTAAGAGTCAGAGCAAGAGGCAGAGACGATGGCAGAATACTCACAGCCAAAGTGATGTATGATGTTAGAACCGCAGAAGGACAGCCCCAAAAGAGAACATGTGACTGTCAAGGACCATGTTCCACTCCATGTGTAGGTTCCAGTGACCAGGAGGCTGCAAAGCTTAGGAGACACAGCAACTGTGCAGAGCAGGGGGTTACAAACAGCCACAAACAGGTCATAGGCCATCACCGCTAGCATGAACATTTCTGTAATCACAAGTGTGCAAACAAGAAGAATTACATCATGCAACCCATGTAGGAGATAGTCCTTGTGTCCACAACCAGGATCTCTAAGAGTTTGGGTGTGGTTATAGAAGAATAACAAAAATCAAGAAAGGAGAGATGGCTGAGAAAGAAGTACATGGGGGTGTGAAGTTTGGGATTGATTCTGATGGTCATAATCATACCCAGGTTCCCCACCACAGAGACAGTATAGACGGTGAAGAAGACCAAGAATAGGGGCACCTGGAACTGTGGGTATTCTGAGAAGCCAGAGAGGATGAAGGTGATTCCAGCACTCTGATTTCTCTCATCCATCACTATGGTTTCTGCCAGAGAAAACCAGAGTTCACCCTAAGCAACCAGACATGACAGAAATAGAGGGTATTTTTTTCCCCCAGCCTGGACAGGGGACTGGTCTGCAATGATGAAGTCTGGGATTTCCCAGGAATGTGAATAAGACATGGTTGGAGCCCAAATGGTATACCATGTGTCTACAGGTGTGGAACGTGCAAGTTAGCTTCTGATGGAGGGGCAAGGGGAGTTTGGACTGGGAAGAACTGAGTGTCACGGTGACTCAGAAAATGTCCTTGTTTGAAATTTCTCAACCTTCTCAGCTCTGTCTCCCTTTTCTCCACATGGAGAATACCTTTCTTTAGCTTCATATAATTGAAGTTGTTGATTGCACTTGCAAATTCTTATGTTTGTTCAGACTGCTCAAGATGTCCTCTGTTTTTCTCTCACTTTTCCTTAGGGCTCTCTAATCAGAGAGAGGCTTCCTAGGTAGTGCAGTGGTAAAGAATCCTCCTGATAATTCAGGTGATGCAAGGGACAGGAGTTCAATCCCTGGGTCAGGAATATCTCCAGGGGAAATAGTTCGCAACCCACTCCAGTATACTTGCTGGTGAAATCTGATGGATGGAGGAGCCTGTCAGGCTACAGTCCATGGAGTTGCCAGTCACACAACTGAGAGTTTCAGCACCCACCTCATCAGAGAAGCCTCAGGTTTATGGTCCCTTAATGATTTCACCAACTGGCCAAACCTTGGTAAAAAGTCACATATTGTATCTCCTAGAGAATATGAATGATGTCTTGTTAACAACCTAGACTCCTTAATCAAGTCAACTTGCCTTCAAATTTAACCTCAGTCACTTATTAATATGCCTCTGACAAGTTAAGCTCTCTGAAACCTTACCTATAGAATATAATTCTATTATAAGAATTTGTTTTTACTACACAATTATGTATAAAATAAAACTTAAATTAGTGAATTATTTTCTAAAATGTTTAAGACTTTAATTTTACATGCAATAAATGCCCCCCACCAAATTTAGTTTAGAATATTGGAGTGGATAGCCATTCCCTTCTCCAGGGGATCTTCCCAACCCAGGGATTGGACCCAGGTCTCCCACATTACAGGCAGATTCTTTACCAGCTGAGTCACAAGGGAAGACCAGAAATACTTGAGTGGGTAGCCTATCCCTTCGCCAGCAGATCTTCCTGACCCAGGAATTGAACCGGGGTCCCATGCATTGCAGGCGGATTCTTTACCAGCTGAGCTATCAGGGAAGTCCAACTTTAATTATTTTCTAAAACATTTAAGACTTTAATTTCACATATAATAAATGGCCCCCACCAAATTTAGTTTCTTCTCTTGTATTTCTAATGCTGTTTTTCATGTTTACTTTGAATTTGAAATATATGACCTCAAAATATTCTACAATGTAGCACCGCCTATAATTTTATGAAGTATGAAATGGTGCAAATAGTGACTAGAAGTAGAAAAAATGCATACACGAGGGAAATATTTTTCTTACTTTTGTTTCCTTCTTAGCTGCACATTTCCATTAATGTCTCAAGCCATCAAGGCATAAGCTTTGTTTTGTCCAATTTTCTCTGTCCTTGTCTGTATCTCTATGATTTCCTTTCCATCCAAGGTTAAGGCTGTGAAAAATGTAATTAGGGCAAAATGAACATATTCTTCAAAATACACTCCCATCTTTATTGCTAGCTACCACCCATCTACTCAGCAGCTATCTTTATCTAGCCTACCTACAGCCATCCTTCAGGACAAATTTTCATTCAATCTTAGTTTAAAATCATGCTCAAATGCTTACCCATATTCAAAATCATCTCCATACAAATTACCTGCAAACTGAACATTTCTGTCTGGATTTCTGTGATCACTAAAAGAACTAAACTCCAGTTTCACCCACCTCATTAGAACTGATTCAAAGGTATTCTTTTTAATGGCTGAGTAATACTCCATTGTGTATATGTACCACAGCTTTCTTATCCATTTATCTGCTGATGGACATCTATGTTGTTTCCATGTCCTGGCTATTATAAACAGTGCTGTGATGAACATTGGGGTACACGTGTCTCTTTCAATTCTGGTTTCCTCAGTGTGTATGCCCAGCAGTGGGATTGCTGGGTCATAAGGCAGTTCTATTTCCAGTTTTTAAAGAAATAACCCTGTATGCTGCTACTGCTGCTGCTAAGTTGCTTCAGTTGTGTCCGACTCTGTGTGAACCCATAGACGGCAGCCCACCAGGCTCCACCGTCCCTGGGATTCTCCAGGCAAGAATACTGGAGTGGGTTGCCATTTCCTTCTCCAATGCTGAAAGTGAAAAGTGAAGAAGTCCTCAGTCGTCCGACTCTTAGCCCCCATGGACTGCAGCCTACCAGGCTCCTCCATCCATGGATTTTCCAAGGCAAGAGTACGGGAGTGGGGTGCCATGAAAGAGGCACTGATGTTATAGAACATCTTTGGGACTCTATGGAGAGGGGAAAGGGTGGATGATATGGGAGAATGGCATTGAAACATGTATAATATCATATATGAAATGAGTCACCAGTGCAGATTCGATGCACGATACTGGATGCTTGGGGCTGGTGCACTGGGACGACCCAGAGGGATGGTACGGGGAGGGAGGAGGGAGGAGGGTTCAGGATGGGGAGCACATGTATACCTGTGGCGGATTCATGTTGATATATGGCAAAACCAATACAATATTGTAAAGTTAAACAAACAAACAAACAAACAAACAAACAAAATAAAAGAACTAAACTACCAATGCAGCAGACATAAGAGACACGGGTTCTATCCCTGGGTTGGGAAAATCCCCTGGAGGAGTGTATATATTCTTGCTTGGAGAATCCCATGGACAGAGGAGCCTGGTGGGCTATAGTCTATAGGGTTGTTTATAAAGAGTCAGAAAGGACTGAAGTGACTTAGCATGCACAGTATCACTGCATTATCTAGACTGCTTGATAGCTACTTCTTTCATTTTACTCACTGCAGGAATTTTTATTTCTGTGCACAAAATACAGACATTTTGGTATATAAAAGCATTATTACCTTTTAATATCAAATACCAGGCAACATATTTCAGACTTTTTACTTTAATGCATTGAAGAAGGATTTAATTCAGAACTCAAAGCATTATTACCTTTTAATATCAAATACCAGGCAACATATTTCAGACTTTTTACTTTAATGCATTGAAGAAAGATTTAATTCAGAACTCAAATTTGCTGTACTGCTCCAACTTACTTTCATCTGAATGATTTTAAACTCAAAAAAATTAATGCGAAGTCTGGCATATTTCCCTACAGTTTTATAGATTTCTTTTTTATACTTCCCTAATTTTTTTTTTTTACTATTTTTAATTGAAAACAAATACTACTACTTGAATGCCCACTAAGGACATCATTCAGCTATATAAGCAAAGTTCAAAACTAAATGCATCCCATGAATATTAAAGATATAAGAAATAAGTTCAATATATTGTATTCTTACCCTTAAATGAATTAAATGAGTTAATTTATTCCTGGATCAGGAAGAAACCCTGGAGAAGGAAATGGCAATCCAGTATTCTTGCCTGGAGAATCCCATGGATAGAGGAACTTGGCAGGCTACCATCCATGGGGTTGTAAAAGAGATATGACTTAGTAATTAACCAACAACCATCAACAACAATACCAGAAAGAGATGTTGCAAAAAAAAAAAAAAAAAGAAAAAAAGATCATGACAGCTAATGCACCTCATTACAGAAATACTGAATAAAATATTAGAAAATAAAATATCACAGTATATGATAGGAAAATAAACAATGACTCAAGGGGGGAGGGGAGGAACCAAAACAATTACCTGTATAGCAGCAAACAAGATATATAAGAAAATTCCTTCAATCTGATAAAGATTATCTACAAAATACCTCTAGCTAGCATTATGTTTAATGTAAAAACAGAAAACAGAAAAGAAATCCTATATAAAGTAAAATAACTTGATTTTCTCCTAACCCTGTGTATAAAAACAACCAAAAAAATAATTTCCTCAACCACTTTTATTCAACATCTTATTTTAAATTTTTGCTGAATAAGGAAAGAAAATTATAATTACTGGAAAGTAAAAAGTAAAACTATCTTTATTTGCCAGCTAGATTCTGTATATAGAAAGTTCTAAGGAATCTGCAACCAAAATATGAAAAAATAATAACAGAATGCAGTAGTGTTGCATAAATGAGTATATATAAAAATATCAATTGCATCATTGTATTCTGCTGCTGCTGCTGCTAAGTCGCTTCAGTCATGTCTGACTCTGTGCAACCCCAGAGACGGCAGCCCACCAGGCGCCCCCATCCCTGGGATTCTCCAAGCAAGAACACTGGAGTGGGTTGCCATTTCCTTGTTCAATGCATTAAAGTAAAAAGTGAAAGTGAAGTCATTCAGTCACGTCCGACTCTTAGCGACCCCATGGACAGCAGCCCTCCATGCTCCTCTGTCCATGGGATTTTCCAGGCAAGAGTACTGGAGTGGGGTGCCATTGCCTTGTATTCTAATGGTGAGCAAATAAAAATGACTTTTTAAAGTATAATTTGCAAGACTTATTCATGCATGCATGTATGTGTGTGTGTTAGTCTCTCGGTCGTGTCCAACTCTTTGGGACCCCATGGGCTGTAGCCCACCAGGCTCCTCTGTCCATGGAATTCTCCAATCAAGAATACTGAAATGGGTTGCCATTTCCTTTTCCAGGGGATCTTCCCGACCCAGGGTTATCGAACGCAGGTCTCCTGCAAGCATAAGGATTATCAATAAACTGTTGGTAGCTAAGCTGTAATCCCTGAATACTGTAATTACAACAAAGGCAAGCCATTTCTAGTTTTCATGGTCAGCAGGCCATATTTTTCACAATGATAACCTATTTCTGACATTCTACACTCTAACAAGAAAGTGAAAGTGTTAATCACTCAGTCATGCCTGATTCTTTGGGACCCCATGGACTGTAGTCCTCCAGGCTCCTCTGTCCATGGAATTCTCCAGGCAAGACTGCTGGAATGGCTGACCATTCCCTTCTCCAGGGAGTCTTCCCAATCTAAGGATGAACCCAGTTCTCCTGCATTGAAGGTGGATTCTTTACCATTTGAGCCACCAGAGAAGCCCACACTCTTATCAGGAAGAGGTTAATTTCTATTCAACCCATGAATACTAGAAATATTTGTCACAGCCATCTAGGAAGTATGAACTTTTCAATTAAAACTCTAGGAGACTGCCTTTGGATCTGTACATTCTTGGGGAGATGTAGGTTTAGATATATACATAGTATTACAGCCAAAGTATTTTAAAATTAATCACAGTAATTTCAGTAGTTAATATGAGGATTACTTAAAGTTTCTTATAGCTAATAACAATTTTATTAAACGTGAGTTGAGAAAAGTCATCCATTCAGAATGGAATGAGTTTTGTATTTAACCAAATTATTTTTCTAGAACTGTAAATTGCAAGAACGATATTTCTTCCCTTTTGCTTTAATATGTTGATTTGTGGTTATTAATTCATGACTGTTAAACCACTTTTCAGTTTCTGGAATAAAACCCAGTGTGTTAATATTCTGTCTTGAATATTCATTATCTAACCTCATGAGAAAGATTGATCTATAAATTTATTTCTTATAATAGCTTTGTTTGAATTGATTGTTAAAAACTCAGTGAATACAATGCATTATTAAGTATCCTCTCAATCTATTCTCTAGAAAGATTTGTGCATGATTGACAATATTTCTTAAATGTTTCAAGAAATTCACCAACATAATAAACAGGGTATAGGACTTATTTGTTAGGAAGTTTTTGAAAACAAATTCCATTACTTTGGGCTTCCCCAGTGACTCAGTGGTAAAGAGTTCACCTGCAATACAGAATACACAGGAGATGGGGGTTCGATCCTGGGTCAGGGATATTTCTTGGAGAAGGGCATGGCCACCCATTCCAGCATTCTTGCCAGGAAAATCCCAGGGACAGAGAAGCCTGGCAGGCTAAAGTCCATGGGGTCACAAAGAGTCACATGACCGAGCACACACAGACATTCATTACTTTAATAGATAAGACTTTACCTAGATTTTCTATTTTTATTGTATAAGATTGAATGCTATGTTTTTTTCAAGGAAGGTGTTTATTTCACTAAGATTTGTAATTTCTTAATAATGATTCTTCCCAATATATTCTTATCTGCCATGCCTGTAGAATTTTACCTATGCCCATTTCCCCCCCTAATCAGTAAAGAAAGAGATAAAGTTTGGATTATTTTTAACTCAGTATCAGATCAGATCAGATCAGATCAGATCAGTCGCTCAGTCGTGTCCGACTCTTTGTGATCCCATGAATCGCAGCATGCCAGGCCTCCCTGTCCAACACCAACTCCTGGAGTTCACTGACACTCACGGCCATCGAGTCAGTGATGCCATCCAGCCATCTCATCCTTTGTCGTCCCCTTCTCCTCCTGCCCCCAATCCCTCCCAGCATCAGAGTCTTTTCCAATGAGTCAACTCTTCGCATCAGGTGGCCAAAGTACTGGAGTTTCAGCTTTAGCATCATTCCTTCCAAAGAAATCCCAGGGCTGATCTCCTTCAGAATGGACTGGTTGGATCTCCTTGCAGTCCAAGGGACTCTCAAGAGTCTTCTCCAACACCACAGTTCAAAAGCATCAATTCTTCGGCACTCAGCCTTCTTCACAGTCCAACTCTCACATCCATACATGACCACAGGAAAAACCATAGCCTTGACTAGACGGACCTTTGTTGGCAAAGTAATGTCTCTGCTTTTGAATATGCTATCTAGGTTGGTCATAACTTTCCTTCCAAGGAGTAAGCGTCTTTTAATTTCATGGCTGCAGTCACCATCTGCAGTGATTTTGGAGCCCCCCAAAATAAAGTCTGACACTGTTTCCACTGTTTCCCCATCTATTTCCCATGAAGTGATGGGACCGGATGCCATGATCTTCGTTTTCTGAATGTTGAGCTTTAAGCCAACTTTTTCACCCTCCACTTTCACTTTCATCAAGAGGCTTTTTGAGTTCCTCTTCACTTTCTGCCATAAGGGTGGTGTCATCTGCATATCTGAGGTTATTGATATTTCTCCCGGCAATCTTGATTCCAGCTTGTGTTTCTTCCAGTCCAGCGTTTCTCATGATGTACTCTGCATATAAGTTAAATAAGCAGGGTGACAATATACAGCCTTGATGTACTCCTTTTCCTATTTGGAACCAGTCCATTGTTCCATGTCCAGTTCTAACTGTTGTTTCCTGACCTGTATACAAATTTCTCAAGAGGCAGGTCAGGTGGTCTGGTATTCCCATCTCTTTCAGATGTGAAACTCAAAATATAACATGCCTTTGTTATCTCTCTTTTCCCTCAGAAACTGAATCAATCATAGTAATGATAATGAGAAATAAATCAAATGGCAAAGTCACATCAATAAAAACAATGGTGGGATTTCCCTGGTGGTCCAGGGGTTAAGATTCTTTGCTTCCACTGCAGGGAGCACAGGCTTTATCCCTGGTTGGGAAGCTAAGATCTCGCATGCTGTGCAGCACAGCCAAAAATAAAAATAAAAGTCAATAAATTAAAACAATGGTAAAATAAAAACCAGCTAATGTGATCTTATCATTATGAAGGAGTATAGATGAATGAAGCAGAGAGGGCATGGCTACAGTCAAACATGCTTGAACACACAGAGCTAAAGAACAAGTGATGTTAAGTTTTACAGCCCCTAAGGGTCTCAGGGTTTAAAAGAATGAAGAAAATAAATACTGAAGTCTGTATGAAAATGAAACAGTCAAGGATAAACAGGATTCACTTACAGGGAAGAAAAGATGTCAGAAGTTGCTCTAATGGATAGTGAGATTTACTTCAAAGTTATCATAAAGAATATGTGGTAATGGCAGGTACTTCAAAGGAATATAAGAAAGACTTATTAAACCAAATGAGGTAGATTCATGATTAGGTCCAGTTATTCAAAAACATCTCTGTTAATCTATTATAATTTTTTTCATATTTCATTATTGATAAAGAGCATTTCTTCTTCTTTGGATTATGAGTGCAAACCTGAGACATAAATGAGTATGTAACTTGGGCTTTATCACTGAGTAATCATTATATCTCATTAGAAATACATTTAACTTTTTCTCAGTATTCAGTATCATCTTAAACACCTTTTATTGAACTATATTATACTTGCATTCAAAAAGTTAGTGATGCATACAGAGACTAGCTATTATTTTCAGGATCTTCTTGCTTAAAATCAGGTAATATTTTTATAATGCAAACTCAAAAATCCTCATTTTACCTGGAGTAAAATAAAGTTCTGAGACAAGCTAAAAGTTGCATTTTATAGAATTGAATCAAAAGAGTTAGTTATGAGAACCTGAGTGCAAATTTAACCCTAACCCTAACCTTAACCCTGACACTAAACAGAGTTATCATCTGTGCTTGCAGCAGTGTTACAAATCACAACATAAACTGTAGCATGAGGAGTGAGTCTCTAACAATATATATCTTTTCATCGCTGTGACTTCCATAATGTATTATTTCTATATTAACACAGAAATAATTGTAGCTCATCCTGATCATCAAAAAAAAAAGTAAAGTGCAATATACAATTTATTTGAAACATAATCATATATTTACTTAAAGGTTAACTAGCATCAGAAATATATAAGAAAATTATTAGGCATAATATGAACATAAACATATTTATTTGAGTTATACACAGCTTGACTTTAATTCAAGTGGTTTTTCAGTCCTATTGGACTTCTGAATTATATTGAGGGAGAAAGCAGTTTCATAGTTATCAAACTCCTGACTGTCTCTTTCACATCTTTATTCCTAAGGCTGTAGATAAGAGGGTTCAGCATAGGAATCATGACAGTAAAAAGCACAGTGGCTACTTTGACGAGGAGCTATGAGCTTTTGGAGTTGGGTACACAATAAAGGAACAGAACAGTCCCATGGAGAATGGTGACGGTGCTCAGGTGGGAGGCACAGGTGGAGACGGCTTTTCAGAGTCCAGCAGCTGAAGGCATCTTGATGATTGTGACAACTATGAAAACAGGAAGTGAGGATAACCAGGAGGCTACACAAATCTCATTGAGTGTAGAAATGATGAAATGCATCAGTTGACTGAAATGGGTGTCAGAACAGGAAGCAGAGATGATGGCAGAATACTCACAGCCAACGTGATGTATGACATTAGAACTGGAGAAGGACAGCTCCAAAAGAGAACATGTGATTGTCAAGGAACACATTCCACCCCACATGTAAGTCCCAGCGAACAGGAGGCTGCAGAGCTTAGGAGATATAGCAACTGTGTAGAGCAAGGGGTTACAAACAGCCGCAAACCTGTCATAGGCCATCGCTGCTAGCATAGACATCTCCATAATCACAAATGCACAGCCAAAGAAAAACTGTGCCATGCATCCTTTGAAAGAGATAACTCTGTCTTCCACTACCAAGATACCTAGGAGTTTGGGTGTAAATACACTGGAAGAACAAATATCCAAAAAGGATAGATGGCTAAGAAAAAAGTACATGGGTGTGTGGAGTTTAAGACTTGTCCTTATGATCACTATTATGCCAAGATTCCCCACCAGAGTGACTGTGTAAATGGTCAAGAACATCAGGAAAAGGGGTTCCAGGAGGTGTGGGTATTCTGAGAAGCCCAAGAGGATGAACATGGTCACAGAGCTCTGATTTCCTTCACTCAGAACCATGGATCTTGATTTAAAAGATAGAAATAAAGAAGAATTAAAATTGAGCAACAAAACATGAGAAGGTGGAGTGAAAGAAGCTCAAGATTGCTCAACCTAAGCTAGTGAAGCAGTGTGATCAGTGTATACCCAGGAATGTTCTGAAGTGTCGGGTTGAAGTCTTTGCTTAACAACTTGAGTAAATTTGATTATGGGAAATTAGCTTTATCCTTTAGAACTTTAGTTTCTTTATCTGGAAAATAAGAAAGAATAGTATTTATCAATAGTAGTATTATATATAAATGATTCCTGAATGAGTATAATGCTTAGAGTACTAAGTATCCCCAAGATAGAATATAATTATATGAGAACACAGGCTACATAGAAGGAAATAAAAAAAGAAAAAACTAGACAAATCATTGATTGGGTTATGGCAGTCATATGATAACAGCAGAATTGGCCTGGGAAAGATTAAACATTTTTAACACATAAAGAAAAATAGAATAGTAAATTTCTCTGGGGTTAAACATATAACTGCACATGCACGACGATCCTGGGACTAATAAAAGTAGAATTAGAATTTAACCTGTATATTGCTGTTTTCAGTTCATATAGGTTTCCTCTGCCAAAAATCTTCTGGATTCCATATCCCTCAGATCAGAGTGAAAGGATGATCCTAGGTTAAATCAACTCACCAAATGCCAGATATCCTTGGTGTATTCTATGATGGATTCCTTGCTAACACTAATATGCTGCATACACATTTTGTATCAAAATTGAAATTTTGTTTAAACGTTTCCAGTCCTTTAATCAAAAGTTGATGATTCTTGCAAAATATAGTTAATAATAATAGCAAAAAATATAATCTGTTATTTTTGCAACAGCCAAGAAATTGCAATGGTGAATGGAATTGTTTCCTTAATTTCTCTTTCTATTTTCTCATTATTAGTGTATAGGAATGCAAGGGATTTCTGTGTGTTGATTTTATATTCTGCAACTTGCAGCAGTGTAATTTACAGTATGATTTCTTTTGTCATTGACCTACTGCTGATGTTTTTAAAAATAATTCACCTACATACAGAGGTGTTTGTGCATGCTAAGTAGTTTCAGTCGTGTTGGACTCTTTGTGACCCCATGGACTGTAGCCCACCAAGTTCCTCTGTCCATGGGATTCTCCAGGCAAGAATACTGGAGCAGGTTGCCATGCTCTCCTCCAGGGGATCTTCCTGACTCAGGAATTGAACCCCTGTCTCTGTATGTCTCCTGCATTGGCAGGAGGGTTCTTTACCACTAGTGCCACCTGGGAAGATCAATATAGAGGCTATACTTCTTAGAGGCTATACTTCTTAAAATCATGAAAAATTACATTAGTATATTTTCCAATGAACCTAACCCAAATTATGGCTGATACAATGTGCTTTTTAGTCTTATATATCTCTACACATATTGATATGGAAACTCACTTAACATTACACTGTACAAAACACACATTATACTATACATATTTTTGCATTTAGCCAGTTAGGCTTATTATTCATGCCCTGAGTATGAGTACCATCAGCTATGGGTTGGTAGAGTAGATATTGATTCGGTGTCATGATCCTTGCTTGGACAACAAGGAGACCCAACCAGTCCATCCTAAAGGAAATCAGTCTTGAATATTCATTGGAAGGACTGATGCTGAAGCTGAAGCTCCAATATTTTGGCCCACTGATGCAAAGAACTGACTCATTGGAAAAGACCTTGATGCTGGGAAAGATTGAAGGCGGGAGGAGAAGGGGCTGACAGAGGATGAGATGGTTGAATGGCATCACTGACTCAATGGACATGAGATTGAGTAAGCTCCGGAAGTTGGTGATGGACAGAGAAGTCTGGCATTCTGCAGCCCATGGGGTCACAAAGAGGCAAACATGACTGAGCGACTGAACTGACGGATTGATGATTCTACTGATCAGTTTAGTTCAGTTCAGTTGCTCAATCGTGTCCGACTCTTTGCAACCCCATGAATCGCAGCACGCCAGGCCTCCCTGTCCATCACCAACTCCTGGAGTTCACTCAAACTCATGTCCATCGAGTCGGTGATACCATCCAGCCATCTCATCCTCTGTCGTCCCCTTCTCCTCCTGCCCCCAATCCCTCCCATCATCAGAGTCTTCCAATGAGTCAACTCTTCGCATGAGGTGGCCAAAGTATTGGAGTTTCAGCCTCAGCATCAGTCCTTCCAATGAACACCCAGGGCTGATCTCCTTCAGAATGGACTGGTTGGATCTCCTTGCAGTCCAAGGGACTCTCAAGAGTCTTCTCCAACACCACAGTTCAAAAGCATCAATTCTTCGGCGCTCAGCTTTCTTCACAGTCCAACTCTCACATCCATACATGACCACTGGAAAAACTATAGCCTTGACTAGATGGACCTTTGTTGGCAAAGTAATGTCTCTGCTTTTCAATATGCTATCTAGGTTGGTCATAACTTTCCTTCCAGGGAGTAAGCGTCTTTTAATTTCATGGCTGCAATCACCATCTGCAGTGATTTTGGAGCCCCCCAAAATAAAGTCTGACACTGTTTCCACTGTTTCCCATAGATCCAGCTATATTTCTGTACTACAGTCACAGGGGTCATAGCACTAATATTTTTAATTCATCCATGTGATCCCTGCACCTACTCCTTTCTTTTTTAAATTTTATTTTATTTTTTAACTTTACAATACTGTATTGGTTTTGCCATATATCAAAATGAATCCACCACAGGTATACATGTGTTCCCCATCCTGAACCCTCCTCCCTCCTCCCTCCCCATACCATCCCTCTGGGTCGTCCCAGTGCACCAGCCCCAAGCATCCAGTATCGTGTATGAAACCTGGACTGGTGACTCGTTTCATATATGATATTATACATATTTCAATGCCATTCTCCCAAATCATCCCACCCTCTCCCTCTCCCACAGAGTCCATAAGACTGTTCTATACATCAGTGTCTCTTTTGCTGTCTCGTATACAGGGTTATTGTTACCATCTTTCTAAATTCCATATATATGTGTGAGTATACTGTATTGGTGTTTTTCTTTCTGGCTTACTTCACTCTGTATAATAGGCTCCAGTTTCGTATACCTCATTAGAACTGATTCAAATGTATTCTTTTTAATGGCTGAGTAATACTCCATTGTGTATATGTACCACAGCTTTCTTATCCATTCATCTGCTGATGGACATCTAGGTTGCTTCCATGTCTTGGCTATTATAAACAGTGCTGCGATGAACACTGGGGTACACGTGTCTCTTTCCCTTCTGGTTTCCTCAGTGTGTATGCCCAGCAGTGGGATTGCTGGGTCATAAGGCAGTTCTATTTCCAGTTTTTTAAGGAATCTCCACACTGTTCTCCATAGTGGCTATACTAGTTTGCATTCCCACCAACAGGGTAAGAGGTTTCCCTTTTCTCCACACCCTCTCCAGCATTTATTGCTTGTA
Source organism: Bos grunniens (assembly GCF_055505025.1). Lineage (NCBI taxonomy): Eukaryota > Metazoa > Chordata > Mammalia > Artiodactyla > Bovidae > Bos > Bos grunniens. The sequence goes on along the minus strand of NC_141188.1, from coordinate 1,611,075 downwards.
GACTTTTGGATTGCAGCCATTCTGACTGGCATGAAATGGTACCTCATAGTGGTTTTGATTGCATTTCTCTGATAATGAGTGATGTTGATCATCTTTTCATGTGTTTGTTAGCCATCTGTATTTCTTCTTTGGAGAAATGTCTATTCAGTTCTTTGGCCCATTTTTTGATTGGGTCATTTATTTTTCTGGAATTGAACTGTAGGAGTTGCTTGTATATTTTTGAGATTAGTTGTCTGTCAGTTGCTTCATTTGCTATTATTTTCTCCCATTCTGAAGGCTGTCTTTTCACCTTGCTTAGAGTTTCCTTTGTTGTGCAGAAGCTTTTAAGTGTAATTAGGTCCCATTTGTTTATTTTTACTTTTATTTCCAATATTCTGGGAGGTGGGTCATAGAGGATCCTGCTGTGATGTATGTCAGAGAGTGTTTTGCCTATGTTCTCCTCTAGGAGTTTTATAGTTTCTGGTCTTATGTTTAGATCTTTAATCCATTGTGAGTTTATTTTTGTGTATGGTGTTAGAAAGTGCTCTAGTTTCATTCTTTTACAGGTGGTTGACCAGATTTCCCAGCACCACTTGTTAAAGAGATTGTCTTCAATCCATTGTATATTCTTGCCTCCTTTGTCAAAGATAAGGTGTCCATATGTGCATGGACTTATCTCTGGGCTTTCTATTTTGTTCCATTGATCTATATTTCTTCTTTGTGCCAGTACCATACTGTCTTGAACTGTGGCTTTGTAGTAGAGCCTGAAGTCAGGTAGGTTGATTCCTCCAGTTCCATTCTTCTTTCTCAAGATAGCTTTGGCCATTCGAGGTTTTTTGTATTTCCATACAAATTGTAAAATTATTTGTTCTAGCTCTGTGAAGAATACTGTTGGTAGCTTGATGGGGATTGCATTGAATCTATAAATTGCTTTGGGTAGTATACTCATTTTCACTATATTGATTCTTCCAATCCATGAACATGGTATATTTCTCCATCTATTAGTGTCCTCTTTGATTTCTTTCACCAGTGTTTTATAGTTTTCTATATATAGGTCTTTAGTTCAAAAATTTTAAAGATAAGTAGCATATAAATCCATCTATAGAAACAGTAGTTCATAAATGTTACTTAATATAACCATTAGTGAGCTAACCTATGTTCTCTAACATATCAATGCATTGAGCTTAGTAGTTAAAATGTTTACTTTTAGATTGAAAGTGCAACCTAAGAATTTTTGGAAGTTTGCACTGCATTTATATAAATAAACTGCCTATTCAAGAGCATTTACCAAGCAAAAATAATCTATACTAAAAGGATTTTGCAACTATTCGATCCTTTTCTCTTTTGTTTTCTTTTCTACTTAATATAAAAATCTAATGAGAACCAAATTATAAGTTATATAACTTCAAATTTGATATTTAAAACAGTATATTTTAATTATCTTAAAACATTACTGAATATGTCAGACATTACATGATGCATTCTCAAATTTTCTAAATCATTTTTGTGTTAGTAACAGATCTTTATTAAACTACATACAGACACACAGCATACTATTTTTGTTTCTGATTTTTTGTTTTTAATTTTTGCAATGCTGTGTTGGTTTCTGCCATACAACAATGCTAATCAGCCATGATTATACATGCATCCCCTCCCTTCTTAGGCTCTCTCCCCTCTCCTCATTCCATTCCTCCCGGTCATCACAGACCACCAGATTGGGCTCCCTGTACTGGTTAGGAACATTTAGTTATGACCCTTGAATGACAAACAAAAGTTAAATTCCTATCTCTATTACCATGCATAAGAGGGTCGGGAATTTTGCTGTATATTCCTAAACAATAAAAGACACATGATTTAGTGTAAAGCATTATGGTAAATGTTTAATTTTCATGGAAAGCTCTAAATAATGAAACAGATCAGATCAGATCAGATCAGTCGCTCAGTCGTGTCTGACTCTTTGCGACCCCATGAATCGCAGCACACCAGGCCTCCCTGTCCATCACCAACTCCCAGAGTTCACTCAGACTCACGTCCATTGAGTCAGTGATGCCATGCAGGCATCTCATCCTCTGTCGTCCCCTTCTCCTCCTACCGCCAATCGCTCCCAGCATCAGAGTCTTTTCCAATGAGTCAACTCTTCGCATCAGGTGGCCAAAGTACTGGAGTTTCAGCTTTAGCATCATTCCGTCTAAAGAAATCCCAGGGCTGATCTCCTTTAGAATGGACAGGTTGGATCTCTTTGCAGTCCACGGGACTTTCAAGAGTATTCTCCAGCACCACAGTTCAAAAGCATCAATTCTTTGGCACTCAGCCTTCTTCACAGTCCAACTCTCACATCCATACATGACCACAGGAAAAACCGTAGCCTTGACTAGATGAACCTTTGTTGGCAAAGTAATGTCTCTGCTTTTGAATATGCTACCCAGGTTGGTCACAACTTTCCTTCCAAGGAGTAAGTGTCTTTTAATTTCATGGCTGCAATCACTATCTGGACTGATTTTGGAGCCCAGAAAAATAAAGTCTGACACTTTCCACTGTTTCCCGATCTATTTCCCATGAAGTGATGGGACCAGATGCCATGATCTTCATTTTCTGAATGTTGAGCTTTAAGCCAACTTTTTCACTCTCCACTTTCACCTTCATCAAGAGGCTTTTTAGTTCCTCTTCACTTTCTGCCATAAGGGTGATGTCAACTGCATATCTGAGCTTATTGATATTTCTCCCAGCAATCTTGATTCCAGCCTGTGTTTCTTCCAGCCCAGTGTTTCTCATGATGTACTCTGCATATAAGCTAAATAAACAGGGTGACAATATACAGCCTTGACATACTCCTTTTCCTATTTGGAACCAGTCTGTTGTTCCATGTCCAGTTCTAACTGTTGCTTCCTGACCTGCATACAGATTTCTCAAGAGGCAGGTCAGGTGGTCTGGTATTCCCATCTCTTTCAGAATTTTATACAGTTTATTGTGATTCACAAGGTCAAAGGCTTTGGCATAGTCAATAAATCAGAAATAGATGTTTTCCTGGAACTCTCTTGCTTTTTCCATGATCCAGCAGATGTTGGCAATTTGATCTGTGGTTCCTCTGCCTTTTCTGAAACCAGTTTGAACATCAGGAAGTTCACGGTTCACATATTGCTGAAGCCTGGCTTGGAGAATTTTGAGCATTACTTTACTAGTGTGTGAGATGTTTACAATTGTGCTGTAGTTTGAGCATTCTTTGGCATTGCCTTTCTTTGGGATTGGAATGAAAACTGACTTTTTCCAGTCCTGTGTCCACTGCTGAGTTTTCCAAATTTGCTGGCATATTGAGTGCAGCACTTTCACAGCATCATCTTTCAGGATTTGGAATAGCTCATCTGGAATTCCATCACCTCCACTAGCTTTGTTCATAGTGATGCTTTCTAAGGCCCACTTGACTTCACATTCCAGGATGTCTGGCTCTAGGTAAGTGATCACACCATCGTGATTATCTGGGTCGTGAAGATCTTTTTTGTACAGTTCTTCTGTGTATTCTTGCCATCTCTTCTTAGTATCTTCTGCTTCTGTTAGGTCCATACCATTTCTGTCCTTTATCGAGCCCATCTTTGCATGAAATGTTCCTTTGGTATCTTTGATTTTCTTGAAGAGATGTCTAGTCTTTCCCATTCTGGTGTTTTCCTCTCTTTACATTGATCACTGAAGAAGGCTTTCTTACCTCTTCTTGCTATTCTTTGGAACTCTGCATTCAGATATTTTTATCTTTCCTTTTCTCCTTTGCTTTTCACTTCTCTTCTTTTCACAGCTATTTGTAAGGCCTCCCCAGACAGCCATTTTGCTTTTTTGCATTTCTTTTCCATGGGGATGGTCTTGATCCCTGTCTCCTGTCCAGTGTCACGAACCTCATTCCATAGTTCATCAGGCACTCTATCTATCAGATCTAGGCCCTTAAATCTATTTCTCACTTCCACTGTATAATCATAAGGGATTTGATTTAGGTCATACTTGAATGGTCTAGTGGTTTTCCCTACTTTCTTCAATTTAAGTCTGATTTTGGCAATAAGGAGTTCATGGTCTGAGCCACAGTCAGCTCCTGGTCTTGTTTTTGCTGACTGTATAGAGCTTCTCCTTCTTTGGCTGCAAAGAATATAATCAATCTGATTTCGGTGTTGACCATCTGGTGATGTCCATGTATAGAGTCTTCTCTTGTGTTGTTGAAAGAGGGTGTTTGCTATGACCAGTGCATTTTCTTGGCAAAACTCTATTAGTCTTTGCCCTGCTTCATTCTGTATTCTAAGGCCAAATTTGCCTGTTAGTTCAGGTGTTTCTTGACTTCCTACTTTTGCATTCCAGTCCCCTATAATGAAAAGGACATCTTTTTTGGGTGTTAGTTCTAAAGGGTCTTGTAGGTCTTCATAGAACCTTTCAACTTCAGCTTCTTCAGCATTACTGGTTGGGGCATAGACTTGGATTACTGTGATATTGAATGGTTTGCCTTGGAAACGAACAGAGATCATTCTGTCGTTTATGAGATTGCATCCAAGTATTGCATTTCGGACTCTTTTGTTGACCATGATGGCTACTCCATTTCTTCTGACGGATTCCTGCCCACAATAGTAGATATAATGGTCATCTGAGTTAAATTCACCCATTCCAGTCCATTTCAGTTCGCTGATTCCTAGAATGTCGACATTCACTCTTGCCATCTCTTGTTTGACCACTTTCAATTTGCCTTGATTCATGGACCTGACATTCCAGGTTCCTATGCAATATTGCTCTTTACAGCATCAGACCTTGCTTCTATCACCAGTCACATCCACAGCTGGGTATTATTTTTGCTTTGGCTCCATCCCTTCATTCTTTCTGGAGTTATTTCTCCACTGATCTCCAGTAACATACTGAGCATCTACTGACCTGGGGAGTTCCTCTTTCAGTATCCTATCATTTTGCCTTTTCATACTGTTCATGGGGTTCTCAAGGCAAGAATACTCAAGTGGTTTTCCATTCCCTTCTTCAGTGGACCACATTCTGTCAGATCTCTCCACTGTGACCCACCCATCTTGGTTTACCCCACAGGCATGGCTTAGTTTCATTGAGTTAGACAAGGCTGTGGTACTAGTGTGATTAGATTGACTAGTTTTCTGTGAGTATGGTTTCAGTGTGTCTGCCCTCTGATGCCCTCTTGCAACACCTACCATCTTACTTGGGTTTCTCTTACCTTGGGCATGGGGTATCTCTTTATGGCTGCTTCAGCAAAGCGCAGCCAATGCTCCTTACCTTGGACGAGGGGTATCTCCTCACCACCGCTCTTCCTGACCTTCAACATGGGATAGCTCCTCTAGGCCCTCCTGCGCCCGCGCAGCCACAGCTCCTTGGACGTGGGGTTGGTCCTCCCGGCCACTGCCCCTGGCCTTGGGCGTGGGATAGCTCCTCCCACCCGCTGCCCCTGGCCTCAGGCTTAAGGGCGTTGGGTATCTCCTCCCAGCTGCCGCCCCCGACCTCGGACGCGGGGTAACTCCTCTCGTCACCGCCCCTGACCTCGGACGTGGGGTAGCTCCTCTTCGCCACCACCCTTCGGGCATGGGGTCCTCCCAGCTTCTGCCCCTGACCTCGGACGTGGGGTAGCTCCTCTGGGCCACGCTTAGTGTGCCCGTCGCAGCCGCCTGTGCTTTTAAATCATGGAAGGAAATGTTAATATTTAATATGTTGAATTATAACTACAACACATGGCCTCTCCCTACTTTCTGCTTATAAACCTTAATCATGATTGAAGTGAAGTCACTCAGTCATGTCCAACTCTTTGCGACCCCATGGACTGTAGCCCACCAGGCTCGTCTATCCATAGAATTCTTCAGGCAAGGGTACTGGAGTGGGTTGCCATTTCTTCTTCCAGGGGATATTCCTGACCCAGGGATTGAACCCAGGGCTCTCGCATTGGAGTCAGACACTTTACCGTCTGAGCCACCAGGGAAGCCCATTGAGTGAAGTGAGTGAAGTTGCTCAGTCGTGTCCAACTCTTAGCCACCCGGTGGACTGTAGCCCACCAGACTCCTCCGTCCATGGGATTCTCCAGGCAAGAATACTGGAGTGGGTTGCTATTTCCTTCTCCAGAGGATCTTCCTGACCCAGAGATCGAACCCAGGTCTCCCACATTGCAGTCAGACACTTAACCATCTGAGCCACCAGGGAAGCCAGGGAAACCCGTTCAGGTCAGTTCAGTTCAGTCGCTCAGTTAGTAAGACACAAATAGGAAAGGGAAGTTCTTATATTTAATCGCAATCAGTCATTTCCTTAAAGCAATCCAATGACCCATCAATTATTAAAACCTTTGGTAAAACCAGTCATAGTCATGGATTCTCTGCTATTTGCTATAGAATTACCTGGAATTATCAAGAAAGAATATCTTTGATGAGGTAAATGTTTTAATTAATCTTTGGTGAATATTGAGCCAGGGCTTTCCAGGTGGCGCTAGTGGTAAAGAATCTGCCTGCCAATGAAGGAGACGCAAGAGACTCTGTTCAATCTTGATAGGCCTGGATTAGATTCCTGTATTGGGAAGTTCCCCTAGAGGAGGAAATGGTGACCCACTCCAGTATTCTTGCCTGGAAAATTCCATGAACAAAGGAGCGTGAGGGGTTATAGTCTATGGCATCACAATGTCAGACCTGACTGAGAAGGCACGCATCACACATGCACAAATATTGAGCCAACTTCTTCATGTCACCCTATACCCCTGACCTAAAACATAACAGCTCTACAAGAAGCAAAAATTTTCAAACCTTGCCTCTGGGTTTAGCCTTTTTTTTTTTTTTTTACTTTGACCCAAACATAGATGAGACCCAAACAGGGACTTGATTGCTTCCAACATAAGAATGGTCCAAGGAGGATGATTTACATACAGGTCTGTAGACTGAAGATTAGTTGGTCCATTAGCTCAGCCTTGAAGCTCAAGTGACCTGCCTCATATCAGCAGAGCTGCCTCAATAAAGTCACTATTTCAAAAATAGCTGTTGTTGCAACCTCCTGGAGTTCATAAATGTTTCTTTTTCATCAATAAATAGCTAATGCTTTACTGAAATCTGTACACTAAATCATAATCAATTTGTTGGTTATATTATACTACCATGGGAGAACTGGTTTAAAGATATTGTAACTTAAAATGAATCGAAAACTACCTAAGTAAAATTTCTAGTAAAAGAGATAGATAAATACATTTTAAAATGTACAACCACAATAATGTACGTGGAAAAACCTTAAGTGATAGGTATACACTGCATCTCCAACATTTGTATTATTTTCTTGCACTAGCACATAGAAAATAATTTATATCTGGTTATATTATCAATTATATTTAAACTATACCATATTATGAACTATTTAAGTTAGATATATTTCAAATTTGTTTGCCTGGGAATCTTCCAAAGCCAAAGTGTTTCTTATGGAATTAATAAAGTCTTAAGATACTTGGAGTTTTACGCTGAGCAGCTTTTAATGTACTACTTTTACATTAGGATGTAAACTTCTTTACTGTAGGCTATAACTCTTCAGATCCTTTTAAAAGTCCTGCAGTTCACATGACTTGAATTAAACTGAAATTTAACCAGGACAAATACAAGGTCAGATATTACACACACAAAAAATTACAATTCAATGTTTGTATCAAACTTTTAGTTGAAGTAGTCTTTTATTTCTATTTTTAATTTTAAAGTTACTTTAATAAAAGAGTGAACAGAAATTGGCCTGTCAATTGCACAGTTAAAATAGGTTTATGATTCGATTTGCTATTGAGAAACTCTTATTCTCAAAAAATCTTTCTAGTTTACATTTTATCACAGAACAATTTAATATTGATTAATTTCTTCACTGACTTTTTCACATCTTTGTTCCTGAGGCTGTCGATCACTGGGTTCAGCATGGGGATGACCACTGTGTAAAAGACAGAGGCCACCTTGACCATGAGCCATGAACTTCTGGAGTTAGGAACACAATAGAGGAAAAGGGTGGAGAAGGCAATGGCACCCCACTCCAGTACTCTTGCCTGAAAAATCTCATGGATGGAGGAGCCTGGTGTGCTGTAGTCCATGGGGTCACTAAGAGTTGGACACGACTGAGCGACTTCATTTTCACTTTTCACTTTCATGCATTGGAGAAGGAAATGGCAACCCACTCCAGTGTTCTTGCCTGGAGAATCCCAGGAACGGCGGAGCCGGGTGGGCTGCAGTCTATGGGGTCGCATAGAGTCGGACACGATTGAAGCGACTTAGCAGCAGCAGCAACAGAGGAAAAGGATGGTCCCATGGAAGATGGTAATGGTAGTCAGGTGGGAGGCACAGGTGGAGAAGACTGTGGTGCCCCCCAGTCGAAAGCATCCTTAAGACAGTGATAAAAATGAAAACATAGGAGATGCGAATAATCATCAGGCTGCTTACTTCATTGAATGTGGCAGAGACTAAAATGGTCTCCTGGTTAATGTAGGGGTCAGAGCAGGAAACAGCAACAATGGCTGTGTGCTCACAGACAAAGTTATTTATGAATTTAGTCCCACAAAAGGATAACGTTGATAAAAAGTATGTGTATATTAAGGAACAGGCTATACTCCAAGAGTATAATGCAGACAACTGCAAGGAACAAAGCTTCTGGGACATCACAACAGCATAGAGAAGAGGGTTACAAACGGTCACGAATCGGTCATATGTCATCACTGCCAACAGGAATGTCTCTGTCACCACAAATATGCAGACAAAGAAGAATTGTATGAGGCATCCTGTGAAGGAGATGGTTCTGTCTTCCACAACCAAGTTTTCTAGTAGCTTGGGTGTAACTAATGTTGAGTAACAGAAATCAACGAAGGAAAAGTGGCTGAGAAAGAAGTACCTGGGCATGTGGAGCCTGGAACTGGACTTCATGATCAGGATCATGCCCAGGTTCCCTAGCACAGTGACCGTGTAGATGGTCAGGAAGACCAGAAACAGAGGCAGCTGGAGCTGAGGATATTCTGAGAAGCCCAAGACAATGAAAGTGACCTCAGCACTCTGGTTTGCTTGGCTCCTGTGGACAAAATATCAGTGTTGATCCAGAAGAGTAAAAACTAAACTTTGAAATAGGCAAGAGAATAGAAAAATGTGTTGAGAAGCTCACTGGGTCTCTGTTTACAGTGTTTCTGTAAATGCTATACTTCTGCTTTATTTCAAATGCTAATGTTCACTTGTATGTCAATTATACAGCCAATAATAATTTTCATTGTGTATGATCTTCAGAAACAAAGAACTGAAACAGATTAGTTCCTGCTTTATTTCAAATAATAAAACTCATTATTATCAGCTGCTTTCAGGAGACATTGTCTTTGCGTGTCTCTGAGCTTTGTGAAAACACCTGATATGACGATCTAATTACATGTATTGGAGAAAAACATGTCATTAGGTTCCACAGTTTCTTACCTGCCTCACCTCCTGAGCTATGAGACAATTAACTTATATGCTAATTTGTATAATGGCAACATCTCTGCAAAACAGTTAATATATTTTCCTGGTTGTTGTATTTCCTTTCAATTCCTTTCTTATTCCTAGTTATTCCAAATTCTCAACCCATTCTGGAGCTATGCTAAGACATACTAAACTTTTTCACTTATGTTGAATTAATTTTGAAAATGTTTAAATGTATTCTTCATAGCCAATTGTATTATTCAGCAGAAGTTTCAAAACAAAATATGTGCTATGCTTCCTGTGATAATAGTTGAAACAATATTGAACAGAAAACTCTTTTTTTTTTCCATTGTAGCAGATTTTGGAGTTTGGGTGACAAAAATAACTGTGAAAGTACTGGAGAAAGCATATAGGCTTCAGAATGGATCAAATATATACTCTGCCATTTTGAACTAAGTTTTTAGTTCTTGCAAAGAAAAGTGGCTGGAAAACACCTATTTCAAATGGGACACCAGAATATTTCTTGATTATTACTGATCACAACGCATTTCCTCTATAATAAGATAAAGAACAGTAATATAAATTTTAAATCACTAGATTGGAACTAGATACTTCAATAATGAATTTAAATGCTGTAAGACATGGTAGAACAGATATTTACCTTTTATATATTAGAATTTCATTAGAACACTTGCTTTAAGATGCATGTTTCCTTATTTTCCTCTAGGTTTTCTCACCACACTATAGCTTTCTCTGATTCCCACATGATGAACTTGTAAGAAAGATATCTTCCAAAGACCATGTCCACAACAGATCCTCTGTAACAATACTTTGTAAGGTCTCAGCACTGCAAAGATTGATTATGACTATTATTCCAGCCACATTCCTTCAATTTAAAATGCTCTGTGCAAGATTATGAGAATAATTTTCCATGATTGTTTAATATAACAGTGACTTTAAGATTCCAAATAAATGTTAATAGCAAATGTATAACATTAACATTATTCAGTATGACTTTTCCAAAAACTGCTTGGATCTATAAATTCAACCTCATTATACTTAATACATCCTTCTTAGTGAAGGTGGATTTATCAACCTATGCTATATAGTACATGCTTATTTCTTTATAATTTAATCCCCATTTTATTCTTTCTTACGATGTTTGCTTTATTTTACCATCTACTTTTATAGACATGACTCATTGTTTCATCCCCTCTGTATACAGACAAACTTGTATATTTATCACTCACAATTACTGTAGGTTATATCCCTGTTATTTATAAATATGGTTGTTACTGTCACTTTATTTCTAGAAAATTACAGGAAAATCTTGAAGACAAGGCCCACTTTGTGGGCCTTCTCCTTTTGCCAAAAGGAGAATTCTCCATTTCCAACTTTATGTTTGATACCCAATGAGAAAACTAGGATACAAATTATTTGAAAGAAAGAATTGGAATATAACTCCATAAACCTTCTCAGCCAAAACGTGGTTCTTTGTGCACACCTTGTTCTACACATGTGTCTGTCTCCTACAGAGATTACTGGATCTTTGTATTTTCTTTTTTAAGTAAAACAAAAGAGACATGAGTCAACTCACCTAAATACAGAAGAACTTGAATGAGTCATTTAGTGAAGAACTCTTTGCTAAGATTAATGAACTCCAGCAATGCTGCTGCTTAGGACTTGATAGAAACACACCTGAAAAGGGTAGTAAAAGTGCCCAGTATTTTTCATTAATTATTTCATACTTAATGATTTTCCAACCTGTTAAGAAAACTCAGAGATACCAAAGATAAGATCAAGCCTGAAAAGTAAATCCTGGCACCAAACTGTATCACAAATATATGCCATCATGACCTTAGGGATGTGAGAACTAGAGAATATAACTGAGGTACTGCCTTGATGCCTGCAATTCAACTAATTACATTTTAACTCTGAACTCTGTCCCAGGTGGTATATTGATTGTATATTATTTCCCTAAAGCCTTAGGCCATTTGTATTATCAACTTTACTCATTTAATCTTAAAAAATAAACAACACCATTTTAAAAATTTTTGTGTGGATATAAAATACATAAATCCACAAGGGGAAATTATATAGCAATAGATTTATCTTTTATTAATCCATATTTAATTTTTAAAATTCTCTTATGAAGGTATATATATATTCTTATGTTTCTAAACATATGGCTGCTAAACTATAATTATACGGTTTATTTTGTACTTTACAATATTTGTACTATAAACTTTATTTTATATTTACACTATTGATTCTATTGATAGAAAACAGCTTCCACTGGATTTTCAAATATAGAATGTTCTCAGATGTTTATATTTATTACTGAATCTAAAATGAAATTTTGGATGATATGTTTTCTAAAAATATCTGTTTATGAAAAGGATTATATTTTCACTAATTTTGGTAACTACCTATCTTGGCTTTAAGGACACAGGTTAATAATAATAATAACTTGATGCAGAAGGAGCTGAAGTGCAAGCAGTGAAAGATTTTACTTTCTTGGGCTCCAAAATCATTGCTTTATGGTGACTGCACCCATGAAATTAAAATGCACTTGCTCCGTGGGAGGAAAGTTATGACAAAACTAGGCAGCATATTCAAAACCAGAGACATCACTTTGCTAACAGAAGTCCATATAGTCAAAGCCATGGTGTTCCCAGTAGTCAGGGGGGATGTGAGAGCTGGACCATAAAGAAGACAAAGTGCCGAAGAATTGTTCTTTCAAATTGTGGTGCTGGGGAAGACTCCTGAGAGTCCTTCGGACAGCAAAATCCAACCAGTCAATCCTGAAGGAAATCAACCCTGAATATTCACTGGAAGGACTGATGCTGAAGCTGAAGGTCCAGTGCTTTGGCCGCCTGACATGAAGAGCTGACTCACGGGAAAAGACCCTGATGCTGGGAATGACTGAAGGCTAGTGGAGAGGAGGGCAGCAGAGGATGAGATGGTCAGACGGCATCACCGACTCAATGGACATGAGTGTGAGCAAACTCCAGGAGACAGTGAAGGGCAGGGAAGCCTGGTGTGCTGCAGTCCATGGGGTGGCAAAGACTCGGACACGACTTAGTGACTGAACAACAATAACAACAAGCTTATTTCTCACTAGTGGAAGATTCAAAATACATTTTGACTGGGCAGCTGTGCCCTATATGGGCTCTGATTTCTCCCAACTTTACCTCACCATCATCATGGTGCTTCTGAGGTTATGATTCTCTTAATGTTCATTGGAGAAAGAATAGATTCTTCTTCAAATAAATGAGGCCAGGACAATTGGGCATTCACAAGTAAAATTATGGGATTGGACACTTACCTCATATTATATACAACAGTTAACTCAGAAAGTGAACAAGGACCTGAATGAAAGAGCATAAACTATAACTCTTACAAGAAAAACACAGGCCTTACATTTCATGCCCTTGAATTTGGCAGTAGATTCTTATATAGGGAAACAAAAACATCAGCAACAAAAATAAATAAATAAATTGCTAAATTGAACTTCCTCAAAATTTAAAATATTTGTATATTAAAAACATTATCAATAAAGTGAAAAGAAAAGGTACAGAAAAGAAACAATAAAGACAAAAAGTCAAAGCAGATACAACACAAAATTTACAAATGTCCAACAAGCATGTGAAAATATTCTCAACATATTTAGTTATTAGGAAAATGCAAATCAATGTCATGATGAGATATCAATTTATATCCACTGGATTTGCTATAATAAAAGTATATAATAGCAATGATTAGCAAGGATATGAAGCAACCAGAAGAGTTATATATTATGCCTGGGAATCTAAAATGCTACAGACACTGTAGAATAAGTTTGGTCGTTCCTCTCACATGGATGAACATAGAATTACTATTAGACAAAATGCTTAGCAGGGAAAAAAAATAGTCTTTCACAAAGACGTGTTAGGCTTTTCCCCCAGTTTCTGGCAGATAATATATATCTTATGTGATAGTAGAGTCTATTTAGGGAGGAGGGTCTGGGTACACCTGATATCAAGGTGGGTGCGTGCTAAGTCGCTTCAGTGGTGTTTGATTCCTTGCCACTCTATGGACTTTAGCCCACCAGGCTTCACTGTCTATGGAATTCTCCAGGCAAGAATACTGGAATGGGTTGCCACGCCCTCCTCCAGAGGATCCTCCCAACCCAGGGACTGAACCCATGTCTCCTACGTCTCCTGCACTGGTAGCAGGTTCTTACCACTAGTGCCACCTGGGAAGCACCACAGCACATAGGATTCACTTCTTAGACTGGATGTGAGTTCACTGTGAAGTGTGTTAGTTGCTCAGTCGTGTCTGAATCTTTGTAACTCCATGGACTGAAGCCCACCAGGCTCCTCTGTCATGGGATTCTCCAGGCAAAGATACTGGAGTGGGTTGCCCTCCCTTTCTCCAGGGGATCTTCCCCACCCAGGGACAGAACCAAGGTCTCCTGCATTGCAAGCAGATTCTTTATCATCTGAGCCACCAGGGAAGTCCATGAGTTTGCTAGTTGGGCAAAATTAAATCAGGTTAACCAAGATTCTCTAATTGATATTAGCAGGGCCCCCATTCAATCCACCATTAATGTTACTTACCAATGAAGTTCTCTGTTATGTTATCATTGTACATCAATAGCTATTTTATATATAATTTGACTGACATGAAATACTGTTTTAGATTTAGCTGAAACTATTTCTGAAGTGTGCATTTCTTAATTTTATTTTTGATGATTTATGTACAAAAAACAAATAAATTTTATATTAACAAGTAGAATTTTACCAAATCTTATTCAGGATTCTGTGGGGACAGAGACATGACTTCTTTGCACTTATAATGTACCAATTCTATGTGGTGTTAAATAAATATATCCTTTAAATTTAGGCTTCCCTGGTACCTTAGATGGTAAAGAATCTGCCTGCAATGCAGGAGACATATGTTTGATTACTGGTCATGCAGATACCCTGGAGAAGAGAATGGCTACCCACTCCAATATTCTTTCCATGGACACAGGAGCCTGGCAGGCTAAAGCCCATAGAATTGTAAAGAGTCAGACATAACTGAGCAACTAAGCACAGGAATGTCTTTTAACTTTAGTGTCTTAGTGTTGAACAACTCTTAATTACTATGATTAAACTGATGTAACTCCCTCATGGTTAACTATAAACTTTCATGACAACTCAAATCCACTCTTCAATTGACTTATAACGACTTAAAGAAAAGAAAAAAAGAAGACTCACCTGAACAGCCAAATGGTAATGTGTCTTTACTCAGAAATCTTTACATGACAAACACTTTATCTAGAGACTTCAATAGTCTAGGCTTTAATTAGGTGTTATTTATTATTTTATTGCTAAGTCTCTACAGTTTACTAAAGTGGTTGAATGATGTATCAACAAGGGAATTTTGTTAAATGTGTGCACTGTTTTCCTTCCTAAAAATTGGAATTTGAAATGCTATTAAAAAATGCTACAAAACTTGGACAGTTCTCCACAGTGCTCTTGTAAATGAAAAAGCAAACCTAAGCCATTTTACATTCATTGACATAATAATTTGGTATTGACTAGCTTCCTAGCTGGAGAAGGCAATGGCAACCCACTCCAGTACTCTTGCCTGGAAAATCCCATGGATGGAGGAGCCTGGTGGACTGCAGTCCATGGGGTCGCTAAGAGTCAGACAGGACTGAGCGACTTCACTTTCACTTTTCACTTTCATGCATTGGAGAAGGAAATGGCAACCCACTCCAGTGTTCCTGCCTGGAGAATCCCAGGGATGGTGGAGCCTGGTGGGCTGCCTTCTATGGGGTTGCACAGAGTTGGACATGACTGAAGCGACTTAGCAGCAGCTTCCTAGCAGTCTCTTTCACACCTTTGTTCCTGAGGCTGTAGATCATTGGGTTCAGCATGGGGATGACCACTATGTAAAAGACAGAGGCCACCTTGACCATGAGCCATGAACTTCTGGAGTTAGGAACACAGTGGAGGGAAAGGATGGTCCCGTGGAAGACGGTAATGGCAGTCAGGTGGGAGGCACAGGTGGAGAAGGCTTTGTGGTGCCCCCCAGTTGAAGGCATCTTCAGGACAGTGATAAAAATGAAAACATAGGAGGTGAGAATAATTATCAGGCTGCTTATTTCATTAAACATGGCAGAGACTAAAATGATCTCCTGGCTAATGTAGGGGTCAGAGCAGGAAACAGCAACAATGGCCGCGTGCTCACAAAGTTATTTATGATATTATTTCCTCTAAAGGACAATTCGGATAAAAAGTGGGTAAGAGTCAGGGAACAGACTGTACCCCAAGAGTATGATGCACCCACCAATAAGGAACAAAGCTTCTGGGACATGACAGCTGTGTAGAGAAGAGGGTTGCAAATGGCCACAAATCGGTCATATGCCATCACTGCCAACAGGAATGTCTCTGTCACCACAAATATGCAGGCAAAGAAGAATTGCATGATGCATCCTGTGAAGGAGATGGTTCTGTCTTCCACAATCAAGTTTTCTAGTACCTTGGGTGTAACTACTGTTGAGTAACAGAGATCAACAAAGGACAAATGTCTGAGGAAGTAGTACATAGGGGTGTGGAGTTTGGGATTTATCTTGATAATTAGGATCATGCCCAGGTTCCCCAGCAGAGTGATGGAGTAGATGGTTAAGAATAATAGGACAAGGGGTATCTGGAGTTCGGGATATTCTGAGAAGCCCAAGAGAATGAAAATGACTTCAGCACTCTGGTTTTCTTGGTTCCTGTGGACAAAATATAAAAGTTGATTCAGAGAAATCTGAAGCAAAATTTGAATGAAATGTAATGTTATTCCCTCAGTATTGTCGGACATTTTTGTGACTCCATGGACTGTAGCCTGCCAGGTTCCTCTGTCCATGAGATTCTCTGGGCAAGAACACTGGAAGGGTTGTCATGCCCTCCTCCAGGGGATCTTCCTGACCTAGGCATAGAATGAGAGTACTTATGGGGAAAAAGAGTGCATTGAATTATTATTATTTTTAAAATTAGCCTCTTTCCCTCCAAAATGCCTCTACTGTCTTTTTCTGACATTAAAATTCATTCTTTTCAAAGTACTTCCTAAATTCTTACCAAAACTTGAAATGGCACTCAGTATAAGGGAAGTTCATTCCACATAGAATTCTCTAAAAATTCTATATCTCATTAGGAGTTGAAATTAAACACTTTGTTATTTTCACTCAGGTTTTGTAAATTTATACTCCAAGAACACATATCACACTTCAAGATTTCCTGTACGTGTATAACTATGTCATTCACATATTCCCCCACTCTTTTTCTTCAGTTATTCCTTTACATTCTTAAACATGTGATTAATTCCTGATTCCCTGAAAGTATGTTTCAATTTAACATACAAATCATAGAGCACATATTCTCTAACTGAAAACACTTTTTAAAAAAGTCAGGATTTGTTCCCTATGTCTGTGGTAACAAAGTTTGAATAGTCCAGGGTTGAAAGGGAAATCTTCACCAAAGATGGATACAATTTCTGATGCACACTGGTTCCTTCTTCCCCACACTGCTTCTCCACACCTGTAGCTTTTCACTCCACCTCCCACACTCTGTACTTGTCAACAGGCTTGGGGCCAATGTTCCCAATCACCCATGTAGCCCAGGAAGTGTCAGCCATGCTCAGCTGTGAGCACAGGTGCTGTGCATAGTATTTATCTTCTTTTCTGTGCAATTACCCTGGAATAATTTTCCCATTGCAGACCCACTATATGCTCAGTCCTGTAACAGGCATTTTAGAAACTATAAAATTATAAAATCTCAGCCTCAATTTGTTTCTTAGAGCATTATTCCAGGATATAATCCATATAAGCACAAATGACAACTTATAGTTCTTGTTTATTATTAAAGTTTGTATGTATAAAGGGAATGAAAATATTGTGATCCAGAAAAAACAAAAAATTTCCTTGTGATGTAGCATGGTGAACAATAATAAATGTGGTGAAAGATAAATAATCAAAGACTTCTAGTCAACTAAACAGGTAATCTGGCAGATTTATACATGTGCTTGTTTGCCTCCTGCAAAGATTAATGGAGCATATTAGGAACATATTATATTCCTTTTAAAGTGAAATAAAGATCAACTCACCTGAGTGTAGAAGAATTTGGCTCATTTAATAAAGCTTCTTTTCTAAGTTTAATGGATTCCAGGAAAATTTTTGCTGAGAAGTCATTTTTTTTAATATAGTAATAAGAATGAAAAATAGTTAACAGGAATCTAGAATATATTGCAATGAATATTTCAGAAAATGAATTTCTCTTATAATGTATTAAAAATATATTCAGACTTGACCAAGAGAAAAGGACACCAAAAAAGCTGAACCCTAACATCAAACTGTCACATATATATGCCACCAAAACCCTAAGGAGATTAATCTTAGAGAATATGATTTAGCTATTGCCTTGAGACCACAAATGGGGCAATTAGATGAAATAATGCCCTTGTGATACTTTGGTTGCATATGCATTTTTTCCAAAGTTTGGGGAACAATTTCATCATGCACTCTAGTCCATTGATCTTTTAAAAATGTTGAACTAGACACTATATTTTTGTCTTTAAATACTTGCAAAATGCAGAAATATACAAAAGCAAAATCAGCTATTGGGCAACAATCCAAAGAGTCTTAATTTTTGTTGAATTTCTGGTTGTCCTCCTGTATCTGTGGGCTTCCCTCATAGCTCAGTTGGTGAAGAATTCTCTTGCAATTCAGGACACCCCGGTTCAATTCCTGGTCAGGCAGATCCCCTGGAGAAGGGATAGGCTACCCACTTCAGTATTCTTGGGCTTCCCTTGTGGCTCAGCTGGTAAAGAACCTGCCTGCAATGAGGAAGACCTGGGTTTGATCCCTGGGTTGGGAAGACCCCGTGGACAAGGGAAAGGCTACCTACTCCATTATTCTGGCCTGGAGAAGTCCATGGACTGTACAGGCCATTGGGGTCGCAAAGAGTTTGACACAACTGAATGACTTTCACTTTCTCTGTATCTGAGGGACATATTGATGTGTTTGGATGTAAAACTTATACAATATGAATCATATTATAGTGTTTTTTACCCTTTCTTTAACATTTTGTTGTGAGTTTCATTTTCTGTAAAAACCATTGGTTTTCTTAAGATAATACAACTTGCATTACTATTACAAATATGAGCACAATTCTTTTTTATTCTTACATTTATTATTGAAATTGCAAAAAAGCTGGTATTCTATTTTTCAATTTGTAGTCTAGGTTTATGGGAAGTATAGTACATTTATTATTTAAGAAGCTGCCATATCTTAACATATAAACATCTCAACTCTAGTGACTTAATTTAATAGAACAGGGAGCAGCACTTTTTTCTGGAAAAAGCTGTACAGTAAATACTTTAGCCTTTGTGGGCCACATACTCTCAATTTCAGCTATGCACTTTTGTATCTTGCAGCATGGATTCACCCATAGGCAATACATCAATCAATAGGCATGACTCTGTTCCAATAAATTTTATTTATAAAAGACAGTAGGACAGATTTTGTTTGCAGATGACACCTTGTCAACCTATGCAATAGAAGGCATTTCTTGATTGTTCAAAGTCTAAAATTATTTCCAGATCAGTAGGCAGATGTCCTCTGAGTGGCAATGCAGAGACTTAAGCTTGTTCTCAATTATGGCTTATGATAATGTGATTGGGTGCATGTGTGTTAAGTCACTTTAGTGGTGTCTGACTGTGAGAGGGTATGGACTGAAGCCCGCCAGGCTCCTCTGTCCATGGGATTCTCCAGGCAGAAATCTGGAGTGGGTTGCCGTGCTCTCCTCCAGGGAAACTTCCCAGCCCAGGGATCAAACCTGTCTCTCTTGGATTGACAGTTGGGTTGTTTACCACTAGTGCCACCTGGGAAGTTCAAAAATGGGATTGTTATGGTATAATTATAATGTAGTGTGAGAAATAATAATTTGCTTTAAAAAATACTACACTTTTCTGCATTGCTACTGTGCATATTTTTGTGTTTTGCTTATTTATTTTTCATTAAGCTTTTGTCAAGCATATTAAGAGTGTTCTTCACATGTTGAGATACTTGAATAATGACCAAGATATTTCCTGATCAATAAAATCACAATAGGATTTTGAACTTTGAGTCAAACTATAGTGTTAAGATAGATTGAAGGGATAAGAAAGAAAAACAAAAGACATTTTAAGCAGAGAAGACGGTCTGAACCAAGGTAGGAGTTTGAATGTTCAAGTTGTTTTCAGCTGGTGAGAGACAGAGAAGCCTGGCATACTGCAGGACACGGGGTTGCAAAGAGTCTTACGTGACTGTGAGACTGAAGAACAACAAAAAGTATGAGATATGATCAGAGGACCAGAGAATCTAAATTGTGTAAAGAATTCAATTAGGGTTAGTACCGATTGCTGAATAGAGTTGAAATAGAGTTCTATGCCCACAGGACAAGTATGTAGTAATGAAGAGATTGTGGTTGTAAAATGGGTAGTCGACAATGGGAATGAAATGGACTCAGTTTCAATATTATAATCATGGCTTTCAATGCAGTTGCATTAGTAGTTGATGTAAACAGAAAGAAGTAACTCCCATTTTCATTTTGTTTCAGAAACAAACATTATGTTCTTGACAGCATCTCATTGCAGACGAGTCAGTGATTCCCAGAAGCTAGCAATAATTACACAGGCACCTACAATGAGAAGTAGTAAACGGTGAGGTGTAATGTGGGAGCTAAAGCATCTGATAAACCAACCAAAGGCCTGAAGACATCTGGAACACAGAAGGAAAACAAAAGGAGACTCTTACCACTGTCTTCAAATATTTCAAGGCTAAAATATGAAAGAAACACTGATCTTTTTTCTGTGTCCTGAGGAGAGAAATTTAATTTTAAATGAATTAACTTAAAAGCCGCAGGAAGCTAATTTCAGACCAACAACAATAAAAGAATTTTATTTTATTTTTCTCCAGTGTCAATGAACAGAATAGTGTGAATGACTCAGAGTCTCTGGGTTGCCCAGTTTCACTAAAAGTATATAAGAAGGGGCTCTAGAGACACAAACTTTAATGTAAACAAAAGGAAGGGGAAGACTCTTCTGGAAGAATGTAGACAAGATATTAAACTCCACAATGTTTCTCTACATTTCCCATATTCTGTGACTGGTCCTCACACTGGCCTAGAGCTTTCACTAAGATCACTTTTTGCTTGGTGTTCCCAAAATACTGTTTTAAAATTATCTGTATAATTCTCAAAATCCATAATTTACACATCTGTAACAGGTTGACTTAACTACTCCATCTGATAAAAAATCTATTACTATAACTAAGTAGTACATTCTTACCACCTTAACACATAAGGATTGAATTAAATACAAACTTTATTAATCTTTGTCTATAACTGAGGAGGGGCTTCCCTGGTGACTCAGATGGTTAAGAATCCTCCTGCAATGGAGAAGACCCAGATTTCATCCCTGGGTTGGGAAGATCCTCTGGAGGAGGGAATGGCAACTCACGCCAGTATTTTTGCCTGGAGAATTCCCATGGACAGAGGAGCTTGGTGGGCTCTAGTCCATGAGGTCGCAAAGAGTCAGACACAACTGAGTGACTGAGCACTGCACATAACTGAAGAGATCATTCCTATAAGTGTATGTAGGTAAAGCATGCTTAAAAAAAGTAAGAAATTCAATTCAAAATAGCCTCCTAAATTCAGTATGACATGTAAATACATAATTTTAGATAGATCCCTGGTGGCTCGGATGGTGAAGATTTGACCTGCAATGCAGGAGACCTGGCTTCTATCCCTAGATTGGGAAGATCCCCTGGAGAAGGGAATGGCTACTCACTCCAGTATTCTTGCCTGGAGAATTCCATGAATGGAGGAGCCTGGTGGGCTATAGTCCATGAGGTCATGAAGAGTCAGACACGACAGAGCAACTAACACTTGCACTTTTCCCCACATGTGTTTATGTGTAGATACCTCTGAGAATGGCAAGTGTGAAGTGCAGGCCATCACGGGCACCCTGGTGTCTAGGGTCACTCAGTGTGCACACAGGTAGTTTTATTTATCTTTCTTTGATCTGGTCTGGGGCTCCAGTCTGGCACATATTCAGAAAAGATTAAAGAATTAAAGTAAATCTGATAGTCTCAGTCCAGGATTATTTCTTATTACACAAGAGGTTATTTTTTCCCCTTAAGTTTATATACAGTTTAAATACTAGTTTGACACAATGGGAAGGAAATGTTGGTTTTATTTTCCCCAACATTCCCAGTTTGACCCTACATTATCTATTTGTGGTCTCATTCTCAGCAAAATTACATAGTAATTGGTAGAATTTTTTCATAGGATCTAAGAGTATAAAGTGCTAATCGTTCAGTCACGGTTGACTCTTTGCAACCCTGTGGACTGTAGCCCGCTAGGCTCCTCTCTGCCTGGAATTCTCTCGGCAAGAATACTGGAGTGGGTTGCCATTCCCTTCTCCAGGGTATCTTCCCGATCCAGGAATCGAATCCAGAATCTCTCACATTCTAGACTGATCCTTTACCTTCTGAGCCACAAGTAGTATAAAATCCCTCTGCAAATTAGTAGCAAAGAGTATGAATTTGTCTTTCCCTAACAAGTGATGCAATGGCACCCCACTCCAGTACTCTTGCCTGGAAAATCCCATGGCCAGAGGAGCCTGGTAGGCTGCAGTCCATGGGGTCTCTAAGAGTCGGACACGACCGAGCGACTTCACTTCCACTTTTCACTTTCATGCATTGGAGAAGGAAATGGAAGCCCACTTCAGTGTTCTTGCCTGGAGAATCCCAGGGACAGCAGAGTCTGATGGGCTGCTGTCTATGGGGTCGCATAGAGTCAGACACGACTGAAGCGACTGAAGCGACTTAGCAGCAGCAGCAGCAGCAGCAAGTGATACAAATAGCATATCCACTAGATGGCAGAGTGACACTGTAATTTAAAGCAAGGCACAAATAATGTGCATTGATTGACTGCTTTAGAGAAAGTAGCAGAAACTGATAGAAAGAAAGATGTTCGTGGTTTAAATATAACTTTGAAAACATTTTATTCCGTGAAGGAAAAATGTGATCTGTCATGTCGACCGACAGAGGATGCTGAGGCCACCAAGCCATGAGCACGGCTCCTGCACCCCCACCTCCCGCTCAGGCTGCTGAGCCCTGAGGAACTCTGGAACAGAGCTGCACCCTGAGGGAACACAGGATAGAAAAGAGCAGGGCACTGGCCCTAAGTAGTCAAGGTGCAGCTCAAAGGGATGATTTCAAGGAGCCCAGACTGTTCCCGCTCCCCAGGCGCAGAAAAGCCCTACATTCATTAACGTGAGCATTCTGGTTTTAATTTCCGATAATCTTCTGATGGTCTGACTACCTGGTTTTTGTTGCAAATGCATATACATTCTGACTCCTCCCTTCCCTTTTCAGAGCAGTTTCTCTGAACTAACTGAGACGTTGTCTTCCAGGTTTGTGTGTGAGTGGCCGCTCAGTCATGTCCGACTCTTGTGACCCGATGGACTGTAGCCCACCAGGCTCCTCTGTCCATGGGATTCTCCAGGCAAGAGTATTGGAGTCGGTAGCCAATTCCTCCTCCAGGGGATCTTCCTGACCTAGGGATTGAACCTGGGTCTCCTACATTACAGGTGAATTATTTATTATCTGAGCCACCAGGGAAGCCACTTATTTTCTAGGTTTAAGTCCATAGAATAAAAAATAATTCTGTTTTTAGGTTTTTGTTGTTGTTTGTTTGTTTTTTGGTCCGTTAGTAATTTCATGTCTCTTTCAGGAATAAGGAAACCAGTGTTCAAAGATGGCAATTTACTAGATCACATTCAAGCAGCAATTCACCTTTGATTTTTATCTTTGTTTTTCCAATTTTCGTTTTTGAACTGTGAGTGATACATAATCACATAGTTTAGGTAATGAAGAGTGTTAACACTTCATCTCAATTAATTTTATAAGAAGTAAATACACGAAAACATGGTTAATAATATGTGCAATATTAGTATAAATATCAAAATCCTTAAAGAAGAAAATACTATTAATATATTACAAAAACAAGAATGCATAATGAAGTTATAATGTTATTAACATATATATATAATTCAATGACAAAAAAAATATTAATAAGCCATAAACTATAAGAGATGAGAGGAGAAATAAAAAGACTCTAAATTCAAACTAAAAACAATATATGATATATATATATATGTGATTGTGTTTCTGTTATAATCCCAAATGACACAATTACATTATATCACAGAAATCTACTAATAAGGAATAGAATTTTTTCCAATCTTTCTTAAGAAGTTTTAAAAATTGACTATGTCTTAGCCCATAAGTAAAAGACAACGATTTTAATAATAAAATTATCATTTATTCAGTTCAGTTCAGTCACTCAGTCGTATTCGACTCTTTGAGACCCCATGAATTGCAACATGCCAGGCCTCCCTGTCCATCACCAAGTCCCAGAGTTCACTCAAACTCATGTCCATCGAGTCGGTGATGCCATCCAGCCATCTCATCCTCTGTCATCCCCTTCTCCTCCTGCCCCCAATCCCTCTCAGCATCAGAGTCTTTTCCAATGAGTCAACTCTTCGCATGAGGTGGCCAAAGTATTGGAGTTTCAGCTTTGCATCATCCTTCTGATGAACACCCAGGACTGACCTCCTTTAGGATGGACTGGTTGGATCCCCTTGCAGTCCAAGGGACTCTAAAGAGTCTTCTCCACCATCACAGTTCAAAAACATCAATTCTTTGGTGCTCAGCTTTCTTCACAGTCCAACTCTCACATCCATACATGACAACTGGAATGACTAGACGGACCTTTGTTGGCAAAGTAATGTCTCTGTTTTTCAATATGCTATCTAGGTTGGTCATAACTTTCCTTCCAAGGAGTAAGCGTCTTTTAATTTCATGGCTGCAGTCACCATCTGCAGTGATATTGGAGCCCCCAAAATTAGAGTCTGACATTGTTTCCACTGTTTCCCCATCTATTTCCCATGAAGTGATGGGGCCAGATGCCATGATCTTCGTTTTCTGAATGTTGAGATTTAAGCCAACTTTTTCACTCTCCTCTTTCACTTTCGTCAAGAGGCTTTTTAGTTCCTCTTCACTTTCTGCCAAAAGGCTGGTGTCATCTGCATATCTGAGGTTATTGATATTTCTCCCGGCAATCTTGATTCCAGCTTGTGTTTCTTCCAGTCCAGCGTTTCTCATGATGTACTCTGCATAGAAGTTAAATAAGCAGGGTGACAATATACAGCCTTGACGTACTCCTTTTTCTATTTGGAACCAGTCTGTTGTTCCATGTCCAGTTCTAACTGTTGCCTCCTGACCTGCATAGGTTTCTCAAGAGGCAGGTCAGGTGTTCTGGTATTCCCATCTCTTTCAGAATTTTCCACAGTTTATTGTGATGCACACAGTCAAAGGCTTTGGCATAGTCAATAAAGCAGAAATAGATGTTTTTCTGGAGCTCTCTTGCTTTTTCCATGATCCAGCGGATGTTCGCAATTTGATCTCTGGTTCCTCTGCCTTTTCTAAAACCAGCTTGAACATCAGGAAGTTCACGGTTTACGTATTGCTGAAGCCTGGTTTGGAGAATTTTGAGCATTACTTTACTAACGTGTGAATTGAGTGCAATTGTGTGGTAGTTTGAGCATTCTCTGGCACTGCCTTTCTTTGGGATTGGAATGAAAACTGACCTTTTCCAGTCCTGTGGCCACTGCTGAGTTTTCCAAATTTGCTGGCATATTGAGTGCAGCACTTTCACAGCATCATCTTTCAGGATTTGAAACAGCTCAACTGGAATTCCATCACCTCCACTAGCTTTGTTTGTGGTGATGCTTTCTAAGGCCCACTTGAATTCACATTCCAGGATGTCTGGCTCTAGGTCAGTGATCATACCATCGTGATTATCTGGGTCGTGAAGATCTTTTTTGTACAGTTCTTCTGTGTATTCTTGCCACCTCTTCTTAATATCTGCTGCTTCTGTTAGGTCCATACCATTTCTGTCCTTTATCGAGCCCATCTTTGCATGAAAATCTCCTTAAATATTATTTGGAAATATTAAAAATATATCATAAATATAAAATAAAACATGAATAGAAAAAAGAGATTATGCCAAAAAAGAGTTGGTTGGACTCAAGAAAGAGATTGTAAAAAAAAAAAAAAAAGAATTTTGTGAGAAATCAAGATTAAATTGCAATGTAGAAAAAAAGGGATAGGGGACTTCCTTGGTGGTTCAGTGGTTAAGAATCCACCTTGCAACAGAGAGAACACAGATTCAATCCCTTTTTGGAAACTAAGATCCCACCTGTGGAGGAGCAACTGACACCCCCCACTGCAGTGAAGAGCCCAGGCTGTGCAATGAGATATCCCTGTGCCACAGCTGAGACCTGATACAGCCAAGGTAACTAAGTAATTAAAAAAAAAAAGATAGGAGAAACAAACATTGCATGATTTCCCTTACATGAAATAGAAGAAGATTCACAGAGGCAGAGTATATTAAAGGATATCAGTGGCAGAGGGAAAGGAGGATGAGGAGTTATTACTTAATGGGTGTGAAGTTTCTGTTTGGAGTGATGAAAATGTTTTGGAAATATATAGCAATTACACAATATTGTAAATATAAGCAATGCCACTGAGTTGTGCACTTAAAGTTGTTACAAGTGCCATTTTTAAAAAATGTGAACATTTGAGGAATATGGTCTGGAGCTTGAATAAAATGCTGTCAGAGAAGATAAAATATTGTCTCCAAATGTTACTGAGAAATAAGAAAAACATAAGTAACCACAAAAAGACTTGGTGTTACCTTCCATTACAGGGATGAGGTATATAAGGGAGCTATTTGGGTAAACTGTGGACAGAAAAATCAACAGTGAAAGACATTGAGGAAGAATGGACAACAGATTGTGGTAACTTTTCAAAGTGGTTTTATTATTGGTAGACTACAGGAGATGCATGCTGGAATAGCCAGCACG
Source organism: Bos grunniens (assembly GCF_055505025.1). Classification (NCBI taxonomy): domain Eukaryota; kingdom Metazoa; phylum Chordata; class Mammalia; order Artiodactyla; family Bovidae; genus Bos; species Bos grunniens. Next base: position 1,584,706 of record NC_141188.1, on the reverse strand, counting down.
CTCCACAAACTGAATTGAGGCAGCATCAATGTTTTCCTTTTACCTGCAACAAAGAAAGAGTTTCCTTCTCTTTGCCTCTTCTTTCTGAGGTGTGCGTATTATGAGCTTTCTTTCCAGGTCATCTGAGTTTTCTCACAATAGCCCCCAAGGAAAGTTGTACTTAGTTTCCATATACACATAGGGAAAATATGATTTGGTTGATATAATTATTTTTAGGTCTTTGAATAATGTTCAGAAAAGTTCAGCTTCACTTTCGTCACATTATCCCAAAGGGAATTTCCAAACTCACAGAGATACTGCAATAAATGTCTGCAAGTTAAATATCTCCCTGGTAAAGTTGCTTAGAAATCAGATAGGAACCTTATGCTGTCTTTGTTTTAATGTTCACCATAGAATATAATAAAAGTGTTATTTAAAGAGAAATAAAGAATAGTTGCCAACATAAAAGATGGCACCATTTTGTTCTCTTAAACATTAAAATAAAACTGGGAAAAGCCTTTTGAATTTGCTTAAGAAAAAAGCTGGACACCTTACCTTAGAGAGCAGGTAACTTTTATTTTCAGATTTCTAGAGAATTATTTGTATAATGAGACATATTACTTCATAGTCATAGAATTTACTGGTTAATTTACATGATGGTACTGTGAAATATTACATGTACCTGAGATTTAAGCCAAGTGAGTTGGACATGAATTAACTTTTCTTTAATCAATCCACAATTAATCAGATCAATATGATTTTAGAATTTATTATTTAAATATAATTTAATGATCATTTGCCCCTTGGCTAATGTTTGTTAGAAAACTTTAACCACATTTTCATACAGTCAACATTTGAAACTATTGCTCTATCTACCTGGTAACACAGAGCATCTCTTTCATGGCTACACATTTTTTGTACAACTCATGTGTGATAACTTACCCTTCCTATGTCAATTGCATAAAGTAATAAAAATGACAGTGATAAACATTTTTTCATAACTTGGGGAATGTTAAAGGGAAGCTAGTAAAGCAGAAAGTCTGTGACTTAAATTCCAGTAAAGGATACAGAAAATCTGTTAAGGAAAAACTCAAGAAGTACAAAGTATGTTAAATCACTCTGCACTTACTTTCTATTAATTGCCTGAATGTGCCATATTTGTAGCTTGAATTTCTCACTCCTGTATTTAAAAACACCACTTATTCTATTACAAGTTGGCCAAGACAGGGCTGTCTATTAAAAGAGGAGGTTAATGAAGATGATCTGGATAAATATTCAGAATAAATGAAAGAGTGGCTAATAGTGCATGGTAAGATTTAGTTCTGTACAGTTTGGAGACCACCCAGGTTGGAGACAACCAGGATTTTAGGGCAAGTGACTGAGTTTTAATATATAAGACTACTCTTAAAGGTCTAGTCTCCACAGTAAGCCAAGGGAGTGAGAAGTGGGGGAAGGTTACAGGGATGGATTTATGTGACCTTCAAATGATTTTTTCTAATAAAATACTAGGAAAAATTAGAGAGCAATTCTAAGATGATCTTTCTGAGTCTTTATCATTCTGAAGTAAATTTTATTATAAGCATTCTGTGTTTTTATGTCTCTTAAATACATGACAAAATAATTATAATGATAATGACATGTAATTAAAATGAATTTTCATTTCATTCTATCAAATATTGAAATAAAATTTATTTATTTGACAAATGCATACTGAATACTTAAAATAATCAAAGTATAGAGTGAGGATACAATGGGAAAGCCAACAGAATTAATAATTTAATTCATGATGAGACACAGTGCCATATAATTGATTAAATGAGGAATGTATTGTATAATCTAATTCATCAAATCCTTCATAATTTGTCATTATCCAGTCACAATCTTATTATGGGAGAACTAGATAACTAACTTACTAAATGAGAATTTCAATAAAGCCTCCTGGATGATTTTAGTCTTTTTTTCACCTAGCACAATTCTTGACACATAGTAATTGATAACTGGTTAATAACTTTTTCCACATCCAAGATCAGATCAGATCAGATTAGTCGCTCAGTTGTGTCTGACTCTTTGCGACCCCATGAGTCTCAGCACGCCAGGCCTCCCTGTGCATCATCAACTCCCGGAGTTCACTCAGACTCACGTCCATCGAGTCAGTGATGCCATTCAGCCATCTCATCCTCTGTCGTCCCCTTCTCCTCCTGCCCCCAATCCCTCCCAGCATCAGAGTCTTTTCCAATGAGTCAACTCTTCGCATGAGGTGGCCAAAGTACTGGAGTTTCAGCTTTAGCATCATTCCTTCCAAAGAAATCCCAGGGCTGATCGCCTTCAGAATGGACTGGTTGGATCTCCTTGCAGTCCAAGGGACTCTCAAGAGTCTTCTCCAAAACCACAGTTCAGAAGCATCAATTCTTCGGTGCTCAGCCTTCTTCACAGTCCAACTCTCACATCCATACATGACCACTGGAAAAACCATAGCCTTGACTAGACGAACCTTCATCCAAAAGAGATGAGTTTTATTTTCTTTTCTTTAGAGATTAAACAAGTAAGATGGCTCAGAAAGTTTATATAATCTGTTCCAAAGTCAAACATTCACTGTTCAACATAGATTTGAATGGCATAAATTTTGTTTGGTTTTGTTTTTCATTATGTCCAGGTTAGGGAGAAAATGAGGCACTGGCCCTAACTCTCACCAAGATAAGATTGTTTTAGAGAGATAAGCTAAAGCACTTAACAGTATCTGGTAATTATTAGAAAAAAAAAATAAGAAGCAAGGTAGATAGTTCTAAGAACCACAAGACTTAGAATATTTGAGTAACCATAGCATGGTGGGCTGCAGTTAGTGAAATCTACCTGGAAGTAGTAGATTTCACAGAGTTTAATACACTGTGATAGTACTGAGCAAAGATTGGTTTGAAACTGCTAGTCCAGGTTCACTACTTCAGGGAATCATTAGGGATTCCAGAGAAAAATACTTAAGTTTGAACTATAGATGATGGAGCCTTCTATATACCTGGATTGGATAAAGAGAATTTAAAATATCAGGCTATAAAGGATCCAAAGAAAAGGAAAGCTGGAGGAGTTGTGTTTCTTTCTGAGACTGGATCAGTTAATCTTAAAGGAAATGAGAGACAGTAACCTGGAGGGGAGTTGTAAATTTATTCTGATTTGTTTGGAAAATAAGTCATCAACATCCAGCTATTGACTCCTCAAAATTTACGTCAGAACCATGGACAAGGAGTTAGGGTCCAGCAGAGATCCTTAAACATATAGTTTAACTCCCATTGCTTATTGATGCCTAAACTGAAATACAAAAAAGGGATGTGGTATACTCGTGCCAACAAGTTAGAAAATAGTACAAGAGATGAGATGAAGGAGACAATATTTTGCTTCATTTTCCAAATAGTCCAGTATTTTAAAGAATACCTTCTGTTGATATAATTATTAATTTTTTAAAACATGAAAATGACGCTTATAGACATATGAGGCACGCTTTCTTATTTTCCATAGAAATACCTGAAAATAGGTAAAATGCTTTCAAGTTGTTCAGGAATATAGATTATGGTTTTGAGTCATGCATTAAACAGTTTTTATATTTTAAAATGCAAATTAATTTGTAGGTATTTTTCACATATTCCCTGTCTTTCTAATGGCCTAGACTGAGTGCATTTTCAAGATTAAAATTTTTAAAATAATTTTCAATTTATCTGAAATATTCAACTATTGGTAAGACAAAAGAATCTGCATTTTAAAAGCTTTTGTTTATTTTCTTGGTAATTCATAATCATTTCATTGATTTTCCACTTTTAGTCTGCAAATGCACTTACCAAAATGGCATTTACGTTGTCTTTTTCAAATATGATTTGACCTGCTATCTGATAAAGAATCTCAGAGGTAGGATTTTAGACAAATAGTAAGGGAAAAGATGCTGAGAAGATATAAGTTAATTGATCAATTCATGCAGTAAGTCAAGTATTAAATAAAGAATAATCTGTGATTGAATATATAACCTACAGTGTTTCCCACCAAATCAGAAGAATATAATTTAGGGGAGAAGTTAGAATAGAGCCCTGCATTCTTTTAAATTATTGGGAATTATTTTAAAAGCCTAAAATGTAATTGTTAGTTGAATGAGGTTGTTTATTTGACCACTACAAATATCCTCTCTTCACTATTCAGTTGTTACATACTTAAATGTCATTTTGTGGCCACTGATGTTGACTCTCATACACTAGATAGATTTGCAGTTTTTCTCTTCCAAACCCTACTTTATGTACACAGATTTGAATGGCAATTTCACTGAAAATGAAAAATAAGGAGAGGAGCATTACAGATTTGAAAATAAATTGTGAATATATTGGTTCTGAAGTTTGGAGTAAATGAAATAAAATATTTTAAATACTAAGGCCTTGTGTTTTATATAGTTGAAGTAGAGAATTTTGGTGTGATTTAGTGGAATGATTAATTCTCAGTAGTTCTTCCTAGTCTATGCTTCTTGAACTTCTGCCAGGAGAAAGGTATTGGTTTGTTCAAAGGCATAATAGTTATGAGCATATTATTAGAGCTGGTTTTACATTACTTTACAGCAGTGACTAGAAGGAGGAGGAGGTAAAAATAACAAGAATGGAAGAGAGAAAAGCCAGCCTGAGATACTAAGACATGTGATATAGGAACAGAAAGAAGCAAACGTTTTCAGGATGACTGATTATTAGGAAGAGTTGAACAGCTTGAGTACATCTCTTAGAAAGAATCCAATTTATGCAAGTGAGTAAGACACTGTATGAGACTAAAATTCAAGTGAAACCTACTATTAACCTCAAATGCCTTACTGAATGTAAAAAACAAATATTTTTATAGTTTGCAGTGATACCTTTTGAAAAAATAGAGGTAATTATACTTTGCTTGTTATCCTTTTGTTTGACTATAAAATATAATATTCTATCTGCAAATTAAGCACATTTGTAAATTAATAATATTTGTAAATTAGGTACAACAGATATATAGCTGATTTGGGCCATGTATATAGTACTTTGGCCACCTCATGCGAAGAGTTGACTCATTGGAAAAGACTCTGATGCTGGGAGGGATTGGGGGCAGGAGGAGAAGGGGAGGACAGAGGATGAGATGGCTGGATGGCATCACTGACTCGATGGACATGAGTCTGAGTGAACTCCGGGAGTTGGTGATGGACAGGGAGGCCTGGCGTGCTATGGTTCATGGGGTCGCAAAGAGTCAGACACGACTGAGCGACTGAACTGAACTGAACTGATATACCTCATGATTCCAAATTGGTTGATTTTTTCTATTTATCACATTTCCACCTAGGATAGATAGAAGGAAATTTCTCACATACAACATTATCCACATATAAGTGCTTTTTTATTTTCTCTCAAGGTTTCATTTCTGTGTCTATTTTCTCAATAACAAATAGTGAGAATAGGAAAGGGATGACTGATTTTTTTCTACAGTACCATTTCTTGAATTCAACCAGGGCATATTATCCAGTTATGTTTGATAATACATGCTAATAGAATGGTTGCATAAATATGCTGCATTCTACAGGGTTAGTTTTTAAATCAGGTGTCAAAGTTGTTTATCAGGAATTAATATTTTCCAGAGAGGGACAAAAAGAATGCAAGGAAAGCCTTTCAAAATAAAAATCAAATCTTTTTCTTCAAGTTTTGAATGCTTTCCATTTTAAAATGCCCATGACAAGGAATAATATACATCATTGTATTTACATATTTGTAAAGATTGATAACTATTTAATTTCAAGTGGCTACAAACTGCTCTGAGTCATGGAAAATAGGAATAACACCACAGAATTTATTCTCTTAGGACTTTCTCAGAAAAAGGAAATTGAAATTCTCTGGTTTTTACTATTCTTACTTTGTTACGTTGCAATTCTGATCGGAAACCTACTTGTCATGATTTCTATCGCCTCCAGTCAATTTGTGAAGCAGCCCATGTATTTCTTTCTGAGTCACCTCTCCCTCGCAGACCTTTGTTACACCTCCACTGTGACCCCCAGGTTGATCGCTGACTTGCTGGCAGCAAAGAAGATCATTTCCTACCATGGCTGCATGACACAGCTCTTCACCATGCACTTCTTTGGGGGGATTGAGGTCTTCATCCTCACAGGGATGGCCTATGACCGCTATGTGGCCATCTGCAAACCTCTGCTCTACACTCTGATCATGACCAGACAGAATTGCGTTCCCATGATCGCTGCTTGCTGCGCTGGGGGGTTCCTGCGTTCCTTCGGTCAGTTTCTCCTGCCGTCTTTTTACCCTACTGTGGCCCATGTGTATCCTTTGCTGAAACTGGCCTGCACTGACACCACCAGAATTGGTCTCCCTGTCATTGCCAACTCGGGCCTGGTGACTTCTGTGGTCTTGTTGGTCTCCTAGCTGTGATCTTGTCCACTGTCAGGTCCTACTCTGTAGAGAATCGCCACAAAGCTCTCTCCACCTGCAGTTCCCACAACACTGTGGTGGTCCTCTTTTTTGCTCCTTTATTCTTCATTTACATTCGACCAGCAACTACTTTACCAGAAGACAAAGTGTTTGCTCTTTTTTATACTATCATTGCTCCCATGCTCAATCCTCTAATCTACACACTGAGAAACTTGGAGATGAAGAATGACATAAAGAAATTCTGGTGCCATATCACAGTAAGAAAGGAAATGAACTAAAATATACCTCTGATTTTCACTGCTGAACTTGGATGAATATATGGATTTTCTACAATGAAGACTTTAAAATGTATAACGCTTGCCTTATATGCTTTTTTGTTTCATTTTGTTTTAGCAATATATAGATTTAAGTACGAGCAAAAGCTTACAACTCCCTGGATTTGTCCAGACTCTGCTGTGCTCTTTTCTAGTTTTCTTGTTTTCTTATTTATATCTCCTCTTCCCCTCTGATCTTTTGGCTGTGTAATCAATTTAGATATTTAGCAGTAGACTATCAAAAGCATCTTGTAATACAAATCAACACTGAGAACCTATACAGCCCATTCTTATATGTGACTTTAGTCAATAAAGCCAATCCCAGGTAGCAATGATTTAGAAGATAATTCCAACATTTTACTTGCATCATTTAAAGAATATTCTAAAAGACCAAATTTTGGACCTGCAACTATATTTCTTAAAAATATAGCTTTCTACTCTGATAATTTTGTAGCCAAAGGTGATCTGGAGCTTCTCATATGTCCAACACCAGTACTCTTACCTAAGTCCCACATCAATCTCTTTTCTTTTGTTCAAAGGAACTGTCTCTCTCAACTCTGTCCGTGTAAACACGAACTGCAACTCTGGCTAATTCTAGCACCTGATAGTGTATATTTGTTACGGGCATGTGTTCTGGACCCAGAATTGCTTACTAACTATGAGGACTGGGACATATGCTCAACAAACCATCCATCAAGTGATAATAATAGCCCAGCACACAGTCTAGTGAGGATATGTGCAGGACTGAAACACTGCTTGGTCACACAGTAAGTGCTCAACACATATGAGCTATTTTATTGCCCAGTCTCCTGTTATGCATCAGAAATGTAACCCTTCTGATAATAACTTCCCTTTGCAACAGTGAGGGTGTGAGAATGGGGCTCATATTAATGTCATGCTCCTATTACTAGGCTTCCCTGGTGGCTCAGACAGTAAAGAATCCACCTGCAATGTGGTGGATCTGGGTTCAATCCCTGGGTGGGAAGATCTCTTGGAGGAGCTCATGACAATCTGTTATAGTATTCTTGCCTGGAGAATCCCCATGGAAAGAGGTACCTGGCAGGCTACAGTCCAGGGGGTCACAAAGAGTAGGACATGACTGAGTGACTAAGCACAGCACAGTGTGCAATGGGCACCTATTACTGGTGAAATTAATCTTTTCTTAGAGTGGGCAAGTGGAGAATATCACTCAAAGTCAATGATCACATCTTTGGCACTGTTCAAGTTAATAGCAGTTTTTCCAGTAGGAATTTAAAGTCATCCTGGAGCACCTTTGCCCAATGTCGGAAATGACTAGGAGCAAGATCAGGCCACTAGATAACTGATTAGGAATGGGTAGAATCTCAAAACTCTCAAAAAAATCTCAAAGCTTTGTGGATATGATGTACTTGCATGAGAATTTATTTTCAAGTTGTAGAGAGAGCCAGGTTAGATAAAAATGAGTTGTCAATGTTGAGGATTCTTAAGATGGGTTCATAATATAAAAAAGAAAAATAGCATAGTCCTATGACTCAGTTGAAAATGCCCAACAAATAAACCTAAAAATATTATGTGCTAGAAATTCTTATAGAAAGATCCTAACATATTTGCTTGTTGTTGTTTTAAACCTACTTCTTGACAGCTCTCTGAAAACTCCTGGATAGGGCATGCACAGTATACATGTCAGAGAACATAACAGAGCAGGAAAGTGAAAGATCACTTTCTGGTGTGAAATAAGCAGGGTCTTTAATAAGACCAGCCAACCCTCAAAGTTTCCCTCTGCATCAGAAGCCCTATCCTCCAACCAACCAGACTTGTATTATTGACAAATAAAACTTCAAAAATTAACACAAATGTTTCTGTTTTACTCTTATTCTTGGAACAAAAGTTGTGAATGTGGATTATTAAAATACTTGGAGTCTGCAGCAACATGGATGGACCAATAAATTATCTTACTAAGTAAAGTAAGTCAGACAGAGAAAAACAAACATATATAATCACTAATATGTGGTTTATAAAAAAAATTATCTTACTAAGTAAAGTAAGTCAGACAGAGAAAAACAAACATATATAGTCACTAATATGTGGTTTGTAAAAAAAATTACACAGATGGACTTATTTACAAAACAGAAAAAGACTCACAGACACAGAAAACAAACTTATGGTTACCAAAAGAAAAAGGGGGAGGGGAGGGATAAATTGGGAGTTTGGGATTAACAGATACAGACTACCAAATATAAAATAGATAAACAACAATGATCTATTGTATAGCACAGGAAACTATACTCAATATCTTATAATAACCTATAATGAAAAGTAATCTGAGATGGAAAATATACATACATATGAACACACAAATATATGAACTGAATCACATGACTATATACCCCAAACCAATACAACATTGTAAATAAACTATAGTTTGATAAGATAAGCAAGCAAACACTTCATTGTTAATATTAATCATTAACTAGGGAATTATGATTAACTCCTTCACTTTTGCACTGTGATCTCCTCCCTTCTCAGCTTCTCAAGAGCATCAGCCATATTTCTCTCTTCAGTTGAGTCATTAATAGCACATATAATAACAAGAAAGAGCAGTGAGATTCTCTGTAATTTAGTGAGTGACCTTACTAGTTCTTGCATTCAGGTTATTACCTATCTTTCATTATTTTTGGCTAAGACATTTTACAACTCTAAATAGGGAAGTTGACTCACACAAAATAATATCAATGTCAACAATGTCTGGCCATAGAAATTCAAATTGTGTCAGGTGAAATGCAAGTAATGATAGCCCTTTGGATACTTGACTAGTTTTGCATCAACTTATAAATTCATTTTAGCACCCCTTACTGACGAAAAATATGTGGTAAACTGTTGCCTGAACTGATGGTAACATCTTACTGGTTTCTACATTAAATATTAATAATAAATTCAATAGAATCTTTGACATGTGTCCATTCATCATTTGCATAAAAATTCAATAATATTCTCTTTTAAAATGTATCCTTTTACAAATGGTAAACTTTAAAGAACTATAGAAATAGATCCATTCACAGATACCCACTGACTGTTTTAAAAAATTCAATGGTACATGAAAAGATCTTAGAAGCTTTTAGACAAACAATAAAGATTAAGTAAATTTTTAAAAATAAGAATTCAATCATATGATTTCAACTTTTCAACAAATATAAATACTACATTTGCAGGTAAAAAATGGATGAGAAAATACAATTGTCTTATGGGATTACATAAAGTAAAATTCAAGAGGCAACTAAGGAATAAATGTCTGTATAATGTAAGAATGTCCAAGATTTACACTTGACTAAAATGTCTATAGATTAAAATTTGTATAGATTAAAAAGAAATGACCCACAACTTCCTATTCATTTATTTAAAATATACTATTTGTAATTATACATTTGCTTATTTTTTTGTTTATTTCATTGTCTATCTCTTTCCTTAGTCTCCAGCCTCACTGAGGACAAAGGCTGTTTTGTTCACCACTAAATACATTCTCTAGGGCTTCCCTGGTGGCTCTACGGTAAAGAACCCACTTGCCAATGCAGGAGATGTGAGTTTGATCCGTGTCAAGAAGTTCCCCTGGAGAAGGAAACATATTGCAGAAACCCACTCCAATATTCTTGCTGGAAAATTCCATGGACAGAGGAGCCTGGCAGGCTACATTCTGTGGGTTTACAAAGGAGTGGGGCATATCTTAGCGACTAAACAACAACAAATGCATTCTCCATAGTAAGTTTTGTCCAAGTCAGACCTTTTAGAATTAGGACATAGTAAATATTTTTATATGAATAAAGGAGTAAAGCATAGGAGTCTTTTCCAGGCATCAGCCAGAAATTATAATGCCCTAACAAGCTTATTTTTTTCCTCCCCAGGAAGAATTGTCTTAAATCCTGGGTCTACTCGCTGAACTTTTAATTCTAGCTGTAGGGCTCTCGGTATTTCCCATGGCAGCTCACTTCAGTCTCCCTCAGCTAACTGATTGTGCCCCGTCCTGACAAATGAGCATTATATACTCCATGTCCATAGTCATCATATACTCCATTTCCTCATAGTCTCCATGTCCCATGTCTGATCTCAGTGCTTTGGATGTTGATGCAATAGGGAAATATAATTAAGAACTTTGGCATATTTATTTATTAGGTAGAAACTGAGAAATTGAAGCTATGATTTACGTCTTTGGCAAAGTATACTGATGGGAAATTTCTATATTTTTAGAGATATTGAGACCTTTTCTATATTACACATTTTGTCAGAATTCTCCTTAAATGCCAATTTAACATCAAGCAGAATATTCAAAAGCAGAGACATTACTTTGCCAACAAAGGTCCGTCTAGTCAAGGCTATGGTTTTTCCTGTAGTCATGTATGGATGTGAGAGTTGGACTGTGAAGAAGGCTGAGCACCGAAGAATTGATGCTTTTGAACTGTGGTGTTGGAGAAGACTCTTGAAGAGTCCCTTGGACTGCAAGGAGATCCAACCAGTCCATTCTGAAGGAGATCAGCCCTGGGATTTCTTTGGAAGGAATGATGTTAAAGCTGAAACTCCAGTACTTTGGCCACCTCATGCGAAGAGTTGACTCATTGGAAAAGACTCTGATGCTGGGAGGGATTGGGGGCAGGAGGAGAAGGGGACGACAGAGGATGAGATGGCTGGATGGCATCACTGACTCGATGGACGTGAGTCTGAGTGAACTCCGGGAGTTGGTGATGGACAGGGAAGCCTGGCGTGCTGCGATTCATGGGGTCGCAGAGTCAGACACTACAGAGCGACTGAACTGAACTGATACGTGTATATGTATATATGTCACTTTTCTATAGAGACAAAGGCAAAATATCAGAGAGACACATATTTATTTTTTAGAAGTGGAAAAACTGCATGTTAAAAAAAGCCTCAAAATTAGTTCAATTTACCAAACATATCTGTAGCAGTGGAACTCACAAGTTCTCTTGTAAGATTTTATGCAATTAGATATGGATTACTGCATGGAAATTCCAGTTTTTTAAATTCTGACTTTATCTTAGGTATGAAGCCTCATCTTATAAGAAATCTGTCTGATGAGTTAAGCAGCTGGTAAGTTAAATCCAGTTTGTAATTATAATAGTGATTTTCCTTAAAATGAATATTTGAATCATTCTGATTGTATTTATGATCTAAGCCTTCTAACTAACCTTTGAAAAATTCCAGAAACTTTAAAATGCTATTTTTACTATTTGGGAAAACCTGGCTTCAACTATCATGACTTGTGATTTGTACATGAGCTCTTAAAATTATCAGTGCCATGTCTCTCAGCAGCTCTCAAAATATTGCTAGATTTATTTGTCTTTTCATATTTCAAAAATTTAATCATATTATTAGCTCTTTGGATTCCATTATGGAAAAAAGTTTAATATGAAGAAGAATGCACTGGCCCAGCAGATAAGTGGACAGTATTGCAGTGAAGGAACTGAAGATATATTTAAAAAAATTAAAATCAAAACACCAGTATGCTTCTAAGATTATGCAGAAGCAAAAATATATGATGAAATTTTCAAAGAAGCTATTTGAATGGATAGTATTTAAGTGGTAGGTTTCTTTTTCCTTAGTTGAGATGAAGAAAAATTATCAAAGGGGAACATAAATATCTGTCTAATTCAGATCAGTTCAGTTCAGTTCAGTTCATTTCAGTCGCTCAGTCCAGTTCAGTCACTCAGTCGTGTCCGACTCTAGGACGCCATGAATCGCAGCACCTGTCCATCAATAAGGTTAATTAATTCAAAAGAAAGAAAACAAAAGTGTTAACTGGCTGAAATAAGCAGTACATTTATCTTCAGAAATGTGGAAAGTCAGCTCAACCCAGACCAAAGAGAACGATTTGGCTTAATGACAGGATGTTTCCCCACAGTGAGCAACCCCAGCCTTCAGGTAAGAAAGAGCAGATTGTTTACGGCAGGGAAACTCTGCTATGTCTTATCCATATTTATCCCATGTTACAATATTACATATTTTAAGTAAGCAATTCAAAATAAAAAGTAAGAATAATACAGTGTACCCATTGATAGGACAAATATAATGTCAATGACAATGAATATTTACTAAATGTTTTATCTTAATATATACCAGTTTCTGTCTTAAGCTGTTATATAAGTGAACTCATCATATCTTCACAGCAGATCCCAGAGTTAATTACAGTATTATTCATTTTATAGATGAAGAAGCTGAGGTTATATATTTTACCTGTGATTATGCTCCAAGTGAATTTTGGAGCCAGTATCTCATTCTATGTAGGTCCAGAACTCATAACCTTAATTACTAGACTCTACTACCACTCAAATAGTGTGAGGACCTCCTAAATTTATAACACTATGGGGGTTCCAAGAGGAAGGAGGGGAAACTAACATGTTTTTGAGCATCAAGTTCTGTATATGTAAGCTTATTTACATTCCACAGTAATCCTGTAAATTAGGCACTGCATGCTTATTTTAAGGAAGAAGGAAAAAGTATTTAAGGAGGTGAAGACTCTTGCATTTGAGTATCAGAGCTGTGTCTGAACACAACTCTTATCTCTGAAGTTTCTGATATTAATAATATTTCCTATCTTGTTCAGGGAAGGATAGTACAAGGTACAGTTCCTGAGGTGGTGTACTCACATTTTCTCTGGGGCCTTGATCTTATAGTTAGTAATCATGTGTGTGTTATTTGCTCAGTTGTATCTGACTCTTTGTGACCCCGTGGACTATAGCCTACCAGGCTCCTCTGTCCATGGAATTCACCAGGCAAAAATATTTATTGAAGTGTGTAGCCATTCCCTTCTCCAGGAGATCTTCCCAACCCAGGGACTGAACCCTGGTCTCCTTCATGGCAAGCAGATTTTTACCATCAAAGCTACCACGGAAGCCTTTAGTAATTGTTGAGGATGGCCAATAACTATTAAATATATAGTGCTTTCCAGATATTGCTTTAAGAAATTTCATATTTAGAAACTAATTATTCAAAAAATCAGCATATAAAGAGATATTATCTTTACCTTGATTTTACAGAGAAGTAAACTGAGGCATACGAATTGTAATGAAATTGACACTGTACTTGTTACTTTTTATAGTTTCAATGTATCAAGCAGAGAAGGGAAGGCAGGAGAGAGGTAAACAGATGTCTTCCCCAAATTAATGGAGAATCAGAAGTCACACATTATTGGAATCTGGGGAGATCTTCAGAGATTATCTAATCACTTTTATTTTATGAATGGGAGCCTGGGATCCTAGGGAATGAACAATTAAGCAACAAAGTGGGAGGAAAAAACTAGCTATTTTGCCTACTTACATAGTGTATTTACCAGATGATTACATGAATACAGGTATAACTGCTTCTATTTTAGAGAACCAAAGAGATTCCTCTATATAGTCAGGCAGATTGTGTGGGTGAATTCTCTAAGAAATTAAGGGAAGAAGTGCTACATCTTGTTTATTGTATTGTGTTTGGGGGAACTATTTTGGAATTAGAGGAGCCCATTTCTCAGTATATTATTTCCAAACTAGGCAACTATAATTACAGTCTGATAAGATGTAACTCAAATAACTTCTGAATGTTAATTTATTTTGAAAGAGGAAATAATCTTGCAAGAGAAATGTAGACAAATAGGAAAAGCAGAGTTGTAAATATATTAACCTAGAGATGCTTCAAATAAAGTTTAAGAAATATGAAAGTTTCATGGAGTATTTCACATGAAGGAATTATTTCCTCTTAAAAGTCAAAAGGGCTTCCCCGGTGGCTCAGAGGTTAAAGCATCTGCCTGCAATGCTGAAGACCTGGGTTTGATCCCTGAGTCAGGAAGATCCCCTGGAGAAGGAAATGGCAACCCACTCCAGTATTCTTGCCTGGAGAATCCCATGGACGGAGGAGCCTGGTGAGCTACAGTCCACGGGGTCACCAAGAGTCAGACACAACTGAGCAACTTAACTAACTTAAAAGTCAAAAAGGATTATGAGTCCACTCATAAAAATGATTTGTTCTTCAGTTTTATCATGAATTACCTGACTAAAGGATGATTATTTACTGTATTATTCCTTCAAAATTATAGCACATTGTTCACTTTCCAGATTTTTATTTAATTGATATTTATTTAACATTGACTCTGTGCCAGCACTGCAAAACCCACCCACACACCCTACATCAATTTTGTAATTTCATTAGAAACCACTTAATCAAGCAAATTCTATAGTTACCTCTATTTTACATCCTAAATTGGCACATTATACGTCACCCTACTTAACACTATTAAGATTATCTCTTTTTTTTAAAAATTCTTGACAAATATAATTCCTTGCTTCCTCACAAAATAATTTAAATTATATAAAAACTGGAACTTTGTCTAATTTATCACTGTATTCTTAGCTCATAGAAGAATATTAGTACTAGATGTTCAAAAGACTCATATTAAATGAAAATGATTTCAGTGGGTCTCAAAATAACTTGTCTTTAAAAGGCATTGGTGCCATTTTAAGTAGATATTAGGTTTCCATTTTCTCATCAATGATTCGTTTCATTGGTTTTGTCATTTCAGATAACTTTCTTGAACATCAGATCATGGAAGATAGAAATAATGTTACTGAATTTATCTTCTTAGAACTTTCTATGGACAAGAAAGTCCAGATCCTCTGCTTTTTATTTTTCTTATTCTGTTACCTGGCTATTTGGTTGGGGAATTTGATCATTGTGATTTCTATTACATGCAGTCAGATGATCACCCAGCCCATGTACTTCTTCCTTAACTGCCTTGCACTCTCAGACCTCTTCTACACCTCCACTGTGACACCCAAACTCATGACTGACTTACTGATGGAGAAAAAGGCCATTTCCTATAAAAACTGCATGACACAGCTTTTCACCACCCACTTCTTTGGGGGGGGATTGAGGTCTTCATCCTCATAGGGATGGCCTGTGACTGCTATGTGGCCGTCAGCAAACCTCTCCACGACGCCATCACCATGAACAGGCAAAAACGTCACTCAATTCTCATAGCATCGTGTGCAGGGGGACTTCTTCATTCTCTTGGTCTCTTTCTTCTTGAAATTGTTTTACCTTTCTGTGGCCCCAGTGAAATAGATCACTATTTCCGTGATGCATATCTTTTGTTGAAACTAGCCTGCACTGATACTCACAAAATTGGCTTTTTTGTCATTGCCAATTCTGGCTTGATGGGACTGGTGCTCTTTGTGGTTTTGATGGCCTCCTACATTTTGATTCTGTATAATGTGTGCACATATTCTGCAGAAAGCCACCATAAAGCACTTTCCACCTGTAGTTCCCACATCACAGTCCGTGATCCTCTTTTTCACACCTGTCATCTTTGTTTACATTAGACCTGCCACAACATTACCAGAAGATAAAGTGTTTACGCTCTTCTACACAATTATTGTCCCCATGCTCAACCCGCTTATCTACACACTTAGAAACATGGAGATGAAAAATTCCATAAGAAGAGTTTGGTGCAATAAAAGGTTCTGGGAAGGGAGCTTAATGATCTGAAGGTCATTTGTCTCTGACACCAGTGACTGTCTTCTCATCACTCCCTCTGTTGCTGATTCTCTCCTGCTAATGGGAAAATCAGTCAGAATGTGTAAAAGCCAAGCCTCCAACAACAGCTTGCCTTCAGTGGTTCCTTCTTTATTTTCCTCTCAATGTGTTTTCCTTGATTTCACTTTTCACTAATAATCCCCTTTGTTTAAAAAAAAAAAAGAAAAGAAAACTTTTTACAGAGTAAAAACACACTGAAAAATCTGGAGGGAGAGTGATCCTGCCTGTATTGAAGGCTAAACCTGGGGGAGACCTCGCTCTCAAAATACTTGGCCTCAAGGTATAAAAGGTAATAATATGTTAATAGGTAAAAGACAGTTAAAGAATCCACCTGCTAATGCAGGAGACACAGGTTCAATCCTTAGGCCAGGAAGATCCTCTGGAGAAGGAAATGGCTACCCACTCCAGTGTTTTTGCCTGGGAAATCCCATGGAGAGAAGAATCTGGTGGGCTACAGCCCATGGGGATGCAAAACAGCTGGATATGATTCAGCGACTAAACAAAAACAAAAACAAAAAGGCAGTTATAGGAAAATAAGAACAATTACATACTGCAAACTCCTTTCAGAACTATATACCTAGCCTCATATCCTACAACTCTAGATTTCTTTTAATCAAGTACCTAGAGATTTTTTTTTTGTGTGTATTTGTGAACTGTGATTATTTTACTTAAGTGAAAAGAATATATAGATCTAAATACAACATAGTGTAAAATCCAGCCTTATAGTCTACATGGCAAGTCTTACAGTCTGAAAAGCAAGTCACTGTGTGATCTGTTTGTGAAGTAACATTGTAAGTATTGGGGAAAATATATGTGTTTATATATATATATATATATATATATATATATACACACACACACACACACACAAACTCATGCTATTTTAACTGGGTTTGACATTAAGTATACATGATCAAGGAATAAATATACTACAACTGACTTTGCTACAAAAAAGAAGAAAATATAAATCCTTTAGTTCCTCAAAATAGATGATTTATCTCAAAGTAAAAGACTTTCACTTACTATCTAAATCCAAGTGTAGAATAATCCTAAAATAATATTTGACAAAATATAGATCAGACTCAGTGATGGGAATATATATATATATTCTGCTGCTGTGCTTAGGTGTTTCTGACTCTGAGGCCACATGGACTGCAGCCCACCAGGCTTCTCTGTCCATGGGGATTCTCCAGGCACAAATATCAGAGTGGGTTGCCATGTTCTCCTCCAGGGGATCTTCCCAAGCCAGGGACTGAACCCAGGTCTCCCACATTGCAGGCAGACTCTTTACCAACTGAGCCATCAGGGAAGCCCAAGTATACTGGAGTGGGTAGCCTATCTCTTCTCCAGGGGATTTTCCTGACCCAGGAATCAACCAGGGGTCTCCTGCATTGCAGGTGGATTCTTTACCAGTTGAGCTACCAGGGAAGTCTAATGTGTATACATCCATACCTATAGGATTTTCATGATTTTCTAGTGCAAAGTATACATTTTGTTTGAAATACATTTTTAAGATTGCTGCATTTTCTTATGAAAATGTGCATAGTTTTGGATATAAAATGTAACTATTAATAGTATAGATTTGTATTCTATATAATGAGTTAAACTATATTTAATACTATAGATTTATTTTAGGTAATAGGATATTTTCTAATGTTTCTCTCTCAAATAATGTAATATTTTTTAGAATTAATAGGACAGATTATGAATTTTAAAGAATCATATTATTAATATGTCATAAAAATGTTGTTAACTGTTCTCCATACAAAGATAGGCCATATTAATATTTGGCTATATTATGTGTGTGTCTCCTTCAGAATTTTCCACAGTTTATTGTGATCCACACAGTCAAAGGCTATGGCATAGTCAATAAAGCAGAAATAGATGTTTTTCTGGAACTCTTGCTTTTTCCATGATCCAGCAGATGTTGGCAATTTGATCTCTGGTTCCTCTGCCTTTTCTAAAACGAGCTTGAACATCTGGAAGTTCATGGTGCACGTATTGCTGAAGCCTGGCTTGGAGAATTTTGAGCATTACTTTACTAGCAACAAAGATCTGTCTAGTCAAAGCTATAGTTTTTCCAGCAGTCATGTATGGATGTGAGAGTTGGACTCTAAAGAAAGCTGAGGGCCAAAGAATTGATGCTTTTGAACTGTGGTGTTGGAGAAGACTCTTGAGAGTCCCTTGGACTGCAAGGAGATCCAACCAATCCATCCTAAAGGAGATCAGTCCTGGGTGTTCATTGGAAGGACTGATGTTGAAGCTAAAACTCCAACACTTTGGCCACCTGATGAGAAGAGCTGACGCATTTGAAAAGACCCTGATGCTTGGAAAGGTTGAGGGGAGGAGGAGAAGGGGACAACAGAGGATGAGATGGCTGGATGGCATCACTGACTCAATGGACATGGGTTTGGGTGGACTCCGGGAGTTGGTGATGGATGGGGAGGCCTGGTGTGCTGCAGTACATGGGGTCTCAAAGAGTCAGACACGACTGAGGGACTGAACTGAACTGAATATGTATGTGTCTTATTTTTGTACTTGCAAGATACTTTGCAAGTATTATTTTGCATATTTGGCTTAATATTTAAATGTCAAAAAAGAATGGTGTTTCAGAATTGTAAATAATAATCTTAAGGAGGCAAAAGTTATCAAAGTAACTGAATGAATATGTAGTAAATAATGTAAATTAACCAAATCTTACTTATTTTCCCAATTGAATTATCTCCTCACGTGGATCAGTTGTTTGGAGTTACATTTTCATAAAGATCATCCATTCATCTTCCCAGATAGTTGCGAATATCTGATAATAACTGATATTTTTCAATATCCCCATCTCTGTGTTTGCTTATAGTGTTTAATAGCCTTCCATAGAGACCTCAGCTCTGCCTTCATGTGTAAATTAAGCATAAACCATAATCCATGACCTTCAGCCACGAACTACAGAGTTTAATACCAGATATTTTGGGTGAGGAATTTTTAAAAAGAGATGCTTACAATATATGCCATTCTTATCTCTCTTGTTAATAAATACAAGTACTAGGAAATAAAGAGGCCAGAATATATTGCATCATTTCACAGAGACATCATTCATACAAATCTCTCTCTCTCGGAATGAGGCTTAAAATAAGACATTATTCTGCCTGCCTCATTCAGTCTGGATTCATGAGCAGTTCAGGTTGTGGGGTGGTGGTTGCTTTTCGCTAGTAAATCACACTGTATGAGAAAACTCATATACTGATTTTAATTCCTATTACGTGGGGATTTCTTATGTTATGTCGGTTCAGTTCAGTTCAGTCGCTCAGTCGTGTCCGACTCTTCATGACCCCATGAAGACCCCATGAATCCCAGCATGCCAGGCCTCCCTCTCCATCACCAACTCCTGGACTTCACTCAGACTCACGTCCATCGAGTCAGTGATGTCATCCAGCCATTTCATCCTCTGTCGTCCCCTTCTCCTCTTGCCCCCAATCCCTCCCAGCATCAGAGTCTTTTCCAAAGAGTCAACTCTTTGCATGAGGTGGCCAAAGCACTGGAGTTTCAGCTTTAGCATCATTCCTTCCAAAGAAATCCCAGGGCTGATCTCCTTCAGAATGGACTGGTTGGATCTCCTTGCAGTCCAAGGGACTCTCAGGAGTCTTCTCCAACACCACAGTTCAAAAGCATCAATTCTTCGGTGCTCAGCCTTCTTCATGGTCCAACTCTCACATCCATACATGACTACAGGAAAAACCATAGCCTTGACTAGACGGACCTTTGTTGGCAAAGTAATGTCTCTGCTTTTGAATATGCTATCTAGGTTGTTCATAACTTTTCTTCCAAGGAGTAAACGTCTTTTAATTTCATGGCTGCAGTCACCATCTGCAGTGATTTTGGAGCCCAGAAAAATAAAGTCTGATACTGTTTCCACTGTTTCCCCATCTATTTCCCATGAAGTGATGGGAGCAGATGCCGTGATCTTCGTTTTCTGAGTGTCGAGCTTTAAGCCAACTTTTTCACTCTCCACTTTCACTTTCATCAAGAGGCTTTTTAGTTCCTTTTCACTTTCTGCCATAAGGGTGGTGTCATCTGCATATCTGAGGTTATTGATATTATCCTGGCAATCTTGATTCCAGCTTGTGTTTCTTCCAGTCCAGCGTTTCTCATGATGTACTCTGCATAGAAATTAAATAAGCCGGGTGACAATATACAGCCTTGATGTACTCCTTTTCCTATTTGGAACCAGTCTGTTTTCCCATGTCCAGTTAAACTGTTGCTTCCTGACCTGCATTCAGATTTCTCAAGAGGCAGGTCAGGTGTTCTGGTATTCCCATCTCTTTCAGAATTTTATACAGTTTATTGTGATCCATGCAGTCAAAGGCTTTGGCATAGTCAATAAAACAGAAATAGATGTTTTTCTGGAACTCTCTTGCTTTTTCCATGATCAAGCAGATGTTGGCAATTTGATCTCTGGTTCCTCTGCCTTTTCTAAAACCAGCTTGAACATCTGGAAGTTCATGGTTCGTGTATTGCTGAAGCCTGGCTTGGAGAATTTTGAGCATTACTTTACTAGCATGTGAGATGAGTGCAATTGTGCGGTAGTTTGAGCATTCTTTGGCATTGCTTTCTTTGGGATTGGAATGAAAACTGACTTTTTCCAGTCCTGTGGCCACTGCTGAGTTTTCCAAATTTGCTGGCATATTGAGTGCAGCACTTTCACAGCATCATCTTTCAGGATTTGAAATAGCTCCTCTGGAATTCCATCACCTCCACTAGCTTTGTTCATAGTGATGCTTTCTAAGGCCCACTTGACTTCACATTCCAGGTTGTCTGGCTCTAGGTCAGTGATCACACCGTCGTGATTATCTGGGTCGTGAAGATCTTTTCTGTACAGTTCTTCTATGTATTCTTGCCACCTCTTCTTAATATCTGCTGCTTCTGTTAGGTCCATACCATTTCCGTCCTTTATCGAGCCCATCTTTGCATGAAATGTCCCCTTGGTATCTCTAATTTTCTTGAAGAGATCTCTAGTCTTCCCCATTCTGTTGTTTTCCTCTATTTCTTTGCATTGATCGCTGAGGAAGGCTTGCTTATCTCTCCTTGCTGTTCTTTGGAACTCTGCATTCAGATGCTTATATCTTTCCTTATCTCCTTTGCTTTTCACTTCTCTTCTTTTTACAGCTAAGTCATACAGTGACTCACTTAGTGGCTCAGTCACACACTTGAGAATGTAAGGAACAACACTTCTTGAAACAGGCAATATCGAAAACAATAGCAGTAATAGTAGAATCATAAGTAAGAAGTTAAGTCAAGAACTTCTATTAGGTGTAGCCCAGTGACATCTCCATGTCATCTGACTTAGTTTGCTAAATGACTATAGCTTGCTGTTGATATCCTGCTTGTAGATCCTGAGCATCTGATCTTTATTCAAAGACTGGTTATTGAGATAAGCTTTAGAAACAAACTCAGAATGTCCTTTTTAACAACTTAATTAAACCTCTTAGCCATGTAACATAACCACAAGGAACTATCTAAGGAGTGAGTCTTAGTAAATACAGACCTTAATTAAAAAAACTGGAACTTAATATTCAATGAAACATAATAGATGCCATAGGCCTGACATCAGTTAGGTGGATTTTTCTTTTACAGCTCCCCAGTATACGTTGAGATTTCTGTATATGTCAGGAGACAGTCTTTTTATTTACCTGATAAGGCTGTTCAGAACCCAAGTGTCTCCAGTTTCTGGAGGGATGAGGCAGAGAGAAAAAAGGTATAATTTTACCCATAGGAGTAAATCACTAGATTGTTTTAAACGATCAGTAACTCGAGGAGAAGTGCTTCTTTATATCTGAAAACACAGAGTAAAAGTCAACAATATGTCAGACAAAAAGTCATGAAAATTGTGGTCCTATTTAGCAGTCTACTCCATCCCATGCAATTGATCCCTTTGTTCTGCTGTCCTTGCCCAATGACCAAGGACATCAGTGAAAGCAATAGTCTCGAAGAGACTCATGAAGTTTTTGTGAACGTCTGTATGACCTGTCCAGCAAAGTGGGTGCCCTGATCACTGGAGATTGTGGAAAGCACCTTTTAACCATTTTTTTCTATTCTGAGATATTAATCCTGAAGCCAGGAAAGGCATTATCAAATAAAAATGAGGTTTGTCAGGGAGCCAGGAAAAGCCAAGTGGCCATCTTGGACCTCTCATAGCCCCAACTCTTTGGTTTATGGCCATTTATAACCCATTTTAAATTCCCTGAAGACGTGTTAACTTTTGTAGAAGCAGAATGAGCTTTGTTCATATGTGCTGTAGTCTATTATCAAAAGCCACATTCCAAGAAAACTTTGTTCTTTTAATCAGTGAGAGAAAACCAAATTCCAGTTTAGTAACAGCTTATATTCACTGTGAAACAATAGTTATTCACTTAGTCATAGTAACAATAAGACTTCAAAGGCAGTTTAATGTCTTAACAAACTTATACCATGCACAAAACTCTTCTTTCACTTGCAACACACCTGTTTACACTTTCTGTATTCATCACTTCATTTGTCCATTTAGAGGACAGCCACCTGTACGTTTAGACTTACTTTGATTTTCCTTAATAGAATGTAATTCCATTCCTTATTACTTTTTATTAAAAACACACATCTTACTTTTCTTCAGAAACCATGACTTGTACTTTACATCATCATTCTGTAGATTGGTAAGGATAAATCACCCAAAGTTATATCATTTATAAAAGTATCTTCACAATGTCTCTGTTAATTAGATCAATAAACAAACATCAATATCATGTATCAATTCAGTAATGATTATTTCCCAGTTCACACAAGCCTCAAATTCATTTACTTTAATTTTCTTGAATTTAGAATTGTTTGATTTGTAAGCACTTACTTCTCTTTAGGCCAATTAATTAGAGCTCATTGAACCACTTAGCCTTTAGCAATTTTTTCCAAGGATGGAGACACACCGAGACACACACAAATCTGGACAGACAGAAACCTCACATTTTCCACCTGAAATTTAAAATGTCTCTTTGTCCCTTTTATTTTCTTGGCTTGAGTTCCAGCTCATGGCTGGAGTCCCAGATAGAGTGGGCTGTGTATCTCAAGGACATGATAAGAGTTAACTCAGGTTTTTCCCCAGGCATGCTTCTGTTTCTTAGGCAGGATCAGGGCTCCCCAAAAGAGTATTTTCACAAGTCAAACTTTTAGTAATTACATGTGCAAAAAGAACCAGTTTTGCAATTTCTTTTTTTTCTAATTTTTTTAAAATTTTATTTTATTTTTAAACTTTACATAATTGTATTAGTTTTGCCAAATATCAAAATGAATCCGCCACAAGTATACATGTGTTCCCCATCCTGAACCCTCCTCCCTCCTCCCTCCCCACACCATCCCTCTGGGTCGTCCTAGTGCACTAGCCCCAAGCATCCAGTATCGTGCATCGAACCTGGACTGGCAACTCATTTCTTACATGATATTTTACATGTTTCAATGTCATTCTCCAAAATCTTCCCACCGTCTCCCTCTCCCACAGAGTCCATAAGACTGTTCTATACATCAGTGTCTCTTTTACTGTCTCGTACACCAGGTTATTGTTACCATCTTTCTAAATTCCATATATATGCGTTAGTATACTATATTTATGTTTTTCCTTCTGGCTTACTTCACTCTGTATAATAGGCTCCAGTTTCATCCACCTCATTAGAACTGATTCAAATGTATTCTTTTTAATGGCTGAGTAATACTCCATTGTGTATATGTACCACAGCTTTCTTATCCATTCATCTGCTGATGGACATCTAGGTTGCTTCCATGTCCTGGCTATTATAAACAGCGCTGCGATGAACACTGGGGTACACGTGTCTCTTTCCCTTCTGGTTTCCTCAGTGTGTATGCCCAGCAGTGGGATTGCTGGATCATAAGGCAGTTCTATTTCCAGTTTTTTAAGGAATTTCCACACTGTTCTCCATAGTGGCTGTACTAGTTTGCATTCCCACCAACAGTGTAAGAGGGTTCCCTTTTCTCCACACCCTCTCCAGCATTTATTATTTGTAGACTTTTGGATCGCAGCCATTCTGAATGGTGTGAAATGGTACCTCATAGTGGTTTTGATTTGCATTTCTCTGATAATGAGTGATGTTGAGCATCTTTTCATGTGTTTGTTAGCCATCTGTATGTCTTCTTTGGAGAAATGTCTATTTAGTTCTTTGGCCCATTTTTTGATTGGGTCGTTTATTTTTCTGGAGTTGAGCTGTAGGAGTTGCTTGTATATTTTTGAGATTAGTTGTTTGTCAGTTGCTTCATTTGCTATTATTTTCTCCCATTCTGAAGGCTGTCTTTTCACCTTGCTAATAGTTTCCTTTGATGTGCAGAAGCTTTTAAGGTTAATTAGGTCCCATTTGTTTATTTTTGATTTTATTTCCAATATTCTGGGAGGTGGGTCATAGAGGATCCTGCTGTGATGTATGTCAGAGAGTGTTTTGCCTATGTTCTCCTCTAGGAGTTTTATAGTTTCTGGTCTTACGTTGAGATCTTTAATCCATTTTGAGTTTATTTTTGTGTATGGTGTTAGAAAGTGGTCTAGTTTCATTCTTTTACAAGTGGTTGACCAGATTTCCCAGCACCACTTGTTAAAGAGATTGTCTTTAATCCATTGTATATTCTTGCCTCCTTTGTCAAAGATAAGGTGTCCATATGTGCGTGGATTTATCTCTGGGCTTTCTATTTTATTCCATTGATAAATATTTCTGTCTTTGTGCCAGTACCATACTGTCTTGATAACTGTGGCTTTGTAGTAGAGCCTGAAGTCAGGTAGGTTGATTCCTCCAGTTCCATTCTTCTTTCTCAAGATCACTTTGGCTATTCGAGGTTTTTTGTATTTCCATACAAATTGTGAAAGTATTTGTTCTAGCTCTGTGAAGAATACTGTTGGTAGCTTGATAGGGATTGCATTGAATCTATAAATTGCTTTGGGTAGTATACTCATTTTCACTATATTGATTCTTCCAATCCATGAAGATGGTATATTTCTCCATCTATTAGTGTCCTCTTTGATTTCTTTCACCAGCGTTTTATAGTTTTCTATATATAGGTCTTTAGTTTCTTTAGGTAGATATATTCCTAAGTATTTTATTCTTTTTGTTGCAATGGTGAATGGAATTGTTTCCTTAATTTCTCTTTCTGTTTTCTCATTATTAGTGTATAGGAATGCCAGGGATTTCTGTGTGTTGATTTTATATCCTGCAACTTTACTATAGTCATTGATTAGTTCTAGTAATTTTCTGGTGGAATCTTTAGGGTTTTCTATGTAGAGGATCATGTCATTTGCAAATAGTGAGAGTTTTACTTCTTCTTTTCCAATTTGGATTCCTTTTATTTCTTTTTCTGCTCTGATTGCTGTGGCCAAAACTTCCAAAACTATGTTGAATAGTAATGGTGAAAGTGGGCACCCTTGTCTTGTTCCTGACTTTAGAGGAAATGCTTTCAATTTTTCACCATTGAGGATAATGTTTGCTGTGGGTTTATCATATATAGCTTTTATTATGTTGAGGTATGTTCCTTCTATTCCTGCTTTCTGGAGAGTTTTTATCATAAATGGATGTTGAATTTTGTCAAAGGCTTTCTCTGCATCTATTGAGATAATCATATGGTTTTTATTTTTCAATTTGTTAATGTGGTGTATTACATTGATTGATTTGCGGATATTGAAGAATCCTTGCATCCCTGGGATAAAGCCCACTTGATCATGGTGTATGATCTTTTTAATGTGTTGTTGGATTCTGATTGCTAGAATTTTGTTAAGGATTTTTGCATCTATGTTCATCAGTGATATTGGCCTGTAGTTTTCTTTTTTTGTGGGATCTTTGTCAGGTTTTGGTATTAGGGTGATGGTGGCCTCATAGAATGAGTTTGGAAGTTTACCTTCCTCTGCAATTTTCTGGAAGAGTTTGAGCAGGATAGGTGTTAGCTCTTCTCTAAATTTTTGGTAGAATTCAGCTGTGAAGCCGTCTGGACCGGGGCTTTTGTTTGCTGGAAGATTTTTGATTACAGTTTCAATTTCCGTGCTTGTGATGGGTCTGTTAAGATTTTCTATTTCTTCCTGGTCCAGTTTTGGAAAGTTGTACTTTTCTAAGAATTTGTCCATTTCTTCCACGTTGTCCATTTTATTGGCATATAATTGTTGATAGTAGTCTCTTATGATCCTTTGTATTTCTGTGTTGTCTGTTGTGATCTTTCCATTTTCGTTTCTAATTTTGTTGATTTGATTTTTCTCCCTTTGTTTCTTGATGAGTCTGGCTAATGGTTTGTCAATTTTATTTATCCTTTCAAAGAACCAGCTTTTGGTTTTGTTGATTTTTGCTATGATCTCTTTTGTTTCTTTTGCATTTATTTCTGCTTTAATTTTTAAGATTTCTTTCCTTCTACTAACCCTGGGGTTCTTCATTTCTTCCTTTTCTAGTTGCTTTAGGTGTAGAGTTAGGTTATTTATTTGACTTTTTTCTTGTTTCTTGAGGTGTGCCTGTATTGCTATGAACTTTCCCCTTAGGACTGCTTTTACCGTGTCCCACAGGTTTTGGGTTGTTGTGTTTTCATTTTCATTCTTTTCTATGCAAATTTTGATTTCTTTTTTGATTTCTTCTGTGATTTGTTGGTTATTCAGCAGTGTGTTGTTCAGCCTCCATATGTTGGAATTTTTAATAGTTTTTCTCCTGTAATTGAGATCTAATCGTACTGCATTGTGGTCAGAAAAAATGCTTGGAATGATTTCTATTTTTTTGAATTTACCAAGGCTAGCTTTATGGCCCAGGATGTGATCTATCCTGGAGAAGGTTCCATGTGCGCTTGAGAAAAAGGTGAAATTCATTGTTTTGGGATGAAATGTCCTATAGATATCAATTAGGTCTAACTGGTCTATTGTATCATTTAATGTTTGTGTTTCCTTGTTAATTTTCTGTTTAGTTGATCTATCCATAGGTGTAAGTGGGGTATTAAAGTCTCCCACTATTATTGTGTTATTGTTAATTTCTCCTTTCATACTTGTTAGCGTTTGTCTTACGTACTGTGGTGCTCCCGTGTTGGGTGCATATATATTTATAATTGTTATATCTTCTTCTTGGATTGATCCTTTGATCATTATGTAGTGACCTTCTTTGTCTCTTTTCACAGCCTTTGTTTTAAAGTCTATTTTATCTGATATGAGTATTGCTACTCCTGCTTTCTTTTGGTCCCTATTTGCATGGAAAATCTTTTTCCAGCCCTTCACTTTCAGTCTGTATGTGTCCCCTGTTTTGAGGTGGGTCTCTTGTAGACAACATATGTAGGGGTCTTGTTTTTGTATCCATTCAGCCAGTCTTTGTCTTTTGGTTGGGGCATTCAACCCATTTACATTTAAGGTAATTACTGATAAGTATGATCCCGTTGCCATTTACTTTATTGTTTTGGGTTCGAGTTTATACAATGTTTTTGTGTTTCCTGTCTAGAGAATATCCTTTAGTATTTGTTGGAGAGCTGGTTTGGTGGTGCTGAATTCTCTCAGCTTTTGCTTGTCTGAAAAGCTTTTGATTTCTCCTTCATACTTGAATGAGATCCTTGCTGGGTACAACAATCTGGGCTGTAGGTTATTTTCTTTCATCATTTTAAGTATGTCTTGCCATTCCCTCCTGGCTTGAAGAGTTTCTATTGAAAGACCAGCTGTTATCCTTATGGGAATTCCCTTGTGTGTTATTTGTTGTTTTTCCCTTGCTGCTTTTAATATTTGTTCTTTGTGTTTGTTCTTTGTTAATTTGATTAATATGTGTCTTGGGGTGTTTCTCCTTGGGTTTATCCTGTTTGGTACTCTCTGGGTTTCTTGGACTTGGGTGATTATTTCCTTCCCCATTTTAGGGAAGTTTTCCACTATTATCTCCTCAAGTATTTTCTCATGGTCTTTCTTTTTGTCTTCTTCTTCTGGAACCCCTATGATTCGAATGTTGTAGCGTTTAATGTTGTCCTGGAGGTCTCTGAGATTGTCCTCATTTCTTTTAATTCGTTTTTCTTTTATCCTCTCTGATTCATTGATTTCTACTATTCTATCTTCTACTTCACTAATCCTATCTTCTGCCTCTGTTATTCTACTATTTGTTGCCTCCAGAGTGTTTTTAATTTCATTTATTGCATTATTCATTATATATTGACTCTTTTTTATTTCTTCTAGGTCCTTGTTAAACCTTTCTTGCATCTTCTCAATCCTTGTCTCCAGGCTATTTATCTGTGATTCCATTTTGATTTCAAGATTTTGGATCAATTTCACTATCATTATTCGGAATTCTTTATCAGGTAGATTCCCTATCTCTTCCTCTTTTGTTTGGTTTGGTGGGCATTTATCCTGTTCCTTTATCTGCTGAGTATTCCTCTGTCTCTTCATCTTGTTTAAATTGCTGAGTTTGGGGTGTCCTTTCTGTATTCTGGCAGTTTGTGGAGTTCTCTTTATTGTGGCGTTTCCTCACTGTGTGTGGGTTTGTACAGGTGGCTTGTCAAGGTTTCCTGGTTAGGGAAGCTTGTGTCGGTGTTCTGGTGGGTGGAGCTGTATTTCTTCTCTCTGGAGTGCAATGAAATGTCCAGTAATGAGTTATGAGATGTCTATAGTTTTGGGGTGACTTTGGGCAGCCTGTATCTTGAAGCTCAGGGCTGTGTTCCTTTGTTGCTGGAGAATTTGCTTGGTATGTCTTGCCCTGGAACTTATTGGCCCTTGTGTGGTGCTTGGTTTCAGTGTTGGTATGGAGGCATTTGATCAGCTCCTGTAAATTAATGTTCCTTGGAGTCAGAAGTTCTCTGGAGTCAGGGTTTGGACTTAAGTCTCCTGCTTCCGGTTATTGGTCTTATTTTTACAGTAGTTTCAAAACTTCTCCTTCTATACAGCACCACTGATAAAACATCTACATTAAAGATGAAAAGTTTCTCTACGGTGAGGGTCACTCAGAGAGGTACACAGGGTTACATGGAGAAGAGAAGAGGGAGGAGGGAGTTAGAGGTGACCCAAATGAGATGGGGTGGAATCAATAGTGGAGAGAGTGGGGTAGCAGTAGTCACTTCCTTATGTGCACTCCACAACTGGACCACTCAGAGATGTTCACGGAGTTATACAGAGAAGAGAAGAAGGAGGAAGGAGACAGAGGTGGCCAGAAGGATAAAAGGGGGGAATGAAAAGGAGGGAGACAGATCCAGCCAGTAATCAGTTCCCTAAGTGTTCTCCACCGTCTGGAACACACAGAAATTCACAGAGTTGGGTAGAGTAGAGAGGGGTTAGGGAGGAGACACAGGCGACCTGGTGGAGAAAAAGGAGGGTCCAAAGGGAGAGAGAGCAGTCAAGCCAGTAATCTCGCTCCCTAGTGAAAAATGAGTCCTGAAGATTGGGTTCTTAAAGGTAGAAAATTGGTAACAAATACATAAAAGCAAAAATTAAAAATCTAGAGTAGAGTTTGGAATTTCAAAAATACGATGTTAAAGAAAAGAAGAAGGAAAAGAAAGAGAGAAAAAAACAAACAAAAACAAACAAGGTCGCAAAAATTATAAAGAAAGTACAGGTACAAAATTGATAACTAATACCAAAAAGCAAAAATTAAAAATCTAGAGTAGAGTTTGGAATTTCAAAAATACAATGTTAAAAAAAAGAAGAAGAAAAATAAAGAGAGAAAACAAACAAACAAAAATGAACAATGTCACAAAAATTATAAAGAAAATACAGGTACAAAATTGATATCAAATACCAAAAAGCATAAATTAAAAATCTAGAGTAGAGTTTGGAATTTCAGATATACAATGTTATATAAAAGAAGAAGAGAAAGAAACAGAGAAAAAAAAAAGTCACAGAAATTATATAAAAAAAAACTATAGGTACAAAATTGATAACATATACCAAAAAGCGAAAATTAAAAATCTAGAGTAGAGTTCGGAATTTCAAAAATACAATGTTAAAGAAAAGAAAAAAAAAAAAAAAAAAAAAACAAGGTCAAAAAATTATAAAATATATATATATGAAGTTTGCTGAAGAAGAAAAAAATAGGGTCTTTTTTTTTTTTTTGCAAAGTAATAGGTTATAAAAGTGAAAATTAAAGGAACAATAGAGGACTTAAAATTTTTTTTTAATTAAAAAAAAAGAATGATCGTAAAAATAATAAAAATATATCTAGGACTTTCTTGGTTTTGTTGTGGGTGTTGTGGGTTCAGTTCATTTTTGGCTAGTTCCTTGGTCAGACTTATATTTCTCAAGATCTATAGGCCCCTTCCTATGTAGTCCGTAGTAACCACAGTGTTTTGATCTATTGCCTGTAGCTTCCAAGGCGTTTCCCTCTGTTATATCTTCCTCTGTTTGCTAGTCTCTTCAGCATCTGGTTTCCGCCCTGACACAAAGGGGACGGTGGAGGACACTTTTTTTTTTTTTTAGGCTTACTTGTTCAGTCGCGCTGTGGGGAGGGAGGGAGGGATGCTGCAAACAAATAACACTGGCGTGGGCTTGCAGTGCCTCAACCACCTGGGTCTGCCCCCGCTCACGGCGCATGTAGCCACCCTGCCCACACTGCTCGGGCTCTAGGTTGTTCCACCGGGAACAATCCGAGGCCAGCCCTGGGTTGCCTGCACCTCCCAGGTCCAAGCCGCTCAGGTTCAGGCACTCGGGTAGTCCTCAGAGGCGCAGACTCACTTGGGCCTGCGTTTTGTGCTCTTCCCAGGTCCGAGCAGCTCAGGTGATGAGGTGTTTGGCGAGCGCCAATGCTGTGACTTATCGCCTCCCCGCCACTCGGTTATCTGGATGTAAAACCGGCGCACCTTCTCAGGCAGATGTTGACCGTCCAGACCCGCAAGAAGTTTTAGTTAGCAAAGAAGCCTGTTTTATAGATAATGTCTTTCTGGGGCTGCAATTGCCCCCTTCCGGCTCTGGCTGCCTGTCACTGGAGGGGGAAGGTCTGCAGCCGGCTATCTCTGTTCAGCCCTTTGTTCCGTGCGCGGGCCTGGCGGTGTCTTAGGTTGGGGCTGGCTTTTCGCGTGGTAGATATCCCACAGTCTGGTTTGCTAGCCCAAATTATTTCGCTCAGATAGCGCTCAGGGTATTCAGGCCAGATTCTTACTCTCAGCGATGCAGCCCGCGCCGCGCCTCCCTGCCCAGCCCCCGCTTGCTAATGGCGTGTGCAGGCGTCTGCGCTGCTTCTCCGCTGGGGGAGTTACTGTAGGGCTCGCAATCTGCGAGTTTTAATTGTTTATTTATTTTTCTCCTTGTTATGTTGCCCTCTGTGCTTCCAAAGCTCGGCACAGATTCGGCAGTGAGAAGGTTTCCTGGTGTTTGGAAACTTCTCTCTTTTTAAGATTCCCTTCCCGGGACGGAACTCCGTCCCTATCTCTTTTGTCTCTTTTTTTTTTGTCTTTAATATTTTTTCCTACCTCCTTTCGAAGAGTTGGGTTGCTTTTCTGGGTGCCTGATGTCCTCTGCCGGCATTCAGAAGTTGTTTTGTGGAATTTACTCGACGTTTAAATGCTCTTTTGATGAATTTGTGGGGGAGAAAGTGTTCTCCCCGTCCTACTCCTCCGCCATCTTGGCTCCTCCAATGGCCCGGTTTTGCAATTACAAAAAGATTCCATTTTACCTAGTTTTCTCCAGAGTCTAAAGAATACACATGGCCGTTCAGGGTTCAAAATGTCATTTCTCCTTCATGTAGTCATAGCTTCATAGCTAAGCTTTAAACCAGAGAGTGCTCAAATTGGCTCTGATGACAGGGGTAGACTGATCGATAAGATGTCCCAGCAGGGATTCTCTCTCTGGGCAGGTGAGGTCTTCTCTTAAAGCAAAGAAACCCCATATATAAGGGATTTTTAGGCCTTGAGGATCAAAATTATCCCAGTTTTTCAAGATATTATTCAAGGGGGGTGGTTCTGGACTGTTAGGCCCCATCTGTAAGAGAGAAAAAAGCAGTGCCCAGTGCCATGGCTTTTTTCTACCAGAGGTGTCTGCCCCTGCTCTAGACGGGGTTGGAGACTGATTTTCCACCTAAGCTTCCTTCCCTGGCCAGAGCTAACCTGTCTCTTACAGGTGGAGGTGTCCTACTCCCAACCCCCCTCGTTCTACCACCCAGGCATGGTGGAGATGCACCAGGGTTAGACCTGATGGCATCCCCGATTGATGTCCAGGTCCTCACCATTAAAACCTTGGTTTGATTTCCCTTTTATTCCGGCACCACCTGGGGTGGAACAGAGTAGTTTTCCGGATGCTTGCTGAGCCAAGACCACTAGGGGAAGCACCCAACTTCTGTGTACCTGTGCACATTCCTCATAACAGTATAAGTGGCAAGTCATAAAGGGATGAACAGAAAACCCAAGACATCCTCCTGAGAGTGGCCACACGAGTCTATTTAATAACAAAGGAGGCGATGGAGGGCCCGCCTGCGAGGAAAAACTAATCCTTCATATTCATGGAGTGCCAACATCATCCTTTTTATTCCTGTCCATCTGTACAAAAAGAATACCTAAGGAGTTGAGACAAGAGCCACTGGAGGGCTTCGTCTGCTCTGCTAAGAGCTAGCGCTACTAAGGGAAGAAGCCCAATGCACTTTCAATCTGCCCAAATCTGGGGTGTGCCAATCTGTGTCCTCAGGAATCTCATGCTCACCAGCAATGCCTCAATCCATATAGTCCAGAGGCATAGCCATGACAAGAACTTGCCTGTGTGTCTGTGGGATCAGGATGGTGATTTCTAGTCTGAGAGATGTCCCTGGAGCTAGAGCTCCAGCTAGCTCCCTAAAGTGCTCCTGTCTGCAGTGTCCTGTAAAACTTGGAGTGGGGGCCTTGCTAGAAAAGCACAATAACAGCATGGATTGCAAGTCCCTTGAAAGTCTACAATCCGGCACACAAGGTTAATAACTTTAATTCCCCAAGCAGATATGAAATGGTCAGAGGGACCAGGAAAAGCTGACTGGGGAAAAGAAATTCAGTCCACATGCTTCTGATTTAGTAAAGTAGCTGCTGCTGCTAAGTTGCTTCAGTCGTGTCTGACTTTGTGAGACCCCAGAGTTGGCAGCCCACCAGGCTCCCCTGCCCCTGGGATTCTCCAGGCAAGAGTACTGTAGTGGATTGCCCTTTCCTTCTCCAATGCAGGAAAGTGAAAAGGGAAAGTGAAGTCACTCAGTCGTGTCCAACTCTTAGTGACCCCATGCACTGCAGCCTACCAGGCTCCTCCACCCATGGGATTTTCCAGGCAAGAGTACTGGAGTGGGGTGCCATTGCCTTCTCCGTAGTAAAGTAGAGACCACAGTAAAAGAGCAAAAGAATCTCAACTCTGAGTGTTCTTACCTTGTCTTGAAGATCTTGGACAAGCCCCCAAAATGATAACCTAGCAGTCAACGGTGACCAATGCCACTGGATTCATGGTGTCTGAAGAAGAAGATATTACTCTGGGGCCAAAGACAGTCTCAGTCACTCAGAGCTTTGTGTATATTTTATTTAAAGTGAAGGTGACAGAAAAAGCTTCTGACACAGACATCAGAAGGGGCTCACTAATTTAAGTGGGGCCATATATACTTCTCAACTAGCCTCTGAGAATAGACAAAAAGCATCTCAAGGATGTGAGCGTTTTGCCCACACCCTTTCCTATAACATACATCCAAAGCTCAAAAAGAGGAATGTCCTTGAACCTGAGATACTGCTCCCTACAATGCCTACTTGTCTTAGGCAAAAGAATGTGAAAAAGAAAGCAAGCTTGCCTCCTCCTTAAAGGGGCTTTAGGCTTGGACTCTTTATCAACCTGCTGGGACAGGTAAGTATACAGTTAAACTCAGAAAACTCTAATGTTGTAATGGTGGTGAGTAAAGCATTTGTATAACATACCACTGATAACTCATATAAGTATATCACTTAGAAATTCAGTATGAAGGTCAAAAGATAAAATATCAAAATAATGATAACTACAAAATGAAATAATGGAACCATGTTTGAAGAATTAGATGACAGTATGATACGAAGTCAACAAACAGAGAGACTCAATGAAGAGCTACAAATTATTTTTTTTTAAAGGAAACTAACATAAATTCTGGATTTGAAAACTAAAATAATTGAAATGAAAAACTGATAGGTTCAACAGCACATTTGAGATGCTAGCAGAAATAATCCATAAACTTGAAGATGAATTCATAGAAATCAATGTAAAAATAAAGAGAAAAAAATGTTGAGGGAAAATGATCTAAGGCATCCATTCATTACACCATCAAGTATGGAAGGAGAGAGACTCTCAGAAAGCAGGGAGAGAAAGGGGAGGGAGTAAAATTACTTGTAGACAGAATGGCTGACCGGCAGGTCAGAGCAAAAGGGAGGTGCAGCGAAGGACTCTGAGGGCGCCGGGCGGCAGCAGCCTCCGTCTAAGGCCATAGCACCCTGAACGCGCCCTATCTCATCTGATCTCGGAAGCTAAGCAGGGTTGGGCCTGGTTAGTACCTGGGTGGGAGACCGCCTGGGCATACCGGGTGCTGTAGGCTCTTTGCCTTCCCTCTCCTTTAGCCCCCGCCCCACGTCCCAACACTTGGGCTCCCACAGCCCCAGCCCCTCCTGGGGGTGGGTGGCCGGGGCACTGACTCCCGCTGCAGACCTGGGTTGCCTCCGCGTGGCCCGCGAGCCCCTCCGCATTTGGCTTCCAGGAAACCAGACGACCGTCCCGCGGGTCTCCGTCTGGGGCTCCCTTGGCGTGCCTCAGGCAATCCCGGGGAGCTGCACCAGCTCCAGCCCCAGCCCCAGCTACAGCCCTACCCCCAGCCCCACCCCAGCCCCCCCATCCTCACAGGCGAACGCCCGAGCTCGCGCGCACCCGCGCGCACACACAGGTATATGTGCACAGATGGTGCATGTATCTTGTTCAGTTATACTTTTGGTGGATATATGCCTGGGAGTGGGACTGCTGAATCATATGGTACTTCTAGTTTTAGTTCCTTCAGGAACCTCCATACTCTTTTCCATAGTGGCTCTACCAACTCACATTCCTACTAACGGTGGGGGCGAGTTCCCTTTTCTCCACATCCTCTCCAGCATTTCTTATCTACAGACTTTTCCACGAGGACCATTCTGACTAATGTGAAGTGGAACCTCGTTGTAGTTTGGAGTTGAGTCTGTCCAATCATGAGTGATGTGGAGCAAGATGACCTTTTTAAAATGCAGATGCAATTCTATCACCTCCCTGCTCCAACTGCTCTTGTATTTTCCCATCATAGTGAAGATATGACCAAATCCCTTCATTGCTTGGTCCCCACTTTCTTCTCTGATTTCTTTTCACTGGAATGCCCTCTGCACTCTTTTGGTTCCATCCCATAGGGCATTTTTCATTTCTTGAATGTACTAAGGTTCCCTTGTCACGTAGCCTTCCAAGATGCTATTTTACCTGCCTGAAATTCTTCTTGCACCTCAACCCTGGTTTACGTTGGTTCAACCTATGGATCTCAACTCAATTATTAGTCTGAAAAGCCTTCTCTGACACCCAGTTTTTGGTGAGGGAAGAGGCCCCTATAGAAGTTCTCAAAGTATCTGCCTGTTATTTATCATTAGATTAGTCTCAGTGAAAGAAGGAACTGTGTTTCTTCTTCTCTCAGCATTCTATTTCCAGAAACATATTGCATGCCTACTAGCTCATAGTAGGTGCTCAATATTTATTCAGTGTGTGAAAGACAGAAAAGTTCTGCGAAGCCTCAACTTTTCACTTGGCTCAGCACTTTGGATCTCTTTGTATCTTTGTCGATTCAGTTCTTTTCTTTCTTCTGTTGATGTGCACACTATATTCAAGGCACGATCTAAGGCATGAAGACATATCAATAAATATAGGTTCTTGCTTTCCAGGAACTCATACATCAGATTTCTATAATTCAGGGGTTTTTTTATTTAATGCTCTAGAACAATGTGAACTTTTAGTATTGTCCATTTTCATTTCAAAGAAAGATCATTTTACTTACATAGCAAAGGTGGAGACCTTCCAACTTTCAGTCCAATACTTATACCTTTACCATTTCAGGCAAGTCTTGTGGTTCCTTCTGGAGGTGTGCGGCTCTTCCAGAAATGTGAAGATCTTCCATAGTCCTCAGACTTTGGTGTGATTTGGAATCATCAAGAAAGTTTCCAGGTATAGGTTCCAGACCACCACCTCAAAGAGTCAGTAGCGAATGGAGTGGATTCCAGCAATATGCATTGTTAACCAGCATCACTGGTGATTCTGTTGCTACAGACTCAATGCAGTGGGCAGGGCCTGGACTGCCCAATGGGTCTGATGTGGAATGGAAAGAAGGGCTTACCCCCTCCACTGTTTCTAGCCCTGTGACTAGAAACGGTCCCCAAACAAAAATCAGACAAACAAGATTAACCCAGATCATAGTCCATGAGATGAAGGAACTAAGCAGCTGGTTGAGATGGAGCCAAGGGGAAAGGTTGCTCTTTTTTTCTCCACCTCTACTCCTTTCTTCCTTGATGCCTTAGTGATTCATCGTGGAGATTTGAAATAAAGTTCACAAGAGTCATATTTGTTGAGTAAAGATTTTGCATTGAACCAACTCTAAAAAATGAAGAAAGTTTCACCTGCCACATGCTTCTTTTAAAAAGTCAATTGCTTTTCAACTCTGGGGTTTCTCTCTTGCCTTGTTCAAGTAGCCTTAATCGTAAAAATAAAATAAAACTAAATAAAGATTCAAATATACCAACAAAGGAAAGCTTCCATTTCTTAAATCATCTTTCCACTTAGTAGAACACTAGCTCTTTTCTTTGTATTTTGACTAGGCAATTAGTTGTATTGTGGCTCAGATGGGAAGGCATCCACCTGCAGGAGACTCAGGTTTGATCCCTGGGTCGGGAAGAACCCCTGGAGAAAGAAATGGCAAACCACTCCAGTATTCTTTTTTTTTTTTTTATTCTTCCAATTTTATTTTATTTTTAAACTTTACATAATTGTATTTGTTTTGCCAAATATCAAAATGAATCCGCCACAGGTATACATGTGTTCCCCATCCCGAACCCTCCTCCCTCCTCCCTCCCCATACCATCCCTCTGGGCTGTCCCAGTGCACCAGCCCCAAGCATCCAGCATCATGCATCGAACCTGGACTGGCAACTCGTTTCCTACATGATATTTTACATGTTTCATTGCCATTCTCCCAAATCTTCCCACCCTCTCCCTCTCCCACAGAGTCCATAAGACTGTTCTATACATCAGTGTCTCTTTTGCTGTCTCGTACACCGGGTTATTGTTACCATCTTTCTAAATTCCATATATGTGCGTTAGTATACTGTATTTATGTTTTTCCTTCTGGCTTACTTCACTCTGTATAATAGGCTCCAGTTTCATCCACCTCATTAGAACTGATTCAAATGTATTCTTTTTAATGGCTGAGTAATACTCCATTGTGTATATGTACCACAGCTTTCTTATCCATTCATCTGCTGATGGACATCTAGGTTGCTTCCATGTCTTGGCTATTATAAACAGTGCTGCGATGAACATTGGGGTACACGTGTCTCTTTCCCTTCTGGTTTCCTCAGTGTGTATGCCCAGCAGTGGGGTTGCTGGATCATAAGGCAGTTCTATTTCCAGTTTTTTAAGGAATCTCCACACTGTTCTCCATAGTGGCTGTACTAGTTTGCATTCCCACCAACAATGTAAGAGGGTTCCCTTTTCTCCACACCCTCTCCAGCATTTATTATTTGTAGACTTTTGGATCGCAGCCATTCTGACTGGTGTGAAATGGTACCTCATAGTGGTTTTGATTTGCATTTCTCTGATAATGAGTGATGTTGAGCATCTTTTCATGTGTTTGTTAGCCATCTGTATGTCTTTTTTGGAGAAATGTCTATTTAGTTCTTTGGCCCATTTTTTGATTGGGTCGTTTATTTTTCTGGAGTTGAGCTGTAGGAGTTGCTTGTATATTTTTGAGATTAGTTGTTTGTCGGTTGCTTCATTTGCTATTATTTTCTCCCATTCTGAAGGCTGTCTTTTCACCTTGCTAATAGTTTCCTTTGATGTGCAGAAGCTTTTAAGGTTAATTAGGTCCCATTTGTTTATTTTTGCTTTTATTTCCAATATTCTGGGAGGTGGGTCATAGAGGATCCTGCTGTGATGTATGTCGGAGAGTGTTTTGCCTATGTTCTCCTCTAGGAGTTTTATAGTTTCTGGTCTTACGTTTAGATCTTTAATCCATTTTGAGTTTGTTTTTGTGTATGGTTTTAGAAAGTGGTCCAGTTTCATTCTTTTACAAGTGGTTGACCAGATTTCCCAGCACCACTTGTTAAAGAGATTGTCTTTAATCCATTGTATATTCTTGCCTCCTTTGTCGAAGATAAGGTGTCCATATGTGCGTGGATTTATCTCTGGGCTTTCTATTTTATTCCATTGATCAATATTTCTGTCTTTGTGCCAGTACCATACTGTCTTGATAACTGTGGCTTTGTAGTAGAGCCTGAAGTCAGGTAGGTTGATTCCTCCAGTTCCATTCTTCTTTCTCAAGATCGCTTTGGCTATTCGAGGTTTTTTGTATTTCCATACAAATTGTGAAATTATTTGTTCTAGCTCTGTGAAGAATACTGTTGGTAGCTTGATAGGGATTGCGTTGAATCTATAAATTGCTTTGGGTAGTATACTCATTTTCACTATATTGATTCTTCCAATCCATGAACATGGTATACTTCTCCATCTATTAGTGTCCTCTTTGATTTCTTTCACCAGCGTTTTATAGTTTTCTATATATAGGTCTTTAGTTTCTTTAGGTAGATATATTCCTAAGTATTTTATTCTTTCCATTGCAATGGTGAATGGAATTGTTTCCTTAATTTCTCTTTCTGTTTTCTCATTATTAGTGTATAGGAATGCCAGGGATTTCTGTGTGTTGATTTTATATCCTGCAACTTTACTATAGTCATTGATTATTTCTAGTAATTTTCTGGTGGACTCTTTAGGGTTTTCTATGTAGAGGATCATGTCATCTGCAAATAGTGAGAGTTTTACTTCTTCTTTTCCAATTTGGATTCCTTTTATTTCTTTTTCTGCTCTGATTGCTGTGGCCAAAACTTCCAAAACTATGTTGAATAGTAATGGTGAAAGTGGGCACCCTTGTCTTGTTCCTGACTTTAGAGGAAATGCTTTCAATTTTTCACCATTGAGGATAATGTTTGCAGTGGGTTTGTCATATATAGCTTTTATTATGTTGAGGTATGTTCCTTCTATTCCTGCTTTCTGGAGAGTTTTTATCATAAATGGATGTTGAATTTTGTCAAAGGCTTTCTCTGCATCTATTGAGATAATCATATGGTTTTTATTTTTCAATTTGTTAATGTGGTGTATTACATTGATTGATTTGCGGATATTGAAGAATCCTTGCATCCCTGGGATAAAGCCCACTTGATCATGGTGTATGATCTTTTTAATGTGTTGTTGGATTCTGATTGCTAGAATTTTGTTAAGGATTTTTGCATCTATGTTCATCAGTGATATTGGCCTGTAGTTTTCTTTTTTTGTGGGATCTTTGTCAGGTTTTGGTATTAGGGTGATGGTGGCCTCATAGAATGAGTTTGGAAGTTTACCTTCCTCTGCAATTTTCTGGAAGAGTTTGAGCAGGATAGGTGTTAGCTCTTCTCTAAATTTTTGGTAGAATTCAGCTGTGAAGCCGTCTGGACCGGGGCTTTTGTTTGCTGGAAGATTTTTGATTACAGTTTCAATTTCCATGCTTGTGATGGGTCTGTTAAGATTTTCTATTTCTTCCTGGTCCAGTTTTGGAAAGTTGTACTTTTCTAAGAATTTGTCCATTTCTTCCACGTTGTCCATTTTATTGGCATATAATTGTTGATAGTAGTCTCTTATGATCCTTTGTATTTCTGTGTTGTCTGTTGTGATCTCTCCATTTTCGTTTCTAATTTTGTTGATTTGATTTTTCTCCCTTTGTTTCTTGATGAGTCTGGCTAATGGTTTGTCAATTTTATTTATCCTTTCAAAGAACCAGCTTTTGGTTTTGTTGATTTTTGCTATGGTCTCTTTTGTTTCTTTTGCATTTATTTCTGCTCTAATTTTTAAGATTTCTTTCCTTCTACTAACCCTGGGGTTCTTCATTTCTTCCTTTTCTAGTTGCTTTAGGTGTAGAGTTAGGTTATTTATTTGACTTTTTTCTTGTTTCTTGAGGTGTGCCTGTATTGCTATGAACTTTCCCCTTAGGACTGCTTTTACCGTGTCCCACAGGTTTTGGGTTGTTGTGTTTTCATTTTCATTCGTTTCTATGCAAATTTTGATTTCTTTTTTGATTTCTTCTGTGATTTGTTGGTTATTCAGCAGCGTGTTGTTCAGCCTCCATATGTTGGA
This sequence comes from Bos grunniens, assembly GCF_055505025.1. Classification (NCBI taxonomy): domain Eukaryota; kingdom Metazoa; phylum Chordata; class Mammalia; order Artiodactyla; family Bovidae; genus Bos; species Bos grunniens. The sequence continues at coordinate 1,544,142 of NC_141188.1, read as the reverse complement.
ATTTTTAATAGTTTTTCTCCTGTAATTGAGATCTAATCTTACTGCATTGTGGTCAGAAAAAATGCTTGGAATGATTTCTATTTTTTTGAATTTACCAAGGCTAGCTTTATGGCCCAGGATGTGATCTATCCTGGAGAAGGTTCCATGTGCGCTTGAGAAAAAGGTGAAATTCATTGTTTTGGGATGAAATGACCTATAGATATCAATTAGGTCTAACTGGTCTATTGTATCGTTTAAAGTTTGTGTTTCCTTGTTAATTTTCTGTTTAGTTGATCTATCCATAGGTGTAAGTGGGGTATTAAAGTCTCCCACTATTATTGTGTTATTGTTAATTTCTCCTTTCATACTTGTTAGCATTTGTCTTACGTACTGTGGTGCTCCCGTGTTGGGTGCATATATATTTATAATTGTTATATCTTCTTCTTGGATTGATCCTTTGATCATTATGTAGTGACCTTCTTTGTCTCTTTTCACAGCCTTTGTTTTAAAGTCTATTTTATCTGATATGAGTATTGCTACTCCTGCTTTCTTTTGGTCCCTATTTGCATGGAAAATCTTTTTCCAGCCCTTCACTTTCAGTCTGTATGTGTCCCCTGTTTTGAGGTGGGTCTCTTGTAGACAGCATATGTAGGGGTCTTGTTTTTGTATCCATTCAGCCAGTCTTTGTCTTTTGGTTGGGGCATTCAACCCATTTACATTTAAGGTAATTACTGATAAGTATGATCCCGTTGCCATTTACTTTATTGTTTTGGGTTCGAGTTTATACACCGTTTTTGTGTTTCCTGTCTAGAGAATATCCTTTAGTATTTGTTGGAGAGCTGGTTTGGTGGTGCTGAATTCTCTCAGCTTTTGCTTGTCTGAAAAGCTTTTGATTTCTCCTTCATACTTGAATGAGATCCTTGCTGGGTACAATAATCTGGGCTGTAGGTTATTTTCTTTCATCATTTTAAGTATGTCTTGCCATTCCCTCCTGGCTTGAAGAGTTTCTATTGAAAGATTAGCTGTTATCCTTATGGGAATTCCCTTGTTTGTTATTTGTTGTTTTTCCCTTGCTGCTTTTAATATTTGTTCTTTGTGTTTGATCTTTGTTAATTTGATTAATATGTGTCTTGGGGTGTTTCTCCTTGGGTTTATCCTGTTTGGTACTCTCTGGGTTTCTTGGACTTGGGTGATTATTTCCTTCCCCATTTTAGGGAAGTTTTCCACTATTATCTCCTCAAGTATTTTCTCATGGTCTTTCTTTTTGTCTTCTTCTTCTGGAACCCCTATGATTCGAATGTTGTAGCGTTTAATGTTGTCCTGGAGGTCTCTGAGATTGTCCTCATTTCTTTTAATTCGTTTTTCTTTTATCCTCTCTGATTCATTTATTTCTACCATTCTATCTTCTAATTCACTAATCCTGTCTTCTGCCTCTGTTATTCTACTATTTGTTGCCTCCAGAGTGTTTTTAATTTCACTTATTGCATTATTCATTATATATTGACTCTTTTTTATTTCTTCTAGGTCCTTGTTAAACCTTTCTTGCATCTTCTCAATCCTTGTCTCCAGGCTATTTATCTGTGATTCCATTTTAGTTTCAAGATTTTGGATCAATTTCACTATCATTATTCGGAATTCTTTATCAGGTAGATTCCCTATCTCTTCCTCTTTTGTTTGGTTTGGTGGGCATTTATCCTGTTCCTTTATCTGCTGAGTATTCCTCTGTCTCTTCATCTTGTTTAAATTGCTGAGTTTGGGGTGTCCTTTCTGTATTCTGGCAGTTTGTGGAGTTCTCTTTATTATGGCGTTTCCTCACTGTGTGTGGGTTTGTACAGGTGGCTTGTCAAGGTTTCCTGGTTAGGGAAGCTTGTGTCGGTGTTCTGGTGGGTGGAGCTGTATTTCTTCTCTCTGGAGTGCAATGAAATGTCCAGTAATGAGTTATGAGATGTCTATAGTTTTGGGGTGACTTTGGGCAGCCTGTATCTTGAAGCTCAGGGCTGTGTTCCTTTGTTGCTGGAGAATTTGCTTGGTATGTCTTGCCCTGAACTTATTGGCCCTTGTGTGGTGCTTGGTTTCAGTGTCGGTATGGAGGCATTTGATGAGCTCCTGTCAGTGAATGTTCCTTGGAGTCAGGAGTTCCCTGGAGTCAGGGTTTGGACTTAAGTCTCCTGCTTCCGATTATCGGTCTTATTTTTACAGTAGTTTCAAAACTTCTCCTTCTATACAGCACCATTGATAAAACATCTACATTAAAGATGATATGTTTCTCTACAGTGAGGGTCACTCAGAGAGGTTCACAGGGTTACATGGAGAAGAGAAGAGGGAGGAGGGAGTTAGAGGTGACCCAAATGAGATGAGGTGAATCAATAGTGGAGAGAGTGGGCTAGCCAGTAGTCATTTCCTTATGTGCACTCCACAACTGGACCACTCAGAGATGTTCACGGGGTTATACAGAGAAGAGAAGAAGGAGGAAGGTAACAGAGGTGGCCAGAAGGATAAAAGGGGGGAATGAAAAGGAGGGAGACAGATCCAGCCAGTAATCAGTTCCCTAAGTGTTCTCCACCATCTGGAACACACAGAAATTCACAGAGTTGGGTAGAGTAGAGAGGGGTTAGGGAGGAGACACAGGCGACCTGGTGGAGAAAAAGGAGGGTCCAAAGGGAGAGAGAGCAGTCAAGCCAGTAATCTCACTCCCTAGTGAAAAATGGGTCCTGAAGATTGGGTCCTTAAAGGTACAAAATTGGTAACAAATACATAAAAGCAAAAATCAAAAATCTAGAGTAGAGTTTGGAATTTCAAAAATACGATGTTAAAGAAAAGAAGAAGGAAAAGAAAGAGAGAAAGAACGAACAAACAAAAACAAACAAGGTCGCGAAAATTATAAGGAAAGTACAGGTACAAAATTGATAACTAATACTAGAAAGCGAAAATTAAAAATCTAGAGTAGAGTTTGGAATTTCAAAAATACGATGTTAAAGAAAAGAAGAAGGAAAAGAAAGAGAGAAAAAACGAACAAACAAAAACAAACAGGGTCGCGAAAATTATAAAGAAAGTACAGGTACAAAATTGATAACTAATACCAGAAAGCAAAAATTAAAAATCTAGAGTAGAGTTTGGAATTTCAAAAATACAATGTTAAAAAAAAAAAAAAGAAGAATAAAAATAAAGAGAGAAAACAAACAAACAAATACGAACAATGTCACAAAAATTATAAAGAAAATACAGGTACAAAATTGATATCAAATACCAAAAAGCATAAATTAAAAATCTACAGTAAAGCTTGGAATTTCAGATATACAATGTTATATAAAAGAAGAAGAGAAAGAAACAGAGAAGAAGAAAAAAAAAAGAAAAAAAAAGTCACAGAAATTATATAAAAAAAAACTATAGGTACAAAATTGATAACATATACCAAAAAGCGAAAATTAAAAATCTAGAGTAGAGTTTGGAATTTCAAAAATACAATGTTAAAGAAAAGAAGAAAAAAACAAAAACAAAAACAAACAAACAAAAAAAAACAAGGTCAAAAAATTACAAAATATATATATGTGAAGTTTGCTGAAGAAGAAAAAAATAGGGTCTTTTTTTTTTTTTTTGCAAAGTAATAGGTTATAAAAGTGAAAATTAAAGGAACAATAGAGGACTTAAAATTTTTTTTTTTTTAGTTAAAAAAAAAAAGAAAGAATGATCGTAAAAATAATAAAAATATATCTAGGACTTTTTTTTTTTTTTTTTTTTTTTTGTGGGTGTTGTGGGTTCAGTTCATTTTTGGCTAGTTCCTTGGTCAGATTTATATTTCTCAAGATCTATAGGCCCCTTCCTATGTAGTCCGTAGTAACCACAGGGTTTTGATCTATTGCCTGTAGCTTCCAAGGCGTTTCCCTCTGTTATATCTTCTTCTGTTTGCTAGTCTCTTCAGTATCTGGTTTCCGCCCTGACTCAAAGGGCACGGTGGAGGACACTTTTTTTTTTTTTTTTTTTAGGCTTACTTGTTCAGTCGCGCTGTGGGGATGGAGGGAGGGATGCTGCAAACAAATAACACTGGCGTGGGCTCGCAGTGCCTCAGCCACCCTGGGTCTGCCCCCGCTCACGGCCCGTGTAGCCTCCCTGTCCACACTGCTCGGACTCTAGGTTGTTCTGCCGGGAACAATCCGAGGCTGGCCCTGGGCTGCCTGCACCTCCCAGGTCCAAGCCGCTCAGGTTCAGGCACTCGGGTAGTCCTCAGAGGCGCAGACTCAGTTGGGCCTGCGTTTTGTGCTCTTCCCAGGTCCGAGCGCCAATTTGCTCTTCCCAGGCGAGCGCCAATGCTGCGACTTATCGCCTCCCCGCCACTCGGTTATCTGGATGTAAAACCGGCGCACCTTCTCAGGCAGATGTTGACCGTCCAGACCCCCAAGAAGTTTTAGTTAGCAAAGAAGCCTGCTTACAATTTTATAGATAATGTCTCTCTGGGGCTGCAATTGCCCCCTTCCGGCTCTGGCTGCCTGTCACCGGAGGGGGAAGGTCTGCAGCCGGCTATCTCTGTTCAGTCTTTTGTTCCGTGTGCGGGCCTGGCGGTCTTAGGTTAGGGCTGGCTTTTCGCGTGGTAGATATCCCACAGTCTGGTTTGCTAGCCCAAATTATTTCGCTCAGATAGCGCTCAGGGTATTCAGGCCAGATTCTTACTCTCAGCGATGCAGCCCACGCCGCGCCTCCCTGCCCAGCCCCAGTTTGCTAATGGCGGATGCAGGCGTCTGCGCTGCTTCTCTGCTGGGGGAGTTACCGTAGGGCTCGCAATCTGCGAGTTTTAAATTGTTTATTTATTTTTTCTCCCTGTTATGTTGCCCTCTGTGCTTCCAAAGCTCGGCACAGATTCGGCAGTGAGAAGGTTTCCTGATGTTTGGAAACTTCTCTCTTTTTAAGATTCCCTTCCCGGGACGGAACTCCGTCCCTCCCTCTTTTGTCTCTTTTTTTTTGTTTGTTTTTAATATTTTTTCCTACCTCCTTTCGAAGAGTTGGGTTGCTTTTCTGGGTGCCTGATGTCCTCTGCCGGCATTCAGAAGTTGTTTTGTGGAATTTACTCGACGTTTAAATGCTCTTTTGATGAATTTGTGGGGGAGAAAGTGTTCTCCCCGTCCTACTCCTCCGCCATCTTGGCTCCTCCCTCCACTCCAGTATTCTTGACTGGGAAATGCCACGGACAGAGGAGCCTGACTGGCCACAGTCCATGGGTAGCATAAAAGTTGGGCACAACTGAGCAACTAAGAACAGAAGTATTTCCAAGGACCACATTCAGGAGATTTGGAACTCTTGCTTGACTCCCTCATGTTGACCATGTTGACTAGGCAGCAGATAGCAGCTGATTCATCTGTACAATTAACAAAGAATGTGTCATTCTGTTCTATACTTTTCTGTACTGTAAGAAGAGACTGTACAGAGCAGATGTCTGGACTTGTACAGGACTTTTGGTCCTTTAGAGGATTACAGTTGCACCATCAATGCTTGCCAGAGGTGGCAGGAAGGCGGCCCTGAAAGTTTGAGTCCAGACATGTCCAGTGTTTTAGGATATATCAGATGAGTAAGAATGCATTTACCCTTCACTATGTCTCCATAGAAAGTTGCTTTGGGTTTGGAGGTGCACACACGCACACACACACACACACACACACACACCCTGCCGCCGAGACAGGTCAAGAGCTAGAAACCACAGGTAAGGGAGACGGAGAAAGAGGGAGAGAGAGACAGCAAGAGGACATGCAAGCTTCCCAACCCCCGGCCTCCACACCCTCCCCCCTCCACTCTGGGTATCCACCCGGCCCCAAGTCGACCCGACCCCACCCTCACCCACTGACACACTCACACACACTCTCACACACTCACCCTCTGGCCTGGGGGTGGAGGCTGGGTCTCGCCTTAGGTAGCCAGGCCGAAGGGGACCTTTGAGACCTCGGCTTCGAGGAAGTCTTGGGGTCCCCACGGGTGACCGCCAGCCCCAGGGCACCATGTCCAGCCGGGCCCAGCCCAAAGCTGATGCCCCCTCCCTTGGGGAAGCTGCTTCTTCCGCGTGGCCTTCCTCTGAGGTGTGTCACGGGCTGTGCCAGTGTGTCTGTCTCAGATCCGATGCCATCCTCTCTCCCCTGTCTGTCTCCTGTTTGCGTGTCTCTCTGTCACTCGCTCTGTGTCTCCCTCTGTCTCTGCCTCCGTGTGTGTGTGTGTGCGCACGCGCACGCGTCTGTCTGTCTGTCTCTCTGTATCTCCCTCTCACAGTCCTGGAGTCTATCTCTGAACTTTCATCTCTTTCTGCCTCTGTCTCTCCTGACACCCGGTGGCCCGTCCATTCCTCTGGCCTTGGCCTCTCACAGGTGCTATGGCTCTGGCTGACGAGGTTGCGATGGAGGGCTGTCGACTGTCTGTGTGTCTGTCCGTGTGCCTGCCTGTCGCTCGTCTGCTCTCGCAGGAAGGTTGTGTGCTTGTCCGGCGGCATGGGGGAAAGGTGGGGGCCTCGGTAGGGCGAAGGGGCGGGGCTGAGGCGCTCGGGTGGACCGCGCCTCCGTGGCTCCCAGTGGGTTTGGGCACCGGGCAGGTGTCGGGCAGGATGGGCGCTCAGGGCCCTGGCTGGGCTGCGCCTAGGCCCACAGGAGGCTCAGAGGCCCGAGGGCCGCGGCGGTCAGGCGGCGGCGGGGCCGAAAGCCAGACACCTCCGGGCCGCGTGGCCCTGGGCAGCGAACGGGATCTGGGGAGGCCCGGCTCACCGAGCGTGGCCGGGCCTGGAGAGGCCCAGGGTGGAGGGCGCCGAGACCTCCGCGCCCCTCGGCCCACCCCCCAGGTCCCACACGCACGCACGCCCGGAATGCCGCTGAGGGTCCCGGAAGCCCTCCGGGCTGTCGAACCTGGCCAGGCGTTTGCTGGCCGCGGGGTGGCGGTGTTCGGGGGCGTGGCGGCATTGGCCGGCCAGAGTCTGGTCGCGGGTCGTTCGGCTCAAGTACAGCTCGAGCCCCCGTGGTGAGGTGCGGCCGGCTGGCCCGACCGGCAGGTCAGAGCGAAAGGGAGGCACAGCGCAGGGCTCTTAGGGCGCCCGGCGGCAGCCGCCTCCTTCTAGGGCCATACCACCCTGAACGCGCCTGATCTCGTCTGATCTCGAGGGCTCACATTTGATGGTGGTCTTGTCATCTCGTACCTCTTTCTCGTAAAGCTGGCATCTGAGGGAATGAGGTAAGTGTAAAATTGAATAACAATAGACTGTGTGGAATCTGTGAATGTGGAGCTCTGTGAACCCGTAGGTCTAAGGAGAGACTGGCAGCTGCCGACGTGGAGTATCTGTCCCCATGACCGCGTTTACATCATCAAATGTGCCACTGACCGCCCTCCCCCCACCCCGGGTGGCAGGGACCCCCACGTGGCAGCCCCCAGGCTCGCTCTCTCCGGCTCATCCACCCTCTAGAAGTTTCCCCAGACCCTCAGTAGGAGTGGGCACTGCTGCGGGTGTGCGTTGTGTGTCCTCGTGCCCCATGTGACTTTGCACGACTAACCGCACTCCGTGTTTGCACCCTTCCTCCTGCGCTCATGGGACCAGGCAGCATGGCGGGAACGCAGGGGCTGGATTCTGCTACAGTCAGGACTTGCTCCTGATGTGCTTCGGGGTGAGTACAGGCCGGCCTGGTCCTGAGGGGGCACGGAGCCCACGCCCCAGGGAGTGGAGGGTCAGTGGGTCTCTGGAGGTTAGCCTGGGAGAACCCTCACAGCAGAGAACGTGACCTTGGCGCCCCACTGCCGCCGGAGTGGTCAGAGCATGGCCAAGGCCCCTCGCATAGGGATGCATGGGTATCCCTCCCACAGCGGCAGTGCTGCCGGCTACACCCTGCGTGCACGTTCTCGGAGGGAACAGGGCCCAGAGCGTCAGGGTTCATGAGGCTGCCCTGCCCTGGGCCTCTCCGTACGGAGGCCAGCGTTTCACACGGAGGTGCACTGGCATCTGGGGCTCGGCCGCCGCTAAGGGGCCACCCTCCCTGCAGATGCTGCTCTGGGTGGTCCTCTGGTGGGTCCGGCCCTGGGGCCCAGCCCTGCTCGAGCAACTCTGGGGGCAGGAGGCTGTCTGCTCTGTCCTGTTCACATCTCAGCTAGAAAGCTGGATTGGGCTTTTGAGGTTTTTTTACCAGCAGCTTTTAGCTATATGTCAGAATAAAGTCAACCACAGAGTTCTCTCCTTCATCTGCTTGGTCCTCCGTGTTTCTCTGAATTCTCAAAGCAGCTGAAGCCCCAAATGGGGTGGGGGGTGGGGGTGTCAGGAGGGGCAGGGGCTGGGGCACCAGCTGCCAACCCAGGACTGACTTTTCTGTGTGTGTGTTTCCAGTTTACCTGCATGAATTCTCCAGATGTTTATACAGTATCCAGTATACAACAAAGACTACATTTTGAACTCGATGTAATCTTTACTCTGTTAATACTTGTTACATGGACCCGAAGATATTACAGGGTTTTTAATTAGTGAAAAATTCATGAATACCATAGAGAAAATATTTTAGAATTTAATGTTTCTGATATTTATGTAAACTTATGACTTCATTTATATAATTACTTCCTTTTTCTTGTATATTCAGGCTATGAATATCCTTTCAGATCAATTCATGTTCTGATACCTGATTTCAGTCTTTCAAATCAATGTACTGTAGTGCTTGTCTGTATAAATCCTATGAACAAACACAGGGCTTTTGTAAATGATGCATTTATTGTAATTATTCTTGTTTAATTTTTCAATGTTAAACCATGAGAGAAGGGGTTTTCCTGCGATTGTAAAATCATCATGACACGGTGTGCTTTATTATCCTTCCAGAATGTAACCAAGCTCTCCAACAATCACTCTGAAATAAGCAAACTTAATTTCAACCAATTGTTGTTGGATGTTAACGACTGGCCTAAACTGTACTTTTTCTAGCAAGAAATGCTTTTTGTCCGCAGCGTGAAGTGATTTAAAAGTACTGGGTGTTAAATGTGAGCTTCTAATGAAATTTGGGCTGAAAGGATGCCTAGAAGAAGACTGAAAATCTCTCCTGTAACCCAGTCTCTGTGGACCCGGATCCCTCCTCTCCGGTGAGACTCTTTGGGGACCAATCGTGATGCCCTGCACCCGCTGCAGAGCCATCGAGCTGGACAGTGAAGGTGCCACTTCCCAGACAGACAGGGTAGTGTAGCTCTGACAAAGGCCTTATTTTTATGTAAATCATCTTTTTACATGATTGTAAACATGTTTAAAGAATGGACCTAGGTGTACATTTTTAGATTGTGATGACATAGCCATTCTGGATTGTATAAGTAGCAAATGTAGTTTTTACTTTTTCAGCGGCACATTAAAAAAGCCAGCAAGAGATGCGTTCAGGTCACAGTGTGGTATTTATTATGCAGCTGGTATCTTGGTAGACAGAGACAGCACGTCTCTTTACATGTGGGTTCCGCCTTTAATTTACTTGTACAATTCATTGTTATCATTCTATTTTCCTATTAATCTTTTGTGAACTTCCCGAACATGTGACAAAGTATGTACAGTCTACTTTTGAACTATTTTTATCACAGTATTATTTATTGCTTTCTTTCAATAAAGTACTGAAGCAAAATTTCCCAGGGGCCAATAAAGAGTGGCGAGGGTAAGCTGTACTCTCACTGAGAACAGACCAGAGCTGGTAATGGGAGCCCGTGTCATCACACGGACATTCTGTTAAGAGAAATGGACGGATGCAATGGAAAGGCCAGAAGGCGGAAGCATAGGTGTCCCTAGAGGACGACCGACGGTGTGTTCATGCCCTTGGCTCCGGAGACAAGAGGCTCCATCACTTCAGCATCTGCGGGGACAGGGCCCCTCTGCTGCTGAGGTGTGGGCAGCGGGCCGAGGGTGGGAACAAAGTGCAGGTGTCGAGGCTCGCCATCGGTCACAGGGTAGTGTGTCCGAGGGCAACCTTGACGGGGATCCAAATGATGCACCCTAGTCCAGCATCAGGTCCTCCCCCAGCATCAGACCCTAGTCCAGCATCAGACCCCAGTCCAGCGTCACGGCCCTAGGCCAGCATCAGGCCCTCCCCGACCCTCGAACCCTCCCCCCACCTCCAACCCTTCCCCAGTATCAGGCCCCCCACCTCCAGTATGAGGTGTGGCAGCCCTACTTGTCTGATACTCCTGAGCACACTCAGGCAGCCCCAGAGCAGCAGGACAATAGCTCTGGCAGGAGGTGCATCTTTAGGAATCACCTGCGGAGCAGCAGCAGCTGGGCTTTGTTTCAGATCAAGGAGAGACAAAGAAAAGGCACTTGTGCAGGAGGCAGTGGAGGCTGTGGGCACGTTCCCCCAGCTCTGCTTCCTCCCTGTAGGGGCTTTGCTCTCCTGCTCTCTCACAGGCCCCAGGGTGGTGTCCTTCCAGATTCACAGTCTCCTTGATATCTCAAGCCCAAGTCCTGAGTTGCGTCCCAGTCTGGTGTGGCAGAGGGCTGGGAACACCCAAGCTCAAGGGCTGAAAGGATCCCAGGGGGACAGCCGGGCCCCAGCAAGTGGCAGGGCAGGGGATGAGGGTGGCCGTCCACAGAGGGCCCCAGAGCAGCACTGGAAGGAGAGCAGTGATGCCTTATCTCACTCGGGGACGCTGCCCGGCCTGGCACTCAGAGATGTTACTGCCAGCAGCTCTGGGGATACAGGAAGTCCGGTGAGTGACACCATGCCACCCAGGCCGTGTGGTGGGCACTGTTGACCATGGCCTCGGTTTTCATTCTGGTTCCAACTGTCCCTCCAAGGGCTGACGGGCTCCTCTTCCGAATGGCACAGATATTTTCTTTATGTGGGTGAACGCATCCCTTGTTTCTGCTGGCGCTGTTGTGGCTCATCGTGTGTTTTCCTCTTTACAGCCTGTGCTTGCTGCTCTTCCAGTTTAACTTAGGAGCAGCCCTTATTTTCTGCATTTCTAGTTGTCAGCGTTCACTGGGGCTTTCCAGGTGGGAAAAGATCCTGCCTGCCAATGCAATAGATAATGAGAGATGTGGGTTCGATCCCTGGGTTGAGAAGATGCCCTGGAAGACAGCATGGCAACCCACTCCAGTCTTCTTGCCTGGAGAATCCCATGGACAGAGGAGCTAGTGGGCTACAGTCCCTGGGGTCGCAGAGTCAGACACGACTGAAACAGGTTAGCACACACTCAGGTTTTAGTTCAGTCGCTCAGTTGTGTCCGACTCTTGTCACTCCTTGGATTGCAGCACTCCAGGCTTTCCTGTCCTTCACTATCTCCTGGAGTTTGCTCCAACTCATGTCCATTGAATCATCATGCCATGGAGCCATCTCATTCCTGTTTCATCCATGAGAGAGGTGGCTGGGGCTCGGCAAAGTGCCTGGTCCCATTGGGTGGGTGTGAACCTGCCCTAACCGCTCCCTAACCACGTGACTGTCACTGTGTCCTCCTCTGTAAATCGGGAGGGGGCAGCACCTGCTTAGTAAGGGGCACACACGGCATCTGGTACATAATCAATGCACCATCCATCTCAGCATTGTATTTACTACTAATAGGGATAGCATTTAATAATCTGCTCCTTGTTCTCTCTTGTCACTTAACTGTGCTCCAGACCACATCTGCTTTACTTACCCCTGTAAATCCCACACCCAGCACAAATGAGACTCAACACATTTGTGGCTGAAGAGGCAGGAACATACGCTGTCCTCAAGGAGAGGAAGCTGAGTGATATGGGGGCCTGATGATAACCCTGTGTGATGAGGGGACCCCAGGAGGACCTGTGTGGCTGTGGGGTGGGGTGGGGGGCAAGGGCAGAACCCCTGATGAGCTCCTGGGGATGGGGAAGGTGGCAGGAAGGAGGGCAGGCTGTTCCTTGTGGGGTGTCCAGATTGTACCTCACCCCTCACTGAGGAGCACTTAGGCCGTTTCCAAACACATGTCACTGTTAGGATGAAACAATCATCGCCCAGCTCCTACTCAATCAATTTCGTAGAATATGTTTCTAGCACTGGAGTACAATCATCTGCTTTATTCATTCCATGCTCCGTTCATCCACCCATCCAGCCAGCCATCTGTTCGTCCATCCACCACTCACTAATCAATCCATCCATCCACTCTTAATTCATCCATCCATCCAACCATCCACTCATTAACTCAGCCGATCATCTCAGACGCATTGAGAAGACAGATGCCTCCTCCACTCCTGCTCCCAGGAGGACCCCCAGCGTGATTGACAGGAGCCTCATGGGACGACAGGGGAGACACAGAAGGGAGATGCCTGCAGGCCCTCCTCCCTCTGAACGGTGAAGCACCCACCTGGTCCTAACGCCTCCTTGCTGGGGTGTTCAGGCCGGCCCTTTTCCTTCTTGCGAAACAAGCGGCTGATGGAGGACTTGATGCCCTTCTTCTTTGGGGCTTTGTGCAGCGAGCCCTGGCTGCTGGTGCTGCTGCTGGGGTTATTCCCGGGGCTGTCCTGAGAGCCTGTGGAGCTTCGGGGAGAGAAAACGACCTTTAACTGGCAGCCTTGTGCAAACACACACCCCTCCACAAGAGCTACTGATAGAAACGGGCACCCAGCAACACCCGCGCCTCAACCTCGCAGCTGACAGTTGGAGTCTCCTTCACCAACCACACTCCACACAAGCAATGCAGGCTCGTGGCGTAAGACAACCGCACCGGGAAGCTGAGATTCTCTGCCTCGAGCTCTCCCCCGAGGAGGGCTTGACTCCAGGCCAGCTGGTGCAGAGGGCGCTCTGACCCTCCCTTAGGGTCACTGCTCAGCAGGTGATGATGGACCAGGAGAAGACGAGCTCCCCTGCTCTGGGTAGGTCCCCCCGCCTCCCACAGGGTAACCGTCCGCGGCCGTGGCAGGTCACCGTGTAGGGCTGCTGGTCAGGTGACCACACGTGCCCCCCATCGAGTGCTGCCTGGCTCAGGATGGGAGCTCAGCAAGTAGTGGTCTGAATGAGGACAGTGTCAGTCATAGGAGGGGACAGGGTCTCCTGAGAGGAGACCCCTGCAGAAAAGGGAGGGACCCTCAAGAGCGAACCCGAGAGGCACGGGGCCGTCACTGTCAGGAACGTGCCCCAGGCCAGGCAGACCTCTACCAAGAGCAGGAAGAAAGCTCCCACAGGAGTCAATCTGTAGAGATGGACGTTTTCTAAAATCACTGAGGTCACTGAGCTCTTCCCCAGCACCTGAAGTTCACCACTAAACACAGGCACCGAACTCAGTGGTATTCCTTTAAAATCATCCTTGCAACTCTTTCAAGACAAGAGTCGCAGGGCTCCTGAAACTGACGATGCACACACAGGTCGCTTACTTGTGGGCGTCCCTGAGGTCCTCATGGGTGGCTGTGCGCCGCGCCCCCGTGTGCAGGCGGCCCAGCTGAAGGGACCGCGGCCAGGCGAGGGTCGAGGTTTCACATTTGATGGAGGTCTTGTCATCTCCTATCTCTTCCCGTATAGCTGGCAGCTGAGGGAGTGAGGTAAGTGTCAAATTGGCTAACAATAGACTGTTCTGAAAAAGGCAATCACACAGGCTTTACATTATAACCAGAAACTTATTTGAAGATCTATTAGCTATGCTTTCCCCCAAGTACAAAAAAACCCTTGTTATAGCTTAATGCCATCTTAAAGGACTGTCTTGTTCAAAAAATGCGGGGCTATGGGGCAGTGAGAGCATCTGACTGAGTGCAGAGACCCCGGATGGGAGCCTCCCTGCAGCCGGCCTCGGCCCTCCCTGGAATCCAGCGACCAGATGGCCCTGCGGGGCAGGACAGCAGAGCGATGCTGGCACCATGAATCCTGCACGGCATGAACTGCCCTGATGAAAGGACTGTGCTCATCGCCAGATGCTGCTCAGAAGCACCACAGCTAGAGTACAAAACCTCTCAGCAAAGCCGTCCAGACCTTTCTGTTTGAAGGAGAAAAAGACACAGCTTGTGCCACCATCCAAGATCATTTGTAGTGATGATGCAGGTTACTGGAAGCCATGACAACAACAGAAACACAGAAAAGGTACCTAACCCCTCCACGCGAACACCATGTGCCTGGATCGTATTTCTTGGTAACATACAGACTGGGGACTACCCACTGAAGTACTTACACGCAGTTCGAGTGTCATTCGCTCACAGTGGTTTCCATAAGGCACCCCCAGGTCTTCACTAAGAGATGATCTTGTATCACCCTAGAGCAGTGGGAGGTTCAAAAGGGAGGAGATATATGGGTACCTATGGCTGATTCATGTTGAGGTTTGACAGAAAAGAAAATTCTGTAAAGCAATTACCTTTCAATTAAAAAATAATCAAAAAACAAGAAGAAGAAGAAGAAGATGATCTCTCTTGGACTCCCAGCGTTTCCGCTGGTCCTGGGTGTGAGGAAAGGAAAGACAGTGTGGGAACAGATTAACCCTGCAGGGTCCAAACATGTCTCACTGATACATTTCGGTGTGTGGTTAAACCAGGGGAGGTTTTAGGAAACATGCATGGCATGTATTGTTATAAACAATGAGTGCGTTGTTTTGACCAACTAACCTGTGCCTCTTTGGTGGGATTCTGTAAGGAATACTGATCCCGTGCAGCCCCACAGGAGCTTGGTGACAACAAAGTAACTTAGTGCAAAATACAGCTGAACTCATTTAAGAGCAGCTGGATAAACTGGGCTCCCTCCCCTGAGCTCTAACAAGAAACCTCAGACAACAGAAGGCTACAAAGGCTAGAAATTTTCCACATGGAACTGAACACGGATCAATCTCAAATTCAAGTTAAAATAAGCATTTATAAAAATCAGAAAACAACAACGAACAGAGCAGGGAAGTGACACACCTGGGTTGACTATGGACTCAGTGGAGACAAACACCTGCCTCAGAGTCAGGGCCTAGGCCAGCCCCTTCCCCCGGGCCTCCTCCTGAGGAAGGCCTCTGGGTCTGCAGCCCGGCTGCCCTCCCCCAGGATGGGAGCTGCCCCACTGGTGCCACATGTGGCTAGGAAGGGCAGTGCCGTGTCCTCGCTGAACAGGAGAGCAAAGCAGGCCACAGAGTAGGCGAGCGGCACACCCAGGTCACCAACCCCAGGGGGACGGCGCTGCTCTGCTGTGCTCAGCAGAAGGTCTCCTGGGCACTGAGCTGCCTGAACTGGAGCACGGCCACCCCAGTCCTGCGGGAAGGCCCAGGAGTGCTTGGTCAGTGTGCTGGGAGCAGGAGAGGGACAAGGAAGTCCAGCCCTTGGGGCACTGGACTCCAACAACAGGGGCTCATCCAAATGACCCGAGGGGAGAGGCAGAGAGCTCCCTCCTGATGCTCCCTCCATCAGGGATGCCCTGATGGACACGAGAGCCTCTAGAGGAAAGCGGGCTGGACAGCACCATGGTTAAGTGTCCAGGCTCTGATCAGACCAGTCCGCACCACGCTGCTGGGTGTGACAGCCTGGGCACAGTGCCCGGCCTCGCTAAGCCTCAGTGTCTATGTCTGCTGAATGGGGATAGCAGCAGCCTGGACCTCACCTGAGAATGAGATGAGAGACTCGGAAAGCACATGCCCGGCACACAGAGTCTCCTGCACACTGCTACCCACCATCATTAAATTGGCTTCCCGCAAATCTAACATCTATGGCTCTGATTCAGTCATTTCTTACATGAAAACACTAAGCGGAAATTCCATGGTGGTCCAAAGGTTAAGACTTGGCACTTTCACTGCCGGGACACTGGTCTGATCCCTGCTTGGGGAACTAAGATCCCATAAGCTGTGCAGCATGGCCAAAAACATAAGTATAGAAATTTTTAAAAATAAGAAATAATACTATGTCTATTATAAACAAGCATGAGATGATCAGAAGGCAAACAAGTGGGAGAAAGGCAAACTGTTACAATTGTCCCAACGAATGACCTATTTCCAACAGAATCATCAGCACATTTTAAGTGGTGGGTGAGTTTCATCACTTCCATTAAAACGTCAATTATTCACCAGGACATAACCACACAGTGTTCATTCACGTTAAATGATAAGGACTCTTTAATACTTCACAGAGAAACAAAGGCATGCTACATTACTAAATAGTTTACCTTTCGACACTGCTTCCTTAAATCACTAGGCTGATAGATGCATGCAAAGAAATGAAGAGAAACCAGATTCATTGCGACTTTGAAGCTAAAATTTCAAGAATCCGTAGAGGCAAATACAGTAAAGCAAAAATGATGGCAAACATGTAAGTGACATGAAGATTTAGAGAACATGTGACTGGAAACAGAACATTTTTTTTGACCACAGAAGTTAAATAAGCTATTCAAGATTTACTAGAGAAACAGTATAAATTATTACTCAAGAAGATACCATTCTATTACAACATCATGATTTATTAAAGCATAGCATTCTGTACAACAAAGGGCCTTAACAGGTGTCTATTCTCAGCCAAATTTCTCTATAAGTTAGTTTCTCTTAATCAAAAACATGTTATACTTTAAATTATTAATTTAACTGATGAGGAAGTTACCATAATATCTATTTTAACATTGAACAAATCTAACCACCTCCTGGACATTAATGTAAAATTCTGACATAGAATTTGATTTAAAACTTCTCACAATAAATTCATTAAAGCAAGTTCCCTGTGAAAATATGTAAGAATGAAAGCTAGCATAATAGCAGGTGCAGTCTTTACATTTTATTAACCATAGAAGATACTTTCTTAACGAGTCTAATAGAGACATTAACTGTGCAAAAGCTGATGAGATTTACAGTCTTAAATACAAGCACCAAGACAGAAAGGATATTGTGTCAGTTCAGTTCAGTTCAGTTCAGTTGCTCAGTCGTGTCCGACTCTTTGTGACCCCATGAATCGCAGCATGCCAGGACCCCCTGTCCATCACCAACTCTTGGAGTTCACCCAAACTCATGTCCAGTGAGTTGGTGATGCCATCCAGCCATTCATCCTCTGTCGTCCCCTTCTCCTCCTTCCCCCAATTCCTCCCAGCATGAGAGTCTTTTCCAGTGCGTCAACTCTTCACTTGAGGTGGCCAAAGTGCTGGAGTTTCAGCTTTAGCATCAGTCCTTCCAATGAACACCCAGGACTGATCCCCTTTAGAATGGACTGGTTGCATCTCCTTGCAGTCCAAGGGACTCACTCTCAAGAGTCTTCTCCAACAGCACAGCTCAAAAGCATCAATTCTTTGATGCTCAGCTTTCTTCACAGTCCAACTTTCATATCCATACATGACAACTGGAAAAACCATAGCCTTGACTAGATGGACCTTTGGTGGCAAAGTAATGTCTCTGCTTTTGAATACGCTATCTATGTTGGTCATAACTTTGCTTCCAAGGAGTAAGCGCCTTTTAATTTCATGGCTGCAGTCACCATCTGCAGTGATTTTGGAGCCCCCAAAAAATAAAGTCTGACACTGTTTCCCCATCTATTTCCTATGAAGTGATGGGACCAGATACCATGATCTTAGTTTTCTGAATGGTGAGCTTTAAGCCAACTTTTTCACTCTCCTCTTTCACTTTCATCAAGAGGCTTTCTAGTTCCTCTCACTTTCTGCCTTAAGGGTGATGTCATCTGCATATCTAAAAGTCCATTAATTCTACACTTAAGAGGATCATTTCTTTATGTAAGCACAATCTCATTTATGAATTACACATGATATGTAGTTTAGGATCCATCTACATATATTATGCTTATAACTGCGTGCTGCTGCTGCTAAGTCGCTTCAGTCGTGTCCGACTCTGTGCGACCCCATGGACTGCAGCCTACCAGGTTCCTCCGTCCATGGGATTTTCCAGGCAAGAGTACTGGAGTGGGTTGCCATTGCCTTCTCCTGTAACTGCACAGTGATACACCAATTCGACTTACTGCTATGGGGGAAAAACACCATTTAATGAGACATGAAGACAAAGCCCAAACCCGACTAAGGGGACACATGCTGTGGACCACAGAACGGCTATGACCAGAGGAAGTGGGGGGACGGGGGAGGGGAAATGGATAGGTAAACGACAGCCTCGGGGGCTGGTGGGGGATCTGGATTCATGACGACTAAGCAGACAACAGGATGAGAGAGGGAATCAAAAGCAATGATGAAAGCAGACACACTGTCAGAGAACTCCAACAGCAGGGAAAACATACAGAACTGTTCTTTTCATAAATATTTGGAAAGAAATCAAGCATGAATCCGCAGAGAAATCATCAAAGAATTTTAAATATCAACTAATTAGCCAATGATGCAAATTATAAAAACAGCGTCAAAAGACCACAAAATGGACTAGTTACCACTTCACAGGCCACTAAAATGATTCACGGTTAATTTAATTATAAGCTGACTAACAATGCAGCTAACATGAAATGAGTGGTAACAGAAAAAAGAGACAATACAAGTCCAGTTACAAAGCAGAATGTTGCACACGTGATTTCATGGGGTAAACAGCAATACACTCACAACACCTAAGCTAAACACGCAAGAAAGCTGGAACATGTGCTTTAGAGCCGCACACTCTGTCACCAAAAGCCCTAGGTCGTCATCCCAGTTTTAGACTCGGAAAAGTGAGGCAGCCTGACATCTTCCCTGGGGCCCTGGGGCCCTGGGGCCCTGGGCTTTTAACCTGGTTTCACACGCAGAGCTGGACTGAGCACGTGGCCAGGTCCATCAGCAAGCAGACCAGTGTAGATTCTTGGTTTTGTACCCACTGCATGCCCTGCACCCTGCAGCCAGGCATCCCCAATGGAAAATCTGCTGTACGGCTTTCCCATGCCATGAGAGCTGCCTATGGTTACTTTCACGAAGCTGTCTGCTCCCTGAGAGCAGAAACTTCCCTGCAGCTGCTGTGCCCAGCACAGGCCAGGCCCAACGTTACAGAGGCAGGCTCTGGCTGAGTTCATGATGACGTGCTAAGTAGTGGTCCAAATATCAAGACTAATTTGTCGCTGTGCCATTGTGGAATGATTAAAGACTAGGCAGTTTAAAAACTTTTAGACCTCTGAGCGTAGCAAATGTACCTAATTTTCTTCTGGGTATAAAGAGAAAAAACAAAAAACAAACAGAAAACAGCCTGCTGGGGGAGGGATGCGGCAGGGAGGAGGCAGACACATACCAGAGTCATGATGCCCAGCTGGTCTCCCTCCTGCGCCAGGCTGTGCCGCCTCCTTCTGGGCTTGGGCAGGGGCGGGCAGGAGCCAGCATTCGAGGAGGTGGGAAGCAGGTTGAGGGAGCTCACTGATTTAAAACGACGGAGGCTGCCTAAGCTCCCCCTGCCCTCCCTGCTCTCAGTATCCTCGGCCCACTGCTCTGTGTTCTCCTTCTCTTCTTCGATCAACCTAAAATAGAATAAAATGCATCACCTGCCTTTGTCAGCAGAGGAACCTGTCTGGACAATAAATTTGGGCTGGCATTCTGTGTCATGATTAGCAAATTCCAGAAACAGTTGCTCAATGAACATCTCAGCCAAAAGGTTCTACGTTTCCTCTTTTGAATATTCTCAAACTTAGAATAACTTAGCGTTGAGTCTTACAAACTGGCCCTGATCATTCACGCTTGATTTCACTTATTTACTCTAACATTCTGAAGGGGCCCTGGTGGCAACTCTCTTTCCTGTGAAGAGATACCTCAAGTTGACAACCCTTACCTCCCCTGCTCTCAGGGCAGAGATGCACGTCAGTGCCTCAAGTCTTTTCCACTGGTAATCAGGAACTCTGTATAATCAAAACACCAATTCACAAACAAGCTGCAGTTTCTAAACACAAGTCTCCAGACCAGATGAAGTGCTGAGTTGATCTTTTTTTTTTTTTTTTAAGGTTGTATATATACAAACGCATCACTTGATGAAGTTCTCCACCAGTTTTGTCTGAGTTTCTGGATTCATGTCAATGTGCTGCATTAACCTAGAATTCAGTTTCTGCTCTTCTCCCCTAATGTGTGGTGGATGTTTTTATATAGCAGTTTAAATACACGATTATGCAAATAAAATGATTTTCAAATTAAAATACAAGATTCTTACAGGAAGTAAACTCTCCAGCTTCACTTCTACTCATACATCTGGAAAGTTTTTCACTGTTGATAACAAGTTGATGGATAGAATTGACCATTTACATCAAGTCTACTTGTCGAATAAGGAAAAATCACTTTTACCTGACAACTTGTTGTAAAAATAAAAATATTAATCTATAACCGTTCCATACTTCCTGCAGGGACGTGGAAAGACCATCTTTCTGAGCTCATCTGTGCTCAAACACGGCCCACAAAGCTGTCTGTCTTGGCGTCAAATGGGCAGGTGACACCACTTGCGTTTGCTGGTTGTCCCATACACCCCCTGCCTTTCCCCCGGAGCATCCCGCTCGGCCGACAGGAACGGGCACCTCGGCCTGGGCTGACGTGGCGAGAACAGTCTGAGCAGCAGCTCTGCCTGGTCCTGTGCAGGGTCACTGGCCTGCGGCCATTCTGAAGGTGGACTCGGGACACGGGCATAGCTGTGAGGGTGTGGCACCAGGCAAGCCTCGGGGCCCCCAGCCACCTGGCTGCACCAAGACCCAAGGCCCCCTGCTCACCACGAGGGAGGCCTTTAGATTCTATCCTGTTTTGAAAATTGTTATAACTGCCAAGACGGTGTCTAAAGAAAACATCTTAAATATACTGATGAGATGAGAAAAACTCAAACACATGTCCTTGGACCACTGTCTTACAACAAGCCAATCTTCACACTGCATTAAGTTAAAAAGGAAAATGCAGATCTGAGTGGGAATTTGCCAACCCCAAAACCCCAGCTTTCACCAGGTGGCTTTTCACCAGAACATGGGGGGCTCTGAGGGACACAGGAGGGTCCACGGGCCGCAGGGGACACCGCCTCAGCACCTCACCCACCTTGGTGCTCAGAGCTGAGGGGGGACACCCCACAACGCCTCCTGCTGCCCCCACAGAGTGCGGAAACCACACCATGGACAGAACGCCCCGGCTGACAGAGCTCTGTAATCAAGGGCCATCTCAAAACTGAAAATTCTTGATGCAGACCTGAGGTCAGGTTTCTTACTATGGAACACTCAGACGTCCCTAGGAGAAGACAGCTCCTCAGAGAAACCGAGTTTCTGGTGCTGAGTTAAGGATCACCCACCGGATCTCTTCATTGATGACGTCCAGCTGCTCCTGCATCATCACGGTCAGAGTCTTGGCATCAGCCTGCCTGCCTGGCGACAGCTGAGTGGCCGAGCTGAAGAGGGTGACCCTGTCGCCCTCGTCGTCAGACACGCCCTCGTCACTCTCAAATGCCTGGGCCACGTCGGCCAGCATGCTGGCTTGCTGCGTGTGCTCGCAGTCCTGCTCCTTTGGGGTCTGCACCTGGGCACGAGAGGACCACATCTCATCAGCGACATTCAGGGCAGCTCAAGTCTATCAGGAACTGAACCCAATTTTACATGGAAGCCCTGACTCTGGATAAATGGGCCATGCTCATGAGACACTGCCATCTCTTAAGCGAACAGGACTCAAGAAACAGGCAGGGGAAGAATCCAGTTCCTAGATGGCCTGGTGACACTCAGGTCTCAGCGTGGACGGCAGGCAATCCTATGAGGTTATTCACAAGGGTGGGCTGATGGAGTCAGAGACAGAAACTGAAAATTACAAAAATACATCCATGCCTCCATCAGCCAGGCTGGAGGAAAATAAGAAAAAAGAACCTTTCAGCTTGGCAGCCGCTGGGTCCCTATCAGCGGTCATCACTGGTACCAGTTCACCAGAGTGTGCCGTCCTCCCAGGCTCCCAGACCTCCGTTTCCCAGGCTCGTCTGAACACCCACAGACAGGAGCGAGCAGGGGCAGCCAGGAGAAGGGAGGGCCAGCCCCTCCGCGGCTCTCCTCTCAGGACACACGCCCTTGGGCTCTTCTGGGGGATGGCTCCTCGCACCGCAAGGGTGGCTCTGTCATCAGAGACACATGGGATAGTGCCTGCGGGGCCCCGTGCCGCCCTCCCGCTCTCACACCTCACACCCTTCTCTCTGAAAACGTCCCCCCTGCCACACTGTCACCCAGGTCCTGCCTTCTTTCCCAGACATGACCTCAAAGGAACTGAGGGGCAGCCTCGAGGTGCTGGCTTGCTGGCTCCCTACCCCTGTGGCCAGGGCCCTGGCCTCCTGTCTTCATCACGACCCCGCCCCAGGGCTGGGCTACCCCATTCGCTGGCTCCAGGACCACCTGCCATCATTTCTGCTCTGCTCCAGCGAACCAGCTGCCTATGGGTTCACCCCCATCAGCCGGGTCGGCATGTCCTCTCCCTTCTCTCGCCTTCCAATCGCACAAGGGGAACCAGCAGATTCCTCCTCCACGGCTCCCTGCAGCGCCCACTGCAGGTCTCTGAAAGCTCCTTGGGAGTGGCCTCTGGTCCCACTCCCCGCCAGGTCTCCACTTCTCTGCCAGCAGGCGGTGAGCCCCGCCCTGCAGGGCAATTCCCCGGGGGCTCGAGGAACCCATGTTACCAAGCCCCTTCCCTTCCTTGCCCTCCCCCACGCCACCCCCCCCCCCCAGCATGTCTCTCCCTGGGCTCCAAGCCCTGCCTTCCCTTGGGGTTATTCCTCAGTCCTTTGTGCCCCTTCCAACCTTGGAATGCAGGATGCCCCATACCTCTACCCTTGCACCCCATCTCTCTCCACCGGCACCCGCCTGGTGACTTTACAGTGCTCGTGCCTTTAAATGCCATCCGTATGCCCACAACCCAAAGTCCACCCTGAGCTGAATGAGTTCTCTCCCGGATGCAGGCCGCAACACTCAGCTGTTCTCCTGACACGTCCCCGGGACACCCAATGGGCTCGTCCACCTCAACAGGGCTGAGGCCCGGCTCTTAGCTCCCTGCCCCGGCAGCCCTCCTCACCTCAGGAAACAGGCTCTGGCCTCGAGCTGCTCAGGCCTGAGCCCAGGCTCCTCCCTGATGTGGCCTACTCTCTCCCTTGTCCCCGCTGGTTGACATGACCCTTTTTCTTTCTCCAAGTGGCTACTTCTCTTCCTGCCTCCTGGTCTCTGGTTCAAGGTCACCCTCCTGGTGTCACCTCACTGGCCACCCTGTTTACACACGATCGTCCCATCCTCCTTGGACAACTCAGGCACTCTGGTCTCCTTTCCCTGCTCATTACTGTTCAACAGGCTGTGCGGGATTAAAAAGGGGTCCACAAATTCTTCCATCCTCCTCCCTTCAAGAGGCAGAAGGGGCAACTCCTGCTCAGCCCCTGAGCGAGGCAGGACTTTGCAGCTCACTCTCGCAAACAGAAGTGAAGGTGTGCAGCCTCGAGACCAGGGCGTGAAAGGCCCCGGGCTAAACCCCACGCTCTCGCTCTCAGAGGGTATTCCGAGGAAAGCCAGGCCATGGGAAAGCCACACGGCAGGGACCTCGGCCTGTCCAGCAGCCAGGTGAGTCTGAAAGCCTGCCATCCAGCCCTGGGGGGCCTTCCCTTGCCCTCAGGAGGCCCTGAACCAGGCCTGCCTGCTACAATGCACAGGCACTGGGGACTGTGAGCTGCTCCCTGGGAAGTCACTAAGCTTTGCAATGATTCATTACGTAGCAGTGGATAAAGGACACACATGGTTTTTAATTCACTGCTGGAGTCCTACTTCTGACCATGTCTGGCCCAAACTAACTGCTCACTGAATGTGGAAGCTCAAAACACAGACGTGTATGAACAAATACATGGCATGAATGAGGCGAAAAGATAAAGGCACTTAAACTCCCAATGAGAATTCTTCTCACTATAAGCTGATGGATATGTGTATCCATTTACTCGTAGGACGATTTCAAAACTGTGCTAATTAGTACCATGCTGGGCCTCACAGTAGGCCACAAATAATCAAAATTGGTTAAGGAAAAAAAGCATGCCTTCAAAGTAAACTCTTAGCCAGAAAAAGGAAAATGGGGAGACGTAAAGCAATCTATCAGTGCTTTGTTCCAAACCCACCTCAGGACCACAGTGTGAGGGGGCAGGTGCCTCACAAGGTGCCCACCAGGGATGGGAAGGGGGCGGCGGGGTCCTTGCCTCGGATGGCTCATCGTGCAGCGCTGCCAGCCGGCCTTTCTGGGGGCACCACAGCAGCGCCCCGTTGCCCAAGGAGTCTGCCAGCTGGTCCGCCACAGGGAACCTGAGGTCCGGGGCGCTGCCCAAGTGGGATCGGCTGAAACACACGGGGAAGAAGAGCGCTGTTAGAAGAAAAGAGAGCTCACTCTGTCAGACGAGCCAAAGCCTGTCCATTTGGAAGATCGGCAATTTCACAGCAAAAGGGCCCCCGGGAGGGCACTGCCCTCCTGGCTCCAATAGCAACAGGCTGCCCGCTGCTCTGCAGACACTCAGGGCTCATCCCCAGCAGCTGGAAAACTCCCGTATGTGGGGAAGGCAGTGCTGACGCGAGGGTGTGGAGCTGACTAGGACAGGATCGGCTGTCTGGGGTTGGGGCGTCCAGGGTCCCCCTGGAGCCTGCTCTAAGGTCCCAGGGCAGGGCGTGCACCTGCTCTGCTTTCCCCTTGGCACCCCACCTCCCCTTTGGCCCACGCCTGCTCTGACCTCCCTCTCCCAAGGGAAGTCTGTGGATCACAATCACCAGTCTGCCTGGAACACTGTCTGCACCGCTCTCAGTGTTTTTAAAGGTGCCTCAGACAACCCGCAGCAGAAAAGCCTCGGACCCACAGCTCGGAGCTGAGCACCACTGGTGTCTCCCATTAAAGCAGAGGTGAGCGTGTCACCAGAGTCTGGGCTGAACAAGGCCCAGCACAGATGCTCAGGCCCTGAGCACTAAGGCCTGGGCCTGCAGGTGCCAGGAGCTCACTCAGCAGGGGCCTGCTGGGAGGCAGGGCAGCCCCGCCTTGACTGTGAGCCGCCTGCACTGCAGGACCGCCCGGGCTCTGCTCAGTCTTGTCTCTGGGAGGAGGGTGGTGCCTTCATGTGCAAGATTCCCTAAACCCAGGAGACAGGGCCTTCCTCCGAGGACAGGACACCCCATATGTCTGCAGAGTGGCCAGGGCCAAACACCAGCTCAGCCTGCTCGGGGTCACACGCTGCTCTGCTCGACGGTTTTGCGAACACTGTGCTGCACAGGAGATGGAAGTCTGGAATCTCCCGGAGCCACACCTGTCTTCCCTCCCATCTCCCCTCCCTCCTGATAGAACTGTTCCCTTCTCTGCTCCACTTCCACCCAAGGGCCTGGGGCTAGAGCACACTTGGGAACTGAGTGGGGGGTACGACACAGTCCCGCTGTGGACTGGGGACCCTCGAGGGTCCTCTGAGGGCCACAGAGGCCTCCGGGTTGGGTCGACCCCCAACCATCACCTCCCAGTCCCCTCGTGGGGTGCAGCCTCCATCTCTCTCCCCTTCCTCACCCGAAGCTCTTTCCTCCGGGAGAAGGTCTCAGAGACAAGGTGACCAATTCCTCTGGGAGGTCCCACCAAATACGCCATGCCTGCCGTGCCTGCCCTGCCTGTGAGCCAGTTTTCAGTCCCCACTCCCTCCCTCCTGAGGCAGCACAGTGCCCCCCACCCAGCCCACACTGCCCACAAGCCCCACTCTGAGGCCCCACCTGTGCTGCTAAGTCACTGCTGTGACCCCTCCAGAGCTGCCTCCTGGAGACACCCCTCCCTCGCACCAGCCGCTGTGGCCCACTGTCTTCAGAGCACAGCGGCTCCTCCTGCCCCGCGGCTGCTTCCTCTTCTCGTCTCTCATTCTCATTGACACACACGGGACTGGTGACCAGGCCCCAGGCTTCTCCATCTGAAGCCCCCAATTGTGTCAGGCCTCGGTTCCTGGCACCAGGTCCCTCCTTGTTACCCAAAAACCCCCAAGAGGAGGAGGCCGTGTCCACCTCCTCTTCCTCCACTGTCTACGCAGTCCTCCTCACACTCACCTCGTCCACCCCGGGAGCAGGGGTTCCCCACCTCTGACAGCCCCAGCCCCTCACCCTGGAGGAGCTCTGCCACCAAGCCCGGCCACGTCCCCTCCTGTTCTGCAGGGCACGTGCTCTCCTTGAACTCCACCCACCATGGTTTCAGACACAGGACCAGTTTCTGGCTCTGCCTTTGTCTCAAATGACATCTCCTTTTCTCTAGAAGAAGGCTGGGTGGGGGCTCTGGACTGCGAGGATCCCCTAAGCACACAAACACAGAAATATGCGTATGGGCTCCAAACTGTCTCCTAAGTCAGGATTCAAGCAGTAGTCCATTTCCTACAGATGAATGAATGTCACCAGTAAGCACTTAATAACCTTTGCTAAAGTTTATCTCTCACTTGTGACCATTTTCCGTGAAGAAGCCAAAGAAACATTTAAATACTTAATAAGAATTACCGCCCCTATAACAACGAGGAAGAAAAAATCAGGATGCTCAGTAATCTGCTCTCCTCATTCACAAGCCAGGTGATTCCTCCCACCGCAGTCAGAAGACTACAGGTCATTAACCTTTTGCGACTCTTCAGAAACGTCAGTGTCACAGTCTGTCAGGCCCCTCAGATGAATACGCCCAAATACCAACTGGTCGGCCCCCTACTTCCAAAGCTCTGCCTGTGGTTTTGAGTGTTGTCAATCCTGTGACGACCACTCCGTGGTACCAAGTTTGACCCTAAGGAACGATGCTTGTCTCTTCCCTCTCGCTGGCCACGAAGCTACAGGCTCCTTGAGGTGCGACCATGAACAACACCCAGTCATACTGTCCACACACCAGACAGGCCCTCGTCACACTCGACAGCGCTGAGGGGAGCTGCCCGGGGGAGCAGCCTACCTGTGGTGCAAGGGAGCCCCTCGCAGTCTCGTCTGGTCCACTTCGGCTCTCAGGGTTTCCAGGTTTAGGATCAGCTGGTCCTATGAATCAGCAAATGACACAGCCTGCACCGCTTGCTTTCTGGATGTAAAGTGACTTGCACCAAAATGTGCAGAACAGGTTACATCAGTAGGTATCAACTCCCAACATTGTAATTCTGAGAAAATATTCTCTAAGAGTCCCTAGCAAATAGAAACACTCAGAACAATATTAACCCTTATAAACCATAATGAAGAGGAAGTTCCATCTCAGGTGTAGAAAAGGTTTCTCTGGAGGAAACATGGCAAGCCATTAACAACGATGAAGTCTGTAGAGAGAAGCTAGACTTCAGGCGGGGGTTTCGGGTCAGGGGGACATGACTCACTCTATTGCCCTCCCTCCTCTCACTGCTTTAAACTGTCTCCATGGAGCTCACCTGCATTCCTCACATTCATTCCTCTACAGCCCACTTCACTTGCTCATGGGGTAAAACAAGTCAAACGGGCCAAGTTTGTGAGTCACTCAACTCAACCTGGAAGCTCTGTGCTGTCGGCCACGGCAGTCACTCGCCTCGAGCAGTCCCTGAGCACGTGAGACAGGCTGGTGCAAAGCCCGATGTGGAAATCACACAGAGGATTTCAAGACTCGTGGTGAAAGAAGGACGTCGAGTAGCCCGTTGGTTTTTAGGAAATTTTAGATTGTGTAGGTGGCTCGTATTATCTTTCTGACGCACAGCACAGTCCACGTGAATGGCTCACGCTTTGTCTGAGCTTTTGGGTGATCCCTGAAAGGACTACTCAGAATTCTGAACCACACACAACAGCCACACACTCTAAATCCATCTATAATGCAAACACATTCAGTGTTCAAAACCAGAAGTGCTATACGTGTTACAGCAGTGGATTAGCCATGAGGAAAATGGAACTCGACTTCTGCTAAGCATCTGCTCAAACTCATGTCCACTGAGTTGGTGATGCCGTCCAACCATCTCATCCTCTGTCATCCACTCTCTTCTTGACTTCAATCTTTCCCAGCATCAGGGTCTTTTCCAATATGAAAATTCATATGAAAAAACTGGAAATAATTACCTCAAGCAATTTTTAAATGCAATAACAAAGTTGCCAAGTCTGTGTTTTATAAGATGAGCATCAATTTCAAGGTTTAAAAAGCTGTTTTAGGACCTACTGTATTAAAAAAAATGGAGAGAAGACAAAAGAATGATCTATTTGAGATTGGCTCTGTATGAGAAATTGCTGAGACTAAGTGACGGGACGGGTCATGGGTATTTATTATACTACTCCATCCACTTTTGTGCATGTTTGCAATTCTCCATCGTAATACATTTAAAAAGTTTATTTTCTGTTAAAGCAGAGTCTTCTCCAGCAACACAATTCGAAAGCATCAATTCTTCAGTGCTCAGCCTTCTTTATGGTCCAACTCTCACACCCATACATTACTACCGGAAAAACCATAGTTTTGAGTATATGGTTTGTCATATATGGTTTGAGTATATGGTTTGTCCGCAAAGTGATGTCTCTTACTTTTCAATATGCTGTCTATGTTTGTCATAGCTTTCCAAGGAGCAAGCATTTTTTAATCTCATGGCTGCAGTCACCGTCTGCAGTGATTTTTGAGCCTAAGGAAACAACACCTGTCACAGCTTCCACAATAAGGCATCGGCATTCAAAGATTTTTAAAGCAAAACAAAAGTTGACTTTGAATTGGCTTAGTCTAGTCATAAACAGCATCCCGATCTCAACAGCCTCTGAGCAGCAGTTATGAAAGTAAGAAGTGCACACCTGATCGGGAGATATTGAGCTCTCTGCCTAAGCGGGGAGGGCGCCTCACCGTGGGTCTCACGATGGGAGTCAGAACCACTGCCCCCTGGAAGTCCGCTGTGAGGCTCTGCAGTCCAGGCCCAAGAACACAGGTATGGTGGGGACAGTACTGACACGTGAGGCTGGACCGGGATCCCCACTCCATGTCCTGGATGGTCTGTATTGCCGTGTGGCCAACCTTTCCAGGAAACCTCTCTCAGGACTCGGTGATGTGAGCCTCCACCATCACCCTTTCCTGACGCGCCTTCTGTTGCAGCGCAACTGCGGTTCTCCTGTCTAGAGGCAGCCATCCTACACACACACCGTGTCTGGACCAGCGGTTTGGCATGTGGGACTCCAGCGCCATGTCCGAGGCAAGCAGGCTCCACACCTGGGTGCCATGCCTTCAGTTTCATGGGCCCCGGGCTGGTACCCCTAGGTTTGTCTGAAGGGCAGTTGGGAGGTCCACCTGTATCCCAAGCAGCTCCCCGGACTGGCTGGTCAGAGCAACAAGCATCCTCTTTGAATGTGGAGAAGCCCTGGCTCCTACCCCCTGCCTATGGGCGACCACCTCTGGCCCTGCTCCCAAGGAGGTGGGTGCCCGGATCAGCAGATGGGGCCACACAGGCACACACTCGATGCCAGAGACGGGAGTGGTGGAGAAAGGCAGTGCTGGCCCTCGCCCAAGCCACGTCTCCTGCCCAGACGCCACCTCCCTGTCAGCACAGGCACCCGCTGCAGCTCCTTGTTCTTTTCCTCCAGTTGGGCTTCCATCTGGCACAGCCTATCCTCGATGCTGCTGTGTCTCTCTCTCCTGCCTGTCGGCCAAGAACAGCGTCAGCTCCGCTCACAACAACCCTGTCCTGACAGCACGTGGGCTGCGATCACAGGGGCGGCAAGCGGGCCATGCTCTGTGCGAACCACAGGCCCTGGGTTCGCCGGGGGCACGCCCGCATGCCTGCTCACACAGCCTGCGCGGCTTCGTGTGTGACACATGGCTCACGGAGGATGCTGGTGACCAGCTCGTGAGAGGAGACGTGCTCCCCGTGCCCCAGGCCCCACATCCACGGCCGCTGCGCTCCCTCCTCGGACTGCCTGTGGCGAGCCCGCATGGGCAGCAGACAGCGGCAAACCCGAGGCACACGTTCTACCTTCCTGAGCTGGGAAGGAAGTTCAAACCGTTTAGCCTCCTGAGTGGTAGAGCTTCCGGAAGACAAAAGGTCGGACTACAAGGCGGACTGGGGATGGACAGCAGAGATGCCAGGGGAGAGGAGAAACCAAGCCTGGAGAGGAAGATCACAGGCAGAACGGTGCCCCCTGGCGGCTGTTAGTGACCCTGCTCTGGGAGGGTCTGTGAGCACTGGACACCGGCAGCCTCCCGTGACCTGATGGCCCCTCAGGCGCTCACTGAGCTCCTGGCAAGGCTTCCGACAGCCACGTCAGCACAGACCCGGCCCGACTCTCTATGTTCAGCCAGTGCCCACGGGCAGCGCAGGGCAACACCTTTCCCGTCAGAAGGACAGGGTGGGCTGGCTGGCTGGCAATGGGGTCGGTGCCCCCAGCAGCGCCACATCCCAAGGACATGGCCTCTCACCCGGACGGCGAGTGGGGAGTGGGGCCTCGGGTCTGCACGTGCCCTGCTGGGACTTCTTTAACAAGTGTATGGATAACAACTTAAAACTGTGTTCATTACAGAGCTATTTTGGCCATCTCTTAAACGAGAATGGGATTTTTCTAGGTCTCTATCCTGCTAGGCTTTGAGTGGCTGACTGAACTCTGAGCAGCAGTGACTCGGAGCTGAAGCGTCCTAGGGACACACAGAACTCGGGACAAAACTGGAGGGAAATTAACGTAGGGATGACGCAGAAGTGGGGCGTGCCTGACACTCAGGGAGCGCTCCCATCTCAGACGGGCAGCACGACCCCCACGTCTGCGCTCCTGTGTGGACTGAGCAGCACGGGCAGGGGCGCGGTGGGAGAGCAGGGGAACAGGCCCTCCCTGTGCCCGCCCCCCAGGGACCCAGAGCAGCACCTTGGAGAGCGAGGCCACCCTCTGCGCCTGCTCCGCCTCCACCTCAGGCAGCGTCTCTGCCCTCCGCAGTCTCTGCTGCAGCTTCTCTACCAGCTCCAGGCGCTCCTGCAACTGGCGGTTCTTATCCTCTGTCTACAAAGGGAGAGCAGAGGATCAACACAGGCCGAGAGGTGTAGCCACTGTCGCTTTAAGTAAGCTGAGACAAAACCTAAATGCACGTGTCTAGTGCATTCATTCTGTTTCGGAAGCTCCCTCAGGGTATATTTTCTCTCAGTGTTCCTGGGCTTGGTCTCAGTGAGCAGAACGCCTCCTGCCAGAGTATTTGCTTTTCCTAAACATTCCCCAAGGACATTAAAAAAAAAAAAAAAGTTCTTCTATATTAAAGAAGATCTGTAGAATCTTATTCATTCTTATTGACAAGTTAAGGGAAGAAGGGTTCACTACAGACCCTTCTTAAAACATCACCAGAATCATCATTTAGAGGGAACCCTACCGACCGCAGATGGCTACGGGCGTGTAAGCCAAAATATGGCTTTCATCTCCTCTGAAATACAGACCTGATAAGAGCGTGCCTGGTGAAATGCCAGTCAACTAGTATTTGTAAATGCACGATTATTCTTTTAACAGATCTTCCTACTCTGAAAAACTTTCAATGTAGAACATTTAGACAGATTCTTTTTTAAAAAAGAAAAAAATTAAACTATCTATAAGCTCAGGTTCCTGAGAGGTTAGCATTTGTTTCTAAGCAACTCTCTTACTTTTTCTGTGTGCGAATGTATTCCTCTATGTACGTACACAAACAATATGCTATGCTTTAAAACCCACAGAAAACAATAGCATATGGTACATAGTATTTTCTGATCTGTCTTTTACAGCCATTATTTTGTATATCGTGATGCTTTTAATTAGCATTCCCCATCATACTTTTCAATGGCTTTCTAGTATTTTATTTTTGGGGTGGGGACAATGATACACTTTGGCACACACCAGACTGACTCACTTTGTTTTGGAGAAGCCAGATTTGGTTTTCCTGGTTAAGTTCTGATTATCTGAGACCACTCGGGAACAGGAGTGAGTAAGGCTCACCAACACCACAGGAAGTACAAACCCTAATCAGACCGGAGCTCTAACCCTGCCTTTTGTCACAGTGACCCCAGTTTCCAACAGGCAGCCAGCTGCCGTGAAGTTCCCTGCTGCTCTCTACTCTTTCGGTAAAAACTCTAACAAGCCAACAGATTCACCTTCAAGTAAAACAAAAGAGTCAGGAATGGAATTCCACAAAATGGTTAAACCAAGTCCCAAATAATTCAAACCTGTAAGTTGCAGTCACCCACAATTTTTTAAAAATGTATTTCCTTCCAGTACAGCTGATTTACCATGATGTCCATCCACACTTTTGAACACAGTATTTTAGGGTCATAAGAACTTTACACTGGGACTTGATTTCCAATGTGGGAGTCACATGAAAAGATCTTTACCTTCCTTCCTCAGTAATTCACTACTATAAAAGTCAGACACAGTTCATAAAAGCCATTACCTGTCGATGCCTAGAATCCTTATTTGCGATTTCATTTTCAAGTTTATTACTAATGTTGTCCTAAGTTTCAAATCAAACATAAAGTTAACGTCCTCAGAATAAAAGTCCTAGACATGGCAGTTTTCTCAGACGTGAGCAAAAACGCGCCTATCCCAAAGGTCACGATTGGCACCCATCTGTCTTAACGTTCTGTCCAGCCACTTGGTTTACCAAGCTTCTTTTCTACATAATAAACTCAAACAGCAAACGAAAAGTATACTAAACTACCCTGTTATTGCAAGAATTCCAGGAGGGAAGGTATCTGGCATGAAGTCAGGACCTCTGTCTGCTACACCATACAGGCGGGCTTGACCCAGAACAAGGAGGGACCTTCAACAGATCCAACGGGGAGCTCTGAGGCTCGTTTCCTCGAGTGAAAGTTGGAAAAGTCTCATGCAATTTCCTCAGAATTAAAGTAGAATATTAACGAGTGGAAACAGAAGTCAAATTGTACACAACTGGGAGCAGCCTTTTCAAGCCTAGTTCTTCAAAAGCAGAGTTACACCACATGGATGAAACGCTCAAACCAGGACCAGAACTTGCTGCTGGTGCAACTCCTGTCTGCCACTTCAAAATCCACTTCAGGTCCCTCCCTGGTCACTAAGTAACCAGTGTGGGCAAAGTCCTAACTTTAAAAGTGAAAGGTCTTGAAAACGCATTTTCTAGAATTCTATACGTATTAAACTCTGCCACCTAATCTCCTGTTGCCAAAGAGTAGTGTGAATAGCTTATGCAAACCTGTGCAAATATTTCTGTTTTGAGTTCTCACACAGAATTACTCACACCAAGCTACTAAACAAGTACACCTGCTGTACCACATGTTGGAGGGGTTCTCTCTGAGACGGTCTCATGGGGGAGGGGTGGGCCGGGTGGGTGCTGTCTGTCTGTGCACAGAGGAGAGGCGAGGCTCACAGGAAGAGGCCTGAGTCCCCAGCACTCTCTGTTTTCACAGTGACCGCTAGGGAGTTTCTCATAAATCAGGACACCCACAGACATGACCGCCAGAGACATCATGATTCCACATGGTTACACAGCTCGGGCCTGAGGATCTGAGGGTGAGCAAACACCACTCGACTTGTCTGACCGCCGGTATCACTGTCACACATCCCTTCAAGGAGCGGAACCTCAGAAAACTCGGGAAGATGGCCAGGCAAGCTGCCTCAGCAGAGCCCACACAGCATGCTCCCATCTCTCTGAGAGAACAGGCTCCACAGGTGTCACCAGACTCGCCTGAGTGAATCAGAAGCAAATTTCAGCATCATCAGGAACACATTCGACAGGCAGTAGCGGGGGGCGGGGGGCGGGGATGAACCGGGAGACTCAGGTTGACATATATACAGCACTGATACTACACATAAAGTCAAAGAGTGAGGACCTAGTGTACAGCACAGGGAAGTCTGCTCAGTGCTCTGTGGTGAAGCAAATGGGCAGGAAATCTAAAAGAGAGACAGATACGTAGATAGATAGATAGATAGATGACTGATTCACTTTGCTGTACAGCAGAAATTGACACAGCAGTGTAAAGCAACTATACGCCAATAAATGAATGAATGGATGAATGAATTTTTAAAAAAGGAACACAGTGGGCCCCCTAGAACTTGTGGAAATGAGGAGTCCACACCCAGGGTGCGGCACAGCGTCAGGGCTGCCCTCATGTTGGTCCACTGCCAACGGACCGCCTGGACCAGGCCTCTTCTACCCCAGAGACCTCGACGCAGAGGCAGGGAGGCAGCCAGTTGTGGTCTCTCCAGTGCTCTGCTCTTACTCACGCAGCCATCCCAAGGCTGAGATCCCCGGGAGAACAAGAAACCCACATTCCACCTCAGGACAACAGACACAGCTGCAGTCACTCACTTCGCGGACGTCCCGCTCAAGTTTTCTGTTCATGTTCTTGGACTTGAGGAGGTCCTTCCTGGCCGTGTCCAGGTCCTCCTCCAGATGTTTCATGTGGGCAGAGAGGGCTGCCAGGCGCTCCTCCATCTGGCTCTGCTCCCGCAACTGCCTCTCTATGATTTCCTGGAGCTCCATCTTCTTAACCATGTCTTCCTTGGGGCTTAGAGAGCCGTCGGAGGGTCTCTAAGGGGGAAAGGAAGCCTTACACAGCCTGGTTTTGGGAGGGCGGGAACACAGTACTTCCGGGCAATCTGTGAGGTCAAAACTGCCTTCTGCGCTCTGGGAGCTCACAGGACCCTCGTGGCCACTCAGACCTACATGGTGCATCGGTGAGAGGTCCCAACAGCCCCGCACAGACTGGATGGTAAGACGAGAACCAGACAGAGAGCGAGACCAAGGACTTGCCTTTCCATTGGCGCTTGGCATGTTTTCTTGCTCATGATGTACATCAAGCACCCTGTCCGTTAGTATCTTTTCCTGGTTATTCTCCTCTGAAAGAATCATCTGCTAAAACCAAAAAAATGGAATCAGAGTAAAGAAAGAAGTAAAGACAGCAAAACTCCACCTGGAAAACTCAACTCTAAACTGAAAACACAACATAAAAAGAAAATACATGGTGATGCTATCCATCCCGAATACCACCAGGTGATTAGAGTCAGAATTTGTCTTCTACTGGACAAAGGGGTACTTAAGAGATCCTGCAACTCTGAGCCACAAGTCTAGTTTACTAGTCATTAAAATAACCCTGGTGGGCGGGTCCTCAATCAGAAAGATAAATAACATCTGATGCCCACCACTACAGCCTTCATTCTTTTTTAAAATGAAAGGATTCAAATGACAAACCCTTCACGGAAATTACACAAAGACTGATCAAACTTACCTCTTTATGTGTGGCACCTAATTCTTCTTCTAACAAACTACACCTTTCGAGTGCTACTCGTAATCACGCTCTCAACTCAAATCAAAGGGGCCGAGTCACTGTGTGTTGATGTGTGTATATACATTAGTACACTTCTTAGTGTATACTCACCCTAATACATGGATACTGTCACAGAATACCTTGAATGTCTCTCATTGATCTTAACGTCAAGAGAATCTGCTTGTTAACAGCTTTAAATTCTAAGTTTGAGAGAACAAAATGTTCTCCTAAATTAATTATTACCCAGTTTTTAACTGCAAATTGATATACAGAATATAATAAATCTTGAGACATTCATGCCAACTAATACTTTTTAACTGGGGGCTTCCCAGGTGGCTCAGTGGTAAAGAATCCGCCTGCCAATGCAAGAGGGCAGGTTCGATCCCTGGGTCAGGAAGATTCCCTGGAGTAGAAGATGGCCACCCACTCCAGTATTCATGACTGGGAAGACCCATGAAGAGAGGAGCATGGTGGGCTACAGTCCACAGGGTTGCAAAGATTCGGACACGACTGAGCATGTATGCAGGCAACGTTTTTAACCACATAAAACTCTGAATTCTTGCAGAAAAAAATGTATATACAAGAATTCAAGACGCTCAAAAGACAACTAGTTACAAAAATATGTGCATCATCCGCCTAACAAGGCAGCAAATGTACAAATCCAGGACGGCCGGATGGCTGGTACCTTCTCGTCCAGGGCCTTGTGGTGTTCAAAGAGCAATTTCAGCGCCCTGAGCACCTCCACCTCACTCCTCATGCCGGCTGGGGACTGCGCCTGCCGCTTGCCTGCTGTCATCCCGACGGGTGGAATATATCGCGAAACCAGGCACTCCAGGTGCTCCAGCAGCAGCTGCAGGGCAGGGCCAAAGGAACACCTTCAACCTCATGCTCGAATTCCGGGCCGATAAATCCTCTCAGCCTCACGCTATAGCCGGAAACATGCTAAGGCACGTCGGAATCCTGCCAGTTCAGTCGAAAGTTAGAGTGGACTTCCCCAGGGGTCCAGTAGTTAAGACTCCACACTTCTGCAAGGATCATGGGTTTTAACCCCTGGTCAGGGAACTAAGATCCCACACAAAGTGTAGCGTGGACAAAAATGTAAGTTAAGAGAACTCCCCCCTCATATGTACTAAAATTACATTAGCTCTCATCAGAAATTTGAAGCAAGGTATGAGAACCCAGAACTGATCCACCCTGGTCTGTTCAGTGGGAAGATGTGGAAAACGACTTGAAAATCAGACAAAGTTTAAAGACAGCACACGGAGGCCAGCAGTGACCCCCGCGGGGCAAATGTCAACACGTGAGAATCCCCCTACTGACCCTGGTGTTGTTTCTTTCAGCTTTCAGCTGAGCGATTTCCTCTTTGCTTTTACACAGCTGCTCCCTGTAGGTGTATCCTTCGGGAGTTGGAAATTCCTAGAAAACAGTTAAATGAGAAACTAAATGCAAACATAAATTTAAAAGAGAGCAAGACTGTGAAGACTGACCCTGTCAAGTCTCTCCAGGCTCCACACAAAGGATCTCCATGCCCCTCCAGAGAAGAGGGGTCCACTGACCCCAAGACCACACAGACCACCACAACTCAGACCGGCCTTCAGCCTCCACCTCGACCTGGCAGGCACGCGGCAGGAGAGAACCTGGAATCCAAGCCTGCCTTCTCAAGACCCAGGGACATTTGAGAAACTTTCCAAAACGTAAACCTAACAACAAAGTGGATAAAGAGATTCTTACACGACACACAGACCTGGAGCCACTGGGGAAAGTGAAGAAAAAAAGGAAGGTCTACAAGGCCACGAGGCTTTGGAGTGTTCCTCTGGGAAAAAGGCGGATGGCACCTCAAAGCCATCTGTTAGCCTGACTCCACAGAAGCCACCCAGTCATTCAATCAACTGGTTAAAATGTTAAATTTATGTTATATGTACTTTACCACAATTTGCGTGCATGCGGGGCCGTCCACGTGGTGAACTTGCTCAAACTGAACCACAAGGAGTCTTTCGTTCTTCTGTTTTTCTTTGCAGAAATTAAAAAAATCCTGGGCTACGTATCCACTACTACATACTGAGTGTTCAGCACCCAGAACAGTGCCCAGCACTTGTAAGAGGCATGCAGTAGACATGTGTAGTTATGAGGGTGTATATCATACACGTAAGCAGTAGGTACCTGTCATTAAAATACTGGACACACTGGTCTGTGCTTTGTAACATGGGAGACATTAACGGGCTTAGCCATTCTGCTTCAAGGACTGACTCTCTAGCTCGATCCTCATGCCCCAGAGATTCCTCCAGCCCGTATATCCTTTCTTTGCAAGAAGGGAGACATTAAGGGCCTTACCCTTTCTGCTTCAAGGACTGACTCTATAGCTCAGTCCATGTGCCCCAGTGACTTCTCCAGCCAGTGTTTCCCTTCTTGTGGGGCCCCCACCCATCCTCCATGCAGCAACTGCACAACCTCTTACAAGGTAAACCTGCTGGGGTCGATCCTGCCCACTAAGACCAGAATGCCCTGGCTGGCAGGGCCCACAACCATGCTAACAAAATGAAACACAACCCCAATGCTTCGCCGGGTGAGGGCCAATCTGACGGGCCCAGCCCCCGGCTGCTCTCACCTCAGGCCGCTCTGCTTCCAGGACGTGGGCCGAGGCCAAGTCCTTCCTAGTCTTCGCCTTTGCCTTGGGGTTGCAGCGCTGGAA
Organism: Bos grunniens; assembly: GCF_055505025.1. Taxonomy (NCBI): domain Eukaryota; kingdom Metazoa; phylum Chordata; class Mammalia; order Artiodactyla; family Bovidae; genus Bos; species Bos grunniens. Next base: position 1,506,554 of record NC_141188.1, on the reverse strand, counting down.
TAACGCCCAAAGGCGGGCCCTTCTGCGACCCATCCTTGCGGATAGGGGCAGTCCCCCACTCGGGGGCAACCGCTGTTTCACGGTAGGATACCTCAGCTACCGAGCTATCACCACCAATCTCACACTACGACCACCACTCTCACACACACTGCTCTCACACACCACTCTCACACACACCGTTCTCACACTATGACCACTGCTCTCACACTATGACCACCAAATGGCATGAAGGCTCCGCCTCCAGCACATCTCCCAGGAGCCCAGAACTGGAACCCACTCGGTCACAAGGGGCTCCGTGGCAACAGGGGGGCTGGGCTCAGGTCCACTGTCAAGGGTGCAGAGAGGGGGGAGGGGCTGCCAAAAAGACAACAATTGAGTGTGGAGTGCAGGATAAGGCAGGCTGTGCCCACAGCTCAGGCCCCCTGTCAAACACGACCCTGCAAGGTACTGGGTCACAGTCGAACCAACCAGTATAAACTCCTTCAGAAACCACCACCCCTGGGAATGAGCACGTCTTCTAAGTGGGCTTCTGCCCCCTCTACCCCCCAAACAAGCCTCCAGTGAGGCTACTGAAAGGGCAGCCCTGAACTCAAGGGCGTCCCCAGAACCCACTCAGCTGAGGAGGACTCACCACGCTAGCTGCCCCTCACTCTCACCCTGAGCTCGGTCCTCCCTGTCGGACTCCCTCACTCGAGCTCAGCAACGGCTTGACCAACCTCACTCCAGGCACTTAAAATGAACCCACAGTGGGTACAGGGGTTCATTCAACCTGCTGTGAACTCGCCCTCTTTACTTCGACCCTCGGCTGCCAGACGACTCTGCCCCGTGGGGACTGCATGGTGGAGGTTCAGGGGTGTCCCTGCCTCGAGCCGCGACAGCCAGCGCCTCCCAGACCCCGCCTGAGTCTCCCACCCCTCTCCTGGCTCCACTCCCACCCTCGCGGTTCTCCACTCGCCAGGGCACAGGCCACTTGCTCCTGGCTCAGCCCGGACCTCTGCTGTCATTTGAGGACCTCGGTCCCCAGGGTGCTTGGGGTCCTATATCCACCCATCTCACCAATTACACACTCTGGGAGAGACAGGGTACAGTTTGGGGTCCCACCCGCAGTTCACCCTGAACACGTTCTCTTTTTTTAGCTTTATCTACTGGAGTTCTCTGAGATGTGTTCTTGAAACATCAACTGTTGCTTTCAAAAAGACTGTAAGGTCACTGTGCTCAACTTTACGAATAAAATCTTCATTTTCCACCTTAAAGTGAAACTGGAGGGAAGACTAAAAGCAGTCATTTTTTCAAACTGAAAAAGAAAACCCACATGTGACCATGTCACAGAATACAGGTCATGTAACCCCTCCCTCCTCAGCCTTGGCCTCCACCACCAGCAGCCCAGCATTGCAAGGCCTGCCCTGGGCCCCCAGGGGCAAGGGCAGAGGGGAGACCGGCTCCTCTGTCTCCAGGCCGCGTGGGCCGCCTGCTCCACCTCCTTCCCAAGTTCACGTGGCACTGAAACAGCCCAGGCAAGCTGGGGACTCTGACCAGAAACACAACCATGGGTACCAAGCAAGGACCCCTGGTTCTTGTTTTCCCTGGTATCAAATTAACTTGATCAAGACAATTACTGTGACTGTTACATGTGGCTTCAGATGACAGAAGACCCCCCCCCCCCCCAGGGTGTCTCCACTTCCAGTGACAGACGCAAGCATCTTGTAGGTCAGCCTACTAAGAGCTAGAAAAGATAAATAAGGTTTAAAAGAGGTCCTTAGGCAGCCACAATCCAAGATTTCAAACAAAAGCGAAGCTCAGTGAGGGAGCTGGAGACTGAGAGGGCCGCTCGTTCCCTCGGGGCATCTGAGCAAAGCTGACTCTGTGAAGAAAAGGAAGGGAAAAAGTCAAGCAGAGGGGGCTGGCTAACACAGCTCTGGAGGGTTCCTTGGGCTGTGGAGACAAAAAGTCAAGCGCAGGCCTGACGAGTCAGTCCGGATGTCAGAAAACGTACCCAACACTCTGCCCAAACCGGCTGAGCGCTGACTATCAGTCACCTCCTGGTGCTCAGGAGAGACGGTGGGCTTCAGGACCTGCCGAGAATGCGAGGCCCTGGGAGGCACCCCAGGCTTCCAGACACTGGAGACGCTGGAAAGCTCCTCCCTGGGGTCGAGGGGGAAGGTGGGTGAAGGCTGCTGAGACTGAGCTTAAAAGGACCCCCAAGCCTCAAGTCCCTCATGCCCTGAGTGAACAGACAGCTCTGTCCCCACTGGAGGTCTGCGTCAGAGGAAACTCTGGAGAAGGCAGCATCACTCAGAACCTCTAGGGTTTTCCAAACATAATGTCCAACATGCAACCAAAGAAGCAAAAGAGGGTGTAACAACAAACAGGACCAAGAGAAAAAGAACTGAACCAGATCCAGAGGTATGAGATATATATCAGCGTATCAGAGGTATGCTAGAGGTATCAGATGCAAATGTCACCTGTTCAAAAATATACTTGACAAAAGGAAAAATTTCTGAGAATCAAAACCAATCTAGAACTTTACAATAACAGTGACTGAATTTAAGAACTCAGTCTCTGGGCTTAACATCAGATTGGACATAGCTGAAGAGATGATCAGTGAACTGAAGGACGGATCGGTTACAATATATATATATATATATATATAAGAGGGAAAAGGGATAGAATGTATTGAAGGAATCTGTTGTTAAACTATGTTGTTAAAAACTATAAATGGGGAACCTCATGGTGGAGAAAAGACAGAAAGGGGAATAAGAAATGCCTCCAGGGGTTGAAACTAAAGAGCCTCTTAGCGAAAGTGAAAGGGGAGAGTGAAAAAGCTGGCATAAAACTCAATATTCAAAAAATGAAGATCATAGCATCCAGCCCCATCACTTCATGGCAAATAAATGGGGAAACAGTGGAAACAGTGACACACTTTATTTTCTTGGGCTCCAAAATTACTGCAGATGGTGAAATTAAAAGATGCTTGCTCCTCGGAAGGAAACCTATGACAAATCTAGAAAGCATATTAAAAAGCAGAGACATTACTCTGCCAACAAAGGTTCATTTAGTCAAAGCTATGGTTTTTCCAGTAGTCATGTATGGATGTGAGAGTTGGCCCATGAAGAAGGCTGAATGCCAAAGAATCAATGCTTCTGAACTGGGGAGTTGGAGAAGACTCTTGAGAGCCCCATGGACTACTAGGAGATCCAATCAGTCAGTCAATCCTAATGCAAATCAGTCCTGAATATTCATTGGAAAGACTGATGCTGAAGCTCCAATACTTTGGCCACCTGATGCAAAGAGCTGACTCATTGGAAAAGAACCTGATGATGGGGAAGACTGAAGGCAGGAGGAGAAGGGGACGACAGAGGATGAGCTGGTTGGATGGCATCACCGACTCGATGGACATGAGCTTGAGCAAGCTCCAGGAGTTGGTGATGGACAGGGAAGCCTGGCGTGCTGCAGCCCATGGGGTTGCAACAGGTCAGACATAGAGCGACTGAACTGACTGACAGGGACAGTGGTAAGAGTTGGTTCAAGAATCACACCATTGAGTCAAAAATGAAAACCACACATTGGTTTCAACAGCTCTGCGGGTGCCTAAGGCAAGAAGCAAATGTTCAAGCACTCAGAGGAAAAAGGGTGTGGCTTTTAACGGCACAACAACATTGAGAGCTGACTTTCCAAGAACAAGGAAGTCAGAAGATAATGGACTGGCATCTGTAAAATGCTAAAAAACAAATAACCACCAACCTGGAATTCTACATCCAACAAAAACTCTCTTCGAAAGTGAAAGCAAAATAGAGACTTTGAGGGCAAATGGAAATGAGACAACTCATCACCCACACACATGAACTAAAAAAAAATATTAAGGCAGTGCTTTGGGAAAAAGAAAAGTAGTCTCTGATGGAAATATAAAAGACAAGTAAAGACCAACAATGAGGTAACTGTGAGGGTAAATACTAACTCTACAAAACAATGATGTTAATGCCAAAAATATATCTAACCGTTTAAAGTGTGACAGTGACAAGGAGGAAACAGTCGTGTCAGGGAGGCAGTAAGAGTACTAAGTTAGACTTGAATGTAAAACACACGCTGTGTCTGTGAATGTACACCCAACAACCTGACAGAGGAGCACAGAACTAGAGAAACACTTCAAACTTCTAAAAGAAGGCAAGAGCAAAGAACACAGACTAGGTGGGACAAACAGAAAACACACAGCAACATGGTGTCTACACACTGAAATATCAACATTATAAACAGAGCCAATACTCAAACTGATTCCAGTGAAAACTATACACTATTCAGAGGTACATGTTAAGATGGAAGGTCTTTTAGACAGGTGAAAGTAAAAGATACCCAAGCTAACACGGACAGAAAACTGACGTGGCAACATCACTGTCAAATAGTGTCTAAAGAAAGAAGCATTACTAGCAATAAAAAAGAACATCTCATACTGATACAAGTTCAGTCTAGCAAGAAGATGAGGATTCTGAACTTGAATGTACCTAATAACATAACCTCAAAATATCAATACATAAAAACCGACAGAAATAGAAAAGGAGTAACAGCCGAGTTCATAATCCCAGTGGGAGACGTTAAAGACACATCTCTCCTGGAAATGGGCCCCCTGGTATGTAGTCACCTGCAACCATGAAGTACCTGAAATGTGGCTGGCTCTACAATGAGATGCACTGCAAGCCTGAAACACATGCTGGATTTTAAAGACTTAGCATGAAAAAAAGAACGTGAACTATTGCATTAGGTTTTATCATGTTGATTACACACTGAAATAATATTTGGGGTGTGTTAAAATAAAATATATTACAGGTAATTTCACCTACTTCTGCTTTTACTCAACGTGGCTACTGGAATCTGAATTACACGAGTGACAAACCTGATGTAACTGATACACACGGAACACTGCATTCCCACTGATACATATTATTTTCAAGAGCCCAACGAACATATAACAAAAAGAACATGTATTGGGCTATTAGGAAAGCTCGAATTATTTCAAAAGACTGAAATAATGCAAAGTATACTTAGGGACTGCAATGGGCTGACAGTTTATGGGCCCTCAAACTTCACCCCGCACGTGGTGATGATCCTAGGAGGCAGGCACTCTGGGAGGGGTCAGGCCAGGAAGGAATGGGCTCCCGTGCTGCGAGGACAGGGAGAAGCAGCAGGCAGTCTAAGAACCAGGAAACATGACTCACCAGACGTGGCACCTGCTGATGATCTTGGGACTCCCCAGCCTCCAGGACTACAAGAAACAACTTTCCGTTGTTTATCAGCTAGTCTACGGGATTTACAACAGTAGCCCAAAAAGACAGGGCTCTTTGATAGTGAAAAAGACAGGGCTCTTTGATAGTGAAGGACAGGGAAGCCTGGCGTGCTGCAGTTCATGGGTCACAAAGAGTCGGACACGACTTAACGAATGACCACCACCACCACCAGTTGATCTGAGTTAAGACTAAAACGGAACTCATGGCTTAGGCTATTTAGTCTGTTTCACACAGGCCAAAATGACTCGTATATTTTAAAGTATTTATCCAAAAGTGCCCCTTGATAGCATTTTACAGCCTGTACATAATAGGATGAATACTTTTAAAATAAATTTAATAGTCTATACTTCTAAAATATAATATTTCAAAATATTTTCCTATAAGAGACTTTGAATATTTTTTCAGTAACTCTCCCTCTTTCCCTCTATGACAGGCACTGAACAATGTTGAGGAAAAATCAGTTTGGTGCTAGGAAGTCACAGGCAGGATACTTACCAACTTTAAAGATTAGTAGCAGAAAAAAAAAAAAAAAGATTAGTAGTATATACTATATATTCATAGAGAATTACTTGCTGTCATTAATGTTGGAAGAGCAACACATTCCCATTTCCTTATGGTCCTTTCATAAACAATGCTTCTCTAGTTTGTCTTTTAAACACATAAACAGTGTTTCTCTAGTTCTGTGCTCCTCTGTCAGGTCCTTCTGTTATTGTCTGGTGAAGGGGAAACACTGTTATCAGAAAATGAAACTAAAATTATAAGTTAGATATGATGTTATTGTTCTATTTTTGGATGTTTCTGAATCAAGATTAGATAAACAACAGATGGGCTGCCTTCTGTGGCTGAAAATAGAAATAATGGGTTGTTTGTTTTCTACACAAATAATTTTTGTTTTAATTCTACAAATGGCTCTAAGGTGAACTTGACGGTCTTGGCTAAGCTGCTTCTATTACGGTAACACATTTCTATTATTGAAACACAGGTTCTAGTATCAATATTCCTTGGGACATAGATAATTGGATTAGATGGATGAAAGAGAAAAAAATGAAGGGGGAAACTTTAGGAAAGGAAACATGTTCTTTTGAAAATCAATGTTTAAAAGACAAAATGATGATTCTAATACAGAATATAAGAATAATTCTTTTTTAAACCTCAGGAATTATGTACTTGCCACAACAGAATAATGAAATTTTTCTTTGTGTATGGCATTCTAGTAAGAGGCTTAACTTTATTTTCTCATTTAATCATCACAGCCACCTATGAGGTAGATATTACTGTATTTAACATATTATTCCCTATATTTCCATGAGGAAACTGAAACTCAAAGTGTTACAGATGGGACTGTAAACCCCATGTTCTTAATAAATATGTTACATGTGAATGGCTTTCTAGAAATATCAACAAACTTTGAAATGTGTAACTCTTTCATAAAATGCTTTGAGCGTCTTAGAAGCCCCTAAATAAATAGGAAGATGTGGGAAAACAGAAATGAATATTCTCTGTAAAAACAAAAAAGAATGCCTTAAGAGACATATAAAATACAAAATAATTATGTGTAATAATAAAATGATAAAGCAGGAGTCAGAGGAACACTAATGGGAGAGTGATCCAAGTTATTATTTGTATTAGAATACTGTAAGTCAAGAGTACATATCATAATTTCTGGGGTAAGCAGTAAAAGAATGCACAACTAACTAGGTAATCAGAGAGAGAAATACAATAATACAAAAGAAGTCAAGACAGGAGAGAGAAAAAGAAAAACAGTTTGGAAAAACTGAAATCGAATAATAAGATGGCAGATATTAACCCAAGTACATCACCAATTGCATTATATATAAATGAACTATCGACTACATAAGAGAGTAAGATTGCTGGACTAGGTACAAAAAAAATTTGCTGATAGGAATGTAAAATGAGGCAACCACTATGGAGAACAGTCTGGTGACTATTCAAGCAGTTAAACATAAAACTGCCACGTGATCCAGAATTCCATTCCTAGGAATATACACCAAATAATTTTAAATCATGTCTAAGCAAAAATAATCCTGCTTATTTAACTTCTATGCAGACTACATCATGTGAAATGCCAGACTGGACAAAACACAAGCCGGAATCAAGATTGCTAGGAGAAATATCAATAACCTCAGATGTGCAGATGACACGACCCTTACGGCAGAAAGCAAAGAAGGACCAAAGAGCCTCTGCATGAAAAGTGAAAGAGGAGAGTGAAAAATTGGGCTTACAACTCAACATTCAGAAAACTAAGATCACGGCATCCAGTCCCATCACTTCATGGCAAATAGACAGGAAAACAATGGAAACAGTGACAGACTATTTTGGGGGCCTCCAAAATCACTGCAGATGCTGACTGCATCCATGATATTAAAAGACACTTGCTCCTTGGAAGAAAAGTTATGATCATCTTAGACGGCATATTAAAAAGCAGAGACATTACTTACCAACAAAGGTCCGTCTCATCAAAGCTGTAGTTTTTCCAGTAGTCATGTATGGATGTGAGAATTGAACTATAAAGGAAGCTGAGTGCCAAAGAATTGAGGCTTTTGAACTGTGGTGTTGAAGAAGACTCTTGAGAGTCCCTTGGACGGGAAGGAGATCAAACCACTCTATCATAAAGGAAATCAGTCCTGAATAATTCATTGGAAGGACTGATGCTGAAGCTGAAACTCCAATACTGTGGCCACCTGATGGGAAGAACTGATTCACTGGGAAAGACCTTGATGCTGGGAAAGATTGAAGACGGGACGAGAAGGGGACGACAGAGGACGAGATGGTTGGATGGCATCACCGACTAAATGGACAGAAGTTTGAGCAACCTCTGGCAGTTGGTGATGGACAGGGAGGCCTGGCATGCTACAGTCCATGGGGTTGCAGAGAGTTGGACACGGCTGAGCGACTGACCTGAACTGAAGCAAAAATGTGCATATGAATGTTCATAACAGAGCAGTGTTATTCATAATAACCATAAAGAGCAAAATAAAGCAAAAGCAAGCAAAGGAAAGGAAATAACAAAGAAGAGAAGTCAATGACACTGAAATCAGAAAATCAATTTTTTTAAAAAAATCACACAACCCAAGAGCTGGTTCTTTGAAAACTTTAGTACAATTGATAAGGTTCTAGTACAAATGATTTAAAACGACAGAGAAACACAACTTAACCAATATCAAGAATGAAAAAGAGGGTATCACTAGAGACTGTACTGACATTAAAAATATAATAAGGAAGGACTTCCCTAGTGGCCCAGTGGTTAAGAATCTGCCTGCCAATGCAGGGGACATGGGTTCAATCCCTGGTCCAGGAAATTCCCTCATGCTTCAGAGTGACATGCCCATGTGCCACAACTACTGAAGCCCACACACTCTGCAGCCCAGGCTCCGCAACAAGAGAAGCCACCACAATGAAAAGCCTAAAACAAAGAGTAGCCCCCACACTCTGCAACTAGGGAAAGACTGCACACAGCAATGAAAACCCAGCACAACCAAAACTAACTTTCACTTTCCAATAAAAATGTTAAAAATACCTAAGTAATATTACAAACAACTCTATGCATATAAACCAGACAATTTAGATGAAGTAGACCAATTCCTCAGACTGCCAAAACTCACCCAAGATGAAACTGATAATATGAACAGTCCTGTAATGATTCAACAAATTGAATTTGTAGTTTAAAATCTCCTGAACAAAGATGTTCAGGCCTGATGCTTTCATTGGTAAAATCTAACAATTTTAAAGGGATACCAATTCTACACAATCTCTTCCAGAAAACAGCAGAGAACTAATCCAAACCAATTCTATGAAGTCCACATTACTTAATATTCAGTTCAGTTTAGTTGCTCAGTCGTGTCCAACTCTTTGAGACCCCGTGGATTGCAGCAAGCCAGGTATCCCTGTCCATCAGCAACTCCCAGAGTTTACTCAAACTCATGTCCATTGAGTTGCTGATGCCATCCAACCGTCTCATCCTCTGTGGTCCCCCATCTCCTCCTGTCCCCCAATCCCTCCCAGCATCAGAGTCTTTTCAAAGGAGTCAACTCTTCGCATGAGGTGGCCAAAGTATTGGAGTTACAGCTTTAGCATCATTCCTTCCAAAGAACACCCAGGACTGATCTCCTTTAGAATGGACTGGTCGCATCTCCTTGCAGTCCAAGGGACTCTCAAGAGTCTTCTCCAACAGCACAGTTCAAAAGCATCAATTCTTTGGCACTCCAAAAATCAAGACACTGTGGTATTGGCGGTGAAATAGGCACAACGATCAACAAGACAGAATAGAGAACCCAAATATAAATCTATACAAGGACAGATAACTGATTTTTGAGGAAGAAGCAAAAGCAGTTCAATGGTGGAAGGATAGATAGCCTTCCCAACAAATGGTGCTTAAGCTATTAGATATTCACAGGCAAAAAAATGAAACTCACTTGATACAAATTAACTCAAAATTGATCATAGATTTAAATGTGAGACATAAAGCTATAAAACTTCAGAGAATTTGCAGACCCACTGAAGAATTCTTAGAAACGACACCAAAAATGCAGTCCCTAAAAGGAAAAAAACTTGGTAAACTGGACTTTGTTAAAATTTAAGACTTCTAGTCTCCTAGACTTTGTTAAAAGGCTGAAAAAGCAAGCTACAGACTAGAATAAACTATTTACAAACTATATTTCCAACAAAGGATTTGTATCTAGAATCTATAAAGAACTCTCAAAGCTCAAAAGTAAAAAGCAATTCAACTGAAAATGAACAATAGACATGAACAGACATTTTATCAAAGAAGATACATGAATGGCACATGAAGATGTTCAATATTATTAGTCATAAGGGAAATGCAAATTGAAATCATGTAAGATATCACATCATCTGAGAAAAGCTGAATAAAAAATAGTGAAAATACCAAACGGTGGTAAGAATGCTGAGAACATACGTCTCTCATACACTGCTGGTAGAATGTAAAATGGTAGAACTTCTATGGAAAATAGCTGAGTAGTTTCTTAAAAATTCAAATACATGCTTATCCTGCAACCCAGCAATCACACTCCTGGGCATTTATTTACATGAAAGGAAAATTTACGTCTGCACAGAAACCTGTACATGAATGTTCAGAGCAGCTTTATTTGCAATAGCAAAAAGCTGGAAACAACTCAGTATCCTTCAGTGGATGATTAAACAAACTGCAGAACATCTCTGTAACCGAATACTTCTCAGCAATTAAAAACAGTCACTAGTGGTACATGAAGCACCTTGGATGGGTCTCAAGGTATTATGCTAAACGAAAAAAGTCAATCAAAAGATTATACACTGTATGAATCTATTTATATAACATTCTTGACAAAATTATAGGGACAGAGAACAAATTAGTGGTTGCCTGGGAACAGGAAAGAGTGGTAGGGAGAAAGGAAGCACAAGAAAGATGTGGTGATAAAAACAGTTCTGTATCATTTGGGGGTTTTGTTTTCTTTTTGCCATGCTGGGGGTCTTGTGGGATCTCAGTTCCCCAACCAGGGATCTGAACTCGTGCCCCCTGCAGTGGAAGCACAGAATCCTAACCACTGGATTGCCAGGGAATTTCCACAGTATCTTAACCAAAGTGATGGCTCCATGAACTTATACATGTGATACAAATGCAAAGACAATAAAAATACATGGACATGTGCATATACAGACACAAAAATGAGTACATGTAAAAACGGGTGAAATATGATAACGGGCTAAAGAGTATACCTATGATAACTTTCCTTTTTTTTTTTAGATCACCTGTGCCTTTAAAACTTTTTATTTATTTATTTGGCTGTGCTGGGTCTTCACTGCTGAGTGCAGGCTTTCTCTAGCTGCAGTGAGTGGGGGCTACTCTCTAGTTGCAGTGTGCGGGCTTCTCATTGCAGCGGCTTCTCTTGTTGCAGAACACAGACTCTAGGGAATAGAGGCTTCAGTAGTTGTGGTACCTGGGCTCAGCTGTCCCGAAGCATGTGGGATCTTCCTGGATCAGGGATCAAACTGGTGCCCCCAGTATCAAACTGGCAGGAGGATTCTTAACCACTTGACCACTAGGGAAGTCCAAGGTCCCAGTTTTGATACTAATGGCTACATAAGATAGCAAGGCACAGTTCCCCAGCCCCCCGCCCCCAGTGAAACTAGCTACAGTATATAGAATTTCTACACTCCTTTAATTTCCTGAGCTGCTGCTGTTGCTAAGTTGCTTCAGTCGCGTCCAACCCTGTGCGACCCCATAGATGGCAGCTCACCAGACTCCCCTGTCCCTGGGATTCTCCAGGCAAGAACACTGGAGTGGGTTGACATTTCCTTCTCCAATGCATGAAAGGGAAAACTGAAAGTGAAGTCGCTCAGTCGTGTCCGACTCTTAGCCAGCCCATGGCCTGCAGCCCACCAGGCTCCTCCATCCATGGGATTTTCCAGGCAAGAGTACTGGAGTGGGTTGCCATTGCCTTCTCCCTGTGAGTCTATAACTATTTTCAAGTTTAGGGATTCCCTGGTGGTCCAGTGGTTAAGAATCCACCTTGTAATGCAAGGGACACCAGTTCAATCCCTGGTCTGGGAAGATCCCACATGCCACAGGGCAACTGAGCCAGTGGGCCACAACTAGTGAGCCCGAGCTCTGGAGCCTGCAAGTTGCAACTATTAAGCCCACGCTCCATGACTACTGAAGCCTATGCACTTTCGAGCCTGTGCCCTGAAACAAGAGAAGCCCCTGCAACGGAGAAGCTCTTAAACCACAACTAGAGAAAGACTGTGCACAGCAACAAAGACCCAGTGCCACCAAAAAAAAAAAAATTCAAAGCTTAAAAATGCATTATATTCACATGCTGATGTATGTATAGACATCATACATACAAGCATATGTATGCCTTAAGTAAGTCTCAAACTTGCTTAGTCCTCAACTATACAATACCAACTAATCTGACATTGATATGTTACCATGTTAGTAAAACCTGCATTTGTGAGCCCCATCATGAATTATAAAACTGACTTGAATCACCATTTTGTGCTGTTTGCACTGAGTATAAGGCTTTAAGTGTATGCTTCTGTCACTCACTAGCTCTAAGTATCTTGTGCTGTGGCTCAGCTAGCATTGATGGACGCTCACTACAGGCTGGGCAGTGCTGTAAGTGCTTCACACACCTAACTTAATCTTCTCAACAATCCCATAAGGCAGGTACTATCATTAGTCATACCATTTGATAATAAATGTGAAGAAAAGAAGACACAGAAAGCTAAGTAGCTCGCTGAAGATCACAGAGCTACAGAGACAGTCCCAAGAGTTCAACCTTGGCATTCTTGTCCAGAGCCCTTGAGCTTATTAACCAGTTTGTTCTCTGTAACCTCTCTAAATTTCAGCTTTTCCTCTATAAAATGGTGTTAATATATATAGAAGTATTAAGGAGATCAAACCAGTCCAGTCAATCCTAAAGGGAATCAACCCTGAATATTCACTGCAAGGACTGATGCTGAAGCTCCAACACTTTGGCCACCTGATGTGAAGAGCCGACTCACTAGAAAAGACCCTGATGCTGGGAAAGACTGAGGGCAGGAGGACAAGGAGATGACAGAGGATGAGATGACTGGATGGCATCACAGACTCAATGGAGATGAGTTTGAGCAAATTCCGGGAGATGGTGAAGGACAGGGAAGCCTGGCATGCTGCAGTCCATGGGGTTGCAAAGAGTCGGACACAACTTAGCGACCGAACAACAACAACATATACAAATAAGAATATATAAAATAGGATACAGCTCCTAGTAAATGACAGCTTAAAAACAGATTAGGAAAGAGTTACAAATTAATAAAGCTGCAGAAGGCCTATTTGATGGGCACCAGGAACCCTGCTCAATTCCCTGTGCGCAATCAACTACCAAGTGAAAAAGTCAATTGTCAACTGGAATGGTGTTTTTAAGAAGCAAAATAAAACATGCATTAAAATCTAAATCCCAATTCTGGGTGAAAGAAACCAGACATAAAAAAGTACATTCATATAAAACTCTAGAAAATGAACACACTAATCCACAGTGACAGAAAGCAGATCAGTGGCTGTTTCTGCAGGGAGTCAACTCAGAGGGGTGGACTACAATGGGCACAGGGAAGCTTTTGCAGCGTAGTAGTGTCAGTTGCCTGGAGAATCCCAGGGAGGGGAAGCCTGGTGGGCTGCCGTCGATGGGGTTGCACAGAGTTGGACATGACTCAAGCGACCTAGCAGCAGCAGCAGCAGTGTTAGTCGCTCAGTAGTGTTGGACTCTGTGCGACCCCACGGACTGTGGCCCACCAGGCTCCTCTGTCCATGGGATTCTCCACGCAACAATACTGGAGTGGATTGCCATTCCCTTCTCCAGAGGATCTTCCCAATCCAGGAATCGAACCTGGGTCTCCTGCATTGCAGGCAGATTCTTTAGTGTCTGAGCTACAGGGAAGATCCCTAGGAAGCTTTTGAGGTGATGGAAATGTATGATTTCTTGATAGTGATGATGGTTTCACAGATATATACTTCTGTCAAAACTCAAGCTGAACACTGTTCAATGGGTACAGTTAACCGTATACAAATCATACCTCAATACAATTATGTCAAAACAAAAAACATTAATATTTTTCAAATAAGCAAACTGCCCTGATTAGAACTCTTCACAATTTTTAACTTCATCAAAGTAAAAATTAAATGTTAGCCAGCATACTGCCAAGTTGAGAATATATATAAGGAACACAGACTATCAAAGCTCTATAAAGGAGGAAAAAAGAACCTTCAGCTGATAAAGTTTTTAGAAGATTCTTACTGAGTCCTCCCCTAAGCAGCAGCACTTTTATTCACTAAATTAAGACCAGGGTATATGAAGTTTACAAACTCAAAAATAACTTTCTAATATTAAATTTCTGGTTTCTTCAACAAAGGTGCAAGACAGGGAACCTTGTATTTTTTGTTCAAAGTCAAATCAACCAAGCCTTTGTGCTCCTATTCTCTTTCTTCTTTGAAATTTCCATTCCTGTTACCATAGGAACCTGCTAGCTGACAAGCCTTCAAGCATAGCAACAGCCCAAGCTTAGCAAGGAGTGTGAAAGGGGAACAGAGTCAAAGGCCAACATTTGACTCGTGAGATTCAGAATTCCAATCTCTGTCACTCTACAAAGGGTCTGAGAACCACAGAAACTGTATCCTACTGGGTTTGGGAATATTATGACTAAATTTACTAAATGTGAAACCAAATGTGGAACGGCCTTGAAAATTCAAATATGGTATTCATTCTATTTTAGATCCAAATTAGAGTAAGACATTATTTTAAACAATTTTTTAGAATAATTTTAAGTGACGTAAAATAAGACCTTTGAAAACGTTTTTGTAAGAATAAAATTCTAAAGAGAAAAGGTCTAAAACTTTAAGAATTACTTTATATAGAATATATAAAAAATTCTATGTTTGTAAAATACCTTTAGTCCCATAGATTTGCTTTTCTTTTACAAATTCATTTTGTTAATGTCTTATGACAGCATATTAAATACTTTCCAATATTAGTTCAGTGAGCTAGTTTGCAGAAATATGACTTTATCACAGGAGTATATTTATCTTAAGTCAAAGGGGAGCTCCTGGAGCAGCCCATAAAATCTGACTTTTCTTCAGGAAGTACTTTTAACATTTCAAGTATCATGAATGGTTGTGAATTATAGTCTGACTCAAAAGATAAAACTTTACAAACCAAATTCATCACAATTAATACTTTACAATAAGCATTTTAAGGCATTCTTTTAAAGTGATCTAAAATGCAAGATAATCAATTAAAATTTTTAAAGCTTATTTTTTCTTCAAGTCAGAAATCACTAAATGCAATTAATTCTCCACTACTTGTGTATTTTCCACACTTTTCGATTCAGAAGTTTCCTAATTCCTGGCTGCTTTCCCTATCACACAATAGGCTCTTCAATCCACTTCACCAGGCTGTTGTTTGCTTAGGGAAAACCACCGTAATAATACTAACCCAAATAGAAGATAATAAGTCAGTCTGCTGGATAATGCACGTATCCTAAAAATATAAGCCATGAGTTTAAAGAATAAATACAATCAAAGAAATTTCATTTCCTCAAATGCCTATCCACAAAATGTTAATCACGGGTACAAAGAGGTATTAAATTATAGTATCCTCTTAAAAACAAAACAACAGAAAACTCTGTCTTTCAAGGTCAATTCAAACATCATCTGCAACTGATCCTTTCCACACATGATCCTTTTCTTTCTCTTTGAATCCTCTCAGCACTATATGCCTATTTATGGCATTTACCAAGTTCTTCCTTAAGTTTCAGTCATTCAGATAAAAACATATTTAATAAAAGTTACTAAGTCTTAGACACTGCAACTGGGAGCTAGACAAAAAAGGACAGCTGGGATTTTTAAAAATAAAGTTTCTGTACTAATTTTACTATTTTAAAAATACAATGTGTTTCTTACAAAAAAAAACCGCAGAAAACACAAACATTAAATGAAAAACACAGAAAACACAATAAACTGTGCTAATTCAAGAACAATCACTGTTGGTCTTGACAAAAATCTTTCCAGATCACTTACACTACATGAACATGAATATACTTCTTTTCTTCAACAAAAACAGGATGATACCATATATAGTATTTTATTATCTCTTCCTTTTTTTTCCCTATTAATTAATGTATCAGATTTGGCTTCCCTGGTGGCTCAGTAGTAAAGAATCCACCTGCCAAGCAGGAGACTCTGGTTCAATCCCTGGCTCAGGGAGATTCCCTGGAGGAGGAAATGGCAAAGCCACTCCAGTATTCTTGCCTGGGAAATCCCACTGACAGAGAAGCCTGGAGGGATCCATCAAGTATAACCATTAGAATTTGACAGGCAAAGATGGAGATGAGATGATTCTTTAGGCAGAAAGAGAATGAGAGGTCTAGAGATAAGAAAGCAGGTTTGTTTTAGTCCTTTACTTTACTATACTACTTACAAGTGTAAACACATACTGTCGAAAGCTTCAAGTCACTTTGACCTTTCCCTGCTCCAAAAAAAAAAAAAAAAAGGGGGGGGCCAAGTAAAACACTGGTGTTCACAGAAAAGTGGTATCTCTGGTACTCCTGTCAGGACTACCATTACTAACCCCAACAAACTCACAGCTACTTACAATTCCAGGAGATCATGTGCTTGGGTACAGCTCTACAACCTCTACACGACTACCACCACCTCTTCTGGAATTCACAGTTTATGAAGTTCATTAACTCACTCAAACATTTATTTAGCACTTACCTATGACTGGTTCCAAATAGGAAAAGGAGTTCGTCAAGGCTGTTTATTGTCACCCGGTTTATTTAACTTCTATGCAGAGTACATCATGAGAAACGCTGGCCTGGAAGACACACAAGCTGGAATCAAGATTGCCGGGAGAAATATCAATAACCTCAGATATGCAGATAACACCACCCTTATGGCAGAAAGTGAAGAGGAACTAAAAAGCCTCTTGGTGACAGTGAAAGAGGAGAGTGAAAAAGTTGGCTTAAAGCTCAACATTCA
Source organism: Bos grunniens (assembly GCF_055505025.1). NCBI lineage: Eukaryota > Metazoa > Chordata > Mammalia > Artiodactyla > Bovidae > Bos > Bos grunniens. The sequence goes on along the minus strand of NC_141188.1, from coordinate 1,489,751 downwards.
GAAAACGAAGAGCATGGCATCCGGTCCCAACACTTCATGGGAAAAAATGGGGAAACACTGTCAGACTTTATTTTTCTGGGCTCCAAAATCACTGCAGCTGATGACTGCAGCCATGAAATTAAAAGACACTTACTCCTTGGAAGGAAAGTTATGACCAACCTAGATAGCATATTCAAAAGCAGAGACATTACTTTACCAACAAAGGTTCGTCCAGTCAAGGCTATGGTTTTTCCTGCAGTCATGTATGGATGTGAGAGTTGGACTGTGAAGAAAGCTGAGCGCTGAAGAATTGATGCTTTTGAACTGTGGTGTTGGAGAAGATTCTTCAGAGTCCCTTGGACTACAAGGAGATCCAACCAGTCCATTCTAAAGGAGATCAGCCCTGGGATTTCTTTCTTTTTTTTTTTTTTTTAGCACAGAAAGAGTTTTTTTTTTTTTTTTTTTATTCCAAAAATCATTTACTTTGTTGCAAGTATAGGAGTCAATGCACATTTTGCCATTTAAGAGGAAAGAATGTGTGGATATCTGAGGGAACATATTTGTGGCTTGTTTCCATGATATCTCAGAACTCCCTACCCTGCCTGCCTAAAGATCAGCCCTGGGATTTCTTTGGAAGGAATGATGCTAAAGCTGAAACTCCAGTACTTTGGCCACCTCATGCGAAGAGTTGACTCATTGGAAAAGACTGATGCTGGGAGGGATTGGGGGCAGGAGGAGAAGGGGATGACAGAGGATGAGATGGCTGGATGGCATCACTGATTCGATGGACATGAGTCTGAGTGAACTCCAGGAGTTGGTGATGGACAGGGAGGCCTGGTGTGCTGTGATTCATGGGGTCGCAAAGAGTCGCACACGACTGAGCGACTGATCTGACCTCATCTGATCTGATGTGTTAGGTACTATGTTACCTGCTGGCCCTACAAAGATGAATAAGGACCTCAATAGCAAGTTCTGCTTTCAAACGCAAGTGTCCTGCAGTAGGACCTGAACTAAAAAATGAGGACAAGTTCGTACCCAATACAATGGCTATTATTCCAAAACAAAAACCCAGAAAATAACTAGTGTTGGTGAGGATACAGAGATACTGGAACCCTTGCGCATCGCTAGCAAAAATGTAGAATGGATCAGCTGCTATACAAAACAGTTCAGAGGGTCCTCAAAAAATTAAACAGAATTATCATGCTATCCTAAAATTTCACTTCTGAGAATAACCAAAAAAATTTAAAGCAATGTCTGGAACAAATATTTATACATCTGTATTCATAGCAGCTATATTCATAATAGCCAAAAAGTGGAAGGAACTCAAGTGTCTGATGCATGAATGATTAAACTAAACGTTGGGCATAAATATGCAACAAAATATTATTCAGTCTTAGAAAGGAAGGAAATTCTGACACTTGTTACAACATGTGTGAATCTTGAAGACATTGTACAAAGTGAAATAAGCCAATCACAAAAGGACAACTATTTTATGATTTCACTTAAATGAGGTACTGGAGTAGTCAAATTCAGAGAGAAAGAAAAAAAGTAGAATGGTGGTTGCCAAAGGTTGAGGGGAGGGGAGAACAGGGAATTAGTGTTTAATAGGTAGTGTTTCAGTTTCAGAAGCTGAAAAAGTAAAGGATAGTGGTAATGACATACCAAGGTGACTGTACTTAATGCCACTGAACTGCACACTTAAAAATGACTGGAATGGGGGAATTCCTTGGTGGTTTCATGGTTAGGACTCTGAACTGTCACTGCTGGGGACTGGGTTGAATCCCTCGTTGAGGAATTAGGATCCCACAAACTGCATGGCATGCCAAAAAACAAACAAGAAAAGATTCAAATGGTTAAGTTTTATGTTATATATATTTTGTGTACATGCATGATAAGTCACTTCAGTCATGTCGAACTCTTTGCAACACTATGGATTGTAGCCTGTCACACTCCACTGTCCATTGGATTCTCCAGGCAAGAATACTGGATTGGGAAGCCATGCCCTCCCTCGAGGGGATCTCCCCAACCTTAGGCTCGAACCCACATCTCCTGCATTGGCAGGCAGTTTCTTTACCACTAGTGCAACATATATATTTTGACACAATTTAAAAAAAAATTCTGAGGAATATTATCTATAAGTGCTACTATGAAATAGCCAGGATATATTGTTAAGTAAAAAAAAAAACAAGGTAGAGAAAACAAACAGTATGACACTATACCAAAAGAGCGTGGAAGAATATATAGCTATACACAGATATTATATAGACATTTTCTACAATTACTATAACTTTTAATGGAAGGATAAACAAAAAGCTTTAAAAAAACAACTACCCCCAAGGGAAGGAAAGAATAAGGTTAGGATTCAGCTGGTAAAGAATCCAGCTGCAGACTCCGATTCAATTCCTGGGTCGGGAAGATCCCTTGGAGAAAGGATAGGCTATCCACTCCAGTATTCATGGCCTTCCCTGGTGGCTCAGATGGTAAATAATTTGCCTGAAATTCGGGAGACCTGAGTTCAATCCCTGGGTTTGGAAGATCCCCTGAAGGGGGGCATGACTACCCACTCCAGTATTCTTGCCTGCAGAATCCCCACGGACACAGGAGCCTAACAGGCTACAGTCCATTGGGTCTCAAAGAGTCAGACACAAATGAGGGACTAAGCACAAACACAGTCCAGAAACTAGACTCCTCTCAATGTACCTTGTCATATATATCAAGTTGTTAAACATGATTATAAAATAAATTTAAACAAAAAAATATTTTTAAGTCATTCCTCAAAATCAAAATGAAAAACAAACCTACACTGTGTATTGAGTTAAACCAAACAGAGGAGTGCTTAACTCTAAAACACAGCAATCTGACTGCACATCCTTGGTGAAATGCATCCTAAGGACATAAGGAATACAAAGAAACCTTACAGTGCTTTCAGTAATGATACTGATATTATTCTGAAATTATGTAATGTCTGTATATCATAAGGTTTCGGTATGAGAAGAAACAAAAATTCTAAAATTTTAAATAAAAACTCTCCAATAATATTTCATTACAAGTTATCAGTATAAACTCATGCTGAACTTTCTTTTTTTAAAAAAGTATTTCCTAGCTCCATCTTTGAAGAGACCTATCAATTACTAACCTAGTATCAATAAGCATAGCACCCAGAGAGCAGTCTGTAAAAATCCGTGAAAATTCCTTCCAACTAAAAGGAACCAGCGCTCACAAAAGAAACTGATAATTCAACTTCTGAGGCAGAATTTTACGAAATGAGGTTGGATCATACCAGAAAGCAAGGAAGCAGTCAGAAACCACTAGGATAGTATCAAAAACACTTAGGAGCTATCTTGAAGAGGTGCTCACTGCCAAAAGCAGAACAGACTGAGCCGCAACAAAATAATAACTGCAAAAGGACTGAAACACATAAAATATGATAAAAATCCATGACTTCATAATGATACTTGAAAGGAGAATGATGATATTTGAAAGGAGAAAGATCTCATTAGTCACTTTTGAAAGATTCTTATGAATCAATTTATTATCCTAAAAACTAACAAAGGAGAACAGTTGCATATTTACTGTCTTTTTTATATAAACTGAACACAAGAGTAACTCAACAGTCCAATAATCAAAATGAGGAAGTTTCTGTTGATAAAGTATTCTAGCTGAGAAACGAAGAATGACAGAATATCACCATTTTACAAACCCCTAATAAAATTCTTGACCTAGGGAAAGATCGACGGCTGCTAAAATTATACAGAGTAACAAGCAGATATTACAGGGCCTTGGAACTATTCTTTCAAAACAAAAACAGACAGAGGAACATGGTCAAAAGCATCACAGGGATGCAAACAGCAAAATAAAGTCTGAGACAATCTGCAGGGCAAGTGTGTTACGAGAAAAAAGGAAGATGGGAAAGGGAAGGAGAAACTATAAATTAAGAAGCATATCAGTTCAGTTCAGTAGCTCAGTCATGTCCAACTCTTTGTGATCCCATGAACCGCAGCACGCCAGGCCTCGCTGCCCATCACCAACTCCCAGAGTCTACCCAAATCCATATCGATCGAGTCAATAATGTCATCCAACCATCTCATCCTTTGCCGTCCCCTTCTCCTCCTGCCCTCAATCTGTCCCAACACCAGGGTCTTTTCCAATGAGTCAGCTCTTCGCATCAGGTGGCCAAAGTATTGGAGTTTCAACTTCAACATCAGTCCGCCCAATGAACACCTAGGACTGATCTCCTTTAGAATGGACTGGTTGCATCTCCTTGCAGTCCAAGGGACTCTCAAGAACCTTCTCCAACACGACAGTTCAAAAGCATCAATTCTTCAGCGCCCAGCTTTCTTTATAGGCCAACTCTCACATCTATACATGACCACTGGAAAAACCATAGCCTTCACTAGACAGACCTTTGTTAGCAAAGTAATGTCTCTGCTTTTTAATATGCTGTGTAAGTTGGTCGTAACTTTCCTTCCAAGGAGTAAGCATCTTTTAATTTCATGGCAGCAATCACTATCTGTAGTGATTCTGGAGCCCCCCAAAATAAAGTCAGCCACTGTTTCCACTGCGTCCCCATCTCTCTGCCATGAAGTGATGGGACCGGATGCCATATCTTCGTTTTCTACATGGTGACCTTTAAGCCAACTTTTTCACTCTCCTCTTTCACGTTCATCAAGAGGCTCTTTAATTCTTCTTCACGTTATGCCATAAGGGTGGTGTCATCTGCATATCTGAGGTTATTGATATTTCTCCCGGCAATCTTGATTGCAGCTTGTGCTTCTTCCAGCCCAGCGTTTCTCATGATGTACTCTGCATAGAAGTTAAATAAGCAGGGTGACAATATACAGCCTTGACGTACTCCTTTTCCTATTTGGAACCAGTCTGTTGTTCCATGTCCAGTTCTTCCTGACCTGCATACAGGTTTCTCAAGCGGCAGGTGAGGTGGTCTGGTATTCCCATACCTTTCAGAATTTTCCACAGTTTATTGTGATCCACACAGTCAAAGGCTTTAGCGTAGTCAATAAAGCAGAAATAGATGTTTTGCTGGAACTCTCTTGCATTTTCCTTGATCCAGCGGATGTTGGCAATTTGATCTCTCGTTCTTCTGCCTTGTCTAAAACCAGCTTGAACATCTGGAAGTTCTCTTTCCACGTATTGCTGAAGCCTGGCTTGGAGAATTTTAAGCATTACTTAATTGCCAGCATCTGCTGGATCATGGAAAAAGCAAGAGAGTTCCAGAAAAACATCTATTTCTGCTTTATTGACGATGCCAAAGCCTTTGACTGTGTCAACCACAATAAACTGTGGAAAATTCTGAAAGAGATGGGTATACCAGACCACCTGACCTGCCTCTTGAGAAATCTGTATGCAGGTCAGGAAGCAACAGTTAGAACTGGACATGGAACAATAGACTGGTTCCAAATAGGAAAAGGAGTACGTCAAGGCTGTATGTTGTCACCCTGCTTATTTAACTTCTATGCAGAGTACATCATGAGAATTGTTGGGCTGGAAGAAGTACAAGCTGCAATCAAGACTGCCAGGAGAAATATCAATAGCATCAGATACGCAGATGACACCACCCTTATGGCAGGAAAGTGAAGAAGAACTAAAAAGCCTCTTGATGAAAGTAAAAGAGGAGAGTGAAAAAGTTGGCTTAAAGCTCAACATTCAGAAAACGAAGATCATGGCATCCGGTCCCATCACTTCATGGCAGAGAGATGGGGACATGGTGGAAACAGTGTCAGACTTTATTTTTCTGGGCTCCAAAATCACTGCAGATGGTGACTGCAGCCATGAAATTAAAAAACGCTTACTCCTTGGAAGGAAAGTTATGACTAACCTAGATAGCATATTGAAAAGCAGAGATACTACTTTGCCAACAAAGGTCCGTCTAGTCAAGGCTATGGTTTTCCCAGTGGTCATGTATGGATGTGAGAGTTGGACTGTGAAGAAAGCTGAGCGCTGAAGAATTGATGCTTTTGAACTGTGGTGTTGGAGAAGACTCTTGAGAGTCCCTTGGACTGCAAGGAGATGCAACCAGCCCATCCTAAAGGAGATCAGTCCCGGGTGTTCAATGGAGGGACTGACGCTGAAGCTGAAACTCCAATATTTTGGCCACCTCATGTGAAGAGTTGACTCATTGGAAAAGACTCTGATGCTGGGAGGGATTGGGGGCTGGAGGGGAAGGGGACGACAGAGGATGAGATGGCTGGATGGCATCACCGACTCGATGAACATGAGTCTGAGTGAACTCCGGGAGTTGGTGATGGACAGGGAGGCCTGGCGTGCTGCGATTCATGGGGTTGCAAAGAGTCGGATGTGACTGAGCGACTGAACTGAACTGAACTGGAGTGTGAGATGAGTGCAATTGTGCGGTAGTTTGAGCATGCTTTGCCTTTGTCTTTCTTTGGGATTGGAATGAAAACTGACCTTTTCTGGTCCTGTGGCCACTGCTGAGTGTTCCATATTTGCTGGCATATCGAGTGCCGCACTTTCACAGTGTCATCTTTTAGGATTTGAAATAGCTCAACTGGAATTCCATCCCCTCCACTAGCTTTGTTCGTAGTGATGCTTTCTAAGGCCCACTTGACTTGACATTCCAGGATGCCTGGCTCTAGGTGAGTGATCACACGATCGTGATTACCTGGGTCATGAAGATCTTTTTTGGACAGTTCTGTGTATTCTTGCCACCTCTTAGTATCCTCTGCTTCTGTTAGGTCCCTACTATTTCTGTCCTTTATTGAGCCCATCTTTGCATGAAATGTTCCCTTGGTATCTCTAATTTTCTTGAAGAGATCTCTAGTCTTTCCCATTCTATTGTTTTCCTCTATCTCTTTGCACTGATCGCTGAGGAAGGCTTTCTTATCTCTCTTTGCTATTGTTTGGAACTCTGCATTCAAATGGGGATACCTTTCCTTTCTCCTTTGCTTTTCCTTCCCGTCTTTTCACAGCTATTTGTAAGGCCTCCTCAGACAGCCATTTTGCTTTTTTGCATTTCTTTTTCTTGGGGATGGTCTTGATTCCTGTCTCCTGTACAATGTCAATTGTACATTGGAGACAACTGTACTGTACCGTGTACTTGGCAATTGAGACAGTTCAAAACAGAGTGCCAAACTCAGGAATGAGCAATCTTGTTTCTATCAAAAGCCACAATACTCGGGGAAAAGACAGACATCAAGTTAAGAACTTAAGAAAAATTTAACATGTGTGTTTGTGTATAAATGCACGTTTTGTAAAGAGAAATAAACATACTAACATACTAACAAGGATCTTTTCTCCAATTTAATAAATGGACATTCACCCCATTTATTTGAACATGTTCCAATTTCAATCGAAGTATTGAGGAGGAATTCTCTCTACCCAATGAAAGAACACCCAACTTGTTGATTGTGAACAATAATAAGCCAATTTGAAATAACCCAAATTCTGCAATTTCTCTCCTGGCATCCTTAGCTCAATACCATATATTATTTCATTCGAAGCACTCATTTTGATTTCACCAAACATCAGTACAGGAATGAACCCAAGGCAGGCTTGAAGCCTGGGTCTGCTGAAAGATGCTTTACCTAGGAAATGTCTTTCAACTCATCCAGTCCCACAAAGAACACTCAAGAATGTGCTGAGGTTACCTGCTCCAATTATTTGCTCCCACTAAAAGCTGGCAAGCTGATCCAAAGTTCCTGGATCAGAGACAGGAGGGTGTCATCAGCAGACAAGTCCTTGTAAGGATCTAAGAATCCTTACTTCTATTTGCAAGTGTGCTGTGTTGATTGCTGAATTTCCATATCCTTTGCTATTACAGAAACTTTACACTCTCCGACTGTCAGGAGACTCTGTCAGTGGCATCACTGGCCTGATATGACAACCAAGCCAACTATCCCCGACATCACTTCATATCACCAGAGCTTTCTCTTACACATCTAGGTGCTCTCCCTAGAAGGAGTGAAATTCAAAAAGATGCAGTCTCACTGCCAGCAAAATGTCTAGCCTATATGGGCATGTTTGAAGAGAGGACAGAGACAGCTCACCATGCCACCATTAGGAAAGACCATTATGAAAGCCCCAGGAGCCCACAATGAGAGATGCAAATTCATATGAAACAAATACATCGTCTTTCTAGTACTTTCTCTCTAGGGTCACTTAGAAATGAAATTTGGAATAGAAGTAACACTTCTGGACCATCTATTCTGCATCATGCATTGTGCTAGCTACTTAAATCTCTCATTTAATCCTAATAGCCATTCAAAGTATTTTTGTTATTAGTGCCTTTTCACAAATGATTTTCACAAAGATGTTGAAGTGAAGTGAAGTGAAGTGACTCAGTCGTGTCTGACTCCTTGCGACCCCATGGACTGTAGCCTACCAGGCTCCTCTGTCCATGGGCTTTTCCAGGCAAGAGGACTGGAGTGGGTTTCCTTCTCCAGATCACAGAGATGTTAGGTGTCTTAATTTCAAAGTCTGAAAGCTACTACGTGAAAGAGGCAAAAGTTAAACCCAAATCACTATATAAATCTTTATGACTTATTTCTGACAACTCTATTTGCTTTCCAAAGGAATTATACTGACTTAAAATGATACCAGAACCAAAGATAGTCCTCTTTCACTTTTTTGGTGAGAGAACTGGGTAGTTTTAACACCCAACAGGGACTACCATGCAAGGAACCAAATTCCTATATTAAACCAATACCCATTTTCATATACCCACTCTAACAGTCTATACCAAATCTCTCCTTACCAGTTAGACTGTGTGTAGTCAGTGGAAGAGCAGAAATATTTTATTCAACCTCTACAATATTTTCAAGTATTTGGACTATACAACTTGCCCTCTATGTTTCAAAATCTATGAATAATCATCTTTCTACAAAATTTCCCAGATTTAGGCTAGTTTACTTGGAAGTATTAAATCTTTGAATTTTACAATAAAATGAAGATTCCAAAACAAGTAGTATTTGATTTGCTGAAAGCACTGTAACAAAGACTTAAAGACTAAAATTAAAACAACAACTTTAAATTCTATGTACTATGTAGCTACATTAATCTTAGAATATGAGAAAACGGTAAAAGCTATCACTTTAACAGAACTTACTCCAAAAGTACTGTGCCAAATACTTTATAAACGCTTCATTTTGTATCAACACTTCATTTTGTATCTTCCAAAGTGTTAACTCTATTTTACAAGCAAAGTGACAATGGTAAGAAAGCCCAAGTAACTTGACCAAAGTAATACAGGTAGAAAGTGGTAGCTGCTGCTGCAGTTTATACAATTCCAAAGCTTTTACCTCTTGTTGTCACAGTTTACTGCCCCCTAATTCCTATCTGGTAAACATATCTTTGTCCACAATTCTAAAACCACTGTCGAAACACATTCAAAATTATTTAAACCTATTATTAACTGTATCCATTAATTTGTCATAGCTTCTAAAGTAAAATAATTAAAAAGTGCCTAAAGATGGTAACAACAACCCTGTATGCGAGACAGCAAAAGAGACACAGATGTATAGAACAGTTTTTTGGACTCTGTGGGAGAGGGAGGGGGGATGATTTGGGGAAATGGCATTAAAACATGTATAATATCATATAAGAAACGAATCGCCAGTCCGGGTTTGATGCAGGATACAGGAAGCTTGGGGCTGGTGCACTGGGATGACCCAGAGGGATGGTATGGGGAGGGAGGTGGGAGGGGGGTTCAGGATGGGGAACACGTGTATACCCGTGATGGATGCATGTTGATGTATGGCAAAACCAATACAATATTGTAAAGTAAAAAAAAAAAATAATAATAATAAATAAATAAATAAAAAGTGCCTAAAGAATTATCATTAGAAAAATTCAAGTTAAGGCAACAGATTTTCATGACGTATTGAGAGGTCAAGAACAGATAATTCACACAACAAAACCTCTATCACTGCTTGGGAGTCACTGTTCTTAAATTGATGTAAAGATAGTAAGACCAGGATACCATCTTAAGTATTTAAGACAATGTAAATACTGTAAACCCACCAGCCTCAAGGCTGAACCAAAGCACCCATTTTCAAAATCATGTTACCTTCAATATTTACTAAGTGAATTATGAATATTATTATTATAGTCTGCTCTTTAAAGTCTTATTATCAAATAACAGAAAAGATGTAACCATAACTTGGACAATTTAAACTTCTGAAAAGCTATTACTTCCCCAGTTCCAATGTTTCAAAGTTCTTCATAAAAGAATAATATCTGAAAACTAAGATAAGTAACATCCCCCAAACATGAAATCTTCAATCTATCAGAGTCTGAGCCTAAATACATAACTTTTTAATGTACAAGATGCAATTAAAAATAACATGTTAGTTGTTCCTGTTGTTTATCAAACACATTCATTAGACTGATTAAAAGGGCAATACAAGAATAATTTTCTACGATATGCCAAATAATAGATGAAGTCTTACCTCCATTGCTAAAACTACCATCTGTTGGTCATAGTGATTCAGAAGATTGGGCATGAAGGCAGTGTTATAAGGCAAATCCTGGCACACCCTCAAGGTAATAGGCTCAAAGAAAATAAACTGTGCCCACCGGTTTGGCCCACAAACATAGTCAAGGGCCACAGTTAAAAGATGATCCAACCCATAGCCACGCTTTCTCGATTGAATGGGATTCAGATGATCAGGCCTACTCAGTATGTATTTTAGATCTTTGTACACCTACAGGTCTCAGCTTGAAAGTACTTCTTCTCTCTTACTGTTAAGTTCTTCAAACAGAATTACTCTGCACCGTCAGAGGTTTGTTAGCTTGGTCTCACAAAAGGCATTTGTTTTTGGTTTCACAATATGGGAAAATGACATCATCTTGCCTCTTCTTTTCATTTTCTTACATCGGGTACCATGTGGCCAACGTGTCAAGTTGATCAACCACATTCCCAAACAACAGGTTCCATCTTAGGAGAAGAGCTATTTATTCCTTTGACTGAAGTATCTGAAAAATAATTGAAAAAAAATTGGGTGAAATTAGCAATTTCCTCTTAAAATATTGCAAGCTTGATATTAAAACTTTGATTAGCTCAGTAAAGTTGCAGGATACAAAATCAGTATACAAAAATCAGTTGTGCTTCTACAAACTAACAATCAGGTACTAGAAAGAGAAATTTTAACATACTGCCTTTGGGACTTTCCGGTGGTCCAGTGATTAAAACTGCACACATCCACTGATGAGCTCCAGTGTACTCCCTGGTGGAGAACTAAAATTCCAAGTGCCAGGCGTGTGGCTAACAACAACAACAATCACAAACTTTGACTGCCTTACAGAGAAAATACATGGATATTTCAGAAAAAATACGACGGTTTCTCTACCTTCTCATTCTTGCTATAGATATACAAGAGAATCCATAAACAGCATTTAAAGGAAAGCATTATTTCCTCCCTCAGTTGTTTATATAACATCTAGTTTAATTTCCCATCTACAGTGGTAGTTGTTCCTTTGTCACAAGACATAATTGATCCATTTTGAAAAACTTGCATGCTGTTGTCCTAAATTTTATTTAAATATCTGCCACACTTAATAACAAGTTATTTAAATGTTATTATATACGTTTTAATCATTACATGATTCAGCAGATGGTATCTGTGAAAGGTGTAAACTATAAAGAAATCAAAAGATATGGATTGAAGCCTCTTTCCAACTATGTGAATCACTTAACTTCTCTGAGCTCAGAATTTTCCTTTCTAAAAATTGCACCTCCCTATCAAAGATGTATGAGTAAATTATAAAATAATGCACTCTATAAAAGGTAAAGCAACATCAAACTTTAGGTAGTTTTATTACTGAATGACAGCAGATACAAAGACTTACTTCTATCAACCAATACTGAACTGGCAAACAGAAGATTCTAAAAGTACTATCAGGACATTTTCCCAACAATGCTTCATCCTTTTAGATAGTGCAAAAATTCAGTACATAGATGGAGAAAACGTTTGACCAACAAATGCTTCGTTATACAGAGTCAGGCTGCAGAGAAGAGTCAACTCTAGAAAGTTACAGCATGGAATATGAATGATTTCCAGTGAAGAGTTTCTACCAAGTTTCAGAGTTGGATTTGACACTGCCTTTCCTGGGGGCTTCCCTGGTGGCTCAGACAGTAAAGAATCCACCTGCAATGCTAGAGACATGGGTTCGATCCCTGGGTTGGGAAGATTCCCTGGAGGAGGAAATGGCAACCCACTCCAGTGTTCTTGCCTGGAGAATGCCATGGACAGAGGAGCCTGGCAGGCTACAGTCCGTGGGGTCGCAGAGAGTTGGATGCAACTTTCACATTCACTTTTTTTTCTAGGGGCAAAAACATGCATCTCTTTTGGGGCTGGAAGGGTAGGTAGAGTGGAAGGCAGGATTGGTAGGAAAAAAGCGTATTCTAAAACTATCATACTTCCATTTGGTTTTGTAATGATGTTAAGTCTGCTTTTACTTTATTTTTGCTTCACAGATGTCAAATATTTCTGTTTGAAGTACACAACCTCAGCTGGGAAAACATGAGAAAGTCAGGTTCAGAAATTCTCAGAGACCCAGGTTAATAGGACAACTCAAATAGATACTAGGGCCTGTGACAGAGAACTTGAACCGTCTTGGCTAAAGCAGAGAAAGAAACTGTCCTTTGCGCACTACCAATGACAGGGCCCTCTGCATCCCAGGCTTTCATTACTGGGCAGAAAAAACTATTTGGAGAAAGTCAAGCCATGGCTGAATCTTCCCAATTTCTCCCCCAAGCATATGGTCTTTAGAAGAAGAGAAAAGTAAAGTCTACAACCTTAGGAATTAGAGACACCAAAGTTACAAGCAACCTCTGCCCCAAACGTTTCATCTCTCTAATACGGAAATCTCTAAACCAGAAATATTTGTTAAAGCTTCTTGGCCTGCCATTATTTTTTCCTCCTTCAAGCTGGGCCCAGAAATGTGATGTCTGGCTATGGAAAAGAGATATTAAACACAGTCATGTATATTTAAGCTTAATTATCATGCAGCACGGTAACAATTATGCATATCATTAAATGTGTCAAATAAGCCCTGAACGCTTTATTTGGCTACAGTATCAAACATCCATAGAAGTTCCATGTTTGTAGTTTGCTCCTTATGCAGCATGTTCATCTGCTTGCAACTTAAAAAAAATTAAAGGGAACATTGCTCCCTACTGAATATGTGTATAACAATAAGAATTTCAAATTTTTCATTTAGACTATTATTCAAGCTGTATGGGTTCTAAATTGACAGTTCAAAGAAGATGACCACACAAAACCTGAGGAAGAAACAAAGTAATATTGAGTTTTTTAAACTAGATGAGAAACCCCCTTATACTTCTGTCTACTCTATTTTACTTGGTTTTCCCTCAGTTATTCCTTTTGCCTCATTTACAAACAATACTTCTCACAGACTTACAAAAGTGCTTTCCTTTATGTACTTTAACATTCAAATTTCCATATATCCAAACATTTTTGTAAAATTATTGTTAGGCTGGGATAGGATAAAACCTTAATACATTAAGACTGTAGTTTATGATTATTAAGATAAATAAGAAAAAACAGTAGAATGCCATGAGACAAGAAGAAAAATAGGAACAGTAAAAATATTAAGGAATTCATATTTCTTCCAAATTAGAGGTTCCCTAATTTTAATGTGCAGTAGATTCATAGAAACCCCACGGGTCTAAGAAATCCGAACCTCTGGAAAATGAATGATATACACGCATTCTAACGATTATCTCTGTACTGTTACAAGTGATCTATAAGTCATATTTTGAGAAATGCTATCCTAAAATAGAATAACTTAAAACAGTACAGGATATTTGCACATAATTGTGTGCTTAGCAAAAGTAATATATAAAATGAATTTTTTAAAAAGCAGATAAAGAATACTACCTTAATAGAAAAATCGAAAAAGGACATAAATTTACAAATGGCCAACAAACATATGAAAAGATACTCAACTTTACTAATAAAAACATACAAACATTATATTTAACATTTTTGCCAATCTGATGAGCAAAGTAAGAATAACAGAACACAGTATAGGAGAGGGTGCAGAAAAAGGAATATATTCAACATTCCAACACTTGGAAGTACTTTCTTTTGTTTTTTTTTTTTTTTTTTTGGCTGTCCCACACGGCTTGCAGAATCTTAGTTCCCCAAACAAGGACTGAACCCCGGGCCAGAGTAGTGGAGTGTCTAACCACTAGACCACCAGGAAATTCTCCATTTTCAAATACTACTGGAGGAAAAGCAAACTAGTTGGTATTTCAAAAAAAATAGCTATGGACATCAAAAGCCCTTAAAATGTATATAATTTGATTCAGCAGACCTGTTCTACAATTTATGCTAAGAAAGTAAACACAAGTACACATGATGTATAACTGAAATGTTAGTACAAAAACCCAGAGACAATCTGAAAGTCTGCCAATAAGGAATTGGTTAAACTAAGGTACAACCAACATATAATACACTAACTAAAAATGATGAGCAGGATCTGTATACACTGACTTCAAAAGACAGTAACAATACAAAAACTGAAAAATAAAATTTTAAATGGTTTACAAAACAGCATATAGTCTCCCACTTCTGTCAAAAATATACATACACAGAACAGAATAAAATTACCTGAACTGTTTAAAAATACAATATTATAGGGACTTCCCTGGCAATCCAGTGATTAGGACTCCACACTTCTATGTCAGGGAGCTCGCATTTCATCACTGGTCAGGGAATTAAGGTCCCACAAGCTGCAAAGCGTGGTCAAAAAACAAAAACAAAACAAAAAAGTAGTAAAGTATTATAAATGCTGCAATGTTATTTTAAAGTCTGTCGCACGTTATTTATGTATGGGAACATTAAGTGCTAAATCTATGAATGTGTGCTGACAATACTACTACTTGAATCAATGATTTACTGGCTGTTGATTAAATAACAAGCCAAGGGACACAAAAATACCCTACTACAGGTAGCAAGAAAAGCAAAAAAAATGATGATAAATTTAGAATGGGTCAAAAATTGGTTTTGAATACTGAAAAAAATCAGATCACCTCTCAGCTGAACCAAATATTATGCACATTAAAAAAAAAAACTTTTGATATATATTCTAAGTTGCTTTTCAATAACATAATGAAATGAATGCTTCTAATCAGGATCAAGTGAGTATGCATAGCAACAGTCCTTTTTCCTAAGAGAACCATCCTTGAAGAAGCTGTAAGTTTCAGAGAGGACACAGAAGACTGAGGAAACCAGGAAATACTGACCAAATACAGCAACTGATCACATAAAGGTTAAAAGATTTTTTCCATTCTTTTTGATATTATATCTTTTACTATAGCAATCTGCAGAATCTCAGTTGAATAAAGGGAATTGGTGGATTAACTGGAGGGAACAGTCTCAGGCATCAAGGACCAGTAAAAAGTGAGGGGTCTGGCAACAGTTTTTCACGCCCTAACCCTGAGCGAAGACATTCACTTCTTTACAGAGCAATATATGTGGAAAACTAATTTCCAATTAAGTGACCTGATGACTATTTCATCAGAAAACAAAAAGAACTAGATACATTTAACCCTACATTTTAAATTTTATCAATGTGTAACATCAGAAATCTGATATTCCCCAATTTACCAGTTCTCTTTTGATGATAAAAAGTTCAGTTCAGTCACTCAGTCATGTCCGACTCTTTGCGACCCCGTAAATCACAGCAAGCCAGGACTCCCTGTCCATCACCAACTCCAAGAGTTTACCCAAACTCATATCCATTGAGTTGGTGATGCCATCCAGCCACCTCATCCTCTGTCATCCCCTTCTCTTCCTGACCCCAATCCCTCCCAGAATCAGGGTCTTTTCCAGAGTCAATTCTTCGCATGAGGTAGCCAAAGTATTGGAGTTTCAGCTTCAACATCAGTCTTTTCAATGAACACCCAGGACTGACCTCCTTTAGGATGGACTGGTTGGATCTCCTTGCAGTCCAAGGGACTCTGAAGAGTCTTCTCCAACACCACAGTTCAAAAGCATCAATTCTTCAGTGCTCAGCTTTCTTCACAGCCCAACTCTCACATCCATACATGACCACAGGAAAAACCATAGCCTTGAATAGACGGACCTTCGTTGGCAAAGTAATATCTCTGGTTTTTAATATAGTATCTAGGTTGGTCATAAATTTTTTTCCAAGGAGTAAGCGTCTTTTCATTCCATGGCTAAAATCACCATCTGCAGTGATTCTGGAGCCCCCAAAATAAAGTCTGATACTGTTTCCCCATCTATTTCCCATGAAGTGATGGGACCAGATGCCATGATCTTCGTTTTCTGCATGTTGAGCTTTAAGCCAACTTTTTCACTCTCCTCTTGCACGTTCATCAAGAGGCTCTTTAATTCTTCTTCACTTTCTGCTATAAAGGTGGTGTCATCTGCATATCTGAGGTTATTGATATTTCTCCTGGCAATCTTAATTTCAGCTTGTGCTTCCTCCAGCCCAGCGTTTCTCATGATGTACTCTGCATATAAATTAAATAAGCAGGGTGACAATACACAGCTTTGACGTATTCCTTTTCCTATTTGGAACCAGTCTGTTGTTCCATGTCCAGTTCTGTTTAATTTTTATCAATGTGTAACATCAGGAATCTGATATTCCCCAATTTACCAGTTCCCTTTTCATGTTAAAAAGTAAAAGCCCTGAAAATAAGTTGAGTATTTGTCCTGAAGAGCAGCAATAAAGGGCATGCAATCTTGGAAGACTGTCTTCATAGGCTGGCTACAAAGCCAGACCCAAAGAACTCAGGTGGGAAAAGCAAGAGATGGCAACTGTGAAGAGGAAAGAAAGCCGGCAGAATCCCAGAAGAGACAATGACAAAAGTGGGCCCTGGGGGCTTGTCAGCAAGGCCCTGCAACAAAAGATACTAGCAATTCTATTCCAATTCACACTTTCTGTACAGAAAGTGATTCCTTTCATCTTTCTCAGCTTAGATTTACTTATCTGGACACACTATACATATACATAGCATTTTGCGTTTCCAATTCACAAATTAAAGGTTGCCTCAAACACACTGGCTACAATGGGAACTGGAGGATATTCTTTTGTCTTCTTTCAGAGTTTTCCAAGACTGCATTATAAGGATTAGCACTCACTACCTCTAAAGCTTCTTCTCTCAAGGAAATCATCATCTTGTAAGAGAGCAAAGTACACACTGAGAGCATATCACTGCTCGAAGTGCTAGATTCCTTTTCCTAAAACTCATGTGGGTTTTGGCCTTTTGTTTTCCATATCTTGTTTAAAAAATAAATTCATTCTCAGGATACTGTTTTCTGGTTGCTAAAGCATCAGTTCAGTTCAGTCGCTAAGTCGTGTCCGACTCTTTGCGACCCCATGAATCGCAGCACGCCAGGCCTCCCTGTCCATCACCAACTCCCGGAGTTCACCCAGACTCACGTCCATCAAGTCAGTGATGCCATCCAGCCATCTCATCCTCTGTCATCCCCTTCTCCTCCTGCCCCCAATCCCTCACAGCATCAGAGTCTTTTCCAATGATTTAATTCTTCACATGAGGTGGCCAAAGTACTGGAATTTCAGCTTTAGCATCATTCCTTCCAAAGAAATCCCAGGGCTGATCTCTGCTCCATATTTAGTTCATCGGAGAAGGCAATGGCAACCCACTCCAGTACTCTTGCCTGGAAAATCCCATGGGCGGAGGAGCCTGGTAGGCTGCCGTCTATGGGGTCGCACAGAGTTGGAAATGACTGAAGCGATTTAGCAGCAGCATATTTAATTCATAGGGCCTAGATTCTTACAAATCTCTAGGTATCACTTTGCTACATTATCTCATTTTTAAAGTCCGTCTAGTCATCTACTGATTACAAAAGATAATCTAATCTTCCAGTGTGCTGAGTGATGGGGCTTAAAAAAATACAGGAAAAACAAATAAAGTTCAAAACTAAAATGAATAGTAGGCATCAAAATCCAGTCCATCTTACAACTTATATATACTTTTAATTCTAGAAACAGCAGAAGCAGAAGATCTTTTAAAACTAAAACCGGAAAGTTAAAAGATGGCCAGAAGTGAAGTGGAGTCTCTCAGTCGTTTCCGACTCTTTGTGACCCCATGGACTGTAGCCTACCAGGCCTCTCTGTCCATGGGATTTTCCAGGCAATAGTACTGGAGTGGGTTGCCATTTCTTTCTCCAGGGGATCTTCCCAACCCAGGGAGTGAACCCAGGTCTCCCACATTGTAGGCAGACACTTAACCATCTGAGCCACCAGGAAGTCCTAAAAGATGGCCAGAGTCTGGACTTTAAAAAAAAAAACAAAAACAAACCTGGTTGAAATTCCAGCCTCGTTTCCCTGTTCCATTAAAATGTGTTCAGGAAATGCTCTAATAACAAGCTCCTGATTTTTTTTCCCCTTTAGCATGGTTGCATGTTTTAACTATAAAATTAGTTTAATGAGATAAACTTTGAGGACCAGGATTTTTTTTTTTTTAGGCCTACTAGCCTAGTTTTTTGGAGAAGGCAATGGCACCCCACTCCAGTACCCTTGCCTGGAAGATCCCGTGGATGGAGGAACCTAGTAGGCTGCAGTCCATGGGGTTGCACAGAGTCAGACATGACTGAAGTGACTTAGCAGGAGCAGCAGCAGCCTAGTTGTTTTTTTCTTAAACTTCATTCACAGCGCATTCCTTGGATCCCCCAAAACTGTTGCTAGTTCTCAGCATAACAAATTGTAACTCAAAGACAGATTCGTCATTTCTGATGCAACAGTCAGTTAAAATTAATTTCTACTCAAAGAGGAGCTGGTACTCTTCAAACATTCATTCCTAACCTTCTGGAAATGCCACTATTAAAAACCTTCACTTCTTTCCTTAAGACGCTGCGACGCTTCTCCCAAATCTATACTGAACAATTCCTCTCATACATATTTCAAAGTTTTGCTTTTCATTTGCACTACTGCTCTTTTTGTGGGCAGCTGCAGCTTTAAATGTCTCTAATTCTAGAGATTTAGAGGTTAAAAAACGCTTCAGGCCAACACTGCTCTTCCCTGTGAAAGAAAGTAAAGATGCAGTAAGAACTGTTTCCTAGCACATGTCTCCTGAAGAAAATAAAAGTCAACAGCAGTCTACCATCAACAAACTAACATGCTCAGAATAAGTTTTCAGTATGAAATCTCACAGTTTTACTAACACTTACGAAATTTAAGTCGGGGAGAGAGATGTTTTGCCTGTCAAGTGGGCAACAGAGGACTTACAGTGAGTTTAAAACCCCCTCTCTTTGCCCAGTGATGACACGCTCACAACACTGTGCTATACAAACAAAGAACGTGCACTTTACTATGTAGCTTCCCCGGAGAAGGCAATGGCACCCCACTCCAGTACTCTTGCCTGGAGAATCCCATGGACTGAGGAGCCTGGTGCACTGCAGTCCATGAGATGGCCAAGAGTCGGACACGACTGAGCGACTTCACTTTCACTTTTCACTTTTACGCATTGGAGAAGGAAATGGCAACCCACTCCAGTGTTCTTTCCTGGAGAATCCCAGGAATGCGGTAGCCTTGTGGGCTGCTGTCTATGGGGTCGCATAGAGTCGGACACGACTGAAGCGACTTGGTGGCAGCAGCAACAAGTCTCCCTACTTCAAATATCTCAATCGTGGCTGGGATCTCTCTAGAAAAATCCACCTGAATGTTCAAAGCACAAAATAAAGGTCAGAGGAATACAGTACCTAAGATGAAAAAAGGGATCAAAGAACCTAAAGTCCTTTCTTCCTCTATTAATCGGGCACTGGTAGATTTAGGAGAGATGTAGAGGCAGGGAATATTAGTGGAAGAGAAAAAGAAAAAACAGAGGAGGAGGAAAGAGAAGGTAAGACGATAGGCTTTACTAATTGTTGAGGTCCTTTAACGGACCAGACCCTGGTGGTCCAGAGTCAACGATAAGAAAGTAAAGGAGAGAAAGAGGCTGATATTCCTTGGTTTACGCAGAAAGCCAAGAAAGCCCCTGGCACGGGGCTCGCTCAGTTCACGGAGGCCTCAGGCTCCCTCTCGATGCGGTGAAGGCACACAGCGCCTTCTCAAGAGGGTCTTAGAAGCCTGGGCAGAAAAGTGAATTCAGAGGGCTTCTGTGCTCCAAAGAAATAGCCTGATAGAGAAAAAGAAAGACACGGGGATCAGAGCTCTGATGGAGCAAAGGTGTTTTAATTAACATGGTGTGGGCATATAGACTGTCTTACAAGGTAGTTATTCTCAGCAAAGATAAAGATTAAAATTCCAGACTTATAAAACATAGGCGATCCATATTAAAGAGAGAGAGAGAGTTGTAAACAATCACTTTTACTGTATGGTTCACAAGAAGGAGAGGGTACATATCTCCGTATAGAAAATCTAATGAAGGAAATGCCTGGATTCCTCAGCCCCCGGGAGACGCTTGAGTATTTAGGAATTAATAAGGAACAGAGAATTTCTGACAGATCCAAAACAGCACACAGGAAGCCTCCTGTTAAATGCTTCCTGAAAACTAATTACCTTATTTTCCTGACAGTTTCAAAGCATTTGTGGGGAGGGGAGTAGAGGAGGAACCTCTTATTTCACTAAATAAAAGGCAACACTGTAAGAAGAACTGCATCTCAATTATCTTTTATTTTCAGCTACATCCTTGCAAGCCTGCCCACTTAAACTTTTACATCACTTTCCTATCTTATTACCTCTATGTTGTGGTTTGGTACTTCAAACAAACACTTTTTGTTTTTCCTTCTTCTTATGGAGGAAAAAGATGGTATTGATTTGCTTAAAAGTACGGATGGGTTAAAAAAAAAAAAGGACGGAGGGAAATCATTATCTTGAGGAGTTAATGGTTCTTAATAACAGAACTATGGATTTATCCATCCCTTTGACTGTTAGCATGCCACCAAAGGCTTCAGAAGGCTCAAGAGGGAGGTTAACATCCCCCTTGTCAAGTGTTTGTTTCCTTGCTCCTGCGGTATTGGCTTTGCCAAGTAACCCAATTCCCGTATATAAACATTACAGGTCTCTCCAAACTACTTCTATAAAATAAGATATTGTTTGACCAATCTTATAGAGCAGTCATTTATTTCTATAGCTGCTGGTCTGCTCTGCTGCTCTGTCTGCCTACATTCAGAAGGGAACAAAAATTCAAAATTTCATTTATTCTGGGCCCAAAACCAGACCTTTTGTCCTTCCTAGATATTTTGCAACTTCGAGTTGACTCCTCTGCCTAAATTAGTGGCATATGTTTTTGTTAAGAAAAAAGAAGAAAGAAAGAAAAAAACACCCCTTATTCTCTTATTAAGGAAGGCAACTAATTCTGAAAAAGGCCTCTAGGAAGATGTTAAAATGTCTTGAAATGTTTAACAGAACCTTATTTCAGAGGCTATGGATGAACCTCCCCGAGGTACCCCAGGGCAAACACACGGAGCGTCCAAGGGGGCAGAGGGGAAAGCCTCGAGGAGGAATATGCAGACTTTGCAAAACTGACGGGAGGGAGGAGAGGGGACAACTTTCAGGACTAGAAACAGGAAGCAGTCCAGATGCTGCGATGCCGCCTGCACCCCCGCACCCAGCCCTCGGTGCATCGTCCTCCCCGCCAGCAGCTGCATGCTCCACCCACAGCCCCCAGTGGCCCGGGAGTGCCACACGCCCCTGCGGCGCCAACCGAGCCCCAGGGCTGGGCCGAGGGCAGCGTGCAGGGAGCGTGGGCCACACTCGACCCGGTTGCTCGGCGCAGATTCGGGACCGAGAGGGTTCATCCAGTCCGTGCACACAGTCCGCCCAGCCCCAAACCCGGGCTCCCCTGCCGGCCCGCCACCCACCCCGAGAGAGCCCGGAGACACCCCTCCACAGCACAGCGCCCAAGGCTTTTGTTTTGTCAGAGACGAGAATAACGATCCTTGAGGAGGAGGTGCCGCAGCTGCTCGTGGCTCTTTAGCACAGGCTTAGACCGAGGAGCGGGCAGCCGCGGCGGCACCTCCTAAGTCCCCACTCCCAAGTCCTTTTCCCGCTGAGCAGGACGGGAAGGGGCCTGCACGACCCGGGGCTCACCTCACACCTCAGGGCTGGGCTCCCGGGGGGCTGCGACGCCGGCCGGGGGCGGCCAAAGGTCCCTCAGGTAAACGGAGCCAGCGAGGACCACTAGCGTGCGCCTCCAAGCAACCGAGAGCTTTCGCGATGGCCGCGGCACATGCGCACGCACGTACTGCGCAGGCGCACTGCGCACGCTCGCCTGAGCGCTCCTATTTTGAGCCCAGCTTCTGGATACCCGTCTGCAGGTTTCGTTGCACTTTACCTCGCGCCGAGGCTGATGCCTGGCCCTGTCCTGCTCCAACGGAGTCGTTCTGTGCTCTGGAAGCTTTTCTTAAATGCCCTCAGTCCCCTTTGCAAAGCTCTCCCTCCCTTCCCTGCTGAGACAGTGCAGCGACTCTCATCACTCAAGCCTGGAACGCTATTATTGAGAGACCACCAAAACCTGTTTGAGAACCAGCGTGCCCCCTGGGAACCCGGGGATTGGAATTGATTAAGAGGTGGGTGCTGAGAGTGGTACTGGGTGCAGATAGAAGTAGTCAGCTTTCATATTGCAGAGCTCCAGGCTGAAGCAGCAGAGCAGATACCCTCTTTACTGACACCCACTTTAGTCAGCAGGTGGGGCTTGAGGTTATTGGTGGCATTCCCCATCTTCTGTTCTTTGGGAAATGTTTCTTCTCTCTTTTTCTTCGTAAGTGATTTTATTTTTTTCTCCATAAGCTATTCTAGAACTTAAAGATTCCTTAGAAATCATCTAAACCTAAGCTGTCATTATTCAGACCCAGAAAAGAACGGTCCAGAAAGGTTAAAAAGACTTAGCCAAAGCCAGGCAGCGTTTTAAGGGCTGAGTCTGGATTCACTCATTCCAAGCCAAAGCTGTTACCTTTGCCTCTATCATTTTACCTACCTTCCTTTCTCTTCCTTTCCCTCCCTTTTCAACCTAGACTTCACAGGCATCATTTTGTTCTATGGTAGCACACAGGACTTAAAGAAATACTTTGATCTTGTAGCATAGTATGACTGTACTTAACGTTCTTCAATTGTACACTTGGTTAAAATGGTGTATTTTAGTATAATCTTCTGTCTGAATCTTTGCCACCCCATGTTAGGAGACTGACCAAAAACAGCTATATAATCTGTGGTTTGTCCAAACCCTTGGGACACATCTCTGTGGCATCTTTAATTATAGGCAACTATTTTATACAAAGAAAAGTGGAAGTGTTAGTCCCTCAGTCGTGTCCGACTCTTTGTGACCCAATGGACTGTAGCCCACCAGGTTCCTCTGTCCATGGACTTCTCCAGGCAAGAATACTGGAGTGGGTTGCCATTCCCTTCTCCAGGGGATCTTCCTGACCCAGGGATGGAACCCAGGTCTCCTGCATTGCAGCCAGATTCTTTACTGTTTGAGCCACCAGTGAAACAATCTGTTTTAACGATGCTCCCTAAATGATAATAAATACTGAGCTTAGACAGTCATAAATATCGTTTGATTTCAGAAGATGAGCTATGCGAATTGCACCATAAAAGGGATCTGAAATGACATTTTCAATGTCGTTAATAAATACTAATGCAGTAATACTTTTTTTTTTTTTTTAAAATAACATTGATCCATAGGCTGATTCTTATCAAGTCATTGTGTCTTGTGGAGCCAACACTGCCTCTACTGAAGGTGAGTGAGTGAAGCAGCTAAGAGCATTTATGAAAAGCAGTATAGACCTGCTTCGGGTACTTCTAGATCCCTTGTACCTTCAGATCCTCTAGAGATGTGCTGCTCTCACATTTTTATGCAATTTACACATGGTCTTGTGAAAACTGTCAGGCATAGAACATATCTTGGCTCCTAGTGGGAGGTGGGAATGATGTAGAAATTATCGTTGAATGTATCAACATGATACAGAAATAGACCACTCAGAAATAGACCACTGAGTGAAAGAAGCGAACTACAAAGTATGTAAATTATGATAGCTCTTTAAAACAGTCACACTGTTTACAAGGCCAAACATGTATATATAATAAGCATAAAAAGTAGACAAGTAGGCAGCACACTAAATTTTATGACAGTGGATGCCTCTAGGCAGGCAGGGTGGGAAATGAGATCTGGGCAGCATGTAAAAGAGGCTTCAACTCTTAATCACACACATGAAGCAAAAGGTTAACATTTTTAAAAATCTCTGCAGGGAGAAAAGGGTGTTTCTTAGGCAAGTCTGTAAACTTTTCTTTATGGTTGAAATGTTCCCTTTAAAAATAATGTTGAGGGGCTTCCCTGGTGGTCCAGTAACTAAGATTCCACCCTTCCAATGCAGAGGACCTAGGTTAAATCCCTGGTCTGGGAACTAGTGCAAGACAGGGAAGCCTGGAGTGCAGCAGTTGATGGGGTTTCAGAGTCACACACGACTTAGCGACTGAAGAACAACTGGGAACTAGATCCCACAAACTGCAACTAAAGATCCAAGATCTTGTGTGCTGCAACTAAGATCCAGTGCAGCCAAATAAATATTTTTAAAAGGAATTTTAAAAAATTTTAAATGAAAGTAATGTTAAATTTTCGAGGACATTGAGCCAATGTGCTCACCGTGAACACAATGTGAAGGGCTGAACAAGGAGAGGTCCAGAGGATGCTAGTTGAGAGGATCAATGAAAGGGACTTTATTTTCAGGGATAAAAACATTCAGATCTAACAGGGATAAAGTGTCGGGCTCTCTTTAATCCCATATTTCTTTCATTCAATGTTATAACCACCAATAGAAAGTCTTTAGGGCTTCCCTGGTAGCTCAGGAACTTCACCGAGACCCAACACTCTCCCAGGGAGTTGTTAAAACTGGTCTCTTTCTGGATGAACCCATTTTGAAACCATCCATGTTAACCGGTAATACATGGTAACTTAGTATTGCATCTACTTACCTCCCCCAGGCCTCCACCCCTGCAAAAGTCTTTGTTTATTCATTTTACGTACAACCTGATCATAAAACATACAACCATACTTAAAACCACTGGGATGGAATTCAGACAACATAAGTTTCGATTTGGCCACTTACTGATCCTTTGTCAACTCTAAAGAAAGCAGCAACCTCTATGAGCTTTACTTTTCATTTTCTTTTTAAACGGGAGATATACGAATGCTGCCTATTTCAAAACAATGAAACAATATAAACATAGGGTTTACATTTATTTACCTTGGAAGAGAGTACATTGTTATGTATTTTAGAGAACGTGCGATAATGAGAAAAGTCTTCTTTTTTGAATTTGGTTAGCTGCTGCCCATAAGAACTGTTTTACACTTCCCAGATGTCCCTTCTGAAATGTTGTTTTTCTCTAGCATTAGTTTATAGTTCTATACCAGTAGTTATTTCTACATTGTACTTTCAAATCCTCATTAGATTTCTTTTTTTTTTTTATTCTTGCATTCTCACTCTGCCTCTCATTACATGGTAGATGCTTCATAAATTTCATTAATGAAATTAGACCAGATCAGAAAATTTCCCAAATTTGGAGTTATCCTTATTCAGGCATGCCATCTGCTGGTTCCCTGGTGTATCTGTTAGTCGGCCTGAATTCCTTAATCCAATAAATTACAATTCATGTTGAAGCATTGCTGAGTTTGTGTGTTGGGCAATTTTCCCACGTTCTTTCCCTTCCTGTGTGCAGGTGCTATTCTTTCATTGAACCTCTCCAGAATTGTTTTTCCTGCAACCTTCTTTTACCTGTTGGCCACTCTAAAAACCCGGAGAAACGGAGTTTACGTTTCAGAACCCCGGAGTGACCTGAACGGTGTAACTGGGCGTGCTCAGTAGGTTGGCCTGATTTGGACAATACTTACAGCTTGAATGGGGGCATTTAATGCTGATTGTTTCAGGATTGGCTGTATATTCGTCCTAGCACTCTATTGAGAGATGGCAGCCTTTCCCACCCTCTGGGCCCTCCCACTTTTCCATTCTGTCCCTGTGCCCAAATTTGGAGCCAGCCCGCCAGGATCTCCCAGCCAATCAAGAGACCACACATTGTTGCCTAAGAGACCCCGGATGCCAGGGAAAAGATTTATAGGTAGTGATTGGCCTACTGGAAGGGGTGGGGGCTAGACGGAGTCACAGAAACAGGAGCTATGGCAACACCAGCGCTAGAGGCTTGAGGAGAAAGACTTGAAGAGAAAGACTTAAAGAGGTGAGAGCAGTGATCACTGCATGAAAAAGATGGAGACTCTTTGGAGAGCTCTTCTCTCAGGTCCTCCTGGGCTTCTCATGAGCCTTGGTAGTGACCCCGGGAATTACATTTTGCTCTGTATTAGCAGTTAAATGACCAGGTGCATCATCATATATGAAATTAACAACCAACAAATAATTACTTTTATGCTTATCAAAGCACTAGGTCTTTGCATTGTCTTATAGTTTCTCTTTGTTTCCACCTAGTTGAATATAAGATGAAGTCATATTTAAATCTAGATCAGATCACATCAGATTAGTCGCTCAGTTGTGTGCGATTCTTTGCGACCCCATGAATCTCAGCACGCCAGGCCTCCCTGTCCATCATCAACTCCCAGAGTTCACTGAGACTCACATCCATCGAGTCAGTGATGCCATTCAGCCATCTCATCCTCTGTCGTCCCCTTCTCCTCTTGCCCCCAATCCCTCCCAGCATCAGAGTCCTTTCCAATGAGTCAACTCTTCGCATGAGGTGGCCAAGGTACTGGACTTTCAGCTTTAGCATCATTCCTTCCAAAGAAATCCCAGGGCTGATCTCCTTCAGAATGGACTGGTTGGATCTCCTTGCAGTCCAAGGGACTCTCAAGAGTCTTCTCCAACACCACAGTTCAAAAGCATCAATTCTTCGGTGCTCAGCCTTCTTCACAGTCCAACTCTCACATCCGTACCCTATTTCCTGATCATTTCCTGGTAATCTCTATTTCCTTCTCTGATGATACTGCAGCGTACAATGAGTGAGCTGTGTGTTAGTGGAGAAACTCAACCGTGTTCTGCTCTGTAAACACCAAATAAAAACCCGATTATCCTGAGTCTAACCCCAGTGCTCGGTTCCTAATGTTGAGTTGTACTTTCTTTGCCACTAGCTTTAATCCTTAAACCACTCACCTCCACTGTTGTGTTCATTCATTCCGCTGATTGAGACAAGGTTTTATTGAGCACCTACTGTGCACTACTGAGTTTAGGATTCAGGTGAGCACATTCAGAAAACCACATTAGCAGAGAAGCACCAGTTTTGTACCACATTCTCTGATCTGAAGTTCAGTGTGTCTGTACAGATAGTGCATGAAGGGAGAGGAAGGAGGATGAACCAAAAAGGTAAATTCATGGTGTACCTAGGCTAGCATGCTAAGGATTCTGTAGCCATTATCGAGTCTCTGAAGGTTTTTGAGCTGAAAAATGACTAACAGACCTTTTAAAAAATACTTCCCTGAATAGAGTAGTGGTTAGCCAAAGTTGGGGAGGAGGGAAGTGTGGAGATATTGATCAAAGGGTACAAACCTTCAGTTATAAAAGGAATAAGTTCTAGAGACCTTAAGTACAGCATGGTGACTATGTGGTGATGGTGGTGGTAGTTTAGTCGCTAAGTTGTGTCCCACTTTTGCAACCCCATGGACTGTAGCCCACCAGGTTCCTCTGTCCATGGGATTCTCCAGGCAAGAATACTGGAGTGGGTTGCCATTTACTTCTTCAGGGGATCTTCCTGCCCAGGGATCATGGTGACTATTGTTAATAATAATATATTATATACTTGAAATTTGCTAGAAGAGTAGATCTCAAGGGTAATCACACACACAGAAGCACACACATGCACACACATGCACACATGCACACACACACAGTGACTATGGGAGGTGATGGATATGTTACATAGTTTGATTGTGGTAAGCATCCCACAATGTGTACATATACTAAAACATCACCTTAAATATATACATTTTTTTTGTTAAAAAAACCCTCTTTTAGTAGACCGTAATCTCCATTATAGTCAAGACTTGTCTTTATACCTGTAATGCAGACCTAATAAGTCTTTAGTGAAGTTGTGCAATGGTGACAGTGTGAAGAATGGCTTTGAAGATGGGATTGGAGGTGTGTTACCACTGGAACTTTTCCAGAGGACCTATCCTTGCCTTTAAGCATGACACTAGAAGCACACACTGGGGGCAAGGGCCAGAAGCCCTTTTTCTTCCCCTTTATCCAAAGAAAAATTAAAGGGGAACATGCAAGGACAGCCATTAAGGGGGAAAGAGGTCATGAAAAAACAACAGCAAGGTTTGTATGTAGAAGGAGGGAAGACAACTTGCTTTGTCTTATAATTTTTTTGTATGTTGTATGAAAGCATCTGAGTGGTCTATACTGTGAACCAGTGTGGACATGCAGATATGCACACTGCCCATCTTCTAGAGTGGACAGAGGAAAAAACTGTAAAAGGATAATGACAAAAACCAGGGCAGGATACCTCCATTTGCCTGCTTCAGGAAGACTATTACCAAGAGGGCTCTTTTGCTCAGCCAGGCCCATCTCCTGAAAACCAAACTTTATTCAAATTGATTTGAAAAAAAGAGCCTAATTCAAATGATTTGTAGCTCTGAAGAACCAGGAAGGAAAAAACAAAAACAAACAAACAAAAAAACATGCAAAACCTTAGGGAGGACCTGGAAAAGCTGCTTTGTCTTAATCAGAAATCGTGCTTAGAATCAGTCAGATTGTTTTCTACTTAAACTGGGAAAAGAGAGTTTCTGAGCTTACAACAGAAGTTTTTAACCTGGTATAAGCAAAATATAATGTTAATATGCGGAGAAGGCAATGGCACCCCACTCCAGTACTTTGCCTGGAAAATCCCATGGATGGAGGAGCTTGGTAGGCTTCAGTCCATGGGGTCACTAAGAGTCGGACACGACTGAGCGACTTCCCTTTCACTTTTCACTTTTATGCATTGGAGAAGGAAATGGCAACCCATTCCAGTGTTCTTGCCTGGAGAATCCCAGGGACGGGGGAGCCTGGTGGCTGCCGTCTGTGGGATCACACAGAGTCAGACACGACTGAAGTGACTTAGCAGCAGCAGCAGCAATGTTAATATGAATTTTTCTAGGGAGAAGATTCATAGTTTTCATCATACCCTCAAAGAGTTTTATAGCCCTGAAAAAAATAAAATAAAAGATTGAAAACAATTGGTTTAAGGAATTCCCTGGCAGTCCAGAGCTTAGGACTCTGTATGTTCATTGCCGAGGGCCAGGGTCAATCCCTGGTTGGGGACTAAGATTCTGCAAGCCGAGTGGCTTAGCCTAAACAGATAAATAAAAATTAAAACACACACACACAACTTCAATCAATTTAAATAGAAGAAATGTCAAACATGAATAAATAGCAATAAAAAAGGAAATATGTGATTTTTAACTGAGCAGATCTAGACTCAGTGACCATGCTTTATATATTTGCCTGCTCATGTGTATTTTTATAGCAGCCAATTAATAATACTGTAATGAAATAATTTCTTACGTCTTTGCAACTTAGCTGTTAGGAGCTAAGAATGTGAGGGCTCATCTGAACCTCCTTTATTTCCCCTTATTCCAGTGGAGTGGTATCAGCAGGCAACTGCAGGAAGACATTATCTATGGTTTAAAACCCTGAGGTTTTAAAACTATTGGCTTTCTCTGCAGCTCTAATTTAAACCTGAGAGGGAATATTACATGTCAAGTGAGAGTAACAAAATTTCAGATCTAGCATTTGGGGGAATCCTCTGTAAGTCCAAAACTAATGGTTAATTAAAAAAATATATATTTGTTTTTATTTATTTGGCTGTGCCAGGTCTTAATTGTGGCATGTGGATCAAAATATTGTCTGGGTGAATTCCCTGGTGGTCCAGGGGACCTGGGTTCTATCCCTGGTCAGGGAACTACATCCCACATGCCCTAACAAAGACCTGGCTCAGCCAGATAAATAAATAAAAATAAATCTTTTTTAAAAATTGTCTTATATTTGTTGCTATAATTTTTGGAGCCCTGGGTCAGGCAGGCAAATCCTGTGCAGGCTCCAACTCAGCACCACTGCTTTGGATCTGAAACATACCTTCAGAGAGGAAGAAGGCACAAACAAACAGAAACACTGAAGCTATATACTGAAAATGCCATCCATCTGCTTTAAATATTTTTTACCTTAAAATATTTTGTTGTGCCCCCTTCAAGGACAGGCTTTGAAGAACTCTGGAAATAACAGGAAGTTCTAAGAAAGTCTGTGGTGATGCTATTTTTTTTTTTAACATTTTATTTTGTGTTGGAGTATAACCAATTAACAGTGTTGTGGTAGTTTCACATGAACAATGAAGGGTCTCACCCATACATATACATGTATCCATTCTCCCCCAGCCAGGCTGCCATTGAGCACAGTTCCTTGTGCTATATCATGGGTCCCTGTTGGTTATCCATTTTAAGTATAGCAGTGTGTACCTGTCCCAGTCAATCCTAAAGGAGATCAGTTCTGAATATTCATTGGAAGGACTGATGCTGAAGCTGAAGCTCCAATTCTTTGGCCACTCGATGTGAAGAGCCCACACATTAGAAAAGACCCTGATGCTGGGAAAGATTGAAGGCAGGAGGAGAAGGGGATGCCAGAGGACGAGATGGTTAGATGGCATAACTGACTCAATGGACATGAGTTTGAGTAACCTCCGGGAGATGGGAAAGGACAGGGAAGGCTGGCATGCTGCAGTCCATAGGGTTAGTCGGACATGACTGAGTGAGTACTTGCAAAAAGTTTCAAAGCTAGTAAGTTTTAGAGCCAGGATCCAAACTGTGTAATGTAAAAAGTTTTGGTTGCAAACAACAGAAATAGATTCTAGCTAATGTGTGTGTGCTGTGTGCTTAGTCGCTCAGTTGTTTCCATGGCTCCTCCGTCCATGGGGATTCTCCAGCCAAGAATGCTGGAGTGGGTTACCATGCCCTCCTCCAAGGACTCTTCCCAACCCAGGGATCGAATCCAGGTCTCCCGCACTGCACGCAGATTCCTTACCATCTGAGCCACCAGGGATTCCCCTACAAGAAGGGTCTTCTAGCTAATGTAGGTGAAATTTATTGAAGGCTATCAGGTGGCTCAGATAAATGGATAAGAAAGGACATGCATGCATGCTAAGTTGCTTCAGTTGTGTCTGATTCTTTGTGACCCTGTGGACCATAGCCCACCAGGGTCCTCTGTCCAAGGGATTCTCCAGGCAAGAATACTGGAGTGTGCTGCCATGGCCTCCTCCAGCGGATCTTCCTGGCCCAGGGATCAAACCTGCATCTCTTATGTCTCCAGAATTGGCAGGCAGATTCTTTACCACTAGCACCACCAAGGAAGCCCCTCCAAGAAGAGTCTAAGAACAGCTTAACAGTCTACTCAGAGCATCTATGGTACTTTGAATGATCACCTTGGCTGTAAAGCAAGGATAAGCCAGCATCAGTTACCTGGCCTAGCTTAGTCTTATGACTGGGCAAGGGGAGGCCACCTTGATTAACCAACCCAGCAGACCCTAAACACTGAGGGAAAAGTAATCCCTCATGGAAATTAGAGTGCTTTAATCCAATGAAGACATACACAGGGACTTCCCTGGCTGTCCAATGGTTAGAATTGGATCATAAAGAAGGTTGAGCATTGAAGAATCGATGCTTTTTAATTGTGGTACTGGAGAAGACCTTTGAGACTCCCTTGGACAGCAAGGAGATCAAATGAGTCAATCCTAAAGGAAATCAACCCTGAATATTCATTGGGAGGACTGATGCTGCAGCTGAAGCTCCAAAACTTTGGCCACCTGATGCAAAGAGCCGACTCCTTGGAGAAGCCCCTGATGCTGGGAAAGATTGAAGGCAGGAGGAGAAGGGAGGCAAGAGAGGATGAGATGGTTGGATGGCATCACCAACTCAATGGACATGAGTCTGAGCAAACTTGGAGATAGTGAAGGACAGGGAAGCCTGGTGTACTTCAGTCCATGGGGTTGCAAAGAGTTGGACACAACTTAGTGACTGAACAACAGCAGCCATGGTTAAGACTCAACATTTCCAATACAAGGGATGTGAGTTCATCTCCGGTGGGAGAACTGAGATCCCACATGCCGTGAGGCCACAAAAATGAAGGCAGACATATACAGTACTGGGTGTACTGTATATTTTCCCCAGTGTATTTTTCTCAATAAACCCAAATCTGTCCATATATAAATTCTTGGCCTTGTCCATTGTACTATTCTACTTCTTAAATATGGTAGCAAGCTAGAGCCCTTGTTAGCTAGATGTCAGAAAGTTAGCAGAGGAAGAAGGAGGTCACAAGGGACAAAATGGAGTAGATCAGATTGCACAGTGATTTTATAAATACTTCTTTCTGACCAATATGGTATGTTCTTAGCTAAGAGTGATTCTGATTTTTTCCGCTTGGTCCAATGAAAATCAAACAGAGTTAAACAGACCTGGGTCTGATTCTCTGTTTCACCACCTACTGTCTGTATAACTCGGGGCAAAGCAAAGTGAGCCTCATTTTCTTCATCTGTAAAATAAGCTAAAACCCACCACCTTACCATATTGTTATGGGTTTAATTGAGCAAACCTGTTAAGTGCCTGACATATAAAATACTCCCAGTAAATGTCACTCTCCCCCTAGTCCCTGTCCCAGTGTACTGAAAAAGATTATATGGTGTTAGCATTTTTAGTATTCTGAAGACTGTATGATTCATTTCTTCTGAAAATATAGTTTTTCTTACAGAAGAATATCCAGTTATTTCATGATGGCATTTGCACCTCCAAAAAACACAAATGGTCCCAAAATGCAGACAAAGATGAGTACCTGGACACCCCTAAACCATCAGCTTTTGAATGACCGGGTGAGTAATAAGAACTATTGTCTTAGTTGAAATCATACTTTGAAGGAAAAAAAAGCATTAAAATTTTGGTAATCAAAACATGAAAAGGAATTGCTTAGGATTGTATAGGGGATAAAAAAAAATGAAGGATTTCTTCACAAATTTTAATTGAAAAAAAACTGAAATACATTTAGAACAAAAATAAAGAAAACTTCAATTGAGCCCCAGTTACATGGCCAGAGTTGGCAAGAGAGACAAAGTTCCTGTTTAGAAAGAAAGATCTTAGGGACCTCCCTGGTGGTCCAGACTCTTTGCTCCCAGGGCTGGGGCCCAGGTTCTATCACTGGCCAGGAAATTCAGTCCCACATACTGCAACTAAAGACCTTGTGTGCTGCAACGAAGACCCAGCACAGCCAAATAAATTAATAAACATTTTTTAAAGATTTAGGAGATGAGAAGGAGGAGTGTCAACCAGCTCCCCTTCACCTCCATATCCAACTGGTTTTCAGGTTCTGTGAGTCTTCCTCCGAGGTCTCTTCATCCAGACCCCTTTTCTCCTTTGACTTGTGCACATCCATCTCCATATTCTCAGTTCACACACTCACCCCCCTTTGCCTGGCACATTGCAGTAACCCCTCAGCTGGTTTCACTGTCTCTAATCCATCCTCTATTCTGGTCCCAGAATGATGTTTCTAAAATACCAAACTAATCCTAAGAAGCAAAAGCGATAACAGACTGCTCCAAAGAATAAATTCCACCCTACCCACCGTGCATAGCACTGAGGACCCCTTCATGTGTGTTAGTCACTGAGTCATGTCCAACTCTTGGAGACCCCATGGACTATAGCTGGCCAGGCTCCTCTGTCTGTGGGATTCTCCAGGCAAGAATACTGGAGTAGGTTGCCATGACCTCCTCCAAGGGATCTTCATGACCCACGGATCGAACCCAGTGTCCTTTATATCACCTGCATTAGCAAGTGAGTTTTCTTTTTTTAATTTATTTGGTTGCAATTTTGTTGAAGCATGTGAACCCTTAGTTGCAGCATGTGGGATCTAGTTCCCTGACCAGAAATCAAACCCAGGCCCCCTGCATTGGGAGCATGGAGTCTTAGCCCCTGGACCACCAGGAAGTCCCAGCAGGTGAGTTCTTTAACACTGGCTCCACCTGGGAAGCCTGAATAGCTTTTGTCAAATTTTATGAGAATTTCTAGGGAATTCCCTGGTGGCCCAGTGGCTCAGAGTCTGTGCTCCCAATGCAGGGGGCTGGGTTCCATCTGTGTTCAGGAAACTAGATCCCACATGCCGCAAGAGTTTGCATGCTGCAGCTAAAGAACCCACATGGCACAACTAAGACCCAGTGCAGTCAAATAAATAAAAATGTTTAAAAATTTCATAATTATTTCTAGATGAGCAATGATAAGAGAAATAACAATTTCTATTAGAAATGATATTTATTTTGTTGTTCAGAACTCCCATTTTATCACCCCCCTGCCATTTTTAGTTTGGTTTAGTTAGGTTCTAGTTTGGAGTAAAACTATTTTCAAAAATCTTAGCCTGCCATATGTAAAATAGATAGGCAATGGGAATTTGCTGCATGGCTCAGGAAACTCACACAGGGGAACTATATCTACCTAGAGGGGTGGGGTTGGGAGAGAGAGGGGCTGCCAAGTCACTTTAGTCGTGTCCGACTCTGTGCGACCCCATAGACGGCAGCCCGACAGGCTCCCCGGTCCCTGGGATTCTCCAGGCAAGAACACTGGAGTGGGTTGCCATTTCCTTCTCCAATGCATGAAAGTGAAGTTGCTCAGTCGTGTTCGACTCTTCGTGACCCCATGGACTGCAGCCTACCAGGCTCCTCCGTCCATGGGATTCTCCAGGCAAGAGTACTGGAGTGGGGTGCCATCGCCTTCTCCGAGACAGAGGGAGGGAGGTTCAAAAGGGAGGGGATATATGCATACCTATGGGTGATTCATGTTGACGTTTGATAGAAAACAACAAAATTCTGTCAAGCAAAATCCTTCAATAAAAAAACAATTAAAATAAAAAAAACTGTCAAATCACTATGTTGTACACCTGAAACTAACATCATATTGTATGTCAATTATAATTCAATAAAAATTAAATATAATACAAATTAAAAAAATATTGGCCCGTGTATATACCCATATGTATGTGAATGAATGTATCAGTACTTAGACACACACATGGAATTTGCATATGTATACAGCAAACTAATAATAGTGTGTGCACATGTGCTCAGTCTTGTCTGACTCTTTGCAACTCCACAGACTCTAGGCCTCCAGGCTCCTCTGTCCGTGGAATTTTCCAGGCAAGAATATTAAAGTGGGTTGCCATGCCCTCCTCCAGGGAATCTTCCCATCCCAGGGATTAAACCCACGTCTCTTTATGTCTCCTGCATTGGCAGGTGGGTTCTTTACTTGTTGAGCCACCAGAGAAGCCCAACTATCAATAGTGGTTTCCCCTAAAATGTTGGACAACATGGAAGAGTGGGAGGGAAGTCTGTTGGAAGAGAGAGTTTTTGTTTTTTACTGTATACAGTGCAATGATATTTAATAATTTTAAAAACAGATATAAGTAAAAGCGAGCAAAGAACAGTAATGCTGAGACTTGAAAAACACAGGTTCCAGATCAGCTATACTAAATAATCTCCTGCTTGACTTCAGTGAGTCTCTTATGCCTCTGATCTTTACTACCTGCCTTTGGAAATTGAGTGGCTTGGATCAGATGACCTCAAAGGCCCCTTCCAGGTCTAACATTCTGACACTGTGAAAGGGGTTAAAAATAGATACCTAAATTTACAGCTGGGCAAACCGTGTCCATACGATAACTTCAAGGGCTTTTCTACACTTCTACAACAGGGCATTTGCCAGTGATCAACGTAATTTTGAGGTCCTCTTTTTGTGTTTTGGCCACACTGCACAGCATATGGGATTTTAGTTTGCTGGCCAGGGATAGAACCCAGGCACCCTGCATTGCAAGCGTGGAGTCTTAAACACTGTACCACTAGGGAAGTCCCTGGTTTTTGTTTTAATTTTGCCTTTTTTCTATTCTGTAGTAAAATGAAAAATATGAAACTGCCTCAGTCTAAAATAAACCTCATAGGAGTTTAACCTCGCAAGAGGCTTTAAGCAGAGAGATTGAATTCAAATGTAGATGCCAAAATTATAGCATCCTCAGATTACAAGATAATTCAGGACTTGTGAAAACGTTGAGAGGAGGAATGTTTTATAAGTATGTATTTCTTTGCTGTCTAGTGTAGGTTTTTTTTTTCCATCTAGTGTTTTAATTGAAAGTGATGAACATTTCTTTTTTTTTTTTTTAATATGGTTCACACATGTAGTACAGTATACATGTAGTACAGTACACATGTAGTTAAAAGGGTGTTCTGAGAAAAAGCACCTAACCACCATCCATCGGTCATAATTTAGGAGCCCCAAAATGTCTGATGCCTCCATGGTAATGATGTCACATGGTGAAATATGCAACCACAGTGTCAACAGACTAAAATAACAACCATGGGATTTTGACTTAACAGCAGGCTCTGAATAAACTGTGATATGAGTAAACTGTGATGTAAACCAACTGCAACATTCTGCAAGGAAAGATGATTCTCTCTAATGTTTTCCACTTGAAGTCATACTATTTCCGGGCTCTTTTTTAATTTTAATTGAAGTATGGCTGATTTACAATGTTGTGTTAGTTTCAAGTGTACAGCAAAGGGATTCAATTATACATATCTATTCTTTTTCAGATTCTTTCCCTTATGGGTGATTACACAATATTGAGTAGTGTATGTACTATAAGTAGGTCCTTGTTGGTTATTTATTTTATATATAACAGTTTGTATATGTTAATCCCAAACTCCTAATTTATCCTTCCAACCCTCTTCCAGCTTTTTAAGATCAAAAATCTGATTGCAAAGCCTTGGAATGAAGACTTGCTCCCAACCAGAGACTGTAAGATTCTGAGTCTGCCTGAGGGCCTGACAGTTAAATAATTTGTTCCAAATTATACTTCTTGTCAAGGGTAGAGTCAGAACCAGATCTGAGTTTGTCTAGTGTTTCTCTTTCTGCCCCTCATGCCTATCAGTTCCCACCTGACTCTAATCGCCTTTTGGTGAAGAGCTGGATTTGCTTGGACTCTGCTTAGACTTGGTCATTGGCCCTCTAAAGACCCTATCTCCTACCCTCTTTATTTGATTTTATTATCAATGACTGACTTTATTTATTATTTATTTATTTAAATATTTATTTTATTTATTTGTTTGACTGCACTGGGTCTTCATGATGGCATGCAGGATCTCTAGATGCGGCGTGTGGAATCTTTTTAGTTGCAGCAAGTGGAATCTAGTTCCCTGACCAGAGATGGAACTCGGGCCTCTACATAGGGAGTTTGGAGTCTTAGCCACTAGACCACCAGGGAAGTCCCCCTGCCACTTTCTTGCTGACTCTCCACACCCCTTCAAGCCGGTGCCCCTTTCTTTCTGATGCCTTCTGTTGTCATTGGACACCACGATGGTCCTCCCAACCTCCTTTTGAAAGGAGGTTGTCATCCTGGGACCTAATTGTTATTTTTTCCCACTGTCAGGTCAAACCATGGGCAGCAATTCATTGAGAATGTAGGGCTTGAGGTCTGAATAAGGAAGATCAAGGTTGGGGGTCAGAATAGAAAGACCATGGTTCTAGCAGGGTTTCCTAGGTGTTAGTGATAAAGAATCTGCCTGACAATGCAGGACATGCAAGAGATGTGGGTTTGATCCATGGGTCAGGGAGATTCCCTGAGAGTGGGAAATGGCAACCCAGTCCAGTATTCTTGCCTGGGAAATCCCATGGACAGAGGAGCCTGGCAGGCTACAGTCCATGGGGTCTCCAAGACTTGGACATAACGAAGCACAAGAGATGGGAATACCAGACCACCTGATCTGCCTCTTGAGAAATTTGTATGAAGGCCAGGAAGCAACAGTTAGAACTGGACATGGAACAACAGACTGGTTCCAAATAGGAAAAGGAGTTCGTCAAGGCTGTATATTGTCACCCTGTTTATTTAACTTATGTGCAGAGTACATCATGAGAAACGCTGGACTGGAAGAAACACAAGCTGGAATCAAGATTGCCAGGAGAAATATCAATAACCTCAGATATGCAGATGACACCACCCTTTTGGCAGAAAGTGAAGAGGAACTAAAAAGCCTCTTGATGAAAGTGAAAGAGGAGAGTGAAAAAGTTGGCTTAAAGCTCAGCACTCAGAAAATGAAGATCATGGCATTCAGTCCCATCACTTCATGGGAAATAGATGGGGAAACAGTGGAAACAGTGTCAGACTTTATTTTTCTGGGCTCTAAAGTCACTACAGATGGTGACTGCAGCCATGAATTTAAAAGACGCTTACTCCTTGGAAGGAAAGTTATGACCAACCTAGATAGCATATTCAAAAGCAGAGACATTACTTTGCAAACAAAGGTTCGTCTAGTCAAGGCTACGGTTTTTCCTGTGGTAATGTATGGATGTGAGAGTTGGACTGTGAAAAAGGCTGAGCACCAAAGAATTGATGCTTTTGAACTGTGGTGTTGGAGAAGGCTCTTGAGAGTCTCTTGGACTGCAAGGGGATCCAACCAGTCCATTCTGAAGGAGATAAGCCCTGGGATTTCTTTGGAAGGAGTGATGCTAAAGCTGAAAGTCCAGTACCTTGGCCACCTCATGCGAAGAATTGACTCATTGGAAAGGACTCTGATGCTGGGAGGGATTGGGGGCAAGAGGAGAAGGGGACGACAGAGGATGAGATGGCTGGATGGCATCACTGACTCGATGGACGTGAGTTTCAGTGAACTCCGGGAGTTGGTGATGGACAGGGAGGCCTGGCGTGCTGCGATTCATGGGGTCACAAAGAGTCGGACACGACTGAGTGACTGAGCTGATCTGATCTGAAGCATGCTTGCACCACATGGCTTTTTAGTGAGGAACCAAGTATATTATTCAGCTGAACATACAGTCTGGAACCAATGATTTTTCTTTATAATCTATAAAGATAACCCTTTGGGCCTCTGCTTATCCTCTCTAAAACAGAAAAAGTGAACCAAAAGATCCTAAGATTCCTTTTAGCCCTAAAATTCTATAACATCTGAATCTCCTGTTGTTGTTCATTCAGCAGGTGTTTTGTTGAGAGCTTCCCCTGGAACCTGTGGATCATATAAGGGAAAGTAGTTGTAATCTACCTGGGAAGAGAAAATGAACAGAATCATCTGGCGGGCAATAGCGAATCCTAGAAAGGGCAGGTGGAGCATGGGCTGCAAGTGGAGGAGGAGTTGAGAAGAGTGAGACCAGTGGGTGCCAGAAAATTGCTGGTGCCCAAGACTTAGGAAGGGAATTAGATGCTTGATAGGACTTTGTTAGACACAAGAGAAGGGCTCAGGAAATGTGTGAATCCTGATTTTTCTCTTTTTTTTTTTTTTGTTATTCTTTATTTTTTCTTGGCTGCACTGAGTCTTCATTGGTGCACGAGGGCTTTCTCTAGTTGCAGCGAGTGGAGGCTACTCTCTAGCTGCAGTACATGGACTCTAGGCCGTGCAGGATCAATAGTTGTGGATCACTGGCTTAGCTGCCCCGAGGCATGTGGAATCTCCCCGACCAGAAATGGAACCTGTATGTCCTGCATTCGCAGGCAGATTCTTAACCCCTGGACCACCATGAAAGCCCTGAATCCTGCTTTTTCAGTCTTCTGAAAAATTCTATAGGTTTTTAAATTTTATTTTATAGGCTCTCTTCTATTTTCCTTTTCTTTGTTTGCTTGTTTTGACCACTTCATTGGCCTGTGGGACCTTAATTGCCCAACCAGGGATTGAACCCTTGCTTTCTGCAGCAGAAACACAGAATCTTAACCACTGGACCACCCAGGAAATCCCCTCTACTCTTTCTATTATCTAGAAATTCTGAGATCATCTGTCACTGTTATTTGAGGGTCCTAGTAGCCCAAGGGGCAGTTAATTAGGAGGGAGGAGAAAATGGTATTCTTTTTCTTCTTCTCTAAAGTATAAAAAGTGTCTACCTGTGATATATGATATTCCCTGGTTAGTAGCAAAGATGGCATTTTACGGCCTTGAGGTTGTTGTTGAATCAATTATTTCAGTCTCCATTTTGCCTGCCCTTTGAAAGCAGAATTTGAGAGTCTAAAAAAAGAAAGGAAAACAGATCTGTTGGAAGCATGAAACCAGCTCCTCATCCTCCTCCACAAAAGGGAAGAAATAGCCCTGAGCTAGTTTCTAAATAGGAATAGTGCAAGAGAATTTAGAAAGTGCCAGGAGGAAGGGAAAACATGGAGCCCGATTTTGAAAGCCCACAGAGCGCAGGGTGGGCGCCAGAGAGACAGTCACGCCTGTTACCTGCTGTCTCTTGCTTCCTGGCTCCAGCTTGCCCTCCTCTGCCAGACCTCCTCATTCAAGTTGTCCCTTCCTCACCCATTCAGATAGACACACAAGTGACTGAAGCTCAGGAAAACACCTCTCCACTAATATGTAAATACACTCACATGGTAGCCATACATCCAAAGGATATTCATTTGTCACAAGCATATTCATTCCTTCCAGCAAGCTTGAGTACTTGTAATATGCCACATACAGCACTCTGCAGTGGAGAAGTCAAGGTGAATAAGACATAGTTTCTGTCCTCGATGGTATATAACAACAAACCTATACAGATAAACACTGAGCTATAAGCCCAGAGGTGCACATATGCAAACATATATGTAATGTACACCCACTGGTATGTGAACTCATGAAATTAAAAAAAAAAAAAACAGAGCTACTCACTCATAAATTTCACAAGTTCTAATACTAGTCATGCTGAAATATTTGGAGGGAGGTTGTCCGTTTTCCTGTTTTTCCTTTGTCAGTTTTGTCATCGCCTTTCATATTCCAAAAATGATTTCACTTTATAGTTCCATTCTTTTCTTATTTCTTGCCTTTAAAAAATTATTTATTCTCTAAGATGAATTGTCTCACATGGAGAAACTGAGAAAAAGGAAAGTTTGCCCAAGTTATAAATAAAGTTACCCTTTCAGGTACAAAATCTGTCTCTTTATACTCAGTTGATAAAATGGAAAAGACTGGCAATATTTAGTGATTGATCCTTTAATGATGTCTTTTTAAATTCATTTATTTTATTTTTGACTGTGCTGGGTTTTCATTGCTGTGCATGGGCTTTCTTTAGTTTTGGCAGGCAGGGGCCACTCTCTGGCTGCAGTGAGCAGGCTTCTCATTATGGTGGCTTCTCTTGTTGGGGAGCAGGGCTCTAGGGCATACAGGCTTCAGTTCTTGTAGCACTTGTGCTCAGTTGCACCTAGGCATGTGGAATCTTTTGGAACAAAGGATTGAGCCAATGTCCCCTGCATTGGCAGGCAGATATTTAACCACTGGACCATCAGGGAAGTCCTAATGATGTCTTTTTAATGGGTATTTTGAACCACAAAATATGAAATCATTCCATCTTTTTTTTTTAATTGTAAGTATTTGAAGAAAGAAGAGCTCTGCTTGGAAAATGGGTAACTATTTAAAGTATACTTGATTCTAAGTCAGAAAGAGAAAGACAAACACCATATGAATATCACTTATATGTGGAATCTAAACTGTGGCACCAATGAACCTGCCCTCAAAACAGAAACAGACTCACAGACGTAGAGATCAGACCTGTGGTTGCCAAGTGGGAGGAGAGGAGGGAGCAGGACAGACCAGGAGTTTGGGGTTGGTAGATGCAAGCTATTACATTTAGAATGGCTAAGCAACAAGGTCCTACTGTATAGCACAGGGAACTATATCTAGTATCCTGGAATAAACCATAATGAAAAAGAACATTAACAAAGGAATGTATATAAATCTATATATCCATATCTAAGTTACTTTCACACTTCCTCAAAGGAAACACGGTCTCAATGACCATTGTCCATGATCAAAGTACAGTAAGTCCACTCTGTATGAATGAGTTCTGTCCCAAAAGCGAATTCATAGGTCCAATTTGATCGTAAATCCAACACAGTCAGCCTCGGTACCCAACTAACACAACTGGCTACACCCCGCTGTTTGTAAGCTTGCTTCCAGACATCCTGGGCTTGAAATTAAAAAACTGCTCTACTGTACTGTAAAGTACACAAAAGCACAGCCACCTGTAGTGGATGGACACACATGACCGTGCACGCCAGACGCATGAACTAATGTGATTGGACATGCAAACACACATCCGCATCTTTGAAAGTTCGAAACTCAAATGTTTGTATGAGGGGACTTTATCCATCTCTGGCTAATGTGTATTACTCATCAAATTCCTCTATAGTTCTCACTGAGAGTCTCTTCCACCCAAGAGAACTGGAAACATGGTCATACAAAAATGTGTACACTAATGTTCACAGTGGCATTATTCATAATTGTCAAAAATGTAAACACCCAAACGTCCATTTGGTGAGAAATGGATAAACAAAATGGGGTCTAGCCAAACAATGGAACAGTGTTCAGCCTGAAAATGAAAGGCAGTTCTGTTTCAAGCTACTCATGAGTAAACTTTGAAGATATTGTGCTACGTGAAATAAACCAGACACAAAAGGACCAATATTGTTTGACTCCACCTTTATGAAGTTCTTAGAATAGGCAAATTCACAGAGAAAGAAAGTAAAATACAGGTTATGAAGAAATAGGGATGTTACTTAACCGGTAGAGTTTCAGCTTGAGTTTTAAAAACAGTTCTGCAGACGGATGGTGGGGATGTTGCACAACAGTGTGAGTTTGCATCATGTCACTGAACTGTACACTTAAAAATGGTTAAATTTTAAAAAGCACAGGCAAGAAAAAAGAATGAAGTACTGATATACGCTACAGCATAAACTTTGAACATAGTATGCTGAGTGAAAGAAACCAGACACCAAAGCCATCTAGCATATGATTCCATTTATATGAAATATTCAAAATAGACAAATCCATACAGACAGAAAATAGATGAGTGGTTTCTAGGGGCCAGGGAGCAGGGGAGGAGTGACTGACTGTAATGGGTATGGACTTCATTTTGGGGGGTAATGAAAACGTTCTGAAATTAGACAGTAGTGCTGGCTTTACAGCCTTGTGAATATATGAAAATGCTGGGTGGTGTGGTGTATGAATTGTACCTTAATTTAAAAAAACAAATCAGGATCCCTTTTAAAAAATTATGCTTTGATTTCTTTAACTCTAGATGTATATAATGAACTTGAAATAGTCCATCTTTAAAGCATACAGTCAAAGCCTTCTTTCCTTTTAACGGAGCATCTTTGCCCCAGAATATAGCAGTAGACAGAATATCCTACCCTGTGAGTTACTGAGATTCATTTTCCCATATGTCTTAGTCCATTCCAGGTGCTATAACAGAACACTGGTGGGGGCGGGGGCTTATAAACAGCAGAAAACTTATTTCTCATAGTTCTAGAGGCCGGAAAGTCCAACATCAAGGTGCTAGCAGACTCGGTGTCTGCTGGGAACCTGCTTTCTGGCTCAGAGACTCTCCATGTGTCTTCATATGACAAAAGGGCTAAAGGTCACTCTGTAGTCTCTTTAATAAAGGACACTAAACCCATTCATGAGGGCTTCCCTGGTGGCTCAGTGGTAAAGAATCCGCCTGCCAATCAGGAAACTCTGGTTTGCTGTCTGGGTCAGGAAGATCCCCTGGAATAGGAAGTGGCAACCCACTCCAGTATTCTTGCCTGGGAAATCCCATCAACAGAGAAGCCTGGTGGGCTACAATCCATGGGGTGGCAAAGAGTCAGACACAACTGAGCGATTGAGCATGGATGCTCGCAATCCCATATGCGAATGCTCTCCCTCATGACCTAATCCTCTCAAAGGCCCCACGGACCTCTCTGGGTCATTACCACAGGGTTAGGGTTTCAATTTCGGAATTAGGGGTGACATAAACATTCAATCCATCATAAAGCTCTGTATCTTACTGTTCTTGTTTGTCTGATTTAGTCACCACTTCTTTTCTGTGCTGGTCTACAAGCTCCAGTCTAAAGATATTTACTAACCTAAAGA
Organism: Bos grunniens; assembly: GCF_055505025.1. Lineage (NCBI taxonomy): Eukaryota > Metazoa > Chordata > Mammalia > Artiodactyla > Bovidae > Bos > Bos grunniens. The sequence continues at coordinate 1,445,915 of NC_141188.1, read as the reverse complement.
AGGAAAAAAAAAGTCATGTACACAATGTTTCTGGAAGACTTTACATATCCTCTGGAGAAAGAAATGGCAACCCATTCCAGTATTCTTGCCTGGAAAACCCCATGGACAGAGGAGCCTGGCAGGTTACAATTGTGGGGTCGCAAAGAGTTGGACATGACTGATCGACTTCACTTTACTTTTACTTTTACAAGAAAAGGGGCAATATTGATTTCCTTCAGACAGGAAAACTGTCTAAAGGGTGGAAGAGACTCTTACCTGGAGAGCCTTTTGTGTCTTTTGAATTTTTAATCATGTGAATGTTTTTAATCATGTGAAGGTAATATCTATTCAAAATAATAATAAAATTTTATAAAATAAATTCACTAAAAATGGCAAAATGAGAAATACCCGAAATTTAAAATCTAGCTAAGTTTTTCTCCTATTGTATTTGTGTTTTTAAACTAACTTTGTTACCAACAACTTAAAAAAGAGACTTATAAAAAAGCAAATAGATAAAATAAAAAGGGACATATTTAAAATGACTATATTTGCATTTTCATTCTACTTACTATGAATGTAAATCCCTAAATTAATATAACCAGGGCTAATGTTCAGGCAGAATTCATTGGTATGGCTGAGCAGCCTCTGCTGATTTTGATTGGTTGATAGCATTGCCAGTTGTTCAACATTTTTAATATCACCCTAGATAAAATTCAAGGTCTTCAAACTTTTGAAAAGATCTTGTTAATTCTTTTCTTTTACCATAACTAATAGAAGCCTATATTTCAAAGGTCACTGATATTTGCAAAGATCACTAATTATCTCTCTACTCCAATCAGCCAAACTATAGGGTCAGGCATGGTTTTACCATGCTCCTTGTTGTACATTGCTTGATGCTATCAGGCATTTAATAAATATTTTCTAAATGAATAAATGGTACTCACTGGTTTTTCTCTTTTGCCCAACAACAAACTTATTCCATAAATTCACTAGATTATATGGCAATCTTTACACCTCCATGAAAGCCACAGGAATTAAGTTTGAAGGGGATATTTCCAGTTTATTTTTATTCAGTTTTCTCTCTCCAGTTTAGGTTTAGGCTTTATTTGTCTGTGTGTTTTATGAACAACATAACAGATTGATAGCATAAGGAATGCACTTTCAATAAAAAAAAAGAAAGGAGAGAAGTAAGTAAGCATACAGGTTTTTTTTTTGTTTGTTTTTAATTTTCCTTTATTTATGGTTGTGCTGAGTCTTCCTCGCTGCACAGGCTTTTCTATAGTTGTGGTGTACAAGCTTCTCATTGCCAGGGCTTCTCTTGTTGCAGAGACTGGGCTCTAGAGCCTTCTCGTTTAAGTTGTGGTGCATGGGATCAACACAGGCTCAGTAGTTGTGGCACACGGGCTTAGTTGCTCCGCTGCATGTAGGATCTTCCCAGATCAGGGATCAAACCCATGTTACCTGCGTTGGCAGGTAGATTCTTTACCACTGAGCCACCAGGGAAGCCCAAGGATACTGATTTTTAAACTTAGCATTACTTGGGATTTTCATTGTACGAGTCAAGTATTGGCTTTAAAGCTCAATCTCATATTAGAAGTAAAGTCACTTTTAAAAACAATCTGGATAGTAAAGGGCAAGATGTAATGTGAAAGCTATTCAATGATAGACAATCCAAAAAGTATTTTATATTTAGCCATGTGTGCATGCTCAGTCGTGTCTGACTCTTTTGCGACCCCATGAACTATAGCCCGCCAAGTTTCTCTGTCCATGGGATTTTCCAAGCAAGAATATTGGCGTGGGTTGCCATTTTCTTCTCCAGGGGATCTTCCCAACCCAGGGATCAAACCCAGGTCTCCTGCATTGCAGACAGATTCTTTACCAGCTGAGCCACCAGTGAAGCCCAGGATAATATAACCAAAAAGCAAAAAAAAAAAAAAAAAAAAAGAATAACAGCCTCTTCCTTCATCTTGACCTCACTGCCTGAGAACTTTCCTTTCCTTGCCATTTGGTGTGCGATGAGTGGCGCTGATGCCCTAGCAATGGTCCTCACATCTTGAAAGTGCAGCAAGAATCCTTGTAACAACTACTCTGAAAATGGGATTTTCACAATCCTATTGTCAAGAAATCCCGAAAGGCATTAAAAGTAACTATAAGATATAATTATGATATGATATAAGATAGTATTGTTGCTGTTTAGTAACTAAGTCATGTCTGAGTCTTTTGCGACCCCGTGGACTGTAAACCCACCAGGCTCCTCTGTCCATGTGATTTCCCAAGCAAGAATACTGGAGCCAGTTGCCATTTCCTTCTTCAAGGGATCTTCCTGACCCAGGGATTGACCCCCTGTCTCCTGCTTGGCAGACGTATTCTTTTCCACTGAGTCACCAGTGATGGTCATATAAGATAGTATAGCATAAAATAATGTAGCACAATGTTGTATACTAATTATATGATGTTAATATTAAAAAGGAACTAACTGTAAAATGAGGTATCATACATGGTACTAGGATAAGAAAACGGTCTTAGCTGCTCCCCTACCTCACACATTAGATACCTGGCTGTGATGGTATGGCTCTTTTTTCTTGAAGAGCTGAAGCAAGAGATGTGGGACAGATATATATATATACTACTATATATATATAATAGATTTGAAAAAAAAAAAAACAAAAAACAAACCCAGGAACCCACTGTATAGCACAAGGAACTATATCCAATATTTATTATAACCTACAGCGGAAAAGAATCTAAAACAGAATGTGTGTGTGTGTGTGTGTGTGTGTGTGTATACATATATAAATCAATATGCTAGATACCTAAAAGATTGTAAAATAACAATGCTTCAATTTAGCAATTTTTTTAAAAAAGAGAAAGATACTGGGCGATTACCAAATTCATGTACAGTTAATTCTTCCATGGATTATCTACTTTTTGGATTATTCCCAGCACCTTTTAAATTCCAAGGGGATTTCCCCCAGCTATTAAGCATTCTTCTCAGTCATCTACCCACCTTCAACTGGTAGAAGTTCAAGGAATGCAAATTCGTTTTCTATTAGACTAAATAAACACAATTAGAAAGGAGAAACCCCCCAGGGAAGAACACCTATCAAAGCCAAATATAAATTATCTTTGACTGTTATAATCAGGGAAATAAATGAGAAACCAATGTAATTATCTTTTTAATCTCTAGAGGAAAAGGTTTGAATGTTTTCTTTTATAGATTTCTTCAGCACTTTATAATCCTAATGTTCTTTTATATTCATTCTAAATCACTGTTCTTCAATCTGAGCCTGTTCTCTTCTTCTGGGCATCCGTGACAATAATTGAGCTGACCTCAATCCTTGCAAATGTGCTTCCTGTCCTTGTTAATGTACAAACATGGTAACTTTATGCTTTGTAATTTAATTATTGTATATCTAATGATTTACCCCTCATGCTTATTATTTTTAACATCACTATGATATGTTCTAACAGGGGTCCCCAACCTCTGGGCCACAGACCCATTGGTACCTCTCATCAGATCAGCAGTGGTATCACATTAGAAATAAAGTGCACAATAAATGTAATGCTGTAGTTTTTCCAGGAGTCATGTATGGATGCGAGAGTTGAACCATAAAGAAGGCTGAGTGATGAAGAATGGATGCTTTTGAACTGTGGTGTTGGAGAAGACTCTTGAGAGTCCCTTGAACTGCAAGGAGATCAAACCAGTCAATCCTAAAGGAAGTCAGTCCTGATTATTCATTGGAAGGACTGATGCTGACGCTGAAACTCCATACTTGGGCCACCGGATGTGAAGAGCCAACTCATTAGAAAAGACTGATGCTGGGAAAGATTAAAGGCAGGAGGAGAAGGGGACGACAGAGGACCAGAGGGTAGGAAAACATCACTGACCCAATGGAGGTGAGTGTGAGCCAGCTCCAGCAGATGGTGAAGGACAGGGAAGTCTGGCATGCTGCAGCCCATGGAGTTGCAGAGTCAGACATGACTGAGTGACTGAACTACAATAAAATGCAATGCGCTTGAATCACCCCGAAGCCATCCCTCCCTGCCTGTTCCCCCCGTCCGTGGAAGAATTATCTTCTATGAAACTGGTCCCTGGTGCCAAAAAGTTTGGGGACCACTGTTTATAACATTCGCTACCATGAGTACAATGAGTCATACACTCTTTTAGGAATTTTATACATATTTTCATTTCTTTAATCTTCCCAGTAACTCTAAATTTCGATATAATTATTCAATCAATGTGTAAAGGAAGAAATTAAGAGATTCTTAGTGAGACTCTGAATGGCCTCACTCCCAAAGCCCCCATGCATCCTTTTTTTTTTTTTTTTGATTAATTTTTTTAAAATTTTATTTTATTTTTAAACTTTACATAATTGTATTAGTTTTGCCAAATATCAAAATGAACCCATCACAGGTATACATGTAATGCCGTATTCTCTCTTATCATGTTGCTGAGCTGATTCACTATTGTGAGGCATTTGGGGTTATTTCTGATTTACTATAGTGATAATTATATCTCATAAACATTTCTTCCCTCATCATCCTGGGTCCCCACATAGCTCAGTTTCTACAGAGTAGCACGTAGCACTGCCCAAAGTAATTTTAAAGATGAATACCAATTTTCATGTTGTCTCTCAAAGAAAAATCACAGGGGAGTCAATTCAGAACTCATAACACTACTTACCAGATCCCCTTTCTTCATTCCCCAGTTCTCTCACACTGTATAACTGCTGGAAAGGCAGTTACAGTCTGAACCGCCACAAACTGCCTACACGCCAAAACCCTGCAGCTCTCCTGTCTCCATATGCCCCCTACTGGCTCCTTGTTTTAGAGATCACTGCAGCATCATGGGCTGGTCCTTCCCCTGGCCCTCACCACTCTGGTCTGGCTTCTCTATCATTCTAATAACCCATCCCCAAAGGAAAGAAGTCTCATATTATGTTAGAAATATGGACTGTGCAGAAACAGGCGGAGAGGAAATCTGGGAACATCCATACATGAATACATTTTATTCACTTATTTGTAAATTAAGGTTTCTGATTTTTTTTTTCATTTGAGAGTCCCCCCTCCCCCTTGAATGATAGCGTCCAAAGTGAGATTGATGAGCGCTGAAAAGATCTGGTAACAGTGAATAGTTTTTGTTTTATTTAAAAATCTTTGGTTTGGCTGCACTGGGTCTTTGTTGTAACACAGGCTTTCTCCAGTTGTGGAATGTGGGCTCTTAGTTCCCCGAGCAGGTTATCAACCCTAGTCCCTTGCCTTGGAAGGCAGATTCTTTTTATTTATTTGTTTATGGTTGGGCTGCGTCTTCGTTGCTGTGTGCGGGCTTTCCCTAGTTGTCGTGAGCATGGGACCATTCCTCCCTACTTGAAGGACGCAGTCTTCCTACTGCAGTGGCTTCTCTGGTTGCAGAGCACAGGCTCTAGGGTGCTTGTGCTTCAGGGGCTGTGGCATGTGGGCTCAGGAGTTGTGGCTCTCAGGCTTACTTGCCTTGCAGCAGGTGGAATCATCCCAGACCAGGGATGGAACCCATGTCCACTGCACTGGCAGATTCTTAACCACTGGACTTCCAAGGAAGTCCCACAGTGAATGGTTTTAATCAAGAAGTATTCCAACTAATAAAAAAAATTATTACAAAGAAGTTTGACTTGTCATAAGGCTTAAAATACATTTTTACTTTATATGCTTTTTTTTTTTTTTTTAAGGGCTTCCTTGGTGGCTCAGATGGTAAAAGCATCTGCCTGTAATGCGGGAAACCCAGGTTCGATTCCTGGGTCGGGAAGATCCCCTGAAGAAGGAAATGGCAATCCACTCCAGCACTCTTGCCTGGAAAATCCCATGGACAGGGAAGCCTGATAGGCTACAGTCCATGGGGTCGCAAAGAGTTGGAAATGCCTTCACTTTCACTGTCATGCCTTTTTAGGTGGTCAATGTATTTTATGATTAAAAGTAAAGTATTATAAAATTCTGATTACTTTATACTAACTAGCAGATACCTATTGGTGAAATGCAATAGTGTATAAAATACAGGTAGCCCCAAACTTTCCTGTTTTCTCTTCTCTAATGGACTAAAGAAGAAAAACAGAGGTTTAGACTCTGATAACAGCTCCTTCCGCTGCTAGCTGTTCCCATAAGAACCTTTCTTTTGATTTTGGCCAGCTCTCACGCTCTCATCTTTGATGAGTCACTAATCTTGGGACTGGTTTGGGGTCATCACTGGGGAAAATTGTGAAGTAACCCACGCGTTTGTTTGGTATGCCCCAGATTGCTTTGGCATGTACTTCCTGTCTCTGGCACTCTTTTTTTTTTTTTCCCCAGGTCCTCCTATCAACTTTTCCTTTCCAATCATATCAATCATTTACATATTAGTAGGACTTTAACTCGGAGAAGGCGATGGCACCCCACTCCAGTACTCTTGCCTGGAAAATCCCATGGGCTGAGGAGCCTGGTAAGCTGCAGTGCATGGGGTCGCTAAGAGTCAGACACAACTGAGCGACTTCACTTTCTTTTTTCACCTTCATGCATTGGAGAAGGAAATGGCAACCCACTCCAGTGTTCTTGCCTGGAGAATCCAAGGGACGGGGGAGCCTGGTGGGCAGCCGTCTATGGGGTCGCACAGAGTCAGACACGACTGAAGCGACTTAGCAGCAGCAGCAGCAAGACTTTAACTGGAGCTTCCCAGGTGGTGCTAGTGTTTAGTAAAGAATCCACCTGCCAATGCAGGAGACCCAAAAGACACAAGTTCGATCCCTGGGTCGGGAAGATCCCTAGGAATAGGAAATGGCACCTCATCCCAGTATTCTTGCCTGGAAAATTCCATGGACAGAGGAGCCTAGCGGGCTCAGCAAAGAGTCAGACAAGAGTGAGTGACTGAGAACACACACACACACAGGACTTTAACCCTATATACTCCCCCTTCTCAGAGATATTTGCTTGTATTGCCTTATCTCTAACTGTGAATGCAAAGGTTTGTTTCTGGTCCTGGAGTTTTAATCACTAATGAGCTGATGTAAACTATGGGCGAAGACTGACTGCCCAGGTGTCTTCTCTTAAGGTTGTACAGACAGTCCGTGGCTTAAGATGCTTTGGCTTAGCAACTTTTTGGCTTTACAGTGATGCAAAAGTGATAGACGTTCAGTGGATACCATATTTAAAATTTTGTATTTGGGTTTTTTGGGGGAGGGGTGGCTAGCCATGTGCAGTAGGATACTTATTTATGGTTCTGGGCAGCCACTGAGCCACAGCTCCCAGTCAGCCACTCGGTCACAAGAGTACAGGCCAAATACACTTAAAACCATCAGTACCCAGACAGCCATTCTGGTTTCACATTCAGTGTGCTTGTATACATGCTAAGTTGTGTCAGTCATGTCCAACTCTGTGCAACCCCATGGCCTGTAGCCCACCAGGCTCCTCTGTCTATGGAACTCTCCAGGCAAGAATACTGCAGTGGGTTGCCATTCCCTTCTCCAGGTGTAGTAGTCAATAAATTACATGAACTAGTCAACGCTTTCTTCTAAAATAGGCTTTGTGGTAGATGATTTTGCCCAACTGTAGGTTCATGTGAGGGCTTCCCTGGTGGCTCAGTGATAAAGAATACCTCTGTCAATGCAGAGACTCAGGTTTGATTCCTGGGTCAGGAAGATCCCATGGAGGAGGGCACGGCAACCCACTCCAGTATTCTTGCCTGGAGAATCCCATGGACACAGGAGCCTGCTGAGCTACAGTCTATGGGGTCACAAAACAGCTGGACATGACTGAGCGACTAAACAACAGCAAGGAGCATCAGGGTTCATGTAAGCGTTCTGAGCACGTTAAGGTAGACTGGGCTAAGCTAGGATGTTTGGTAGGTTAAGTGTATTATGTGCATTTTTAATTTATGATACTTTCAACTTATGATGGATTAATTGGGATATAGCCCCATCAGAAGTTAAAGATCTACATTTTACAAGTCTGTATATATTCTCAGTTTACGACTATGACCAGCTCCCAAATTTTTCTGTAACTCCAAGTTTTGAGGTCAAGTGCATGTCTATGTCCACACCGGCCTTGCTTGGGCTCACACACACACATGTGAGAAAGAACAGGTAGGTGGAAAAACACGGGGTGTACTTGTTACGGAAAGAAATGCATGCAATTCGTTAAGAATAAGTTACTAAACTCACTTTCTATGCAGTTCTTTATCTCTTTCATAATGCGTCTCTGGTGTCAGACTAAACCTGGAGCTTTTTTTTTTTTTTTTGCTTTGCTTTTCTTTTTTTTCCAGTTTGACAAATGGATGGACACTCAGAGGAGAAGAATCCTGACAGTCCTGTTAGAACGCTGCTCCCTGTCACAGCAAAAGTTCTGCTGTTGAAAGCTTCAGGAGAAAATTCCAGCAGAAGCTCTGGATTTTACGACCAAGCTCCCAAAGGTGTTATCTTTATACATCTTTTCTTTCCTGGACCCCCAAAGCCTTTGTCACTGTGCACAGGCACAGATAAAGAAGCAGGGTTCGGTGTTTTGTAAAGACAGCCTAGAAAACACTGAACCCTGAGGGAAAAAAGAAAACATGCATACAAAACCGAGCACCGACAAGATGCTCACCGCGTTTCGTTTGCACAGTTTGGATTGGCCCCATCTCTTTGTGTCTGGCTGTGCAGTTAGTGCTCAAAGGGGAGAAAAAGTAAGCCATTGCTAAGTGTCTGTAAAATAGTATTAGCCAGTTGGGGAAATATATACACATGTATATAATGGTTCATCATCAGAATAGCCTTATATTGCACAGCAGAGGACCATAGTAAAACTTAAGAGTGTAGAGTGCAGGCCATTCATAAATAGAAAAGCATGAAATAAGGTGCTAATGTGATAAATACAGAAGCATGTGAGACTAAAGGAGTTCAGAGTGGGCAAATGTGCTCACAGGTTGGAAAAGCATCTGACCATTATTTTCTTACAAATAATTTCACGGTGTATTCAAGTAATTTTTTAAGATATAAAATTGATAGTCATTTTGTTGATTTCTTTTCATAGTCTAGAAAGACCAGAAATTCCCTGTTACTGTGCATTCACAGGGTAACTTTAGTTTTTAAAATTAAGAAAATGAATGCAGTAAGATAGATGACGTATTTAATAATTGGTGCTGGGACAATTGGGCAGTATCTGGAAAAAAATTCTAGAAGGATAAAAGATTGATATGAAATTATGGAAAACCATTCCCTACTCAAAGGAGGGAATTCCCTGGTCCAGTGGTTAAGTCTCTGCTCTTTCACTGCTGAGGGCAGAAGTTCAATCCCTGTTTGGGGAACTAAGATCCTGTAAGCCACCAGGCATGACTAAAGGGGAAAAAATGTAATTAAAGGAAATCTAGGGAAGGAAGACTTTATGAGTAATCTATAATATTCAGAGCCTCAAGAGAAAATGTATAACTTAAAATCTTTATTTATTTTATACATTTTGTATATATATTATATATGATTTATATATAAAGAAAGCAAGATTTTAAGTTGTGATTATAAAAGTTAAAATTTTCTCCATTGAGAAGAAAACTGTACATAAATACAGACAGTAAACAGGAGGGAGCTCCCTGGGAGTGGTTAGGACTCAGTGCTTTCACTGATGAGGGCTCAGGTTCAGCCCCTGGCCGGGAGACTATGAACCCACAAGCTGCTGCAGTGTGGCCCCCCAAAATTAAAATAAACCGGGGAAAAACATATTGCCAGCAAAGGGGTAATTTTCTTATTTTTTAAAGAACGATTATAAATCTACATTAAGAAGGGAAAAAAAGCAAAGCCTAGCAGAAAAATGAGCAAAGGAAGTGAACAAATAGTTCACAGAAAGAAAAGCAGATGTTTCGAAAATAGATAAAATGCTTAGCCTCATTTTCATGCCATCGTTTGTGACTCAGATGGATTGAGTTTCTTTTTTAATGATAACATTTTATATTGTTAGGGGTGTGGGGAAACAAGCACCTTCATATGTTGCACCTTCATAGATAAATTGATGCAAACACCAAGGAGAACAATTTGGTAGTACCCAATTTTTAAATAAAGATTCCTGGACATTCCCTGGCAATCCAGTGGCTTTCACTACCAAGGGTGTGAGTTTGATCCCTGGTCGGGGAACAGATTCTGCAAGCCATGAGACATGGCTAAAAACTTTAAAAATCTTTTTAATTAAAAAAAACCAAGATTACCTTTGGCCAGTAGTTCCACTTCTTGGAATTTGTCTGATGGGTATACTTCAACACATGCAAAATGTATGTCTATATAAGAATATTGCATCATTGTTTGTAGTAGCAAAAGGTTGGAAACAATGGAAATGTCTGCTAATAGCAGACTGGTTGCAACTGTCTCCTCAATATATCATCAATAAAACAACAAAGGTGCAGAATTATCCTACCACTTTGGAAGAATAAAAGAATGTATCCATATTTGTTGCTCTTCTGGAATGGCACACAAGAAGCCAGTAACAATGGTTACATTCACAGAGGGAAATGAGTGGCTATATGACAAGGATGAGAGAGGCTTTTTTTTTTTTTTTTTACATTTTTTACAGTGTGCCCCTTGGTACCTTTGAATTTAGTATTGATGTACACATATTATTCTAAAATTGAAACAATTTGTTTTTTAAAAAAACATAGTGGTTTAAATGCCCAGTAATAGAGTATCATTCTGCCATATAAAGAATTATTAGGCAGTCATTAGAAAACATGTTTTGGAAGAACAGAGATGCTTATTATGTGTAAAATGAAGAAAGCATGATTTTAAATTGCATGCAGTTTCCCAATTTTGCTCTCATATATACCTGAAAAACAGAAAGGAAAATAACTCTACCAGCTTGTTGATAATGTTTGGTCATCTCTGATTGACAGGGTTCTGGGTATTGTTTTTCTTCAGGTTTCTCAGAATTTTCCATGTTTTTCACAATGAGAATGTTATCATTCCAGGGAGATGTGATACGAAATAGATAATCTTATCATCTATGTGTACCATATGTCAATCTTGGTAGATTTCAACATTTTATTTTATTTCCCAGAACTGACTGTGAGGCAATTGTTCTTTAGCTAGATTTAAAGTAAACAATAAAGTCATTGCACCAAGATGAGCTTTGAGCTGTTTGAAAATGTGGTGGCGGTTGTCTTACAGTTTTGAAAGAGCTTCCCCACCCTCAACTTTCCTCATTCCTGTTTAGTTTTAAACAAACAAAAAGCAGCAAAAATCAAAAACAAAGCAAAATTTTATCTATCCCCTGTGCAGGGGAGGGGGAACCCCAACTTAACTACCCAGGTCTAAACCCGATCTAAGTCAAAAGAGGAAAAGGATGAGAGTTGAGAAAAACTTTCTCCCCATCCCCTCCCTCCCAAACCCCAGATCTTGATTGAATTAACTAACCATATGAGGATTAAGGGTAGTGCAGTTTCATTCTGGGTTGCACAAAGTGGTTGTGATCTCTGTTTCTGCCTGCAGTGTTGTATAAGATCCTCTAAGCCTTTTCCTCCATCTAGATCCTGAACCTACTGTTTCTCCTATTTGTGCCCCACCTCTGCTTCCCTCTCCTCTACATGTCTTATCTTCAGCCCATAAAATAATCCTGGACATAACACACTGGCCACCTGATGCGAAGAGCTGACTCATTTGAAAAGACCCTGATGTTGGGAAAGATTGAAGGCAAGAGGAGAAGGGGACAACAGAGGATGAGATGGTTGGATGGCATCACCAACTCAATGGACGTGAGTTTGGGTAACTTTGAAACTCCGTACACAATGGATGGAAGGAGGGAGGAAGACAGACAGATAGATAAACAGATGGATGGGTAGTGAGTTCCATTACAGAGTGTTCTGCTCCTTTTGGGGGCACTCAAACATTATTTATTATTGAGTTAACCTTGAAAAAGAGGCCAGTTTTCCAAAGATGAAATGAATGTGAAGACTAGCTACCATCTCTGCAATTCATGTTAAGAGATATGGAATGCCTAGTCTGAACTTTATATATGGACTTGACTCTAGTTTCTACTAAGACTTATTTAAAACCTGGAATAAATTATTTTAAAAACTACTACACATAATAGGGTCACCTCCACCATTTTCTGGATATGTAGGATTGACCATAATGCTATGAAAGTGGAATGTACAGAATACTTTTTAAAAAATGTATTAATTTGGCTGCACCAGGTGTCAGTTGCAGCACGTGGAATCCAGTTCCCTAACTAGGGATCAAACCCTGGCCCCCTGCACTGAAAGCATAGAATCTTAGCCACTAGACCACCAGGGAAGTCCCCAGGACAAATACTTACTGCTTCATTGAATCTTCATTGAATCTTATTTAGGACACATCAATATAGTATTAGTCATTGTGTTCCCTTTATATATTTAGGTAAATCATAAGCATGGAGGGAAAACAGAGGCATATCATGAAAAAAATAAGCAATGTGCCAACTGGAGTTTCTGTAGCCTTCATACAATGTTCATATGCAGACTCCCAGAGATCCTTCAGTTCAATTCAGTTCAGTCACTCAGTCGTGTCTGACTCTTTGTGACCCCATGAATCGCAGCACACCAGGCCTCCCTGTCCATCACCAACTCCCGGAGTTTACCCAAACTCACATCCATTGAGTTGGTGATGCCATCCAACCATCTCATCCTCTGTTGTCCCCTTCTCCTCCTGCCTTCATTCTTTCCCAACATCAGGGTCTTTTCAAATGAGTCAGCTCTTTGCATCAGGTGACCAAAGTAATGGAGTTTCAGCTTCAACATCTGTCCCTCCAATAAACACCCAGGACTGATCTCCTTTAGGATGGACTGGTTGGATCTCCTTGCTGTCCAAGGCACTTTTAAGAGTCTTCTCGAACACCACAGTACAAAAGCATCAATTCTTTGGCACTCAGCTTTCTTTATAGTCCAACTCTCACATCCATACATGACTACTGGAAAAACCATAGCCTTGGCTAGACGGACCTTTGTTGGCAAAGTAACATCTCTTCTTTTTAATATGCTGTCTAAGTTGGTCATAACTTTCCTTCGAAGGAGTAAGCACCTTTTAATTTCATGGCTTCAATCATCATCTGCAGTGATTTTGGAGCCCAGAAAAATAGTCAGCCACTGTTTCTCCATCAATTTTGCCATGAAGTGATGGGACTGGATGCCATGATCTTAGTTTTCTGAATGTTGAGCTTTAAGCCAACTTTTTCACTCTCCTCTTTCATCAAGAGGCTCTTTAGTTCTTCTTGACTTTCTGCCATAAGGGTGGTGTCACTTGCATATCTGAGGTCATTGATATTTCTCCCAGCAATCTTGATTCCAGCTTGTGCTTTCTCCAGCCCAGCATTTCTCATGATGTACTCTGCATATAAGTTAATAAGCTGGGTGACAATATACAGCCTTGATGTACTCCTTTTCCTATTTGGAACCAGTCTGTTTTTCCATGTCCAGTTCTAACTGTTGCTTCCTGACCTGCATACAGGTTTCTCAAGAGGCAGGTCAGGTGGTCTGGTATTCCCATCTCTTTCAGAATTTTCCACAGTTTGTTGTGATCCACACAGTCAAAGGCTTTGGGATAGCCAGAGATCTTTAGGAAGTTCCAAAGTCTTATCTGAAGCTTAGTTTCCCCATTTGCAAGGGGAGAATATTAATTATACTACCCTTCAGGTTGTGACAAGGATGGTTAATAGGTGCTCAATAAATATTAGTTGACTTGGATTCTGTCTGAATTAACATTAAAAAAAAGAAAAGAAAAGAAAAAGTGTTACCCAAAGCCAGTGCTCTGTGAGAACCTGGAGGGATGGGATGGGGAGGGAGGTGGAAGTGGTGTTCAGGTTGGAGGGGACACATGTATACCTATGGCCAATGTATGGCAAAACCATCATAATGTTGTAATTATCCTCCAATTAAAAAAAAATCTTCCTGCCTTGTTAGGAAGCACTTAAGGTAAGAAGTAACTTGGTTGTGATTTGGAAAAAAGGACCAAAAAGAAACTACTTGTGAATTCCAGGCCTGGTTTATCAAGTTAAAATTATGTTTGCTCTGATTCATTCATGAATGAATCCATGAATCCACTTCCCCGGTGGCTCAGTGGTAAAGAACCCGCCTGCAGTGCAGAGAAGTAGATTCGATCCCTGGGTCAGGAAGATCCCTTGGAGGAGGGCATGGCAACCCACTCCAGAAAAAAAAAATAAAGAAGTTCTCTCAGTACCAGGGTGACGGCTCAAAACCTAGAGAAAGTGGACATGTAACCTGAATAGTTTTTTAACATTGTTTCTCCAGGTGAGCTGGCATTGGAAGAATTTAACTGAACTGGATCACCTCTGGATGCTAAAATGTTTACGGTTTAACTGGTATATCAATGTCTCCCCAACTCCCTATGAGCAGGGTGTATGGAAGAAGCATTATATTCAAATGGTGAAAGAACTCCATGTTACCAAGCCCAAGGTAAATTTAGGAAAAGAAGAATTACTAACACCAGCTACTTAGGAATTCTAGAACTAAGTTGGAGAAGGCCATTGTTTCAAAAGAAATATACCATGACTTCAAAATTCCCTTGTTCTAAGAACTTAACAGCTCTTTTCAAGATATCCATGTTAGTTGAAAGTAATCTGACACTCACAAACCACAGTTCCACCAGGTTATGACTTGGAGCTCCTCATTCTCTCCAGATTCCTGGATTTCTGTGTCTCTGATGCCTACAGTACACAATTCTGACACTGGGATTCTGTGGGTAATGTGCAGTATTTATTACCTATGGGTCATCAAATTTTACTTAACTAATTCAAATTTTCTGTGATTCTACCAGGCAAACTGAATGTTTATGTTTCTATCATTAATAAAGAAAAGTTTGCAAAAAATTAGTAATTAGGAAATGGCATAATGGGCATATTAAAGTTCTTTTCACTTTAGAAACTAGCAATGTAAAGTCCTTACATAGAATTGTAAACAGTAAATAGTATGAGCATAAATTTTTCTAGTGGTTTTCTATGCATTGCAACCAAAGTTTATGTTCATTCTTATAGTCACAGTTAATTAGATAACTTATGGGAAATTTGTATGAGCTTTTTCTTTATGGCATGATCTATATACATGCACAGTTGTGCATCGTGTTGTATAATAGAAGAATTCCTGAAAATTATGTGTAAATTACAATTTTAAAATTATTTTTAAAACCACGGGAATTTTTTTTATTTATAGAAAAGCTGCAGTGAGTCATTTTTGGAGAATCCTTTTGAAAGATGAATAGTTGGCTCTTAACATGCTGATTTACGTTTCATTTTATTGTGTTTACTTGAAGTAGAAACCCTCTACATTTAATATAGTAATAAACTGCATAATTAATATTGTTATAATTACAATGATAAAAGCAGTCTTTCTGATTTCAGTGATGGCTGTTCTTCATGAGAATTTCTTTTAAAAAGAAAAATGTAAAGTGCAGTGGTGGAAGAGTTATTTTAAAAATTACACTAGCTATGACTCCTTTTATCACAAGGCTTTCCTTAACTCTCATTCAACATCACTCATAGCCAGGGAAAGGCTTCAATAGCTGACGTGTGGGCTGTTCTGGGACAGAGGAGAGAAAAGTGATCAACCAGGTTGTAGAATGAAAAAAGGTTTTGAGTATTGTATGTAATACTGATTTTAATACTTGGTCTTCAACAATAACTCTTTTTCCAGAAACCATTTATGCACTTCCCTGGTGGCTCAGACGGTAAGGAATCCACCTGCAATGCAGGAGATGCAGGTTTGATTCCTGGGTTGGGAGGATCCCCTGGAGAAGAGAATGGCCACCCACTCCAGTATTCTTGCCTGGAGAATCCCCATGGTTGGAGGAGCTTGGTGGGATACAGTCTGCAGGATCATAAAGAGTCGGACATGATTGAGCAACTGTTGGAGGCCAGCGTGAGGCACTCCGCCCGTGGCAAAGGTCATGAGGAAGGAGGCTCGACATACGCAAAGGCGGGATCGAGCCCCAGGAGTCCCCCTGGAAATCCTCGAGCATCTACCCCCATAACCAGAGCCTGCCTACTTTACTACTTTGTACTCTCACCTACACCTCTGACTTTATGGGGGGCTGTCCCCCACCACCTCCTTCAGAGAAGGAGTTAACTTAGAGCTCCAGTTAACAAAAACTCCTGGGTGCGACAAGGGTGTTTTAACCTACAAACTCCTCTGAAGGTTCCCTAGCCTGCCTGACAGGCTCATCGGGCCACATGTGATTGCTCACAGCCTCCCAACCGTGAGAGGCACGAGATGCTTTAAACCTTCTAAAAACAGATTCCCTAGAAAAGTTAGAAAACCATTAGTATAAGTATAGTGGGCTGATTAGAAATTGTATTGGTGAAGGGTTTTTCATTTGTTGAGCCAATGTTTGTTGCTAAGTCTCCACATTCCCTGCCCTTACACACATTAATGAATATATAGAAGAAATAAGTATTAACCTTTGATATTAATCACGTTAGACCTTAGGCTAAGTAAATTCTTTCCTTAATTAAAACCCACTACACCCTCACCCTATAGGAATGTAACTTTATCTGGTACCTTCGGAAGGTGGAGTCTTTTTGAAGAATAATCACCCCTGGAGAAATAAGTGTCCTGGTTGACTGACCGCTGTCACAAGGAGAGGGTCATAAATTGTCAGCAGGCCCCCTGGCCAGAAGATGATGTAACACCCCTAAGACCTCTGTATACATTTGTATGAAGCACCTGACTTTGATAAAAGTCAGGACTGCTGACCCCACATGACTTTTGTATAACACCTCAGTGTATAAAAACAGACCCTGGAAAATAGAGAATTGGGATCAGTTTCTCGAAATACTGGTCTCCCCATGTCGCTCTCTCTCTCAAACTCTGGCTGAGTCTCCATCTGGAGTGTGGAACCCGCCATGCTTACTAATTATGCCTGGGCTTCTAAGATCCGAACCAGGAGGCCTCAGTGTCTCCTCTCCTTTGGGAGAATGGAAGGACGCCTGTGGCCTACATAAGTGGTGCAAGCTTCTCGTCTTGAAGTTTTATTGGTCTCCCGCGTAAACCAAGCTACTCAGCCTCTTTTCTCCACTGAATTTTCCTACTGAGCTATCCTCATTCTATTACTCTTTACATCTCTAATTAATATCTAATTGAGGCTATTGTATCCTTATCCTCGCCGACACTGTCCCCGCTTCGAACTCCCTGGATCAGCCGGGGCTGGACCTCGGCAAGCAACTAACACACACATATTTTAAGATGATGAATAGTTCTGATACAAGAAAGTTGCCACATTGTTGCTTAGTATTTCATTTCTTTAGGGAGTAGTTTGTTATAGTAAATTTCAGTTTTTCTATTAAAGAAAAAATTGGCAAATTAAACCTGGTAAGATATAAAAAAGGAATAATACATGATGACCAAGTGGGATGTATCCAAGGAGAGTAAGGTTGGCATAATATTAAAAAATCAGTCCATGTAATTCACAGAATAAAAGACAAAAGATGTCTGGTTATTTCAATATATGCAAACAAAAGCATTTAAAATTTTTTCATCATTTGCCATTTAAAAAAGTCTCAAATGGCTTTGGGTAAAGGGAACAAAGTTTTTGTTTATTTAACAGAAAAGTCATCAGTTTTCATTATTATCTATTCTGTTAATGGGTCAAATATTTTGTACTTTTCAGAATTAATGATGTTTATTTATGTATATAGTTATGAGCATTCATGCCCAAATTTTCTCCCCTGAAAATGCTTTTTTATTATCATGTATTCTTCATTACCAGTGGTGTTAAACAAGACCTCTTCCAGCAAAAATAGATTTCATTCACTATAAACTCAGAAAAATGAAATGAATGTCCATCTTATTTTATTTATTTTATTTTTTTGGCCACCCCGTGTGACTTGGGCTCTTAGTTCCCTGACCAGGGATTGAACTCCTGCTCTTGGCAGTGAAAGTGTGGAGTCCTCATCACTGGACCACCAGGGAATTCCTTGAATGTCCATTTTAAGTGAGATCCCCACTGTGCTGTGCTTAGTTGCTCAGTCGTGTCCAACTCTTTTCAGCCCCATGGCCTGTAGCTTACCAGGCTCCTCTGTCCATGGGTATTCTCCAGGCAAGAGTACTGGAGTGGGTTGCCAGGATTCACACAAAACACTGAACACTAATCTTGTAATGAGCCATTGATTATATAAAAGTAAAATGTCTTCTTACTCTACTACTTACAATCACTCACTAAATCAGTAAATATGTATTAAATACTGTTATGTGCTAGCTGCTAAGGGTACAATGGTCTTAACCCCACTTTCTGGGAGCCTAGTCTATGGCCCAGGACACAAACAGTTACCACACTGAATACGAAGTACTATCCTGTAAGAGAAATATGCACAAAGAAAGAGTAGTTGAAACAAGGATAAGAAACTAACTGATTCTGCTTGGAGGAGCTTGGGGAATTTTTAAATTTTCACAAACAATTTAAGCAAACCAATTTACTGAGCAAAGCTTCCCTAATCTCTTAAAAGAAAAAAAAAAATTAAACCTTTAATAGCTTCTCAACGTAGCAGTATCTCTTCCCTTAGGCTACAACCACATAAAAACCCTTACGAATTTTATATACAAAAAAAAAAACAAAACAAAACAAAAAACAAAAAAACACAAGACTTTCATTTTGGGCAATTAAAAAATAGACTTTCAAAAAAAAAAAAAAAGACTTTCATTTCCCAATTCTTTAGGAATGGCTGAAGTTTTGATAATTGATAAAATCTATAGTTTACCCCTACATAATGGAAATTGTTTCTGTGTTTTAGATAGGTAGAACAGGGTTCTGTTTTTAAGAACGTATATTGTTATGAACAAACTAACTGCAGTTGTGGAATAACTGTATAATGATATGGCAGGAGAGGTGGCGACACAGGATAGAGAAGCTCACTGTGTGGCCTGAAGCTGGAGAGTCCTGGATTCAAATTCTGACCCTGGGTCTTACGGCTTATGTCTTCACAGTAGTAGTGGAAAAATTTATCAGTTTATCCTACCTTCAGTTTTCTCTTCTGTAAAATGGAAGCAGTTACGATTACCTTTTAAGGTTATTATGAAGGTTAAATAAAGTAATGTCGGAACGGGACTTTCCTGGTGGTCCAGTGGTTAAGACTCTGTGCTTCCAATGTAAGCGGTGCAGGTTCGATCCCGGTAGGGGGAACTAAGATCCCACATGCCTCACTGTATAACCCCCCTCAAAAAATAATAAGGTAGGAATACTTCCTGAGACAGTGCCTGGCACATACAAGTACCTCTGGGTTGGTGGCTGCTATAATCACTGCCACCATTATCAGTGCCATCATGGTGATGATGATTTTTTTGAAGGATTTATTTATTTACTCATTTTTGGTTACATAGGGTCTTCGTTACTGCCCTTGGGCATTCTGTAGTTGCAGTGAACAGGGGCTATTCTTTACCTTCCGTGCTCAGGATTCTTATTGAGATGGCTTCTCTTGTTGCAGAGCACAGACTCTAGAGCTCTGGCTCAGTGGTTGTGGCACACGGGCATATGGGATCTTCCTGGACCAGGGATTGACCCAGCGTCGCCTGCATTGGCAGGCAGATTCTTAATCACTAGGCCACCAGGGAAGTCCATGTTCTTTGTTTTACTTTTGTTATTATTATAGTGTTTTGAGAACAGAAATAATTTTCTCCTTCTGCTGCTGCTGCTAAGTCTCTTCAGTCGTGTCTGACTCTGTGCGACCCCATAGACAGCAGCCCACCAGGCTCCCCTCTCCCTGGGATTCTCCAGGCAAGAACACTGGAGTGGGTTGCCATTGCCTTCTCCGACAAACTATGAACACAATCGGACATTTCTCTGGCTTAAAAAAACAAAACAAAAATCAAAGGCTAAACAGAAACCCTCTCTCTGGGTTTTTGACATTTACCATCTGTCACCCTCTAGCAGGGCTTGCTTAAGTTAAAACAGTCATAAATTAAAGACTTCAAAAGTTGTGCTCATTCAAGCTGAAAGGGAAACCAGGGCAAAGTAAACACGGATGGAACACCATTAAGCTATGAGTAGGTGAAGTGTGCGTAGGTGAAGTGTGCGATTATATGGACCTACTTGTGTGTGTTATTTGCTCAGTCATGTCTGACTCTTTGCGACCCTGTGGACTGTAGCCTGCCAGGCTTCTCTGTCCATGGAATTCTCCAGGCAAGAATACTGGAGTGGGTTGCCATTTCCTCCTCCAGGGGATCTTCTGACCCAGGAATTGAACCTGGGTCTCCTGCATTGCAGGTGGGTTCTTTACCATCTGAGCCACCAGGGAAGCATACTTGTGTGGTTTCTGTAAATATGCTAATTAGAATCACTATTTCTGCTTAATTATGATAAGGAGCATTAAGGCATAATTAAACCCTCCAAAAGTGAGCTGGGATGTTTGACTCAACATTGGTGTCTATGATATGCATGCATACTCAGTCTTGTCTGACTCTTTGCAACCCCATGGACTGTAGCCTGCCAGGCTCCTCCTTTCCATGGAATTTTCCAGGCAAGAATACTGCAGTGGGTTGCCATTTCCTACTCCAGGTGATCTTTCAGACCCAGGGATCGAACCCGAGTCTACTGCATCTCCTGCCTTGGCAGGCAGAGTCTGTACCACTCTGCCACTGGGGGAGCCTTGTGGCTGTTCAGGCCGCAGACTGCAGGTGGCTAAGGCCCCCTCCCTCCACTGCGCCAGTTTGCCACCCCCTCCCCCGCATGCCCACCACACCCCTACATGAGGCAAGGTGATTGTGAAAATGAAATACTAGCTATGGGGCCTGAGAGGAGAGGAACTGGGTTTTGAGGAAATTCATTTAGGGGACATAAAGAAAGTAAGGAGTAAATAAAATCTGACAATAAAATGGATAATGAAGGACCTACTGTACAGCACAGGGAACTCTGCTTAATGTTATGTGGCAGCCTGGATGGGAGAGGGGTTTGGGGGAGAATGGACACATGAATACATACGTCTGAGTCCCTTTGCTGTCCACCTGAAGCCATCACAACATTGTTAATCGGCTGTACTCCAGTGTAAAATAGAAAGCTGAAAACGAAACAGAAACGACAAGTGCAGCTGTGGAGAGAGTGTGGTAGACACAGCCCAGGTGTGATTAAACTGGAGAAAATCACAGATTCATTAGATAGAAAGTTATTGCATCATTTAGACAGGTTTATCTAGGAAGATTCAGGAGGAACTAGAGAAACAGGGGAGCAGGAAAAACTTAGGGGAGTGCCTTACAGAGCCAGGATGAGAAGGACAGATCACCAGCGCCCAGGGAGGACCTGAGGCCTGAACACTGGTGTGCACCCTGCCCCTCAAAGTGGGAAGAGGCGTGTGACGCTAGGGGAGGTTAAAGCTTTGTGAGATGGGGCAGTTAGACAAACAGCGTGGGTGTGAAGGACAAAGAACATTCCTTTGAATATCCCCAAACTTTTTGGCACCAGGCACCAGTTTTATGAAAGGGGATTTTCCCCATGAATTGGAGAAGTGGGGATGGTTTCAGGATGATTCAAGTGCATTACATTTATTGTGTACTTTATTTCTATTATTATTACATCAGCTCCACCTCAGATCATCAGGTATTAGATCCCAGAGGTTGGGGACCCCTCTCTCAGCTGTCTCTCCAGGGCATGGCTATCAGATCACTGAGGCATCTTCTCTGCCTGTCATTACTTGGAGCCTTCAAATAAGAGAATTATCCCCCCAAACAGAAACATTCTCAAAGAAACAGTTTCAAATCTGTGTATATTGCTGTGAGCGGGTGATGTTTTCTACTATTATTAGGTTTGAGTTTCAAGGGTACCTGATACCCCTTTGAATTCTACCACTGCCTCATCATAGCTGCTTCATTGAACCACCTTTTGGTGTGAATCATTGATAGAAGCTAGCCTTCCCATGTGGCTCAGTGGTAAAGAATCCACCTGCCAATACTGGAGACACGGGTTTGATCCCTGGGTCTCGAAGATTCCCCTGGGAGAGGAAATTGCAACCCATTCCAATATTCTTGCCTGGGAAAATCCTATGGACAGAGGAGCCTTGCGGGCTACAGTCTGTGGGGTCCCAAAGAGTTGGACATGACTGAGTGAATCTCTGTTTGATTACTAATGTTTTATCATTTTGAAGATGATTTATTAAAATTATGTAAACATCAAGGTATGTTCATTCCCATTAGTTTTTTTGTTGTAGTGGTTGTTTGTTTGTTTTGCTTTTTGGCCACACTATGTGGCATGTGGGATCTTAATTCCCTGACCAGGGATTGAACCTGTGACCCCCTGCATTGGAAGCTCAGAATCTTAACCACTGGACCATTAAAGAAATCCCATCATTAGTTATTATAATAAAATTCCAGACAGAACAAAGCCTTGAAAAAAATACAAGCACTACAGGACAGCCAGGTGCCACCTTAAACTTCAGAGATTTTCCCATGTTGAGTAAAGATGTGAAAAAAATAATTGTTTGAAATCTTAACAGCTGGCCCCATGATTCCTTTTGGGGAAGAGGAAGGAGGGAGCTGTCTCCTAGGGGGAAAGGCACTGAGGAGCAAATGCTACAGGCACCTGGACTCCAGGGGAGGGAAAACCTGCCAGGCTGGAGATTAGAGGAAGAGTTTCTTGTTTCTGCTCCTGCAAGGAGAGGGGAGTAGGGGCAGAGGGCAGAAAGGAAAGAAATAAGACCATGAAAGAAAAGCCAGCTGGATGGATGAAAGCTGAGCCCGGGCAGGGAAAAATGACATGTCAGTGTTAGATGGTAACCCAGCCATTCCCAATCAAATTTGTTCCCTATTACTGGGATATAAAGCCTGACTTCCATCTCTTTAGGAAATTGGACTCAATTTACACACGGAAGCAAGATCTCAGTAGTCTAGAAACCAAGAAAGCCCTTCAGGACTATTTACAAAAACCAAGATGGGGAGGGTAGAACTTCCCTGGCAGTCCAGTGGTTAAGACTTCACGCTTCCAGGGGGTGAAGGTTTGATCCTTGGTAAGGGAACTAAGATCCTACACACTGAACGTGGCCAAGGGAGGGAAAAAATGCTATCCTTAAAAATAAAACCAAGAGGGGTGGGCTTTGGGCTTCCCAGGGCTGGAATTGGGACCCAGCTGAACTGACATCTTGTTTTTTCTTTCCTTTTCCCTACCAAGTTAAGTATAAAAACAAATACCTTTTTGTCTCACGCTCAGCTTTTTTTTCTTGAAGGTTAGAAGTCCTCACTTTACAGGTTTTGATTTAGCCAAGGATTTCAAAAAGCTTTCTGTTCACAGCGTTCAGCTAAATACAAGTAACAAAAGCTTGCCTGCTTACTCTAATTGCTTTAGATTAAGATCTTATCTTCCTGGTTCTCCTCCCCTTAACTCCAGCCTCTGTGGTTACTGTCTTGACCTCCTTCCAGGATAACTTGATTCTTAATGTCCCGATTGTTTTTTAATAGTCTTTAAGCTTTCTCACTTTCCCCCCCCCTATCTGGATTAAGAGAGGAGGAGAAAGGAGTATTCTCTAAAGCAATTCATGGTTCATGTCTAAGAAAAAACAATGGTTTAAGAATTGGGAAACCCCAGGTTCTGGCCTTAGCTCTACTGTTGACTAGCAGACACTCAAGCTATTTCTAAAATAAATTAGAATTGCATATTTTTTTATTTTTTAATAATTGAGGTTTCTATTAAATATTTAATTTATTGAGTATTTATTTCACTGCACCGGGTCTTAGTTGCAGCACATAAGACCAATCTTCCTTGTGGCATGTGGGATCTAGTTCCCTGACTAGGGATCGAGCTCACACCCACTGCATTGGGAGCACAGAGTCTTAGCCACTGGACCACCAGGGAAGTCCCTGAAATACCTCTTTAATGTCTCTTCCAGGCTCAAGTCTGAATCTCTGGACCCTCATAGTTTCCTACCACATTTACTCTCTGCTTTCCCCCAGTACCAAGAAAGAATCCGGTGTATTCATGAATCCTAATGCCAAATCATTAAAAACTGGTTTCTATCTCCTTTTTTTCCCTTCAAACTTTAGAAAACCTAAATAATTAAAACCCAAGAACTTATAAAACATAGTTTACACAGTGGTTTACTTGCAAGCAGTCTTTAATAGACTTCTTTCAAATTCTGACAAATACACTAGGTGTTTGGTTTGGATATGCAGAACTAAAAATATCTAAAGGAGAGATTTTTAATTACTTAGTTCCATCCATGAAATTCCTGCGAATTCTATCTGGAAGAAAGAATAAGAAAGAATATGGGGGACTTCCCTGGTGGTCCAGTGGCTAAGACACTAGTCCCAATGTAGGGAGCCTGGGTTTGATCCCTGGTCAGGAAACTAGATTCCACATGCCACAGTCAAGACCTGAAGAAGCCAAATAAATCATGATAAATAAATAAAATTTAGGAGCAAAACAACAATATATATTTTTTAACAAATAGAATATGGGCTTTGCAGTCTGAGAGACCTGGCCTTTTTCTTTTTCATGGTAGCAAGCAAACAGGATTTATTTCAGAGAGAAAGTACAAAACTCTCAGCATAGACACAGAGGAGGTGAAGTGCCCCAGACCGGGGCTTTGCAGTGCAACTTTAGATAAGTTATGTAACCTCTCTGAGCCTCAACTTTTAAAGACATTTCCCTGTTTTATTCATACTTTTTTAACTTTATTTTTTAATTGGAGGAAAATCGCTTTACAATGTTGTGATGGTTTCTGCCATAAAAACATGAAATGCGTCACCAATTTGCATGTCATCCTTGAGCAGGGGCCATGCTAATCTTCTTTGTATCATTCCAATTTAAGTATATGTGCTGCCAAAGTGAGCACTGAGCCTCAATTTCTTCATCTATGAAATGGGAATGATACCTCCCTTGCAGGACTGTTGTGAGGATCACATGCCAGGTATATATTAAATACTCAATACATGTTCATGTTCTCCTCCATTAAACACCATCTTATTTTTTACTTTGCTCACCAAGAGCACACACTTGGGCCTGAAACAGCCTAGGTTCAATGGCCTGATCCCACAATTTTAGCAACTTGGTGATTTGGGACAAGTTGTTAACAATCTCGGAAGCACTGTTTTCTCATCTGGAAAATGGAGTTAGCACCAACAGTGCCAAACTCCAGGAAGCGTCCATGAACTAGTCAGATCCATCAGAATCACATTAAATCACCATGGAGACAGCAGGGATACTGAGAGAGTGCTGATGTTGAGTGGCTGCTGAGTTGCTGACGAGGGGTCAGCCAGGTGGCCAGGAGAAGGCTCCATCCTTCTCTTTCTTGATTTTACCTTTACTTGCCCCACTTTTCTTTTTTTTTACTATTTTAAATTATTTTTTTTGGCTATGCTGCTGCTGCTGCTGCTGCTAAGTCGCTTCAGTCATGTCCGACTCTGTGCGACCCCATAGACGGCAGCCCACCAGGTTCCCTCGTCCCTGGGATTCTCCAGGCAAGAAGACTGGGGTGGGTTGCCATTTCCTTCTCCAATGCATGAAAGTGAAAAGTGAAAGTGAAGTCACTCAGACGTGTCTGACTCTTCGAGACCCCATGGACTGCAGCCCACCAGGCTCCTCCACCCATGGGATTTTCCAGGCAAGAGTACTGGAGTGGGGTGCCATCGCCTTTCAGTTCAGTTCAGTTCACTTCAGTTCAGTCGCTCAGTTGTGTCCGAATCTTTGTGGCCCCATGAATCGCAGCACACCAGGCCTCCCTGTCCATCACCAACTCCCGGTGTTTGAGTTCACTCAGACTCACATCCATCGAGTCCGTGATGCCATCCAGCTATCTCATTCTGTTGTCCCCTTTTCTTCCTGCCCCTAATCCCTCCCAGCATCAGAGTCTTTCCCAATGAGTCAACTCTTCGCATGAGGTGGCCAAAGTACTGGAGTTTCAACTTTAGCATCATTCCTTCCGAAGAACACCCAGGACTGATTTCCTTTAGAATGGACTGGTTGGATCTCCTTGCAGTCCAAGGGACTCTCAGGAGTCTTCTCCAACAGCAGAGTTCAAAAGCATCAATTCTTCGGTGCTCAGCTTTCTTCACAGTCCAACTCTCACATCCATACTTGACCACTGGAAAAACCATAGCCTTGACTAGATGGACCTTTGTTGGCAAAGTAATGTCTCTGCTTTTGAATATGCTATCTAGGTTCGTCATAACTTTTCTTCCAAGGAGTAAGCGTCTTTTAATTTCATGGCTGCAGTCATCATCTGCAGTGATTCTGGAGCCCAGAAAAATAAAGTCTGACACTGTTTCAACTGTTTCCCCATCTATTTCCCATGAAGTGATGGGACCAGATGCCATGATCTTAGTTTTCTGAATGTTGAGCTTTAAGCCAACTTTTTCACTCTCCTCTTTCACTTTCATCAAGAGGCTTTTGAGTTCCTCTTCACTTTCTGCCATAAGGGTGGTGTCATCTGCATATCTGAGGTTATAGATATTTCTCCCGGCAATCTTGATTCCAGCTTTCCATCGCCTTGGTGGGTCTCAATTGCAGCATGTGGGATCTTTCATTGTGGGGTGCAGGCTTCTCTCTACATGTGGCTCCCGGGCTCAGTAGTTGTGACTTGCAAACTTAATTGCCCTGTGGCTTGTGGCATCTTAGTGCCCCCATCAGGGATCAAACCCTCATCCCCTGCATTGGAAGGCAGATTTTTAACCACTGGACCACCAGGGAAAGCCCCTCCCCACTTTTCTTTGTCTTTCTCCTTTATCTTCTCTCTCAGTTTCTGCTGTGTGAAAAATGGTTGCATCCAGAGTGGTATGACATGTAACCCATATATTTTCTTTCCCTGCATGACCTCCATAAGTCTTGTGTCTGTGCATGACTCCTTCTCAGTGCTGGGTTTTTGATTCCACGTCCCCAGGTAGAATACTGTGTGTTGAACTCTGTGCCATGGATTTGGTGCTGTGTGCCCTCCTTTGCCTCTGATACCTCCAAGATGAAAAGACCTAATTGCTAAGAGTCCTGGGGACAGAAGTATTTCTCAGGAAGGACCACGACTTAGCATCTTTGCATTTCTCTTTTACCTCTGAAAGAGCATAGTCTGCTTGTTCTGTCTTGTGGCCTCTTGTTTGATCATGCTATGCATAATAAATTAATGTGGCATTTCCAACAGGAGTAATTCTACTTACTTCTTTCCCTGAATATTTAGACTGTGGCCAAATGGCTTCTTGTTTTTACTTAAGAGTTAAACAAAAGGGACTTCCCTGGTGGTGCCATGGTTAAGACTGTGCCTTCCAATGCAGGGGCTGCAGGTTCAATCCCTGATGGGGGACCAAGATCCCATATGCCTCACTGCTCAAAAACCAAAACGCAAAACAGAAGCAATATTGTAACAAATTCAATAAACAACTTTAAAAATGGTCCACATCAAAAAAATTCTTACAACATATATACGTGTGCATATGTAGTCTATATGTATGTGCATGAGTATAACCCTTTGTACTAAATAGTTTGGCTTTTTACAGCAAACTACATTAGAAGCCAATTTTTTTAGACATGGATGCTTTGAAATGTAAATTCATAGTCCCTACTAAAAAAGAACCATAGGAATTCTATGTTCTGTGCACATTTGGCAGCACAACCTGACTTCATGTCACCTATTTGGGAGGCTGAATGGTATATTATATTATATTATATTATATGTATATGTATATATGTGTATATATATATATATATATATCATATAATCTTGGACTTAAATTCCAAAACCCTGGCTAGAATTTTCTGCTTAGCCTTTCCTCCACAACTGATGGTTTTACCCCAGAGCTAAAGACAAATGAAGAACAAAAACAGGCCTGTTGCTGTGTTGATTATTTCTTGCTCACCTCTATTTCTCTATTAAAAAAAATTTTAAGGTATATATTTTTTAATGTGGACCAATCTTTTTCAATGGACACATCATATAGCATGCAGGATCTTTAGTTGGGGCATGCAAACTCTTCGTTGTGGCATGCAGGATCTAGTTCCCTGACCAGGGATGGAAACCCAGCCCCTTTGCATTGGGAGCTCAGAGTCTTAGCCACTGGACCACCAGGGGAGTCCTAGACCCATTGTTTCTTGACTGCTTTCCCTTCGTGCCTGCAGTCCTTTCTCCCCTTAAGATCATTAATTACTGAGACCTGTTTAAGGGCAAGCATTGTGGCCAGGCTTAGATCACAAAATGCCTTGGACCAAAATGAGGTCATGCTTGATTCTCTTTCTCCAGGGACCCCCTCCCCTATCTGCTTACAACACCCAATGTTGACATAAAGGAAATTTCCAGTTATTTCAACCAGATCATCAGATGCTCTGGACCAAACTCAAGACTGTTAGATTTGTACTCTGTATATTTCCTCAGCTTCCCAGGTGGCTCAAGTGGTAAAAATCCACCTACCAATGCAAGAGATACAGGTTTGATCCCTGGGTCAGGAAGATCCCCTGGAGGAGGAAATGACAACCCACTCCAGTATTCTTGTCTGGAACGTTCCATGGACAGAGGAGCCTGGCAGGCTACAATCCATGGGGTTGCAAAGAGTCAGACACAGCTTAGCTACTGGACACACACACACACATGCATGTAATTACCCATATTTTGTCTTTCCTCTTGTCATCATGGGCATTAAAGTCTTAAAATGAGGGTCTACAAGCTTTTTTTCAGGGACAACCAGGAAGGGTGGTGGCTGACTAGCCCACTCAAGAAGGCTGTCCCCTTGCTCTCTGTCCGTCCCTTGCCCGACCAGTGCCTGCTTCATTTATACTTACTCTGGCCTTCCTACATACTTGCCTTGGGTGCCAGCTAGTGATTGTTCTTATCAAAGGGGCGGTGAGGTGTGTGTCCTTCTGTTGGTTTCCCTGGTAATCGATGAGCCCATCTGACATCAACTCCCCTGTAACTGGCAATCTCCCCCTCCACGAGGAGCAAAGACTGCTGCCACATCCTGAAGGTGTATGCTGCACAGGGTGGGAGGTCACTCCAGGACTTTGCTTCAGACACAGAAGCTCCCCATCTGTCAAACCACTGATGTCTCTGTTGCCTGATCCATGTGTGCATGCTAAGGCACTTCAGTCAGGCCTGACTCTTTGCAACTTTATGGGCTTGTAGCCTGGCAGGTTCCTCTGTTCATGGGATTCTCCGGTCAAGAACACTGGAGTGGGTTTGCCATTCCCTTCTCCAGGGGATCTTCCTGGTGCAGGGATCGAACCCCCATCTCCTGTGTCTCCTGCATTGCTAGTGGATTCTTCACTGCTGAGCCACCGGGGAAGCCCTCTGTTGCCCAATCCAGGCTTTCATCAGTCTTGAAGCTGGGCAAATGCAGGCTTTGTAGGCCTGTGAGGTGCAGTCCAACAGGTGGGCATAAAGAGACCAGTTTCCAGAGCCCCTCAGGAAGGGGTGAGAAACTTGATAGCTTGGGGTGGTGGTGACAATTACCAAGAGGAGAGGTGGTGGGGTGGGGGAGTCCCTGGGACCTGCCAGGGTGGAATAGGAGAGTTTGAGAGGAGCCTGCCTGGGCCTGTGGATCTCCCTCTGGGGGGACTTAGGAGAAAGGGTTCCTCAAAAACACGGATAAATATACTCTGCACTATAATAGGATTCCATTTGAAACGGTTACAGCCGAGGTGTTATGAGCCCATTCTTGTGTCACAGAAAGCTAGGCTGCTCCTCCATTTGGAAGGTATTGTTTTATTTTCCTTGTTCCTAAAATAGCACAAAGGAAGGCTTCTGTTTGTTCTTTTACCTTGTGCTAATCCTAGAGCAACATGAATATGCTCACTGTACACGGATCTTGAAACAACAGTGAAAACTTCCAACACGGGAAGACAATTAATTCCCACTCCTTCCCCCTTTCCTCTTGGATTCCAATGATTGGCTGTGTTTAACCCTAGTTTTTCCTACTCTTTCCCAGAAAAGTCACAGCTAGCATGCATGGATCTACTAGCAGGAGCATAGATTCAGTAGGATGTGGGATTCCAGCTTGATTCTCCAGGGGCTGACATCTCATCAGAGAACTAGTCCTGAAGAGCATATGTTCAGTGCTGAGTTTGGGGGTCTGTATGATAATGGCTTCAGGAATGCAGCTGAGACAAAAATCCCTGAGGGTTGAAACACTCAAGCTTCTTGGAGAAGGTGGGCCTCCAAGGATAGATGTAGAGAAGGAGTAAAGAGAGCAGGTGAGTAAGTCATAAAGAGCAAAACAAATATTGTATATTAATGCATGTATGATATGTATTATGGCAGGCTACAGTCTATGGGGTCTATATGACCAAAGTCACGACCAAAGTGACTCAGCATGCATGCACCACACATATATACAGAATCTAGGAAAACAGTACAGAGATCTATTTACAGAGAAGAAATGGAGATGCAGATGTAGGGAATGGACTTGTGGACATGGCGGGGGAAGGACAGGCTAGGACAAATTGAGAAGGTAGCATTGATGTATATACACTCACTCACTCTCAAAGTCACTCAGATGTGTCTGACTCTTTGAGACCCCATGGACTACAGCCTGCCAGGCTCCTCTGTCCATGGGATTTCCCAGGCAAAAATACTGGAGTGGGTTGCCATTCCCATCTCCAGGAGATCTTCCCAATCCAGGGATCAAACCTGAGTCTCCTTCATTGCAGGCAGATTCTTCACCATTTGAACCACCAAGGAAGCCCCATGTATGCTCATAACTTGTGGGAGGCTGCTATATAGCACAGGGAGCCCAACCTGGAGCTCTGTGATGACCTAGAGAGGTGGAATGCGGGGCGAGGGAGGCTCAAGAGGGTAAGGGGATATATACATATATATCATTATGACTGATTAATATTGATGTACGGCAGAGAGCACCACACCATTGTAAGGCAATTATCCTCCAATTTAAAGATACATAGACAGAGAGAGAGGCAGGTGGAGGGTGCAGGCGAGAGCAGCCTGTGTGGGGCATCTCTGTGGAAGAAGAGGGACCCAGTTCACTGGAGACAGCAGTCATGGCTGAAGCAATTTCAGATTCAATGAAAGCCTAAAGTAGGACTTTCCCCAGATTAATGGAAACCCCGTGTGTTGCAAACATATCCATCAGAGCATTAGAGGGAGGTAACGGATGACCTGACTCCTGGGGCCTGCCAGCTGAATATGGAGTCGGGAGGGGGACCGTGTTCGGAGAGGCTCAGCCTCTGTACATCTGCTTGCTCTCCTATGTTGCTCTGCCCAGTTGGGGCTGAGATAAGAGTGCATGTGCCCCTTCCTGCTCCCTGTAAACTCAGCTCGTATTAGATCTTTCTCTCACTCTCTCCCTTCCTCTGCATTTTCTGCTCACGGCCAGATGTTGAGAAGTCCTTCCTCGCTGTGAGTTTTGGATGGAATGTCCACGTGTGACATCAGTCTTTAGTGCGCATGCCCAGATTAGCAGGGAGGGTAAACGATGGGAACTCTATCAATACCCACCTGGTCTGAGGATCATGAGTCTCCAGGCCCAGCTCTAACACTTTTTAGCTCCTTGAATGCTGGCATTTCAACTACCTGCTCTTCAGTTTCATTTATTTGTAAAACGGAGACATGAATACCTCCCTATCTACCTCACACAATTTCCTTGAGGCTCAAATGAAATGTGGTTGTGAAAGTGCTTTGGAGACAAAGAAATGTATTTATTAGGAGTAACTCAATACTTGAGGGTGAATGAGGGGGAAGGTGGTAAAACTGGGATGTCTCAATAAATCCCATCCCGTCCTATGATTTTATAAAATTGTTTTACACTACTTTGTCATTGGTCAGTAACTAGGTTGTGTTCACCTGTAGCCCACCAGGCTCATCTGTCCATGGAATTCTCCGGGCAAGAATACTTGAGTGGGTTGCCATGCCCTCCTCCAAGTTGATCTTTCAGACCCAGGGATCGAACCCACATCTCTTATGTCTCCTGCATTGGCAAGCGGGTCCTTTACCACTAGTGCCACCTGGGCCTCTTATTATATGAACACAAGTCAGATTGGATTAGGGTCCACCTGTATGACTTTGTTTAACTTTAATTATCTTTTTGAAGACATTCTCCTAAGACAGTCACTTTCTGAGGTCTTGGGGGTTAGAACTTTAACATAGGAATGGGGGGCAGGGGTTACAACTCAACCCTTAACTCACACTGTGGGCAAGGTAAAGAGAATCAAGACGAATGGAGAAGCCACTGGGAACTATTAACAGCAGAAGCTTCCATCATCCTTGGGCCTGGAGAAACAAAAGAGAAAGGGTGTGCTATTCCTAGAACCCATCCAGAGCTGTGGTCATAGGAAAGGGGCCGCCCAGTGTGGGTGCTATATGACAGAGGAAGACACCCATAGTGGAGACCAGGCTCTGGCAGGGATGGAGGGAGAAGACCCACCCCTCTCTCTTCCCGCCCTTCACACTCCTCTCTTCACACTCTAATAGTGCTTCCCTTTGGTCAAGAGCCGAGAAAGAGGCGCTAAGAACAGCAAAGCCTGGGGGCTGCAGCTTGTAGATGTCAGGCTTTGAGGCAGGGAATGGGATGACAAGTGTGGCCAGGAGTGGGAGGGGAGTGGTAGGATTTGAGTGGGACAATGAAGAATCACCAGCTCAGTGGAGAAAACAGACATTTCCAAAGGAGGAATTCATTATGCATACTCAGTAACATAAATGGGCTTTAAAGTATCATTGGAAAACAGAAAATGCTACTTAGCTGCAAAAAATATTAGTCATACATTTGAAACTGAACCACTGTATTCATGTAACCACTTCCAGTCCCAGAAGTTACTATTCTAAGATACTTGTTTGCAGAAGTAAAGCAGAATGATAGAAAAATAGGTTTGTCAACCTTGTCATGTTGAACACTTATGTTCTTAAAATGGGATGGGAAGTATTATTGGAAGGGTTTTGGAATAGAAAGCAACTCTCTGACTCAGGAGGGTGCCTGTGTGACCACACCCATCAATCGTCACAGCATGGTTATATGAACTGGGTACGACCCCTGTGTTATCGCGCTGGGTGCGCCATAACAAAATACCATAGGCTGGTGGCTTTGACTACAGAAATTTGTTTTCTCACCACTCTGGAGGCTGGAAGCCTGAGACCCAATGTTGACAGGGTGGATGTCTGCTGAGAGCTCCCTTTGGGAGCTCCTTTTCAGTGTGTGCTCACACGGTCTTTCCTAGGTGACTCTGCAGGGGGAAAAAGTGAGGGGGATGGAGGGAGGGGGAGAAAGAGTGATCTCTTGGTGTCTGTCTCTTTTTTTTTTTTTGCTGCTGCTGCTGCTAAGTCGCTTCAGTTGTGTCCGACTCTGGGCGACCCCATAGACGGTAGCCCACCAGGCTCCCCCGTCCCTGGGATTCTCCAGGTAAAAACACTGGGTGGGTTGCCATTTCCTTCTCCACTTCTTTTTTTTTACCTAAGTTCAAATCATCCTGACTTCTGTCCTGGTTTTAGCACTAAAAATCCCACATCTGGGAAAGCTCGGGGTCGCTGAGCCTTATATGCTGCTGCTGCTGCTAAGTCGCTTCAGTCGTGTCCAACTCTATGTGACCCCATAGAAGGCAGCCCACTCAAATGAACTTGAAATGAAAAAGGAGACATTTCAACAGACAACACAGAAAGAGAAAGGATCATAAGAGACAATTAGAAACAACTGCATGACAATAAAATGGATAACCTGGAACAAATGGACAAATTCTTAGAAAAGTACAATCTTCTAAGGCTGAACCAGGAAAAAATAGAAAATATGAATAAGTCAAGCACCAACACCAGTCACAAGCTCTAACTATGAACAGATCAATCACAAGCACTACTAACTGGGATCAAAAGTCTCCAACAAAGAAATGCCCAGGACTTCACAGATGAATGCTCTCAAATGGGAGAGATGTGATAATACCTATGCTGGTCAAACTGTTCCAGAAAAATGTGGAGGGAGGAGCATTCCCAACTCATTCTGCGAGGCCACCATCACCATGAACCAAAAGGAAGCAGAAATGCCACACAGAAAAGAAAATTACAGGCTAACATCACTGATGAACATCAACGCAAAAATCCTGGGGAAAATTGTAGCAAAAACCAAACAAAAACACATGAAAGGGATCATACACCAAGTTGAAGTGGGGTTTATCCCAGGGATTCAAAGATGCTTCGCTATCTGCAAATCAATCAATGTGATACACTATATTAACAAACTGAAAGATAAAAAGCATATGATAATCTTGATCGATGCAGAGAAAGGTTTTGACAAAACTAAATACCAGTTTAAAAAGCACTCCATAAATGGGCATGGAAGATATCTACCTCAACATAAGAAAGGTCATATAGGAAAATCTCTCAGCAAACATTATTCTCAATGGTGTCAAAATGTAAGCATTTCCTCTAAGATCAGCATCAAGATCATGGGGCCCACTCTATTCCTATTAATCAATATAGTTTTTTTATAAGTCATAGACACAGCAATCAGAGAAGAAAACGAGAAAGAACGCATATTGGAAAAGAAGAAGTCCATCTGTCATTGATTGCAGATGACCTGTTTCTATTCATAGAAGACCCTATAGATAGAACCAGAAAATTACTAGAGCTAATCAATGAATTTAGTAAAGCCCAGGATACAAAATTAATACACAGAAATCCTTTGCAGACTTACAGCACAACAAGAAAAATCAGAAAGAGAAACTAAGAAAAAAGTGCCATTCCCCACTGCAACAAGAAGAACAGCACAGCTAGGAATGCTGCTGCTGCTGAGTCACGTCAGTCACGTCCGACTCTGTGCGACCCCATAGATGGGAGCCCACCAGGCTCCCCCATCCCCGGGATTCTCCAGGCAAGAACACTGGAGTGGGTTGCTATTTCCTTCTCCAATGCATGAAGGTGAAATGTGAAAGTGAAGTCGCTCAGTCGTGTCCGACTCTTTGGGACCTCATGGAGTGTAGCCTATCAGGCTCCTTGTACATGGGATTTTCCAGGCAAGAGTACTGGAGTGGGTTTCCATTTTTCTTCCCCAATAGCTAGGAATAAAGTTACCTAAACAGACAAAACACATGTATGCAGAAAGACATAGCCAAGTTGAAATAAACAGATAGAAAGATATGCCTTGTTCTTGAATTCAAAGAACACATGTATACCTGTGGCGGATTCATTTTGATATTTGGCAAAACTAATACAATTATGTAAAGTTTAAAAATAAAATAAAATAAAATAAACACATAATAAAAATGATAAAAAAAGAAAGAAATCAATGTTGTGAAAATGACTATACTACCCAAAGCAATCTGAAGATTCAATTCATCCCTATCAAACAACCAATGACTTTTTTTTAATGAACTAGGACTAATAATTTTACAATTTATATGGGGGGAAAAAGACCCAGAAGGGCCAAAGCAATCTTGGAAAGAAAGGTGGAACTGGAGGAATCAACCTTCTGACTTCAGACTATACTACCAAGACACTATGGTACAGACACAAAAGCAGAAACAGAGAGCAAAGGAACAAGACACAAAGCTGAGAGATGAACCTACACTCCTATAGGCATCTTTTCTTTGACAAGGGAGGCAAGAATGTACAATGGAGAAAGGACAGAAAAGAGAGCCTCTTCAGTAAGTGGTGCTGGGAAACTGGACAACTACATGTAAAAGAATGAAATTAGAACACTTCTTCATACTATACACAAAAATAATTCACAATGGATTAAAGACCAAAAGTAAGGCCAGAAACTATAAAATTCTTAGAGGAAAACATAGGCAGAACACTCTTTGCCAATTATCACAGCAAGACCTCCGAGAATGACTGAAATAAAAATAAAAATAAATGGCATCTAGAGAAACTTCAAAGTATATAAGCAGCAAAGAAAACTATAAACAAGATGAAAAGACAACCCTCAGAATAGGAGAAAGCAATTGTAAATGAAGCAATTGACAAAGGATTATCTACAAAGTACACAAGTAGATCATCAAGCCTAATATCAGATAAAAAGCAACCAACTGAAAAGTGACCAGAAGACATGAACAAATTTATCCAAAGACGACATTAAGAAGGCCACCAAACACATGCAAAGGTGCTCCACATCACTCATTATTAATGAAACGCTAATCAAAACTACGTGAGGTATCACCTCACACCAGTCAGAATGGCCATCATCAACAATTCTACAAATAATAAATGCTGGACAGGACATGGAAGAAAGGGAACCCTCTTGCACTGTTGGTAGACATGTAAATGGATACAGCCACTATGGAGAAGGAATGTAGGTTTCTTTAAAAAGCAGGAATAAAGCTACCATATGATGCAACAATCCCCTACTGGCCATATACCCGGAGAAAACCATACCTCTAAAAAGACACATGTACCCCAATGTCCACTGCAGCACTATTTAAAATAGCCAGGGCATGGAAGCAACCTAATGTCTATCAAGAGAACAATGTATAAAGAAGTCGTGGAACATATACACAATGGAATATTACTCAACCACGAAAAGGAACAATACGAGTCAGTTTAACTGAGGTAGATGAACCTAGAAACTGTGATACAGAGTGAAGTAAGTCAGAAAGAGAAAAATAAATATAGTAAATGAATGCATACACATGGAATCTTGTAAAATGGTACTGGTGAATATTTGAAGGGCAGAAACAGATACACAGATGTAGAGGAAGGACTTGTGAACTCAGCTGGAGAAGGAGAGGGTGGGATGAATTGAGAGAGCAGCACTGAAACATCACCTACTACCATATGTAAAATAGCTAGCTAGTGGGAAGTTGCTATGTAACATGGGGAGCCCAGCACTGTCCTCTGTGATGACCTAGAGGGTGGGATGGCGGGAAGTGGGAGGCAGGCTCACCAAAGAGTGGATAATATACTTATGGCCTATTCGTGTTGTTGTATGAGGAAAACAAACCAAACAATGTAAAGCAGTTATCCTTCAATTAAAAATTAATAAATACAATCTGAAAACTATCATTCAACACATTTGTACTGTCATCTAAAGCTATATGGGATCATCTTCTATTCCTAGCTATTTTTCCACTATAAGTGCTTATAAATGTCATTAAAGGTTTTGAAAATATGATTTTAAAATATGATTTTAATAGCTACACAGTATTGCTTAATATCTCACACATACATAATAACATTTCAGTCTCAACATAGAAACATAATACCAAAAAAGGTTTGCATTTTAAACTAAAGCTTGCATTTTAATTCAGTTCAGTGAGAATTCCTCTGAAGATCTAAAATTCTTATGAAAAGTACATTATGTCGAGTCCTTCTTGCTTTCATCTGTTATGCCATATTCTCATTTACTTCTAAGGACTCTTGGACTTTTGACATTTTTGCCTTAGGCTGTAATTTTTGACTGAGATAAAATCTTAAATTTAGATATTAAGAATGTCAAGAAGCACTCTTGTAAGTGTGAGTCACTCAGTCATGTCCAGTTATTCGTGACCCATGGACTGTAGCCCACCAGGTCCTCTGTCCACAGAATTTTCCAGGCAAGAATATTGGAGTGTGTAGCCATTCCTTTCTCAAGGGGCTCTTCCTGACCCAGGGGTCAAACCCTGGTCTCCCGCATTGCAGGCAGATTCTTTACCATATGAACCACCAGAGAACCCTAACCCTGGTGTACACGGATGTAAAAATCCTCAAAAGAATATTAGCAAACCAAATTGAAGACACATTAAAAAGAATCATACACTATGATCAAATGGAATTTATTCTGTGCCTGCAAGCATGATTTATTATTTGCACATCAATCACTGTGATACACAATATGAGCAAAATTAAGAATGAAATCATGTGATCATCTCAATAATTGCAGAAAAGCTTTCAACAAAGTGTAACATCAATTTTGGTACAATCTCTCAATACAGTGGTTAAACGTTGAACATCCTAAAGGGTATATAAGACAAGCCCACAGCTAACATCCAAGTCAGTGGTAAAGAGGTGAAAGATTTTCCTAAAAGATCAGGAATAGTACAAGGATGCCCACTCTCCCCAATCTTGTTCAACATAGTAGTGGAAGTGTCCTACCCAGAATAACTAGGCAAGAAAAGGAAATAAAAGCATCCCCATTGGAACAAATGAAGTTACACTGCCATTATTCGATTATGACAGGATTTATATGAAACCATAAAAACCCCACCAAGTAACAAGTATTAAAACTAATAAACTCAGCAATGTAGCAGGATATGAGCCATCAGAGAGAGAACAGAACAGTACCATATACAAATGCATCAAACAACAACAACAACAACAACCATGAAATAAAATTTACCGATGAGCAGAAACACCTGTACAGTCACAGGCTCCAAGACATAGAGTCTGGATTCAAATCCCACCTTACACTGACCTGCAGAGTGACCCATGGCAAATCACACAATGATCTGAGGCTCAACATATTCAACTGTAAAATGGACACAAACCCAGTATCTCCTCCCAGGGCTGTGAAACTCCAAGGAAATGCTTATTTAGGCCCGGGCATTGGAGTGTCTCCTGGAGCCTCTCCCTGTATGAAACTCCTCTAGAACTGGGCTCTCCTGATCCTGTGGGTGAGGATCAAGTGTAGAGCCTGGGAGCCAAATGGGACTAGACAATGACAAGGACAAAAAAAATACTAGTTCTGTGTCAGGGAGGGAAGCCACCTCCTTTCCAGATCTCAGAGTGGGGCCTGCACCGAAGGCCCGGGGGATGCACAATCAGATGTGAACCCCGACCCCACCCCACCCCCAGCAGGGATGGAGCCTTCCTGGCAAGAACCTTCTCTCTGGTCCGGGCTCCTGTGTGATGTGGTGCTGCTCCCTGAGATCTCCAGGTCTCCACCAGGCAAAGAGCTCTTGGGACTTGGAGGTCTATTAAACCACAGGTGCCTGAGAGTCAGAATGACACAAGGACTAACAACATTGAAAATTAGCTATATTTAAAAAAATGACAGAAGTACAGACAGGTCAGGGGATGAGAAGCAGGAGGATTGACTACCTCTCAAGCCTTTAGCAGAAATATCTCCACACCAGCTCAGCAGAGCCCACAGGAGGAAAATATAATGGAAAAGCAGGCTATGGGTATATCTCCACACTGCTGGACCCAGGGACCCAAGTCCCAATCCACCAACATCATTTTGCATATCCAGACAGCAAGAGGGAGAAACACAGACCTTGCCTTAGGAAGTCTCAGCCAGACTTAATATTGAGGTTGCTGAGCATGGTTACATGGTCACTAGGGTCACTCAGTCCCTCCTCTGTGCTCACATCCTCTGTCCTCACAGAAACATACATGGTTCACTACAGAGAACCCTCTGAGGGTACTTGTGTATACTAGAAACAGGCAATGGTGAAGTGTGAAGAGAAGACACAGAAATGGAAACATGCTTCTGGGGTGCTGTACAAATTTCCAAAGATCTGAAGTTCTTGATACTTGGCATTGTTAAAAGAAGCTTCTTAATGTGTAAACGCAGAAAGGATATTTCCAGGAGAAAGGACAAAGGAATCGTCCCATTGGGACAATTTGGTATCCATGTGGGAAAGTAAGTTGGATCCCTACCTCAAAAGACAGCACCAAATCAATTAGACACATACTAAAAACCAACAATTGAAGGAAAAACTTTACAAAATTTCAAACCATTTTTGATGAGGGAATATCTTTTCTTTAAATTGAGGTATTGTTGATTTACAATAATTTGTTTAAGGTTTACAGCAAAGTGATTCAGTGATTCAGCCTCTCAGGTACTTCCTTAGAAAAAATTAATTCCCTTTGGGAGGCCCCTAGGCCATGCCCTCTACTCAGAACAGCTAAGAATCCTGAATAGGCAAAGCAGCATATGGTGGTGCTCAGTGAGGGTTTTTAGACTGAATAAACTATTCTAACATGATACAAGGAACAAGCCCAGAGTTTAAGAGAGGATCTCCAAACCTACCTTCCAAAAGGAGGTCATGCTCCCTTGAATGTCAGTGCGTGAAACAGTGCTTGGGAAGGGAAAAGGTGTGTCATGAATATTTGGTCTGCAGAGGAGACAAAGTGGTGTGTAGAGATGATGTGCAGGCATGTCCCAGGACACTGAGCACACGGACAGAGTGACCGGACTCTCAGCCCTGCTCTGGGGGCATTGCACTCTCTCCATCCCTGACAGAGCGTGAGCAGCTCACACGTGTCTTGGAGAGTATGGTCACATGACCTGGACCTGGCCAATCAGTGTGCTCCATCCCTGGCCACCATGATTGGCACTGACCAATAGGGACCCAGGACCAGGCCTCAAGCTGGATTCAAAGGAAGAGGAGGGCTGGCTCTGCCGGAAGGGGTGGGGCCCTGTGAGGTCAGGCTGCAGCAGTGGGAGGGGGCGTCAGTTCACCTGGGACAGTTGGTGACCTTCTTGCGCCCGTTAGGGCAGAGCCGCTGGCCTGATAAGGAGTGTGCTGCTGAGCCCAGGGGTTGAGAGCGCCGGTTCCTGCTGTGGTCCCGGAGCTCCACCTGAGACCGGAGGGAAGCCGTCTGCCCGTGAGTCCTCTCCTGCTTGACTGTCCAGCTTGTTTGGACTACGCTGGGTTTTCTGTCCAGCTGGCTACGTGAAGACCCTGGAAATGCACCTGTGTGGGTTTTGGCTGGCTTCAGGGAAGAAATGCCAGATGACACTGGGAGACTCCAGTTTAATCTGGATTCAGGTCATATCTCTTGAAAGTGAAGTGAAAGTCCCTCAGTCGTGTCCACCTCTTGGTGACCCTGTGGGCTATATATACAGTCCATGGAATTCTGCAGGCCAGAATACTGGAGTGGGTAGCCTTTCCCTTCTCCAGGGGATCTTCCCAGTCCAGGGATTGAACCCAGGTTTCCCGCATTGCAGGCAGATTCTTTACCAGCTGAGCCACAAGAGAAGCCCAAGAATACTGCAGTGGGTAGTCTGTCCCTTCTGTAGCGGATCAGCATTCCCGACCCAGGAATCAAACCGGGGTCTCCTGCATGGCAGGAGAATCCTTTACCAGCTGAGCTATCAGGGAAGCCCAGTATCTCTTAAGGCCAGCTATTCATTGTAGTATCACCCTAATTAGTCTTCATGGGATTAAGGTAGCAACCTGCTAAGGTAGCAATCGATGTCCTTTTTCTAGAGGACAAAACTGGGGCTCAAAGAAGGGGGTAACACAGCTAGAGCAAGGAAGTGTGTACCTAGACAAAACCCCCAGATCCTGCTGTTAGAACTCAGGGAAGCCATATGGTGTGGCTTGTCCATGTGACGGGGGCTAAGACACCCAGCCCACACCGGATACTGTGGGGACCTAACTTGGTAACTGCCTTCTCGCAGCTCTGAGACTCAAAAAAAGCGATTTTCACTGGAGAGAGGAAGGATACGTCCCTCCATCCAACCCACCACATCCTCCAGGTACTCCCACACCCTGCCCGCTTTCTCTTTCTTTGTGAGGGAATAAGCGTCACGCTCATGTGACCACATTGGCTGTCCACTGTTCACGAGCTACCACCTGGAGCTGCTACTGGAGAGGCCAAGTGCCTTTGCCCCCGAGTACCCCTCTTTCCTTTGCACTGTGGGGGCCTTTCTCGACACCTGCACACCAGAGGCCGTTTCTGAGACATGCAGGGACCCTCCTTCAGTTTGCAACAGATTGCATCCATCACTGTCCTTTCAATGCTTCCCTTGATACTTAGCTCCTGAGCTCCTTTGTCTGCATTGTGACCCACCTGGCTGCCACGGGAGGGACAGAGCTGACCATGAATCCAAAGCTCAGATCTGACAGGCAGGAATCTGTGTATAAAGGGCCTGATTAATCATGCTGTAGAGGCTGTAGTGGGCTCCAAGGATCCGTAAGTAGGACTTGGGCCAAAGTGATTCCACAGCTGTTTTAACGCCTGGGGAGGGTCTGGCTATAGTGGGGGTGGGGTGAGTCTCCTGAGGTTCTGAAGGCCCACTGTGTGCAGATTCATGGT
Organism: Bos grunniens; assembly: GCF_055505025.1. NCBI lineage: Eukaryota > Metazoa > Chordata > Mammalia > Artiodactyla > Bovidae > Bos > Bos grunniens. Next base: position 1,404,158 of record NC_141188.1, on the reverse strand, counting down.
GCCTAGAGAAGAGAAGGCAGAGTCCTTCCCTGGAGGTGGTCAAAGCTCATGGATGAGCCAGACAGGCAGGCAGGGCACGAAAGCACCTGAGCTGCCATTATGAGTGAATGGTGTGGGGGCAGAGGAAGAGAACCAGGTCTGCTCGCTTATTGGAGCCCAGGGCAGGTTGTCCCCAGACTAAACACTTACTATGGTGATGACCGTCACTGCTGTCTGCAAAGGGTTTACGTTGGTGTGTGTCTTCATCAAGTGGTCAGGCCGTCTCTAAGCTACACTGGCCATGGGCATTGCCTCTCCTTGGAACTTGACATGCTTCGTCTCTTCCCTATGGAACATTCATTTCTAAGAGGGTTTTTGGGCCACAAGGATGTTGGGTTTTTCTCTAGCTTTGTCTCATGAGGAACGCTTTTCCACTTGTTGATGTGGTTTGTTTTCCCAGCTCTCTTTCTTGTCTTATTTTGTCAATTTGTTTCTGCCAGAGGAAGAGCTCAGAATTTGCCTCTGGCTGATATGTGACACTTACAACAGCAACACCTACCTGGATATAATGACCACATTTGCCGAAAGGGCTTTGTTTTGCAGAAGACATCTTGAAAGTACCTACACTGTCCTTTCAGATTCCCAAAGGCTATTTGAAATGAAATAAAAACAAGAATTCTCAAGTTTAGTCTTACAATATGTGGGGAGTCAGAAAAATCCCCTGGAGAAGGGAAACACCACCCATTCCAGTATTCTGGCCTAGAGAATTCCATGGAGTGTATACTCCGTGGGGTCACAAAGAATCAGACAAAATCTGATGACTAATCAACAACACCAAAGCTTCACCATTTGTCAGAGATAACAACAGTATTTACACGACTGTGTGCATGTTCAGTGGCTCATACGTGTCAAACTCTTTGCAGCCCTGTAGCCCCTAAGATCCTCTCTCTGTGGAATTTTTCAGGCAAGAATACTGAAATGGGTTGCCATTTCCTCCTCCAGGGGATCTTCCCAACCCAGGAATTGAACCCAGGTCTTCTGCATCTCCTACATTGGCTGTCGGGTTCTTTTCTGCTGAACCACCTGGGAAACAAATCATTACATCACTGGGTTATCCTAAAGTACTTAACTTGGAGTCTGGCACTCGGAAAATTCTCACTGGTGATGTGAATATTCAGTCATATATCATTATTGCTCATATGATAATGAAATGGCCATGCTCATATAGGAGAAAGAAGAGCCTTTCCAAGTCCAATTAAATCCTTTGCCACACATATCTTTTTAAAAACTTTTGACTTTGAAATGAACATCAAACATAAAGACATTGGTTATGGCCTCCAGAAAAGATTGAGCTGTACCAATAAGTGATGAAGATTCTTCTCCCAGTTCCAAAATGCATGCGTTGTTTCCCGGGCACCAGCGAGCACTTCTCCGGTGGGCTCAGAGAGGCTGAGTCACTCACCAGAGACAACACAGCAGCAGACCAGGACTCCGACCCAGGTCACTGAAACCACAGCTCCCTCCTGTGCCCATCTGACCTGCCCCTTGAGGGCAGCAGGAAGATCTGGGCTCCCCTGGCCTGAGCCCCCGGGCCTGCCTCCCTTTGTCTGCGCTGGGATGTGTCCATTCCCAACCATGCACTGTGTCCCCCAGCCCTGGGCCATCATGTCAGGCTCCAGGCTCCCTGCAGGTGAGTCCCATGCCCACCAGCACACCTCCGAGCCCTGCCCATCTGGTCTCTGTGCCCAAGTGTCCTGATCCTAACTGTTTTCTTGAGGCAGCCCCAGGACTGAGCCCTGCTTCTTCGAAGCTCCCTTCACCAAGCCCAGTGAGGCTCTGCCCTGTGGCTTCATGACAAGTATGGTGGGCTGAGTAGTGGCTCCGAAAGCCATCCATCCTTCTGCAGCCTCCAGAGGTGGCCTTATTCTGATGAAAGGTCTCGGCAGATGGAAGTAAGTTCCTGACCTCTGCACCAGATCACCCGGGATGCATGTGGACCCTAAATCCAACGACAGGTGTCCTTGGAAGAAAAGAGGGGGTGATCTGAGGCACAGAGCCACCCAGGGGAGAAGGTTTGTGCAGATGGACGCACAGGTCGGGGTGATGTGGCCAGAAGCCCAGGGTGGCCTGGCGTCCCCCAAGGACTGGACCAGGCCAGAGGGACCCTCCGCTGGAGCCTCTGGAGGGAGCTCAGCCCTGCCCACACCTTGATCACAGGTTTCTGACTCCAGAACTGGGGGGGGGGGGGGAATGAATTTGTGTTAAAGCTGTCCAGTCTGTGGCCAGTGGCTGCAGCCACCCCTGGACACTGAGAGTGAACTTGCTGGCTCCAAGGTGAGAACAGTGGCAGGACCCACCCCCTACCCCCCAACCCCAACACACAATCTTGTCATGAGGTTAAATGAGTTCATACACACAGATGTCTGAATCAGGGACTGACATTTGGATCTCAGCCCGCTTCACTTCCTCCTCCTCATCACCATCACCGTCATTGTGAGGGGCCCTCATCCACTCATTCAGTGGACATACAAGGCCCTGATGCGGGCAGTGAGGCCAGCGATCTGGGAGGTTCCACACAAGACTCACCCTGCCTGCTGGGGCCGCATGGACAAGGCTTGTGCAGTGACACGGAGGCCCCGGGAGAGGCTGGATCCTCCGGTCGTGGGAGGCATGGGTGCCTCAGCATCAGAGGTGGAGGGTTGAGCCGGGTTCATGCTGGGGGGGGGGGTGCAGCCCTTCACTCAAAGTGGGGGAAGAACCCCATGTGGCACCCAGTGTCCGGTAGCCTCCCCTTGCCATGGCAGGCTGCGGGCAGAGCCATGGATGACCAGGAGTCTGCATCTCACTAGGGGCCGAGGCTGGCACTGAGGGAATCCTCAGTGAGGATTTTTTTTTAAAAAACCATCATAAGTGACTTCAGCTCCATTGCTTTTTGCCAAAAACCTACAATGATCCCAAGAGCTTTGTACACTCCAAGGGTGGTGAATTGGACGTGGAGCCCAGCACAGCCCCAAGTCAGTCCTACCCTGAGTCCCACGGGCCGGCCACACCATGCCCCTTCCTTGGCCTGGCTTTCTTCTGCCAGGACCCCCAGAATGGTGGAAAGGCAAGTGTGGCCTCAAGCTGAGGGGCCCAGCCTGGGCTCCAAACCCCTGGGGGTCCCCTTGGGACGTCTGGTGGACCTAGTTCCCCCTGCCGTGGGGCAGCTCTCTCTCGGGGACTGTCGTGTTTCTTTGCTTTCTGTTGTGATGGGGCACTCCAGTTATCTCGGGGCGATGGGAAGTCTGTTGGTGTTACATGCTCCTGCCTTAGATGGGGAAACGTTATTGCTGCATTGACACTGCTCACTCGATACTGGGAATCTGTTAAACACAAATGGCAAGGGGAACAGAGCAAAACAGAAAAAAGAAAAATAGAGAGTTGCTGGGTTGCTTCAGGTCTCACCTGTGATTAAGAGTGTGTACAGCCTGCACGTGAACCTGGGTTCCCACACCTGCCAGCTACCAGGTGCCAGGCCCTGATTTTAGACCCCCAGCTTCACTAAGGAGTCATTGACAGATACAGTTTGTGTGTATTTCAAGTCTACATTGCGATGACTTGATGCCCATAGATATCATGGAATGATTGCCTTACATACGCATCACCTCACACGGTTAACTCTGTGTGTGTGTGTGTGTCTTTTATGTTGTTCTTATAATCCGTGAACACAATATAGATAGCTCTCCATTTTTTAAGATCTTCTTTAATTTATCTTAGAAGTTTATAGTTTGCCGTATGTCTTGCACACGTTTGATTAGATATCTTGATATTTTCAGTGCCATTATAAATTCCTAATAGATACAGAATTTACTTTTCTATATTCACTTGGTAAATCCATATATTTCAAATCATTCTAATTGTATTTATTTATGTATACACAATTATGTCTGCAAATCAGTTCTTTTTTCCCCTTTGAAACTGTGATAACCCTTTACTTTTTCTTGCCTTATTGTATGGACTAGGATCTCCAGTCCTGAGTACATTGGTGAACAGAAGTAGTAAGAATAAGTATCCTTGTCTCTTTCACATTATCAGAGGAAAAGCTTTCAGTATTTCACCATCACACATGATATTAGGTTTTTTGTAGATAGTTTAATCAAAATATGTAAATTCTTCTCTGTTAGTTTACTAAGAGTTTTTTCTTAATCGTGAACTAAAATTATTACATTACATTTTCTTGTTTATTTTCTGCAGATTTTGAAACAGGTAATTTTTCTTTTATGTGATTATTTTTCTTTCATGTGATTTAACTTTTAAAAAATTTTGTGATTCTAAAACGACCCCAACCTGATCTCAATGTATTCTCTTTCAGTTGGACTTTATTTCTTAGTGTTTTATTTAGGGTTATTTAATCTATACTCAGAGTCTGTAATTTTACTTTCCTGCACTTCTCTCTGGTTGGTTTTAGTATCAAGGTTATGCTAGTCTTATAAAACAAGGTTGGAGAGTGTTCCTTGTTTACTGCAAGAATTCCTGTGAGATTACTGTTTTCTTCCCTAGAATTTTGGAAGAATTGATTGGCAAAACCAGTTGGTTTTATTGTGGGGAGGCTTTTAATTTCAGATGTAATTTTTTTCATGCAAATAAAATTTTCTGATTTTGTATGTCTTCTTGGGTCTATTTCAGTAAAGCATTTCCCTCCTGCTAGGAAGTTATTGAGGCGAGCAGACTCTCCAGTTAGTAAGTGAACTGTGGTTCATAATATTTTTCTTATCTGCAAGATGTGTTGTCTCCCCTTTTAAAAACCCCTGATGCTGGTGATTTGAGCTTTGTCTCTTTGTCTTAATAAGTCTCTCTAGGGGTTTATCAGTTCTTTCAAAGAGCAAACTTTTGGCTTTGTTTTTAAAAAACTTCATATTTGCTTTCTGTTTGCTTGTTTTCTGCTCCTTTTTTTTTCCCCATCTACCTTGTGTTTCGTTTGCTATGTTTTTTTCCTGGTTTCTTGGGAGAGAGGCTTAATTGATTTTTAGCCTTCCTTTTTTTCCAGTGTATGTGTTTAAGACTTTAAGTTACCCTCTAAACACAGTCGCTGTGTCCCACAGGTTTGAATAGGCCAGATTTTCATTATCTTTTATGGAAAAGTATTTTCTAATTTTCATTGTGTTTTTTAAAATTATTATTCATGAAATTCTTCAAGCAGTATGTCGTTTAACTTCGCAATGTTTGGGGAGCTTTTTCCAGTGACCCTTTTTTGATTTCTAGCTTAATTCCATGAAGAGCCCCGTCGTAGGCTTTTGGGGTTACTGTTATAAATCCCGTAGACTAGCTGATAAACAACAGAAAGTTGTTTCTTGTAGTCCTGAGGCTGGGGAGTCCCAAGATCACCAGCAGGTGCCACATCTGGTGAGGCCTGTTTCCTGGTTCCTAGACTGCCTCCTGCTTCTCCCTGTCCTCACAGCACAGGAGCCCATTCCCTCCTGGCCTGACCCTTCCCAGGGTGCCTGCCTCCTTGGATCATCACCACGTGCTGGGTGAAGTTTGAGGGCCCATAAACCGTCAGCCCATTGCAATCCCTAAGTATCCTCTGCATTATTTCAGTCCTTTGAAATAATTCAAGCTTTCCTAATGGCTCAATACATATTCTTTCTGTTATATGTTCCTTGGGCTCTTGAATATGTATCAGTGGGAATGCAGTGTTCCATGTGTATCAGTCAGATCAGGCTTGTCACTCATGTAATTCAGATTCTGGTAGCCACGTTGAATAAAAGCAGAAGTAGGTGAAATTACCTGTAATATATTTTATTTTAACACACCCCAAATATTATCATTTCAGTGTGTAATCAACATGATAAAACCTAATGAAATAGTTCACGTTCTTTTTTTCATGCTAAGTCTTTAAAATCCAGTGTGAGTTTCATGCTTGCAGCGCATCTGATTGTAGAGCCAGCTGCATTTCAGGTACTTCATGGCTGCAGGTGACTACATACCAGGGGGCCCAGTTCCACGAGAGATGTGTCTTTAACGTCTCCCACTGGGATTATGAACTCGGCTGTTACTCCTTTTCTATTTCTGTCAGTTTCTATGTATTGATATTTTGAAGTTATGTTATTAGGTACATTCAAGTTTAGAATCCTCATTTTCTTGCTAGATTGAACTTGTATCAGTATGAGATGCTCCTTTTTATTGCTAGAAATGCTTCTTTTTTAGAGACTATTTGACAGTGATATTGCCACATCGGTTTTCTGTCCTTGTTGGCCTGGGTATCTTTTAGGTTCACCTGTCTCAAAGATATTCCATCTTAACATGTAGCTCTGTGAATAGTGTACAGTTTTCATTGGAATCAGTTTGACGCTTTATCTTTTAATGAGAGTGTTTGCTCTGTTTATAATGTTGATATTCAGCGTGTAGACACCATGTTGCTGTGTGTTTTCTGTTTGTCCCACCTAGTCTGTGTTCTTTGCTCTTGCCTTCTTTTAGAAGTTTGAAGTGTTTCTCTAGTTCTGTGCTCCTCTGTCAGGTTGTTGGGTGCACATTCAGAGACACAGCGTGTGTTTTACATTCAAGTCTAACTTAGTACTTTTACTGCCTCCCTGACTCGACTGTTTCCTCCTTGTCACTGTTACACTTTGAACTGTTAGATATATATTTGGCGTTAACATCATTGTTTTGTAAAGTTAGTATTTACCCTCACAGTTACCTCATTGTTGGTCTCTACTTGTTTTTTATATTTCCGTCATAGACTACTTTTCTTTTTCCCAAAGCACTGCCTGAATATTTTTTTAGTGCATGTGTGTGGGTGATGAGTTGTCTCATTTCCACTTGCCCTAAAAGTCTTTATTTTGCTTTCATTTTCGAAGAGTGTTTTTCTTGGGTATAGAATTCCAGGTTGGTGGTTATTTGTTTTTCAGCATTTTACAGATGCCAGTCCATTATTTTCTGACTTCCTTGTTCTTGAAAAGTCAGCTCTCAGTGCTGCTGTGCCATTAAAAGCCACACCATTTTCCCTCTGAACACTTAAACATGTTCTTCTAGCCTTAGGCACCCACAGAGCTGCTGAAACCAATGGGTGGTTTTCATTTTTGAGTCAGTGGTCTGATTCTTGAACCAACTCTTGCCACTGTCCCTGTCAGCCAGTTCAGTCGCTCAGTATCTGCCCCGTTGCAACCCCATGGACTGCAGCACACGAGGCTTCCCTGTCCATCACCAACTCCGGAGCTTGCTCAGACTCATGACCATCAAGTCGGTGATGCCATCCAACCATCTCATCCTCTGTTGTCCCCTTCTCCTCCTGCCCTCAGTCTTCCCCAGCATCAGGTTCTTTTCCAATGAGTCAGTTCTTTGCATCAGGTGGCCAAAATATTGGAGCTTCGGCATCAGTCTTTGCAGTGAATATTCAGGTCTGATTTGCTTTAGGATTGGCTTGTTGGATCTCCTGGCAGTCCAAGGGGCTCTCAAGAGTCTTCTCCAACTCCCCAGTTCAGAAGCATCGATTCTTCAGCATTCAGCCTTCTTCATGGGGCAACTCTTACATCCATACATGACTACTGGAAAAATCATAGCTTTGACTCAGTGAACCTTTGTCGGCAAAGTAATGTCTCTGCTTTTTAATATGCTGTCTAGGTTTGTCATAGGTTTCCTTCCAAGAAGCAAGCATCTTTTAATTTCACCATCTGCAGTAATTTTGGAGCCTAAGAAAATAAAGTCTGTCACTGTTTCCATTGTTTCTCCATTTATTTGCCATGAAGTGATGGGGCCAGATACCATGATCTTCATTTTTTGAATGTTGAGTTTTATGCCAGCTTTTTCACTCTCCCCTTTCACTTTCATTAAGAGGCTCTCTAGTTTCAACCCTTGGAGGCATTTCTTATTCCCCTTTCTGTCTTTTCTCCACCATGAGGGTCCCCATTTATACTTTTTAACAACATAGTTTAACAACAGACTCCTTCAATATATTCTATCCTTTTTTTCTCTCTCTTATATATATTTTTTTACCCAACCAGTCCTTCAGTTCACTGATCCTCTTGTCAGCTACGTCCAATTTGGTGTTAAGCCCAGAGACTGAGTTCTTAAATTCAGTCACTGTTATTGTAAAGTTCGAGAGTCGGTTTTGATTCTCAGAAATTTTTCCTTTTGTCAAGTATATTTTTGAACAGGTGACATTTGCATCTGATACCTCTAGCACACTTCTGATATGCTGATATACATCTGATACCTCTGGATCTGGTTCAGCTCTTTTTCTCTTGGTCCTGTTTGTTGTTACACCCTTTTTTGCTTCTTTGGTTGCATGTTGGACATTATGTTTGGAAAACCCTAGAGGTTCTGAGTGATGCTGCCTTCTCCAGAGTTTCCTCTGACACACACGTCCAGTGGGGACAGAGCTGTCTGTTCACTTAGGGCCTGAGGGACTTGAGGCTGGGGAGGGGGCAGTGTCCTTGTAAGCTCAGTCTCAGCAGCCTTCACCCACCTTCCACCACCACCCCAGGGAGGAGCTTTCCAGCATCTCGGTCTGGAAGCCTGGGCTGCCCCATAGGTCCTCCCCCCTTCTCGGCAGGTCCTGAAGTCGGGGGCTGCCCCCATCCGCAAGAGAGTGTAACCAAAGGGCCCGCCTGTGGGCACTTTTTCAGTGTTGCAACCCCAAGGCAAAGACCAAGATCAGGAAGAACTTGGCCTCGGCCCAAGTCCTGGAAGCAGAGTGGCCTGAGGTGAGAGCAGCCGGGGGATGGGCCCATCAGATTGGGCCTCACCCAGCGAAGTGTTGGGGTTGTGTTTCATTTTGTTAGCATAGTTGTGGGCCCTGCCGGCCAGGGCGCTTTGGCCTTAGTGGGCACGATCGACCCCAGCAGGATTACTTTGTAAGAGGTTGTGCAGGTGCCACGTGGAGGACAGGTGGGGGCCCCACAAGAAGGGAAACACTGCATGGAGGAGTCACTGGGGCACGTGGACTAAGCTATAAAGTCAGTCCTTGAAGCAGAAAGGCTAAGCCCCTTAACGTCTCCCTTCTTCCAAAGAAAGGATACACTGGCTGGAGGAGTCTCTGGGGCATGAGGATCGAGCTAGAGAGTCAGTCCTTGAAGCAGAAAGGCTAAGCCCGTTAATGTCTCCCATGTTACAAAGCACAGACCAGTGTGTCCAGTATTTTAATGTCAGGTACCTACTGCTTACATGTATGACATACACCCTCATAGCTACACATGTCTACTACATGCCTCTTACAAGTGCTGGGCATTGTTCTGGGTGCTGGACACTCAGTATGTAGTAGGGGATACGTAGCTCAGGATTTTTTTATTTCTGCAAAGAAAAATAGAAGAACGAAAGATTCCATGTGGTTCAGTTTGAGAAAGTTCACCATGTGGAGGGCCCCATGTGCACGCAAATTGTGGCAAAATACATATAACATAAATTTAACATTTTAACCACTTGATTGAATGACTGGGTGGCTTCAGTGGAGTCAGGCTAACAGATGGCCCTGAGGTGTCATCCGTCTTTCTCCCAGAGGAACACTCCAAAGCTTGGTGGCCTTGTAGACCTTCCCTTTATTCTTCACTCTCCCCAGTGGCTCTAGGTCATTGGTCTGTGTGTCATTTAAGAATCTCTTTATCCACTTTGTTGTTAGGTTTATATTTTGGAAAGCTTCTCAGATGCCCCTGGGTCTTGAGAAGGCAGGCTTGGATTCCACGTTCTCCCCTGCCACATGCCTGCCAGGTTGAGGTGGAGGCCGAAGGCTGGTCTGAGTTGTAGTGGTCTGTGTGGTCGTGGGGTCAGTGGACCCCCTCTTCTCTGGAGGGGCAAGGAAATCCTTTGTGTGGAGCCTGGAGAGACTTGACAGGGTCAGTCTTCACAGTCTCTCTCTCTTTTTAATTTATGTTTGCATTTAGTTTCTCATTTAACTGTTTTCTAGGAGTTTCCAACTCCTACTGAAGAACTAAAAATATGCATGGAGCAGCTTCTTGAAAGAATAAGAAGAAATCGCTGACCTTAGAGTGGAAAGAAGCAATACCAGGGTCAGTAGGGGGATTCTCACGTGTTGACATTTGCCCCGCGGGGGTCACCGCTGGCCTCCGTGTGCTGTCTTTAAACTCTGTCTGATTTCCAAGTCATTTTTCATGCCTTCCCACTGAGCAGACCAGGGTGGATCAGTTCGGGGTTCTCATACCTTGCTTCAAATTTATGATGAGAGCTAATGTAATTTTAGAACATTTGAGGGGGGAGTTCTCTTAACTTACATTTTTGTCCATGTTACACTTTGTGTGGGATCTTAGTTCCCCGATCAGGGATTAAAACCAATGACCCCTGCAGAAGTGTGGAGTCTTGACTACTGGGCCCCTGGGAAAGTCCACCCTAACTTTAGCCTGAACTGGCGGGATTCCGATGTGCCTTAGCATGTTTTCCGCTATAGGGTGAGTCTGAGAGGAGTTATTGGGCCTGAATCAAGCATGAGGTTGAAGGTGCTCCTTTGGCCCTGCCCTGCAGCTGCTGCTGGAGCACCTGGAGTGCCTGGTTTCCTGGTATGTGTCATCCCTCCAGATGACGGTGGGCAAGCAGCAGGCGCAGTCCCTAGCCGGCATGACCAGCGACGTGGAGGTGCTCAGCACACTGAAATTGCTGTTTGAGCACCACAAGACCCTGGACGAGAAGGTACCAGCCACCCAGTCGTCCTGGATTTGCACACTTGCTGTCTTGTTAGGTGGATGATGCATGTATTTATGTAACTACTTTACTTTTGAGCTTCTTGAATTCTTGTATATATATTTTTTTCTGTAAGAAGTCAGAGTTTTATATAGTTAAAAAGCGTTGCCTGTGTACATGCTCAGTCATGTCCAAATCTTTGTGATGCTGTGGACTGTAGCCCACCACGCTCCTCTCTTCATGGGGCTTCCCAGGCATGAATACTAGAGTGGGTGTCCATCTTCCACTCCAGGCAGTCTTCCCAACCCAGGGATCGAACCTGCCCTCTTGTATTGGCAAGCGGATTCTTTACCACTGAGCCACCTGGGAAACCCCCAGTTAAAAAGTGTTAGTTGGCATAAATGTCTCCAGATTTATTATATTCTGTATATCAACTTGCAGTTAAAAACTGGGTAATAGAATTAATTTAGGAGAACATTTTGTTCTCTCAAATTTAGAATTTAAAGCTGTTAACAAGCAGATTTACTTGACGTTAAGATCAATGAGAGACATTAAAGGTATTCTGTGACAGTATCTATGTATTAGGGTGAGTATACACTAAGAAGTGTACTAATGTATGTACACACATCAACACACAGTGACTTGGCCCCTTTTGTTTGAGTTGAGAGTGTGATTACAAGTAGCACTCGAAAGGTGTAGTTTGTTAGAAGGAGAATTAGGTGCCACACATAAAGAGGTAAGTTTGATCAGTCATTGTGTAATTTCCGTGAGGGTTTGTAATTTGAATCCTTTCATTTTAAAAAAGAATGAAAGCTGTAGTGGTGGGCATCAGATGTTATTTATCGTTCTGATTGAGGACCTTCCCACCTGGGTTATTTTAATGACTAGTAAACTAGACTTGTGGCTCAGAGTTGCAGGATCTCTTAAGTACCCCTTTTCCCAGCAGAAGACAAATTCTGACTCTAATCACCTGATGGTATTCGGGATGGATAGCATCACCATGTATTTTCTTCTTATGTTGCGTTTTCAGTTTAGACTTGAATTTTTCCAGGTGTTTTGCTGTCTTTACTTATTTCTTCACTCTAATTCAACTTTTTGGTTTTAGCAGATGATTCTTAAAGAGGAGAATAACCAGGAAAAGATACTAATGCACAGGGTGCTTGATGTAAATCATGAGCAAGAAAACATGCCAAGCGCCAATGGAAAGGCAAGTCCTTGGTCTCACTCTCTGTCTGGTTCTTGTCTTACCATCCAGTCTGTGTGGGGCTGTCGGGACCTCTCACCAACATACCATGTAGGTCTGAGTGGCTGTGAGGGTCTTGTGAACTCCCAGAGAGCAGAAGGCAGTTTTGACCTCACCGATTGCCCGGAAGTGCTGTGGTCCCTCCCTCTCAAAACAAGGCTGTCTAAGGCTTCCTTTCCCCCTTAGAGACCCTCTAAGCCACGAGGAAGACCTGGCTAAGGTGATCGACCTCCAGGAAGTCATAGACAAGCAGGAGCAGAGCCAGATGGAGGAGCGCCTGGCAGCCCTCTTTGCCCATGTGACTGAAGGAGGACCTGGACATGGCCAGGAAGGACCTCCTCAAGTCCGAGGACGTGAACAGGAAACTGCAGCAGGATGTTCACGAAGTGAGTGACTGCAGCTGTGTCTGTTGTCCTGAGGCGGACTGTGGGTCCCTTGTTCTCCCTGTGATCTCAGCCTTGGCATGGCTGTGTGAGCAAGAGCAGAGCTCTGGCGAGCCCGCAACTGGCTGCCTCCCCGCCTCTGCATTGAGATCTCTGGGGTAGAAGAGGCCTGGTCCAGGCATTCCGTTGGCAGTGAACCAACATTAGGGCAGCCCTAGCGCTGTGCTGCACCCTGGGTGTGGACTCCTCATTTCTACAAGTTCTAGGGTGCCCAGTGTGTTCCTTTTTTAAAAATTCATTCATCCATTTTTTGGCGTATAGTTGCTTTACACTGCTGTGTCAATTTCTGCTGTACAGCAAAGTGAATCAGTCATCTATCTATCTATCTATCTATCTACGTATCTCCCTCTCTTTTAGATTTCCTGCCCATTTACTTCACCACAGAGCACTGAGTAGACTTCCCTGTGCTATGCACTAGGTCCTCACTCGTTGACTTTATGTGTAGTATCAGTGCTGTATATATGTCAACCCGAGTCTCCCGGTTCTTCCTCCCCCACCCCCACCCCCACCCCCCGCAACTCCCTGTCAAATGTGTTCCTGATGATGCTGAAATTTCCTTCTGATTCACTCAGGCGAGTCTGGTGACGTCTGTGGAGCCCGTTCTCTCGGAGAGATGTGAGCATGCTGTGTGGACTCTGCTGAGGCAGCTTGCCTGGCCATCTTCTCTAGTTTTCTGAGCTTCCGCTCCTTGAAGGGATGTGTGACAGTGATACCGGCGGTCAGACAAGTCAAGTGGCATTTGCTCACCCTCAGATCCTCAGGCCCGAGTTGTGTAACCATGTGGAATCATGATGTTTCTGGCGGTCGTGTCTGCGGGTGTCATGATTTATAAGAAACTACCTAACGGTCACCGTGAAAACAGAAGAGTGCTGAGGGCTCAGGCCTCCGCCTGTGAGCCTCACCTCTCCTCTGTGCACAGACAGACAGCACCCACCCTGCCCACCCCTCCCCCTTGAGACCATCTCAGAGAGAACCCCTCCAACATGTGGTACAGCAAGTGTCCTTGTTTAGTAGCTTGGTGTGAGTAATTCTGTGTGAGAACTCAAAAAAGCAATATTTACACAGGTTTGTATAAGCTATTCACACTACTCTTTGGCAACAGGAGATTAGGTGGCAGAGTTTAATACATACATAATTCTGGAAAAAGCGTTTTTAAGACCTTTCACTTTTGATGTTAGGACTTTGCCCACATTGGTTACTTAATGACCAGGGAGGGACCTGAAATGGATTTTGAACTGGCGTACAGGAGTTGTACCAGCAGCAAGTTCTGGTCCTGGTTTGAGCATTTCATACATGTGGTGCAACTCTGCTTTAGAAGAACTAGGCTTGAGAAATCTGTGCCCAGTTGTGTTACACTTTGATCTGCTTGCCTCATTCACAAGCCAGGTGATTCCTCCCACCATAGTCAACGACAAGTCATGTCTCAGTCTCCATTCACGTAAAAAAGACTACAGGTTATTAACCTTCTGTGACTCTTAAGAAATAGCAGTGTCACAGTCTGTCAGGCCCCTCAAATGAATACACCCAAATATCAACTGGTCGCCCTCCCCGCCCCCACAGTTCCAAACCTCTGCCTGTGTTTTTGAGTGTTGTCAATCCTGTGACTACCACTCCGTGGTACCAAGTTTGACCCTAAGGAACAATGTTTGTCTCTTCTCTCTCGCTGGCCATGAAGCTACAGGCTCCTTGAGGTGCGACCATGAGCAACATCCAGTCATACTGTCCACACACCAGAGAGGCCCTTGTCACACTCGACAGTGCTGAGGGGAGCTGCTTGGGGGAGCGGCCTACCCATGGTGGAAGGGAGCCCCTCGTAGCCTCGTCTGGTCCAGTTCGGCTCTCAGGGTCTCCAGGTTTAGAATCAGCTGGTCCTATGAAAAAGCAAATGACACAGCCTGCACCGCTTGCTTTCTGGATGTAAAATGACTTGCACCAAAATGTGCAGAACAGGTTACAGGAGTAGTTGTCAACTCCAAATATTTTAATTGTGAGAAAATATTCTCTAAGTGTCCCATAGCAAATAGAAGCACTCAGAACAGTATTAAACCCTATAAACCATAATGAATAAGAAGTTCCATCTCAGGTGTAGAAAAGCTTCTGGAGGAAACACGGCAAGCCATTAACAATGATGAAGTCTGTAGAGAGAAGCTGGACTTGGGACGGGGCTTCAGGTAGGGGGGCAGGACTCACTCTATTGCCCTCGCTCCTCTCATTGCTTTAAACTGTATCCATGGAGCTCACCTGCATTCCTGGGCATTCCTCACATTCATTCCTCTACACCCCACTTCTTCATGGGGTAAAACAAGTCAAACGGGCCAAGTTTCTGAGTCACTTGACTCAACCTGGCAGCTCTGTGCTGTCGGCCATGGCAGTCACTCGCCTCCTGCAGCCCCTGAGCACGTGAGACAGGCTGGTGCAAACCTCGATGTGGAAATCACACAGGGTTTCAAGACTCGCAATGAAAAAAGGACGTCAAATAGCCTGTTGGTTTTTAAGAAAGTTTAGATTGCATATGTGGCTCATATTATCTTTCTAACGGACAGCACAGTCCACGTGAAAGGCTCACGCTTTGTCTCAGCTTTCGGGTGAACCCAGAAAGGACTACTCAGAATTCTGAACCACACACAACGGCCACACACTCTAAATCCATCTATAATGCAAACACATTCAGTGTTCAAAACCAGAAATGCTATACATGTTACAGCAGTGGATTAGCCATAAGGAAAATGTAACTCGACATCTGCTAAGCATCTTTAGTGACTGGAACAATGAACCCAGCTCAATTCAGCTCTTAACAAATTGCTAAACGATTTAGAGATTTAAGTAGCTTGTTGTTTTGCATTTCTTCTAATTGCTTTTTAACATTTTTAGCTTCCCATTGGAGAGCATTCTGAAAAAGATACAAACAGCTTTAGTGTCAATTCTTACAGATGTTGCATGGACTGCGGGATGGCTACTCTTCTGTCTGAAAGCATAAAGCACCTCAGGATGAGTGGCGGACCTCGCGCCCAGAGTGAAGTGCCAGCAAGAGGCTGGATGACAACTTTTAACATTAACTTGTACACAGACAATCTCCTCCTTCCCTGACTGATCTTTTAGATACAAGGAGGCCAGGTCCCGGGAGAAGTGAAACTGCTTATAGCTTTTTGCAGTTCAGTGGTCACTCAGGAAACTGGCGCAGGTTTCACATGCCAAATTCAAGCCTGAGACAAAACTATCCCCACCTCAGGGCCAGCCCACAGGTCAGGGTGAAGTGAGGGGACCACACTGTGTGGTCTCTAGTGAGGTGTGTGTTTCATCTTGGGTTTTGTGGGGGGAAAACGTGCCACAGAACTTGTAGTGACCATTAGTCTCTCTCAGACAAGCGTTGCCCAAACGCCAACCTCGGGGAAGGTTCTGGGCCTCGTCTTTAGGGCACTGGTGCAGCTGGGACAGGTTTTCACCGAACCTGAACCAGAATGTTGCCCGCTGAGCTGCTCTGGTAGAGGTTCTCAGCCATTGTTCAAAGCAAATGAAAAGAGAGAAGGCTGGAGTTGGAATATGAGAATACTTGCTTTTAGTTAATTCAGTCTTTTCTATCACTTTATGTAAAAGATCCTGAACTAAACTTATTGATTTGACTGTGTCAGGCCTTAGCTTAGCTGCATCATGCGGGATTCCTTTGTCATGGTTGCCACGTGGTCTGTGGGATCTTAGCTCCCCAACCAGCCATCGAACCTGCGTCCCTGACCTTGCAAGGCAGACTCTCAGTCACTGGACTGCCAGCAAAGCCCCAGAAATAAACTTCTAAGAAAGAAACGAAAGGGTGAGGGTGGACCTGGAAGAAAGTTCTAGCATGGTGGCTGGTAACACTGGGGCCATCAGTGGATCCGGCTCTCTGAGGCTTTCTGTAAAGGTTGCAGGCACACGTCTATGTCTGTTCCTTTACACACTGCCTGTGGATGCTGTCACGCTTATTCACTAGCATGAAATGCTGCTACTCAATTATTCATACCAGTAAAGACATTCACTCCGGGGCCCTCTATGGGAAGAGTTTTCCAACTCCTATGCTGGAGATTTCCCCCACACACAGGCCGGGCCAGGCCAGGCCAGGCCAGATGCGCCTCTTTCTAAAGAGGCCGTGGGGCTGGCTCACCTTATCCTCCAAAGCTGCCATTCTCTCCTTCAGATGAAGCTGAAGTTTCTCATCTGATTCGGATAGGAGCTTATCCAAGGTATCTGATAAGCATTTATCGTGCTCTTCATTTTTAGTCTCTGCATCGCCTAAAACAGGAAAAACAAAAACTCATAAACTTCAAGAGCAAGTATGGTCTTTCTTTTAAAACACCAGGGAGCCGCGAAGTGAGCGGCCTATGTCTTGGTTCCCGAGGCGGTCCCCTCCCATGGCCACCTCTGGTGGGCTCTTAAGCATCACCAGAGCAGATGGGCAGGTGCAGAGGGAGGCAGGGACTTCACCTGTCAAAGGTCACTCCCAATGCTTCTCTTTGGCAGAGCACCTGGTGGACCTTACTGTCACCAGATATTACTCGTCGCAGGGGCTTGGGGAGCAAGCAGATTTACACTCAGAAACAAGCAGACTTTAAAGGGGATCGGCTTACAGACATGTTGGTGGAGGAATTTCCCAGTATACAAACAGAATCTTGAGTCTGGATTAAGGGGGTAAAATGAATTCAACTTATAAAGCAAAAGGTGAGAAAATTCATTTTGGAAAAAAAGCCAGTGGAGATAGGCTTTCACATATTTGTCTTTACATGCAACATCACTTGAATTCTTTGAAATAATTGCTGTTGTTCAGTTGCTCAGTCATGTCTGACCCTTTGTGACCCCATGGACTGCAGCACGCCCGGCTTCCCTGTCCTTCACTACTTCCCAGAAGTTGCTCAAACTCATGTCCATCGAGTCAGTGATGCCATCCAACCATCTCGTCCTCTGTCGCACCTTGTCCTCCTGCCTTCGCTCTTTCCCAGCATCAGGATCTTTTCCAAGGAGTGTGTTCTTCGCATCAGGTGCCCAAGTATTGAATCTTCAGCTTCAGCATCAGTCCTTCCAATGAATATTCAGGACTGATTTCCTTTAGGATTCATTGGTTTGATTGCCATACAGTCCAGGGGACTCTCAAGAGTCTTTTCCAACACCTCAGTTGAAAAGCATCAATTCTTTGATGCTCAGCCTTCTTCACGGTCCAACTCTCACATCCGTACATGACTACTGGAAAATCCGTTTCTTTAAGTAGGTGGACCTTTGATGGCAAAATGATGATCTTAGTTGTTTTTTTTTTTTTTTTATGTTCAGTTTCAAGCCATCTTTTTCACTCTTTTTCACCTTCATCAAGAGGCTCTTCATCAAGGTCCTCGTGGCTTTCTGCCATAAGGTTGGTGTCATCTGCATATCTGAGGTTATTGATATTTCTCCTGATAATCTTGATTCTAGCTTTTTCTTCATCCAGTCCAGCATTTCTCATGATGTACTCTGGATATAAGTTAAATAAGGAGGACGATAATATACAGCCTTGACTTACTCCTTTCCTGATTTTGAACCAGTCTGTTGTTCCATATCCAGTTCTAACTGTTGCTTTTTGACCTGCATACAAATTTCTTAGGAGGCAGGTCAGGTGGTCTGGTATTCCCATCTCTTGATGAATTTTCCACAGTTTTTTTGTGATACACACAGTCAAAGGCTCTGGCATAGTCAATTAAGCAGAAGTATGTGCTTTTCTGTAAGTCTCTTGCTTTTTCAATGACCCAACGTATGTTGGAAATTTGATGTCTGATTCCTCTGCCTTTTCTAAATCCAGCTTGAACATCTGGAAGTTCATAGTTCACATACTACTGAAACCTGCCTTGGAGAATTTTGAGCATTACTTTGCTACCGTGTGAGATGAATGCAATTGTGCAGTAGTTTGAGCATTCTTTGGCATTGCCTTTCTTTGGGATTGGAATGAAAACGGACCTTTTCCAGTCTGGTGGCCACTGCTGAGTTTTCCAAATTTGCTGGCATATTGGGTTCAGCACTTTCACAGCATCATCTTTCAGGGTTTGAAATAGCTCAACTGGAATTCCATCACTTCCACTAGCTTTGTTCGTAGTGATGCTTCCTAAGGCCCACTTGACTTCACATTCCAGGATGTCTGGCTCTAGGTGAGTGATCACACCATCTGAATCTCTTGGTTGTGAAGATCTTTTTTGTACAGTTCTTCTGTGTATTCTTGCCACCTCTTCTTAATATCTTCTGCTTTTGTTAGGTCCATACCATGTCTGTCCTTTATTGTGCTATCTTTGCAGGAAAAGTTCCCTTGGTGTCTCTAATTTTCTTGGAGAGATCTCTAGTCTTTCCCATTCTATTGCTTTCCTCTATTTCTTTGGATTGATCACTGAGGAAGGCTTTCTTATCTCTCCTTGCTATTCTTTGGAACTCTGTATTCAAATGGGTATATCTTTCCTTTTCTCCTTTGCCTTTTGCTTATCTTCTTTTCACAGCTATTTGTGTGGCCTCCTCAGAAAGCCATTTTGCCTTTTTTGCATTTCTTTTTTTGGGGGGATGGTCTTGATTACTGTTTCCTGTACAATGTCACCAACTTCCGCCCATAATTCTTCAGGCATTCTATCAGATTTATTCCCTTGAATCTCTTTTATCACTTCCACTACATAATTGTAAGGGATTTGATTTAGGTCATACCTGAATTGTGTAGTGGTTTTCCCGACTTTCTTCAATAGAAGTTTGAATTTAGCAATAAAGAGTTCATGATCTGAGCCATGGTCAGCTTCCGGTCTTGTTTTTGCTGACTGTATGGAGCTTCTCTATCTTTGGCTGCAAAGAGTATAATCTGTCTGATTGCGGTGTTGACCATCTGGTGATGTCCATGTGTAGAGTCTTCTCTTGTGTTGTTGGAAGAGGGTGTTTGGTATGACCAGCGTGTTCTCCTGGCAAAACTCTATTAGTCTGTGCCCTGCTTCATTCTGTACTCCAAGGCTAAATTTGCTGTTACTCCAGCTATTTCTTGACAAATTAAGGTGCGTGAGTGTAAAGTCACTTCATTCGTGTCCCACTCTGTGCGACCCTATGTGCTGTATCCTGCCAGGCTCCTCTGTCCATGGTATTCTCCAGGCAAGAACAATGGAGTGGATTGCCATGCCCTCCTCCAGGGGATCTTCCTGACCCACATAGTGGCACCTGTGAAGCTGCACAAATTAGGGGGGTCATATGTATTTTCATTTTGTAATCTATGGCTTTGTACTATTAAAAGACTCTTAGTTCTTGGAGGATCTCTTCAGTATTGAAATGTTGCTGCGATGAGCTGTGACAGATGCCAGGATACTTGGCCTCTGGAGGAAAGGAATTCGATCCAGTGCCAGTGATGAGGCTTGATTGCTCAGAGCTTTTTATGTAATAAAGTTTTATTAAAGTATAAAGGAGATAGAGAAAGCTTCTGATATATGTCAGGAGCCACCACGAGAGATCCCAACCATGACAAACGTCATGTGGAGAGGACCTGACAGACAAAGGCGAAACAGGACTCAAGGGATTCCCTGGATCTGCTCCAGCATCTACCCCAAAACTAAAATCTGTCTGTCTACTGTTTATTATATTATGCTTTTCACCAACTTTTTTGACATTTACAGGGGGCTATCCCTGACCACCTTTTTCTGAAACAAATCAACTTAGGGCTCTAGTTACTAAGTCTCCTGGGCTTGAAAGGAACATTTTTCCTGTAACCCCTCTGTTACTATTTTAGCTTGTTTGGCAGGTTTATCCACATTCTTACAACTAATGCACATGATTGTTCACAACACCCCAAGCATAACCTTCGAGCGATAAAAAAGCTTTATTAAAATAATACTGCATTGTTGAGCCAATGTTTGCTGCCAAGTTTCCTTGTCCTTTACCCAATGTGCGCCTGGGAGTACATTAACAAAAATAGTTGGTATGCAAGAAAAACAAGCAATAGCCTTGGCATTAGCAACATAAAACCCTTGAGTTAGTAAGTTCTTTCTTTGTTGTAACCCACTGTGCCTTTGTTCCATAAGAATGTATCTCTGTTTCTCGAGGGGGACTGTAGACTAAAACAATAAAGGGAAAACAGGTTTTCTGGGCGACCAACCTTTATCAAAAAAGAGTTACAAAATGTTAACAGGCCACAGGGCCAGAAGATGGTGTGCACAACATAAGACCCTTGTTTATAAAAAGCTATGCAAAAAATGTCCTGCTTTTGATAAGGGTGAAACTGATGTAATGTTGAGCTGACTCTATATAACTCTGTATCTTTCACTTCTGGAAATATGCAACTTAGGGTATAAAAGCTCCTTTTGAAAATAAAGCTACAGACCCGGCTTCATCAGAGCTTGGTCTCCCTGTGTCATTTTTTTTTTCCTTTTCATGCTTTTTTCCTCTCTGTTCTTTTTTTAGGATGACTACTTAAAACACAGGGGCTCTCTGTTCACTTTTTGCCTGGGGTTCTAAGACCCTATCGGGAAGGCGCCCTGCGTCTTCACCAGGGAGAGGGCGTCCTGCGTCCTAACTCCATCTGAGAGGGCGCCTGTGGACTCCGTGAACAGAACAAGTTCTGTGTCAGGAACTTTATTGGCTTTCTGTGTAAACCAAGGAAGATTAAGCCTATTTTTTCTCCCTTTTATCTATCTCCTTTACTTTCTCTATTTGCCAACACAGTTCTCCTGAGGGAATCCCTGGATCCAACTGGGGCTGGACTCCGCTAAGTGGCACCCGAAACAGGGTCCCGAAGGTAAGTCTCCCCCATTGTACAGTTTTTCGAACAGCTAGGACCCCACTCAGGATGCCGCAGACCCCCCTGCATAAAATAGGTAAAGTAAAAAACAGTGGGAAGTAAAAATCTTTTTGACGAAGAGGTAAAAAAGATAATTTTCTGACACGGGTAACAGTGAGTCAAAAGAATGACAACTCTTTATAGGAGTAATCTTACAACTGTTAAACAAAAGAGGAATTAAGTTTAAGAAAGCTAATGTTCAATCGTTTTTACATTTGTACAAGAGCAATGTCCTTGGTTTCCAGAAGAGGGCACTGTTAACCTAGACATCTGGGAAAAAGTAGGGAGCCCCTAAAAACTTATTACACTTTACATGGCCCAGAAAAGGTCCCCACTGACACCTTTTCTCTATGAAATATGATTAGAGACGCTTTAGATCCTGCTCATGAATCTGGTTAATCCACTACATTAATTGCCAACGTGATTAGTAATAAAATATATAAATAACTTACATTAATTTATTAAAATGTATTATTATTATTTTGTAATTAAATAATATAATTTTAATATTAATAAAGTTTATGAATCTAATAATATATAAATGTATTACATTTATTAAATAATGCTATTATTACATTATTATATATTATATATATTAATTATACTTATGTATATACACATACATTATATATGATTAATATTTAATATTAGCTACGAATTACATTATAATTATTTACATTACATAAACAATATTACAAAAATTTATTGTAAATACTTATATTTACAGTATATTACTTTAATTAATTAAAATGTACAATTATATAAATACATATATTTATTTATGACAATGCATAAATAATTATAAATTATTAATAAAAACAATTCGTTAATTGTTTATAATTAATATACTTCACCTCAAGATGAAAAAGATTTAAAAGAGGCAGCAGCCCGATACCATTCTAATAAAGATTGGTCTTTTTTAGCTAAAAATGCTCCTAAGAGCTTAAGAGAAACATCCCCAATCAGACCATCCATAAGATTCAGTCACCAAACAGTTAAAAGATCTCCGGAACAGGGAAAGAGAAACATGAGCCAAAAAGGGTTCCTGTAGATGCTTTTGCTCTGTGGAATGTGATTAGAAATGTCCTGGACCCCCGTCATGAGGCTGTTAGATAGCCTGTGGGGGAGGCTATGGCGGTGGATGGCGGTGGCTCTCCACTTTCTGCGCAGATCATATTTTTCTGCCATTGACGAAGAAAAGGAGGGAGACTGTGCTCTACCTCCTGAGAAAGGAGGGGGCTTACAGGGCACTGCAGCTGGGCGCCCTGGCGAGCCCCCTGCCCCTCTGCGCAAACCTTTAAAAACTTATCCACCACTTTCTGATTTAAGGCGATCGCCGCCGCCTCCGTTTGCGCCTCCCAGGACCCTCCCGATCTCTGAATCGGGAGGCACCTAACAAGTCAAGAGTCTTCGGAATAGTGTTTTATGTAGTGGTATCTGAGCCAATAACGAAACTTGTAACAGTAGTTGCCTGGATTCTTCAAAAAAAAAAAAAAAATGATAATAATCCTGGCTTTAAAATCTGTCTTATCTCCTGGTAGGCCTTATCACACCTCATCACTGGACCTGGCTTTTTTCCCTCAGGCTTTCCTAGGTATTCTTGCTCATTTTTCATGTGAAACTTAGAATCAGTTTATCCTGAAAATCAGTCTGAATGGCTGTTAAGTAGGATTGCATTAGATGTTAGACTAACGAGAAGTGACATTTACATGACATTCAATCTGATCATTAAGAACACTGTGTGTCTTCACAATGACCCAAGTGCTTGCAGGTGTGTAGTTTCCTCCAGATGCTGTTGAAGTTTCCTTTATGTTCCCTCTGGAAACACTGGGCATCTGTACTGGAGATGCGGCATGAACGCAGCAGACACAAATTCCTGCCCTTGGACTTTTGGCTACCTGAGGTCATGAAGATATTCCCCTATGTCATCTACCGGCTTTTCTTTCCTTTCCACTTAGGTTCACTATTCACTTGGAACTGACTTCTGTTGGATCAATTTTATTCCATCTAGATGGGCAGTTAATTAAGCAGCATTTACTTTAAATCTACTTGCCTGCTCACTGGTACTGAGTCAGTGAGTGAATGAATGAAAGTCACTTAGTCGTGTCTGACTCTTTTCAGCCACCTAGACTGTACACTCCATGGAATTCTCTAGGCCAGAATACTGTAGTGGGTAGCCTATCCCTTCTCTAGTGGATCTTCCCAAGCCAGGAATCGAACTGGGGTCTCCTACATGGCATGCAGATTCTTTACCATCTGAGCTATCAGGGAAGTCACTGGTACTAGTAGTGTAATAAAGCAAGTACTCATGTATGGGCAGAACTAGATATATCTCAAAGACAGAATCAACTTTATTTTCTTCAATTCATGTCTGGAACTGGTGGAAGGAAGGACCCAAGAATGGAATCGTTGTTTGGGCCTGAAAAACAATAAGCAGTGATTACTATGGGGGGAGGGGTGGGGGGGCACCTGCAGGAACAGAGTAGAGGCGGAAAGTCATGGCTGTGGCCCTGCTGATACTGAGGCAGATCTTAGACGTCAGAATGAAGATGGGAGGTAGGCAGGTGGAGATGAAAGTATCAAGTTATATCTCTGAGCACCATTCCCTTTACAAAATTAGTTCTCTGAAAGCAAAAAAGTATTAAGATCCTCCATGTAGTCAAAAATCTGTGTACACTTTACAGTGAGCCCTCTATAACCTCGGTTTAATGTCTGTGGATTCAAAAACCATGGGACCTGCCATAGTATATACTTATTGAAAAAAATACAGGTGTAAGTGGACCTGTGCAGTTCAAATCTGTGTGGTTTGAGGGGTAACTGTGTTTGTAACGCATTTTGCTTATCCATTGCCCATGGATGAACGTTTGGGTTGCATCTCCCTTTTGTCTGTTGTGATTGGTGCTGGTATGAATATTCGTGTACAAGTATCTGTTGGAGTCCCTACTGGCAATTCTTTTGGGTTTAGACCTAGAGTAGTTTTGTTTCAGGAAGGAGGACCCCTTTCAGGGCCCGAAACTGGGCTCTTGTCTAACACTCAGAAATGAATTGTCCAAGGAGACACATGTGCTGACAAAGCAAGAGATTTTATTGGGAAAGGGCACCCGGGTGGAGAGCAGTAGGGTAAGGGAACCCAGGAGAACTGCTCTGCCCCGTGGCTCGTAGTCTTGGGGTTTATGGTGATGGGATTAGTTTCCGGGTGGTCTTTGGCCAATCATTCTAATTCAGAGTCTTTCCTGGTGGTGCACGCATCGCTCAGCCAAGATGGATGCTAGCGAGAGGGATTCTGGGAAGTGGATGGACACACGGTGTCTCCTTTTAACCTTTCCCGAACTCTTCCTGTTGGTGGTGGCTTATTAGTTTCGTATTCCTTATCAGGATCTCCTGTCATAAAACAACTCATGCAAATGGTTACTATGGTGCCTGGCCAGGGTGGGCAGTTTCAATTCGTGTGCTTCCCCTAACAGTTTTGCCAGCTCATAGGTCAATTTTAACTTTTTGAGGAATGTGTGAACTTTTTTCCACAGTGGCCACATCATCTTCCATTCTCCCCAGCAAGATACAGGGTTCCAGTGTCTCCATGTTCTCCCACCACTTGTTAATCCTGTGCACTCTTGTCATATTCTGTTGTTTCTGATCTTTACATTGAAGCTATCTTAGATGTGAGATAGTTTCTCATTGTGGTTTTAACTTGCATTTCTCTAGTGACAAACCATGTTAAGTATCGTTTCATGACCTTAGTATAATCCACATGCAGTAAAATTTAAGGGTATAGTTTTATGTTTTCTAACAGATAAATACACCCATGTACAGCCACCACAAGCAAGATACAGAATGTTTCCATCACCACAAATCTTCTCTTGTCCTTTTCCCAACCATTTTGATCAACACCAGGCAGCCAATGATTTGCTGGTTTTGAGAGATTAGATCTATTTTCTAGGATTTCATAAAAACCAGATCTTGTGTTTGCATTTGTGTCAGACTTCTTTTGTTTGGCATAACAGGTTTTCTGTTGTTGCTTTTTGTTTGTTTTTAAATTTCCTTAATTTATTTCTAATAACCATCAGGGCTTTTCCTGAAAAGGAAATGTCCCCATTTTTTATAACATTTATCAGAAATATATGGATACTATTTTATTTTTTATGCTGTCTGTGGCATTCGTAATTTTTCATTTTTTTTAAAATTTGGCTACGCTGGGTCTCAGTTGCAGTTTGTGGGATACAGTTCCCTGACTATGAATCAAATCTGGGCTCCCTGCTTTGGGAGTGCAGAGTCGTAGCACCAGGACCACCTATATGTTTTCTCTCTCTCTTTTAAATTGTGTCATAGTCATTTTACAATGTTACATTATTCTCTGCTGTACAATGAAGTAAATCATTTATATGTGCATATATATCTGCTCCCCTTTGAGCTTCCCACCCACCCCCTCATTCCTCTTCTTTAGGTCAATGGAGAGCACCAAGCTGAGCTCCGTATATTAGACAGCTGCTCTCCACTAGCTGTCTGGTTAAAGACCTGAGGATTATTAGAAATAAATAAAGGAAATTTAAAAACAAACAAAAGCAACAACAGGAAACGTACATCCTAACAGGGCATGCATGTCCCTGCTGGCCTCTCAGTTTGCACCTCCCCCCTCCCCTGCTGTGTCGTCAAGGTCCTTCTCTGTGTCTGTGCCTCTATGCGGGCTCTGGCGATAAGGGCCTCAGCACCATTTTCCATATACGCTGTGCTTAGCTGCTCAATCCTGTTCATTCTGTTGCCTGCAAGGCTCCTCTGCCAAAGGGGATTCTCCACACAAGTATACTAGAGTGGGTTGCCATGCCCTTTTCCAGGGTGTCTTCCCAAACCAGGGATCAAACTTAGGTTTCCCACATTGCAGGCAGATTCTTTACTCTCTGAGCCACAAGGGAAGCCCAACAATAGTGGAACGGGTAGCTTATCCTTTCTTAGGGGATATTGCCAACCCAGGAATTGAACCGGGGTCTCTGGCATTACAGGAAGATTCTTTACCAGCTGAGCTACTATGGAAGCCTATAGATAGACAGATAAACGTATAAATTCATATATACGAATATATATATATATGAAGATACAATATATGTTTTTGTTTTTCTGTCTCATTTCACTTTATGACTGACCGTCCATCCACATGTCTTCAGAGGACCCACTTTCATCCTTTAATGCCTACATAATATTACACTGTGTATATGTAGCACTCTTCCTTACCCATTTTGCAGTTGATGGACATTTAGGTTGATTCCATGTCCTGCTGCTGCTAAGTCACTTCAGTTGTGTCTGATTCTGTGCAATCCCATAGATGGCAGCCCACCAGGTTCCCCCGTCCCTGGGATTCTCCAGGCAAGAATACTGGAGTGGGTTCCCATTTCCTTCTCCAATGCATGAAAGTGAAATTGAAAGTGAACTCACTCAGTCCTGTCCGGCTCTTCCTGTCCCCATGGACTGTAATCTACCAGGCTCCTCCATCCATGGGATTTTCCAGGCAAGAGTACTGGAGTGGGTTGCCATTTCCTTCTCCAGATTTCATGTCCTAGTTATTGTAAATAGGGCTGCAATGAACATGAGCGTGCATATGTCTTTTTGAATTATGGTAGTCTCAGCAAACCCAGTGGGATTGCTGGGTGGTATGGTAGTTCTCTTTTCAGTTTTTTAAGGAACCTACATACTGCCCCCCAGAGTGGCTATGTCAATTTACATTCCCACCAACAATGCATGGGGTCACAAAGAGTCGGACATGACTGAGCGACTGAATTGAACTGAACTGAATAGTGATAGAATAGTGAGTGATGCTGAGATTCTGTTGTGTTTGGTATGCCATCCTATGACTTACTTACAATGCATAAGTACATTTGAATAGATTCTGATTGACCCTTTGCACTATGTAAAGTGACAGGCTTAGACAAATGCATATTGACAGGTATCCATCCTAAATGATCACTTCCAATTCCCCACTCCGCGATCTGCTTATCATCTATGTAGCTTTACCTTTCCAAGAATGTCACAATGGGGTCATACTGGGTGCAGCCTTTTCAACTGGATTATTTCACTTAGCCATGTGCATCTAAGATTTATCCCTTTCAAGGTTGATGTTTCATTCCTTTCCACTGTTGAGTGTTATTCCTTTGCATGTATATAGGAGGAAAATAAATTTCCCTCTCCCCTTCCAGATTCTTGGTTGAGCCCTCCTTCTCCATCATTAAACACAAATTATCAGGAGAAAGAAGTTTAATGAACATGTATACCTTTTGCATAGAGAGGAGATGCCAAGGAAAACTGAGTCACTCCCTGAAATGACCAAAGACTTCACCATAAATAGCTCTTCAACCCCAAACAGAAGAAAGACCTTGAGGGGAAGGCGGAGGCCATTTATGGCAGGTTATCATGCAAAGCACAGTAAATAAACAGATGATTGTTTGCAGATTTAAGTCCTGACTTCCTCACTGATAAGTGTTCCTTCCTTGAGATGTAAGTATTCCTCTCCTAGGTTCAAAGGGGGACACCCTTACAAATGGAGATTTCTCTCATAAATGTAAATGTACTTCACAAAAGGGTAACCTCAGTCTTCCCTGGTGAGCTAGCTGCTAAAAATCTGCCTGCTAATGCACTGGACACAGGTTCTATCCCGGATCCAGGAGTATTCCACATGCCTCGGAGCAGCTGAGCTCATGCACCACAACTACTGAGCCAGCGCTCTAGAGCTGGGGAGCCACAACTACTACATGCAGGCGCCACAACCACTGAAGCCTGCACACCTAGAGCCCACGCTCTGCAACAAGAGCAGAACCAGCTCTCCACAGCTAGAGAAAGGCCTCTCAAAGCAACGAAGACACAGCATGGCCATAAAGAAATGAACACATTTAAAACAAAATAGGGGGCAACCTCTACTCAGGTTTTTATTATTATTATTTTAAATTAAACTAAACTAACTCATGTCAGACATAATTTGGGGTGGTGTGTTCTGGTCCCCTTGATATCTGTGTACACCAATTTGCTTGCACATTCATCTACTGAAAGATATCCTGATTTCTTCAAGTTTGTAGCCATTGTGAATAGAACTGCTGTGCAAAACTGCATCCTCATTTGCATTTGGATGTAGAATTTCAGAGCAACTGCGTAAATACTGAAAGCATGATTGTTGGATCCCAAGGTGAAACCTGTTGAGCTTTGGGGAAAACTACCAGACTGTCTCTCATGGGGGCTGTACATGCATTCCACCAGCAATGAGGAATTGCTGTTGTTCCTCACCCTCCAGCAATTAGTATTATCTTATATTTGGAGTTTAGCAGTCCTAAGAGGTGTGGTGTGATATATCACGATTTTCATTTGTAATTCCCTGACTGTACATGATGGTGAGCCTGTGTGCTATTTATTTTTAACAACTAAGGAAATTCTGACATGTGTTGCAAATTGAGTAAAGTTTGAAGTCATATGCCAAGTGAAACAAGCTAAACAGTAATGGACAAATAATCTATGATTCCACTGTGAGATGTCCAGATAAGTCCACTGCAAACACAAAGTAGAATAAGGCTGCCAGGGGATAAGGGGAGTTGGACCTGTTGGACTTGAACAAGGGCCAGTGACCGTGCACGATGATGGTGGTGGTCAGTCAGTCAGTCAGTCAGTTCAGTCGCTCAGTCGATTCTGACTCTGCGACCCCATGAATCACAGCACACCAGGCCTCCCTGTCCATCACCAACTCCTGGAGTTTACCCAAAGCATGTCCATTGAGTCAGTGATGCCATCTAACCATCTCACCCTCTGTGGTCCCCTTTTCCTCCAGCCTTCAATCTTTCCCAACATCAGGGTGTTTTCAAATGAGTCAGCTCTTCACATCAGGTGGCCAAAATGTTGGAGTTTCAGCTTCAACATCAGTCCTTCCAATGAACACCCAGGACTGATTTCCTTTAGGATGGACTGGTTGGATCTCCTTGTAGTTCAAGGGACACTCAAGAGTCTTCTCCAACACCACAGTTCAAAAGCATCAGTTTTTCTGCGCTCAGCATGAGACACAGGACACAGCCAGTAGTAACACCTTCTCACACAGATTTCCAGTCAGTGCCTGTCAACCTTCTACACCCTTGGTTTCTCTCCTTTGGGTCTGAGAGCTCAAGGCCTCATGAAATTGAGGTGTTCTCCTTCTCAGAAAATGGAACCTAGCACAGAGCCCCATGCCTCATTCTGCGAGCCAAGGCTATCAGCTCCTCTTACTGAAGAGCCATGTGTCACACGTGTCCTATAGAAATCCTCAAATTAACAACAATGCCAACAAGAAGACCTAGGGTGGGAGAGGGCTGAGCCTAATGAAATTATCACCAGATGCGCCAGACTGCCAGCTGCTAAGGTATGTGGCATCAACTTCCCACTGGCCTGACATCTTGGAGGTCATGTCCTCAAACTGGTGATAAGACACCTATGAGGGACACTCTGGCAACATGATCAGCAGGTAGTGAGACCTGGAGGGAAAAGTGGAAGTGGACAGAAGGTGGATCCTGCAGCAAGAGCAGGTTCTCCGAGTTGCTGTGCCTGGCATGTGCTATGCTTAGTTGCTCAGTCATGTCTGACTCTTTGCAACCTCATGAACTGTAGCCCTCCATGCTCCTCTATCCATGGGGATTCTCCAGGCAAGAATACTGGAGTAGGGGATCTTCCCAACCCAGGGATCGAACCCACGTCTCCTGCATTGCAGGCAGATTCTTTTACCGTCCAAGCCTTCCCAGAAGAGAGATTGTAAATGGAACTGAGTAAAGGTCAGGTTATTTGACCAGAGACCAAGCCCTTGGCCTCTGAAAGCTCTTGAATTTTTATTTGCTTTGCTCTCACTACTGTTTCTTGACTTTCCAAGAACTTCAGAAGGTTAGTGGGTAGAGAGACGAAAGCAGTGAATGATCAAGGAGAATTGTAGTCCTACAACTAAACTATCATCCTAAGATATTGTCTTATATCTTATATAAGACTTATATAAAAAGAATTCCACCTCCACGAACCCAACTCAGGAGATATTCAGAGTTTGAATGTTGCCAAAGAAATTTTCATTTCCTTCTTTCATATTGCATAATGCATCCTCTTTAATTTTAAGTCTCTAAAATCTAAATTAATGGGGACATCTGCTTCTAGCAAATGCAGTCAGTGTTGTCTTGCCACCACCAGTATGCAATCATAAAACCAAAAGAAGAAAAAGAGGAGTAAAAAGGACAACACGGTACAGCTTCCAGAAACCAGACCCTTTCCCAAATCACCCCCTTTCCACACCCATCTTGCTTCTTCCCATGTGTCACAATCTGCTGTCATAATTCAACTGCAAATACACGTGTGTGCTCAGTCATTTCAGTCATGTCCGACTCAGTGCATCCCTATGGACTGTAGCCCAAGAGGATTCTCTGTCCATGGGATTCTCCATGCAACAATACTGGAGTGGGTTGTCTTGCCCTCCTCCAGGCGATCTTCCTGACCTAGGGATCAAACTTTTATCCCTAGTCTTCTGTGTGTCCTAAATTGGCAGATGGGTTCTATACCACCAGAGTCACCTGGGAAGCACCCTGATACAAATATACTTAACAGGAAATGGACTCCAGGCCTGTTTGGTCTCTCATCAATCAAAAACCACCAAGATTTGGTCAGAACTGAAAAATTCAAACAATAAAATCTTTGTAAAGACAAACTACACTCAAGGAATCTGTATGCCCCTGACCAGTTCAGCCACAAATGACTCCAAAGGGGAGAGTCTAACTCTTTCTGGGGAGAGGGGTGCCCCACTCCCAGCCCGATGGTCGTTAGGTCCCCCAGCATGGCTTTTGCTCTAGGCCAAAGCTGTCCAGTGAAGTGTACTATGGACTACAAACTCAAGCTCCATATAATACCTTAAATTTTCTAGTAACCACATTTAAAAACATAAAGAAGCAGATGAAATTAATTTTCAAATTATATTTTAATCCAGTAAACAAAAAGTATTATCATTTCAACATGTGATCAATATGTCACAAGTCATGGCTGGCGTGCAGGTAAGTCTGACCTTATTT
Organism: Bos grunniens; assembly: GCF_055505025.1. Classification (NCBI taxonomy): domain Eukaryota; kingdom Metazoa; phylum Chordata; class Mammalia; order Artiodactyla; family Bovidae; genus Bos; species Bos grunniens. The sequence goes on along the minus strand of NC_141188.1, from coordinate 1,373,078 downwards.
TGATGACTAAATACATTCCTTTCTAAGACAAAGTGCCACTCCTAGGATGGGAAGCTAAAATGGGAACCCCTTTACCTTGGGAGTAAGCCTGTCAGGTAAAACACAAGACATCTGGTTAAATTTGGTTTTCAGTGAATAATTTTTTAGTATAAGTACATCCCAAGTATTGCAGGAGATGGACTTCTACTAAAAAAAAAGAAAAAAAAAAGTTTTCATTGTTTCCCTAAAATTCAAATTTAACTGGGATTCGTGTATTTCTGTTTGGTAAATCCAGCCACCTAAAAAGCATGATTAGAACGGATTCCTTCTTTAGCTAAAAGAGAGTACATCAGTGGTGAGTGAACACAGCTCTCTCCCATCAGGGCCAGAGTTAACGATCACGGGAGGATGACGTGTCATCAGGTGGCCAGTAGGGTTCAGAAGTGCAAAGGTGCGTCTTCCTTGGCCCAGCACAGACCACAAGGTACTGGCAACCCCACAAAAGATGAGGAGATAAAGGCAGAGGAGATGAAGGCAGAGGGAGAAAACGTGGTCAGTTCAGGAAGCAGCAGAAGGTGATGGTGCCCAGGAGGTCACAGGCCAGCCTGCTGGGGAGCCTCACAGTTCAAGGTGTGAAGCGCTCTTCCCAGGGTTCAGTGGTGATCACACCTGCAGGAAGGTGCACAGCTAAGCAGTAGGGGGTCACTGAAGCCCAGTGGCTACTCTGCTCCACCCTTGTTTCTTTTCCATGAAGTTTACAAAATATCTGTACATCCTGTACTCCCATGAACCTTGTACAAGACCTTGATCTTAATGCAGCATCTGCACCTTTCCAACCTGCTGTAGGATTTTCTTTACCAATCAGATTGTTCTTTGTTTTTACTTTATGTACTAAGAACTCTCACAATGGGTGACGAGAGAGAAGTACCGTGTCCAACTTATTAGATATTCCTTAGTATCTTCCAAGTGAGAGTGGTGAAACATGTCCCCCCAAATTCCTAAAATTCCTCAGAATTGCAAAACACTAGTACCTGGTTAAAGCTAAGGGGCACGGTGGGCCCAGAACCTTGGGGGAGATGTGCTTCAGGTTAATTTAGTATTGAGCATGTGTATGGCTTGGAGGAATGATTCAGAGCGTCTCATACAGTAGATCAGGGTGGACCTTAAGAAACTCCAGTTTTAACCACTTCCCAGGTGATGCTAACACGGCTGGTCCAGTGATGACACTTGGAGAACCACTGACTTACGCAAGGAGACAGCTTCCACAGAAACTGAAACGGCACTTTTTGAGACACTTACTCTATTTTATTCTGAGAGCTTCCTCACATGGAGAACCCAGATGTCAACTTGAAAATTAGCAGAGTAGCTCTTCCACAACTAAGGTTGTAAAGAAAAAACAATATGGAGATGCATTGGAAGGGAGAGATAGAGTCTAGTCAGGACCCATACTCCTGATGGGTGACCCAGAATTAGGAGGGGACATTACCAACTTGGTATCTTCCCTGGGAGGACATGCTGAGCACCTGAGCCCTGGTGACCTGAATGAGGAAGACAAGCCCCCATATCTTGATTTGAAACCAGCAGAGCTACGTCTGGGAGAGAGCTGGGGGCTGTGGTAAGCCAAGACCCCATGCTTAATAGGTTAGTGCCAAACTTACTGACGCGAATGTTGTCAGTAATGACGCTCAATGTAGCCACAGGTCACATGGGAAAGAGAATTATATACTAATTTTAGGACACGTGCCAAAGGGGCAAGGATTTCTTGAAACTTTATCCAGGGATGAAATCACTTGACATTTAAAAAAATCTTCCCTGTACCCAGCTGTCCCAGTGCTAGAAGGAGACTTTTCTGACATTCCTCACTTACCTTGCTAGCACTGCTTGCCCTGCTATGTCTCTGTGTTCCCTGTGGAACAGACATATCCAGCCCAGCCATGCCCACAACGCTCCTCCAAAATGGCTTTGCCCTCAAGGGCCTGGATTCCCACACAATCGCCTCCTTTCCTACCATTCACGGTGGGTGGACTCAGCCGTGACTTGCATCCCCTCAAGTTGACTCCCACTTCAGGTCAGCTCCAGCCAGAAGTACACCTGCAACTGTTGAGGTGGGGCTTACATTCAGCTGCACTGGGGGCCAGCCAGACCCACCAGCATGCCCAAAGCAACACATGCACATCTAACAGAACACCAAACTCAGCCTACACAGGAGACACCCTGGATTTCCTGTCTCTGGTGACCTGGGGGAACTGTTCCTTTGGGCCGCATAGGAGACACTCTACAAAAATCCACTTATTCAACATGGAGACATAGTTTATCTACCTAATATTAATGCATAGAAACAAAAAGGCAAAATAAAGAGACAAAGAATCTATGCTAAATGAACAGCTAAGACATAAACTCAGAAAAAGAACTAAACAAGATGGAGATAAATAATCTACATCAAATGACTGCAAAGTAAGGGTCATAAAGATATTTACTGGGTCTTCCCTGCTGGTTCATTTGTTAAGATTTTTCGGACAAGGCAACAAGGGTTCAACCCGTGGTCTGGGAACTAAGATCCCAGGCTGCGGGGCAAGAAAAGCTGCATGTCACAGCTGTTGAACTCATGTACCCTAGAGCCTGTGCTCCACAAGAGAAGACAGAATGATGGGAAGCCCACGCACCATAACTGAGTGCAGCCCCCACTCTATGCAACTAGAGAAAGCCAATGACACAGCAAGCCCCAGTGGACCCATTAAATAAACGAATAAAAGATATTTACTTCTATCAGGGGAAGCATGAAAGAACAGAGTGAGAACTCCACAAACAGGCAATAAGTATAAAAAAGAACTGATTATAATGGAAGAATACAATAACTGACATGAAAAATACAGCAGATGAGTCAAGAGATTGGATGATTCAGAGGACAGATCAGTAAGCTGACACACAGAGCAGTGCCGGTGCACTGGGCTGACCCAGAGGAGGGGGCGGGGCCTCAGGACGGGGAGCACATGTGCACCCGTGGCAGATTCATGTCAATGTAGGGCAGAACCACTACCGTACTGTAAAGTAATTGGCCTCCAATTAAAATAAATACATTCATATTTTAAAAAAAGACAAAGAAATACAGAGTAGTGGAAATCACCCGATCTGAGCACCAAAAAGAAGAAAATAAGCCAAAAAATTGAGGATAGTTTAAGGCATTTGGTGGATAATATCAAACATACTAACATTCACATTATAGGAATTCAAGGAGAAGAGAGAAAGATAAACTCTCCCTTGAAGAAACAATGACTGAAAATTTCCCTATATTGTTGAAGGAACCACACCCAGGTCCAAGAAGCACAGAGAGTCCAACACAGAGTAAACCAAAGGAGAAACATGCCAAGACATATACTAATCAAACTAAGAAAAACTTAGCAAAAAGAGAAAATATTAAAAGCAGAAAGGGAAAAGCAACAAAGAACAAGGGAATCCCCATAAGTTTAACAGCTGATCTTTCTGAAGAAACGCTGCAGGCCAGAAGGGTGTGGCACGATATACTTAATGTTATGAAAGGGAAAAACTTACCAGCAAGACTACTCCAACCAGCTACGACCTCACTCAGATTTAAAGAACTCAGTACCTTTACAAATAAGCGAAAGTTAAAAAATTCAGCACCACCAAAGTAGCTTTACAACAAATATTAAAGGATGCTCTCTAGGCAGGAAATAGAAGGGAGTGAATAGACATGGAAAAAAACAGAATAATAAAGTATATAATAGTATCATGCATAGCAATAATTACCTTACCTATAAATGGATAAAATGGTCCAACGGAAACACAGACTGGCTGAATGGAAACAAAAACAAGCCCCATATAAATGTTGTCGATAATACATCCACCTCAGACCTAGGGACACACAGACTAAAACTGAGGGCCTGGAAAAAAGGTATTCCATGCAAATGGAAATCAAAAGAAAGCTGGAGTAGCAATTCTCATATCAGATAAAACAGACTTTTAAATAAATACTATTACAAGAGACAAGGAAGGACACTACATAATGATAAAGAGATCGATCCAGGAAGAGCATATTACAATAATAATACACACGCATCCAACACAGGAGCACCTAAATACATAAGACAAATACAAATAACCAAAAAACAGGGAATCGACAGTAAGAAAATAATACTAGGGGACTTTAACACCCCGCTTATACCAATGGACAGATCATCCACAAAGAAAATTAATATAGAAACATAAGCCTTAAATCACACATTAGACTAGATGGACCTTATTGATATCTTTAGCATATTCCATCACCAAACAGCAGAATACATTTTTTTTTTCCTCAAGTGCACATGAAACACTCTCTGAAATGGATCACATCTTGGGTCGCAAATCAAGCCTTGCAAAATTTAAGAAACTGAAATCACAGCAAGAATCTTTTCTGATCACACTGATACATGATTAGGGATCATTTATAGGAAAATTTGTAAAAAACACAAACACATGGAGAAATCAAACAGGTCACTGAAGAAATCAAAGAGGAAATTTAAAAATACCTAAAAACAAATGGCAATGAATAAATGACAACCCAAAACCTATGTGATGCAATAAATCAATGCTAAGAGGGAAGTTTATAGCAATACAAGAAGCCCACCTCAAGAAATGAAAAGAACATCAAATAAACAACCTAATCTAACACCTAAAGAACCTAGAAAAAGAGGAAAATGGCCACAAAACCTCCAAAGTTAGCAGAAGGAAAGAAATCATAAAGATCAGAGCAGAAATAAATGGAAATGAAGGAAACATGAGCAAAGATCAATAGAACAATAAGATACGTCTTGGAGAACATAAACAAAATTGACAAATCATTAGCCGGACTCATCAAGAAAAACAAGGAGAAGACTCAAAGCAACTTGAAATGACAAAGGAGATGTTACAACAGACCACACAGAAAGACAAAGGGTCATAAGAGACAATTAGAAATAACTGCATGACAATAAAATGGATATCCTGGAACAAAAGGACAAATTCTTAGAAAAGTACAATCTTCTAAAGACTGAACCAGGAACAAATAGAAAATATGAATAAATCAAGCACAATAATTGAAATATTATTTAAATTAAAATAAATTAAATATTAATTTAAATAAATCAATTTAATAGTTAACAGTTAATGTAATCAATATAATAAATTACTTTATAATATTAATACAATAAATAATTTAATATTTAATAATTAAATTAACTCAATAATTTAATTTAATAATTTCCATTATTAAATTAAAAAATATTCAATTATTCAAGTACAAAGAAATCGTCCCATTGGGACAATGTGGTATCCGTGTGGGAAGGTAAGTTGGATCCCTACCTCACAAAACACCACCAAACCAATTAGGCACATACTAAAAACCAACAATTGAAGGAAAAACTTTACAAAATTTTGAACAATTTTTGATGAGGGAATATCTTTTCTTTAAATTGAGGTATTGTTGATTTGCAATAATTTGTTTGTTTAAGGTGTACAGCAAAGTGATTCAGTGATTCAGCCTCTCAGGTGCTTCCTTGGACAAAATTCATTCCCTTTGGGAGGCCCCTGGGCCATGCCCTCAGAACAGCTGCTGCTGCTAAGTCGCTTCAGTCATGTCGGACTCTGTGCGACCCCATAGACCCACCAGGCTCCCCTGTCCCTGGGATTCTCCAGGCAAGAACACTGGAGTGGGTTGCCATTTCCTTCTCCAATGCATGAAAGAGAAAAGTGAAAGGGAAGTCGCTCAGTCCTGTCCGACTCTCTGCAACCCCATGGACTGCAGCCTACAAGGCTCCTCTGCCCATGGGACTTTCCAGGCAAGAGTACTGGAGTGGGTTGCCATTGCCTTCTCTGTCAGAACAGCTAAGAATCCTGAATAGGCAAAGCAGCAAGCATATGGTGGTGCTTTTGGGGGTTTTTAGACTGAATAAATTATTCGAACAATATAAGAAACTGGAGAAGGCAATGGCACCCCACTCCAGTGTTCTTGCCTGGAGAATCCCAGGGACGGGGGAGCCTGGTGGGCTGCCGTCTATGGGGTCGCACAGAGTCAGACACGACTGAAGTGACTTAGCAGTAGCAGTGGTAGCAATACAAGAAACAAGTCCAGAGGTTAAGAGAGGATCTCCAAACCTACCTTCAAACAGGAAGTCTTGCTCCCTTGAATGTGGGTGTGTGAAACAGCGCTTGGGAAAGGAAGAGGTGTGTCATGAATATTTTGTCTGCAGAGGACAAAGCGGTGTGTAGAGAGGATGTGCAGACACGTCCCAGGACACTGAGCACACGGACACATGGACTGGACTCTCAGCCCTGCTCTGGGGGCATCACACTATCTCTACCCCTGACACAGGGTGAGCAGCTTGCACGTATCCTGGAGAGTATGGTCACATGACCTGGACCTGACCAATCGGTGTGTTCCATCCTCCCTGGCCACCGTGAGTGGCTCAGGACTGGGGTGGTGACCAATCAGGGCCCAGGGCCGGGCCTCACACTGGAATCAAGGGAAGAGGAGGGCTGGTTCTGCCGGAAGGGGTGAGGCCAGGTGAGGTCAGGCTACAGCTGTGGGAGGGGATTGAGGTCAGCCTGGGGCAGTTGGTGGCCTTCCTGCGCCCGTCAGTCAGGGTAGAGCCGCCGGCCTGAGAAGGAGGGCACTGCTGAGCCCAGGGGTTGAGAGCGCCGGTTCTTGCTGTGGTCCGGGAGCTACCCTGAGGCCAGAGGGAGGCCGTCTGCCCGTGAGTCCTCTCCTGCTTGTCTGTCAGCTTGTTTGAACCACACTGGATTTTCTGTCCAGCTGGCTACGTGGAGACCCTGGAAATGCTCCTCTGTGAGTTTTGGCTGGCTTCAGGGAAGAAATGCCAGATGATACTGGGAGACTCCAGTTTAATCTGGATTCAGGTCATATCTCTTGAAAGTGAAGTGAAAGTCCCTCAGTCATGTCTAACTCTTGGCAACCCCATGGGCTATACAGTCCATGGAATTCTGCAGGCCAGAATACTGGAGTGGGTAGCCTTTCCCTTCTCCAGGGGATCTTCCCAGTCCAGGGATTGAACCCAGGTTTCCTGCAATGCAGGAATATTCTTTACCAGCTGAGCCCCAAGAGAAGTCCAAGAATACTGAAGTGGGTAGCCTGTCCCTTCTGTAGTGGATCAGCATGCCCAACCCAGGAATCAAACCAGGGTCTCCTCATGGCAGGAGGATTCATTACCAGCTGAGCTATCAGGGAAGCCCAGTATCTCTTAAGGCCAGCTATTCATTGATATCTCTTAAGGCCAGCTATTCATTGATATCTCTTAAGGCCAGATATTAATTGTAGGATTACCCTAATTAGTCTTCATGGGATTAAGCTGGCAACCTGCTAAGGTAGCAATTGATGTCCTTTATCTAGAGGACAAAACAGGGGCTCACAGAAGTGGGTAACACAGCTACAGCAAGGAAGTGTGTACCTAGACAAAACCCCCAGATCTTCTGTTAGAACTCAGGGAAGCCATGTGGTGTGGCTTGTCCATGTGACGGGGGCTAAGGCACCCAGCCCACACTGGATACTGTGGGGACCTGACTTGGTAACTGCCTTCTGGCAGCTCTGAGACTCACAAAAGCAATTTGCACTGAAGAGAGGAGGGACACCTCTCTTCATCCTCCCCACCACACCCTCCGGGTACTCCCACACCCTGCCCCCTTTCTCTTTCTTTGTGAGGGAATAAGTGTCACGCTCATGTGACCACATTGGCTGTCCACTGTTCACGAGCTACCACCTGGAGCTGCTACCGGAGAGGCCAAGAGCCTTTTCCCCCGAGTACCTCTCTTTCCTTTGCACCGTGGGGGCCCTCCTCCACACCTGCACACCAGAGGCCGTTTCTGAGACATGCAGGGACCCTCCTTCAGTTTGCAACAGGTTGCATCCATCGCTGTCCTTTCAATGCTTCCCTTGACACTCAGCTCCTGAGCTCCTTTGTCTGCATTGTGACCCACCTGGCTGCCACGGGAGGGACAGAGCTGACCATGAATCCAAAGCTCAGATCTGACAGGCAGGAATCTGTGTGTAAAGGGCCTGATTAATCATGCTGTAGAGGCTGTAGTGGGCTCTAGGGATCCGTAACCAGGGCTTGGGCCAAAGTGACTCCACAGCTGTTTTAATGCCTGGGGAGGGTTCTGGCTACAGTGGGGGTGGGGTGAGTCTCCTGAGGTTCTGAAGGCCCACTGTGGAGGTTCATGGCACACAGAGAAGAGAAGGCGGAGTCCTTTCCTGGAGCTGGTGCCTGCGGGCACAGCCGTGGATGACCAGGAGTCTGCATCTCACTAGGGGCCGAGGCTGGCACTGAGGGAATCCTCAGTGAGGATTTTTTTCCTTAAAAGCCATCCTAAGTGACTTCAGCTCCATTGCTTTTTGCCAAAAACCTACAATGATCCCAAGAGCTTTGTACACACCAAGGGTGGTGACTGGACATGGAGCCCAGCACAGACGGAAATCAGTCCTGCCCTGAGTCCCACGGGCCAGCCACACCTTCCCCCTTCCATGGCCTGGCTTTCTTCTGCCAGGACCCCCAGAATGGTGGAAAGGCAAGTGTGGTCTCAAGCTGAGGGGCCCAGCCTGGGCTCCAAGCCCCTGGGCGTCCCCTTGGGACATCTGGTGGACCTAGTTCCCCCTGCCGTGGGGCAACTCTCTCTCGGGGAATGTCATGTTTCTTTGCTTTCCGTTGTGATGGGGCACTCCAATTATCTCAGGGCGATTGGGAAGTCTGCTAGTGTTACATGCTCCCGCCTTAAATGGGAAAACATTATTGCTGCATTGACGCTGCTCACTCGATACTGGGTATCTGTTAAACACAAATGGCAAGGGGAACAGAGCAAAACAGAAAAAAAAAAAAAATAGAGAGTTGCTGGGTTGCCTCAAGTCTCACCTGTGATTAAGAGTGTGTACAGCCTGCATGTGAACCCGGGTTCCCACACCTGCCAGCTACCAGGTGCCAGGCGCCGATTTTAGACCCCCTGCTTCACTAAGGAGTCATTGACAGATACAGTTTGTGTGTATTTCAAGTCTACCTTGTGATGACTTGATGCCCATAGACGTCGTGGAATGATTGCCCCACATACGCATCACCTCACACGATTAACTCTGTGTGTGTGTGTGTGCCTTTTATGTTGTTCTTGTAATCCATGAACACAATACAGATAGCTCTCCATTTTTTTAGATCTTATTTATCTTAGAAGTTTATAGTTTGCTGTATGTTTTGCACATGTTTAATTAGATAACTTGATATTTTTAGTGCCATTATGAATTCCTAATAGAGATAGAATTGACTTGTCTATATTCCCTTGGTAAATCCACTTACTTCAAATCCTTCTAATTGTATTTTTTTTATACACAATTATGTCTGCAAATAAGTTCTTTTTTTTCCCCTTTGCAACTGTGATAACCCTTTCCTTTTTCTTGACTTATTGTACGGACTAGGATCTCCAGTACAGTGGTGAACAGAAGTAGTGAGAATAAGTATCCTTGTCTCTGTCCAATTATCAGAGGAAAAGCTTTCACTATTTCACCATCACACAGGATATTAGCTTTTTTGTAGATATTTTTATCAAAATATGTAAATTCTTCTCTGTTAGTTTACTAAGCAGTTTTTTTCTTAGTCATGAACTAAAATTATTACATTAAAAATTCTTAAGTTTATCTTCTGCAGATTTTGAAACAGGTGATTTTTCTTTTATGTGGTGATTTAACTTTTAAAAATTTTGTGATTCTAAAACAACCCCAACCTGATCTCAATGTATTCTCCTTCAGTTGGACTTTACTTGTTAGTGTTTTATTTAGGATTATTTCATCTATACTCAGAGTCTGTAATTTTACTTTCTTGTACTTCTTCCTTGTTGGTTTTAGTATCAAGGTTATGCTAGTCTTATAAAACAAGTTTGCAGAGTGTTCCTTGTTTACCCCGAGAATTCCTGTGAGACTACTGTTTTCTTCCCTAGATTTTTGGAAAAATTGATTGGCAAAACCAGTTGGTTTCATTGTGGGGAGGCTTTTAATTTCAGATGTAATTTTTTTCACGCAAATAAAATTTTCTCATATTGTATGTCTTCGTGGGTCTATTTCAGTAAAACATTTCCCCCCTGCTAGGAATTTATTGAGATGAGCAGACTCTCCAATTAGTAAGTGAACTGTGGTTCATAATATCTTTCTTATCTGCAAGATGTGTTGTCTCCCCTTTTAAAAACCCTCGATGCTGGTGATTTGTGCTTTGTCTCTTTTTCTTAATAAGTCTTTCTAGGGGTTTATCAGTTTTATCATTCCTTTCAAAGTGCCAACTTTTGGCTTTCTTTTTAAAGAAACTTCATATTTGCTTTCTGTTTCCTTGTTTTCTGCTCTTTCTTTTTTTTTTTTTTTTCCATCTGCCTTGTGTTTCATTCGCTATGGTGTTTTTTCTGGTTTCTTGGGAGGGAGGCTTAATTGATTTTTAGCCTTCCTTCTTTTCCAGTGTACGTGTTTAAGGCTTTAAGTTACCCTCTAAACATAGTTTGCTGCATCCCACAGGTTTGAATAAGCCAGATTTTCATTATCTTTTATGGAAAAGTATTTTCTAATTTTCATTGTGTTTTTTAAAATTATTAATCAGGAAATTCTTCAAGCAGTATGTCATTTAACTTCCGAATGTTTGGGGAGGTTTTTCTAGTGACCCTTGTTTGATTTCTAGCTTAATTCCATGAAGAGCCCTGTCTTCGTCTTTTTGGGCTACTGTTATAAATCCCGTAGACTAGCTGATAAACAACAGAAAGTTGTTTCTTGTAGGCCTGGAGGCTGGGGAGTCCCAAGATCACCAGCAGGTGCCACATCTGGTGAGGCCTGTTTCCTGGTTCCTAGACTGCCTGCTGCTTCTCCCTGTTCTCGCAGCACAGGAGCCCATTCCCTCCTGGCCTGACCCCTCCCAGAGTGCCTGCCTCCTTGGATCATCACCACCTGCCGGATGAAGTTTGAGGGCCCATAAACCATCAGCCCATTGCAATCGCTAAGTATACCCTGCATTATTTCAGTCCTTTGAAATAATTTGTGCTTTCCTAATGGCCCAATATATATTCTTTTTGTTATATGTTCCTTTGGCTCTTGAAAATAATATGTATCAGTGGGATGCAATGTTCCATGTGTATCAGTCAGATCAGGCTTGTCACTCATGTAATTCCGATTCCAGTAGCCACATTGAGTAAAAGCAGAAGTAGGTGAAATTACCTGTAATATATTTTATTTTAGCACACATAAAATACCATTTCAGTGTGTAATCAACATGATAAAACCTAATGAAATAGTTCACATTCTTTTTTTCATGCTCAGTCTTTAAAATCCAGTATGTGTTTTAGGCTTGCAGCGCATCTCATTGTAGAGCCAGCCATATTTCAGGTACTTCATGGCTGCAGGTGACTACATACCAGGGGGCCCAGTTCCACGAGAGAGGTGTCTTTAATATCTCCCACTGGGATTATGAACTCGGCTGTTACTCCTTTTCTATTTCTGTCAGTTTTTATGTATTGATATTTTGAGGTTATGTTATTAGGTACATTCAAATTTAGAATCCTCATCTTCTTGCTAGACTGAACTTGTGTCAGTATGAGATGCTCCTTTTTATCACTAGAAATGCTTCTTTCTTTAGAGACTATTTGACAGTGATGTTGCCACGTCAGTTTTCTGTCCTTGTTGGCCTGGGTATCTTTTAGTTTCACCTGTCTAAAAGATATTCCATCTTAACATGTAGCTCTGTGAATAGTGTACAGTTTTCATTGGAATCAGTATGACACTTTATCTTTTAATGAGAGTGTTTGCTGTGTTTATAATGTTGATATTCAGTGTGTAGACACCATGTTGCTGTGTGTTTTCTGTTTGTCCCACCTAGTCTGTGTTCTTTGCTCTTGCCTTCTTTTAGAAGTTTGAAGTGTTTCTCTAGTTCTGTGCTCCTCTGTCAGGTTGTTAGGTGCATATTTGCAGACACAGCGTGTGTTTTACACTCAAGCCTAACTTAGTACTTTACTGCCTCCCTGACTCGACTGTTTCCTCCTTGTCACTGTTACACTTTGAACTGTTAGATATATATTTGGCGTTAACATCATTGTTTTGTAGAGTTAATATTTACCCTCACAGTTACCTCGTTGTTGGTCTCTACTTGTTTTTTATATTTCCATCATAGACTACTTTTCTTTTTCCCAAAGCACTGCCTGAAAATTTTTTTAGTTCATGTGTGTGGGTGATGAATTGTCTCATTTCCCTTTGCCCTCAAAGTCTCTATTTTGCTTTCACATTCGAAGAGTATTTTTGTTGAGTATAGAATTCCAGGTTGGTGGTTATTTGTTTTTCAGCATTTTACAGATGCCAGTCCATTATCTTCTGACTTCCTTGTTCTTGGAAAGTCAGCTCTCAGTGTTGCTGTGCCACTAAAAGCCACACCTTTTTCCTCTGAGCGCTTGAACATGCTGTTCTTGCCTTAGGCACCTGCAGAGCTGCTGAAACCAATGTGTGGTTTCATTTTTGAGTCAGTGGTCTGATTCTTGAACCAACTCTTGCCACTGTCCCTGTCAGCCAGTTCAGTCGCTCCGTATCTGCCCCGTTGCGACCCCATGGACTGCAGCACACCAGGCTTCTCTCTCCATCACCAACTCCCCGAGCTCGCTCAGGCTCATGACCATCGAGTCATTGATGCCATCCAACCATCTCATCCTCTGTCGTCCCCTTCTCCTCCTGCCTTCAGTCTTCCCCAGCATCAGGTTCTTTTCCAATGAGTCAGTCCTTCGCAGCAGGTGGCCAAAATATTGGAGCTTCGGCATCACTCTTTGCAGTGAATGTTCAGGTCTGATTTGCTTTAGGAGTGACTTGTTGGATCTCCTGGCAGTCCACAGGTCTCTCAAGAGTCTTCTCCAACTCCCCAGTTCAGAAGCATCGATTCTTTGGCGTTCAGCCTTCTTCATGGGGCAACTCTCACATCCATACATGACTACTGGAAAAACCATAGCTTTGACTAAATGACCTTTGTCGGCAAAATAATGTCTCTGCTTTTTAATATGCTGTCTAGGTTTGGCATAGCTTTCCTTCCAAGGAGCAAGCATCTTCTAATTTCACTGTCTACAGTAATTATGGAGCCCCAAAAATAAAGTCTGTCACTGTTTCCATTGTTGCCCCATTTATTTGCCACGTAGTGTTGGGGCCGGATGCCATGATCTTCATTTTTTGGAATGTTGAGTTTTGCCAGCTTTTTTACTCTCCTCTTTCACTTTCATCAAGAGGCTCTTTCGTTTCAACCCCTGGAGGCATTTCTTATTCCCCTTTCTCTTTTCTCCACCATGAGGGTCCCCATTTATACTTTTTAACAACGTAGTTTAACATGGGGCTCCTTCAATATATTCTATCCTTTTTTTCTCTCTTATATATATTTTTACCTGACCCATCCTTCAGTTCACTGATCATCTCTTCAGCTATGTCCAATTTGATGTTAAGGCCAGAGACTGAGTTCTTAAATTCAGTCACTGTTATTGTAAAGTTCGAGAGTCAGTTTTGATTCTCAGAAAGTTTTCCTTTCGTCAAGTATATTTTTCAACAGGTGACATTTGCATCTAATACCTCTAGCATACCGCTGATATGCTGATATACATCTGATACCTCTGGATCTGGTTCAGTTTTTTTTTTTTTTTTTTCTCTTGGTCCTGTTTGTTGTTACACCCTCTTTTGCTTTTTTGATTGCATGTTGGACATTATGTTTGGAAAACCCTAGAGGTTCTGAGTGATGCTGTCTTCTCCAGAGTCTCCTCTGACACAGACCTCCAGTGGGGACAGAGCTGTCTGTTCACTCAGGGCCTGAGGGACTTGAGGCTGGGGGTTCCTTGTAAGCTCAGTTTCAGCAGCCTTCACCCACCTTTCCCCCCGAGCCCAGGGAGGAGCTTTCCAGCGTCTCCATCTGGAAGCCTGGGCTGCCTCCCAGGGCCGCCCTCTTCTCAGCAGGTCCTGAAGCCCACCATCTGTTTCCTGAGCACCACGAGGTGACAGATAGTGCTCAACCAGTTCGGGCAGAGTGTTGGGTACATTTTCTGATATCCGAACTGATTCTCTAGGCCTGCACACAAATTTTTGTCTTCCCAGCCCAAGGAACCATCCAGAGCTGTGTTATCCAGTCCCCTCTGCTTGACTTTTTCCCTGCCTTTTCTTCGCAGAGTTGGCTTTGTTCAGATGGCCCAAGGGAAGGAGCGGGCCTCTCAGTCTTCAGTTCCCTCACTGGGCTTCCCTTTTGTTTGAAATCTTGAATTGTGGCTGCCTAAGGACCTCTTTTTAAACTGTATTTAGCTTTTCTAGTTCTCGGTAGGCTGACCTACAAGCTGCTTGCATCTGTCACTGGATGTGGGGACACCCTGGGTGTAGTCTGTCATCTGAAGCCACATGCAACAGTCACAGTACTTGTATTGATCAACTCTGATACTGGGGAAAACAAGAACCAGGTGTCCTTGCTTAGTACCCATGGTTGTGTTTCTGGTCAGAATCCCCAGCTTGCCCAGGCTGTTTCAGTGCCACGTGAACTTGGGAAGGAGGTGGAGCAAGCAGCCGACGTGGCCTGGAGACAGAGGAGCCGGTCTCCTCTCTTCCCTTGCCCCTGCCGGCCCAGGGCAGGCCTTGCGACGACGGGCTGCTGGTGGTGGAGGCCAAGGCTGAGGAGGGAGGGGTTACGTGACCTGTATTCTGTGACATGGTCACATGTGGGTTTTCTTTTTCAGTTTGAAAAAATGACTGCTTTTAGTTTTCCCTCCGGTTTTACTTTAAGGTGGAAAATGAGGATTTTATTCTTAAAGTTGAGCACAGTGATTTTACAGTCTTTTTGAAAGCAACAGTTGAGGTTTTAAAAACACATCTCAGAGAACTCCAGTAGATAAAGCCAAAAAAAGAGAACGTGTTCAGGGTGAACTGTGGGCAGGACCCCAAACTGTACTCTGTCTCTCCCAGAGTGTGTAATTGGTGAGATGGGTGGATATAGGACCCCAAGCACCCTGGGGACTGAGGCCCTCAAGTGACAGCAGAGGTCCAGGCTGAGCCAGGAGCAAGTGGCCTGTGCCCTGGCAAGTGGAGAGCCGCAAGGGTGGGAGTGGGGCCAGGAGAGGGGTGGGAGACTCGGGGGCGGAGGGTGGGGCAGCACCTGGTGGCGTCTGCGAGGCACTGGCTGTCACGGCTCGAGGCAGGGACATCCCTGAACCTCCACCTTGCAGCCCCCACGGAGCAGAGTCATCTGACAGCCCAGGGTTGAAGTTAAAAGGATGAGTTCACAGCAGGTTGAATGAACCCCTGTACCCACTGTGGGTTCATTTTAAGTACCTGGAGCGAGGTTGGTCAAGCCCTTGCTGAGCTTGAGTGAGGGAGTCAGTCAGGGAGGACTGAGCTCAGGGTGAGAGTGAGGGGCAGCTAGCGTGGTGAGTCCTCCTCAGCCGGGTGGATTCTGGGGACGCCCTTGAGTTCATGGGTGCCCTTTCAGTAGCCTCACTGGAGGCTTGTTTGGGGCTTAAAGGGGTGCAGAAGCCCACTTAGAAGACGTGCTCATTCCCAGGGGTGGTGGTTTCTGAAAGAGTTTATACTGGTCGGTTCGACTGTGACCCAGTACCTTGCAGGGTCATGTTTGACAGGGGCCTGAGCCATGGGCACGGCCTTCCTTCTCCCGCACCCCACACTCACCTGTCATCTTTTTGGCAGCCCGTCCCCCCTCTCTGTACCCTTGACGGTGGGCCTGAGCCCAGCCCCCCTGTTACGACAGAGCCCCTTGTGACTGAGTGGGTTCCGGTTCTGGGCTCCTGGGAGACGTGCTGGAGGCAGAGCCTTCGTGCCATTTCTCCTTGAGACAGTGGTGCTATTGGTCATAGTGTGAGAGCAGTGGTCATAGTGTGGGAGTGGTGTGTGTGAGAGCAGTGTGTGTGAGAGCGGTGGTCATAGTGTGAATAGCAGTGGTTGTAGTGTGAGATTGGTGGTTATAGCTCAGGAGCGGAGGTATCCTACCGTGAAACAGCAGTTGCCCCCGAGTGGGGGGCTGCCCCCATCCGTGAGGATGGGTTGCAGAAGGGCCCGCCTGTGGGCGCTTTTTCAGTGCTGCAACCCCAAGGCAAAGGCCAAGACAAGGAAGAACTTGGCCTCGGCCCAAGTCCTGTAAGGAGAGTGGCCTGAGGTGATGTCAGGATGCATTTAACAGGAGGCTTCCTGTGTGCTGTTTTGGATCTGTCAGGAATTCTCTGCTCCTTATTAATTTCTGAATACTCAGGAATTAAGAGGAGAGGCAAGCCTCTCCTGCTGGCCGAAGAATCCAGGCATTTCCTTCATTAATTTTTCTATATAGTGATAAGTACCCTCTTCCTTCTTGTGAACCATACGGTAAAAGTGACTGTTTACAACTCTCTCTCTCTTTAATATGGTTCGCCTATGTTTTGTAAGTCTGGAATTTTAATCTTTATCTTTGCTGAGAATAACTACCTTGTAAGACAGTATATATTTCCACACCATGTTGATTAAAACACCTTTGTTCCATCAGAGCTCTGGTCCCCGTGTCTTTCTCTCTCTCTCTCTCTATCTCTTTTTCAGGCTGATCCCTTGGAGCTCTGCAGAGGCTCTCTGAATTCACTTTCCTGCCTGGGCTTCTAAGACCCTCTCGAGAAGGCACTTTGCATGTTCACTCCATTGAGAGGGCACCTGAGGCCTCTGTGAACAGAGCAAGCCCTGTGTCGGGGGCTTTATTGGCTTTCTGCATAAGCCAAGGAATATCAGCCTCTTTCTGTCCCTTACCTTCTTATGGTCAACTCCGGACCACCAAGTTCCGGTCCATTAAAGGACCTCAACAAGTGGCACCCAGAACAGGGACTTGGTGCACGTAGGCAGATTCTTGGACGGAGTGACCCCAGGGCCTATTGAGGCCGGTAAGTACTAAGACATGGGTAAAAAGGCTGGAAAGCCCCATCACTTTTCTACTTTAATTCATCACTTATTTAAAGTTCAGGGATCTAACGAAATGCATGCTGATTTTTTAGCTAGATTAGAAACTGCTATTTCCCGTAGTGTATTTGGAGAAGCCAAAAGGCAACTAGAGAAATTATTTGCTTTACAACTCTCTCTCTCTTTAATATGGATTGCCTATGTTTTGTAAGTCTGGAATTTTAATCTTTATCTTTGCTGAGAATAACTACCTTGTAAGACAGTATATATGCCCACACCATGTTGATTAAAACACCTTTAATTACTTGCAAATTACCTGCATTATGTGATAATGCAAATCAGGGATGTCAAAAAGCTATGGCTCCAATTCGTGAGAAAGGGACTATTGATTATTTGAAGGCTTGTCGCAATCTAGGATTAGAAACTCAAAAGATGCAAATGGTAGCTGAAACAATAGCTGCTGCCTTAAGAAAGGGAAATAAAGGATGCTTTACATGTGGAAATAAGAACCATTTGAAAAGGGACAGCCCTAAGAAAGCTTAAAAAAAAAAGAAAAGAAAAATATATAAAGATAAAAGACCTCCAAAAATCTGCCCTCGCTACAGTAGAGGAATGCATTGGGCAAAAGATTGTAAGTCTAAATCTGACATTGAAAGAAAACCTATTCCAGAAAACTGCAAGCAGGGACCCCCCAGGTCCCCTTCATCAAAAACCTGAGACAAATTCCATCTTTTACCTGAAACCCTCAACATCTGGCAGTGCTGCCATCGATATACCAGCTTTGGTTTTAGATACTATGAAGTTAATGAGCTCTATTTAAATTCAAATTCACATGAACTGAAAAATATTAAATATATATAATTATTTACATATGAGTATAATTTAAATATAATTGTTTGCTAATCTAATTAAGACATGTCTTAAATCATCAACATTATATAATACTTTTATTATGCCTAGGTTTAAGGTAAACTAAATTTGTCAAAAAGGTAACTCTTTTTATATATATATATATATATATATATATATATATGAGATAAAAACTTTTGGATAAACTATTAAAAGTTATTATATTTTTAATAGAATAATCTATTATTGTAATCTGTTATTATAATCTAAAATAGTCTCTTAGGATTGGAATAACTTAAATTTCTAGAGTTCTACTAAACTAAATAATAAAAGTTTATTAAATAGCTAGGTCATTTCCAAATAAAATAAGATTTTAAAACATTAATTACTAAACATTAAATTCCTCTTACAAAAAGTTTTTCTTACAGAAAGACTAAAGAGATTTTAAACTATTAATAAATATATTTTATAATGTATAATATATTGATATATATAAATATAAATATATATTTATATGTAATAAATATATTCACCAATCTATAAAATGCTAATGTACAAGACACTTCATAGTTGCTAAGGAAAAGTGAGATATATGCTTTTAATAAAAAGATATAAGATATGACATACTCAGATATACATTCCACATTTTCCCTGGGGGCCCCTCCTCATTTAACAAACAATACAATTATTAAAATAACTTGGAAGAATGACGAGCCTATTTGGACAGAGCAGTGGCCCCTCACGAAAGAGAAATTACAGGCAGCTAAGGAACTTATAGATGCACAACTAGAATTAAAACATATTGAAGAATCTTGTTCTCCTTGGAACTCTGCTATCTTTGTCATAAAAAAAAAAAAAAAAAAAAAAACTAACAAATGGCGTCTCCTAACAGACCTTAGAAAAGTTAGTGCATCTGTGAAACCTATGGGTGCATTGCAACCAGGACAAGATTGCTTTTTTAATAAACCTTTACACCCTTTAGACCAATAGAGATTCGCTTTCTCTCTCTCTTAGCCTAATCATATTAGACCTCATAAACGGTACCAATAGACTGTGCTGCCACAAGAGATGATGAATTCTCCCACCATGTGTCAGTACTACGTAGCCAAAACCCTTGAGCCTGTGAGAAAGCAATTTCCTAACTTTCTTGTTATTCAGTATATGGATGATATATTGTTTTCGGCTCCATCTATCTTAAACACTGAACACATGTTTGATATAGCTCAACTATGCTTTAAAAACTCTAGATGAATCATTGCCCCTGAAAAAATTCAAACCTCTACACCATACTATTACTTGGGGTTCGTTGTTAATAGGCAACGCATTACTCCCCAACTAACTCAGATCCGTGCTGATAAATTATCAACCGTAAATGATTTTCAAAAGCTCTTAGGGGATATTAATTGGATTAGACCTTCTTTAGGCATTGCTAATTATCAACTGAATAGTCTATTTAGTACTTTAAAAGGAGATCCTGATTTAAATAGCCCTTGTTCACTTTCTCAAGAGGCACGAGAAGAACTCTGTTTGGTGCAAAATAAATTAGAAAAACAATTTCTTACTCGCATCAAAATAGATTTACCTCTAGAATTGTTTATACTCCCCTCTCATTCTCCCACAGGACTTATTGCCCAACAAGAAGACCCAGTAAAATGGATCTATATCCGTTTTATGGAAATAAAGTCACTTACACCCAACCTTGATTTAATTGCTCTAATCGTTATCAATGGAAGAATTAGGACTAAAACTCTAATTGGCTCCGATCCTCATAAAATTGTAATACCTATCAATAAATACATATTACAGGTATTCCTTATAATCCACAGACACAAGACATAGTCAAAATAAACACATCACACACTAAAGTTACAAATAAAAAAAATTAAAAAGGGGAATACACAGGTACACTACTGTCTTCCTTATCTAAAGCAGACTTTACTAGCTTCTAACATATTTTCTAAACCTATAACTATTGTTACTACAGCTTTATTTGTTTTAAATTTTTTAACCTCTTCTTAAGATTCAACCCAAGGGGGCCCCCGGCATTCAAAATGGAGATAAAATAAGAACCCCAGGAAGAAGAAATTCCAATACGGGCCATGTCTGCTCCAAAGATCTCCAGAAAGCACCGCCTTCGACGGCATCACCCCGATGATCTCCTCACTTGGAGACAAATAAAAGCCCTACTAATCAAGCTGAAAATTTGGTCTCTCAACAGGGGTTGCCTCCGAGTCCTGAGTACATTCTCCCGGCAATGCTCAGTCTTTTGGCCTGTACCTCCCCTGCTCAAGCTCAGACTAACACCCAACCCCCCTCTATTGCAGGTGGTCGAATGGACGGAGAGAGGACCAATCATTTCAACTAATGACTCTATACATATGCTTTCTCCCTAGTACATGAAAGGGCCTTCATACCCTGGGCAGGAAAGAAAACTAATTAATATTTCTTTAGGCTATGAAGTCCTTCCCTTGTGCACGGGCCCAGCAAAATTGTGCATAAACGTCAGCCGACAAATTTGGGCTGACAAATTTGGGCTTTCATCCTACCTCCAAAAGAAGACTTTCAGACACTGCTTGGATTATTTACTGCCCTTTCGTTGTCTGTAAACCATGTTTATACTACTGAAACTTTCGGGAAAGAGTTAGGGAAAGAACAAAGAACTTTATGCAAAGGGTTTACTTATAAAAACTTTACTTATACTCCCATTCCTTGGGACAAATGTCAAACCAATCAAGAAAATCAATGTTTGTGGCTAATCATACAATTGTTGCTTGGGGACCCCATGGTATGTGGTTATCTGACTGCTCAGATGATATTAACAACACTGTGTGTGATATGGAAGGTCACTGACACTATGATGGAACATTACTATGACAAACAACTTCTTGAGTGACTTGACCATGGATTAGCCCCACCTCCTCCTAAGATCGTCCTCCATAAACAGAGTGGGCCTGAACAATGGGCCATTTGGAAACTTGCTGCAAGCATCAGAGCACAGAACAACTTGGAACTTGGACCGGACATTTCATAGGGACCAGTCGTCACAATAACTATTTCTTTCGCTACAGTCAGTCATATTTTATACAGGCCTGTGTCCCACTTCCTTTTGTTATAGCCATAGAAAATTTACAATTTAATAAGACTTTTACATTCTGTAACTTGTATTAATTGCAAACTATATACTTGTATTAACACCTCTATTTCTTTAAGCTTTTTGTGTTATTCCTGTTCACGTCAATCACAGTGCCTACAACTGGGAACAAATCAAATTTCATTTAATAAATATACGTGATAATGCCTCTCTGAATGTACAACTACTATAAAAGAAAATCTTTAAAACTTTTTTCTAAAAATCTGCCCTCTTCCCCTAATTTGGAAACTTTAGCTGAACAAATTACCTGGGCTAGACCCACGAGGGTGGTTTCAAAGTATTACCCACAGTATCGGGTCTGGAACTGTAGCTTTGGTGATTGTCTTGATAATTTTATTTGTTGTTTACCGTCACCTTTCTATAAGGTTGGTTAATACTAACCAAATTCATTTGGTCAAGACCTTTTTTTTACAAATATAATAAAATAGAGGGAATTGTCAGGAAGCATTTAACAAGAGGCTTCCTGTGTGGTGTTTTGGATCTGTCAGGAATTCTCTGCTCCCTATTAATTCCTGAAGAGGAGAGGCAAGCCTCTCCCACGGGCTGAAGAATCCAGGCATTTCCTTCATTAGTTTTTCTATACAGTGATAAGTACCCTCTTCCTTCCTGTGAACCATACGGTAAAAGTGATCGTATACTACTCTCTTTCCCTTTAATATGGATCACCTATGTTTTGTAAGTCTGGAATTTTAATCTTTATCTTTGCTGAGAATAACTACCTTGTAAGACAGTATATATTTCCACACCATGTTGATTAAAACACCTTTGCTCCATCAGAGCTCTGGTCCCCATGTATTTCTCTCTCTCTCTCTCTCTCTCTCTCTCTCTCTCTCTCTCTCTCTCTCTCTTTCAGGGTGATCTCTTGGAGCGCAGAGGCTCTCTGAGTTCACTTTCCTACCCGGGCTTCTAAGACCCTCTCGAGAAGGTGCTCTCCGTCTTCACTCCATCGAGAGGGCACCTGAGGCCTCCGTGAACAGAGCAAGTCCCATGTCGGGGGCTTTATTGGCTTTCTGCATAAATCAAGGAATATCAGCCTTTTTCTCTCCTTTACCTTCTCATCATCGACTCTAGACCACCAGGTTCCAGTCCATTAAAAGACTTCAACAAGGTGAGAGCAGCCAGGGACTACGCCCGTCGGATTGGCCCTCACCCAGTGAAGCGTTGGGGTTGTGTTTCATTTTGTTGGCATAGTTGTGGGCCCTGCTGGCCAGGGCATTTTGGCCTTAGTGGGCAGGATCGACCCCAGCAGTTTACCTTGTAAGAGGTTGTGCAGGTGCTGCATAGAGGATGGGCGGGGGCCCCACAAGAAGGGAAACACTGGCTGGAGGAGTCACGGGGGCATGTGGACTGAGCTATCAAGTCAGTCCTTGAAGCAGAAAGGCTAAGCCCCTTAACGTCTCCCTTCTTCCAAGGAAAGAATACACTGGCTGGAAGAGTCTCTGGGGCATGAGGATCGAGCTAGAGAGTCAGTCCTTGAAGCAGAAAGGCTAAGCCCGTTAATGTCTCCCATCTTACAAACCACGGACCAATGTGTCCAGTATTTTAATGACGGGTACCTACTGCTTACGTGTATGACATACACCCTCATAGCTTCACATGTCTACTACATGCCTCTTACAAGTGCTGGGCACTGTTCTGGGTGCTGGACACTCAGTATGTAGTAGGGGATATGTAGTCCAGGATCTTTCTATTTCTGCAAAGAAAAATAGAAGAACAAAAGACTCCGTGTGGTTCAGCTTGAGCAAGTTCACCACGTGGACGGCCCTGCATGCATGTAAATTGTGGTAAAATACATATAACATAAATTTAACATTTTAACCAGTTGACTGAATGACTGGGTGGCTTCAGTGGAGTCAGGCTAACAGATGGCCTTGGGGTGCCATCCACCTTTGTCCCAGAGGAACACTCCAAATCTTGGTGGCCTTGTAGACCTTCCCTTTATTCTTCACTCTCCCCAGTGGCTCTAGGTCATTGGTCTGTGTGTCATTTAAGAATCTCTTTATCCACTTTGTTGTTAGGTTTATGTTTTGGAAAGCTTCTCAGACGTCCCTGGGACTTGAGAAGGCAGGCTTGGATTCTGGGTTCTCCCCTGCCACGTGCCTGCCAGGTCGAGGTGGAGGCCAAAGGCCAGTCTGAGTTGTGGTGGTCTATGTGGTCTTGGAGTCAGTGGACCCCCTCTTCTCTGGAAGGGCAAGGAGATCCTTTGTGTGAAGCCTGGAGAGACTTGACAGGGTCAGTCTTCACAGTCTCTCTCTCTTTTTAATTTATATTTGCATTTAGTTTCCCCTTTAACTGTTTTCTAGGAGTTTCCAACTCCTAGTGTAGAACTCAAAATATGCAGGGAGCAGCTTCTTAAAAGAGAAGAGGAAATTGCTGAACTGAAAGCAGAAAGAAGCAACACCAGGGTCAGTAGGGGGATTCTCATGTGTTGACATTTGCCCCACGTGGGTCACCGCTAGCCTCCGTGTTGCTGTCTTTAAACTCTGTCTGATTTTCAAGTCATTTTTCACATCTTCCCACTGAGCAGACCAGGGTGGATCAGTTCGGGGTTCTCATACCTTACTCCAAATTTATGATGAGAGCTAATGTAATTTTAGTACCTTTGAGAGGGGAGTTCTCAACTTACATTTTTGTCCACGCTACACTTTGTGTGGGATCTTAGTTCCCCAATCAGGGATTAAAACCCATGACCCCTGCAGAAGGGTGGAGTCTTAACTACTGGGCCCCTGGGGAAGTCCACTCTTAACTTTAGACTGAACTGGCAGGATTCCAACGTGCCTTAGCATGTTTCCAGCTGTAGCGTGAGGCTGAAAGGAGTTATCGGCCCTGAAGTCAAGCATGAGGTTGAAAGTGCCCCTTTGGCCCTGCCCTGCAGCTGCTGTTGGAACACCTGGGGTTACTGGTTTCCCGGTACGTTCCATCCCTCTGGATTACAGTGGGCAAGTGGCAGGCACAGTCCCCAGCTAACATGACCAGTGAGGTGGAGGTGCTCAGGGCACTGAAATTGCTGTTTGAGCACCACAAGGCCCTGGACGAGAAGGTACCAGCCACCCATCCATCCTGGATTTGTACACTTAGTGCCTTGTTTTGACCTCACCGATTGCCTGGAAGTGCTGTGTTCCTTCCCTGTCAAAACAAGGCTAAGGCTTCCTTTCCCCCTTAGAGACCCTCCTACGGCTCTCTAAGCCACGAGTAAGACCTGACTAAGGAGATCGCACTCAGGAAGTCATAGAAAAGCAGTCACAGGAGGAGAGCCAGTTGAAGGAGTGCCTGGCAGCCCTCTCTTTCCACGTTACAGATCTGGAGGAAGACCTGGACACGGCCAGGAAGAACCTCCTCAAGTCCAAGGACATGAACACGAAACTGCAGTGGGACATCCTCGAAGTGAGTGATGGCGGTCGTGTCTGCCTGAGGTGGACTGTGGGTCCCTTCTTCTCCCGGTGATCTCAGCCTTGGGATGGCTGCGTGAGTAAGAGCAGAGCACTGGAGAGACCACAACTGGCTGCCTCCCCACCTCTGCGTTGAGGTCTCTGGGGTAGAAGAGGCCTGGTCCAGGCAGTCCGTTGGCAGTGGACCGACATGAGGGCAGCCCTGGCGCTGTGCTGCACCCTGGGTGTGGACTCCTCCTTTCCACAAGTTCTAGGGGGCCCATTGTGCTCCTTTTGTAAAAATTCATTCATCCATTCATTCATTAATTGGTGTATAGTGGCTTTACACTGCTATGTCAATTTCTGCTGTACAGCAAAGTGAATCAATCATCTATCTATCTATCTGTCTATCTATCTGCCTCTCTTTTAGATTTCCTGCCCATTTACTTCACCACAGAGCACTGAGTAGACTTCCCTGTGCTGTACACTAGGTCCTTACTCATTGACTTTATGTGTAGTATCAGTACTGTATATATGTCAACCCCAGTCTCCCAGTTCATCCCCGCCTCCACCTGCCTGTTGAATGCTGAAATTTCCTTCTGATTCCCTCAGACGAGTCTGGTGACATCTGTGGAGCCCGTTCTCTCAGAGCGATGGGAGCATGCTGTGTGGGCTCTGCTGACGCAGCTTGCCTGGCCATCTTCTCGAGTTTTCTGAGGTTCCGCTCCTTGAAGGGATGTGTGACAGTGATACAGTCAGACAAGTCGAGTGATGTTTGCTCACCCTCAGATCTTCAGGCCCGAAGAAATGTGGAATCATGATGTTTCTGGCGGTCGTGTCTGTGGGGGTCATGATTTATGAAAAACATTCCAGGGATGTGGTGCTGCTATGGGAATCGTCCCCACTGCCAGCCAGCCAGCCAGTCAGCCACCTTGTCCTTCTGGTGGGAAAGTGTTGCCCCGCACTGCCGGTGGGCACTGGCTGGTGATGAAGAGTCAGGCGGGGTTGTGCTGGAGTGGCTGTTGGGAGCGTTGCCCAGAGCTCAGTGAGCAGCTGAGGGGCCGTCCATCCGTTGGTGGGTGGTGGGCGGTGTCGGGTGCTCGCAGACCCTCCCAGAGCAGGGTCACTAACAACCGCCAGGGGGCGCCCTTCTGCCTGTGATCTTCTCCAGGCTTGGTTTCTCCTCCCCGCTGGCATCTCTGCTGTCCTTCCCCGGTTGGCCTCGTAGTCCGACCTTTTGTCTTCCAGAAGCTCTGCCACTAAGGAGGCTAAACGGTTCAAACTTCCTTCCCAGCTTAGGAAGGTAGAATGTGTGCCTTGCGCGTCCTGCTGCCTGCGCTGGCTTGCCACATGCAGTCCGAGGAGGGGGCGCAGTGGCGGCGGTTGCGGCGCCCAGGGCAGAGGGGAGCACGTCTTCTCTCACGAGCCGGTCACCAGCACCCTCCGTGAGCCACGCGTCACACACAAAACTGCACAGGCTGCGTGAGCAGGCATGCGGGCATGCCCCCCACGAACCTGGGGCCGGTGGTCCACACAGAGCATGGTCTGCTTGCCGCCCCTGCGGTCACAGCCCGCGTGCCGTCAGGACAGGGTCGTTGAGAGCGGAGCTGATGCTGTTCTTGGCGGACAGGCGGGAGAGAGTCATGGCAGCATGGAGAATAGGCTGTGCCAGATGGAGGCCCAACTGGAGGAGAACAAGGAGCTGCAGCGGGTGCCTGTGCTGACGGGGAGGTGGTGTCTGGGCAGGAGACACGGCTTGGGCAGGGGCCAGAGCTGCCTTTCTCCGCCGCTCCCTTCTCTGCCGCCGAGTGTGTGCATGTGTGGCCCCATCTGCTGATCCGGGCACCCACCTCCTCGGGAGCAGGGCCAGAGGTGGTCGCCCATAGGCGGTGGGCAGGAGCCAGGGCATCCCCACGTTCAAAGAGGCTGCTTGTTGCTCTGACCAGCCAGTCTGGGAGCTGCTTGGGATACAGGTGGACCTCCCAACTGCCCCTCAGACAAACCTGAGGGTGCCAGCCCAGGGCCCATGAAACTGAAGGCATGGTGCCCAGGTGTGGAGCCTGCTTGCCTCGGACGTGGCGCTGGAGTCCCACATGCCAAACTGCTGGTCCAGACACGGTGTATGTGTAGGATGGCTGCTCCTAGGCAGGACGAGAACCGTAGTTGCGCTGCGACAGAAGGTGCGTCAGGAAAGGGTGATGGTGGAGGCTCACATCACCGAGTCCTGAGAGAGGTTTCCTGGAAAGGTTGGCCACACGGCGATACAGACCATTCAGGAAATGGAGTGGGGATCCCAGGTCCAGCCTCACATGTTAGTACTGTCCCCACTATGCCTGTGTTCTTGGGCCTGGACTGCAGAGCCTCAAAGACGGGCTCCCAGGGGGCAGTGGTTCTGACTCCCATTGTGAGACCTGTGGTGAGGCGCCTTCCCGGCTTAGGCAGAGAGCTCAGTGGCTCCCGATCAGGGGTGCTCTTCCTTACTTTCAGAACTGCTGTTCAGAGGCTGTTGAGATCAGGATGCTGTTTATGACTAAGCCAATTCAAAGTCAACTTTTGTTTTGCTTTAAAAATCTTTGAATGCCGATGCCTTATTGTGGAAGCTGTGACAGGTTTTATTTCCTTGGGCTCAAAAATCACTGCAGACGGTGACTGCAGCCATGAGATTAAAAACTGCTTGCTCCTTGGAAAGCTATGACAAACATAGACAGCATATTGAAAAGTAGAGACATCACTTTGCTGACAAAGATCCATATAGTCAAAGCTATGGTTTTTCCAGTAGTCACGGATGGGTGTGAGAATTGGACCATAAAGAAGGCTGAGCCCTGAAGAACTGATGCTTTCGAATTGTGTTGCTGGAGAAGACTCTGTTCTAACAGAAAATAAACTGTTTTTAAATGTATTACAATGGAAAATTTCAAACATGCACAAAAGTGGATGGAGTAGTATAATAAATACCCATGACCCATCAATTAATCTCAGCAATTTTTAACACAAAGCCAATCTCAACTAGATCATTCTTCTCTCCATTTCTTTATACAGTAGATTCTAAAACAGCTTTTTAAACCTTGAAATTGAATTGATGCTCATTTTATAAAACACAGCCTTGCCAACTTTGTTATTACATTAAAAAAATGCTTGAGGTAATTATTTCCAGTTTTTTAATATGAATTTTCATCTTGGAAAAGACCCTGATGCTGGGAAAGATTGAAGGCAGGAAGAGAGTGGATGACAGAGGATGAGATGGTTGGATGGCATCACCAACTCAATGGACATGAGTTTGAGCAGATGCTTAGCAGAAGTCAAGTTACATTTTCCTTATGGCTAATCCACTGCTGTAACACGTATAGCATTTCTGGTTTTGAACACTGAATGTGTTTGCATTATAGTTGAATTTAGAGTGTGTGGCTGTTATGTGTGGTTCAGAATTCTGAGTAGTCCTTTCTGGGATCACCTGAAAGCTGAGACAAAGCGTGAGCCCTTCACGTGGACTGTGCTGTGCGTCAGAAAGATAATACGAGCCACTTACACAATCAAAAATTTCCTAAAACCCAATGGGCTCCTTGACATCCTTCTTTCACTGTGAGTCTTGAAATCTTCTGTGTGATTTCCACATCTAGTGTTGCACCAGCCTGTCTCACGTGCTCAGGGGCTGCACGAGGCGAGTGACTGCCATGGCCGACAGCACAGAGCTGCCAGGTTGAGTCGAGTGACTCGGAAACTTGGCCCGTTTGACTTGTTTTACCCCATAAGGAAGTGAAGTGGGCTGTAGAGGAATGAATGTGAGGAATGCCCAGGAATGCAGGTGAGCTCCATGGAGACCGTTTAAAGCAACGAGAGGAGTGAGGGCAATAGAGTGAGTTGTGTCCCCCTGACCCGAACCCCCGCCTGAAGTCGAGCTTCTCTCTACAGACTTCATCGTTGTTAATGGCTTGCCATGTTTCCTCCAGAGAAACCTTCTCTGCACCTGAGATGGAACTTCCTCCTCATTGTGGTTTATGGGTGAATATTGTTCTGAGTGTTTATATTTTCTAGGGACTCCTAGAGAACATTTTCTCAGAATTAAAATGTTCGGAGTGGATACCTACTCACATAACCTGTTCTGCACATTTTGGTGCAAGTCATTTTACATCAGGAAAGCAAGCGGTGCAGGCCGTGTCATTTGCTGTTTCGTAGGACCAGCTGATTCTAAACCTGGAAACCCTGAGAGCTGAACTGGACCAGATGAGAGTGCGAGGGGCTCCCTTCCACTATGGGTAGGCTGCTCCCCCGGGCAGCTCCCCTCAGCGCTGTCGAGTGTGACAAGGGCCTGTCTGGTGTGTGGACAGTATGACTGGGTGTTGCTCATGGTCGCACCTCAAGGAGCCTGTAGCTTCGTGGCCAGCGAGAGGGAAGAGACAAGCATCGTTCCTTAGGGTCAAACTTGGTACCATGGAGTGGTAGTCACAGTATTGACAACACTCAAAACCACAGGCAGAGATTTGGAAGTGTGGGGGCGACCAGTTGATATTTGGGTGTATTCATTTGAGGGGCCTGACAGACTGTGACACTGATGTTTCGGAAGAGTTGCAGAAGGTTAATGACCTGTAGTCTTTTTTACATGAATGGAGACTGAGACATGACTTGCCGTTGACTGCGGTGGGAGGAATCACCTGGCTTGTGAATGAGGCGAGCAGATTACTGAGCATCCTGATTTTTTCTTACTCATTGTTTGAGGGGTGGTAATTCTTATTAAGTATTTAAATGTTTCTTTGGCTTCTTCACGGAAAAATGGTCACAAGTGAGAGACAAACTTTAGCAAAGGTCATTAAGTGCTTAACTGGTGACATTCATTCATCTGTAGGAAATCGACTACTGCTTGAAGCCTGACTTAGGAGACAGTTTGGAGCCCATACGCATATTTCTGTGTTTGTGTACTTAGGGGATCCTCACAGTCCAGGGCCCCAACCCAGCCTTCTTCTAGAGTAAGGGGATATCATTTGAGACAAAGGCAGAGCCAGAAACTGGCAGGTGGAGTCCGAAACCACAGTGGGTGGAGTTCAAGGAGAGCACGTGCCCTGCAATATGGATAGGGGACATGGCTGGACTTGCTGGTAGAGCTCCCCCAAGGTGAGAGGCTGGTGCTGTCAGAAGTGGGGAACCCCTGCTCCCGGGGTGGACAAGGTGAGTGTGAGGCAGACTGTGTAGACAGTGGAGAAAGAGGAGGTGGACATGGCCTCCTGCTCTTGGGGGTTTTTGGGTAATGAGGAGGGCCCTGGTGCCAGGACCCGAGGCCTGGCATGGTTGGGGGGCTCAGATGGAGAAACCTGGGGCCTGGTCACCAGTCCCCTGTGTGTCAGTGAGTGTGAGAGACAAGAAGAGGAAGCAGCCGCGGGGCAGGAGGGCCCGCTGTGCTCTGAAGACAGTGGGCCACAGCGGCTGGTGCGAGGGAGGGGTGTCTCCAGGAGGCAGCTCTCGAGGGGTCACGGCAGTGACGTAGCAGCACAGGTGGGGCTTCGGAGTGGGGCTTGCGGGCACTGTGGGCTGGGTGGGGAGCACTATGCTGGCTCAGGAGAAAGGGAGTGGGGACTGAAAACCTGGCTCACAGGCAGGGCAGGCACAGCATATTTAGTGGGCCTCCCAGAGGAATTGGTCACCTTGTCTCTGAGACCTTCTCCGGGGGGGATAGAGCTTCGGGTGATGAGGGGGAAAGAGATGGAGGCTTCATCCCGCGAGGGGACTGGGAGGTGATGGTTGGGTGGCGACCCAACCCGGAGGCCTCTGTGGCCCTCAGAGGACCCTCGAGGGTCCACAGTCCACAGTGGGACTGTGTCGTACCCCCTACCCAGTTCCCAAGTGTGTTCTGGCCCCAGGCCCTTGGGTGCAAGTGGGGCAGAGAAGGGAGAAGTTCTGTCAGGAGGGAGAGGAGACAGGAGGGAAGACAGGTGTGGCTCCGGGAGATTCCAGACTTCCATCTCCTATGCAAGACAGTGTTCCTTGCAAAACCGTCGAGCAGAGCAGCGGGTGACCCCGAGCAGGCTGAGCTGGTGGTCGGCCCTGGCCACTCTGCAGACGTATGGGGTGTCCTGTCCTCGGAGGAAGGTCCTGTCTCCCAGGTTTAGGGACTCCTGCACGTGAAGGCACCACCCTCTTCCCAGGGACAAGACTGAGCACAGCCCGGGCGGTCCTGCAGTGCAGGTGGCTCACAGTCAAGGCGGGGCCACCATGCCTCTCAGCAGGCCCCTGCTGAGTGAGCTCCTGGCACCTGCAGGCCCAGGCCTTAGTGCTCAGGGCCTGAGCATCTGTGCTGGGCCTTGTTCAGCCCAGAGTCCAGTGACACGCTCGCCTTTGTTTTAATGGGAGACACCAGTGGTGCTCAGCTCCGAGGTGTGGGTCCGAGCCCTTTCTGCTGCGGGTTGTTTGAGACACCTTTAAAAACAATGAGAGCAGTGCAGACAGTGTTCCAGGCAGACTGGTGATTGTGATCCACAGACTTCCCGTGGGAGAGGGAGGTCAGAGCAGGCGTGGGCCGAAGGGGAGGTGGGGTGCCAAGGGGAAAGCAGAGCAGGTGCAGGCCCCGCCCTGGGACCTGAGAGTGGGCTCCAGGGGGACCCTGGATGCCCCAGCCTCAGACAGCTGATCCTGTCCTAGTCAGCTCCACACCCTGGCGTCAGCACTGCCTTCCCCACATATGGGAGTTTTCCAGCTGCTGGGAATGAGCCCTGAGTGTCTGTGGAGCAGCGGGTGGCCTGTTGCTATTGGAGCCAGAGGGCAGTGCCCTCCCGGGGGCCCTTTTGCTGTGAAATTGCCAATCTTCCAAATGGACAGGCTCTGGCTCGACTGACAGAGTGAGCTCTCTTTTCTTCTAACAGCGCTGCTCTTTGCCGTGTGTTTCAGCTGACCCCACTTGGGCAGTGCTCTGGACCTCAGGTTCCCTGTGGCAGACTGGTCAGCAGACTACTCAGGAGATCGGGCAGTGCTACAATGCCCCCAGAAAGGCCAGCTGGCAGCGCTGCACGATGAGCTGTCAGAGGCAAGGACCCCGCGGCCCTCTTCCCGTCCCTGGTGGGCACCTTGTGAGGCACCTGCCCCCTCACACTGTGGTCCTGAGGTGGGTTTGGAACAAAGCGCTGATAGGTCGCTTTATGTCTTCCCATTTTCCTTTTTCTGGCTAAGAGTTTACTTTTAAGGCATGCTTTTTTTTTCTTAAAATAACCAATTTGGATAACTTGTGGCCTACTGTGAGGCCCAGCATGGTACTAATTACCACAGTTTTGAAATCATCCTACGAGTAAATGGATACACATATCCATCAGCTTATAGTGAGAAGAATTCTCATTGGGAGTTTAAGTGCCTTTATCTTTTCACCTCATTCATGCCATGTGTTTGTTCATACATGTCTGTGTTTTGAGCTTCCACATTCAGTGAGCAGTTAGTTTGGGCCAGACATGGTCAGAAGTAGGACTCCAGCAGTGAATTAAAAACCGTGTGTGTCCTTTATCCACTGCTACGTAACGAATCATTGCAAAGCTTAATGACTTCCTAGGGAGCAGCTCACAGTCCACAGTGCCTGTGCATTGTAGCAGGCGGGCCTGGTTCAGGGCCTCCTGAGGGCACAGACACAGGAAGGCCCCCCAGGGCTGGATGGCAGGCTTTCAGATTCACTTGGCTGCTGGGGACAGGCCCAGGTCCCTGCCGTGTGGCTTTCCCATATGGCCTGACTCTCCTCGGAACACCCTCTGAGAGCGAGAGTGCGGGGTTTAGCCCGGGGCCTTTTGCACCCTGATCCCGAGGCCGCACACCTTCACTTCTGTTTGCAAGAGTGAGCTGCACAGTCCTGCCTCGCTTAGGGGCTGAGCAGGAGTTGCCCCTTCTGCCGCTTGAAGGGAGGAGGAGGGAAGAATTTGTGGACCCCTTTTTAAACCCGCACAGCCTGTCGAACAGTAATGAGCAGGGAAAGGAGACCAGAGTGCCCGAGTTGTCCAAGGAGGAGGGGACGATTGTGTGTGAACAGGGTGGCCAGCAAGGTGACACCAGGAGGGTGACCTTGAACCAGAGACCCCGAGGCAGGAAGAGAAGTAGCCACTTGGAGATAGAAAAAGGGTCGTGTCAACCAGTGGGGACAAGGGAGAGAGCGGGCCGCATCAGGGAGGAGCCCGGGCTCAGGCCTCAGCAGCTTGAGGCCAGAGCCTGTTTCCTGAGGTGAGGAGGGCTGCCAGGACGGGGAGCTAAGAGCTGGGCCTCAGCCCTGTTGAGGTGGACAAGCCCATGGGGTGTCCCAGGGACTTGTGAGGAGAGCAGCTGAGTGTTCCGGCCTTCATCCGGGAGAGGACTCACTCAGCTCAGGGTGGACTTGGGGTCGTGGGCATACAGATGGCATTGAAAGCCACGAGCACGGTAAAGTCACCAGGTGGGTGCCCGTGGAGAGAGATGGGGTGCAAGGGTAGAGCTGTGGGGAACCCTGCATTCCAAGGTTGAGAAGGGGTGCAAGCGACAGGAATAACTGCAGGGAGGGCAGGGCCTGGATCCCAGGGAGAGACATGCTGGGGCGGGTGTGGGGGAGGGCAAAGAGGGGAGGGGGCTTGGTAACATGGGTTCTTCAAACCCCCGGGGAGCTGCCCTGCAGGTTGGGGCACACCCACCGCCTGCTGGCAGAGAGCTAGGAACCGGGCGGGAGGGGACCATAGAGGCTGCTCCCAGGGAGTTTTCAGAGACCCACAGTGGGTGCTGCAGGGAGCCCTGGAGGAGGAATCTGCTGGTTCCCCTTGTGCTATTGGAAGGCAAGAGAAGGGAGAGGATTTGCTGACCGGGCTGATGGGGGTGAACCCATAGGCAGCTGGTTTGCTAGAGCGGAGCAGGAATGATGGCAGGTGGTCCTGGAGCCAGCGAAGGGGGTAGCCCAGGCCTGGGGTGGGGTTGTGATGAAGACAGGAGGCGAGGGCACTGGCCACAGGGGACAGGGAGCCAGCAAGCCAGCACCTCGAGGCTGCCCCTCAGTTCCTTTGAGGTCATGTTTGGGAAAGAAGGCAGGACCTGGGTGACAGTGTGGCAGGGGGGACGTTTTCAGAGAGAAGGGTGTGAAGTGTGAGAGCCGGAGGGCGGGACGGGGCCCCGTGGGCCCTCTCCCGTGTGTCTCTGATGACAGAACCACACTTGTGGTGCGAGGGGCCGTCCCCCAGAACAGCCCGAGGGCCTGTGCCCAGAGAGGAGAGCCGCAGGGGGGCTGGCCCTCCTGTCTCCTGGCTGACCCTGCTCGCTCCTGTCTGTGGGTGTTCAGACCAGCCTGGGAAATGGAGGGCTGGAAGCCTGCGAGGATGGCACTCTCTGGTGAACTGGTACCAGAGGTGACCGCTGATAGGGACCCAGTGGCTGCCGAGCTGAAGGGATCTTTTTTCTTATTTTCCTCCAGCCTGGCTGATGGAGGCATGGATGTATTTTTGTAATTTTCAGTTTCTGTCTCTGACTCCATCAGCCCACCCTTTTGAATAACCTCATAGAATGCCTGCCGTCCTGGGTGTCACCAGGCCATCTAGGAACTGGATTCTCCCCCTGCCCGTTTCTTCAGTCCTGCTCGATTAAGAGATGGCAGTGTCTCATGAACATGGCCCATTTATCCACAGTCAGGGTTTCCATGTAAAATTGGGTTCAGTTCCTGATAGACTTGAGCTGCCCTGAATGTTGCTGACGAGACGTGGTCCTCTCGTGCCCAGATGCAGACCCTGAAGGAGCAGAACTGGGAGCACGCGGAGCAAGCCAGCATGCTGGCCGACGTGGCCCAGGCATTTGAGAGTGACGAGGGCGTGTCTGACGACGAGGGCGACAGGGTCACCCTCTTCAGCTCGGCCACTCAGCTGTCGCCCAGCGGGCAGGCCAATGCCAAGACTCTGACTGTGATGCTTCAGGAGAAGCTGGACACCATCAATGAAGAGATTCAGTGGGTGAATGCGAACTCGGCTCCCCAGAAACTCGGTTTCTCTGAGGAGCTGTCTTCTAGGGACATCTGAGTGTTCCATAGCAAGAAACCTGACCTCAGGTCTGCTTCAAGAATTTTCAGTTTTTAGATTGCCCTTGCTTATAGAGCTCGGTCAGCCAGGGCGTTCTATCCACGGTGTGGTGTCAGCACTCTGTGGGGGGGCGTTGTGGGGTGTTCCGCATCAGCTCTGAGCCCCAAGGTGGGTGAGGTGCCGAGGCGGTGTCCCCTATGGCCCTTGCACCCTCCTGTGTCCCTCGGAGCCCCCCACGTTCTGGTGAAAAGCCACCTGGTGAAAGCTGGAGTTTTGGGGTTGGCAAATTCCCACTCAGATCTGCATTTTCCTTTTTAACTTAATGCAGTGTGAAGATTGGCTTGTTGTAAGACAGTGGTCCAAGGACATGTGTTTGAGTTTTTCACATCTCATCAGTATATTTAAGATGTTTTCTTTAGACACCATCTTGGCAGTTATAACAATTTTCAAAACGGGATAGAATCCAAAGGCCTCCCTCGTGGTGAGCAGGGGGCCTTGGGTCTGGGTGCGGCCGGGTGGCTGGGGGCCCCGAGGCCTGCCTGGTGCCACACCCGCACAGCTATGCCCGTGTCCCGAGTCCACGTTCAGAGTGGCCGCAGGCTGGTGACCCTGCACAGGACCAGGCAGAGCTGCTGCTCAGACTGTTCTCACCACGTCAGCCCAGGCTGAGGTGCCCTTTCCTGTCGGCCGAGTGCGGGGATCCCGGGGAAAGGCAGGGGGTGAATGGGACAACCAGCAAACGCAGGTGGTGTCGCCTGCCCATTTGACGCCAAGACAGACAGCTTTGTGGGCCGTGTTTGAGCAGAGACGAGCTCAGAAAGATGATCTTTCTGCATCCCTGCAGGAAGTATGGAATGGTTATATATTAATATTTTTATTTTTACAGCAAGTTGTCAGGTAAAAGTGATTTTTCCTTATTTGACAAGTTGACTTGATGTAAATGGTAAATTCTGTCCATCAACTTTTAATCAACAGTGAAAAACTTTCAAGATGTATGAGTAGAAGTGAAGCTGGAGAGTTTACTGTCTGTAAGAAACTTGTATTTTAATTTGAAAATCATTTTATTTGCATAATCGTGTATTTAAACTGCTATATAAAAACATCCACCACACATTAGGGGAGAAGAGCAGAAACTGTGAATTCTAGGTTAATGCAGCACATTGACATGAACCCAGAAACTCACACAAAGCTGGTGGAGAACTTCATCAAGTGATGCGTTTGTATATACACAACCTTAAAAAAAAAAAAATCAACTCAGCACTTCATCTGGTCTGGAGACTTGTGTTTAGAAACTGCAGCTTGTTCGTGAATTGCTGTTTTGATTATACAGAGTTCCTGATTCCCAGTGGAAAAGACTTGAGGCACTGACATGCATCTCTGCCCTGAGAGCAGGGGAAGTAAGGGTTGTCAACTTGAGGTATCTCCTCAGAGGAAGAGAGTTGCCACCAGGGTCCCTGCAGAAGGTTAGAGTAAATAAGTGAAATCAAGCGTGAATGATCAGGGGCCAGTAAGACTCAACGCTAAGTTATTCTAAGTTTGAGAATATTCAAAAGAGGAAACGTAGAACCTTTTGGCTGAGATGTTCATTGAGCAACTGTTTCTGGAATTTGCTAATCATGACACAGAATGCCAGCCCAAATTTATTGTCCAGACAGGTTCCTCTGCTGACAAAGGCAGGTGATGCATTTTATTCTATTTTAGGTTGATCGAAGAAGAGAAGGAGAACACGGAGCAGCGGGCCGAGGAGACTGAGAGCAGGGAGGGCAGGGGGAGCTTAGGAGCCTCCGTCGTTTTAAATCAGTGAGCTCCCTCAACCTGCTTCCCACCTCCTTGCATGCTGGCTCCTGCCCGCCCCTGCCCAAGCCCAGAACGAGGCGGCACAGCCCGGCACAGGAGGGAGACCAGCTGGGCATCATGACTCTGGTATGTGTCTGCCTCCTCCCTGCCGCATCCCTCCCCCAGCATGCTGTTTTTTGTTTGTTTTTTGATTTTTCTCTTTATACCCAGAAGAAAATCAGGTACATTTGCTACGCTCAGAGGTCTAAAAGTTTTTAAACCGCCTAGTCTTTAATCATTCCACAATGGCACAGTGACAAATTAGTCTTGATATTTGGACCACCAACTTAGCATGTCATCATGAACTCAGCCAGAGCCTGCCTCTGTAACGTTGGGCCTGGCCTGTGCTGGGCACAGCAGCTGCAGGGAAGTTTCTGTTCTCAGGGAGCAGACAGCTTTGTGAAAGTAACTATAGGCTGCTGTCATGGCGTGGGAAAGCCGTGCAGCACATTTTCCATTGGGAATGCCTGGCTACAGGGTACAGGGCATGCGGTGGGAACAAAACCAAGAATCTACACTGGTCTGCTTGCTGATGGACCTGGCCACGCACTCCGGCCAGCTCTGCGTGTGAAACCAGGTTAAAAGCCCAGTGCCCCAGGGCCCCAGGGAAGATGTCAGGCTGCCTCACTTTTCCAAGTCTAAAACTGGGATGACGACCTAGGGCTTTTGGTGACAAAGTGTGCGGCTCTAAAGCACATGTTCCAGCTTTCTTGGGTGTTTAGCTTAGGTGTTGTGAGTGCATTGCTGTTTACCCCATGAAATCACGTGTACAACACTCTGCTTTGTAACTGGACTTGTATTATCTCTTTTTTCTGTTACCACCCATTTCATGTTAGCTGCATTGTTAGTCAGCTTATAATTAAATTAACCGTGAATCATTTTAGAGGCCTGTGAAGTGGTAACTAGTCCATTTTGTGGTCTTTTGACACTGTTTTTATAATTTGCATCATTGGCTAATTAGTTGATATTTAAAATTCTTTGACGATTTCTCTGTGGTTTCATGCTTGATTTCTTTCCGAATATTTATGAAAAGAACAGTTCTGTATGTTTTCCTTGCTGTTGGAGTTCTCTGACAGTGTGTCTGCTTTCATCATTGGTTTTGATTTCCTGTCTCATCCTGTTGTCTGCTTAGTCGTCCTCAATCCAGATCCCCCCCCCCCCAGCCCCCGAGGCTGTAGTTTACTCATCCATCTCCCCTCCCCCGTCCCCCCACTTCCTCTGGTCATAGCAGTGCTGTGGTCCACAGCGTGAGTCCCCTTAGTCGGGTTTGTGCTTTGTCTTCCTGTCTTGTTAAATGGTGTTTTTCCCCCATAGCAGTAATTTGAATTGGTGTATCACTATGCATTTACAGGAGAAGGCAATGGCAACCCACTCCAGTACTCTTGCCTGGAAAATCCCATGGATGGAGGAGCCTGGTAGGCTGCAGTCCATGGGGTCACACAGAGTTGGACAGGACTGAAGGGACTTAGCAGCAGCAGCATGCAGGTATAAGCATAATGTAGATGGATCCTAAACTACATATCATGTGTAATTCATAAATGAGATTGTGCTTACATAAAGAAATGATCCTCTTAAGTGTAGAATTAATGGACTTTTAGATATGCAGATGACACCACCCTTATGGCAGAAAGTGAAGAGGAACTAGAAAGCCTCTTGATGAAAGTGAAAAAGGAGAGTGAAACAGTTGGCTTAAAGCTCACCATTCAGAAAACTAAGATCATGGCATCTGGTCCCATCACTTTATGGGAAATAGATGGGGAAACAGTGTCAGGCGTTATTTTTGCGGGCTCCAAAATCACGGCAGATGGTGATTGCAGCCATGAAATTAAAAAGACGCTTACTCCTTGGAAGGAAAGTTAATGACCAACCTAGATAGGATATTAAAAAGCAGAGACATTACTTTGCCAACAAAGGTCCATCTAGTCAAGGCTATGGTTTTTCCAGTGGTCATGTTTGGATATGAAAGTTGGGATGTGAAGAAAGCCGAGCGCTGAAGAATTGATGCTTTTGAGCTGTGGTGTTGGAGAAGACTCTTGAGAGTGAGTCCCTTGGACTGCAGGGAGATGCAACCAGTCCATTCTAAAGGAGATCAGTCCTGGGTGTTCATTGGAAGGACTGATGCTAAAGCTGAAACTCCAGTACTTTGGCCACCTCAAGTGAAGAGTTGACTCACTGGAAAAGACTCTGATGCTGGGAGGGATTGGGGGCAGGAGGAGAAGGGGACGACAGAGGATGAGATAGCTGGATGGCTTCACCGACTCGATGGACATGAGTTTGGTTGAACTCCAAGTGTTGGTGATGGACAGGGGGGCCTGGCGTGCTGCGATTCATGGGATCACAAAGAGTCGGACACGACTGAGCGACTGAACTGAACTGAACTGACACAATATCCTTTCTGTGTTGGTGCTTGTATTTAAGACTGTAAATCTCATCAGCTTTTGCACAGTTAATGTCTCTATTAGACTCGTTAAGAAAGTATCTTCTATAGTTAATAAAATGTAAAGACTGCACCTGCTATTATGCTAGCTTTCATTCTTACATATTATCACAGGGAACTTGCTTTAATGAATTTATTCTGAGAAGTTTTAAATCAAATTCTATGTCAGGATTTTACATTAATGTCCAAGAGCTGGTTAGATTTGTTCAATGTTAAAATAGATATTATGGTAACTTCCTCATCAGTTAAATTACTAATTTAAAGTATAACATGTTTTTGATTAAGAGAAACTAACTTATAGAGAAATTTGGCTGAGAATAGACACCTGTTAAGGCCCTTTGTTGTACAGAATGCTGTGCTTTAATAAATCATGATGCTGTAATAGAATGGTATCTTCCTGAGTAATAATTTATAGTGTTTCTCTAGTAAATCTTGAATAGCTTATTTATCTTCTGTGGTCAAAAAAAATGTTCTGCTTCCAGTCATATGTTCTGTAAATCTTCATGTCACTTACATGTTTGCCATCATTTTTGCTTTACTGTATTTGCCTCTACGGATTCTTGAAATTTTAGCTTCAGAGTCGCAATGAATCTGGTTTCTCTTCATTTCTTTGCATGCATCTATCAGCCTAGTGATTTAAGGAAGCAGTGTCGAAAGGTAAACTATTTAGTAATGTAGCACGCCTTTGTTTCTCTGTGAAGTATTAAAGAGTCCTTATCGTTTAACATGAATGAACACTGTGTGATTATGTCCTGGTGAATAATTGACGTTTTAATGGAAGTGATGAAACTCACCCACCACTTAAAATGTGCTGATGGTTCTGTTGGAAATAGGTCATTCGTTGGGACAGTTGTAACAGTGTGCCTTTCTCCCACTTGTTTGCCTCCTGATCATCTCATGCATGTTTATAATAGACATAGTATTATTTCTTATTTTTAAAATGTTCTTTACTTATGTTTTTGGCCATGCTACACAGCTTATGGGATCTTAGTTCCCCAAGCAGGGATCAGACCAGTGTCCCGGCAGTGAAAGTGCCAAGTCTTAACCTCTGGACCACCATGGAATTTCCGCTTAGTGTTTTCATGTAAGAAATGACTGAATCAGAGCCATAGATGTTAGATTTGCGGGAAGCCAATTTAATGATGGTGGGTAGCAGTGTGCAGGAGACTCTGTGTGCCAGGCACGTGCTTTCCGAGTCTGTCATCTCAGCCCCAGGTGAGATCCAGATTGCTGCTATCCCCATTCAGCAGACATAGACACTGAGGCTTAGCGAGGCCGGGCACCCTGCCCAGGCTCTCACACCCAGCAGCACGGTGCGGACTGGTCTGATCAGAGCCTGGACACTTAACCATGGTGCTGTCCAGCCACCTTTCCTCCAGAGGCTCTTGTGTCCATCACGGCATCCCTGATGGAGGGAGCATCAGGAGGGAGCTCGCTGCCTCTCCCCTCGGGTCACTTGGATGAGCCCCTGTTGTTGGAGTCCAGTGCCCCAAGGGCTGGCCTTCCTTGTCCCTCTCCTGCTCCCAGCCCACTGACCGAGTACTCCTGGGCCTTCCCGCAGGACTGGGGTGGCTGTGCTCCAGTTCAGGCAGCTCAGTGCCCAGGAGCCCTTCTCCTGGGCACAGCAGACCAGCGCTGTCCCCCTGGGGTTGGTGACCTGGGTGTGCCACTCGCCTGCTCTGTGGCCTGCTTTGCCCTCCTGTTAAGTGGACACGGTGCTGCCCATCCTGGCCATGTGGGCACCAGTGGTGTGGCTCCCATCCTGGGTAGGGCAGCCAGGCTGTGGACCCAGAGGCCTTCCTCAGGAGAAGGCCCAGGCGAAGGGGCTGGCCACAGTCCCTGACTTTGAGGCAGGTGTTTGTCTCCACTGAGTCCATAGTCAACCCAGGTGTGTCACTTCCCTGCTCTGTTCGTTGCTGTTTTCTGATTTTTATAAATGCTTATTTTAACTTGAATTTGAGATCGATCCCTGTTCAGTTCCATGTGGATAATTTCTAGCCTTTGTAGCCTTCTGTTGTCTGAGGGTTCTTGTTAGAGCTCAGGAGAGGGTGCCCAGTTTATCCAGCTGCTGTTAAACGAGTTCAGCTGTATTTTGCACTGTCACTTTGTTGTCACCAAGCTCCCGTGCAGTCCCACGGGACTTTACAGAATCCCACTAAAAAGGCACAGGTTAGTTGGTTAAAACAACACACTCATTGTTTATAAAAATACATGCCATGCATGTCTCCTAAAACCTCCCCTGGCTTAACCACACACCCAGATGTGTCAGTGAGACCTGTCTGGACCCTGAGGGGTTAATCTGTTCCCCACACTGTTGCCACCACTGTCTTTCCTGTCCTCACACCCAGGACGAGCAGAAATGCTGGGAGTCCAGGAGAGATCATCTCTCTTTTTTTTTTTTTTTTAATTTGTTTATTTTTTAGTTGAAAGATAATTGCTTTACA
This sequence comes from Bos grunniens, assembly GCF_055505025.1. Lineage (NCBI taxonomy): Eukaryota > Metazoa > Chordata > Mammalia > Artiodactyla > Bovidae > Bos > Bos grunniens. The sequence continues at coordinate 1,332,116 of NC_141188.1, read as the reverse complement.
GAATTTTCTTTTCTATCCAACCTCAACATGAATCAGCCATAGGTACCCATATATCTCCTCCCTTTTGAACCTCCCACCCCACTAGGGTGATACAAGATCATCTCTTAGTGAAGACCAGGGGGTGCTTTACGGAAACCACTGTGAGCGAATGACACTCGAACTGCGTGTAAGTACTTCAGTGAGTAGCCCCGAGTCTGTATGTTACCGAGAAATACGATCCAGGCACATGGTGTTCGCGTGGAGGGGTTAGGTAACTTTTCTGTGTTTCTCTTGTTGTCATGGGTTCCAGTAACCTGCATCATCATTACAAATGATCTTGGGTGGTGGCACAAGCTGTGTCTTTTTCTCCTTCAAACAGAAAGGTCTGGACGGCTTTGCTGAGAGGTTTCGTACTCTAGCTGTGGTGCTTCTGAGCAGCATCTGGCGATGAGCACAGTCCTTTCATCAGGGCAGTTCATGCCATGCAGGGTCCACGGTGCTGGCGTCGCTCTGCTGTCCTGCCCGGCAGGGCCATCTGGTCGCTGGATTCCAGAGAGGGCAGAGCCCAGCTGCAGGAAGGCTCCCATCCATGGTCTCTGCACTCAATCGGATGCTCTCGCTGCCCCATAGCCCTGCTTCTCTTGAACAAGACAGTCCTTTAAGATGGCATTAAGCTAGAACAAGGGGGTTTTTTTGTACTTGGAGGAAAGCATAGCTAATAGATTTTCAAATAAGTTTCTGGTTATAATGTAACACCTATGTGATTGCCATTTTCAAAACAGTCTATTGTTAGCCAATTGGACACTTACCTCACTCCCTCAGCTGCCAGCTATACGGGAAGAGGTAGGAGATGACAAGACCACCATCAAATGTGAAACCTCGACCCCCGCCTTACCGCTGTCCCTTCGGCTGGGCCGCCTGCACACGGGGGCGCTGCACACAGCCACCCATGAGGACCTCAGGGACGCCCACAAGTAAGCGGCCTGTGTGCCCGTCATCAGTTTCAGGAGCCCTGCGCCTCTTGTCTTGAAGGAGTTGCAAGGATGATTTTAAAGGAATACCCTTGGGTTTAGTGCCTGTGTTTAGTGGTGAACTTCAGGTGCTGGGGAAGAAGAGCTCAGTGACCTCAGTGATTTTAGAAAACGTCCTTCTCTACAGATTGACTCCTGTGGGAGCTTTCTTCCTGATCTTGGTAGAGGTCTGCCCGGCCCGGGGCATGTTCCTGACAGTGATGGCCCTGTGCCTCTCAGGTTCGCTCTTGAGGGTCCCTCCCTTTTCCTCAGGGGTCTCCTCTCAGGAGACTCTGTCCCCTCCTGTGACTGACACTGTCCTCATTGAGACCACCACCTAAGCTCCCGTCCTGAGCCAGGCAGCACTCGATGGAGGACACATGTGGTCACTTGGCCAGCAGACCTGCATGGTGACCGTCGCTCTCCTGCCATGGCCGGGGACAGTCACCCTGCAGGAGGTGGGGGGAACTGCCCAGAGCAGGGGAGCTTGCCTTCTGCTTGAGCGTTTTCACCTGCTGAGCAGCGACCCTGATGGAGGGTCGGAGTGCCCTCTGCACCAGCTGGCCTGGAGTCCAGCCCTCCTCGGGGGAGAGCTCGAGGCAGAGAATCTCAACTTCCTGGGGTGGTTCTCTGTGTCTCGGAGCCTGCATTGCTTGTGTGGAGTGTGTTTGGTGAAGGAAACTCCACTGTCTGCTTCGAGGTTGAGGTGCGGGTGTTGCTGGGTGCCCATTTCTATCAGTAGATCTTGTGGAGGGGTGTGTGTTTGTACAAGGGTGCCAGTTAAAGGTCCTTTTCTCTCCCTAAAGCTCGACAGGCTCTCAGGACAGCCCCGGGAACAACCCCAGCAGCGGCACCAGCAGGCAGGACTCGCTGCACAAAGCCCCAAAGAAAAAGGGCATCAATTAAGTCCTCCATCAGCCTCTTGTTTCGCAAGAAGGAAAAGGGCCGGCCTGAAGACCCCAACAAGGAGGCATTAGGACCAGGTGGGTGCTTCACCTTTCAGAGGGAGGAGGGCCTGCAGGCATCTCCCTTCTGTGTCTCCCCTGTTGTCCCCACAAGGCTCCGGTCACTCACGCTGGGGGTCCTCCTAGGAGCAGGAGTGGAAGAGGCGTCTGTCTTCTCAATGGGTCTGAGATGATCAGATGAGTTAATGAGTGGATGGATGGATTGATTAGTGAGTGGATGGTTGGATGAACAGATGGCTGGCTGGATGGGTGGATGGACGGAGCATGGAATAAATAAAGCAGATGATTGTACTCCAATGCTAGAAACATATTGTACGAAGTCAATTGAGTAGGAGCTAGGCAATGATTGTTTCCTCCTAACAGTGACATGTGTTTGGAAACTGCCTAAGTGCTCATCAGTGAGGGGTGAAGTACAATCTGTGGACACCCCACAAGGAACAGCCCGCCCTCCTTCCTGCCACTTCCCCATCCAGGAGCTCATCTGCCCATGCCCCTACCCCACCCCACAGCCATGCAGGTCCTCCTGAGGTCCCCTCATCACACAGGGTTATCATTAGGCCCTCATCTCGCTTGGCTTCATCTCCTTGAAGACAGGGTATGTTCCTGCCTCTTCAGCCACAAATTTGTTGAGTCTTGTTTGTGCTGGGTGTGGGATTTACGGGGGTAAGTAAAGCAGATGTGATCTGGAGCACAGTTAAGTGACAAGAGAGAAAAAGGAGCATGTTATTAAATGTGATCCCTGTTATTAATATATACAATGCTGCGATGGATGGTGCATTGATTATATACAGGATGCTGTGTGTGCCCCTTCCCAAGCAGGTGTTGCCCCCTCCAAATTTACAGAGGAGGACACGGTGACGGTCACACGGTCAGGGAGTGGTGAGGGCAGGTTCACACCCACGCAGCAAGACCAGGCACTTTGCCAAACCCCAGCCACCTCTCTGGTGGATGCCACCGGAATGAGATGGTTCTATGGCATGATGATTCAATGGACATGAGTTGGAGCAAATTCCAGGAGATACTGAAGGACAGGAAAGCCTGGAGTGCTGCAGTCCACGGAGTGGCAAAGAGTCGGACACACCTGAGTGGCTGAACTAAAACCTGAGTGTGTGCTAACCTGCTTCAGTCGTGTCTGACTTTGCGACCCCAGGGACTGTAGCCCACTAGCTCCTCTGTCCATGGGATTCTCCAGGCGAGAATACTGGAGTGGGTGGCCACGCCCTCCTCCAGGGCATCTTCTCGACCCATGGATCGAACCCACATCGCTTGTTATCTGATGCACGGGCAGGCAGGATCTTTATCCCAAGCACCACATGGAAAGCCCCAGTGAACGGTGACAACTAGAAATGCAGAAAATAAGGGCTGCTTCTAAGTTAAACTGGAAGAGCAGCAAGCACGGGTTATAAAGAGGAAAACACATGCCACCCCGCGGAAACTGCGACAGCCAGACAGAGGCGGTTGCTGTGGGGCGCCCTAAGAGCCTTGCTCGTCGCCACCCTTTCACTCTGATCTGCAGGTCAGGCCAACAGGCCGCACCTCTCCTTGGGGGGCGTGCTGTACTTGAGGTGCACGACCTGCGAAAGGACACCAGCCTGCTGACGCCAGCCGGCCACCAAACACCGCCAAAACCAGACCAGGAATCGCCAGGCCAGGCCCGGGGGCCCGAAGGGCTTCCAGGACATTCCAGTGACGGGGAGGGTGGGCGTGTTTGCGCGTGGGGCCTGGGGGGTAGGCTGAGGGGTGCGGAGGTCTTGGCCCATTCCCACCCCCAGCCACTCCAAGCCCGGCTGCGTTCGCTGAGCAGGGCCTGCCCCCGATCCGTTTCTCTGATCAGGGCCACGCCGCCCTAGAGGTGTCGATCTTCGGGACCTGCCGTGACCTGACTCCCGCGGCCCGCTGGACTCTAAACCTCCTTCGGGACTAGGCGCAATGAATCTTGAGCGCCCATTTTGCTGGGCACCTGCCTGGTGCTGAAACACACCTGGAGCCATGGAGGCGCAGTCCACTGGAGCGCGTCAGCCCCGCCCCTTCGCACTACCGAGGCCCCCCTTTGCCCCCACGCCGCCCGCCAAGCACTCGACCTTCCTGAGAGAGCAGATGAGCCACAGGCAGGCACACAGACAGACACACAGACACTCGCACGCACCCATGCCAAGGGAGACAGCTGGCCTGCGCAAGCTCCTCAGCCAGAGCCAGAGTACCTGGCAGAGGCCGGGGCCAGACGAACGGGCCGGCGGCCGGCTGTCAGAAGATACAGAGGCAGAAATACATGAAGATTCCGAGACAGACTCCAAGACGGTGAGAGGAGATACACAAACACACACACACACACACACACACACACACACTTGAGTGTGGTCTTTGGAAATACTTCTGTTCCTAGTTGCTGGGTTGAGCCCAACTTTGATACGACCCATGGACTGCGGCCCATCAGGCTCCTCTGTCCGTGGCATTTCCCAGGCGAGAATACTTGAGTGGGTTCGCATTTCCTTCTCCGGGGGATCTTCCCGACCCAGGGATCAAACCCGAGTCTCCTGCGCGTGGATGCCTTGCCATCTGAACCAGGACATTGCTAATTCCCTAGGCAAAATACAAAGAATAGAGCTCGTGTTCTACTAAATGGAAAGATGATTTCAGAAACAGAAGCTGTCCTTTGTTGGTATCTGTCAATCTTTATGTGGTTTTTGTTGATTTTTACTATTAAGGCTACTGGAACAAGGCAAGAGAGAAACCCCAGAATTGAAAAGCAACTGGCATTTTTGAAAGAAACATGTGCAGGCGAAGCTCTCTTCCTTTTTGAGAGATGGTTAAATGCAAAATCTTGATTCAACACATAAGACTTTTGTGAACTTTATTTCAAATCTCCATGATGAACCCCTAAGGCGTCCAGGAAGAAAGGACTAGAGGGGCAGACAGAAAGAGCAACCTTTCCCCTTGGAGCCATCTCAACCAGCTGCTTAGTTCCTTCATCTCAAGGACTACCATTGGGCTTCTCTGGTTTGTCTGATTCTTGTTTCAGGACCGTTTCTAGTCACAAGGCTGTCAACAGAGGGGGTGGTGTGTGTGTGTGTGGGAAACCCTTCTCTCCATTCCACATGAGACCCAGCGGATAATCCAGGCCCTGCCCACTGCATTGAGTGTGCAGCAACAGTATCAAGGGTGATGCTGGTTAACAACGCATATTCCTGGAATCCACTCCGTTGGCTACTGACTGTGTGTGGTGGTGGTCTGGAACCTACACCTGGAAGCTGTCTTGATGATTGCAAATGACACCAAAGTCTGAGGACGATGGAAGAGCTTCACATTTCTGCAAGAGCCACACACCTCCAGAAGGAACCACAAGACTTGCCTGAAATGGTCAAGGTATAAGTATTGGACTCAACGTTGGAAGGTCTCCACCTTTGCTATGGAAGTCAAACGATCTTTCTTTGAAATGAAAATGGAGCATACTGAACGTTCACATTCTTCTAGAGCATTTGAAAAGCCCTAACTTGTAGAAATCTGCTGTACGAGTTCCTTGAAAGCAAGAACCTATATTTATGGACGTGTCTTAATGCCGTAGATTGTGCCTCAAATATAGTGTACCCATCAACCCAGGAAAGGAAAGAATTGAATCGCCAAATATACAAAGAGATCAAAAGAGACACCTTGAGGCTTCCCAGAGCTTTTCTATCTTTCACACACTATGTAAATACTGAGCACCTACGAAGAGCTAGGAGGCAAGTAATAAGTTTCTGGAAATAGAATGTGGAGAGAAGAAGACACAGAGTTCCTGCTTTCACTGAGACGATTCTAATGATACATCACAGGCAGATCCTGTGAGAATTATAGAGGGGCCTCTTCCTTCACCAAAACCTGGGTGTCAGGGAAGGCTTTTCAGAGGAACCATTGCATTGAGGTCCATAGGGTGAACCTAGGTAAACCAGGGTTGAGATGTAGGAAGAATTTCAGGCAGGGAAAATAGCATCTTGGAAGGCTATGTGACCAGGGAAACTTAGGACATTCAAGAAATGAAAAATGCCCTATGGGATGGAAGCCAAAGAGTGCAGAGGGCATTCCAGGCAAAAGACATCAGAGAAGAACGTGAGGAGCAAGCCTGAAGAGAAGTGGTCGTATCTTCAATATGATGGGAGAATACAAGAGCCGTTGGAGCAGGGAGGTGACAGAATTGCATCTGCACTTCCAAAAGGTCATCTTGCTCCACATCACTAATGACTGGAGAGACTCAACTCCAAACTCCAAGGAGGGACCACTTCACATGAGTCCGATTGGGCCTCACTGCAATGTCTGTCAATAACAAATGCTGGAGAAGATGTGGAGCAAAGGGAACTCTCCTCCATGGTGAGTAGGAATGGGAGTTGGTGGAGCCGGTATGGACAAGAATATGGAGGTTCCCGAAGGAACTAAAAGTGGAAGTAGCCTATGGTTCAGCAGTCCCACTCCCAGGCATAGATCCACCCACAGTATAAGTGAACAAGATAGATGCCCCGTTTGGGCACATCTATCTGTGCGTGCGCGCGCGTGATCGCCTGCTAGGCAGGGGGTGGGGTGGGGGATGGGGCTCTGGCTGGAGTCGGTGCAAGCCCCGGGATTGCCTGAGGCAAGCCAAAGGAGCCCCAGATGGAGAAGGGACTGCCTGTCGTCTGGTGTCCTGGAAGTCGAATGCGAATGCGGAGGGGCTCGCGGGCAGCGTGGAGGCAACCCAGGTCTGCAGCGGGAGCCGGGGCCCGGGCCACCCACTCCCCCCGCCCTGAGAGGGGCTGGGGCTGCGGGGGGGATCCAAGAATTGGGACGCGGGAGGTGGGAGGGGGTGGGGCTAAAGGACCTCTTCTGGTAGGCAAAAAGCCTCGAGCACCCGGGATTCCCAGGTGGTCTCCCATCCAAGATACTAACCAGGCCCGACCCTGCTTAACTTCTGAGAGCAGACAAGATCTAGCGCCTTCAGGCTGATATGTCCGGAGACTGAAGCGGTTGGCGCCGGGCGCCCTAAGAGCCTTGCACTTCGCCTCCCTTTCGCTCCGACCTGCAGGTCGGGCCAACGGGCCGCACCTCTCGTCGGGGGGCGTGCTGTATTTGAGCCGCATGACCCCCGACCTGACTCCAGCCTGCTGATGCCGGCCCGCCCCCCGAACACCGCCAACACCAGACCAGCAAGCGTCTGGCCGGGCCCGGGGGCCCGAAGGGCTTCCAGGACCACCCAGTGACCGGGAGGGCATGCGTGCGTGCGCGCGGGACCTGGGGTGTGGGCTGAGGGGTGCGGAGGTCTCGGCACCGTCCCACCCCCGGCCACTCCAGACCCGGCCGCGCTTGCTGAGCGGGGCCACCCCCGATCCCATTCGCTGCTCAGGCCCGCGGGGCCCTGGAGGTGTCGGTCTTCGGGGCCCCCCGCTTCCCAACCCCCGCGGCCCAGGGACCTTTGAACATCCTGTGGGCCTAGGCGCAGCGAAACTTGAGTGCCCAACTTCCCCGGCACTTGCCTGGTGCCCAAACCCACCGGAAGCCAGGGAGGCACGGTTGACCAGAGCGCCTCAGCCCCGCGCGTTCGCACTACCGAGGCCCCCTTTTGCCCCCACGCCGCCCGCCAAACACTCGACCTTCCTGAGAGAGTAGACGAGCCACAGGCAGGCACACAGACAGACACTCGCACGCACCCACGCCAAGGGAGACAGCTGGCCTGCGCAAGCTCCTCAGCCAGAGGCAGAGCACCTGGCAGAGGCCGGGGCCAGACGAACGGGCCGGCGGCCGGCTGTCAGGAGATACAGAGGCAGAAATACATGAAGATTCCGAGACAGACTCCAAGACGGCAAGAGGAGATACACACACACACACACACACACACACACACACACACACTTGAGTGTGGTCTTTGGAAATACTTCTGTTCCTAGTTGCTGGGTTGAGCCCAACTTTGATACGACCCATGGACTGCGGCCCATCAGGCTCCTCTGTCCGTGGCATTTCCCAGGCGAGAATACTGGAGTGGGTTGCCATTTCCTTATCCGGGGCGGGGCGGGGGGGGATCTTCCCGACCCAGGGACCAAACCCCAATCTCCTGCGGGCGGATGCCTTGCCATCTGAACAAGGACATTGCTAATTCCCTAGGCCAAATACAAAGAATAGAGCTCGTGTTCTACTAAATGGAAAGATGATTTCAGAAACAGAAGGTGTCCTTTGTTGGTATCTTTGAATCTTTATGTAGTTTTCGTCGATTTTTACTCTTAAGGCTACTTGAACAAGGCAAGAGAGAAACCCCAGAATTGAAAAGCAGTTGACGTTTTTGAAAGAAACATGTGCAGGTGAAGCTCTCTTCCTTTTTGAGAGATGGTTAAATGCAAAATCTTGATACAACACATATGACTTTTGTGCATTTTATTTCAAATCTCCATGACGAACCCCTAAGGTGTCCAGGAAGAAAGGAGTAGAGTGGCAGACAAGAAGAGCAACCTTTCCCCTTGGTGCCTTCTCAACCAGCTGCTTAGTTCCTTCATCTCAAGGACTATCATTGGGCTTCTCTGGTTTGTCTGATTCTTGTTTTGGGGACCGTTTCTAGTCACAAGGCTGTGAACAGCGGGTGGGGGTGTTGGGCTCTGTGGGGGTGGGGGAAGCCCTTCTCTCCATTCCACATGAGACCCAGAGGACAATCCTGGCCCTGCCCACTGCATTGAGTGTGCAGCAACAGTATCAACGGTGATGCTGGTTAACAACGCATATTCCTGGAATGCACTCCGTTGGCTACTGACTGTGTGTGGTGGGAGACCTGGAAGCTTTCTTGATGATTGCAAATGACAGCAAAGTCTGAGGACATTGGAAAATTTTCAGATTTCTGCAAGTGCCACACACCTCCAGAAGGAACCACAAGACTTGCCTGAAATGGTCAAGGTATAAGTATTGGACTAAACGTTGGAAGGTCTCCACCTTTGCTATGGAAGTCCAACGATTTTTCTTTGAAGTGAAAATGAATCATACTGAACGTTCACATACTTCTAGAGCTTTTGAAAAGCCCTAACTTGTAGAAATCTGCGGTACGAGTTCCTTGAAAGCAAGAAACTATATTTATGGATATGTATTAATGCCTTATATTTTGCCTTGATTATAGTGTACACATCAACCCAGGAAAGAAAGAATTCAATCGCCAAATATACAAGGAGATCAAAAGTGCCGAGCCAAGTGACACCTTGAGGCCTCCAAGATCTTTTCTGTCTTTCACACACTAAGTAAATACTGAGCACCTACGATGAGCTAGGAGGCGTGTAATAAATTTCTGGAAATAGAATGTGGAGAGAAGAAGACACAGAGTTCCTGCTTTCACTGAGAGGAATTTAATGATACATCACAGCCAGATCCTTTGCAAACTTATAGTGGGACCTCTTCCCTCACCAAAACCTGGGTGTCAGCAAAGGGTTTTCAGAGTAACAATTGGTTTGAGATCCGTAGGTTGAACCTACGTAAACCAGGGTTAAGATGCAGGAAGAATTTCACGCAGGGAAAATAGCATCTTGGAAGGCTATGTGACCAGGGAAACTTAGGACATTCTAGAAATGAAAAATGCCCTATGGGATGGAAGCCAGAGTGCAGAGGGCATTCCAGTGAAAAGGCATCAGAGACAAACTTCGGGAACAAGCAATGAAGGGATGTGATCATATATTCAATATGATGGGAAAATCCAAGAGCAGTTGTGGCAGGGAGGTGATAGAATTGCATCTGCATTTCCAAAAGTTCATCTTGCTCCATAACACTAATGATTGGAGCGACTCAACTGCAAATTACAAGGAGGGACCACTTCCTCGAATCCGAATGGTCCTCATTGCAAAGTCTATCAATAACAAATGCTAGAGAAGATGTGGACCAAAGGGAACTCTACTCCACATGCAGACTGTGTGGGTGAATTCTCTAAGAAATTACGGGAAGAAGTGCTCCATCTTGTTTATTGCATTGTGTTTAGGGGAACTAATTTGGAATTAGTGGAGCCCATTTCTCAGTATATTATTTCCAAACTAGGCAACTATAATTACAGTCTGATAAGATGGAACTCAAATAACTTCTGAATGTTAATTTATTTTGAAAGAGGAAATAATCTTGCAAGAGAAATATAGACAAACAGGAAAAGCATAGTTGTCAATATATTAACCTAGAGATGCTTCAAATATTGTTTAAGAAATATGAAAGTTTCATGGAGTATTTCACATGAAGGAATTATTTCCTCTTAAAAGTCAAAAGGGCTTCCCTGGTGGCTCAGAGGTTAAAGCATCTGCCTGCAATGCAGAAGACCTGGGTTTGATCCCTGAGTCAGAAAGATCCCCTGGAGAAGGAAATGGCAACCCACTCCAGTATTCTTGCCCGGAGAATCCCATGGATGGAGGAGCCTGGTGGTCTACAGTCCACGGGGTCGCAAAGAATCAGATACTACTGAGCAACTTAACTAACTTAAAAGTCAAAAAGGATTATGAGCCCACTCATAAAAATGATTTGTTCTTCAGTTTTATCATGAATTACCTGACTAAAGGATGATTATTTATTGTATTGTTCCTTCAAAATTATAGCACATTGTTCACTTTCCAGATTTTTATTTAATTGATATTTATTTAACATTGACTCTGTGCCAGCACTGCAAAACCCACCCACACACCCTACACCAATTTTGTGATTTCATTAGAAACCACTTAATCAAGCAAATTCTATAGTTACCTCTATTTTACATCCTAAATTGGCACATTATATGTCACCCTACTTAACACTATTAAGATTATCTCTTTTTTTAAAATTCTTGATAAATATAATTCCTTGCTTCCTCACAAAATAATTTAAATTATATAAAAACTGGAACTTTGTCTAATTTATCACTGTATTCTTAGCTCATAGAAGAATATTAGTACTAGATAGTCAAAGACTTGTATTAAATGAAAATGATTTCAGTGGGTCTCAAAATAACTTGTCTTTAAAAGGCATGGGTGCCATTTAAAGTAGATATTAGGTTTCCATTTTCTCATCAATGATTCGTTTCATTGGTTTTGTCATTTCAGATCACTTTCTTGAACATCAGATCATGGAAGATAGAAATAATGTTACTGAATTTATCCTCTTAGAACTTTCTATGGACAAGAAAGTCCAGATCCTCTGCTTTTTATTTTTCTTATTCTGTTACCTGGCTATTTGGTTGGGGAATTTGATCACTGTGATTTCTATTACATGCAGTCAGCTAATCACCCAGCCCATGTACTTCTTCCTTAACTGCCTTGCACTCTCAGACCTCTTCTACACCTCCACTGTGACACCCAAACTCATGACTGACTTACTGATGGAGAAAAAGGCCATTTCCTATAAAAACTGCATGACACAGCTTTTCACCACCCACTTCTTTGAGGGGGGATTGAGGTCTTCACCCTCACAGGGATGGCCTGTGACTGCTATGTGGCCGTCAGCAAACCTCTCCACGACGCCATCACCATGAACAGGCAAAAACGTCACTCAATTCTCATAGCGTCGTGTGCAGGGGGACTTCTTCATTCTCTTGGTCTCTTTCTTCTTGCGATTGTTTGACCTTTCTGTGGCCCCAGTGAAATAGATCACTATTTCCGTGATGCATATCTTTTGTTGAAACTAGCCTGCACTGATACTCACAAAATTGGCTTTTTTGTCATTGCCAGTTCTGGCTTGATGGGACTGGTGCTCTTTGTGGTTTTGATGGCCTCCTACACTTTGATTCTGTATAATGTGTGCACATATTCTGCAGAAAGCCACCATAAAGCACTTTCCACCTGTAGTTCCCACATCACAGTCTGTGATCCTCTTTTTCACACCTGTCATCTTTGTTTACATTAGACCTGCCACAACATTACCAGAAGATAAAGTGTTTACGCTCTTCTACACAATTATTGTCCCCATGCTCAACCCGCTTATCTACACACTTAGAAACATGGAGATGAAAAATTCCATAAGAAGAGTTTGGTGCAATAAAAGGTTCTGGGAAGGGAACTTAATGATCTGAAGGTCATTCGTCTGACGCCAGTGACTGTCTTCTCATCACTCCCTCTGTTGCTGATTCTCTCCTGCTAATGGGAAAATCAGTCAGAATGTGTAAAAGCCAAGCCTCCAACAACAGCTTGCCTTCGGTGGTTCCTTCTTTATTTTCCTCTCAATGTGTTTTCCTTGATTTCACTTTTCACTAATAATCCCCTTTGTTTAAAAAAAAGAAAAAAAAAAGAAAAGAAAACTTTTTACAGAGTAAAAACACACTGAAAAATCTGGAGGGAGAGTGATCCTGCCTGTATTGAAGGCTAAACCTGGGGGAGACTTCGCTCTCAAAATAGTTGGCCTCAAGGTATAAAAGGTAATAATATGTTAAAAGGTAAAAGACAGTTGAAGAATCCACCTGCTAATGCAGGAGACACAGGTTCAATCCTTGGGCCAGGAAGATCCTCTGGAGAAGGAAATGGCTACCCACTCCAGTGTTTTTGCCTGGGAAATCCCATGGAGAGAGGAATCTGGTGGGCTACAGCCCATGGGGATGCAAAACAGCTGGACATGATTCAGCGACTAAACAAAAACAAAAAGGCAGTTATAGGAAAATAAGAACAATCACATACTGCAAACTCCTTTCAGAACTATATACCTAGCCTCGTATCCTACAACTCTAGATTTCTTTTAATCAAATACCTAGAGATCTTTTTGTGTGTATTTGTGAACTGCGATTATTTTACTTAAGTGAAAAGAATATATAGATCTAAATACAACATAGTGTAAAGTCCAGCCTTATAGTCTACATGGCAAGTCTTACAGTCTGAAAAGCAAGTCACTGTGTGATATGTTTGTGAAGTAACATTGTAAGTATTGGGGAAAATATATGTGTGTGTGTATATATATATATATATATATATACACACACAAACTCTTGCTATTTTAACTGGGTTTGACATTAAGTATACATGATCAAGGAATAAATAAACTACAACTGACTTTGCTACAAAAAAGAAGAAAATATAAATCCTTTAGTTCCTCAAAATAGATGATTTATTTCAAAATAAAAGACTTTCACTTCGTTTCTAATTTCAAGTGTAGAATAATCCTAAAATAATATTTGACAAAATATAGATCAGACTCAGTGATGGGAATATATATATATATATTCTGCTGCTGTGCTTAGGTGTTTCTGACTCTGTGGCCACATGGACTGTAGCCCACCAGGCTTCTCTGTCCATGGGGATTCTCCAGGCACAAATATCAGAGTGGGTTGCCATGTTCTCCTCCAGGGGATCTTCCCAAGCCAGGGACTGAACCCAGGTCTCCCACATTGCAGGCAGACTCTTTACCAACTGAGCCATCAGGGAAGCCCAAGTATACTGGAGTGGGTAGCCTATCTCTTCTCCAGGGGATTTTCCTGACCCAGGAATCAACCAGAGGTCTCCTGCATTGCAGATGGATTCTTTACCAGGTGAGCTACCAGGGTAGTCTAATGTGTATACATCCATACCTATAGGATTTTCATGATTTTCTAGTGCAAAGTATACATTTTGTTTGAAATACATTTTTAAGATTGCTGCATTTTCTTATGAAAATGTGCATAGTTTTGGATATAAAATGTAACTATTGATAGTATAGATTTGTATTCTATATAATGAGTTAAACTATATTTAATACTATAGATTTATTTTAGGTAATAGGATATTTTCTAATGTTTCTCTCTCAAATAATGTAATATTTTTTAGAATTAATAGGAAAGATTATGAATTTTAAAGAATCATATTATTAATATGTCATAAAAATGTTGTTAACTGTTCTCCACACAAAGATAGGCCATATTAATATTTGGCTATATTATGTGTGTGTCTCCTTCAGAATTTTTCACAGTTTATTGTGATCCACACAGTCAAAGGCTATGGCATAGTCAAGAAAGCAGAAATAGAAGTTTTTCTGGAACTCTCTTGCTTTTTCGATGATCCAGCAGATGTTGGCAATTTGATTTCTGGTTCCTCTGCCTTTTCTAAAACCAGCTTGAACATCTGGAAGTTCATGGTGCACGTATTGCTGAAGCCTGGCTTGGGGAATTTTGAGCATTACTTTACTAGCAACAAAGATCTGTCTAGTCAAAGCTATAGTTTTTCCAGCAGTCATGTATGGATGTGAGAGTTGGACTCTAAAGAAAGCTGAGGGCCGAAGAATTGATGCATTTGAACTGTGGTGTTGGAGAAGACTCTTGAATGTCCCTTGGACTACAAGGAGATCCAACCAGTCCATCCCAAAGGAGATCAGTCCTGGGTGTTCATTGGAAGGACTGATGTTGAAGCTAAAACTCCAACACTTTGGCCACCTGATGAGAAGAGCTGACGCATTTGAAAAGACCCTGATGCTTGGAAAGGTTGAGGGGAGGAGGAGAAGGGGACAACAGAGGATGAGATGGCTGGATGGCATCACTGACTCAATGGACATGGGTTTGGGTGGACTCCGGGAGTTGGTGATGGACAGGGAGGCCTGGTTTGCTGCAGTACATGGGGTCTCAAAGAGTCAGACACGACTGAGGGACTGAACTGAACTGAATATGTATGTGTCTTATTTTTGTACTTGCAAGATACTTTGCAAATATTATTTTCATATTTTGCTTCATATTTACATGTCAAAAAAGAATGGTGTTTCAGAATTGTAAATAATAACCTTAAGGAGGCAAAAGTTATCAAAGTAACTGAATGAATATGTAGTAAATAATGTAAATTAACCAAATCTTACTTATTTTCCCAATTGAATTATCTCCTCAAGTGGATCAGTTGTTTGGAGTTACATTTTCATAAAGATCATCCATTCATCTTCCCAGATAGTTGCGAATATCTGGTAATAACTGATATTTTTCAATATCCCCATCTCTGTGTTTGCTTATAGTGTTTAATAGCCTTCCATAGAGACCTCAGTTCTGCCTTCATGTGTAAATTAAGCATAAACCATAATCCATGACCTTCAGCCACGAACTACAGAGTTTAATACCAGATATTTTGGGTGAGGAATTTTTAAAAAAGATGCTTACAATATATGCCATTCTTATCTCTCTTGTTAATAAGTACAAGTACTAGGAAATAAAGAGGCCAGAATATATTGCTTCATTTCACAGAGACATCATTCATACAAATCTCTCTCTCTCGGAATGAGGCTTAAAATAAGACATTATTCTGCCTGCCTCATTCAGTCTGGATTCATGAACAGTTCAGGTTGTGGGGTGGTGGTTGCTTTTCGCTAGTAAATCAAACTGTATGAGAAAACTCATATACTGATTTTAATTCCTATTGCGTGGGGATTTCTTATGTTATGTCGGTTCAGTTCAGTTCAGTCGCTCAGTCCTGTCCGACTCTTCGTGACCCCATGAATCGCAGCACGCCAGGCCTCCCTGTCCATCACCAACTCCTGGACTTCACTTAGACTCATGTCCATCGAGTCAGTCATGCCATCCAGCCATCTCATCCTCTGTCGTCCCCTTCTCCTCTTGCCCCCAATCCCTCCCAGCATTGGAGTCTTTTCCAAAGAGTCAACTCTTTGCATGAGATGGCCAAAGTACTGGAGTTTCAGCTTTAGCATCATTCCTTCCAAAGAAATCCCAGGGCTGATCTCCTTCAGAATGGACTGGTTGGATCTCCTTGCAGTCCAAGGGACTCTCAGGAGTCTTCTCCAACACCACAGTTCAAAAGCATCAATTCTTCGGTGCTCAGCCTTCTTCATGGTCCAACTCTCACATCCATACATGACTACAGGAAAAACCATAGCCTTGACTAGACGGACCTTTGTTGGCAAAGTAATGTCTCTGCTTTTGAATATGCTATCTAGGTTGTTCATAACTTTTCTTCCAAGGAGTAAGCGTCTTTTAATTTCATGGCTGCAGTCACCATCTGCAGTGATTTTGGAGCCCCCCAAAATAAAGTCTGATACTGTTTCCACTATTTCCCCATCTATTTCCCATGAAGTGATGGGTGCAGATGCTGTGATCTTCGTTTTCTGCATGTCGAGCTTTAAGCCAACTTTTTCACTCTCCACTTTCACTTTCATCAAGAGGCTTTTTAGTTCCTCTTCACTTTCTGCCATAAGGGTGGTGTCATCTGCATTTCTGAGGTTACTGATATTATCCTGGCAATCTTGATTCCAGCTTGTGTTTCTTCCAGTCCAGCATTTCTCATGATGTACTCTGCATAGAAATTAAATAAGCACGGTGACAATATACAGCCTTGATGTACTCCTTTTCCTATTTGGAACCAGTCTGTTTTTCCATGTCCAGTTCTAACTGTTGCTTCCTGACCTGCATACAGATTTCTCAAGAGGCAGGTCAGGGGTTCTGGTGATCCCATCTCTTTCAGAATTTTATACAGTTTATTGTGATCCATGCAGTCAAAGGCTTTGGCATAGTCAATAAAGCAGAAATAGATGTTTTTCTGGAACTCTCTTGCTTTTTCCATGATCCAGCAGATGTTGGCAATTTGATCTCTGGTTCCTCTGCCTTTTCTAAAACCAGCTTGAACATCTGGAAGTTCACGGTTCGTGTATTGCTGAAGCCTGGCTTGGAGAATTTTGAGCATTACTTTACTAGCATGTGAGATGAGTGCAATTGTGCGGTAGTTTGAGCATTCTTTGGCATTGCTTTCTTTGGGATTGGAATGAAAACTGACCTTTTCCAGTCCTGTGGCCACTGCTGAGTTTTCCAAATTTGCTGGCATATTCAGTGCAGCACTTTCACAGCATCATCTTTCAGGAGTTGAAATAGCTCCTCTGGAGTTCCATTACCTCACTAGCTTTGATCATAGTGATGCTTTCTAAGGCCCACTTGACTTCACATTCCAGGATGTCTGGCTCTAGGTCAGTGATCACACCGTCGTGATTATCTGGGTCGTGAAGATCTTTTCTGTACAGTTCTTCTATGTATTCTTGCCACCTCTTCTTAATATCTGCTGCTTCTGTTAGGTCCATACCATTTCTGTCCTTTATCGAGCCCATCTTTGCATGAAATGTCCCCTTGGTATCTCTAATTTTCTTGAAGAGATCTCTAGTCTTTCCCATCCTGTTGTTTTCCTCTATTTCTTTGCATTGATCGCTGAGGAAGGCTTGCTTATCTCTCCTTGCTGTTCTTTGGAACTCTGCATTCAGATGCTTATATCTTTCCTTATCTCCTTTGCTTTTCACTTCTCTTCTTTTTACAGCTAAGTCATACAGTGACTCACTTAGTGGCTCAGTCACACACTTGAGAATGTAAGGAAAAACACTTCTTGAAACAGGCAATATCGAAAACAATAGCAGTAATAGTAGAATCATAAGAAGTTAAGTCAAGAACTTCTATTAGGTGTAGCCCAGTGACATCTCCATGTCATCTGACTTAGTTTGCTAAATGACTATAGCTTGCTGTTGATATCCTGGTTGTAGATCCTGAGCATCTGATCTTTATTCAAAGACTGGTTATTGAGATAAGCTTTAGAAACAAACTCAGAATGTCCTTTTTAACAACTTAATTCAACCTCTTAGCAATGTAACATAACCACAAGAAACTATCTAAGGAGTGAGTCTTAGTAAATACAGACCTTAATTAAAAAAACTGGAACTTAATATTCAGTGAAACATAATAGATGCCATAGGCCGGACATCAGTTAGGTGGATTTTTCTTTTACAGCTCCCCAGTATATGTTGAGATTTCTGTATATGTCGGGAGACAGTCTTTTTATTTACCTGATAAGGCTGTTCAGAACCCAAGTGTCTCCAGTTTCTGGAGGGATGAGGCAGAGAGAAAAAAGGTATAATTTTACCCATAGGAGTAAATCACTAGATTGTTTTAAACGATCAGTAACTCGAGGAGAAGTGCTTCTTTATATCTGAAAACACAGAGTAAAAGTCAACAATATGTCAGACAAAAAGTCGTGAAAATTGTGGTCATATTTAGTGGTCTACTCCATCCCATGCAATTGATCCCTTTGTTCTGCTGTCCTTGCCCAATGACCAAGGACATCAGTGAAAGCAATAGTCTCGAAGAGACTCATGAAGTTTTTGTGAACGTCTGTATGACCTGTCCAGCAAAGTGGGTGCCCTGATCACTGGAGATTGTGGAAAGCACCTTTTAACCATTTTTTTCTATTCTGAGATATTAATCCTGAAGCCAGGAAAGGCATTATCAAATAAAAATGAGGTTTGTCAGGGAGCCAGGAAAAGCCAAGTGGCCATCTTGGACCTCTCATAGCCCCAACTCTTTGGTTTATGGCCATTTATAATCCATTTTAAATTCCCTGAAGACATGTTAACTTTTGTAGAAGCAGAATGAGCTTTGTTCATATGTGCTGTAGTCTGTTCTCAAAAGCCACATTCCAAGAAAACTTTGTTCTTTTAATCAGTGAGAGAAAACCAAATTCCAGTTTGGTAACAGCTTATATTCACTGTGAAACAATAGTTATTCACTTAGTCATAGTAACAATAAGACTTCAAAGGCAGTTTAATGTCTTAACAAACTTGTAGCATGCACAAAACTCTTCTTTCACTTGCAACACACCTGGTTACACTTTCTGTATTCATCACTTCATTTGTCCATTTAGAGGACAGCCACCTGTACGTTTAGACTTACTTTGCTTTCCCTTAATAGAATGGAATTCCATTCCTTATTACTTTTTATTAAAAACACACATCTTACTTTTCTTCAGAAACCATGACTTGTACTTTACATCATCATTCTGTAGATTGGTAAGGATAAATCACCCAAAGTTATATCATTTATAAAAGTATCTTCACAATGCCTCTGTTAATTAGATCAATAAACAAACATCAATATCATGTATCAGTTAAGTAATGATTATTTCCCAGATCACACAAGCCTCAAATTCATTTACTTTAATTTTCTTGAATTTAGAATTGTTTGATTTGTAAGCACTGACTTCTCTTTAGGCCAGTTAATTAGAGCTCATTGAACCACTTAGCCTTTAGCAATTTTTTCCAAGGATGGAGACATACACCGAGACACACACATATCTGGACAGACAGAAACCTCACAGTTTTCCACCTGAAATTTAAAATGTCTCTTTGTCCCTTTTAATTTCTTGGCTTGAGTTCCAGCTCATGGCTGGAGTCCCAGATAGAGTGGGCTGTGTATCTCAAGGACATGATAAGAGTTAACTCAGGTTTTTCCCCAGGCATGTTTCTGTTTCTCAGGCAGGATCAGAGCTCCCCAAAAGAGTATTTTCACAAGTCAAACTTTTAGGAATTACATGTGCAAAAAGAACCAGTTTTGCAATTTCAAAAAGATTCCATTTTACCTAGTTTTCTCCGGAGTCTAAAGAATACACATGGCCATTCAGGGTTCAAAATGTCATTTCTCCTTCATGTAGTCATAGCTTCATAGCTAAACTTTAAACCAGAGAGTGCTCAGATGGGCTCTGATGACAGGGGTAGACTGATCGATAAGATGTCCCAGCAGGGATTCTCTCTCTGGGCAGGTGAGGTCTTCTCTTAAAGCAAAGAAACCCCATATATAGGGGATTTTTAGGCCTTGAGGATCAAAATTATCCCAGTTTTTCAAGATATTATTCAAGGGGGGTGGTTCTGGACTGTTAGGCCCCATCTGTAAGAGAGAAAAAAGCAGTGCCCAGTGCCATGGCTTTTTTCTACCAGAGGTGTCTGCCCCTGCTCTAGACGGGGTTGGAGACTGATTTTCCACCTAAGCTTCCTTCCCTGGCCAGAGCTAACCTGTCTCTTACAGGTGAAGGTGTCCTACTCCCAACCCCCCTCGTTCTATCACCCAGGCATGGTGGAGATGCACCAGGGTTAGACCTGATGGCATCCCAGATTGATGTCCAGGTCCTCACCATTAAAACCTTGGTTTGATTTCCCTTTTATTCCGGCACCACCTGGGGTGGAACAGAGTAGTTTTCCGGATGCTTGCCGAGCCAAGACCACTAGGGGAAGCACCCAACTTCTGTGTACCTGTGCACATTCCTCATAACAGTATAAGTGGCAAGTCATAAAGGGATGAACAGAAAACCCAAGACATCCTCCTGAGAGTGGCCACACGAGTCTATTTAATAACAAAGGAGGCGATGGAGGGCCCGCCTGCGAGGAAAAGCTAATCCTTCATATTCATGGAGTGCCAGCATCATCCTTTTTATTCCTGTCCAGCAGACTGTACAAAAAGAATACCTAAGGAGTTGAGACAAGAGCCACTGGAGGGCTTCGTCTGCTCTGCTAAGAGCTAGCGTTACTAAGGGAAGAAGCCCAATGCACTTTCAATCTGCCCAAATCTGGGGTGTCCCAATCTGTGTCCTCAGGAATCTCATGCTCACCAGCAATGCCTCAATCCATATAGTCCAGAGGCATAGCCATGACAAGAACTTGCCTGTGTGTCTGTGGGATCAGGATGGTGATTTCCAGTCTGAGAGATGTCCCTGGAGCTAGAGCTCCAGCTAGCTCCCTAAAGTGCTCCTGTCTGCAGTGTCCTGTAAAACTTGGAGTGGGGGCCTTGCTAGAAAAGCACAATAACAGCATGGATTGCAAGTCCCTTGAAAGTCTACAATCCGGCACACAAGGTTAATAACTTTAATTCCCCAAGCAGATATGAAATGGTCAGAGGGACCAGGAAAAGCTGACTGGGGAAAAGAAATTCAGTCCACATGCTTCTGATTTAGTAAAGTAGCTGCTGCTGCTGCTGCTGCTAAGTTGCTTCAGTCGTGTCTGACTCTGTTGAGTCAGACCCCAGAGTTGGCAGCCCACCAGGCTCCCCCGCCCCTGGGGTTCTCCAAGCAAGAGTACTGTAGTGGATTGCCCTTTTCTTCTCCAATGCAGGAAAGTGAAAAGGGAAAGTGAAGTCACTCAGTCGTGTCCAACTCTTAGCGACCCCATGCACTGCAGCCTACCAGGCTCCTCCACCCATGAGATTTTCCAGGCAAGAGTACTGGAGTGGGGTGCCATTGCCTTCTCCGTAGTAAAGTAGAGACCACAGTAAAAGAGCAAAAGAATCTCAACTCTGAGTGTTCTTACCTTGTCTTGAAGATCTTGGACAAGCCCCCAGGATGATAACCTAGCAGTCAACGGTGACCGATGCCACTGGATTCATGGTGTCTAAGAAGAAGATATTACTCTGGGGCCAAAGACAGTCTCAGTCACTCAGAGCTTTGTGTATATTTTATTTAAAGTGAAGGTGACAGAAAAAGCTTCTGACACAGACATCAGAAGGGGCTCACTAATTTAAGTGGGGCCATATATACTTCTCAACTAGCCTCTGAGAATAGACAAAAAACATCTCAAGGATGTGAGCATTTTGCCCACACCCTTTCCTATAACATACATCCAAAGCTCAAAGAGAGGAATGTCCTTGAACCTGAGATACTGCTCCCTACAATGCCTACTTGTCTTAGGCAAAAGAATGTGAAAAAGAAAGCAAGCTTGCCTCCTCCTTAAAGGGGCTTTAGGCTTGGACTCTTTATCAACCTGCTGGGACAGGTAAGTATACAGTTAAACTCAGAAAACTCTAATGTTGTAATGGTGGTGAGTAAAGCATTTGTATAACATACCACTGATAACTCATATATCACTTAGAAATTCAGTATGAAGGTCAAAAGATAAAATATCAAAATAATGATAACTACAAAATGAAATAATGGAACCATGTTTGAAGAATTAGATGACAGTATGATACGAAGTCAACAAACAGAGAGACTCAATGAAGAGCTACAAATTATTTTTTTTAAAGGAAACTAACATAAATTCTGGATTTGAAAACTAAAATAATTGAAATGAAAAATTGATAGGTTCAACAGCACATTTGAGATGCTAGCAGAAATAATCCATAAACTTGAAGATGAATTCATACAAATCAATGTAAAAATAAAGAGAAAAAAATGTTGAGGGAAAATGATCTAAGGCATCCATTCATTACACCATCAAGTATGGAAGGAGAGAGACTCTCAGAAAGCAGGGAGAGAAAGGGGAGAGAGTAAAATCACTTGTAGACGGAATGGCTGACCGGCAGGTCAGAGCGAAACGGAGATGCAGCGCAGGGCTCTTAGGGCGCCGGGTGGCAGCAGCCTCTGTCTAAGGCGATAGCGCCCTGAACGCGCCCTATCTCATCTGATCTCGGAAGCTAAGCAGGGTCGGGCCTGGTTAGTACTTGGGTGGGAGACCGCCTGGGCATACCGGGTGCTGTAGGCTCTTTGCCTTCCCTCTCCTTTAGACCCCGCCCCACGTCCCAACTCTTGGGCTCCCGCAGCCCCAGCCCCTCCTGGGGCTGGGTGGCCAGGGCACTGACTCCCGCTGCAGACCTGGGTTGCCTCTGCGCGGCCCGCGAGCCCCTCCGCATTTGGCTTCCAGGAAACCAGACGACCGTCCCGGGTCTCCGTCTGGGGCTCCTTGGCGTGCCTCAGGCAATCCCAGGGGGCTGCACCAGCTCCAGCCCCAGCCCCAGCCCCACCCCCACCCCACCCCACCCCCATCCTCGCGGGCGAACGCCCGAGCTCGCACGCACCCGCGCGCACACGCAGATATATGTGCACAGACGGTGCATGTATCTTGTTCAGTTATAATTTTGGTGGATATATGCCTGGGAGTGGGACTGCTGAATATGGTACTTCTAGTTTTAGTTCCTTTAGGAACCTCCATACTCTTTTCCATAGTGGCTCTACCAACTCACATTCCTACTAACGGTGGAGGCGAGTTCCCTTTTCTCCACATCCTCTCCAGCATTTGTTATCTACAGACTTTTCCATGAGGACCATTCTGACTAATGTGAAGTGGAACCTCGTTGTAGTTTGGAGTTGAGTCTGTCCAATCATGAGTGATGTGGAGCAAGATGACCTTTTTAAAATGCAGATGCAATTCTATCACCTCCCTGCTCCAACTGCTCTTGTATTTTCCCATCATAGTGAAGATATGACCAAATCCCTTCATTGCTTGGTCCCCACTTTCTTCTCTGATTTCTTTTCACTGGAATGCCCTCTGCACTCTTTTGGTTCCATCCCATAGGGCATTTTTCATTTCTTGAATGTACTAAGGTTCCCTTGTCACGTGGCCTTCCAAGATGCTATTTTACCTGCCTGAAATTCTTCCTGCATCTCAACCCTGGTTGACATTGGTTCAACCTATGGATCTCAACTCAATTATTAGTCTGAAAAGCCTTCTCTGACACCCAGTTTTTGGTGAGGGAAGAGGCCCCTATAGAAGTTCTCAAAGTATCTGCCTGTTATTTATCATTAGTCAGTGAAAGAAGGAACTGTGTTTCTTCTTCTCTCAGCATTCTATTTCCAGAAACATATTGCATGCCTACTAGCTCATAGTAGGTGCTCAATATTTATTCAGTGTGTGAAAGACAGAAAAGTTCTGGGAAGCCTCAACTTTTCACTTGGCTCAGCACTTTTGATCTCTTTGTATCTTTGTCAATTCAGTTCTTTTCTTTCTTCTGTTGATGTGCACACTATATTCAAGGCACGATCTAAGGCATGAAGACATATCAATAAATATAGGTTCTTGCTTTCCAGGAACTCATACATCAGATTTCTATAATTCAGGGTTTTTTTTTATTTAATGCTCTAGAACAATGTGAACTTTTAGTATTATCCATTTTCATTTCAAAGAAAGATCATTTTACTTACATAGCAAAGGTGGAGACCTTCCAACTTTCAGTACAATACTTATACCTTTACCATTTCAGGCAAGTCTTGTGGTTCCTTCTGGAGGTGTGCGGCTCTTCCAGAAATGTGAAGATCTTCCATAGTCCTCAGACTTTGGTGTGATTTGGAATCATCAAGAAAGTTTCCAGGTATAGGTTCCAGACCACCACCTCAAAGAGTCAGTAGCGAATGGAGTGGATTCCAGCAATATGCATTGTTAACCAACATCACTGGTGATTCTGTTGCTACAGACTCAATGCAGTGGGCAGGGCCTGGACTGCCCACTGGGTCTGATGTGGAATGGAAAGAAGGGCTTACCCCCTCCACTGTTTCTAGCCCTGTGACTAGAAACGGTCCCCAAACAAAAATCAGACAAACAAGATTATCCCAGATCGTAGTCCATGAGATGAAGGAACTAAGCAGCTGGTTGAGATGGAGCCAAGGGGAAAGGTTGCTCTTTTTTTCTCCACCTCTACTCCTTTCTTCCTTGATGCCTTAGTGATTCATTGTGGAGATTTGAAATAAAGTTCACAAGAGTCATATTTGTTGAATAAAGATTTTGCATTGAACCAACTCTAAAAAATGAAGAAAGTTTCACCTGCCACATGTTTCTTTTAAAAAGTCAATTGCTTTTCAACTCTGGGGTTTCTCCATTGCCTTGTTCAAGTAGCCTTAATCATAAAAATAAAATAAAAATAAATAAAGATTCAAATATACCAACAAAGGAAAGCTTCCGTTTCTTAAATCATCTTTCCATTTAGTAGAACACTAGCTTTTTTCTTTGTATTTTGACTAGGCAATTAGTTGTATTGTGGCTCAGATGGGAAGGCATCCACCTGCAGGAGACTCAGGTTTGATCCCTGGGTCGGGAAGATCCCCTGGAGAAAGAAATGGCAAACCACTCCAGTATTCTTGACTGGGAAATGCCACGGACAGAGGAGCCTGACTGGCCACAGTCCATGGGTAGCATAAAAGTTGGGCACAACTGAGCAACTAAGAACAGAAGTATTTCCAAGGACCACATTCAAGAGATTTGGAACTCTTGCTTGACTTCCTCATGTTGACCATGTTGACTAGGCAGCAGATAGCAGCTCATTCTTCTGTACAATCAACAAAGAATGTGTCATTCTGTTCTATACTTTTCTGTACTGCAGGAAGAGACTGTACAGAGCAGATGTCTGGACTTGTACAGGACTTTTGCTCCTTTAGAGGATTACAGTTGCACCATCAATGCTTGCCAGGGGTGGCAGGAAGGCAGCCCTGAAAGTTTGAGTCCAGACATGTCCAGTGTTTTAGGATATATCAGATGAGTAAGAATGCATTTACCCTTCACTATGTCTCCATAGAAAGTTGCTTTGGGTTTGGAGGTACACACACACACACACACACACACACACCCTGCCGCCGAGACAGGTCAAGAGCTAGAAACCACAGGTAAGGGAGACGGAGAAAGAGGGAGAGAGAGACAGCAAGAGGACACTCAAGCTTCCCAACCCCCGGCCTCCACACCCTCCCCCCTCCACTCTGGGTATTCACTCGGCCCCAAGTCGACCCGACCTCACCCTCACCCACCGACACACTCACACACACTCTCACACACTCACCCTCTGGCCTGGGGATGGGGGCTGGGTCTCGCCTTAGGTAGCCAGGCCAAAGGGGACCTTTGAGACCTTGGCTTCAAGGAAGTCTTGGGGTCCCCACGGGTGACCGCCAGCCCCAGGGCACCGCGTCCAGCCGGGCCCGGCCCAAAGCCGACGCCCCCTCCCTTGGGGAAGCTGCTTCTTCCACGTGGCCTTCCTCTGAGGTGCGTCACGGGCTGTGCCAGTGTGTCTGTCTCAGATCCGATGCCATCCTCTCTCCCCTGTCTCCTGTTTGCTGTCTCTTTGTCGCTCGCTCTGTGTCTCCCTCTGTCTCTGGCTCCGTGTGTGTGTGTGTGTGCGCGCACGCGCACGCGTCTGTCTGTCTGTCTATCTGTATCTCCCTCTCACAGTCCTGGAGTCTATCTCTGAACTTTCATCTCTTTCTGCCTCTGTCTCTCCTGACACCCGGCGGCCCGTCCGTTCCTCTGGCCCCGGCCTCTCACAGGTGCTATGGCTCTGGCTGATGAGGTTGCGACGGCGGGCTGTCAACTGTCTGTGTGTCTGTCCGTGTGCCTGCCTGTCGCTCGTCTGCTCTCGCAGGAAGGTTGTGTGCTTGTCCAGCGGCGTGGGGGAAAGGTGGGGGCCTCAGTAGGGCGAAGGGGCGGGGCTGAGGCACTTGGGTGGACCGCGCCTCCGTGGCTCCCGGTGGGTTTGGGCATCGGGCAGGTGTTGGGCAGGATGGGCGCTCAGGGCCCTGGCTGGGTTGCGCCTAGGCCCACAGGAGGCTCAGAGGCCCGAGGGCCGCGGGGGTCGGGCGGCAGCAGGGCCGAAAGCCAGAAACCTCTGGGCCGCGTGGCCCTGGGCAGCGAACGGGATCGAGGGAGGCCCGGCTCGCCGAGCGCGGCCGGGCCTGGAGAGGCCCGGGGTGGAGGGCGCCAAGACCTCCGTGCCCCTCAGCCCACCCCCCAGGCCCCGTGCGCACGCACGCCTGGCATGCCGCTGGGGGTCCCGGAAGCCCTCCGGGCTGCCGAACCTGGCCAGGCGTTTGCTGGCAGCGGGGTGGCAGTGTTCGGGGGCGTGGCGGCATTGGCCGGCGGAGTCTGGTCGCGGGTCGTTCGGCTCAAGTATAGCGCGCGCCCCCACGGTGAGGTGCGGCCTGCTGGCCCGACCGGCAGGTCAGAGCGAAAGGGAGGCACAGTGCAGGGCTCTTAGGGCGCCCGGCGGCAGCCGCCTCCTTCTAAGGCCATACCACCCTGAACGCGCCTGATCTCATCTGATCTCGAGGGCTCACATTTGATGGTGGTCTTGTCATCTCCTACCTCTTTCTCGTAAAGCTGGCAGCTGAGGGAATGAGGTAAGTGTAAAATTGAATAACAATAGACTGTGTGGAATCTGTGAATGTGGAGCTCTGTGAATCCGTAGGTCTAAGGAGAGACTGGCAGCTGCCGACGTGGAGTATCTGTCCCCATGACCACGTTTACGTCATCAAATGTGCCATTGACCTCCCTCCCCCCACCCCGGGTGGCAGGGACCCCCACGTGGCAGCCCCCAGGCTCGCTCTCTCTGGCTCATCCACCCTCTAGAAGTTTCCCCAGACCCTCAGTAGGAGTGGGCACTGCTGCGGGTGTGCGTTGTGTGTCCTCGTGCCCCATGTGACGTTGCACGACTAACCGCACTCTGTGTTTGCACCCTTCCTCCCGCGCTCATGGGACCAGGCAGCGTGGCGGGAATGCAGGGGCTGGATTCTGCTACAGTCAGGACTTGCTCCTGATGTGCTTCCGGGTGAGTACAGGCCGGCCTGGTCCTGCGGGGGCATGGAGCCCACGCCCCAGGGAGTGGAGGGTCAGTGGGTCTCTGGAGGTTAGCCTGGGAGAACCCTCACACCAGAGAACGTGACCTTGGCGCCCCACTGCCGCCGGAGTGGTCAGAGCATGGCCAAGGCCCCTCGCATAGGGACGCATGGGTATCCCTCCCACAGCGCCAGTGCTGCCGGCCATGCCCTGCGTGCACGTTCTCGGAGGGAACAGGGCCCAGAGCGTCAGGGTTCACGAGGCTGCCCTGCCCTGGGCCTCTCCGTACGGAGGCCAGTGTTTCACACGGAGGTGCACCGGCATCTGGGGCTCGGCTGCTGCTAAGGGGCCACCCTCCCTTGCAGGCGCTGCTCTGGGTGGTCCTCTGGTGGGTCCGGCCCTGGGGCCCAGCCCTGCTCGAGCAACTCTGAGGGCAGGAGGCTGTCTGCTCTGTCCTGTTCACATCTCAGCTAGAAAGCTGGATTGGGCTTTTGAGGTTTTTTTACCAGCAGCTTTTAGCTATATGTCAGAATAAAGTCAGCCACAGAGTTCTCTCCTTGATCTGCTTGGCCCTCCATGTTTCTCTGAATTCTCAAAGCAGCTGAAGCCCCAAATGGGGTGGGGGCGTGGGGGTGTCAGGAGGGGCAGGGGCTGGGGCACCAGCTGCCAACCCAGGACTGACTTTTCTGTGTGTGTTTCCAGTTTACCTGCACGAATTCTCCAGATGTTTATACAGCATCCAGTATACAACAAAGACTACATTTTGAACTCGATGGAATCTTTACTCTGTTAATACTTGTTACATGGACCCGAAGATATTACAGGGTTTTTAATTAGTGAAAAATTCATGAATACCATAGAGAAAATATTTTAGAATTTAATGTTTCTGATATTTATGTAAACTTATGACTTCATTTATATAATTCCTTCCTTTTTCTTGTATATTCAGGCTATGAATATCCTTTCAGATCAATTTCATGTTCTGATACCTGATTTCAGTCTTTCAAATGAATGTACTGTAGTGCTTGTCTGTATAAATCCTATGAACAAACACAGGGCTTTTGTAAATGATGCATTTATTGTCATTATTCTTGTTTAATTTTTCAATGTTAAGCCATGAGAGAAGGGGTTTTCCTGCGATTGTAAAATCATCATGACACGGTGTGCTTTATTATCCTTCCAGAATGTAACCAAGCTCTCCAACAATCACTCTGAAATAAGAAAACTTAATTTCAACCAATTGTTGTTGGATGTTAACGACTGGCCTAAACTGTACTTTTTCTAGCAAGAAATGCTTTTTGTCCACAGCGTGAAGTGATTTAAAAGTACTGGGTGTTAAATGTGAGCTTCTAATGAAATTTGGGCTGAAAGGATGCCTAGAAGAAGACTGAAAATCTCTCCTGTAACCCTGTCTCTGTGGACCTGGATCCCTCTTCTCTGGTGAGACTCTTTGGGGACCAATCTCGATGCCCTGCACCCACTACAGAGCCATCGAGCTGGACAGTGAAGGTGCCACTTCCCAGACAGACAGGGTAGTGTAGCTCTGACAAAGGCCTTATTTTTATGGAAATCATCTTTTTACATGATTGTAAACATGTTTAAAGAATGGACCTAGGCGTACATTTTTAGATTGTGATGACATAGCCATTCTGGATTGTATAAGTAGCAAATGTAATTTTTACTTTTTCAGCGGCACATTAAAAAAGCCAGCAAGAGATGCGTTCAGGTCACAGTGTGATATTTATTATGCAGCTGGTATCTTGGTAGACAGAGACAGCATGTTTCTTTACATGTGGGTTCCGCCTTTAATTTACTTGTACAATTCATTGTTATCATTCTATTTTCCTATTAATCTTTTGTGAACTTCCCGAATATGTGACAAAGTATGTACAGTCTACTTTTGAACTATTTTTATCACAGTATTATTTATTGCTTTCTTTCAATAAAGTACTGAAGCAAAATTTCCCAGGGGCCAATAAAGAGTGCCGAGGGTAAGCTGTACTCTCACTGAGAACAGACCAGAGCTGGTAATGGGAGCCCGTGTCATCACATGGACATTCTGTTAAGAGAAATGGACGGATGCAATGGAAAGGCCAGAAGGCGGAAGCATAGGTGTCCCTAGAGGACGACCGACGGTGTGTTCATGCCCTTGGCTCCGGAGACAAGAGGCTCCATCACTTCAGCATCTGCGGGGACAGGGCCCCTCTGCTGCTGAGGCGTGGGCAGCGGGCCGAGGGTGGGAACAAAGTTCAGGTGTCGAGGCTCGCCATCGGTCACAGCGTGGGGTGTCCGAGGGCAACCTTGACGGGGACCCAAATGATGCACCCTAGTCCAGCATCAGGTCCTCCCCCAGCATCAGACCCTAGTCCAGCATCAGACCCCAGTCCAGCGTCATGGCCCTAGGCCAGCATCAGGCCCTCCCCGACGCTCAAACCTTCCCCCCACCTCCGACCCTTCCCCAGTATCAGGCCCCCCACCTCCAGTATGAGGTGTGGCAGACCTACTTGTCTGATACTCCTGAGCACACTCAGGCAGCCCCAGAGAAGCAGGACAATAGCTCTGGCAGGAGGTGCATCTTTAGGAATCACTTGCGGAGCAGCAGCAGCTGGGCTTTGTTTCAGATCAAGGAGAGACAAAGAAAAGGCACTTGTGCAGGAGGCAGTGGAGGCTGTGGGCACGTTCCCCCAGCTCTGCTTCCTCCCCGTAGGGGCTTTGCTCTCCTGCTCTCTCACAGGCCCCAGGGTGGTGTCCTTCCAGATTCACGGTCTCCTTGATATCTCAAGCCCAAGTCCTGAGTTGTGTCCCAGTCCGGTGTAGCAGAGGGCTGGGAACACCCAAGCTCAAGGGCTGAAAGGATTCCAGGGGGACAGCCGGGCCCCAGCAAGTGGCAGGTTAGGGGATGAGGGTGGCCGCCTACAGAGGGCTCCGGAGCAGCACTGGAAGGAGAGCAGTGATGCCTTAGCTCACTCGGGGATGCTGCCCGGCCTGGCACTCAGAGATGTTACTGCCAGCAGCTCTGGGGATACAGGAAGCCTGGTGAGTGACACCACGCCACCCAGACCGTGTGGTGGGCACTGCTGACCATGGCCTCGGTTTTCATTCTGGTTCCAACTGTCCCTCCAAGGGCTGACGGGCTCCTCTTCCGAACGGCACAGACATTTTCTTTCTGTGGGTGAACGCATCCCTTGTTTCTGTTGGCGCTGTTGTCACTCATTGTGTGGTTTCCTCTTTACAACCTGTGCTTGCTGCTCTTCCAGTTTAACTTAGGAGCAGCCCTCATTTTCTGCATTTCTAGTTGTCAGCATTCACTGGGGCTTTCCAGGTGGCGCTAGGGGTAAAGATCCTGCCTGCCAATGCAATAGATAATGAGAGATGTGGGTTCGATCCCTGGGTTGAGAAGATGCCCTGGAAGACAGCATGGCAACCCACTCCAGTCTTCTTGCCTGGAAAATCCCATGGACAGAGGATCTAGTGGGCTACAGTTCCTGGGGTCGCAGAGTCAGACACGACTGAAACAGGTTAGCACACACTCAGTTTTTAGTTCAGTCACTCAGTTGTGCCCGACTCTTGTCACTCCTTGGATTACAGCACTCCAGGCTTTCCTGTCCTTCACTATCTCCTGGAGTTTGCTCCAACTCATGTCCATTGAATCATCATGCCATAGAGCCATCTCATTCCTGTTTCATCCACGAGAGAGGTGGCTGGGGCTCGGCAAAGTGTCTGGTCCCACTGGGTGGGTGTGAACCTGCCCTAACCGCTCCCTAGCCAGGTGACTGTCACTTTGTCCTCTGTAAATCGGGAGGGGGCAGCACCTGCTTGGTAAGGGGCACACACAGCATCTGGTACATAATCAATGCACCATCCATCTCAGCATTGTATTTACTACTAATAGGGATAGCATTTAATAATCTGCTCCTTTTTCTCTCTTGTCACTAAACTGTGCTCCAGACCACATCTGCTTTACTTACCCCTGTAAATCCCACACCCAGCACAAACGAGACTCAACACATTTGTGGCTGAAGAGGAAGGAACATGCGCTGTCCTCAAGGAGAGGAAGCTGAGTGATATGGGGGCCTGATGATAACCCTGTCTGATGAGGGGACCCCAGGAGGACCTGTGTGGCTGTCGGGTGGGGTGGGGAGCATGAGCAGGACCCCTGATGAGCTCCTGGGGATGGGGAAGGTGGCAGGAAGGAGGGCGGGCTGTTCCTTGTGGGGTGTCCACAGATTGTACTTCACCCCTCACTGAGGAGCACTTAGGCCGTTTCCAAACACATGTCACTGTTAGGATGAAACAATCATCGCCCAGCTCCTACTCAATCAATTTCGTAGAATATGTTTCTAGCACTGGAGTACAATCATCTGCTTTATTCATTCCATGCTCCGTTCATCCACCCAGCCAGCCAGCCATCTGTTCATCCATCCACCACTCACTAATCAATCCATCCATCCACTCTTAATTCATCCATCCATCCAACCATCCACTCATTAACTCAGCCGATCATCTCAGACCCATTGAGAAGACAGACGCCTCCTCCACTCCTGCTCCCAGGAGGACCCCCAGCGTGATTGACAGGAGCCTCGTGGGGACGACAGGGGAGACACAGAAGGGAGATGCCTGCAGGCCCTCCTCCCTCTGAACGGTGAAGCACCCACCTGGTCCTAACGCCTCCTTGCTGGGGTGTTCAGGCCGGCCCTTTTCCTTCTTGCGAAACAAGCGGCTGATGGAGGACTTGATGCCCTTCTTCTTTGGGGCTTTGTGCAGCGAGCCCTGGCTGCTGGTGCTGCTGCTGGGGTTATTCCCGGGGCTGTCCTGAGAGCCTGTGGAGCTTCGGGGAGAGAAAACGACCTTTAACTGGCACCCCTGTGCAAACACACACCCCTCCATAAGAGCTACTGATAGAAACGGGCACCCAGAAACACCCGTGCCTCAACCTCGCAGCTGACAGTTGGAGTCTCCTTCACCAACCAGACTCCACAGGAGCAATGCAGGCCCCCGGTGTCAGACAACCGCACCGGGAAGCTGAGATTCTCTGCCTCGAGCTCTCCCGAGAGGAGGGCTTGACTTCAGGACAGCTGGTGCAGAGGGCGCTCTGACCCTCCCTTAGGGTCGCTGCTCAGCAGGTGACGACGCTCCAGGAGAAGACGAGCTCCCCTGCTCTGGGTAGTTCCCCCCGCCTCCCACAGGGTAACCGTCCCCGGCCGTGGCAGGAGAGCGACGGTCACCGTGCAGGGCTGCTGGTCAGGTGACCACACGTGCCCCCCATCGAGTGCTGCCTGGCTCAGGACGGGAGCTTAGCAAGTGGTGGTCTGAATGAGGACAGTGTCAGTCACAGGAGGGGACAGGGTCTCCTGAGAGGAGACCCCTGCAGAAAAGGGAGGGACCCTCAAGAGTGAACCCGAGAGGCATGGGGCCGTCACCGTCAGGAACGTGCCCTCTACCCAGAGCAGGAAGAAAGCTCCCACAGGAGTCAATCTGTAGAGATGGACATTTTCTAAAATCACTGAGGTCACTGAGCTCTTCTTCCCGAGCACCTGAAGTTCAC
The DNA here is from genome assembly GCF_055505025.1 of Bos grunniens. Classification (NCBI taxonomy): domain Eukaryota; kingdom Metazoa; phylum Chordata; class Mammalia; order Artiodactyla; family Bovidae; genus Bos; species Bos grunniens. Next base: position 1,299,657 of record NC_141188.1, on the reverse strand, counting down.
CACTAAACACAGGCACCGAACCCAGTGGTATTCCTTTAAAAACATCCTTGCAACTCTTTCAAGACAAGAGGTGCAGGGCTCCTGAAACTGACGATGCACACACAGGTCACTTACTTGTGGGCTTCCCCGAGGTCCTCATGGGTGGCTGTGCGCAGCGCCCCCGTGCGCAGGCGGCCCATCCGAAGTGACTGCGGCCAGGCGAGGGTCGAGGTTTCACATTTGATGGCGGTCTTGTCATCTCCTACCTCTTCCCGTATAGCTGGCAGCTGAGGGAGTGAGGTAAGTGTCAAATTGGCTAACAATAGACTGTTCTGAAAAAGGCAATCACACAGGCTTTACATTATAACCAGAAACTTATTTGAAGATCTATTAGCTATGCTTTCCCCCAAGTACAAAAAAACCCTTGTTATAGCTTAATGCCATCTTAAAGGACTGTCTTGTTCAAAAAAAGCGAGGCTATGGGGCAACGAGAGCATCTGACTGAGTGCAGAGACCCCGGACGGGAGCCTCCCTGCAGCCGGCCTCGGCCCTCCCTGGAATCCAGCGACCAGATGGCCCTGCAGGGCAGGAGAGCAGAGCGATGCTGGCACCCTGAATCCTGCACGGCATGAACTGCCCTGATGAAAGGACTGTGCTCATCGCCAGATGCTGCTCGGAAGCACCACAGCTAGAGTACAAAACCTCTCAGCAAAGCCGTCCAGACCTTTCTGTTTGAAGGAGAAAAAGACACAGCTTGTGCCACCATCCAAGATCATTTGTAGTGATGATGCAGGTTACTGGAACCCATGACAACAAGAGAAACACAGAAAAGGTACCTAACCCCTCCACGCGAACACCATGTGCCTGGATCGTATTTCTCGGTAACATACAGACTGGGGACTACCCACTGAAGTACTTACATGCAGTTCGAGTGTCATTCGCTCACAGTGGTTTCCATAAGGCACCCCCAGGTCTTCACTAAGAGATGATCTTGTATCACCCTAGAGCAGTGGGAAGTTCAAAAGGGAGGAGACATATGGGTACCTATGGCTGATTCATGTTGAGGTTTGACAGAAAAGAAAATTCTGTAAAGCAATTATCTTTCAGTTAAAAAATAAACTAATTTAAAAAAAAAAAAAAGAAGAAGAAGAAGATGATGATCTCTCTTGGACTCCCAGCGTTTCCGCTGGTCCTGGGTGTGAGGAAAGGAAAGACAGTGTGGGAACAGATTAACCCTGCAGGGTCCAAACAGGTCTCACTGATACATTTCGGTGTGTGGTTAAACCAGGGGAGGTTTTAGGAAACATGCATGGCATGTATTGTTATAAACAATGAGTGCGTTGTTTTGACCAACTAACCTGTGCTTTTTTGGTGGGATTCTGTAAAGAATACTGATCCCGTGCAGCCCCACAGGAGCTTGGTGACAACAAAGTAACTTAGTGCAAAATACAGCTGAACTCATTTAAGAGCAGCTGGATAAACTGGGCTCCCTCCCCTGAGCTCTAACAAGAACCCTCAGACAACAGAAGGCTACAAAGGCTAGAAATTTTCCACATGGAACTGAACACGGATCAATCTCAAATTCAAGTTAAAATAAGCATTTATAAAAATCAGAAAATAACAACGAACAGAGCAGGGAAGTGACACGCCTGGGTTGACTATGGACTCAGTGGAGACAAACACCTGCCTCAGAGTCAGGGCCCAGGCCAGCCCCTTCCCCCGGGCCTCCTCCTGAGGAAGGCCTCTGGGTCTGCGCCTGGCTGCCCTCCCCCAGGATGGGAGCTGCCCCACTGGTGCCACATGTGGCTAGGAAGGGCAGTGCCGTGTCCTCGCTGAACAGGAGGGCAAAGCAGGCCACAGAGCAGGCGAGCAGCACACCCAGGTCACCAACCCCAGGGGGACAGCGCTGGTCTGCTGTGCTCAGCAGAAGGTCTCCTGTGCACTGAGCTGCCTGAACTGGAGCACGGCCACCCCAGGCCTGCGGGAAGGCCCAGGAGTGCTCGGTCAGCGGGCTGGGAGCAGGAGAGGGACAAGGAAGGCCATCCCTTGGGGCACTGGACTCCAACAACAGGGGCTCATCCAAGTGACCCGAGGGGAGAGGCAGAGAGCTCCCTCCTGATGCTCCCTCCATCAGGGATGCCGTGATGGACACAAGAGCCTCTGGAGGAAAGCGGGCTGGACAGCACCATGGTTAAGTGTCCAGGCTCTGATCAGACCAGTCCACACCACGCTGCTGGGTGTGAGAGCCTGGGCAGTGTGCCCGGCCTCGCTAAGCCTCAGTGTCTATGTCTGCTGAATGGGGATAGCAGCAGCCTGGACCTCACCTGGGGATGAGATGACAGACTTGGAAAGCACGTGCCCGGCACACAGAGTCTCCTGCACACTGCTACCCACCATCATTAAATTGGCTTCCCGCAAATCTAACATCTATGGCTCTGATTCAGTCATTTCTTACATGAAAACACTAAGCGGAAATTCCATGGTGGTCCAAAGGTTAAGACTTGGCACTTTCACTGCTGGGACACTGGTCTGATCCCTGCTTGGGGAACTAAGATCCCATAAGCTGTGCAGCATGGCCAAAAACATAAGTATAGAAACTTTTAAAAATAATAAATAATACTATGTCTATTATAAACAAGCATGAGATGATCAGAAGGCAAACAAGTGGGAGAAAGGCAAACTGTTACAACTCTCCCAACGAATGACCTATTTCCAACAGAACCATCAGCACATTTTAAGTGGTGGGTGAGTTTCATTACTTCCATTAAAACATCAATTATTCACCAAGACATAACCACACAGTGTTCATTCATGTTAAACGATAAGGACTCTTCAATACTTCACAGAGAAACAAAGGCCTGCTAAATTAGTAAACAGTCTACCTTTCGACGCTGCTTCCTTAAATCACTAGGCTGATAGATGCATGCAAAGAAATGAAGAGGAACCAGATTCTTTGCAACTTTGAAGCTAAAATTTCAAGAATCCGTAGAGGCAAATACAGTAAAGCAAAAATGATGGCAAACATGTAAGTGACATGAAGATTTAGAGAACATGTGACTGGAAACAGAACATTTTTTTTGACCACAGAAGTTAAATAAGCTATTCGAGATTTACTAGAGAAACACTATAAATTATTACTCAAGAAGATACCATTCTATTACAACATCATGATTTATTAAAGCATAGCATTCTGTACAACAAAGGGCCTTAACAGGTGTCTATTCTCAGCCAAATTTCTCTATAAGTTCGTTTATCTTAATCAAAAACATGTTATACTTTAAATTAGTAATTTAACTGATGAGGAAGTTACCATAATATCTATTTTAACACTGAACAAATCTAACCAACTTTTGGACATTAATGTAAAATCCTGACACAGAATTTGATTTAAAACTTCTCAGAATAAATTCATTAAAGCAAGTTCCCTGTGAAAATATGTAAGAATGAAAGCTAGCATAATAGCAGGTGCAGTCTTTACATTAACCATAGAAGATACTTTTTTAACGAGTCTAATAGAGACATTAACTGTGCAAAAGCTGATGAGATTTACAGTCTTAAATACAAGCACCAACACAGAAAGGATATTGTGTCAGTTCAGTTCAGTTGCTCAGTCGTGTCTGACTCTTTGTGACCCCATGAATCGCAGCATGCCAGGACCCCCTGTCCATCACCAACTCTTGGAGTTCACCCAAACTCATGTCCATTGAGTTGGTGATGCCATCCAGCCATCTCATCCTCTGTCCTCCCCTTCTCCTCCTTCCCCCAATTCCTCCCAGCATGAGTCTTTTCCAATGTGTCAACTCTTCACTTGAGGTGGCCAAAGTGCTGGAGTTTCAGCTTTAGCATCAGTCCTTCCAATGAACACCCAGGACTGATCTCCTTTAGAATGGACTGGTTGGACCTCCTTGCAGTCCAAGGGACTCACTCTCAAGAGTCTTCTCCAACACCACAGCTCAAAAGCATCAATTCTTTGATGCTCAGCTTTCTTCACAGTCCAACTTTCATATCCATACATGACAACTGGAAAAACCATAGCCTTGACTAGATGGACGTTTGTTGGCAAAGTAATGTCTCTGCTTTTGAATACGCTATCTATGTTGGTCATAACTTTGCTTCCAAGGAGTAAGCGCCTTTTAATTTCATGGCTGCAGTCACCATCTGCAGTGATTTTGGAGCCCCCAAAAAATAAAGTCTGACACTGTTTCCCCATCTATTTCCTATGAAGTGATGGGACCAGATACCATGATCTTAGTTTTCTGAATGGTGAGCTTTAAGCCAACTTTTTCACTCTCCTCTTTCACTTTCATCAAGAGGCTTTCTAGTTCCTCTCACTTTCTGCCTTAAGGGTGATGTCATCTGCATATCTAAAAGTCCATTAATTCTACACTTAAGAGGATCATTTCTTCATGTAAGCACAATCTCATTTATGAATTACACATGATATGTAGTTTAGGATCCATCTACATATATTATGCTTATAACTGCGTGCTGCTGCTGCTAAGTCCCTTCAGTCGTGTCCGACTCTGTGCGACCCCATGGACTGCAGCCTACCAGGTTCCTCTGTCCATGGGATTTTCCAGGCAAGAGTACTGGAGTGGGTTGCCACTGCCTTCTCCTGTAACTGCACAGTGATACACCAATTCAACTTACTGCTATGGGGGAAAAACACCATTTAATGACACATGAAGACAAAGCACAAACCCGACTAAGGGGACACACGCTGTGGACCACAGAACGGCTATGACCAGAGCAAGTGAGGGGACGGGGGACGGGAGATGGATGGGTAAACTACAGCCTCGGGGGCTGGGGGGGATCTGGATTCATGATGACTAAGCAGACAACAGGATGAGACAGGGAATCAAAACCAATGATGAAAGCAGACACAGTGTCAGAGAACTCCAAGAGCAAGGAAAACATACAGAACTGTTTTTTTCCAAATATTTGGAAAGAAATCAAGCATGAAACCACAGAGAAATCATCAAAGAATTTTAAATATCAACTAATTAGCCAATGATGCCAATTATAAAAACAGTGTCAAAAGACCACAAAATGGACTGGTTACCACTTCACAGGCCGCTAAAATGATTCATGGTTAATTTAATTATAAGCTGACTAACAAGGCAGCTAACATGAAATGGGTGGTAACAGAAAAAAGAGACAATACAAGTCCAGTTACAAAGCAGAATGTTGTACACGTGATTTCATGGGGTAAACAGCAATACACTCACAACACCTAAGCTAAACACACAAGAAAGCTGGAACATGTGCTTTAGAGCCGCACACTCTGTCACCAAAAGCCCTAGGTCGTCATCCCAGTTTTAGACTCAGAAAACTGAGGCAGCCCAACGTCTTCCCTGGGGCCCTGGGGCCCTAGGCTTTTAACCTGGTTTCACACGCAGAGCTGGACTGAGCGCATGGCCAGGTCCATCAGCAAGCAGACCAGTGTAGATTCTTGGTTTTGTTCCCACCGCATGCCCTGCACCCTGCAGCCAGGCATCCCCAATGGAGAATGTGCTGTACGGCTTTCCCATGCCATGAGAGCTGCCTATGGCTACTTTCAGGAAGCTGTCTGCTCCGTGAGAACAGAAACTTCCCTGCAGCTGCTGTGCCCAGCACAGGCCAGGCCCAACGTTACAGAGGCAGGCTCTGGCTGAGTTCATGATGACGTGCTAAGTAGTGGTCCAAATATCAAGACTAATTTGTTGCTGTGCCATTGTGGAATGATTAAAGACTAGGCGGTTTAAAAACTTTTAGACCTCTGAGCGTAGCAAATGTACCTGATTTTCTTCTGGGTATAAAGAGAAAAAACAAAAAACAAAAAAAAAAACAGTGTGCTGGGGGAGGGATGCGGCAGGGAGGAGGCAGACACATACCAGAGTCATGATGCCCAGCTGGTCTCCCTCCTGTGCCAGGCTGTGCCGCCTCGTTCTGGGCTTGGGCAGGGGCGGGCAGGAGCCAGCATGCGAGGAAGTGGGAAGCAGGTTGAGGGAGCTCACTGATTTAAAACGATGGAGGCTGCCTAAGCTCCCCCTGTCCTCCCTGCTCTCAGTCTCCTCGGCCCGCTGCTCCGTGTTCTCCTTCTCTTCTTCGATCAACCTAAAATAGAATAAAATACGTCACCTGCCTTTGTCAGCAGAGGAACCTATCTGGACAATAAATTTGGGCTGGCATTCTGTGTCATGATTAGCAAATTCCAGAAACAGTTGCTCAATGAACATCTCAGCCAAAAGGTTCTACGTTTCCTCTTTTGAATATTCTCAAACTTAGAATAACTTAGCGTTGAGTCTTACAAACTGGCCCTGATCATTCACGCTTGATTTCACTTATTTACTCTAACATTCTGAAGGGGCCCTGGTGGCCACTCTCTTTCCTGTGAAGAGATACCTCAAGTTGACAACCCTTACCTCCCCTGCTCTCAGGGCAGAGATGCACGTCAGTGCCTCAAGTCTTTTCCACTGGGAATCAGGAACTCTGTATAATCAAAACAGCAATTCACGAACAAGCTGCAGTTTCTAAACACAAGTCTCCAGACCAGATGAAGTGCTGAGTTGATCTTTTTTTTTTTATTTTTTTTATTTTAAGGTTGTATATATACAGACGCATCACTTGATGAGGTTCTCCACCAGCTTTGTGTGAGTTCCTGGATTCATGTCAATGTGCTGCATTAACCTAGAATTCACAGTTTCTGCTCTTCTCCCCTAATGTGTGGTGGATGTTTTTATATAGCAGTTTAAATACACGATTATGCAAATAAAATGACTTTCAAATTAAAATACAAGATTCTTACAGGAAGTAAACTCTCCAGCTTCACTTCTACTCATACATCTGGAAAGTTTTTCACTGTTGATAACAAGTTGATGGACAGAATTGACCATTTACATCAAGTCAACTTGTCAAATAAGGAAAAATCACTTTTACCTGACAACTTGCTGTAAAAATAAAAATATTAATATATAACCGTTCCATACTTCCTGCAGGGACGTGGAAAGACCATCTTTCTGAGCTCGTCTGTGCTCAAACACGGCCCACAAAGCTGTCTGTCTTGGCGTCAAATGGGCAGGCGACACCACCTGCATTTGCTGGTTGTCCCATTCACCCCCTGCCTTTCCCCCGGAGCATCCCGCTCGGCCGACAGTAACGGGCACCTCGGCCTGGGGTGACGTGATGAGAACAGTCTGAGCAGCAGCTCTGCCTGGTCCTGTGCAGGGTCACTGGCCTGCGGCCACTCTGAACATGGACTCGGGACACGGGCATAGCTGTGAGGGTGTGGCACCAGGCAGGCCTCGGGGCCCCCAGCCACCTGGCTGCACCCAGACCCAAGGCCCCCCGCTCACCACGAGGCAGGCCTTTGGATTCTATCCTGTTTTGAAAATTGTTATAACTGCCAAGACGGTGTCTAAAGAAAACTTCTTAAATATACTGATGAGATGAGAAAAACTCAAACACACGTCCTTGGACCACTGTCTTACAACAAGCCAATCTTCACACTGCATTAAGTTAAAAAGGAAAATGCAGATCTGAGTGGGAATTTGCCAACCCCAAAACCCCAGCTTTCACCAGGTGGCTTTTCACCAGAACATGGGGGCCTCTGAGGGACACAGGAGGGTCCACGGGCCACAGGGGACACCGCCTCGGTACCTCACTCACCTTGTGGCTCAGAGCTGAGGGGGGACACCCCACAACGCCCCCCCCCCCGCCCCCACAGAGTGCTGACACCACACCACGGACAGAATGCCCTGGCTGACCGAGCTCTGTAATCAAGGGCCATCTCAAAACTGAAAATTCTTGAAGCAGACCTGAGGTCAGGTTTCTTACTATGGAACACTCAGACGTCCCTAGGAGAAGACAGCTCCTCAGAGAAACCGAGTTTCTGGGGAGCTGAGTTCAGGATCACTCACCGGATCTCTTCGTTGATGGCGTCCAGCTGCTCCTGCATCATCACGGTCAGAGTCTTGGCATCAGCCTGCCTGCCGGGCGACAGCTGAGTGGCCGAGCTGAAGAGGGTGACCCTGTCGCCCTCGTCGTCAGACACGCCCTCGTCACTCTCAAATGCCTGGGCCACGTCGGCCAGCATGCTGGCTTTCTGCGTGCGCTCCCAGTCCTGCTCCTTCGGGGTCTGCACCTGGGCATGAGAGGACCACGTCTCATCAGCGACATTCAGGGCAGCTCAAGTCTATCAGGAACTGAACCCAATTTTACATGGAAGCCCTGACTCTGGATAAATGGACCATGCTCATGAGACACTGCCATCTCTTAAGCGAACAGGACTCAAGAAACAGGCAGGGGGAGAATCCAGTTCCTAGATGGCCTGGTGACACTCAGGTCTCAGCGTGGACGGCAGGCAATCCTATGAGGTTATTCACAAGGGTGGGCTGATGGAGTCAGAGACAGAAACTGAAAATTACAAAAATACATCCATGCCTCCATCAGCCAGGCTGGAGGAAAATAAGAAAAAAGAACCCTTCAGCTCGGCAGCCGCTGGGTCCCTATCAGCGGTCATCACTGGTACCAGTTCACCAGAGTGTGCCGTCCTCACAGGCTCCCAGTCCTCCGTTTCCCAGGCTGGTCTGAACACCCACAGAGAGGCGCAAGCAGGGGCAGCCAGGAGACGGGAGGGCCAGCCCCTCCGTGGCTCTCCTCTCGGGACACAGGCCCTCGGGCTGTTCTGGGGGATGGCTCCTCGCACTGCAAGGGTGGCTCTGTCATCAGAGACACATGGGATAGTGCCAGCGGGGCCCCGTGCCGCCCTCCCGCTCTCACACCTCACACCCTTCTCTCTGAAAACGTCCCCCCTGCCACACTGTCACCCAGGTCCTGCCTTCTTTCCCAGACAGGACCTCAAAGGAACTGAGGGGCAGCCTCGAGGTGCTGGCTTGCTGGCTCCCTGCCCCTGTGTCCAGTGCCCTAGCCTCCTGTCTTCATCACGACCCCGCCCCAGGGCTGGGCTACCCCATTTGCTGGCTCCAGGACCGCCTGCCATCATTCCTCCTCTGCTCCAGTGAACCAGCTGCCTATGGGTTCACCCCCATCAGCCTGGTCGGCATGTATCTCCCTTCTCTCGCCTTCCAATCACACAAGGGGAACCAGCAGATTCCTCCCCCAGGGCTCCCTGCAGCGCCCACTGCGGGTCTCTGAAAGCTCCTTGGGAGTGGCCTCTATGGTCCCCCTCCCTGCCAGGTCTCCACTTCTCTGCCAGCAGGCGGTGAGCCCCGCCCTGCAGGGCAATTCCCCAGGGGCTCGAGGAACCCGAGTTACCAAGCCCCTTCCTTTCCTTGCCCTCCCCCACGCCACCCCCTGCCCCCAGCATGTTTCTCCCTGGGCTCCACGCCTTGCCCTCCCTGCGGTCATTCCTCAGTCCCTTGCGCCCCTTCTCAACCTTGGAATGCAGGATGCCCCACAGCCCTACCCTTGCACCCCATCTCTCTCCACCGGCCCCCGCCTGGTGACTTTACTGTGCTCGTGCCTTTAAATGCCATCTGTATGCCCACGACCCGAAGTCCACCCTGACCTGAATGAGTTTTCTCCCGGATGCAGGCCGGAACACTCAGCTGTTCTCCTGACACGTCCCCGGGACACCCAATGGGCTCGTCCACCTCAACAGGGCTGAGGCCCGGCTCTTAGCTCCCCGCCCCAGCCGCCCTCCTCACCTCAGGAAACAGGCTCTGGCCTCGAGCTGCTCAGGCCTGAGCCCAGGCTCCTCCCTGATGTGGCCTACTCTCTCCCTTGTCCCCGCTGGTTGACATGACCCTTTTTCTATCTCCGAGTGGCTACTTCTCTTCCTGCCTCTGGGTCTCTGGTTCAAGGTCACCCTCCTGGTGTCACCTCACTGGCCACCCTGTTTACACACGATCATCCCCTCCTCCTTGGACAACTCAGGCACTCTGGTCTCCTTTCCCTGCTCATTACTGTTCAACAGGCTGCATGGGTTTAAAAAGGGGTCCACAAATTCTTCCATCCTCCTCCCTTCAAGAGGCAGAAGGGGCAACTCCTGCTCAGCCCCTGAGCGAGGCAGGACTTCGCAGCTCACTCTCGCAAACAGAAGTGAAGGTGTGCGGCCTTGAGACCAGGGCGTGAAAGGCCCCGGGCTAAACCCCGCACTCTCGCTCTCAGAGGGTGTTCCGAGGAGCGCCAGGCCATGGGAAAGCCACACAGCAGGGACCTCGGCCTGTCCCCAGCAGCCAGGTGAGTCTGAAAGCCTGCCATCCAGCCCTGGGGGGCCTTCCCTTGCCCTCAGGAGGCCCTGAACCAGGCCTGCCTGCTAGAATGCACAGGCACTGGGGATTGTGAGCTGCTCCCTGGGAAGTCACTAAGCTTTGCAATGATTCGTTACGTAGCAGTGGATAAAGGACACACACGGTTTTTAATTCACTGCTGGAGTCCTACTTCTGACCATGTCTGGCCCAAACTAACTGCTCACTGAATGTGGAAGCTCAAAACACAGACATGTATGAACAAATACATGGCATGAATGAGGCGAAAAGATAAAGGCACTTAAACTCCCAATGAGAATTCTTCTCACTATAAGCTGATGGATATGTGTATCCATTTACTCGTAGGACGATTTCAAAACTGTGCTAATTAGTACCATGCTGGGCCTCACAGTAGGCCACAAATAATCAAAATTGGTTAAGGAAAAAAAGCATGCCTTAAAAGTAAACTCTTAGCCAGAAAAAGGAAAATGGGGAGACGTAAAGCAATCTATCAGCGCTTTGTTCCAAACCCACCTCAGGACCACAGTGTGAGGGGGCAGGTGCCTCACAAGGTGCCAACCAGGGATGGGAAGGGGGTGGCGGGGTCCTTGCCTCGGATGGCTCATCGTGCAGCGCTGCCAGCCGGCCTTTCTGGGGGCACCGCAGCACCGCCCCATTGCCCAAGGAGTCTGCCGGCCGGTCCGCCACAGGGAACCTGAGGTCCGGGGCGCTGCCCAAGTGGGGTCGGCTGAAACACACGGGGAAGAAGAGTGCTGTTAGAAGAAAAGAGAGCTCACTCTGTCAGACGAGCCAAAGCCTGTCCATTTGGAAGATCGGCAATTTCAAAGCAAAAGGGCCCCCAGGAGGGCACTGCCCTCCTGGCTCCAATAGCAACAGGCCGCCCGCTGCTCTGCAGACACTCAGGGCTCATCCCCAGCAGCTGGAAAACTCCCATATGTGGGGAAGGCAGTGCTGACGCGAGGGTGTGGAGCTGACTAGGACAGGACCGGCTGTCTGGGGTTGGGGCGTCCAGGGTCTCCCTGGAGCCCGCTCTCAAGTTCCAGGGCAGGGTGTGCACCTGCTTTGCTTTCCCCTTGGCACCCCACCTCCCCTTTGGCCCACGCCTGCTCTGACCTCCCTTTCCCACGGGAAGTCTGTGGATCACAATCACCGGTCTGCCTGGAACACTGTCTGCACCGCTCTCAGTGCTTTTAAAGGCGCCTCAGACAACCCGCAGCAGAAAAGCCTCGGACCCACAGCTCGGAGCTGAGCACCATTGGTGTCTCCCATTAAAGCAGAGGTGAGCGTGTCACCAGAGTCTGGGCTGAACAAGCCCCAGCACAGATGCTCAGGCCCTGAGCACTAAGGCCTGGGCCTGCAGGTGCCAGGAGCTCACTCAGCAGGGGCCTGCTGGGAGGCAGGGCAGCCCCGCCTTGACTGTGAGCCGCCTGTACTGCAGGACCCCCCGGGCTCTGCTCAGTCTTGTCTCTGGGACGAGGGTGGTGCCTTCATGTGCAGAAGTCCCTAAACCCAGGAGACAGGGCCTTCCTCCGAGGACAGGACACCCCATATGTCTGCAGAGTGGCCAGGGCCAACCACCAGCTCAGCCTGCTCAGGGTCACAGGCTGCTCTGCTCGACGGTTTTGCGAACACTGTGCTGCACAGGAGATGGAAATCTGGAATCTCCCGGAGCCACACCTGTCTTCCCTCCCATCTCCCCTCCCTCCTGACAGAACTTTTCCCTTCTCTGCTCCACTTCCACCCAAGGGCCTGGGGCTAGAGCACACTTGAGAACTGAGTGGGGGGTATGACACAGTCCCGCTGTGGACTGGGGACCCTCGAGGGTCCTCTGAGGGCCACAGAGGCCTCCGGGTTGGGTCAATCCCCAACCATCACCTCCCAGTCCCCTCGCGGGGTGCAACCTCCATCTCTCTCCCCTTCCTCACCCGAAGCTCTTTCCTCCGGGAGAATGTCTCAGAGACAAGGTGACCAATTCCTCTGGGAGGTCCCACCAAATACGCCATGCCTGCCCTGCCTGTGAGCCAGTTTTCAGTCCCCACTCCCTCCCTCCTGAGGCAGCACAGTGCCCCCCACCCAGCCCACACTGCCCACAAGCCCCACTCTGAGGCCCCACCTGTGCTGCTAAGTCACTGCTGTGACCCCTCCAGAGCTGCCTCCTGGAGACACCCCTCCCTCGCACCAGCCGCTGTGGCCCACTGTCTTCAGAGCACAGCAGCTCCTCCTGCCCCGCGGCTGCTTCCTCTTCTCGTCTCTCACTCTCACTGACACACACGGGACTGGTGACCAGGCCCCAGGCTTCTCCATTGGAAGCCCCCAATTGTGTCAGGCCTCGGTTCCTGGCACCAGGTCCCTCCTCGTTACCCAAAAACCCCCAAGAGGAGGAGGCCGTGTCCACCTCCTCTTCCTCCACTGTCTACGCAGTCCTCCTCACACTCACCTCATCCACCCTGGGAGCAGGGGTTCCCCACCTCTGACAGCCCCAGCCCCTCACCCTGGAGGAGCTCTGCCACCAAGTCCGGCCACGTCCCCTCCTGTTCTGTAGGGCACGTGCTCTCCTTGAACTCCACCCACCATGGTTTCAGACACAGGACCAGTTTCTGGCTCTGCCTTTGTCTCAAATGACATCTCCTTTTCTCTAGAAGAAAGCTGGGTGGGGGCTCTGGACGGTGAGGATCCCCTAAGCACTCAAACACAGAAATATGCGTATGGGCTCCAAACTGTCTCCTAAGTCAGGATTCAAGCAGTAGTCCATTTCCTACAAATGAATGAATGTCACCAGTAAGCACTTAATAACCTTTGCTAAAGTTTCTCTCTCACTTGTGACCATTTTCCGTGAAGAAGACAAAGAAACATTTAAATACTTAATAAGAATTACCGCCCCTATAACAACGAGGAAGAAAAAATCAGGATGCTCAGTAATCTGCTCTCCTCATTCACAAGCCAGGTGATTCCTCCCACCGCAGTCAAAAGACTACAGGTCATTAACCTTCTGCGACTCTTCAGAAACGTCAGCGTCACAGTCTGTCAGGCCCCTCAGATGAATACGCCCAAATACCAACTGGTCGGCCCCCTACTTCCAAACCTCTGCTGTGGTTTTGAGTGTTGTCAATCCTGTGACGACCACTCCGTGGTACCAAGTTTGACCCTAAGGAACGATGCTTGTCTCTTCCCTCTCGCTGGCCACGAAGCTACAGGCTCCTTGAGGTGCGACCATGAGCAACACCCAGTCATACTGTCCACACACCAGACAGGCCCTTGTCACACTCGACAGCGCTGAGGGGAGCTGCCTGGGGGAGCAGCCTACCTGTGGTGCAAGGGAGCCCCTCACAGTCTCGTCTGGTCCACTTCGGCTCTCAGGGTTTCCAGGTTTAGAATCAGCTGGTCCTACGAAACAGTAAATGACACAGCCTGCACCGCTTGCTTTCTGGATGTAAAGTGACTTGCACCAAAATGTGCAGAACAGGTTACATCAGTAGGTATCAACTCCCAACATTGTAATTCTGAGAAAATGTTCTCTAAGAGTCCCTAGCAAATAGAAACACTCAGAACAATATTAACCCTTATTAACCATAATGAGGAGGAAGTTCCATCTCAGGTGTAGAAAAGGTTTCTCTGGAGGAAACATGGCAAGCCATTAACAACGATGAAGTCTGTAGAGAGAAGCTAGACTTCAGGCGGGGGTTTCGGGTCAGGGGGACACGACTCACTGTATTGCCCTCCCTCCTCTCACTGCTTTAAACTGTCTCCATGGAGCTCACCTGCATTCCTCACATTCATTCCTCTACAGCCCACTTCACTTCCTCATGGGGTAAAACAAGTCAAACGGGCCAAGTTTGTGAGTCACTCAACTCAACCTGGAAGCTCTGTGCTGTTGGCCACGGCAGTCACTTGCCTCGTGCAGCCCCTGAGCACGTGAGACAGGCTGGTGCAAAGCCCGATGTGGAAATCACACAGAGGATTTCAAGACTCATGGTGAAAGAAGGACGTCGAGTAGCCCGTTGGTTTTTAGGAAATTTTAGATTGTGTAGGTGGCTCGTATTATCTTTCTGACGCACAGCACAGTCCACGTGAATGGCTCACGCTTTGTCTGAGCTTTTGGGTGATCCCTGAAAGGACTATTCAGAATTCTGAACCACACACAACAGCCACACACTCTAAATCCATCTATAATGCAAACACATTCAGTGTTCAAAACCAGAAGTGCTATACGTGTTATAGCAGTGGATTAGCCATAAGGAAAATGGAACTCGACTTCTGCTAAGCATCTGCTCAAACTCATGTCCACTGAGTTGGTGATGCCGTCCAACCATCTCATCCTCTGTCATCCACTCTCTTCCTGACTTCAATCTTTCCCAGCATCAGGGTCTTTTCCAATATGAAAATTCATATTAAAAAACTGGAAATAATTACCTCAAGCAATTTTTAAATGCAATAACAAAGTTGCCAAGTCTGTGTTTTGTAAGATGAGCATCAATTTCAAGGTTTAAAAAGCTGTTTTAGGACCTACTGTATTAAAAAAAAAAATGGAGAGAAGACAAAAGAATGATCTATTTGAGATTGGCTCTGTATGAGAAATTGCTGAGACTAATTGACTGGACGGGTCATGGGTATTTATTATACTACTCCATCCACTTTTGTGCATGTTTGCAATTCTCCATCGTAATACATTTAAAAAGTTTATTTTCTGTTAAAGCAGAGTCTTCTCCAGCAACACAATTCGAAAGCATCAATTTTTCAGTGCTCAGCCTTCTTTATGGTCCAACTCTCACACCCATACGTTACTACCGGAAAAACCATAGTTTTGAGTATATGGTTTGTCATATATGGTTTGAGTATATGGTTTGTCGGCAAAGTGATGTCTCTACTTTTCAATATGCTGTCTATGTTTGTCATAGCTTTCCAAGGAGCAAGCATTTTTTAATCTCATGGCTGCAGTCACCGTCTGCAGTGATTTTTGAGCCCAAGGAAACAAAACCTGTCACAGCTTCCACAATAAGGCGTCGGCATTCAAAGATTTTTAAAGCAAAACAAAAGTTGACTTTGAATTGGCTTAGTCTAGTCATAAACAGCATCCCGATCTCAACAGCCTCTGAGCAGCAGTTATGAAAGTAAGAAATGCACACCTGATTGGGAGATATTGAGCTCTCTGCCTAAGCGGGGAGGGCGCCTCACTGCGGGTCTCACGATGGGAGTCAGAACCACTGCCCCCTGGAAGTCCGCCTGTGAGGCTCTGCAGTCCAGGCCCAAGAACACAGGTATGGTGGGGACAGTACTGACACGTGAGGCTGGACCCGGGATCCCCACTCCATTTCCTGGATGGCCTGTATTGCCGTGTGGCCAACCTTTCCAGGAAACCTCTCTCAGGACTCGGTGATGTGAGCCTCCACCATCACCCTTTCCTGACGCGCCTTCTGTTGCAGCGCAACTGCGGTTCTCCTGTCTAGAGGCAGCCATCCTACACACACACCGTGTCTGGACCAGCGGTTTGGCATGTGGGACTCCAGCGCCATGTCCGAGGCAAGCAGGCTCCACACCTGGGTGCCATGCCTTCAGTTTCATGGGCCCCAGGTTGGCACCCCTAGGTTTGTCTGAGGGGCAGTTGGGAGGTCCACCTGTATCCCAAGCAGCTCCCCGGACTGGCTGGTCAGAGCAACAAGCAGCCTCTTTGAATGTGGGGAAGCCCTGGCTCCTACCCACTGCCTATGGGCGACCACCTCTGGCCCTGCTCCCAAGGAGGTGGGTGCCCGGATCAGCAGATGGGGCCACACAGGCACACACTCGATGCCAGAGACGGGACTGGTGGAGAAAGGCAGTGCTGGCCCCTGCCCAAGCCATGTCTCCTGCCCAGACGCCGCCTCCCTGTCAGCACAGGCACCCGCTGCAGCTCCTTGTTCTTTGCCTCCAGTTGGGCCTCCATCTGGCACAGCCTATCCTCGATGCTGCTGTGTCTCTCTCTCCTGCCTGTCGGCCAAGAACAGCGTCAGCTCCACTCACAACAACCCTGTCCTGACAGCACGCGGGCTGTGATCGCAGGGGCGGCAAGTGGGCCATGCGCGAACCACGGGCCCTGGGTTCGCCGGGGGCATGCCCGCATGCCTGCTCACACAGCCTGCGCGGCTTCGTGTGTGACACATGGCTCACGGAGGATGCTGGTGACCAGCTCGTGAGAGGAGACGTGCTCCCCGTGCCCCAGGCCCCACACCCACGGCCGCTGCACTCCCTCCTCTGACTGCCTGTGGCGAGCCCGCGTGGGCAGCAGACAGCGGCAAACCCGAGGCACACGTTCTACCTTCCTAAGCTGGGAAGGAAGTTCGAACCGTTTAGCCTCCTGAGTGGTAGAGCTTCCGGAAGACAAAAGGTCGGACTACAAGGCCGACTGGGGATGGACAGCAGAGATGCCAGGGGAGAGGAGAAACCAAGCCTGGAGAGGAAGATCACAGGCAGAAGGGTGCCCCCTGGCGGCTGTTAGTGACCCTGCTCTGGGAGGGTCTGTGAGCACCGGACACCGGCGGCCTCCCGCGACGTGATGGCCCCTCGGGCACTCACTGAGCTCCTGGCAAGGCTTCCGACAGCCACGTCAGCACAGACCCGGCCCGACTCTCTATGTTCAGCCAGTGCCCACTGGCAGCGCAGGGCAACACGTTTCCCGTCAGAAGGACAGGGTGGCTGGCTGGCTGGCAATGGGGTCGGTGCCCCCAGCAGCGCCACATCCCAAGGACATGGCCTCTCACCCACAGGCTTCTGGGGACGGCGAGTGGGGAGTGGGGCCTCGGGTCTGCACGTGCCCTGCTGGGACTTCTTTAACAAGTGTATGGATAACAACTTAAAACTGTGTTCATTACAGAGCTATTTTGGCCATCTCTTAAACGAGAATGGGATTTTTCTAGGTCTCTATCCTGCTAGGCTTTGAGTGGCTGACTGAACTCTGAGCAGCAGTGACTCGGAGCTGAAGCGTCCTAGGCACACACACAACTTGGGGCAAAACTGGAGGGAAATTAACGTAGGGATGACGCAGAAGTGGGGCGTGCCTGACACTCAGGGAGCGCTCCCATCTCAGACGGGCAGCACGACCCCCACGTCTGCGCTCCTGTGTGGACTGAGCAGCACGGGCAGGGGCGCGGTGGGAGAGCAGGGGAACAGGCCCTCCCTGTGCCCGCCCCCCAGGGACCCAGAGCAGCACCTTGGAGAGCGAGGCCACCCTCTGCGCGTGCTCCGCCTCCACCTCGGGCAGCGTCTCTGCCCTCCGCAGTCTCTGCTGCAGCTTCTCTACCAGCTCCAGGCGCTCCTGCAACTGGCGGTTCTTATCCTCTGTCTACAAAGGGAGAGCAGAGGATCAACACAGGCCGAGAGGTGTAGCCACTGTCGCTTTAAGTAAGCTGAGACAAAACCTAAATGCACGTGTCTAGTGGATTCATTCTGTTTCGGAAGCTCCCTCAGGGTAAATTTTCTCTCAGTGTTCCTGGGCTTGGTCTCAGTGAGCAGAATGCCTCCTGCCAGAGTATTTGCTTTTCCTAAACATTCCCCAAGGACATCTTAAAAAAAGAAAAAAAAGTTCTTCTATATTAAAGAAGATCTGTAGAATCTTATTCATTCTTATCGACAAGTTACGGGAAGAAGGGTTCACTACAGACCCTTCTTAAAATATCACCAGAATCATCATTTAGAGGGAACCCTACCGACCGCAGATGGCTACGGGCGTGTAAGCCAAAATATGGCTTTCATCTCCTCTGAAATACAGACCTGATAAGAGCATGCCTGGTGAAATGCCAGTCAACTAGTATTTGTAAATGCACGATTATTCTTTTAACAGATCTTCTTACTCTGAAAAACTTTCAATGTAGAACATTTAGACAGATTCTTTTTTAAAAAACAAAAAAAAAACTAAACTATCTATAAGCTCAGGTTCCTGAGAGGTTAGCATTTGTTTCTAAGCAGCTTTCTTACTTTTTCTGTGTGCGTATTCCTCTATGTATGTACACAAACAATATGCTATGCTTTAAAACCTGCAGAAAACAATAGCATATGGTACATAGTATTTTCTGATCTGCCTTTTACAGCCATTATTTTGTATATCGTGATGCTTTTAATTAGCATTCCCCATCATACTTTTCAATGGCTTTCTAGTATTTTATTTTTAGGGTGGGGACAATGATACACTTTGGCACGCACCAGACTGACTCACTTTGTTTTGGAGAAGCCAGATTTGGTTTTCCTGGTTAAGTCCTGATTATCTGAGACCACTCGGGAACAGGAGCGAGTAAGGCTCACCACACCACAGGAAGTACAAACCCTAATCAGACTGGAGCTCTAACCCTGCCTTTTGTCACAGTGACCCCAGTTCCCAACAGGCAGCCAGCTGCCGTGAGGTTCCCTGCTGCTCTCTACTCTTTCGGTAACAACTCTAACAAGCCAACAGATTCACCTTCAAGTAAAACAAAAGAGTCAGGAATGGAATTCCACAAAATGGTTAAACCAAGTCCCAAATAATTCAAACCTGTAAGTTGCAGTCACCCGCAATTTTTTAAAAATGTATTTCCTTCCAGTACAGCTGATTTACCATGATGTACATCCACACTTTTGAACACAGTATTTTAGGGTCATAAGAACTTTACACTGGGACTTGATTTCCAATGTGGGAGTCACATGAAAAGATCTTTACCTTCCTTCCTCAGTAATTCACTACTATAAAAGTCAGACACGGTTCATAAAAGCCATTACCTGTCGATGCCTAGAATCCTTATTTGCAACTTCATTTTTAAGTTTATTACTGATGTCGTCCTAAGTTTCAAATCAAACATAAAGTTAACATCCTCAGAATAAAAGTCCTAGACACGGCAGTTTTCTCGGACGTGAGCAAAAATGCGCCTTTCCCAAAGGTCACGTTTGCCACGATTGGCACCCATCTGTCTTAACGTTCTGTCCAGCCACTTGGTTTACCAAGCTTCTTTTCTACATAATAAACCCAAACAGCAAACGAAAAGTATACTAAACTACCCTGTTATTGCAAGAATTCCAGGAGGGAAGGTATCTGGCATGAAGTCAGGACCTCTGTCGGCTACACCATACAGGCGGGCTTGACCCAGAACAGGGAGGGACCTTCAACAGATCCAACGGGGAGCTCTGAGGCTCGTTTCCTCGAGTGAAAGTTGGAAAAGTCTCATGCAATTTCCTCAGAATTAAAGTAGAATATTAACGAGTGGAAACAGAAGTCAAATTGTACACAACTGGGAGCAGCCTTCTCAAGCCTAGTTCTTCAAAAGCAGAGTTACACCACATGGATGAAACGCTCAAACCAGGACCAGAACTTGCTGCTGGTGCAACTCCTGTCCGCCACTTCAAAATCCACTTCAGGTCCCTCCCTGGTCACTAAGTAACCAATGTGAGAGCAAAGTCCTAACTTTAAAAGTGAAAGGTCTTGAAAACGCATTTTCTAGAATTCTATACATATTAAACTGTGCCACCTAATCTCCTGTTGCCAAAGAGTAGTGTGAATAGCTTATGCAAACCTGTGCAAATATTTCTGTTTTGAGTTCTCACACAGAATTACTCACACCAAGCTACTAAACAAGTACACCTGCTGTACCACATGTTGGAGGGGTTCTCTCTGAGACGGTCTCACGGGGGAGGGGTGGGCCGGGTGGGTGCTGTCTGTCTGTGCACAGAGGAGAGGCGAGGCTCACAGGAAGAGGCCTGAGTCCCCAGCACTCTCTGTTTTCACAGTGACCGCTAGGGAGTTTCTCATAAATCAGGACACCTGCAGACATGACCGCCAGAGACATCACGATTCCACATGGTTACACAGCTCGGGCCTGAGGATCTGAGGGTGAGCAAACACCACTCGACTTGTCTGACCACCGGTATCACTGTCACACATCCCTTCAAGGAGCGGAACCTCAGAAAACTCGAGAAGATGGCCAGGCAAGCTGCCTCAGCAGAGCCCACACAGCATGCTCCCATCTCTCCGAGAGAACAGGCTCCACAGGTGTCACCAGACTCGCCTGAGTGAATCAGAAGCAAATTTCAGCATCATCAGGAACACATTCGACAGGCAGTTGCGGGGGGCGGGGGGCGGGGATGAACCGGGAGACTCGGGTTGACATATATACAGCACTGATACTACACATAAAGTCAACGAGTGAGGACCTAGTGTACAGCACAGGGAAGTCTGCTCAGTGCTCTGTGGTGAAGCAAATGGGCAGGAAATCTAAAAGAGAGACAGATACGTAGATAGATAGATAGATAGATAGATAGATGACTGATTCACTTTGCTGTACAGCAGAAATTGACACAGCAGTGTAAAGCAACTATACGCCAATAAATGAATGAATGGATGAATGAATTTTTTAAAAAGGAACACAGTGGGCCCCCTAGAACTTGTGGAAATGAGGAGTCCACACCCAGGGTGCGGCACAGCGTCAGGGCTGCCCTCACATTGGTCCACTGCCAACGGACCGCCTGGACCAGGCCTCTTCTTCTCAAGAGACCTCGACGCAGAGGCAGGGAGGCAGCTACTTGTGGTCTCTCCGGTGCTCTGCTCTTACTCACGCAGCCATCCCAAGGCTGAGATCCCCGGGAGAACAAGAAACCCACATTCCACCTCAGGACAACAGACACAGCTGCAGTCACTCACTTCGCGGATGTCCCGCTCAAGTATTCTGTTCATGTCCTTGGACTTGAGGAGGTCCTTCCTGGCCGTGTCCAGGTCCTCCTCCAGATGTTTCACGTGGGCAGAGAGGGCTGCCACGCGCTCCTCCATCTGGCTCTGCTCCCGCAACTGCCTCTCTATGATTTCCTGGAGCTCCATCTTCTTAACCATGTCTTTCTTGTGGCTTAGAGAGCCGTCGGAGGGTCTCTAAGGGGGAAAGGAAGCCTTACACAGCCTGGTTTTGGGAGGGAGGGAACACAGTACTTCCGGGCAATCTGTGAGGTCAAAACTGCCTTCTGTGCTCTGGGAGCTCACAGGACCCTCGTGGCCACTCAAACCTACATGGTGCATCGGTGAGAGGTCCCAACAGCCCCGCACAGACTGGATGGTAAGACGAGAACCAGACAGAGAGCGAGACCAAGGACTTGCCTTTCCATTGGCGCTTGGCATGTTTTCTTGCTCATGATGTACATCAAGCACCCTGTCCGTTAGTATCTTTTCCTGGTTATTCTCCTCTGAAAGAATCATCTGCTAAAACCAAAAAAATTGAATCAGAGTTAAGAAATAAGTAAAGACAGCAAAACTCCACCTGGAAAACTCAACTCTAAACTGAAAACACAACATAAAAAGAAAATACATGGTGATGCTATCCATCCCGAATACCACCAGGTGATTAGAGTCAGAATTTGTCTTCTACTGGACAAAGGGGTACTTAAGAGATCCTGCAACTCTGAGCCACAAGTCTAGTTTACTAGTCATTAAAATAACCCTGGTGGGCGGGTCCTCAATCAGAAAGATAAATAACATCTGATGCCCACCACTACAGCCTTCATTCTTTTTTAAAATGAAAGGATTCAAATGACAAACCCTTCACGGAAATTACACAAAGACTGATCAAACTTACCTCTTTATGTGTGGCACCTAATTCTTCTTCTAACAAACTACACCTTTCGAGTGCTACTCATAATCATGCTCTCAACTCAAATAAAAGGGGCCGAGTCACTGTGTGTTGATGTGTGTATATACGTTAGTACACTTCTTAGTGTATACTCACCCTAATACATGGATACTGTCACAGAATACCTTGAATGTCTCTCATTGATCTTAACGTCAAGAGAATCTGCTTGTTAACAGCTTTAAATTCTAAGTTTGAGAGAACAAAATGTTCTCCTAAATTAATTATTACCCAGTTTTTAACTGCAAATTGATATACAGAATATAATAAATCTTGAGACATTCATGCCAACTAATACTTTTTAACTGGGGGCTTCCCAGGTGGCTCAGTGGTAAAGAATCCGCCTGCCAATGCACGAGGGCAGGTTCGATCCCTGGGTCAGGAAGATTCCCTGGAGTAGAAGATGGCCACCCACTCCAGTATTCATGACTGGGAAGCCCCATGAAGAGAGGAGCATGGTGGGCTACAGTCCACAGGGTTGCAAAGATTCGGACACGACTGAGCATGTATGCAGGCAACGCTTTTTAACCATATAAAACTGAATTCTTACAGAAAAAAAATGTATATACAAGAATTCAAGACGCTCAAAAGTCAACTAGTTACATAAATATGTGCATCATCCGCCTAACAAGGCAGCAAGTGTACAAATCCAGGACGGCCGGATGGCTGGTACCTTCTCGTCCAGGGCCTTGTGGTGTTCAAAGAGCCATTTCAGCGCCCTGAGCACCTCCACCTCACTCCTCATGCCGGCTGGGGACTGCGCCTGCCGCTTGCCTGCTGTCATCCCGACGGGTGGAATATATCGCGAAACCAGGCACTCCAGGTGCTCCAGCAGCAGCTGCAGGGCAGGGCCAAAGGAACACCTTCAACCTCATGCTTGAATTCCGGGCCGATAACTCCTCTCAGCCTCACGCTATAGCCGGAAACATGCTAAGGCACGTCGGAATCCTGCCAGTTCCGTCGAAAGTTAGAGTGGACTTCCCCAGGGGTCCAGTAGTTAAGACTCCACACTTCTTCAAGGATCATGGGTTTTAACCCCTGGTCGGGGAACTAAGATCCCACACAAAGTGTAGCGTGGACAAAAATGTAAGTTAAGAGAACTCCCCCCTCATATGTACTAAAATTACATTAGCTCTCATCAGAAATTTGAAGCAAGGTATGAGAACCCAGAACTGATCCACCCTGGTCTGTTCAGCGGGAAGATGTGGAAAATGACTTGAAAATCAGACAAAGTTTAAAGACAGCACACGGAGGCCAGCGGTGACCCCCGCAGGGCAAATGTCAACACGTGAGAATCCCCCTACTGACCCTGGTGTTGTTTCTTTCAGCTTTCAGCTGAGCGATTTCCTCTTTGGCTTTACAAAGCTGCTCCCTGTAGGTGTATCCTTCGGGAGTTGGAAATTCCTAGAAAACAGTTAAATGAGAAACTAAATGCAAACATAAATTAAAAAGAGAGCGAGACTGTGAAGACTGACCCTGTCAAGTCTCTCCAGGCTCCACACAAAGGATCTCCATGCCCCTCCAGAGAAGAGGGGTCCACTGACCCCAAGACCACACAGACCACCACAACTCAGAGTGGCCTTCAGCCTCCACCTCGACCTGGCAGGCACGTGGCAGGAGAGAACCTGGAATCCAAGCCTGCCTTCTCAAGACCCAGGGACATTTGAGAAACTTTCCAAAACGTAAACCTAACAACAAAGTGGATAAAGAGATTCTTAAACGACACACAGACCTGGAGCCACTGGGGAAAGTGAAGAAAAAAAAGAAGGTCTACAAGGCCACGAGGCTTTGGAGTGTTCCTCTGGGAAAAAGGCGGATGGCACCTCAAAGCCATCTGTTAGCCTGACTCCACAGAAGCCACCCAGTCATTCAATCAACCGGTTAAAATGTTAAATTTATGTTATATGTACTTTACCACAATTTGCGTGCATGCGGGGCCATCCACATGGTGAACTTGCTCAAACTGAACCACACGGAGTCTTTCGTTCTTCTATTTTTCCTTGCAGAAATTAAAAAAATCCTGGGCTACGTATCCCCTACTACATACTGAGTGTTCAGCACCCAGAACAGTGCCCAGCACTTGTAAGAGGCATGCAGTAGACATGTGTAGCTATGAGGGTGTATGTCATACACGTAAGCAGTAGGTACCTGTCATTAAAATACTGGACACACTGGTGTGTGTTTTGTAACATGGGAGACATTAACGGGCTTAGCTGTTCTGCTTCAAGGACTGACTCTCTAGCTCGATCCTCATGCCCCAGAGATTCCTCCAGCCCGTATATCCTTTCTTTGCAAGAAGGGAGACATTAAGGGCC
The DNA here is from genome assembly GCF_055505025.1 of Bos grunniens. Lineage (NCBI taxonomy): Eukaryota > Metazoa > Chordata > Mammalia > Artiodactyla > Bovidae > Bos > Bos grunniens. The sequence continues at coordinate 1,275,552 of NC_141188.1, read as the reverse complement.
TTACCCTTTCTGCTTCAAGGACTGACTCTATAGCTCAGTCCATGTGCCCCAGTGACTTCTTCAGCCAGTGTTTCCCTTCTTGTGGGGCCCCCGCCCATCCTCCATGCAGCAACTGCACAACCTCTTACAAGGTAAACCTGCTGGGGTCGATCCTGCCCACTAAGGCAGAATGCCCTGGCCGGCAGGGCCCACAACCATGCTAACAAAATGAAACACAACCCCAATGCTTCGCCGGGTGAGGGCCAATCTGACGGGCCCAGCCCCTGGCTGCTCTCACCTCAGGCCGCTCTGCTTTCAGGACGTGGGCCGAGGCCAAGTCCTTCCTAGTCTTCGCCTTTGCCTTTGGGTTGCAGCGCTGGAATAACGCCCAAAGGCGGGCCCTTCTGCGACCCATCCTCGCGGATAGGGGCAGCCCCCGACTCGGGGGCAACCGCTGTTTCACGGTAGGATACCTCGGCTACCGAGCTATCACCACCAATCTCACACTACGACCACCACTCTCACACACACTGCTCTCACACACCACTCTCACACACACCGTTCTCACACTATGACCACTGCTCTCACACTATGACCACCAAATGGCATGAAGGCTCCGCCTCCAGCACATCTCCCAGGAGCCCAGAACTGGAACCCACTCGGTCACAAGGGGCTCCGTGGCAACAGGGGGGCTGGGCTCAGGTCCACTGTCAAGGGTGCAGAGAGGGGGGAGGGGCTGCCAAAAAGTCAACAATTGAGTGCGGAGTGCAGGAGAAGGCAGGCTGTGCCCACAGCTCAGGCTGCCTGTCAAATACGACCCTGCAAGGTACTGGGTCACAGTCGAACCAACCAGTATAAACTCCTTCAGAAACCACCACCCCTGGGAATGAGCACGTCTTCTAAGTGGGCTTCTGCCCCCTCTACCCCCCAAACAAGCCTCCAGTGAGGCTACTGAAAGGGCAGCCCTGAACTCAAGGGCGTCCCCAGAACCCACTCAGCTGAGGAGGACTCACCACGCTAGCTGCCCCTCACTCTCACCCTGAGCTCGGTCCTCCCTGTCGGAACCCTCACTCGAGCTCAGCAAGGGCTTGACCAACCTCACTCCAGGCACTTAAAATGAACCCACAGTGGGTACAGGGGTTCATTCAACCTGCTGTGAACTCGCCCTCTTTACTTCGACCCTCGGCTGCCAGACGACTCTGCCCCGTGGGGACTGCATGGTGGAGGTTCAGGGGTGTCCCTGCCTCGAGCCGCGACAGCCAGCGCCTCCCAGACCCCGCCTGAGTCTCCCACCCCTCTCCTGGCTCCACTCCCACCCTCGCGGTTCTCCACTCGCCAGGGCACAGGCCACTTGCTCCTGGCTCAGCCCGGCCCTCTGCTGTCATTTGAGGACCTCAGTCCCCAGGGTGCTTTGGGTCCTATATCCACCCATCTCAGCAATTACACACTCTGGGAGAGACAGGGTACAGTTTGGGGTCCTGCCCGCAGTTCACCCTGAACACGTTCTCTTTTTTTAGCTTTATCTACTGGAGTTCTCTGAGATGTGTTCTTAAAACATCAACTGTTGCTTTCAAAAAGACTGTAAGGTCACTGTGCTCAACTTTACGAATAAAATCTTCATTTTCCACCTTAAAGTGAAACTGGAGGGAAGACTAAAAGCAGTCATTTTTTCAAACTGAAAAAGAAAACCCACGTGTGACCATGTCACAGAATACAGGTCACGTAACCCCTCCCTCCTCAGCCTTGGCCTCCACCACCAGCAGCCCGGCATTGCAAGGCCTGCCCTGGGCCGCCAGGGGCAAGGGCAGAGGGGAGACCGGCTCCTCTGTCTCCAGGCCGCGTGGGCCGCCTGCTCCACCTCCTTCCCAAGTTCACGTGGCACTGAAACAGCCCAGGCAAGCTGGGGACTCTGACCAGAAACACAACCATGGGTACCAAGCAAGGACCCCTGGTTCTTGTTTTCCCTGGTATCAAATTAACTTGATCAAGACAATTACTGTGACTGTTACATGTGGCTTCAGATGACAGAAGACCCCCCCCCCCCAGGGTGTCTCCACTTCCAGTGACAGACGCAAGCATCTTGTAGGTCAGCCTACCAAGAGCTAGAAAAGCTAAATAAGGTTTAAAAGAGGTCCTTAGGCAGCCACAATCCAAGATTTCAAACAAAAGCGAAGCTCAGTGAGGGAGCTGGAGACTGAGAGGGCCTCTCGTTCCCTCGGGGCATCTGAGCAAAGCTGACTCTGTGAAGAAAAGAAAGGGAAAAAGTCAAGCACAGGGGGCTGGCTAACACAGCTCTGGAGGGTTCCTTGGGCTGTGGAGACAAAAAGTCAAGCGCAGGCCTGACGAGTCAGTCCGGATGTCAGAAAACGTACCCAACACTCTGCCCAAACCGGCTGAGCACTGACTATCAGTCACCTCCTGGTGCTCAGGAGAGACGGTGGGCTTCAGGACCTGCCGAGAACGTGGGGCCCTGGGAGGCACCCCAGGCTTCCAGACACTGGAGACGCTGGAAAGCTCCTCCCTGGGGTCGGGGGAGAAGGTGGGAGAAGGCTGCTGAGACTGAGCTTAAAAGGACCCCCAAGCCTCAAGTCCCTCAGGCCCTGAGTGAACAGACAGCTCTGTCCCCACTGGAGGTCTGCGTCAGAGGAAACTCTGGAGAAGGCAGCATCACTCAGAACCTCTAGGGTTTTCCAAACATAATGTCCAACATGCAACCAAAGAAGCAAAAGAGGGTGTAACAACAAACAGGACCAAGAGAAAAAGAACTGAACCAGATCCAGAGGTATGAGATATATATCAGCATATCAGAGGTATGCTAGAGGTATCAGATGCAAATGTCACCTGTTCAAAAATATACTTGACAAAAGGAAAAATTTCTGAGAATCAAAACCAATCTAGAACTTTACAATAACAGTGACTGAATTTAAGAACTCAGTCTCTGGGCTTAACATCAGATTGGATGTAGCTGAAGAGACGATCAGTGAACTGAAGGACGGATCAGTTACAATATATATATAAGAGGGAAAAGGGATAGAATGTATTGAAGGAATCTGTTGTTAAACTATGTTGTTAAAAACTATAAATGGGGACCCTCATGGTGGAGAAAAGACAGAAAGGGGAATAAGAAATGCCTCCAGGGGCTGAAACTAAAGAGCCTCTTAGTGAAAGTGAAAGGGGAGAGTGAAAAAGCTGGCATAAAACTCAACATTCAAAAAATGAAGATCATAGCATCCAGCCCCATCACTTCATGGCAAATAAATGGGGAAACAGTGGAAACAGTGACACACTTTATTTTCTTGGGCTCCGAAATTACTGCAGATGGTGAAATTAAAAGATGCTTGCTCCTCCGAAGGAAACCTATGACAAATCTAGACAGCATATTAAAAAGCAGAGACGTTACTCTGCCAACAAAGTTTCATTTAGTCAAAGCTATGGTTTTTCCAGTAGTCATGTATGGATGTGAGAGTTGGCCCATGAAGAAGGCTGAATGCCAAAGAATCAATGCTTCTGAACTGGGGAGTTGGAGAAGACTCTTGAGAGCCCCATGGACTACTAGGAGATCCAATCAGTCAGTCAATCCTAATGCAAATCAGTCCTGAATATTCATTGGAAAGACTGATGCTGAAGCTCCAATACTTTGGCCACCTGATGCAAAGAGCTGACTCATTGGAAAAGAACCTGATGATGGGGAAGACTGAAGGCAGGAGGAGAAGGGGACGACAGAGGATGAGCTGGTTGGATGGCATCACCGACTCGATGGACATGAGCTTGAGCAAGCTCCAGGAGTTGGTGATGGACAGGGAAGCCTGGCGTGCTGCAGCCCATGGGGTTGCAACGGGTCAGACATGGAGCGACTGAACTGACTGACAGGGACAGTGGTAAGAGTTGGTTCAAGAATCAGACCATTGAGTCAAAAATGAAAACCACACATTGGTTTCAGCAGCTCTGCGGGTGCCTAAGGCAAGAAGCAAATGTTCAAGCACTCAGAGGAAAAAGGGTGTGGCTTTTAACGGCACAACAACACTGAGAGCTGACTTTCCAAGAACAAGGAAGTGAGAAGATAATGGACTGGCATCTGTAAAATGCTGAAAAACAAATAACCACCAACCTGGAATTCTACATCCAACAAAAACTCTCTTCGAAAGTGAAAGCAAAATAGAGACTTTGAGGGCAAATGGAAATGAGACAACTCATCACCCACACACATGAACTAAAAAAAAATATTAAGGCAGTGCTTTGGGAAAAAGAAAAGTAGTCTCTGATGGAAATATAAAAAACAAGTAAAGACCAACAATGAGGTAACTGTGAGGGTAAATACTAACTCTACAAAACAATGATGTTAATGCCAAAAATATATCTAACCGTTTAAAGTGTGACAGTGACAAGGAGGAAACAGTCGTGTCAGGGAGGCAGTAAGAGTACTAAGTTAGACTTGAATGTAAAACACACGCTGTGTCTGCAAATGTACACCCAACAACCTGACAGAGGAGCACAGAACTAGAGAAACACTTCATACTTCTAAAAGAAGGCAAGAGCAAAGAACACAGACTAGGTGGGACAAACAGAAATCACACAGCAACATGGTGTCTACACACTGAAATATCAACATTATAAACAGAGCCAATACTCAAACTGATTCCAGTGAAAACTATACACTATTCAGAGGTACATGTTAAGATGGAAGGTCTTTTAGACAGGTGAAGGTAAAAGATACCCAAGCTAACACGGACAGAAAACTGACGTGGCAACATCACTGTCAAATAGTGTCTAAAGAAAGAAGCATTACTAGCAATAAAAAAGAACATCTCATACTGATACAAGTTCAGTCTAGCAAGAAGATGAGGATTCTAAACTTGAATGTACCTAATAACATAACCTCAAAATATCAATACATAAAAACTGACAGAAATAGAAAAGGAGTAACAGCCGAGTTCATAATCCCAGTGGGAGACGTTAAAGACACATCTCTCCTGGAACTGGGCTCCCTGGTACGTAGTCACCTGCAACCATGAAGTACCTGAAATGTGGCTGGCTCTACAATGAGATGCGCTGCAAGCCTGAAACACATGCTGGATTTTAAAGACTTAGCATGAAAAAAAGAACGTGAACTATTGCATTAGGTTTTATCATGTTGATTACACACTGAAATGATAATATTTGGGGTGTGTTAAAATAAAATATATTACAGGTAATTTCACCTACTTCTGCTTTTACTCAACGTGGCTACTGGAAGCTGAATTACATGAGTGACATACCTGATGTAACTGATACACACGGAACACTGCATTCCCACTGATACACATTATTTTCAAGAGCCCAATGAACATATAACAAAAAGAACATGTATTGGGCTATTAGGAAATCTCGAATTATTTCAAAAGACTGAAATAATGCAGAGTATACTTAGGGACTGCAATGGGCTGACAGTTTATGGGCCCTCAAACTTCACCCCGCATGTGGTGATGATCCTAGGAGGCAGGCACTCTGGGAGGGGTCAGGCCAGGAAGGAATGGGCTCCCGTGCTGCGAGGACAGGGAGAAGCAGCAGGCAGTCTAGGAACCAGGAAACATGACTCACCAGACGTGGCACCTGCTGATGATCTTGGGACTCCCCAGCCTCCAGGACTACAAGAAACAACTTTCTGTTGTTTATCAGCTAGTCTACGGGATTTACAACAGTAGCCGAAAAAGACAGGGCTCTTTGATAGTGAAAAAGACAGGGCTCTTTGATAGTGAAGGACAGGGAAGCCTGGCGTGCTGCAGTTCATGGGTCACAAGGAGTCCGACACAACTTAACGAATGACCACCACCACCACCACCACCACCACCACCACGAGTTGATCTGAGTTGAGACTAAAACGGAACTCATGGCTTAGGCTATTTAGTCTGTTTCACACAGGCCAAAATGACTCGTATATTTTAAAGTATTTATCCAAAAGTGCCCCTTGATAGCATTTTACAGCCTGTACATAATAGGATGAATACTTTAAAAAAAATTTACTAGTCTATACTTCTAAAATATAATATTTCAAAATATTTTCCTATAAGAGACTTTGAATATTTTTTCAGTAACTCTCCCTCTTTCCCTCCATGACAGGCACTGAACAATGTTGAGGAAAAATCAGTTTGGTGCTAGGAAGTAACTGGCAGGATACGCGTGCGCGCGGGGCCTGGGGGCTGAGATGAGGGGTGCGGAGGTATCGGTGCCCTCCCACCCCCGGCCACCCCAGACCCGGCCGCGATCGCTGAGCGGGGCCATCCCGCCCCCCCCCCCCCCGATCCCATTCGCTGCCCAGGCCCGCGCAGCCCCGGAGGTATTGGTCTTCGGGGCCCGCCGCCTCCCAACCCCTGCGGCCCAGGGGCCTCTGAACCTCCTGCGGGCCTAGGCGCAGGGAAACTTGAGCACCCAACTTCCCTAGCACCTGTCCGGTGCCCAAACCCACCAGATGCCAGGGAGACACGGTCGACGGAGCGCCTCAGCCACGCCCCTTCACACTACCGACGCCCCCCTTTGACCCCACGCCAAGCCCTCCACCTTCCTGAGAAAGCAGACAAGCCACAGGCAGGCACACAGACAGACACACAGACACTCGCACACACCCATGCCAAGGGAGACACCTGGCCTGCGCAAGCTCCTCAGCCAGAGCCAGAGCACCTGGGAGAGGCCGGGGGCAGACGAACCGGCCGGCGGCTGGCTGTCAGAAGATACAGAGGCAGAAATACATGAAGATTCCGAGACAGACTCCAAGACGGCAAGAGGAGATACACACACACACACACACACACACTTGAGTGTGGTCTTTGGAAATACTTGTGTTCGTAGTTGCTGGGTTGAGCCCAACTTTAATACAACCCATGGACTGTGGCCCATCAGGCTCCTCTGTCCGTGGCATTTCCCAGGCGAGGATACTGGAGTGGGTTGCCATTTCCTTCTCCGGCGGGATCTTCCCGACCCAGGGATCAAACCCCAGTCTCCTGCGCGCGGATGCCTTGCCATCTGAACCAGGACATTGCTAATTCCCTAGGCAAAATACAAAGAATAGATCTCGTGTTCTACTAAATGGAAAGATGATTTCAAAAACAGAAGCTGTCCTTTGTTGGTATCTTTGAATCTTTATGTAGTTTTCATTGATTTTTACTGTTAAGGCTAACTGAAAAGGCAAGAGAGAAACCCCAGAATTGAAAAGCAATTGACGGTTTTGAAAGAAACATGTGCAGGTGAAGCTCTCTTCCTTTTTGAGAGATGGTTAAATGCAAAATCTTGATTCAACACATATGACTTTTGTGCACTTTATTTCAAATCTCCATGACAAAACCCTAAGGCGTCCAGGAAGAAAGGAGTAGAGGGGCAGACAAAAAGAGCAACCTTTCCCCTTGGTGCCATCGCAACCAGCTGCTTAGCTCCTTCATCTCAAGGACTATCATCTGGGCTTCTCTGGTTTGTCTGATTCTTGTTTCGGGGACCGTTTCTCGTCACAAGGCTGTCAACAGTGGGGGTGGGGTGTGTGTGTGGGGGGGAGCCCTTCTTTCCATTCCACATGAGACCCAGTGGACAATCCAGGCCCTGCCCACTGCATTGAGTGTGCAGCAACAATATCAACGGTAATGCCGGTGAACAATGCGTATTCCTGGAATCCACTCCGTTGGCTACTGACTGTGTGTGCTGGTGGTCTGGAACCTAGACCTGGAAGCTTTCTGGATGATTGCAAATGACACCAAAGTCTGAGGACGATGGAAGATCTTCACATTTCTGCAAGAGCCACACACCTCCAGAAGGAACCACAAGACTTGCCTGAAATGGTCAAGGTATAAGTATTGGACTCAACGTTGGAAGGTCTCCACCTTTGCTATGGAAGTCAAACGATCTTTCTTTGAAATGAAAATGGAGCATACTGAACGTTCACATTCTTCTAGAGCATTTGAAAAGCCCTAACTTGTAGAAATCTGCTGTACGAGTTCCTTGAAAGCAAGAACCTCTATGTATGGATATGTCTTCATGCCTTAGATTGTGCCTCGAATATAGTGTACACATCAACCCAGGAAAGGAAAGAATTGAATCGCCAAATATACAAAGAGATCAAAAGTGCCGAGCCAAGTGACCCCTTGAGGCTTCCAAGAGCTTTTCTGTCTTTCACACACTAAGTAAATACTGAGCACCTACGATGAGCTAGGAGGCATGTAATAAGTTTCAGGGAATAGAAGGCGGAGAGAAGAAGACACAGAGTTCCTGCTTTCACTGAGACGACTCTAATAATACATCACAGGCAGATCCTTTGAGAACCTATAGAGGGGCCTCTTCCCTCACCACAAAACCTGGGTGTCAGGGAAGGCTTTCCAGAGGAACCATTTCATTGAGGTCCATAGGTTGAACCTAGGTAAACCAGGGTTGAGTTGCAGGAAGAATTTCAGGCAGGGAAAATAGCATCTTGGAAGGCTATGTGACCAGGGAAACTTAGGACATTCAAGAAACGAAAAATGCCCTATGGGATGGAAGCCAAAGAGTGCAGAGGGCATTCCAGGCAAAAGACATCAGAGAAGAACGTGAGGAGCAAGCCTGAAGGGAAGTGGTCGTATCTTCAATATGCTGGGGAAATACGAGAGCCGTTGGAGCAGGGAGGTGACAGCATTGCATCTGCATTTCCAAAAGGTCATCTTGCTCCACATCACTAATGATTGGAGAGGCTCAACTCCAAACTCCAAGGAGGGACCACTTCACATGAGTCCGATTGGGCCTCACTGCGATGTCTGTCAATAACCAATGCTGGAGAAGATGTGGAGCAAAGGGAACTCTCCTCCATGGTGAGTAGGAATGGGCGTGGGTAGAGCCGGTATGGAAAAGAATATGGAGGTTCCCGAAGGAACTAAAAGTGGAAGTAGCGTATGGTTCAGCAGTCCGACTCCCAGGCATAGATCCACCCACGGTATAAGTGAACAAGATAGATGCCCCGTTTGGGCACATCTATCTGTGCGTGCGCGCGCACATGTGCATGCGCGATGGCCTGCGAGGCAGGGGGTGGGGGGGGGGCTGGGGCTCTGGCTGGAGTCGGTGCAAGCCCCGGGATTGCCTGAGGCAAGCCAAAGGAGCCCCAGATGGAGACAGTACTGCAGTTCGTCGGGTGTCCTGGAAGCCGAATGCGAATGCGGTGGGGCTCGCGGCCCGCGCGCACGCAACCCAGGTCTGCAGCAGGTGTCGGGGCCCCGGCCAGCCGCTCCCCCCAGCCCGGGAGGGGCTGGGGACGCGCGGCGGGGGCTAAAGGACCTCTTCTGGTAGGCAAAAAGCCTCGAGCACCCGGGATTCCCAGGTGGTCTCCCATCCAAGATACTAACCAGGCCCAACCCTGCTTAGCTTCCGAGATCAGAGGAGATCGGGCGCCTTCAGGCTGATAGGGCCGGAGACAGAGGCTGTTGGCGCGGGGCGCCCTAAGAGCCTTGCGCTTCGCCTCCCTTTCGCTCTGCCCTGCAGGTCGGGCCAACGGGCCGCACCTCTCGTCGGGGGGCGTGCTGTACTTGAGCCGCAAGACCCGCGACCGGACTCCAGCCTGCTGACGCCGGCCCGTCCCCCGAACACCGCCAACACCAGAGCAGCAAGCGCCTGGCCGGGCCCGGGGGCCCGAGGGGCTTCCAGGACCCCCCATTGACCGGGAGGGCGAGCGTGCATGTGTGCGCGCGGGGCCTGGATGCTGGGCTGAGGGGTGCGGAGGTCTTGGCGCCCTCCCATTCCCGGCCACTCCAGACCCGGCCGCGCTCGCTGAGCGGGGCCTCCCCCCGATCCCATTCGCTGCTCAGGCCCGCGCGGCCCCGGAGGTGTCGGTCTTCGGGGCCGCCGCCTCCCAACCCCCGAGGCCCAGGGGCCTCTGAACCTCCTGCGGGCCTAGGAGCAGTGAAACTTTAGCGCCCAACTTGCCTGGCACCTGTCTGGTGCCCAAACCTACCGGAAGCCAGGGAGGCGTGGTCGACCAGAGCGCCTCAGCCCCGCCCCCTTCGCACTACCGAGGCCCCCCTTTGCCCCGACGCCCAGGCCTCGACCTTCCTGAGAGAGCAGACAAGCCACAGGCAGGCACACAGACAGACACACAGACACTCGCACGAACCCACGCAAAGGGAGACAAGCTGGCCTCTGCAAGCTCCTCAGCCAGAGCCAGAGCACCTGGGAGAGGCCGGGGCCAGATGAACGGGCCGGCGTCTGGCTGTCAGGAGATACAGAGGCAGAAATACATGAAGATTCCGAGACAGACTCCAAGAGTGCGAGAGGAGATACACACAAACACACACACACACACACACACACACACACACACTTGAGTGTGGTCTTTGGAAATACTTCTGTTCGTAGTTGCTTGGTTGAGCCCAACTTTGATACGACCCATGGACTGCGGCCCATCAGGCTCCTCTGTCCGTGGCATTTCCCAGGCGAGGATACTGGAGTGGGTTGCCATTTCCTTCTCCGGGGGGATCTTCCAGACCCAGGGATCAAACCCCAGTCTCCTGCGGGCGGTTACCTTGCCATCTGAACCAGGACATTGCTAATTCCCTAGGCAAAATACAAAGAATAGATCTCGTGTTCTACTAAATGGAAAGATGATTTCAGAAACAGAAGCTGTCCTTTGTTGGTATCTGTGAATCTTTATGTAGTTTTCGTTGATTTTTACTGTTAAGGCTAACTGAACAAGGCAAGAGAGAAACCCCAGAATTGAAAAGCAGTTGACGTTTTTGAAAGAAACATGTGCAGGTGAAGCTCTCTTCCTTTTTGAGAGATGGTTAAATGCAAAATCTTGATTCAACACATATGACTTTTGTGCACTTTATTTCACATCTCCATGACGAACCCCTAAGGCGTCCAGGAAGAAAGGAGTAGAGTGGCAGACAAAAAGAGCAACCTTTCCCCTTGATACCATCTCAACCAGCTGCTTAGTTCCTTCATCTCAAGGCCTACCATCTGGGCTTCTCTGGTTTGTCTGATTCTTGTTTCGGGGACCGTTTCTATTCACAAGGCTGTGAACAGTGGGTGGTGTTGGCGGGCTGTGTGGGGGTGGGGGAAGCCCTTCTTTCCTTTCCACATGAGACCCAGTGGACAATCCAGGCCCTGCCCACTGCATTGAGTGTACAGCAACAGTATCAACGGTGATGCTGGTTAACAACTCATATTCCTGGAATCCACTCCGTTGGCTACTGACTGTGTGTGCTGGGAGACCTGGAAGCTTTCTTGATGATTTAAAATGACAGCAAAGTCTGAGCACATTGGAAAATCTTCACATTTCTGCAAGTGCCACACACCTCCAGAAGGAACCACAAGTCTTGCCTGAAATGGTCAAGGTATAAGTATTGGACTCAACGTTGGCAGGTCTCCACCTTTGCTATGGAAGTCAAACGATTTTTCTTTGAAGTGAAAATGAATCATACTGAACGTTCACATACTTCTAGAGCATTTGAAAAGCCCTAACTTGTAGAAATCTGCTGTATGAGTTCCTTGAAAGCAAGAACCTATATTTATGGATACGTATTAATGCCTTATATTTTGCCTTGATTATAGTGTACACATCAACCCAGGAAAGAAAGAATTCAATCGCCAAATATACAAAGAGATCAAAAGTGCCGAGCCAAGTGACACCTTGAGGCCTCCAAGATCTTTTCTGTCTTTCACACACTAAGTAAATACTGAGCACCTACGATGAGCTAGGAGGCGTGTAATAAATTTCTGGAAATAGAATGCGGAGAGAAGAAGACACAGAGTTCCTGCTTTCACTGAGAGGAATTTAATGATACATCACAGCCAGATCCTTTGAAAACTTATTGTGGGACCTGTTCCCTCACCAAAACCTGGGTGTCAGCAAAGGCTTTTCAGAGTAACAATTGATTTGTGATCCATAGGTTGAACCTACGTAAACCAGGGTTAAGATGCAGGAAGAATTTCACGCAGGGAAAATAGCATCTTGGAAGGCTATGTGACCAGGGAAACTTAGGACATTCTAGAAATGAAAAATGCCCTATGGGATGGAAGCCAGAGTGCAGAGGGCATTCCAGTGAAAAGGCATCAGAGACAAACTTCGGGAACAAGCAATGAAGGGATGTGATCATATATTCAATATGATGGGAAAATCCAAGAGCAGTTGTGGCAGGGAGGTGATAGAATTGCATCTGCATTTCCAAAAGTTCATCTTGCTCCATAACACTAATGATTGGAGCGACTCAACTGCAAATTACAAGGAGGGACCACTTCCTCGAATCCGAATGGTCCTCATTGCAAAGTCTATCAATAACAAATGCTAGAGAAGATGTGGACCAAAGGGAACTCTACTCCACATGCAGACTGTGTGGGTGAATTCTCTAAGAAATTACGGGAAGAAGTGCTCCATCTTGTTTATTGCATTGTGTTTAGGGATGTAATTTGGAATTAGTGGAGCCCATTTCTCAGTATATTATTTCCAAACTAGGCAACTATAATTACAGTCTGATAAGATGGAACTCAAATAACTTCTGAATGTTAATTTATTTTGAAAGAGAAAATAATCTTGCAAGAGAAATATAGACAAACAGGAAAAGCATAGTTGTCAATATATTAACCTAGAGATGCTTCAAATATTGTTTAAGAAATATGAAAGTTTCATGGAGTATTTCACATGAAGGAATTATTTCCTCTTAAAAGTCAAAAGGGCTTCCCTGGTGGCTCAGAGGTTAAAGCATCTGCCTGCAATGCAGAAGACCTGGGTTTGATCCCTGAGTCAGAAAGATCCCCTGGAGAAGGAAATGGCAACCCACTCCAGTATTCTTGCCCGGAGAATCCCATGGATGGAGGAGCCTGGTGGTCTACAGTCCACGGGGTCGCAAAGAATCAGATACTACTGAGCAACTTAACTAACTTAAAAGTCAAAAAGGATTATGAGCCCACTCATAAAAATGATTTGTTCTTCAGTTTTATCATGAACTACCTGACTAAAGGATGATTATTTATTGTATTATTCCTTCAAAATTATAGCACATTGTTCACTTTCCAGATTTTTATTTAATTGATATTTATTTAACATTGACTCTGTGCCAGCACTGCAAAACCCACCCACACACCCTACACCAATTTTGTGATTTCATTAGAAACCACTTAATCAAGCAAATTCTATAGTTACCTCTATTTTACATCCTAAATTGGCACATTATATGTCACCCTACTTAACACCATTAAGATTATCTCTTTTTTAAAAATTCTTGATAAATATAATTCCTTGCTTTCTCACAAAATAATTTAAATTATATAAAAACTGGAACTTTGTCTAATTTATCACTGTATTCTTAGCTCATAGAAGAATATTAGTACTAGATAGTCAAAGACTTGTATTAAATGAAAATGATTTCACTGGGTCTCAAAATAACTTGTCTTTAAAAGGCATTGGTGCCATTTAAAGTAGATATTAGGTTTCCATTTTCTCATCAATGATTCGTTTCATTGGTTTTGTCATTTCAGATCACTTTCTTGAACATCAGATCATGGAAGATAGAAATAATGTTACTGAATTTATCCTCTTAGAACTTTCTATGGACAAGAAAGTCCAGATCCTCTGCTTTTTATTTTTCTTATTCTGTTACCTGGCTATTTGGTTGGGGAATTTGATCATTGTGATTTCTATTACATGCAGTCAGCTAATCACCCAGCCCGTGTACTTCTTCCTTAACTGCCTTGCACTCTCAGACCTCTTCTACACCTCCACTGTGACACCCAAACTCATGACTGACTTACTGATGGAGAAAAAGGCCATTTCCTATAAAAACTGCATGACACAGCTTTTCACCACCCACTTCTTTGAGGGGGGATTGAGGTCTTCACCCTCACAGGGATGGCCTGTGACTGCTATGTGGCCGTCAGCAAACCTCTCCACGACGTCATCACCATGAACAGGCAAAAACGTCACTCAATTCTCAGCGTCGTGTGCAGGGGGACTTCTTCATTCTCTTGGTCTCTTTCTTCTTGCGATTGCTTGACCTTTCTGTGGCCCCAGTGAAATAGATCACTATTTCCGTGATGCATATCTTTTGTTGAAACTAGCCTGCACTGATACTCACAAAATTGGCTTTTTTGTCATTGCCAGTTCTGGCTTGATGGGACTGGTGCTCTTTGTGGTTTTGATGGCCTCCTACACTTTGATTCTGTATAATGTGTGCACATATTCTGCAGAAAGCCACCATAAAGCACTTTCCACCTGTAGTTCCCACATCACAGTCCGTGATCCTCTTTTTCACACCTGTCATCTTTGTTTACATTAGACCTGCCACAACATTACCAGAAGATAAAGTGTTTACGCTCTTCTACACAATTATTGTCCCCATGCTCAACCCGCTTATCTACACACTTAGAAACATGGAGATGAAAAATTCCATAAGAAGAGTTTGGTGCAATAAAAGGTTCTGGGAAGGGAACTTAATGATCTGAAGGTCATTCGTCTGACGCCAGTGACTGTCTTCTCATCACTCCCTCTGTTGCTGATTCTCTCCTGCTAATGGGAAAATCAGTCAGAATGTGTAAAAGCCAAGCCTCCAACAACAGCTTGCCTTCGGTGGTTCCTTCTTTATTTTCCTCTCAATGTGTTTTCCTTGATTTCACTTTTCACTAATAATCCCCTTTGTTTAAAAAAAAAAAGAAAAGAAAAGAAAACTTTTTACAGAGTAAAAACACAGTGAAAAGTCTGGAGGGAGAGTGATCCTGCCTGTATTGAAGGCTAAACCTGGAGGAGACTTCGCTCTCAAAATACTTGGCCTCAAGGTATAAAAGGTAATAATATGTTAAAAGGTAAAAGACAGTTGAAGAATCCACCTGCTAATGCAGGAGACACACGTTCAATCCTTGGGCCAGGAAGATCCTCTGGAGAAGGAAATGGCTACCCACTCCAGTGTTTTTGCCTGGGAAATCCCATGGAGAGAGGAATCTGGTGGGCTACAGCCCATGGGGATGCAAAACAGCTGGACATGATTCAGCGACTAAACAAAAACAAAAAGGCAGTTATAGGAAAATAAGAACAATCACATACTGCAAACTCCTTTCTGAGCTATATACCTAGCCTCGTATCCTACAACTCTAGATTTCTTTTAATCAAGTACCTAGAGATCTTTTTGTGTGTATTTGTGAACTGCGATTATTTTACTTAAGTGAAATGAATATGTAGATCTAAATACAACATAGTGTAAAGTCCAGCCTTATAGTCTACATGGCAAGTCTTACAGTCTGAAAAGCAAGTCACTGTGTGATCTGTTTGTGAAGTAACATTGTAAGTATTGGGGAAAATATATACAAACTCTTGCTATTTTAACTGGGTTTGACATTAAGTATACATGATCAAGGAATAAATAAACTACAACTGACTTTGCTACAAAAAAGAAGAAAATATAAATCCTTTAGTTCCTCAAAATAGATGATTTATCTCAAAGTAAAAGACTTTCACTTCGTTTCTAATTTCAAGTGTAGAATAATCCTAAAATAATATTTGACAAAATATAGATCAGACTCAGTGATGGGAATATATATATATTCTGCTGCTGTGCTTAGGTGTTTCTGACTCTGTGGCCACATGGACTGTAGCCCACCAGGCTTCTCTGTCCATGGGGATTCTCCAGGCACAAATATCAGAGTGGGTTGCCATGTTCTCCTCCAGGGGATCTTCCCAAGCCAGGGACTGAACCCAGGTCTCCCATACTGCAGGCAGACTCTTTACCAACTGAGCCATCAGGGAAGCCCAAGTATACTGGAGTGGGTAGCCTATCTCTTCTCCAGGGGATTTTCCTGACCCAGGAATCAACCAGAGGTCTCCTGCATTGCAGATGGATTCTTTACCAGGTGAGCTACCAGGGAAGTCTAATGTGTATACATCCATACCTATAGGATTTTCATGATTTTCTAGTGCAAAGTATACATTTTGTTTGAAATACATTTTTAAGATTGCTGCATTTTCTTATGAAAATGTGCATAGTTTTGGATATAAAATTGTATAAAATATATACTATTGATAGTATAGATTTGTATTCTATATAATGAGTTAAACTATATTTAATACTATAGATTTATTTTAGGTAATAGGATATTTTCTAATGTTTCTCTCTCAAATAATGTAATATTTTTTAGAATTAATAGGAAAGATTATGAATTTTAAAGAATCATATTATTAATATGTCATAAAAATGTTGTTAACTGTTCTCCACACAAAGATAGGCCATATTAATATTTGGCTATATTATGTGTGTGTCTCCTTCAGAATTTTTCACAGTTTATTGTGATCCACACAGTCAAAGGCTATGGCATAGTCAAGAAAGCAGAAATAGAAGTTTTCCTGGAACTCTCTTGCTTTTTCGATGATCCAGCAGATGTTGGCAATTTGATTTCTGGTTCCTCTGCCTTTTCTAAAACCAGCTTGAACATCTGGAAGTTCATGGTGCACGTATTGCTGAAGCCTGGCTTGGGGAATTTTGAGCATTACTTTACTAGCAACAAAGATCTGTCTAGTCAAAGCTATAGTTTTTCCAGCAGTCATGTATGGATGTGAGAGTTGGACTCTAAAGAAAGCTGAGGGCCGAAGAATTGATGCATTTGAACTGTGGTGTTGGAGAAGACTCTTGAATGTCCCTTGGACTACAAGGAGATCCAACCAGTCCATCCCAAAGGAGATCAGTCCTGGGTGTTCATTGGAAGGACTGATGTTGAAGCTAAAACTCCAACACTTTGGCCACCTGATGAGAAGAGCTGACGCATTTGAAAAGACCCTGATGCTTGGAAAGGTTGAGGGGAGGAGGAGAAGGGGACAACAGAGGATGAGATGGCTGGATGGCATCACTGACTCAATGGACATGGGTTTGGGTGGACTCCGGGAGTTGGTGATGGACAGGGAGGCCTGGTTTGCTGCAGTACATGGGGTCTCAAAGAGTCAGACACGACTGAGGGACTGAACTGAACTGAATATGTATGTGTCTTATTTTTGTACTTGCAAGATACTTTGCAAATATTATTTTCATATTTTGCTTCATATTTACATGTCAAAAAAGAATGGTGTTTCAGAATTGTAAATAATAACCTTAAGGAGGCAAAAGTTATCAAAGTAACTGAATGAATATGTAGTAAATAATGTAAATTAACCAAATCTTACTTATTTTCCCAATTGAATTATCTCCTCAAGTGGATCAGTTGTTTGGAGTTACATTTTCATAAAGATCATCCATTCATCTTCCCAGATAGTTGCGAATATCTGGTAATAACTGATATTTTTCAATATCCCCATCTCTGTGTTTGCTTATAGTGTTTAATAGCCTTCCATAGAGACCTCAGTTCTGCCTTCATGTGTAAATTAAGCATAAACCATAATCCATGACCTTCAGCCACGAACTACAGAGTTTAATACCAGATATTTTGGGTGAGGAATTTTTAAAAAAGATGCTTACAATATATGCCATTCTTATCTCTCTTGTTAATAAGTACAAGTACTAGGAAACAAAGAGGCCAGAATATATTGCTTCATTTCACAGAGACATCATTCATACAAATCTCTCTCTCTCGGAATGAGGCTTAAAATAAGACATTATTCTGCCTGCCTCATTCAGTCTGGATTCATGAGCAATTCAGGTTGTGGGGTGGTGGTTGCTTTTCGCTAGTAAATCAAACTGTATGAGAAAACTCATATACTGATTTTAATTCCTATTGCGTGGGGATTTCTTATGTTATGTCGGTTCAGTTCAGTTCAGTCGCTCAGTCCTGTCCGACTCTTCGTGACCCCATGAATCGCAGCACGCCAGGCCTCCCTGTCCATCACCAACTCCTGGACTTCACTTAGACTCATGTCCATCGAGTCAGTCATGCCATCCAGCCATCTCATCCTCTGTCGTCCCCTTCTCCTCTTGCCCCCAGTCCCTCCCAGCATCGGAGTCTTTCCCAAAGAGTCAACACTTTGCATGAGGTGGCCAAAGTACTGGAGTTTCAGCTTTAGCATCATTCCTTCCAAAGAAATCCCAGGGCTGATCTCCTTCAGAATGGACTGGTTGGATCTCCTTGCAGTCCAAGGGACTCTCAGGAGTCTTCTCCAACACCACAGTTCAAAAGCATCAATTCTTCGGTGCTCAGCCTTCTTCATGGTCCAACTCTCACATCCATACATGACTACAGAAAAAGCCATAGCCTTGACTAGACGGACCTTTGTTGGCAAAGTAATGTCTCTGCTTTTGAATATGCTATCTAGGTTGTTCATAATTTTTCTTCCAAGGAGTAAGCGTCTTTTAATTTCATGGCTGCAGTCACCATCTGCAGTGATTTTGGAGCCCCCAAAAATAAAGTCTGATACTGTTTCCACTATTTCCCCATCTATTTCCCATGAAGTGATGGGAGCAGATGCCGTGATCTTCGTTTTCTGCGTGTCGAGCTTTAAGCCAACTTTTTCACTCTCCACTTTCACTTTCATCAAGAGGCTTTTGAGTTCCTCTTCACTTTCTGCCATAAGGGTGGTGTCATCTGCATATCTGAGGTTACTGATATTATCCCGCAATCTTGATTCCAGCTTGTGTTTCTTCCAGTCCAGCATTTCTCATGATGTACTCTGCATAGAAATTAAATAAGCAGGGTGACAATATACAGCCTTGATGTACTCCTTTTCCTGTTTGGAACCAGTCTGTTTTTCCATGTCCAGTTCTTACTGTTGCTTCCTGACCTGCATACAGATTTCTCAAGAGGCAGGTCAGGGGTTCTGGTGATCCCATCTCTTTCAGAATTTTATACAGTTTATTGTGATCCATGCAGTCAAAGGCTTTGGCATAGTCAATAAAGCAGAAATAGATGTTTTTCTGGAACTCTCTTGCTTTTTCCATGATCCAGCAGATGTTGGCAATTTGATCTCTGGTTCCTCTGCCTTTTCTAAAACCAGCTTGAACATCTGGAAGTTCACGGTTCGTGTATTGCTGAAGCCTGGCTTGGAGAATTTTGAGCATTACTTTACTAGCATGTGAGATGAGTGCAATTGTGCGGTAGTTTGAGCATTCTTTGGCATTGCTTTCTTTGGGATTGGAATGAAAACTGACCTTTTCCAGTCCTGTGGCCACTGCTGAGTTTTCCAAATTTGCTGGCATATTCAGTGCAGCACTTTCACAGCATCATCTTTCAGGACTTGAAATAGCTCCTCTGGAATTCCATCACCTCCACTAGCTTTGTTCATTGTGATGCTTTCTAAGGCCCACTTGACTTCACATTCCAGGATGTCTGGCTCGAGGTCAGTGATCACACCGTCGTGATTATCTGGGTCGTGAAGATCTTTTCTGTACAGTTCTTCTATGTATTCTTGCCACCTCTTCTTAATATCTGCTGCTTCTGTTAGGTCCATACCATTTCTGTCCTTTATCGAGCCCATCTTTGCATGAAATGTCCCCTTGGTATCTCTAATTTTCTTGAAGAGATCTCTAGTCTTTCCCATTCTGTTGTTTTCCTCTATTTCTTTGCATTGATCGCTGAGGAAGGCTTGCTTATCTCTCCTTGCTGTTCTTTGGAACTCTGCATTCAGATGCTTATATCTTTCCTTATCTCCTTTGCTTTTCACTTCTCTTCTTTTTACAGCTAAGTCATACAGTGACTCACTTAGTGGCTCAGTCACACACTTGAGAATGTAAGGAACAACACTTCTTGAAACAGGCAATATCGAAAACAATAGCAGTAATAGTAGAATCATAAGAAGTTAAGTCAAGAACTTCTATTAGGTGTAGCCCAGTGACATCTCCATGTCATCTGACTTAGTTTGCTAAATGACTATAGCTTGCTGTTGATATCCTGGTTGTAGATCCTGAGCATCTGATCTTTATTCAAAGACTGGTTATTGAGATAAGCTTTAGAAACAAACTCAGAATGTCCTTTTTAACAACTTAATTCAACCTCTTAGCAATGTAACATAACCACAAGGAACTATCTAAGGAGTGAGTCTTAGTAAATACAGACCTTAATTAAAAAAACTGGAACTTAATATTCAGTGAAATATAATAGATGCCATAGGCCTGACATCAGTTAGGTGGATTTTTCTTTTAGAGCTCCCCAGTATACGTTGAGATTTCTGTATATGTCGGGAGACAGTCTTTTTATTTACCTGATAAGGCTGTTCAGAACCCAAGTGTCTCCAGTTTCTGGAGGGATGAGGCAGAGAGAAAAAAGGTATAATTTTACCCATAGGAGTAAATCACTAGATTGTTTTAAACGATCAGTAACTCGAGGAGAAGTGCTTCTTTATATCTGAAAACACAGAGTAAAAGCCAACAATATGTCAGACAAAAAGTCGTGAAAATTGTGGTCATATTTAGTGGTCTACTACATCTCATGCAATTGATCCCTTTGTTCTGCTGTCCTTGCCCAATGACCAAGGACATCAGTGAAAGCAATAGTCTCGAAGAGACTCATGAAGTTTTTGTGAACGTCTGTATGACCTGTCCAGCAAAGTGGGTGCCCTGATCACTGGAGATTGTGGAAAGCACCTTTTAACCATTTTTTTCTATTCTGAGATATTAATCCTGAAGCCAGGAAAGGCATTATCAAATAAAAATGAGGTTTGTCAGGGAGCCAGGAAAAGCCAAGTGGCCATCTTGGACCTCTCATAGCCCCAACTCTTTGGTTTATGGCCATTTATAATCCATTTTAAATTCCCTGAAGACATGTTAACTTTTGTAGAAGCAGAATGAGCTTTGTTCATATGTGCTGTAGTCTGTTCTCAAAAGCCACATTCCAAGAAAACTTTGTTCTTTTAATCAGTGAGAGAAAACCAAATTCCAGTTTGGTAACAGCTTATATTCACTGTGAAACAATAGTTATTCACTTAGTCATAGTAACAATAAGACTTCAAAGGCAGTTTAATGTCTTAACAAACTTGTAGCATGCACAAAACTCTTCTTTCACTTGCAACACACCTGTTTACACTTTCTGTATTCATCACTTCATTTGTCCATTTAGAGGACAGCCACCTGTACGTTTAGACTTACTTTGCTTTTCCTTAATAGAATGGAATTCCATTCCTTATTACTTTTTATTGAAAACACACATCTTACTTTTCTTCAGAAACCATGACTTGTACTTTACATCATCATTCTGTAGATTGGTAAGGATAAATCACCCAAAGTTATATCATTTATAAAAGTATCTTCACAATGCCTCTGTTAATTAGATCAATAAACAAACATCAATATCATGTATCAATTCAGTAATGATTATTTCCCAGATCACACAAGCCTCAAATTCATTTACTTTAATTTTCTTGAATTTAGAATTGTTTGATTTGTAAGCACTGACTTCTCTTTAGGCCAATTAATTAGAGCTCATTGAACCACTTAGCCTTTAGCAATTTTTTCCAAGGATGGAGACATACACCGAGACACACACAAATCTGGACAGACAGAAACCTCACAGTTTTCCACCTGAAATTTAAAATGTCTCTTTGTCCCTTTTAATTTCTTGGCTTGAGTTCCGGCTCATGGCTGGAGTCCCAGATAGAGTGGGCTGTGTATCTCAAGGACATGATAAGAGTTAACTCAGGTTTTTCCCCAGGCATGTTTCTGTTTCTCAGGCAGGATCAGAGCTCCCCAAAAGAGTATTTTCACAAGTCAAACTTTTAGGAATTACATGTGCAAAAAGAACCAGTTTTGCAATTTCAAAAAGATTCCATTTTACCTAGTTTTCTCCGGAGTCTATAGAATACACATGGCCATTCAGGGTTCAAAATGTCATTTCTCCTTCATGTAGTCATAGCTTCATAGCTAAACTTTAAACCAGAGAGTGCTCAGATGGGCTCTGATGACAGGGGTAGACTGATCGATAAGATGTCCCAGCAGGGATTCTCTCTCTGGGCAGGTGAGGTCTTCTCTTAAAGCAAAGAAACCCCATATATAAGGGATTTTTAGGCCTTGAGGATCAAAATTATCCCAGTTTTTCAAGATATTATTCAAGGGGGGTGGTTCTGGACTGTTAGGCCCCATCTGTAAGAGAGAAAAAAGCAGTGCCCAGTGCCATGGCTTTTTTCTACCAGAGGTGTCTGCCCCTGCTCTAGACGGGGTTGGAGACTGATTTTCCACCTAAGCTTCCTTCCCTGGCCAGAGCTAACCTGTCTCTTATAGGTGAAGGTGTCCTACTCCCAACCCCCCTCGTTCTACCACCCAGGCATGGTGGAGATGCACCAGGGTTAGACCTGATGGCATCCCAGATTGATGTCCAGGTCCTCACCATTAAAACCTTGGTTTGATTTCCCTTTTATTCCGGCACCACCTGGGGTGGAACAGAGTAGTTTTCCGGATGCTTGCCGAGCCAAGACCACTAGGGGAAGCACCCAACTTCTGTGTACCTGCACACATTCCTCATAACAGTATAAGTGGCAAGTCATAAAGGGATGAACAGAAAACCCAAGACATCATCCTGAGAGTGGCCACACGAGTCTATTTAATAACAAAGGAGGCGATGGAGGGCCCGCCTGCGAGGAAAAACTAATCCTTCATATTCATGGAGTGCCAACATCATCCTTTTTATTCCTGTCCAGCAGACTGTACAAAAAGAATACCTAAGGAGTTGAGACAAGAGCCACTGGAGGGCTTCGTCTGCTCTGCTAAGAGTTAGCGTTACTAAGGGAAGAAGCCCAATGCACTTTCAATCTGCCTAAATCTGGGGTGTGCCAATCTGTGTCCTCAGGAATCTCATGCTCACCAGCAATGCCTCAATCCATATAGTCCAGAGGCATAGCCATGACAAGAACTTGCCTGTGTGTCTGTGGGTTCAGGATGGTGATTTCTAGTCTGAGAGATGTCCCTGGAGCTAGAGCTCCAGCTAGCTCCCTAAAGTGCTCCTGTCTGCAGTGTCCTGTAAAACTTGGAGTGGGGGCCTTGCTAGAAAAGCACAATAACAGCATGGATTGCAAGTCCCTTGAAAGTCTACAATCCGGCACACAAGGTTAATAACTTTAATTCCCCAAGCAGATATGAAATGGTCAGAGGGACCAGGAAAAGCTGACTGGGGAAAAGAAATTCAGTCCACATGCTTCTGATTTAGTAAAGTAGCTGCTGCTGCTGCTGCTGCTAAGTTGCTTCAGTCGTGTCTGACTCTGTGAGACCCCAGAGTTGGCAGCCCACCAGGCTCCAACGCCCCTGGGGTTCTCCAAGCAATAGTACTGTAGTGGATTGCCCTTTCCTTCTCCAATGCAGGAAAGTGAAAAGGGAAAGTGAAGTCACTCAGTCGTGTCCAACTCTTAGCGACCCCATGCACTGCAGCCTACCAGGCTCCTCCGCCCATGGGATTTTCCAGGCAAGAGTACTGGAGTGGGGTGCCATTGCCTTCTCCGTAGTAAAGTAGAGACCACAGTAAAAGAGCAAAAGAATCTCAACTCTGAGTGTTCTTACCTTGTCTTGAAGATCTTGGACAAGCCCCCAAGATGATAACCTAGCAGTCAACGGTGACCGATACCACTGGATTCATGGTGTCTAAGAAGAAGATATTACTCTGGGGCCAAAGACAGTCTCAGTCACTCAGAGCTTTGTGTATATTTTATTTAAAGTGAAGGTGACAGAAAAAGCTTCTGACATAGACATCAGAAGGGGCTCACTAATTTAAGTGGGGCCATATATACTTCTCAACTAGCCTCTGAGAATAGACAAAAAACATCTCAAGGATGTGAGCGTTTTGCCCAGACCCTTTCCTATAACATACATCCAAAGCTCAAAAAGAGGAATGTCCTTGAACCTGAGATACTGCTCCCTACAATGCCTACTTGTCTTAGGCAAAAGAATGTGAAAAAGAAAGCAAGCTTGCCTCCTCCTTAAAGGGGCTTTAGGCTTGGACTCTTTATCAACCTGCTGGGACAGGTAAGTATACAGTTAAACTCAGAAAACTCTAATGTTGTAATGGTGGTGAGTAAAGCATTTGTATAACATACCACTGATAACTCATGTAAGTATATCACATATAAATTCAGTATGAAGGTCAAAAGATAAAATATCAAAATAATGATAACTACAAAATGAAATAATGGAACTATGTTTGAAGAATTAGATGACAGTATGATACGAAGTCAACAAACAGAGAGACGCAATGAAGAGCTACAAATTATTTTTTTTTTAAGGAAACTAACAAATTCTGGATTTGAAAACTAAAATAATTGAAATGAAAAATTGATAGGTTCAACAGCACATTTGAGATGCTAGCAGAAATAATCCATAAACTTGAAGATGAATTCATAGAAATCAATGTAAAAATAAAGAGAAAAAATGTTGAGGGAAAATGATGTAAGGCATCCATTCATTACACCATCAAGTATGGAAGGAGAGAGACTCTCAGAAAGCAGGGAGAGAAAGGGGAAGGAGTAAAATTACTTGTAGACGGAATGGCTGACCGGCAGTTCAGAGCGAAACGGAGGTGCAGCGCAGGGCTCTTAGGGCGCCGGGCGGCAGCAGCCTCGGTCTAAGGCCATAGCACCCTGAACGCGCCCTATCTCATCTGATCTCGGAAGCTAAGCAGGGTCGGGCCTGGTTAGTACTTGGGTGGGAGACCACCTGGGCATACCGGGTGCTGTAGGCTCTTTGCCTTCCCTCTCCTTTAGCCCCCGCCCCACGTCCCAACTCTTGGGCTCCCGCAGCCCCAGCCCCTCCTGGGGCTGGGTGGCCAGGGCACTGACTCCCGCTGCAGACCTGGGTTGCCTCCACGCGGCCCGCGAACCCCTCCGCATTTGGCTTCCAGGAAACCAGACGACCGTTCCGCGGGTCTCCATCTGGGGCTCCCATGGCGTGCCTCAGGCAATCCCGGGGGGCTGCACCAGCCCCAGCCCCAGCCCCAGCCCCACCCCACCCCACCCCCATCCTCGCCGGCGAACGCCCGAGCTCACGCGCACCCGCACGCACACACAGATATATGTGCACAGACGGTGCATGTATCTTATTCAGTTATACTTTTGGTGGATATATGCCTGGGAGTGGGACTGCTGAATCATATGGTACTTCTAGTTTTAGTTCCTTCAGGAACCTCCATACTCTTTTCCATAGTGGCTCTACCAACTCACATTCCTACTAACGGTGGAGGCGAGCTCCCTTTTCTCCACATCCTCTCCAGCATTTGTTATCTACAGACTTTTCCATGAGGACCATTCTGACTAATGTGAAGTGGAACCTCATTGTAGTTTGGAGTTGAGTCTGTCCAATCATGAGTGATGTGGAGCAAGATGACCTTTTTAAAATGCAGATGCAATTCTATCACCTCCCTGCTCCAACTGCTCTTGTATTTTCCCATCATAGTGAAGATATGACCAAATCCCTTCATTGCTTGGTCCCCACTTTCTTCTCTGATTTCTTTTCACTGGAATGCCCTCTGCACTCTTTTGGTTCCATCCCATAGGGCATTTTTCATTTCTTGAATGTACTAAGGTTCCCTTGTCACGTGGCCTTCCAAGATGCTATTTTACCTGCCTGAAATTCTTCCTGCATCTCAACCCTGGTTTACGTTGGTTCAACCTATGGATCTCAACTCAATTATTAGTCTGAAAAGCCTTCTCTGACACCCAGTTTTTGGTGAGGGAAGAGGCCCCTATAGAAGTTCTCAAAGTATCTGCCTGTTATTTATCATTAGATTAGTCTCAGTGAAAGAAGGAACTGTGTTTCTTCTTCTCTCAGCATTCTATTTCCAGAAACATATTGCATGCCTACTAGCTCATAGTAGGTGCTCAATATTTATTCAGTGTGTGAAAGACAGAAAAGTTCTGGGAAGCCTCAACTTTTCACTTGGCTCAGCACTTTTGATCTCTTTGTATCTTTGTCGATTCAGTTCTTTTCTTTCTTCTGTTGATGTGCACACTATATTCAAGGCACGATCTAAGGCATGAAGACATATCAATAAATATAGGTTCTTGCTTTCCAGGAACTCATACATCAGATTTCTATAATTCAGGGTTTTTTTTTATTTAATGCTCTAGAACAATGTGAATTTTTAGTATTGTCCATTTTCATTTCAAAGAAAGATCATTTTACTTACATAGCAAAGGTGGAGACCTTCCAACTTTCAGTACAATACTTATACCTTTACCATTTCAGGCAAGTCTTGTGATTCCTTCTGGAGGTGTGTGGCTCTTCCAGAAATGTGAAGATCTTCCATAGTCCTCAGACTTTGGTGTGATTTGGAATCATCAAGAAAGTTTCCAGGTATAGGTTCCAGACCACCACCTCAAAGAGTCAGTAGCGAATGGAGTGGATTCCAGCAATATGCATTGTTAACCAGCATCACTGGTGATTCTGTTGCTACAGACTCAATGCAGTGGGCAGGGCCTGGACTGCCCACTGGGTCTGATGTGGAATGGAAAGAAGGGCTTACCCCCTCCACTGTTTCTAGCCCTGTGACTAGAAACGGTCCCCAAACAAAAATCAGACAAACAAGATTATCCCAGATCGTAGTCCATGAGATGAAGGAACTAAGCAGCTGGTTGAGATGGAGCCAAGGGGAAAGGTTGCTCTTTTTTTCTCCACCTCTACTCCTTTCTTCCTTGATGCCTTAGTGATTCATCGTGGAGATTTGAAATAAAGTTTACAAGAGTCATATTTATTGAATAAAGATTTTGCATTGAACCAACTCTAAAAAATGAAGCAAGTTTCACCTATCACATGATTCTTTTAAAAAGTCAATTGCTTTTCAACTCTGGGGTTTCTCCATTGCCTTGTTCAAGTAGCCTTAATCATAAAAATAAAATAAAACTAAATAAAGATTCAAATATACCAACAAAGGAAAGCTTCCGTTTCTTAAATCATCTTTCCACTTAGTAGAACACTAGCTCTTTTCTTTGTATTTTGACTAGGCAATTCGTTGTATTGTGGCTCAGATGGGAAGGCATCCACTTGCAGGAGACTCAGGTTTGATACCTGGGTCGGGAAGATCCCCTGGAGAAAGAAATGGCAAACCACTCCAGTATTCTTGACTGGGAAATGCCACGGACAGAGGAGCCTGACTGGCCACAGTCCATGGGTAGCATAAAAGTTGGGCACAACTGAGCAACTAAGAACAGAAGTATTTCCAAGGACCACATTCAAGAGATTTGGAACTCTTGCTTGACTCCCTCATGTTGACCATGTTGACTAGGCAGCAGATAGCAGCTGATTCATCTGTACAATTAACAAAGAATGTGTCATTCTGTTCTATACTTTTCTGTACTGTAGGAAGAGACTGTACAGAGCAGATGTCTGGACTTGTACAGGACTTTTGGTCCGTTAGAGGATTACAGTTGCACCATCAATGCTTGCCAGAGGTGGCAGGAAGGCGGCCCTGAAAGTTTGAGTCCAGACATGTCCAGTGTTTTAGGATATATCAGATGAGTAAGAATGCATTTACCCTTCACTATGTCTCCATAGAGAGTTGCTTTGGGTTTGGAGGTACACACACACACACACACACACACACACCCTGCTGCCGAGACAGGTCAAGAGCTAGAAACCACAGGTAAGGGAGACGGAGAAAGAGGGAGAGAGAGACAGCAAGAGGACACTCAAGCTTCCCAACCCCCGGCCTCCACACCCTCCCCCCTCCACTCTGGGTATCCACCCGGCCCCAAGTCGACCCGACCCCACCCTCACCCACCGACACACTGACACACACTCTCACACACTCACCCTCTGGCCTGGGGATGGGGGCTGGGTCTCACCTTAGGTAGCCAGGCCAAAGGGGACCTTTGAGACCTTGGCTTCAAGGAAGTCTTGGGGTCCCCACGGGTGACCGCCAGCCCCAGGGCACCGCGTCCAGCCGGGCCCGGCCCAAAGCCGACGCCCCCTCCCTTGGGGAAGCTGCTTCTTCCGCGTGGCCTTCCTCTGAGGTGCGTCACGGGCTGTGCCAGTGTGTCTGTCTCAGATCCGATGCCATCCTCTCTCCCCTGTCTCCTGTTTGCTGTCTCTCTGTCGCTCGCTCTGTGTCTCCCTCTGTCTCTGCCTCCGTGTGTGTGTGTGTGTGCGCGCGCACGCGCACGCGTCTGTCTGTCTGTCTATCTGTATCTCCCTCTCACAGTCCTGGAGTCTATCTCTGAACTTTCATCTCTTTCTGCCTCTGTCTCTCCTGACACCCGGCGGCCCGTCCGTTCCTCTGGCCCCGGCCTCTCACAGGTGCTATGGCTCTGGCTGATGAGGTTGTGAAGGCGGGCTGTCGACTGTCTGTGTGTCTGTCCGTGTGCCTGCCTGTCGCTCGTCTGCTCTCGCAGGAAGGTTGTGTGCTTGTCCGGCGGCGTGGGGGAAAGGTGGGGGCCTCGGTAGGGCGAAGGGGCGGGGCTGAGGCGCTCGGGTGGACCGCGCCTCCGTGGCTCCCGGTGGGTTTGGGCACCGGGCAGGTGTCGGGCAGGATGGGCGCTCAGGGCCCTGGCTGGGCGGCGCCTAGGCCCACAGGAGGCTCAGAGGCCCGAGGGCCGCGGGGGTCGGGCAGCAGCGGGGCCGAAAGCCAGAAACCTCTGGGCCGCGTGGCCCTGGGCAGCGAACGGGATCGAGGGAGGCCCGGCTCGCCGAGCGCGGCCGGGCCTGGAGAGGCCCGGGGTGGAGGGCGCCAAGACCTCCGTGCCCCTCAGCCCACCCCCCAGGCCCCGTGCACACGCACGCCTGGCATGCCGCTGGGGGTCCCGGAAGCCCTCCGGGCTGCCGAACCTGGCCAGGCGTTTGCTGGCCGCGGGGTGGCAGTGTTCGGGGGCATGGCGGCATTGGCCGGCGGAGTCTGGTCGCGGGTCGTTCGGCTCAAGTACAGCGCACACCCCCATGGTGAGGTGCGGCCTGCTGGCCCCACCGGCAGGTCAGAGCGAAAGGGAGGCACAGCGCAGGGCTTTTAGGGCGCCCGGCGGCAGCCGCCTCCTTCTACGGCCATATCACCCTGAACGCGCCTGATCTCCTCTGATCTCGAGGGCTCACATTTGATGGTGGTCTTGTCATCTCCTACCTCTTTCTCGTAAAGCTGGCAGCTGAGGGAATGAGGTAAGTGTAAAACTGAATAACAATAGACTGTGTGGAATCTGTGAATGTGGAGCTCTGTGAATCCGTAGGTCTAAGGAGAGACTGGCAGCTGCCGACGTGGAGTATCTGTCCCCATGACCACGTTTACGTCATCAAATGTGCCATTGACCGCCCTCCCCCCACCCCGGGTGGCAGGGACCCCATGTGGCAGCCCCCAGGCTCGCTCTCTCTGGCTCATCCACCCTCTAGAAGTTTCCCCAGACCCTCAGTAGGAGTGGGCACTGCTGCGGGTGTGCGTTGTGTGTCCTCGTGCCCCATGTGACGTTGCACGACTAACCGCACTCTGTGTTTGCACCCTTCCTCCCGCGCTCATGGGACCAGGCAGCGTGGCGGGAATGCAGGGGCTGGATTCTGCTACAGTCAGGACTTGCTCCTGATGTGCTTCCGGGTGAGTACAGGCCAGCCTGGTCCTGAGGGGGCACGGAGCCCACGCCCCAGGGAGTGGAGGGTCAGTGGGTCTCTGGAGGTTAGCCTGGGAGAACCCTCACACCAGAGAACGTGACCTTGGCGCCCCACTGCCGCTGGAGTGGTCAGAGCATGGCCAAGGCCCCTCGCATAGGGACGCATGGGTATCCCTCCCACAGCGCCAGTGCTGCCGGCCATGCCCTGCGTGCACGTTCTCGGAGGGAACAGGGCCCAGAGCGTCAGGGTTCACGAGGCTGCCCTGCCCTGGGCCTCTCCGTACGGAGGCCAGTGTTTCACACGGAGGTGCACCGGCATCTGGGGCTCGGCTGCTGCTAAGGGGCCACCCTCCCTTGCAGGCGCTGCTCTGGGTAGGCCTCTGGTGGGTCTGGCCCTGGGGCCCAGCCCTGCTCGAGCAACTCTGAGGGCAGGAGGCTGTCTGCTCTGTCCTGTTCACATCTCAGCTAGAAAGCTGGATTGGGCTTTTGAGGTTTTTTTACCAGCAGCTTTTAGCTATATGTCAGAATAAAGTCAGCCACAGAGTTCTCTCCTTGATCTGCTTGGCCCTCCATGTTTCTCTGAATTCTCAAAGCAGCTGAAGCCCCAAATGGGGTGGGGGTGGGGGTGTCAGGAGGGGCAGGGGCTGGGGCACCAGCTGCCAACCCAGGACTGACTTTTCTGTGTGTGTGTGTCCAGTTTACCTGCACGAATTCTCCAGATGTTTATACAGCATCCAGTATACAACAAAGACTACATTTTGAACTCGATGGAATCTTTACTCTGTTAATACTTGTTACATGGACCCGAAGATATTACAGGGTTTTTAATTAGTGAAAAATTCATGAATACCATAGAGAAAATATTTTAGAATTTAATGTTTCTGATATTTATGTAAACTTATGACTTCATTTATATAATTCCTTCCTTTTTCTTGTATATTCAGGCTATGAATATCCTTTCAGATCAATTTCATGTTCTGATACCTGATTTCAGTCTTTCAAATGAATGTACTGTAGTGCTTGTCTGTATAAATCCTATGAACAAACACAGGGCTTTTGTAAATGATGCATTTATTGTCATTATTCTTGTTTAATTTTTCAATGTTAAGCCATGAGAGAAGGGGTTTTCCTGCGATTGTAAAATCATCATGACACGGTGTGCTTTATTATCCTTCCAGAATGTAACCAAGCTCTCCAACAATCACTCTGAAATAAGAAAACTTAATTTCAACCAATTGTTGTTGGATGTTAACGACTGGCCTAAACTGTACTTTTTCTAGCAAGAAATGCTTTTTGTCCACAGCGTGAAGTGATTTAAAGTACTGGGTGTTAAATGTGAGCTTCTAATGAAATTTGGGCTGAAAGGATGCCTAGAAGAAGACTGAAAATCTCTCCTGTAACCCTGTCTCTGTGGACCTGGATCCCTCTTCTCTGGTGAGACTCTTTGGGGACCAATCTCGATGCCCTGCACCCACTACAGAGCCATCGAGCTGGACAGTGAAGGTGCCACTTCCCAGACAGACAGGGTAGTGTAGCTCTGACAAAGGCCTTATTTTTATGGAAATCATCTTTTTACATGATTGTAAACATGTTTAAAGAATGGACCTAGGCGTACATTTTTAGATTGTGATGACATAGCCATTCTGGATTGTATAAGTAGCAAATGTAATTTTTACTTTTTCAGCGGCACATTAAAAAAGCCAGCAAGAGATGCGTTCAGGTCACAGTGTGATATTTATTATGCAGCTGGTATCTTGGTAGACAGAGACAGCATGTTTCTTTACATGTGGGTTCCGCCTTTAATTTACTTGTACAATTCATTGTTATCATTCTATTTTCCTATTAATCTTTTGTGAACTTCCTGAATATGTGACAAAGTATATACAGTCTACTTTTGAACTATTTTTATCATAGTATTATTTATTGCTTTCTTTCAATAAAGTACTGAAGCAAAATTTCCCAGGGCCAATAAAGAGTGGCGAGGGTAAGCTGTACTCTCACTGAGAACAGACCAGAGCTGGTAATGGGAGCCCGTGTCATCACACGGACATTCTGTTAAGAGAAATGGATGGATGCAATGGAAAGGCCAGAAGGCGGAAGCATAGGTGTCCCTAGAGGACGACCGACAGTGTGTTCATGCCCTTGGCTCTGGAGACAAGAGGCTCCATCACTTCAGCATCTGCGGGGACAAGGCCCCTCTGCTGCTGAGGTGTGGGCAGTGGGCCGAGGGTGGGAACAAAGTGCAGGTGTCGAGGCTCGCCATCGGTCACAGCGTGGGGTGTCCGAGGGCAACCTTGACGGGGATCCAAATGATGCACCCTAGTCCAGCATCAGGTCCTCCCCCAGCATCAGACCCTAGTCCAGCATCAGACCCCAGTCCAGCGTCACGGCCCTAGGCCAGCATCAGGCCCTCCCCGACGCTCAAACCCTCCCCCCACCTCCAACCCTTCCCCAGTATCAGGCCCCCCACCTCCAGTATGAGGTGTGGCAGCCCTACTTGTCTGATACTCCTGAGCGCACTCAGGCAGCCCCAGAGCAGCAGGACAATAGCTCTGGCAGGAGGTGCATCTTTAGGAATCACCTGCGGAGCAGCAGCAGCTGGGCTTTGTTTCAGATCAAGGAGAGACAAAGAAAAGGCACTTGTGCAGGAGGCAGTGGAGGCTGTGGGCACGTTCCCCCAGCTCTGCTTCCTCCCCGTAGGGGCTTTGCTCTCCTGCTCTCTCACAGGCCCCAGGGTGGTGTCCTTCCAGATTCACGGTCTCCTTGATATCTCAAGCCCAAGTCCTGAGTTGTGTCCCAGTCCGGTGTGGCAGAGGGCTGGGAACACCCAAGCTCAAGGGCTGAAAGGATTCCAGGGGGACAGCCGGGCCACAGCAAGTGGCAGGATGAGGGTGGCCACCTACAGAGGGCCCCGGAGCAGCACTGGAAGGAGAGCAGTGATGCCTTAGCTCACTCGGGGATGCTGCCCGGCCTGGCACTCAGAGATGTTACTGCCAGCAGCTCTGGGGATACAGGAAGCCTGGTGAGTGACACCACGCCACCCAGGCCGTGTGGTGGGCACTGCTGACCATGTCCTCGGTTTTCATTCTGGTTCCAACTGTCCCTCCAAGGGCTGGAGGGCTCCTCTTCCGAACGGCACAGACACTTTCTTTCTGTGGGTGAACGCATCCCTTGTTTCTGTTGGCGCTGTTGTCGCTCATCGTGTGTTTTCCTCTTTACAACCTGTGCTTGCTGCTCTTCCAGTTTAACTTAGGAGCAGCCCTCATTTTCTGCATTTCTAGTTGTCAGCATTCACTGGGGCTTTCCAGGTGGCGCTAGGGGTCAAGATCCTGCCTGCCAATGCAAGAGATAATGAGAGATGTGGGTTCAATCCCTGGGTTGAGAAGATGCCCTGGAAGAGAGCATGGCAACCCACTCCAGTCTTCTTGCCTGAAGAATCCCATGGACAGAGGAGCTAGTGGGCTACAGTTCCTGGGGTCGCAGAGTCAGACACGACTGAAACAGGTTAGCACACACTCAGGTTTTAGTTCAGTCACTCAGTTGTGTCCGACTCTTGTCACTCCTTGGATTGCAGCACTCCAGGCTTTCCTGTCCTTCACTATCTCCTGGAGTTTGCTCCAACTCATGTCCATTGAATCATCATGCCATAGAGCCATCTCATTCCTGTTTCATCCACGAGAGAGGTGGCTGGGGCTCGGCAAAGTGTCTGGTCCCACTGGGTGGGTGTGAACCTGCCCTAACCGCTCCCTAACCACGTGACTGTCACTGTGTCCTCCTCTGTAAATCGGGAGGGGGCAGCACCTGCTTGGTAAGGGGCACACACAGCATCTGGTACATAATCAATGCACCATCCATCTCAGCATTGTATTTACTACTAATAGGGATAGCATTTAATAATCTGCTCCTTTTTCTCTCTTGTCACTTAACTGTGCTCCAGACCACATCTGCTTTACTTACCCCTGTAAATCCCACACCCAGCACAAACGAGACTCAACACATTTGTGGCTGAAGAGGCAGGAACATACGCTGTCCTCAAGGAGAGGAAGCTGAGTGATATGGGGGCCTGATGATAACCCTGTGTGATGAGGGGACCCCAGGAGGACCTGTGTGGCTGTCGGGTGGGGTGGGGGGCATGAGCAGAACCCCTGATGAGCTCCTGGGGATGGGGAAGGTGGCAGGAAGGAGGGCGGGCTGTTCCTTGTGGGGTGTCCACAGATTGTACTTCACCCCTCACTGAGGAGCACTTAGGCCGTTTCCAAACACATGTCACTGTTAGGATGAAACAATCATCGCCCAGCTCCTACTCAATCAATTTCGTAGAATATGTTTCTAGCACTGGAGTACAATCATCTGCTTTATTCATTCCATGCTCCGTTCATCCACCCAGCCAGCCAGCCATCTGTTCATCCATCCACCACTCACTAATCAATCCATCCACCCGCTCTTAATTCATCCATCCATCCAACCATCCACTCATTAACTCAGCCGATCATCTCAGACCCATTGAGAAGACAGACGCCTCCTCCACTCCTGCTCCCAGGAGGACCCCCAGCGTGATTGACAGGAGCCTCATGGGGACGACAGGGGAGACACAGAAGGGAGATGCCTGCAGGCCCTCCTCCCTCTGAACGGTGAAGCACCCACCTGGTCCTAACGCCTCCTTGCTGGGGTGTTCAGGCCGGCCCTTTTCCTTCTTGCGAAACAAGCGGCTGATGGAGGACTTGATGCCCTTCTTCTTTGGGGCTTTGTGCAGCGAGCCCTGGCTGCTGGTGCTGCTGCTGGGGTTATTCCCGGGGCTGTCCTGAGAGCCTGTGGAGCTTCGGGGAGAGAAAACGACCTTTAACTGGCACCCCTGTGCAAACACACACCCCTCCACAAGAGCTACTGATAGAAACAGGCACCCAGCAACACCCGCGCCTCAACCTCGCAGCTGACAGTTGGAGTCTCCTTCACCAACCACACTCCACACGAGCAATGCAGGCCCCTGGTGTCAGACAACTGCACTGGGAAGCTGAGATTCTCTGCCTCGAGCTCTCCCGAGAGGAGGCCTTGACTCCAGGCCAGCTGGTGCAGAGGGCGCTCTGACCCTCCCTTAGGGTCGCTGCTCGGCAGGTGACGACGCTCCAGGAGAAGACGAGCTCCCCTGCTCTGGGTAGTTCCCCCCACCTCCCACAGGGTAACTGTCCCCGGCCGTGGCAGGAGAGCGACGGTCACCGTGCAGGGCTGCTGGTCAGGTGACCACACGTGCCCCCCATCGAGTGCTGCCTGGCTCAGGACGGGAGCTCAGCAAGTGGTGGTCTGAATGAGGACAGTGTCAGTCACAGGAGGGGACAGGGTCTCCTGAGAGGAGACCCCTGCAGAAAAGGGAGGGACCCTCAAGAGTGAACCCGAGAGGCACGGGGACGTCACCGTCAGGAACGTGCCCTCTACCCAGAGCAGGAAGAAAGCTCCCACAGGAGTCAATCTGTAGAGATGGACGTTTTCTAAAATCACTGAGGTCACTGAGCTCTTCTTCCCCAGCACCTGAAGTTCACCACTAAACACAGGCACCGAACTCAGTGGTATTCCTTTAAAATCATCCTTACAACTCTTTCAAGACAAGAGGTGCAGGGCTCCTGAAACTGACGATGCACACACAGGTCACTTACTTGTGGGCGTCCCCGAGGTCCTCATGGGTGGCTGTGCGCAGTGCCCCCGTGCGCAGGCGGCCCAGCCGAAGGGACCGTGGCCAGGCGAGGGTCGAGGTTTCACATTTGATGGCAGTCTTGTCATCTCCTACCTCTTCCCGTATAGCTGGCAGCTGAGGGAGTGAGGTAAGTGTCAAATTGGCTAACAATAGACTGTTCTGAAAAAGGCAATCACACAGGCTTTACATTATAACCAGAAACTTATTTGAAGATCTATTAGCTATGCTTTCCCCCAAGTACAAAAAAACCCTTGTTATAGCTTAATGCCATCTTAAAGGACTGTCTTGTTCAAAAAAAGCGGGGCTATGGGGCAGCGAGAGCATCTGACTGAGTGCAGAGATCCCGGACAGGAGCCTCCCTGCAGCCGGCCTCGGCCCTCCCTGGAATCCAGCGACCAGATGGCCCTGCAGGGCAGGACAGCAGAACGATGCTGGCACCGTGAATCCTGCAAGGCATGAACTGCCCTGATGAAAGGACTGTGCTCATCGCCAGATGCTGCTCAGAAGCACCACAGCTAGAGTACAAAACCTCTCAGCAAAGCCGTCCAGACCTTTCTGTTTGAAGGAGAAAAAGACACAGCTTGTGCCACCATCCAAGATCATTTGTAGTGATGATGCAGGTTACTGGAACCCATGACAACAAGAGAAACACAGAAAAGGTACCTAACCCCTCCACGAGAACACCATGTGCCTGGATCGTATGTCTCGGTAACATACAGACTGGGGACTACCCACTGAAGTACTTACACGCAGTTCGAGTGTCATTCGCTCACAGTGGTTTCCATAAGGCACCCCCAGGTCTTCACTAAGAGATGATCTTGTATCACCCTAGAGTGGTGGGAGGTTCAAAAGGGAGGAGATATATGGGTACCTATGGCTGATTCATGCTGAGGTTTGACAGAAAAGAAAATTCTGTAAAGCAATTATCTTTCAGTTAAAAAATAAACTAATTAAAAAAAAAAAAAAAAGAAGAAGAAGAAGATGATGATCTCTCTTGCACTCCCAGCGTTTCCGCTGGTCCTGGGTGTGAGGAAAGGAAAGACAGTGTGGGAACAGATTAACCCTGCAGGGTCCAAACAGGTCTCACTGATACATTTCGGTGTGTGGTTAAACCAGGGGAGGTTTTAGGAAACATGCATGGCATGTATTGTTACAAACAATGAATGCGTTGTTTTGACCAACTAACCTGTGCCTTTTTGGTGGGATTCTGTAAAGAATACTGATCCCGTGCAGCCCCACAGGAGCTTGGTGACAACAAAGTAACTTAGTGCAAAATACAGCTGAACTCATTTAAGAGCAGCTGGATAAACTGGGCTCCCTCCCCTGAGCTCTAACAAGAACCCTCAGACAACAGAAGGCTACAAAGGCTAGAAATTATCCACATGGAACTGAACAGGGATCAATCTCAAATTCAAGTTAAAATAAGCATTTATAAAAATCAGAAAACAGCAACGAACAGAGCAGGGAAGTGACACACCTGGGTTGACTATGGACTCAGTGGAGACAAACACCTGCCTCAGAGTCAGGGCCCAGGCCAGCACCTTTCACCGGGCCTCCTCGTGAGGAAGGCCTCTGGGTCTGCGCCTGGTGCCCTCCCCCAGGATGGGAGCTGCCCCACTGGTGCAACATGTGGCTAGGAAGGGCAGTGCCGTGTCCTCGCTGAACAGGAGGGCAAAGCAGGCCACAGAGCAGGTGAGCAGCACACCCATGTCACCAACCCCAGGGGGACGGCGCTGCTCTGCTGTACTCAGCAGAAGGGCTCCCGTGCACTGAGCTGCCTGAACTGGAGCACAGCCACCCCAGTCCTGCGGGAAGGCCCAGGAGTGCTCGGTCAGCGGGCTGGGAGCAGGAGAGGGACAAGGAAGGCCAGCCCTTGGGGCACTGGACTCCAACAACAGGGGCTCATCCAAGTGACCCGAGGGGAGAGGCAGAGAGCTCCCTCCTGATGCTCCCTCCATCAGGGATGCCGTGATGGACACGAGAGCCTCTGGAGGAAAGGTGGCTGGATGGCACCACGTTTAAGTGTCCAGGCTCTGATCAGACCAGTCTGCACCATGCTGCTCGGTGTGAGAGCCTGGGCAGGGTGCCCGGCCTCGCTAAGCCTCAGTGTCTATGTCTGCTGAATGGGGATAGCAGCAATCTGGATCTCACCTGGGGCTGAGGTGACAGACTCGGAAAGCACGTGCCCGGCACACAGAGTCT
Organism: Bos grunniens; assembly: GCF_055505025.1. Classification (NCBI taxonomy): domain Eukaryota; kingdom Metazoa; phylum Chordata; class Mammalia; order Artiodactyla; family Bovidae; genus Bos; species Bos grunniens. The sequence continues at coordinate 1,238,317 of NC_141188.1, read as the reverse complement.
CCTGCACACTGCTACCCACCATCATTAAATTGGCTTCCCGCAAATCTAACATCTATGGCTCTGATTCAGACATTTCTTATAAGAAAACACTAAGCGGAAATTCCATGGTGGTCCAGAGGTTAAGACTTGGCACTTTCACTGCTGGGACACTGGTCTGATCCCTGCTTGGGGAAATAAGATCCCATAAGCTGTGCAGCATGGCCAAAAACATAAGTACAGAAATTTTTAAAAGTAATAAATAATACTATGTCTATTATAAACAAGCATGAGATGATCAGAAGGCAAACAAGTGGGAGAAAGGCAAACTGTTACAACTGTCCCAACGAATGACCTATTTCCAACAGAACCATCAGCACATTTTAAGTGGTGGGTGAGTTTCATTACTTCCATTAAAACATCAATTATTCACCAGGACATAACCACACAGTGATCATTCACGTTACACGATAAGGACTCTTCAATACTTCACAGAGAAACAAAGGCCTGCTAAATTAGTAAACAGTCTACCTTTCGACGCTGCTTCCTTAAATCACTAGGCTGATAGATGCATGCAAAGAAATGAAGAGAAACCAGATTCATTGCGACTTTGAAGCTAAAATTTCAAGAATCCGTAGAGGCAAATACAGTAAAGCAAAAATGATGGCAAACATGTAAGTGACATGAAGATTTACAGAACATGTGACTGGAAGCAGAACATTTTTTTTGACCACAGAAGTTAAATAAGCTATTCAAGATTTACTAGAGAAACACTATAAATTATTACTCAAGAAGATACCATTCTATTACAACATCATGATTTATTAAAGCACAGCATTCTGTACAACAAAGGGCCTTAACAGGTGTCTATTCTCAGCCAAATTTCTCTATAAGTTCGTTTCTCTTAATCAAAAACATGTTATACTTTAAATTAGTAATTTAACTGATGAGGAAGTTACCATAATATCTATTTTAACACTGAACAAATCTAACCACCTATTGGACATTAATGTAAAATCCTGACACAGAATTTGATTTAAAACTTCTCACAATAAATTCATTAAAGCAAGTTCCCTGTGAAAATATGTAAGAATGAAAGCTAGCATAATAGCAGGTGCAGTCTTTACATTTTATTAACCATAGAAGATACTTTTTTAACGAGTCTAATAGAGACATTAACTGTGCAAAAGCTGATGAGATTTACAGTCTTAAATACAAGCACCAACACAGAAAGGATATTGTGTCAGTTCAGTTCAGTTGCTCAGTCGTGTCTGACTCTTTGTGACCCCATGAATCGCAGCATGCCAGGACCCCCTGTCCATCACCAACTCTTGGAGTTCACCCAAACTCATGTCCATTGAGTTGGTGATGCCATCCAGCCATCTCATCCTCTGTCCTCCCCTTCTCCTCCTTCCCCCAATTCCTCCCAGCATGAGAGTCTTTTCCAATGCGTCAACTCTTCACTTGAGGTGGCCAAAGTGCTGGAGTTTCAGCTTTAGCATCAGTCCTTCCAATGAACACCCAGGACCGATCTCCTTTAGAATGGACTGGTTGGACCTCCTTGCAGTCCAAGGGACTCACTCTCAAGAGTCTTCTCCAACACCACAGCTCAAAAGCATCAATTCTTTGATGCTCAGCTTTCTTCACAGTCCAACTTTCATATCCATACATGACAACTGGAAAAACCATAGCCTTGACTAGATGGATGTTTGTTGGCAAAGTAATGTCTCTGCTTTTGAATACGCTATCTATGTTGGTCATAACTTTGCTTCCAAGGAGTAAGCGCCTTTTAATTTCATGGCTGCAGTCACCATCTGCAGTGATTTTGGAGCCCCCAAAAAATAAAGTCTGACACTGTTTCCCCATCTATTTCCTATGAAGTGATGGGACCAGATACCATGATCTTAGTTTTCTGAATGGTGAGCTTTAAGCCAACTTTTTCACTCTCCTCTTTCACTTTCATCAAGAGGCTTTCTAGTTCCTCTCACTTTCTGCCTTAAGGGTGATGTCATCTGCATATCTAAAAGTCCATTAATTCTACACTTAAGAGGATCATTTCTTCATGTAAGCACAATCTCATTTATGAATTACACATGATATGTAGTTTAGGATCCATCTACATATATTATGCTTATAACTGCGTGCTGCTGCTGCTAAGTCCCTTCAGTCGTGTCCGACTCTGTGCGACCCCATGGACTGCAGCCTACCAGGTTCCTCTGTCCATGGGATTTTCCAGGCAAGAGTACTGGAGTGGGTTGCCACTGCCTTCTCCTGTAACTGCACAGTGATACACCAATTCAACTTACTGCTATGGGGGAAAAACACCATTTAATGACACATGAAGACAAAGCACAAACCCGACTAAGGGGACACACGCTGTGGACCACAGAACGGCTATGACCAGAGCAAGTGAGGGGACAGGGGACGGGAGATGGATGGGTAAACTACAGCCTCGGGGGCTGGGGGGGATCTGGATTCATGATGACTAAGCAGACAACAGGATGAGAGAGGGAATCAAAACCAATGATGAAAGCAGACACACTGTCAGAGAACTCCAACAGCAAGGAAAACATACAGAACTGTTTTTTTCCAAATATTTGGAAAGAAATCAAGCATGAAACCACAGAGAAATCATCAAAGAATTTTAAATATCAACTAATTAGCCAATGATGCCAATTATAAAAACAGTGTCAAAAGACCACAAAATGGACTGGTTACCACTTCACAGGCCGCTAAAATGATTCACGGTTAATTTAATTATAAGCTGACTAACAATGCAGCTAACATGAAATGGGTGGTAACAGAAAAAAGAGACAATACAAGTCCAGTTACAAAGCAGAATGTTGTACACGTGATTTCATGGGGTAAACAGCAATACACTCACAACACCTAAGCTAAACACACAAGAAAGCTGGAACATGTGCTTTAGAGCCGCACACTCTGTCACCAAAAGCCCTAGGTCGTCATCCCAGTTTTAGACTCAGAAAACTGAGGCAGCCCAACGTCTTCCCTGGGGCCCTGGGGCCCTGGGCTTTTAACCTGGTTTCACACGCAGAGCTGGACTGAGCGCGTGGCCAGGTCCATCAGCAAGCAGACCAGTGTAGATTCTTGGTTTTGTTCCCACCGCATGCCCTGCACCCTGCAGCCAGGCATCCCCAATGGAGAATGTGCTGTACGGCTTTCCCATGCCATGAGAGCTGCCTATGGCTACTTTCAGGAAGCTGTCTGCTCCGTGAGAACAGAAACTTCCCTGCAGCTGCTGTGCCCAGCACAGGCCAGGCCCAACGTTACAGAGGCAGGCTCTGGCTGAGTTCATGATGACGTGCTAAGTAGTGGTCCAAATATCAAGACTAATTTGTCACTGTGCCATTGTGCAATGATTAAAGACTAGGCGGTTTTAAAACTTTTAGACCTCTGAGCATAGCAAATGTACCTGATTTTCTTCTGGGTATAAAGAGAAAAAACAAAAAACAAACAAAAAACAGCATGCTGGGGGAGGGATGCGGCAGGGAGGAGGCAGACACATACCAGAGTCATGATGCCCAGCTGGTCTCCCTCCTGTGCCAGGCTGTGCCGCCTCCTTCTGGGCTTGGGCAGGGGTGGGCAGGAGCCAGCATGCGAGGACGTGGGAAGCAGGTTGAGGGAGCTCACTGATTTAAAACGACGGAGGCTGCCTTAGCTCCCCCTGCCCTCCCTGCTCTCAGTCTCCTCGGCCCGCTGCTCCGTGTTCTCCTTCTCTTCTTCGATCAACCTAAAATAGAAAAAAATACGTCACCTGCCTTTGTCAGCAGAGGAACCTATCTGGACAATAAATTTGGGCTGGCATTCTGTGTCATGATTAGCAAATTCCAGAAACAGTTGCTCAATGAACATCTCAGCCAAAAGGTTCTACGTTTCCTCTTTTGAATATTCTCAAACTTAGAATAACTTAGCGTTGAGTCTTACAAACTGGCCCTGATCATTCACGCTTGATTTCACTTATTTACTCTAACATTCTGAAGGGGCCCTGGTGGCCACTCTCTTTCCTGTGAAGAGATACCTCAAGTTGACAACCCTTACCTCCCCTGCTCTCAGGGCAGAGATGCACGTCAGTGCCTCAAGTCTTTTCCACTGGTAATCAGGAACTCTGTATAATCAAAACACCAATTCACAAACAAGCTGCAGTTTCTAAACACAAGTCTCCAGACCAGATGAAGTGCTGAGTTGATCTTTTTTTTTTTGTTTTTAAAGGTTGTATATATACAAACGCGTCACTTGATGAGGTTCTCCACCAGCTTTGTGTGAGTTCCTGGATTCATGTCAATGTGCTGCATTAACCTAGAATTCACAGTTTCTGCTCTTCTCCCCTAATGTGTGGTGGATGTTTTTATATAGCAGTTTAAATACACGATTATGCAAATAAAATGACTTTCAAATTAAAATACAAGATTCTTACAGGAAGTAAACTCTCCAGCTTCACTTCTACTCATACATCTGGAAAGTTTTTCACTGTTGATAACAAGTTGATGGACAGAATTGACCATTTACATCAAGTCAACTTGTCGCATAAGGAAAAATCACTTTTACCCGACAACTTGCTGTAAAAATAAAAATATTAATATATAACCGTTCCATACTTCCTGCAGGGATGTGGAAAGACCATCTTTCTGAGCTCGTCTGTGCTCAAACACGGCCCACAAAGCTGTCTGTCTTGGCGTCAAATGGGCAGGCGACACCACCTGCGTTTGCTGGTTGTCCCGTTCACCCCCTGCCTTTCCCCTGGAGCATCCCGCTCGGCCGACAGGAACGGGCACCTCGGCCTGGGCTGACGTGATGAGAACAGTCTGAGCAGCAGCTCTGCCTGGTCCTGTGCAGGGTCACTGGCCTGCGGCCATTCTGAAGGTGGACTCGGGACACGGGCATAGCTGTGCGGGTGTGGCACCAGGCAGGCCTCGGGGCCCCCAGCCACCTGGCTGCACCCAGACCCAAGGCCCCCCGCTCACCACGAGGCAGGCCTTTGGATTCTATCCTGTTTTGAAAATTGTTATAACTGCCAAGACGGTGTCTAAAGAAAACATCTTAAATATACTGATGAGATGAGAAAAACTCAAACACACGTCCTTGGACCACTGTCTTACAACAAGCCAATCTTCACACTGCATTAAGTTAAAAAGGAAAATGCAGATCTGAGTGGGAATTTGCCAACCCCAAAACCCCAGCTTTCACCAGGTGGCTTTTCACCAGAACATGGGGGCCTCTGAGGGACACAGGAGGGTCCACGGGCTGCAGGGGACACTGCCTCGGTACCTCACTCACCTTGGGGCTCAGAGCTGAGGGGGGACACCCCACAACGCCCCCCCCACCCCCACAGAGTGCTGACACCACACCACGGACAGAATGCCCTGGCTGACCGAGCTCTGTAATCAAGGGCCATCTCAAAACTGAAAATTCTTGAAGCAGACCTGAGGTCAGGTTTCTTACTATGGAACACTCAGACGTCCCTAGGAGAAGACAGCTCCTCAGAGAAACCGAGTTTCTGGGGAGCTGAGTTCAGGATCACCCACCGGATCTCTTCGTTGATGGCGTCCAGCTGCTCCTGCATCATCACGGTCAGAGTCTTGGCATCAGCCTGCCTGCCGGGCGACAGCTGAGTGGCCGAGCTGAAGAGGGCGACCCTGTCGCCCTTGTCGTCAGACACGCCCTCGTCACTCTCAAACGCCTGGGCCACGTCGGCCAGCATGCTGGCTTTCTGCGTGCGCTCCCAGTCCTGCTCCTTCGGGGTCTGCACCTGGGCACGACAGGACCACGTCTCATCAGCGACATTCAGGGCAGCTCAAGTCTATCAGGAACTGAACCCAATTTTACATGGAAGCCCTGACTCTGGATAAATGGGCCATGCTCATGAGACACTGCCATCTCTTAAGCGAACAGGACTCAAGAAACAGGCAGGGGGAGAATCCAGTTCCTAGATGGCCTGGTGACACTCAGGTCTCAGCGTGGACAGCAGGCAATCCTATGAGGTTATTCACAAGGGTGGGCTGATGGAGTCAGAGACAGAAACTGAAAATTACAAAAATACATCCATGCCTCCATCAGCCAGGCTGGAGGAAAATAAGAAAAAAGAACCCTTCAGCTCGGCAGCCGCTGGGTCCCTATCAGCGGTCATCACTGGTACCAGTTCACCAGAGTGTACCATCCTCGCAGGCTCCCAGTCTTCCGTTTCCCAGGCTGGTCTGAACACCCACAGAGAGGCGCAAGCAGGGGCAGCCAGGAGACGGGAGGGCCAGCCCCTCCGTGGCTCTCCTCTCGGGACACAGGCCCTCGGGCTGTTCTGGGGGATGGCTCCTCGCACTGCAAGGGTGGCTCTGTCATCAGAGACACATGGGATAGTGCCAGCGGGGCCCCATGCTGCCCTCCCGCTCTCACACCTCACACCCTTCTCTCTGAAAACGTCCCCCCTGCCACACTGTCACCCAGGTCCTGCCTTCTTTCCCAGACAGGACCTCAAAGGAACTGAGGGGCAGCCTCGAGGTTCTGGCTTGCTGGCTCCCTGCCCCTGTGTCCAGTGCCCTAGCCTCCTGTCTTCATCACGACCCCGCCCCAGGGCTGGGCTACCCCATTCGCTGGCTCCGGGACCGCCTGCCATCATTCCTCCTCTGCTCCAGCGAACCAGCTGCCTATGGGTTCACCCCATCAGCCCGGTCGGCATGTCCTCTCCCTTCTCTTGCCTTCCTATCGCACAAGGGGAACCAGCAGATTCCTCCTCCAGGGCTCCCTGCAGCGCCCACTGCGGGTCTCTGAAAGCTCCTTGGGAGTGGCCTCTATGGTCCCCCTCCCCGCCAGGTCTCCACTTCTCTGCCAGCAGGCGGTGAGCCCCGCCCTGCAGGGCAATTCCCCGGGGGCTCGAGGAACCCGAGTTACCAAGCCCCTTCCTTTCCTTGCCCTCCCCCACGCCACCCCCAGCCCCCAGCATGTCTCTCCCTGGGCTCTAGGCCCTGCCCTCCCTGCGGTTATTCCTCAGTCCCTTGCACCCCTTCTCAACCTTGGAATGCAGGATGCCCCACAGCCCTACCCTTGCACCCCATCTCTCTCCACCGGCAACCGCCTGGTGACTTTACTGTGCTCGTGCCTTTAAATGCCATCTGTATGCCCACGACCCGAAGTCCACCCTGACCTGAATGAGGTCTCTCCCGGATGCAGGCGGGAACACTCAGCTGTTCTCCTGACACGTCCCCGGGACACCCAATGGGCTCGTCCACCTCAACAGGGCTGAGGCCCGGCTCTTAGCTCCCCGCCCCGGCAGCCCTCCTCACCTCAGGAAACAGGCTCTGGCCTCGAGCTGCTCAGGCCTGAGCCCAGGCTCCTCCCTGATGTGGCCTACTCTCTCCCTTGTCCCCGCTGGTTGACATGACCCTTTTTCTATCTCCGAGTGGCTACTTCTCTTCCTGCCTCTGGGTCTCTGGTTCAAGGTCACCCTCCTGGTGTCACCTCACTGGCCACCCTGTTTACACACGATCATCCCCTCCTCCTTGGACAACTCAGGCACTCTGGTCTCCTTTCCCTGCTCATTACTGTTCAACAGGCTGCATGGGTTTAAAAAGGGGTCCACAAATTCTTCCATCCTCCTCCCTTCAAGAGGCAGAAGGGGCAACTCCCGCTCAGCCCCTGAGCGAGGCAGGACTTCGCAGCTCACTCTCGCAAACAGAAGTGAAGGTGTGCGGCCTTGAGACCAGGGCGTGAAAGGCCCCGGGCTAAACCCCGCACTCTCGCTCTCAGAGGGTGTTCCGAGGAGCGGCAGGCCATGGGAAAGCCACACGGCAGGGACCTCGGCCTGTCCCCAGCAGCCAGGTGAGTCTGAAAGCCTGCCATCCAGCCCTGGGGGGCCTTCCCTTGCCCTCAGGAGGCCCTGAACCAGGCCCGCCTGCTACAATGCACAGGCACTGGGGACTGTGAGCTGCTCCCTGGGAAGTCACTAAGCTTTGCAATGATTCGTTACGTAGCAGTGGATAAAGGACACACACGGTTTTTAATTCACTGCTGGAGTCCTACTTCTGACCATGTCTGGCCCAAACTAACTGCTCACTGAATGTGGAAGCTCAAAACACAGACATGTATGAACAAATACATGGCATGAATGAGGTGAAAAGATAAAGGCACTTAAACTCCCAATGAGAATTCTTCTCACTATAAGCTGATGGATATGTGTATCCATTTACTCGTAGGACGATTTCAAAACTGTGCTAATTAGTACCATGCTGGGCCTCACAGTAGGCCACAAATAATCAAAATTGGTTAAGGAAAAAAAAGCATGCCTTCAAAGTAAACTCTTAGCCAGAAAAAGGAAAATGGGGAGACGTAAAGCAATCTATCAGCGCTTTGTTCCAAACCCACCTCAGGACCACAGTGTGAGGGGGCAGGTGCCTCACAAGGTGCCCACCAGGGATGGGAAGGGGGCGGCGGGGTCCTTGCCTCGGATGGCTCATCGTGCAGCGCTGCCAGCCGGCCTTTCTGGGGGCACCGCAGCACCGCCCCATTGCCCAAGGAGTCTGCCGGCCGGTCCGCCACAGGGAACCTGAGGTCAGGGGCGCTGCCCAAGTGGGGTCGGCTGAAACACACGGGGAAGAAGAGTGCTGTTAGAAGAAAAGAGAGCTCACTCTGTCAGACGAGCCAAAGCCTGTCCATTTGGAAGATCGGCAATTTCACAGCAAAAGGGCCCCTGGGAGGGCACTGCCCTCCTGGCTCCAATAGCAACAGGCCGCCCGCTGCTCTGCAGACACTCAGGGCTCATCCCCAGCAGCTGGAAAACTCCCGTATGTGGGGAAGGCAGTGCTGCCGCGAGGGTGTGGAGCTGACTAGGACAGGATCGGCTGTCTGGGGTTGGGGCGTCCAGGGTCCCCCTGGAGCCCGCTCTCAGGTCCCAGGGCAGGGTGTGCACCTGCTCTGCTTTCCCCTTGGCACCCCACCTCCCCTTTGGCCCACGCCTGCTCTGACCTCCCTCTCTCACGGGAAGTTTGTGGATCACAATCGCTGGTCTGCCTGGAACACTGTCTGCACCGCTCTCAGTGTTTTTAAAGGCGCCTCAGACAACCCGCAGCAGAAAAGCCTTGGACCCACAGCTCGGAGCTGAGCACCACTGGTGTCTCCCATTAAAGCAGAGGTGAGCGTGTCACCAGAGTCTGGGCTGAACAAGGCCCAGCACAGATGCTCAGGCCCTGAGCACTAAGGCCTGGGCCTGCAGGTGCCAGGAGCTCACTCAGCAGGGGCCTGCTGGGAGGCAGGGCAGCCCCGCCTTGACTGTGAGCAGCCTGCACTGCAGGACCGCCTGGGTTCTGCTCAGTCTTGTCTCTGGGACGAAGGTGGTGCCTCCATGTGCAGGATTCCCTAAACCCAGGAGACAGGGCCTTCCTCCGAGGACAGGACACCCCATACGTCTGCAGAGTGGCCAGGGCCAAACACCAGCTCAGCCTGCTCGGGGTCACACGCTGCTCTGCTCAACGGTTTTGTGAACACTGTGCTGCACAGGAGATGGAAGTCTGGAATCTCCCGGAGCCACACCTGTCTTCCCTCCCATCTCCCCTCCCTCCTGACAGAACTGTTCCCTTCTCTGCTCCACTTCCACCCAAGGGCCTCGGGCTAGAGCACACTTGGGAACTGAGTGGGGGGTACGACACAGTCCTGCTGTGGACTGGGGACCCTCGAGGGTCCTCTGAGGGCCACAGAGGCCTCCGGGTTGGGTCGACCCCCAACCATCACCTCCCAGTCCCCTTGCGGGGTGCAACCTCCGTCTCTCTCCCCCTCCTCACCCGAAGCTCTTTCCTCCGGGAGAAGGTCTCAGAGACAGGTTGACCTGCGGGGAGCGAGCTCCACCCCTGGCAAAGGTCATGAGGTAGGAGGCTTGGCATACGCAAAGGCGGGATCAAGCCTCAGGAGTCTCCCTGGAAATTCTCGAGCAATCTACCCCCAAAACCAGAGTCTGCCTACTTTCTGCTTTGTGCTTTCACCTACACCTCTGGCTTTACGGGGGGCTGTCCCCCACTACCTCTCTGAAAAAAGAGTTAGCTTACAGCTCCAGTTAATAATTCCTGGGTGTGACAGTGTTTCAACCTACAAACTCCTTTGGAAATCCTCTAGCCTGCCTGAATAGGTTTTTCCGGCCACATGTGATTGTTCAGAGCCTCCCAACTGTGAGAGGCAGGAGATGTTCTAAACTGTCTAAACACAGATTCTTTTGAGTAGTTAAAAGATTGATTAGAAATTGTATTGGTGAAGGGATTTTCACTTGTTGGGCCAATGTTTGCTGCTAAGTTTCCATATCCCTTACCTGCTGTGTCCCTGGCAGTGTATTGATTAATATAATTGGTGTAAGTAGTAGCTTTAATGTTTGTAACCTGGGACCCTTGAGTTAATTCTTTTTCTTGTTATAGCCCACCACACCTTTGCTCTGTAGGAATGCAACTTTATCTAATGCTTTTGGAGGGTGGCTCCTGACCAATCACCTTTAGAGAAAAATAAGTTTTCTGAAGAGAAGGTCTTAAAGTGTTAACAGGCCTCCAGGCCAGAAGATGATGCAAATCACCTAAGCTTTTGCATATGATAAGTTTGCAGGAAGAAAGCCTGGCTTGCTGCAAGACTCTACCCCTTCCCTCATTATCCTCTATGCATAACTTAAGGTATAAAAACTACTTTGAAAAATAAAGTGCGGGCCTTGTTCACCGAAACTTGGTCTCACCATGTCGTTCTTTCTCTTACCTTCTGGCTGAATTATTCAGCCTCTTTTCTCCACTGAATTTTCTCACTGAGCTATCCTTATTTCAGCCTCTTTTCTCCACTGAATTTCTTCACTGAGCTATCCTCATTCTATTACTCTTTATATCCTTAATTAACGTTTAATTAAGCAGTTGTTTCCTGATCCTCGCCGACGCCGTCCCCGCTTCGAATACCCTGGATCAGCCGGGGCTGGTCCCCGGCAAGTGGCGCCCGAACAGGCTGATTCGAAGGTAGGTACCTCAGAAAAAGTGTTGAGAAAGTGTTGAATTGAAAAAGTGTTGAGAAAGTGTTCAATTTACGGGACGGATAGGCCCCCACCCAGGGTGCCGCGGACCCCCCTGTAGGACAGACAGGGCGAGTACTGGTGGGAAGTGTTAAAGGGTTTGAGAGAAAACCCGGTTTTTATTGAAAGTGTCAAAGGGGTTTGAGAGAAAACCCGGTTTCTAGAGTTAAAAGGCCAAAGAAAAGCCTGATCTTCTAAAAGCTAAAAGCTTTATCTTCTATTATACTTAATTTTCTGACATGGGTAACACTGAAACTAAGAATGGTAACTCTTTATACAAGTAATCTTGAAACTGTTAAAGAGGTTACTGTTAATTTAGATACTTGGGTGAAGGTAAAAAACAACTAAAAATTTATCCTATAAATATGATTAAAAATGTTCTGGACCCTCATCATGAGGCTGTGGGATAGCCTATGGGAGAGGCTATAGTGGTGGATGGTAGTGGGTCTCCACCTTCTGCGCAGATCATATTTTCTGCCATTGACGAAGAAAAGGAGGGAGACTGTGCTCTACCTCCGGAGGAAGGAGAGGGCTTACAGGACGCTGCGGCCGGGCGCCCTGGAGAGCCCCCTCCCCCTCTACACAAACCTTTAAAAATTTATCCAACAATTTCTGATTTAAGGCGACTACTCCACCTCCGCTTGCACCTCCCAGGGCCTAAAAATTCCCCAGTTTACATCCAAAGTCTCCCAGAGCATTGCATAAGGCTGAAAAAGATAAAAAAGATTTCTTTTAAACAAAGGAGCTTTAAAAAAAAAATACACAATATACAGAGCCTGCTCCTTGCAGAAAACCCCCTCAGGGGGGCCTCACCCAAGCAAAAAAAAAAAAAAAAGAAAAGAAAAAGAAAAAAGAAAAAAAAAGTAAAAAAAAAAAAGAAAATAGAGAAAGATCTAAAGATAGAGAAAAAGCTAAAGAGTGAAAAGGAGAGAGGAACAGAGAAGGAAGGAATCAGGGAATGCAGCAAGATTGAGAAAGGAAGAAAGGAAGTTAGAAAAAGAGATACAGAGAGAAAGAGAGGGAGGAGGGAAGAAAAAGAGAGAAAGAGGGTAAAGGGAAAGAAACGAAGGAAAGAGAAGGGTAGCGAAAAATGAAGGGGGAGAAAAAAGTGAGAAAAGCAGGAAGAGAGGAAGAGAGAGACTGTAAGAGACGCTGTGACCAGGTGCCCTGGCGAGCTCCCTCCCCCTCTGCGCAAACCTTTAAAAAACAAACAAACAAAAAAAACTTATCCACCACTTTCTGATTTAAGGCCATTGCTGCCGCCTCTGTTTGTGCCTTCCAGGGCCCAAGAGTTCCCCACTTTGCCCCCAAAGCCTCTCAAAGTGTTGCCTAAGACTGAGGAAGATAAAAAGTTTTTTGAACAGTGGAGATTTTAAAACAGACTGCGTGCACAATATGCAGTGCTCCTTGGAGAACAATATTAACCCCTGATATGCCGGTTGCTCTGATTCCAATGGGAGTGGCTGGCCCCCTGCCTGAGGGCATTGTAGGACTTGTGCTAGGGTGTAGCTCGCTTTCTTTTCAAGGAATTTGGGTGGTGTATGGTGTAGTAGATTCTGATTATATTGAGAAATTACAGTTTTGATCTCACTGCCTACCAAAACTGTGCAAATTAATAAATGTCTAAGAGTAAACACAGCTTTTGCTTTTACCTTACTATCAGACAAGAAAAACCTTGACTTCTCAAGCTAAGAGCCACAGAGCATTTAGATTTAGTTATCTAGCTTTTGGGGTGCAGGAAATTACAGCTCCAAGGCCTTTAAAAGATCTTTTAATTCAAGAAAATAAAATGTCAGGGCTATTAGACACAGGAACAGACGTCTCTTAACATTGCTGGGAAAGACTGACCCAACTCCTGGCCAACACATACTACTGAAAATGAGTTGAGATTAGAAAAAGTGGTATGCGGGGTGGGAATGCTGTAGAGAAAAGGGTGAGGGAGAGTTTAAAACCTTGAAGAGTAGTGAGTTCCCCGTTGCTGGAAGTATTCAAGCAAAGATTAGATGGTTGCTTGTCATCTAAAAGGCTATAAACCAGATTTAGATTACAAAACGATAACTGGAGAAGCTTATAAACATGTTGTGCAACACCTCTTTACTTGCTTCTCATATTTAGGTCTGCCAAAAGTTTTAAAAACTGATAATGCCCCTTTGAAGCTGCGGAGAGATTGTTTACTAACTTTAAATGATTTCCAAAAATTATTAGGGGACATTAATTGGATACGCCCTCATTTAAAACTGACCACTGCAGATTTAAAGCCTTTGTTTAATTGCTTAAAAAGCGACCCTAATTCCAGTTCTAAGTTGACTAATGAGACAGAGTTGGCTCTTGTTAAAGTAGATGAGACTTTAAATGATCAGTTAATTAGGATTAATATTACCAAAAGATGAAATTAAATTATTCTTGCCAAAAAACACACCTACAGGGTGATTGTGACAAAAAGGCCTATTGGTTCCATCTACCGGTGACCCCAAGAAATATAGTTTTATCTTATCCCCGCTTGGTGGCACAATTAATTATAAAAGGAGGAAAAAAAGAGTGTGGAACTTTTTAGAAAAGAAGTAGCAAATATAGTAATTTCACTCAATAAGGATCAACTGCAAGTCTTTTACAAAGTAGTGATGATTGGCAAGTTGCCCTGATAGATTTCAGGGGTCAAATTTTGTTTCATTTGCCCTCAAGCCCCCACAGTAGTTAAAAGTTCAAAAATGTTAGATTGGCAGTTTGAGGATACCTGTGGAACTTTCCAACCGTATGTAGTTCCTAAGCTCCCCTTTACCCTATGGGGGAGGGACGTGCTGTCTCAAATAGGAGATACTCAGAGAAGGGTTTTCTCAATTTCTTAGTTATCAACAGGTGGTACAATTAACAATACTTTATATATTGTTATAAATACGTAATATAAATATATTTGCCTAACTACAGTTTGCCTAATTAGGTATGGGTATAAATAAAACATAATAAAGGTATGCCTAATTCTATTTAATAGATCTATACTTACTTAATTTGTATATAAATCAATATATGTATTATATATATACTGTGTAATTAAATGTATATTGCAGTAATATAATGTGTGTGGCTGATATTAATTGGTATGGATTGATGTGCTGTGATGATATATGTTCTGTATACTGTATAATTATATATGTGTGACATGTATTATTACAGTACATTGGTTTGTGTTGGTTGGTATTAGCTGTGTATGTGTTGTATTGCTTAATATATATTAATTAACATTAATTATAAAGATTAATTCAAGTATATTATGTCAATAAGTCTATACTTGTTGCCATATATAAATACACTTTGCATTTAGGTATATCTGTATATCAAAATGAGATAAGGAGGTTATACATGTATTATTTAAATTTATAGAGACCTAAACTAAACATTAGACCTAAATTAACATATCTCTAAATTTCTATTGTTAAAATGTACATTTTAAAAATTAAATTGACAACTGCTTGATAATTCCTTTGCCATAAAACCCCCATAGGTGTAATTGGGGTGGCCAGACAAAAAATTGGTTTTATAGCAAAACGGCCTCCTAGAGTGGGTCCATCTTTCCGCTCAAACTAAAAAAGTAGTGGCTTCTTATCCAGGATTGATAGCTACTTTGATATTAAAGGAAAAAAGTGGAGCATTGAATTATTTGGTAAAGAGCCATCAGAAATTGTAATTCCATATAATAAGGAACAACTTGATGCTCTTCTAATGTTTGAAAATTGGCAGATTGCTATAGGAAACTATTTTGGTCAAAATTTTTGCATCATTTACCTTCACATGTTTTGCTAAATTTTATATCCAGACATCCAGTTATTTTTCCTGTCAGATGTAAACAATCTCCTATTCCAAATGCTCAGATAGTTTTTACTGATGGGTCAGCAAACGGTAAAGCCTCCATAGTTACTAAAAATCACCAAAAGGTTTTAGAAACACAGGAAACTTCAGCTCAAAGCGCTGAAATAACAACAGTCATAGAGGCTTTTCCTATGTTTGCAGATGAGGAATTTAACCTTTATTCTGATTCTCAGTATATTGTCAGGTTGTTTCCACATATTAAAACTGAGGTTTTGTCTGAAAATAAAACTACCATATTTCATTTGTTAACTAAATTACAAAAACAAATTAAAAAAAAAATAAAATATTTTTCATTGGACACATTTGGGCTCATTCCAGATTGCCCGGCCCTTAAAATGCCTTTAATGATTTGGCTAACTTGTTAACCAGAAATACAGTGGCTACTGTGATTGAGGAGGCCAGAGCCTCTCATTCACTTCATCATCAATATGCTACTGCTTTAAGATATCAATTCCAAATTCCCAGAGAGACTGCTCGAGAGATTGTGCATTCTTGCCTACACTGCCCCACTGTTTATAATAGTCTACCTATGGGAGTTAATCCTCGCAGTCTCAAACCTAATGTACTCTGGCAAATGGATGTAACTCATGTCTCTTCATTTGGAAAACTGTCCTTTGTTCATGTAACTGTAGATACCTTTTCTCATTTTATTATTGCAACTGCTCGTACCGGAGAGGCAGTTAAAGATGTAATACAACATCTCTTTACTTGTTTTTCATATTTGGGCCTACCAAAAGCCTTGAAAACTGACAATGCTCCTGCTTATACTTCTAAGTCTTTTCAGGAATTTTGTATAAAGTTTCAAATTAAACATAATACAGGCATCCCTTATAATCCCCAGGGACAAGCCATTGTGGAAAGAGCACATCAAACATTAAAAATCCAAATTCAAAAACTAAAAGAAGGGGAGTTTAAGTATAGCTGTCCCCATCAAATCTTGCAACATGCTCTTTTCGTAATAAATATTTGCTCTTTTTGTAATAAATATTCTAAATACTGATCTGGCTGGAACTACTGCAATGCTTCGTCATTGATGCCTGGAGCAATTAAATGGAAAACCATTAGTCAAATGGAAGGACCTCCTCTCAGGACAATGGAAGGGTCCTGACCCATTATTAACTAGCGGTCGAGGATGTGCTTGTATTTTTCCACAGGATGCAGATTCTCCAATTTAGATCCAGGACAGGTTGATTCGCCATGTTGCAGACCCCCAGACATCCAGTTCCCCCATAGCTTCGATCACAAAAGAGGAGCCCGCCGGAAGGGGAGGCAAGATAAACATCGAGATCCCGGCGGGACCAACGGGGCTGCTGCAGTGCGAACTCCAACCAGAAAATAATTCTACTTATTTTGTTTTGGCTTGTCTACCCTCTCCTTATGTTTTTCTCTTTACCAACGATTCTGGAAAACTTAATGTACATGTGACTTTCACTGGTGGACCCAATGTAGTGACTTGTGAACAATGCGTGCTCTCATCTTGTTTAAACCCTCAGTATAATGTTTGCTCCTTTGTAGTGTTACAACGTCCACCTTATCTTATGATGTAACCACTTATTCATATAACTATAGTCTTGCTGTGTTAAAACAACTACAAGATTTAATGTGATCATGACGATTTGTGGGTACTTATTTTAGGAATAGCAGCTTTAATAGCAGCAATTACTTCTGTTACTGTGGCAGCAATATCATTGACTCAACAAGTGCATACTGCCCAATATGTTGATGCTATGTCTAAAAATGTCTCTTTAAGTCTAGCAACACAGGAAGTTATAGATAGAAAATTGGAGATGAGAGTAGATGCCTTAGAAGAGGCAATAATGCATACTGGGACTGAGTTACAGGCTTTAAAAGTGAAAATGGCTCTGTCTTGCCATGCTGATTACTGGTGGATATGCGTGACATCTTTAAAGGTAAACGAGACAGATTATGAATGGGAAAAAATCAAAAAACATATCTCAGGTGTTTGCAACAGCTCTGACACTGGCCTGGACTTAGGGAAATTTCATAATCAAATACAGACCCTGGAACACTGTCGACTGGATTTTACCACCACTGGAGCAGCTAATGACTTATTTCACACCTTCTCTAACTTTACTGGAAAAAACATTCTGTCTAATATCTTTAGTTCTAATTTTGCTTCTCATAATCATTCTTCCTTGTATTGTCAGGATTCTTCGGCAGAACATTCAAAAGCTTGCGACTGAGCTGCCTCTGGCTGTTTTAAGAAATAAAAAAGGGGGAGATGTGGGGAGCGAGCTCTGCCCCTGGCAAAGGTCATGAGGAAGGAGGCTTGGCATACGCAAAGGCGGGGATCAAGCCTCAGGAGTCTCCCTGGAAATTCTCGAGCAATCTACCCCCAAAACCAGAGTCTGCCTACTTTCTGCTTTGTGCTTTCACCTACACCTCTGACTTTACGGGGGGCTGTCCCCCACTACCTCTCTGAAAAAAGAGTTAGCTTACAGCTCCAGTTAATAATTCCTGGGTGTGACAGTGTTTCAACCTACAAACTCCTTTGGAAATCCTCTAGCCTGCCTGAATAGGTTTTTCCGGCCACATGTGATTGTTCAGAGCCTCCCAACTGTGAGAGGCAGGAGATGTTCTAAACTGTCTAAACACAGATTCTTTTGAGTAGTTAAAAGATTGATTAGAAATTGTATTGGTGAAGGGATTTTCACTTGTTGGGCCAATGTTTGCTGCTAAGTTTCCATATCCCTTACCTGCTGTGTCCCTGGCAGTGTATTGATTAATATAATTGGTGTAAGTAGTAGCTTTAATGTTTGTAACCTGGGACCCTTGAGTTAATTCTTTTTCTTGTTATAGCCCACCACACCTTTGCTCTGTAGGAATGCAACTTTATCTAATGCTTTTGGAGGGTGGCTCCTGACCAATCACCTTTAGAGAAAAATAAGTTTTCTGAAGAGAAGGTCTTAAAGTGTTAACAGGCCTCTGGGCCAGAAGACGATGCAAATCACCTAAGCTTTTGCATATGATAAGTTTGCAGGAAGAAAGCCTGGCTTGCTGCAAGACTCTACCCCTTCCCTCATTATCCTCTATGCATAACTTAAGGTATAAAAACTACTTTGAAAAATAAAGTGCGGGCCTTGTTCACCGAAACTTGGTCTCACCATGTCGTTCTTTCTCTTACCTTCTGGCTGAATTATTCAGCCTCTTTTCTCCACTGAATTTCCTCACTGAGCTATCCTTATTTCAGCCTCTTTTCTCCACTGAATTTCTTCACTGAGCTATCCTCATTCTATTACTCTTTATATCCTTAATTAACGTTTAATTAAGCAGTTGTTTCCTGATCCTCGCCGACGCCGTCCCCGCTTCGAATACCCTGGATCAGCTGGGGCTGGTCCCCGGCAGTGACCAATTCCTCTGGGAGGTCCCACCAAATACGCCGTGCCTGCCCTGCCTGTGAGCCAGTTTTCAGTCCCCACTCCCTCCCTCCTGAGGCAGCACAGTGCCCCCCACCCAGCCCACACTGCCCACAAGCCCCACTCTGAGGCCCCACCTGTGCTGCTAAGTCACTGCTGTGACCCCCTCCAGAGCTGCCTCCTGGAGACATCCCTCCCTCGCACCGGCCGCTGTGGCCCACTGTCTTCAGAGCACAGCGGCTCCTCCTGCCCCGCGGCTGCTTCCTCTTCTCGTCTCTCACTCTCACTGACACACACGGGACTGGTGACCAGGCCCCAGGCTTCTCCATCTGAAGCCCCCAATTGTGTCAGGCCTCGGTTCCTGGCACCAGGTCCCTCCTCGTTACCCAAAAACCCCCAAGAGGAGGAGGCCGTGTCCACCTCCTCTTCCTCCACTGTCTACGCAGTCCTCCTCACACTCACCTCGTCCACCCTGGGAGCAGGGGTTCCCCACCTCTGACAGCCCCAGCCCCTCACCCTGGAGGAGCTCTGCCACCAAGTCCGGCCACGTCCCCTCCTGTTCTGTAGGGCACGTGCTCTCCTTGAACACCCACCATGGTTTCAGACACAGGACCAGTTTCTGGCTCTGCCTTTGTCTCAAATGACATCTCCTTTTCTCTAGAAGAAGGCTGGGTGGGGGCTCTGGACTGCGAGGATCCCCTAAGCACACAAACACAGAAATATGCGTATGGGCTCCAAACTGTCTCCTAAGTCAGGATTCAAGCAGTAGTCCATTTCCTACAGATGAATGAATGTCACCAGTAAGCACTTAATAACCTTTGCTAAAGTTTCTCTCTCACTTGTGACCATTTTCCGTGAAGAAGCCAAAGAAACATTTAAATACTTAATAAGAATTACCGCCCCTATAACAACGAGGAAGAAAAAATCAGGATGCTCAGTAATCTGCTCTCCTCATTCACAAGCCAGGTGATTCCTCCCACCGCAGTCAAAAGACTACAGGTCATTAACCTTCTGTGACTCTTCAGAAACGTCAGTGTCACAGTCTGTCAGGCCCCTCAAATGAATACGCCCAAATACCAACTGGTCGGCCCCCTACTTCCAAACCTCTGCCTGTGGTTTTGAGTGTTGTCAATCCTGTGACTACCACTCCGTGGTACCAAGTTTGACCCTAAGGAACGATGCTTGTCTCTTCCCTCTCGCTGGCCACGAAGCTACAGGCTCCTTGAGGTGCGACCATGAGCAACACCCAGTCATACTGTCCACACACCAGACAGGCCCTTGTCACACTCGACAGCGCTGAGGGGAGCTGCCCGGGGGAGCAGCCTACCTGTGGTGGAAGGGAGCCCCTCGCAGTCTCGTCTGGTCCACTTCGGCTCTCAGGGTTTCCAGGTTTAGAATCAGCTGGTCCTACGAAACAGCAAATGACACAGCCTGCACCGCTTGCTTTCTGGATGTAAAGTGACTTGCACCAAAATGTGCAGAACAGGTTACATCAGTAGGTATCAACTCCCAACATTGTAATTCTGAGAAAATGTTCTCTAAGAGTCCCTAGCAAATAGAAACACTCAGAACAATATTAACCCTTATAAACCATAATGAGGAGGAAGTTCCATCTCAGGTGTAGAAAAGGTTTCTCTGGAGGAAACATGGCAAGCCATTAACAACGATGAAGTCTGTAGAGAGAAGCTAGACTTCAGGCGGGGGTTTCGGGTCAGGGGGACATGACTCACTGTATTGCCCTCCCTCCTCTCACTGCTTTAAACTGTCTCCATGGAGCTCACCTGCATTCCTCACATTCATTCCTCTACAGCCCACTTCACTTGCTCATGGGGTAAAACAAGTCAAACGGGCCAAGTTTGTGAGTCACTCAACTCAACCTGGAAGCTCTGTGCTGTCGGCCACGGCAGTCACTCGCCTCGTGCAGCCCCTGAGCACGTGAGACAGGCTGGTGCAAAGCCCGATGTGGAAATCACACTGAGGATTTCAAGACTCGTGGTGAAAGAAGGACGTCGAGTAGCCCGTTGGTTTTTAGGAAATTTTAGATTGTGTAGGTGGCTCGCATTATCTTTCTGATGCACAGCACAGTCCACGTGAATGGCTCACGCTTTGTCTGAGCTTTTGGGTGATCCCTGAAAGGACTATTCAGAATTCTGAACCACACACAACAGCCACACACTCTAAATCCATCTATAATGCAAACACATTCAGTGTTCAAAACCAGAAGTGCTATACGTGATATAGCAGTGGATTAGCCATAAGGAAAATGGAACTCGACTTCTGCTAAGCATCTGCTCAAACTCATGTCCACTGAGTTGGTGATGCCGTCCAACCATCTCATCCTCTGTCATCCACTCTCTTCCTGACTTCAATCTTTCCCAGCATCAGGGTCTTTTCCAATATGAAAATTCATATTAAAAAACTGGAAATAATTACCTCAAGCAATTTTTAAATGCAATAACAAAGTTGCCAAGTCTGTGTTTTATAAGATGAGCATCAATTTCAAGGTTTAAAAAGCTGTTTTAGGACCTACTGTATTAAAAAAAATGGAGAGAAGACAAAAGAATGATCTATTTGAGATTGGCTCTGTATGAGAAATTGCTGAGAATAATTGACGGGACAGGTCATGGGTATTTATTATACTACTCCATCCACTTTTGTGCATGTTTGCAATTCTCTATCGTAATACATTTAAAAAGTTTATTTTCTGTTAAAGCAGAGTCTTCTCCAGCAACACAATTCGAAAGCATCAATTCTTCAGTGCTCAGCCTTCTTTATGGTCCAACTCTCACACCCATATGTTACTACCGGAAAAACCATAGTTTTTGAGTATATGGTTTGTCATATATGGTTTGAGTATATGGTTTGTCGGCAAAGTGATGTCTCTTACTTTTCAATATGCTGTCTATGTTTGTCGTAGCTTTCCAAGGAGCAAGCATTTTTTAATCTCATGGCTGCAGTCACCGTCTGCAGTGATTTTTGAGCCCAAGGAAACAAAACCTGTCACAGCTTCCACAATAAGGCGTCGGCATTCAAAGATTTTTAAAGCAAAACAAAAGTTGACTTTGAATTGGCTTAGTCTAGTCATAAACAGCATCCCGATCTCAACAGCCTCTGAGCAGCAGTTATGAAAGTAAGAAGTGCACCCCTGATCGGCAGATATTGAGCTCTCTGCCTAAGCGGGGAGGGCGCCTCACTGCGGGTCTCAGGATGGGATTCAGAACCAATGCTCCCTGGAAGTTCGCCTGTGAGGCTCTGCAGTCCAGGCCCAAAAACACAGGTATGGTGGGGACAGTACTGACACGTGAGGCTGGACCCGGGATCCCCACTCCATTTCCTGGATGGCCTGTATTGCCGTGTGGCCAACCTTTCCAGGAAACCTCTCTCAGGACTCGGTGATGTGAGCCTCCACCATCACCCTTTCCTGATGCGCCTTCTGTTGCAGGGCAACTGCGGTTCTCCTGTCTAGAGGCAGCCATCCTACACATACACCATGTCTGGACCAGCGGTTTGGCATGTGGGACTCCAGCGCCACGTCCGAGGCAAGCAGGCTCCACACCTGGGTGCCATGCCTTCAGTTTCATGGGCCCCAGGCTGGCACCCCTAGGTTTGTCTGAGGGGCAGTTGGGAGGTCCACCTGTATCCCAAGCAGCTCCCCGGACTGGCTGGTCAGAGCAACAAGCAGCCTCTTTGAATGTGGGGAAGCCCTGGCTCCTACCCACTGCCTATGGGCGACCACCTCTGGCCCTGCTCCCAAGGAGGTGGGTGCCCGGATCAGCAGATGGGGCCACACAGGCACACACTCGATGCCAGAGACGGGACTGGTGGAGAAAGGCAGTGCTGGCCCCTGCCCAAGCCACGTCTACTGCCCAGACGTCGCCTCCCTGTCAGCACAGGCACCCGCTGCAGCTCCTTGTTCTTTGCCTCCAGTTGGGCCTCCATCTGGCGCAGCCTATCCTCGATGCTGCTGTGTCTCTCTCTCCTGCCTGTCGGCCAAGAACAGCGTCAGCTCCGCTCACAACAACCCTGTCCTGACAGCACGCGGGCTGTGATCGCAGGGGCGGCAAGCGGGCCATGCTCTGTGTGAACCACGGGCCCTGGGTTCGCCGGGGGCATGCCCACATGCCTGCTCACACAGCCTGCGCGGCTTCGTGTGTGACACATGGCTCACGGAGGATGCTGGTGACCAGCTCGTGAGAGGAGACGTGCTCCCCGTGCCCCAGGCCCCACACCCACGGCCGCTGCGCTCCCTCCTCGGACTGCCTGTGGCGAGCCCGCGTGAGCAGCAGACAGCGGCAAACGCGAGGCACACGTTCTACCTTCCTAAGCTGGGAAGGAAGTTCGAACCGTTTAGCCTCCTGAGTGGTAGAGCTTCCGGAAGACAAAAGGTCGGACTACAAGGCCGACTGGGGATGGACAGCAGAGATGCCAGGGGAGAGGAGAAACCAAGCCTGGAGAGGAAGATCACAGGCAGAAGGGTGCCCCCTGGCGGCTGTTAGTGACCCTGCTCTGGGAGGGTCTGTGAGCACCGGACACCGGCGGCCTCCCGCGACGTGATGGCCCCTCGGGCACTCACTGAGCTCCTGGCAAGGCTTCCGACAGCCGCGTCAGCACAGACCCGGCCCGACTCTCTATGTTCAGCCAGTGCACACCGGCAGCGCAGGGCAACACCTTTCCCATCAGAAGGACAGGGTGGGCTGGCTGGCTGGCAATGGGGTCGGTGCACCCAGCAGCGCCACATCCCAAGGACATGGCCTCTCACCCACAGGCTTCTGGGGACGGCGAGTGGGGAGTGGGGCCTCGGGTCTGCACGTGCCCTGCTGGGACTTCTTTAACAAGTGTATGGATAACAACTTAAAACTGTGTTCATTACAGAGCTATTTTGGCCATCTCTTAAACGAGAATGGGATTTTTCTAGGTCTCTATCCTGCTAGGCTTTGAGTGGCTGACTGAACTCTGAGCAGCAGTGACTCGGAGCTGAAGCGTCCTAGGCACACACACAACTTGGGGCAAAACTGGAGGGAAATTAACGTAGGGATGACGCAGAAGTGGGGCGTGCCTGACACTCAGGGAGCGCTCCCATCTCAGACGGGCAGCACGACCCCCACGTCTGCGCTCCTGTGTGGACTGAGCAGCACGGGCAGGGGCGCGGTGGGAGAGCAGGGGAACAGGCCCTCCCTGTGCCCGCCCCCCAGGGACCCAGAGCAGCACCTTGGAGAGCGAGGCCACCCTCTGCGCGTGCTCCGCCTCCACCTCGGGCAGCGTCTCTGCCCTCCGCAGTCTCTGCTGCAGCTTCTCTACCAGCTCCAGGCGCTCCTGCAACTGGCGGTTCTTATCCTCTGTCTACAAAGGGAGAGCAGAGGATCAACACAGGCCGAGAGGTGTAGCCACTGTCGCTTTAAGTAAGCTGAGACAAAACCTAAATGCCCGTGTCTAGTGGATTCATTCTGTTTCGGAAGCTCCCTCAGGGTATATTTTCTCTCAGTGTTCCTGGGCTTGGTCTCAGTGAGCAGAACACCTCCTGCCAGAGTATTTGCTTTTCCTAAACATTCCCCAAGGACATCTTAAAAAAAAAAAAAAAAAAGTTCTTCTATATTAAAGAAGATCTGTAGAATCTTATTCATTCTTATTGACAAGTTACGGGAAGAAGGGTTCACTACAGACCCTTCTTAAAACGTCACCAGAATCATCATTTAGAGGGAACCCTACCGACCGCAGATGGCTACGGGCATGTAAGCCAAAATATGGCTTTCATCTCCTCTGAAATACAGACCTGATAAGAGCATGCCTGGTGAAATGCCAGTCAACTAGTATTTGTAAATGCACGATTATTCTTTTAACAGATCTTCTTACTCTGAAAAACTTTCAATGTAGAACATTTAGACAGATTCTTTTTTAAAAAAGAAAAAAATTAAACTATCTATAAGCTCAGGTTCCTGAGAGGTTAGCGTTTGTTTCTAAGCAGCTTTCTTACTTTTTCTGTGTGCGTATTCCTCTATGTACGTACACAAACAATATGCTATGCTTTAAAACCTGCAGAAAACAATAGCATATGGTACATAGTATTTTCTGATCTGCCTTTTACAGCCATTATTTTGTATATCGTGATGCTTTTAATTAGCATTCCCCATCATACTTTTCAATGGCTTTCTAGTATTTTATCTTTGGGGTGGGGACAATGATACACTTTGGCACGCACCAGACTGACTCACTTTGTTTTGGAGAAGCCAGATTTGGTTTTCCTGGTTAAGTCCTGATTATCTGAGACCACTCGGGAACAGGAGCGAGTAAGGCTCACCACACCACAGGAAGTACAAACCCTAATCAGACCGGAGCTCTAACCCTGCCTTTTGTCACAGTGACCCCAGTTCCCAACAGGCAGCCAGCTGCCGTGAAGTTCCCTGCTGCTCTCTACTCTTTCGGTAACAACTCTAACAAGCCAACAGATTCACCTTCAAGTAAAACAAAAGAGTCAGGAATGGAATTCCACAAAATGGTTAAACCAAGTCCCAAATAATTCAAACCTGTAAGTTGCAGTCACCCGCAATTTTTTAAAAATGTATTTCCTTCCAGTACAGCTGATTTACCATGATGTACATCCACACTTTTGAACACAGTATTTTAGGGTCATAAGAACTTTACACTGGGACTTGATTTCCAATGTGGGAGTCACATGAAAAGATCTTTACCTTCCTTCCTCAGTAATTCACTACTATAAAAGTCAGACACGGTTCATAAAAGCCATTACCTGTCGATGCCTAGAATCCTTATTTGCAATTTCATTTTCAAGTTTATTACTGATGTCGTCCTAAGTTTCAAATCAAACATAAAGTTAACATCCTCAGAATAAAAGTCCTAGACACGGCAGTTTTCTCGGATGTGAGCAAAAATGCGCCTATCCCAAAGGTCACGATTGGCACCCATCTGTCTTAACGTTCTGTCCAGCCACTTGGTTTACCAAGCTTCTTTTCTACATCATAAACCCAAACAGCAAACGAAAAGTATACTAAACTACCCTGTTATTCCAAGAATTCCAGGAGGGAAGGTATCTGGCATGAAGTCAGGACCTCTGTCGGCTACAGCATACAGGCGGGCTTGACCTAGAACAAGGAGGGACCTTCAACAGATCCAACGGGGAGCTCTGAGGCTCGTTTCCTCGAGTGAAAGTTGGAAAAGTCTCATGCAATTTCCTCAGAATTAAAGTAGAATATTAACGAGTGGAAACAGAAGTCAAATTGTACACAACTGGGAGCAGCCTTCTCAAGCCTAGTTCTTCAAAAGCAGAGTTACACCACATGGATGAAATGCTCAAACCAGGACCAGAACTTGCTGCTGGTGCAACTCCTGTCCACCACTTCAAAATCCACTTCAGGTCCCTCCCTGGTCACTAAGTAACCAATGTGGGCAAAGTCCTAACTTTAAAAGTGAAAGGTCTTGAAAATGCGTTTTCTAGAATTCTATATGTATTAAACTGTGCCACCTAATCTCCTGTTGCCAAAGAGTAGTGTGAATAGCTTATGCAAACCTGTGCAAATATTTCTGTTTTGAGTTCTCACACAGAATTACTCACACCAAGCTACTAAACAAGTACACCTGCTGTACCACATGTTGGAGGGGTTCTCTCTGAGACGGTCTCACGGGGGAGGGGTGGGCCGGGTGGGTGCTGTCTGTCTGTGCACAGAGGAGAGGCGAGGCTCACAGGAAGAGGCCTGAGTCCCCAGCACTCTCTGTTTTCACAGTGACCGCTAGGGAGTTTCTCATAAATCAGGACACCCGCAGACATGACCGCCAGAGACATCACGATTCCACATGGTTACACAGCTCGGGCCTGAGGATCTGAGGGTGAGCAAACACCACTCGACTTGTCTGACCGCCGGTATCACTGTCACACATCCCTTCAAGGAGCGGAACCTCAGAAAACTCGAGAAGATGGCCAGGCAAGCTGCCTCAGCAGAGCCCACACAGCATGCTCCCATCTCTCCGAGAGAACAGGCTCCACAGGTGTCACCAGACTCGCCTGAGTGAATCAGAAGCAAATTTCAGCATCATCAGGAACACATTCGACAGGCAGTTGCGGGGGGCGGGGGGCGGGGGGCGGGGATGAACCGGGAGACTCGGGTTGACATATATACAGCACTGATACTACACATAAAGTCAACGAGTGAGGACCTAGTGTACAGCACAGGGAAGTCCGCTCAGTGCTCTGTGGTGAAGCAAATGGGCAGGAAATCTAAAAGAGAGACAGACACGTAAATAGATAGATAGATAGATAGATGACTGATTCACTTTGCTGTATAGCAGAAATTGAGACAGCAGTGTAAAGCAACTATACGCCAATAAATGAATGAATGGATGAATGAATTTTTAAAAAAGGAACACAGTGGGCCCCCTAGAACTTGTGGAAATGAGGAGTCCACACCCAGGGTGTGGCACAGCGTCAGGGCTGCCCTCATGTTGGTCCACTGCCAACGGACCGTCTGGACCAGGCCTCTTCTACCCCAGAGACCTCGACGCGGAGGCAGGGAGGCAGCCAGTTGTGGTCTCTCCAGTGCTCTGCTCTTACTCACGCAGCCATCCCAAGGCTGATATCCCCGGGAGAACAAGAAACCCACATTCCACCTCAGGACAACAGACACAGCTGCAGTCACTCACTTCGCGGATGTCCTGCTCAAGTTTTCTGTTCATGTTCTTGGACTTGAGGAGGTCCTTCCTGGCCGTGTCCAGGTCCTCCTCCAGATGTTTCACGTGGGCAGAGAGGGCTGCCAGGCGCTCCTCCATCTGGCTCTGCTCCCGCAACTGCCTCTCTATGATTTCCTGGAGCTCCATCTTCTTAACCATGTCTTCCTTGTGGCTTAGAGAGCCGTCGGAGGGTCTCTAAGGGGGAAAGGAAGCCTTACACAGCCTGGTTTTGGGAGGGAGGGAACACAGTACTTCCGGGCAATCTGTGAGGTCAAAACTGCCTTCTGCGCTCTGGGAGCTCACAGGACCCTCGTGGCCACTCAGACCTACATGGTGCATCAGTGAGAGGTCCCAACAGCCCCGCACAGACTGGATGGTAAGACGAGAACCAGACAGAGAGCGAGACCAAGGACTTGCCTTTCCATTGGCGCTTGGCATGTTTTCTTGCTCATGATGTACATCAAGCACCCTGTCCGTTAGTATCTTTTCCTGGTTATTCTCCTCTGAAAGAATCATTTGCTAAAACCAAAAAAATTGAATCAGAGTAAAGAAATAAGTAAAGACAGCAAAACTCCACCTGGAAAACTCAACTCTAAACTGAAAACACAACATAAAAAGAAAATACATGGTGATGCTATCCATCCCGAATACCACCAGGTGATTAGAGTCAGAATTTGTCTTCTACTGGACAAAGGGGTACTTAAGAGATCCTGCAACTCTGAGCCACAAGTCTAGTTTACTAGTCATTAAAATAACCCTGGTGGGCGGGTCCTCAATCAGAAAGATAAATAACATCTGATGCCCACCACTACAGACTTCATTCTTTTTTAAAATGAAAGGATTCAAATGACAAACCCTTCACGGAAATTACACAAAGACTGATCAAACTTACCTCTTTATGTGTGGCACCTAATTCTTCTTCTAACAAACTACACCTTTCGAGTGCTACTCGTAATCACGCTCTCAACTCAAATAAAAGGGGCCGAGTCACTGTGTGTTGATGTGTGTATATACGTTAGTACACTTCTTAGTGTATACTCACCCTAATACATGGATACTGTCACAGAATACCTTGAATGTCTCTCATTGATCTTAACGTCAAGAGAATCTGCTTGTTAACAGCTTTAAATTCTAAGTTTGAGAGAACAAAATGTTCTCCTAAATTAATTATTACCCAGTTTTTAACTGCAAATTGATATACAGAATATAATAAATCTTGAGACATTCATGCCAACTAATACTTTTTAACTGGGGGCTTCCCAGGTGGCTCAGTGGTAAAGAATCCGCCTGCCAATGCACGAGGGCAGGTTCGATCCCTGGGTCAGGAAGATTCCCTGGAGTAGAAGATGGCCACCCACTCCAGTATTCATGACTGGGAAGACCCATGAAGAGAGGAGCATGGTGGGCTACAGTCCACAGGGTTGCAAAGATTCGGACACGACTGAGCATGTATGCAGGCAACGCTTTTTAACCATATAAAACTCTGAATTCTTACAGAAAAAAAAAGTATATACAAGAATTCAAGACGCTCAAAAGTCAACTAGTTACATAAATATGTGCATCATCCGCCTAACAAGGCAGCAAGTGTACAAATCCAGGACGGCCGGATGGCTGGTACCTTCTCGTCCAGGGCCTTGTGGTGTTCAAAGAGCAATTTCAGCGCCCTGAGCACCTCCACCTCACTCCTCATGCCGGCTGGGGACTGCGCCTGCCGCTTGCCTGCTGTCATCCCGACGGGTGGAATATATCGCGAAACCAGGCACTCCAGGTGCTCCAGCAGCAGCTGCAGGGCAGGGCCAAAGGAACACCTTCAACCTCATGCTCGAACTCCGGGCCGATAACTCCTCTCAGCCTCACGGTATAGCCGGAAACATGCTAAGGCTCATTGGAATCCTGCCAGTTCAGTCGAAAGTTAGAGTGGACTTCCCCAGGGGTCCAGTAGTTAAGACTCCACACTTCTTCAAGGATCATGGGTTTTAACCCCTGGTCAGAGAACTAAGATCCCACACAAAGTGTAGCGTGGACAAAAATGTAAGTTAAGAGAACTCCCCCCTCATATGTACTAAAATTATATTAGCTCTCATCAGAAATTTGAAGCAAGGTATGAGAACCCAGAACTGATCCACACTGGTCTGTTCAGTGGGAAGATGTGGAAAATGACTTGAAAATCAGACAATGTTTAAAGACAGCACACGGAGGCCAGCGGTGACCCCCGCAGGGCAAATGTCAACACGTGAGAATCCCCCTACTGACCCTGGTGTTGTTTCTTTCAGCTTTCAGCTGAGCGATTTCCTCTTTGGCTTTACAAAGCTGCTCCCTGTAGGTGTATCCTTCGGGAGTTGGAAATTCCTAGAAAACAGTTAAATGAGAAACTAAATGCAAACATAAATTAAAAAGAGAGCGAGACTGTGAAGACTGACCCTGTCAAGTCTCTCCAGGCTCCACACAAAGGATCTCCATGCCCCTCCAGAGAAGAGGGGTCCACTGACCCCAAGACCACACAGACCACCACAACTCAGAGTGGCCTTCAGCCTCCACCTCGACCTGGCAGGCACGTGGCAGGAGAGAACCTGGAATCCAAGCCTGCCTTCTCAAGACCCAGGGACATTTGAGAAACTTTCCAAAACGTAAACCTAACAACAAAGTGGATAAAGAGATTCTTAAACGACACACAGACCTGGAGCCACTGGGGAAAGTGAAGAAAAAAAAGAAGGTCTACAAGGCCACGAGGCTTTGGAGTGTTCCTCTGGGAAAAAGGCGGATGGCACCTCAAAGCCATCTGTTAGCCTGACTCCACAGAAGCCACCCAGTCATTCAATCAACCGGTTAAAATGTTAAATTTATGTTATATGTACTTTACCACAATTTGCGTGCATGCGGGGCCATCCACATGGTGAACTTGCTCAAACTGAACCACACGGAGTCTTTCGTTCTTCTATTTTTCCTTGCAGAAATTAAAAAAATCCTGGGCTACGTATCCCCTACTACATACTGAGTGTTCAGCACCCAGAACAGTGCCCAGCACTTGTAAGAGGCATGCAGTAGACATGTGTAGCTATGAGGGTGTATGTCATACACGTAAGCAGTAGGTACCTGTCATTAAAATACTGGACACACTGGTGTGTGTTTTGTAACATGGGAGACATTAACGGGCTTAGCTGTTCTGCTTCAAGGACTGACTCTCTAGCTCGATCCTCATGCCCCAGAGATTCCTCCAGCCCGTATATCCTTTCTTTGCAAGAAGGGAGACATTAAGGGCCTTACCCTTTCTGCTTCAAGGACTGACTCTATAGCTCAGTCCATGTGCCCCAGTGACTTCTTCAGCCAGTGTTTCCCTTCTTGTGGGGCCCCCGCCCATCCTCCATGCAGCAACTGCACAACCTCTTACAAGGTAAACCTGCTGGGGTCGATCCTGCCCACTAAGGCAGAATGCCCTGGCCGGCAGGGCCCACAACCATGCTAACAAAATGAAACACAACCCCAATGCTTCGCCGGGTGAGGGCCAATCTGACGGGCCCAGCCCCTGGCTGCTCTCACCTCAGGCCGCTCTGCTTTCAGGACGTGGGCCGAGGCCAAGTCCTTCCTAGTCTTCGCCTTTGCCTTTGGGTTGCAGCGCTGGAATAACGCCCAAAGGCGGGCCCTTCTGCGACCCATCCTCGCGGATAGGGGCAGCCCCCGACTCGGGGGCAACCGCTGTTTCACGGTAGGATACCTCGGCTACCGAGCTATCACCACCAATCTCACACTACGACCACCACTCTCACACACACTGCTCTCACACACCACTCTCACACACACCGTTCTCACACTATGACCACTGCTCTCACACTATGACCACCAAATGGCATGAAGGCTCCGCCTCCAGCACATCTCCCAGGAGCCCAGAACTGGAACCCACTCGGTCACAAGGGGCTCCGTGGCAACAGGGGGGCTGGGCTCAGGTCCACTGTCAAGGGTGCAGAGAGGGGGGAGGGGCTGCCAAAAAGTCAACAATTGAGTGCGCAGTGCAGGAGAAGGCAGGCTGTGCCCACAGCTCAGGCCCCCTGTCAAACACGACCCTGCAAGGTACTGGGTCACAGTCGAACCAACCAGTATAAACTCCTTCAGAAACCACCACCCCTGGGAATGAGCACGTCTTCTAAGTGGGCTTCTGCCCCCTCTACCCCCCAAACAAGCCTCCAGTGAGGCTACTGAAAGGGCAGCCCTGAACTCAAGGGCGTCCCCAGAACCCACTCAGCTGAGGAGGACTCACCACGCTAGCTGCCCCTCACTCTCACCCTGAGCTCAGTCCTCCCTGTCGGACTCCCTCACTCGAGCTCAGCAAGGGCTTGACCAACCTCACTCCAGGCACTTAAAATGAACCCACAGTGGGTACAGGGGTTCATTCAACCTGCTGTGAACTCGCCCTCTTTACTTCGACCCTCGGCTGCCAGACGACTCTGCCCCGTGGGGACTGCATGGTGGAGGTTCAGGGGTGTCCCTGCCTCGAGCCGCGACAGCCCGCACCTCCCAGACCCCGCCTGAATCTCCCACCCCTCTCCTGGCTCCACTCCCACCCTCGCGGTTCTCCACTCGCCAGGGCACAGGCCACTTGCTCCTGGCTCAGCCCGGCCCTCTGCTGTCATTTGAGGACCTCGGTCCCCAGGGTGCTTTGGGTCCTATATCCACCCATCTCAGCAATTACACACTCTGGGAGAGACAGGGTACAGTTTGGGGTCCTGCCCACAGTTCACCCTGAACACGTTCTCTTTTTTTAGCTTTATCTACTGGAGTTCTCTGAGATGTGTTCTTAAAACATCAACTGTTGCTTTCAAAAAGACTGTAAGGTCACTGTGCTCAACTTTACGAATAAAATCTTCATTTTCCACCTTAAAGTGAAACTGGAGGGAAGACTAAAAGCAGTCATTTTTTCAAACTGAAAAAGAAAACCCACATGTGACCATGTCACAGAATACAGGTCACATAACCCCTCCCTCCTCAGCCTTGGCCTCCACCACCAACAGCCCGGCAATGCAAGGCCTGCCCTGGGCCGCCAGGGGCAAGGGCAGAGGGGAGACCGGCTCCTCTGTCTCCAGGCCGCGTGGGCCGCCTGCTCCACCTCCTTCCCACGTTCACGTGGCACTGAAACAGCCCAGGCAAGCTGGGGACTCTGACCAGAAACACAACCATGGGTACCAAGCAAGGACCCCTGGTTCTTGTTTTCCCTGGTATCAAATAAACTTGATCAAGACAATTATTGTGACTGTTACATGTGGATTCAGATGACAGAAGACCCCCCCCACAGTGTGTCTCCACTTCCAGTGACAGATGCAAGCATCTTGTAGGTCAGCCTACCAAGAGCTAGAAAAGCTAAATAAGGTTTAAAAGAGGTCCTTAGGCAGCCACAATCCAAGATTTCAAACAAAAGCGAAGCTCAGTGAGGGAGCTGGAGACTGAGAGGGCCTCTCGTTCCCTCGGGGCATCTGAGCAAAGCTGACTCTGTGAAGAAAAGAAAGGGAAAAAGTCAAGCACAGGGGGCTGGCTAACACAGCTCTGGAGGGTTCCTTGGGCTGTGGAGACAAAAAGTCAAGCGCAGGCCTGACGAGTCAGTCTGGATGTCAGAAAACGTACCCAACACTCTGCCCAAACCGGCTGAGCGCTGACTATCAGTCACCTCCTGGTGCTCAGGAGAGACGGTGGGCTTCAGGACCTGCCGAGAACGTGGGGCCCTGGGAGGCACCCCAGGCTTCCAGACACTGGAGACGCTGGAAAGCTCCTCCCTGGGGTCGGGGGGGAAGGTGGGTGAAGGCTGCTGAGACTGAGCTTAAAAGGACCCCCAAGCCTCAAGTCCCTCAGGCCCTGAGTGAACAGACAGCTCTGTCCCCACTGGAGGTCTGCGTCAGAGGAAACTCTGGAGAAGGCAGCATCACTCAGAACCTCTAGGGTTTTCCAAACATAATGTCCAACATGCAACCAAACAAGCAAAAGAGGGTGTAACAACAAACAGGACCAAGAGAAAAAGAACTGAACCAGATCCAGAGGTATGAGATATATATCAGCGTATCAGAGGTATGCTAGAGGTATCAGATGCAAATGTCACCTGTTCAAAAATATACTTGACAAAAGGAAAAATTTCTGAGAATCAAAACCAATCTAGAACTTTACAATAACAGTGACTGAATTTAAGAACTCAGTCTCTGGGCTTAACATCAGATTGGACGTAGCTGAAGAGACGATCAGTGAACTGAAGGACGGATCGGTTACAATATATATATAAGAGGGAAAATGGATAGAATGTATTGAAGGAATCTGTTGTTAAACTATGTTGTTAAAAACTATAAATGGGGACCCTCATGGTGGAGAAAAGACAGAAAGGGGAATAAGAAATGCCTCCAGGGGTTGAAACTAAAGAGCCTCTTAGTGAAAGTGAAAGTGAAAGGGGAGAGTGAAAAAGCTGGCATAAATCTCAACATTCAAAAACTGAAGATCATAGCATCCAGCCCCATCACTTTATGGCAAATAAATGGGGAAACAGTGGAAACAGTGACACACTTTATTTTCTTGGGCTCCGAAATTACTGCAGATAGTGAAATTAAAAGATGCTTGCTCCTCGGAAGGAAACCTATGACAAATCTAGACAGCATATTAAAAAGCAGAGACATTACTCTGCCAAACAAAGGTTCATCTAGTCAAAGCTATGGTTTTTCCAGTAGTCATGTATGGATGTGAGAGTTGGCCCATGAAGAAGGCTGAATGCCAAAGAATCAATGCTTCTGAACTGGGGAGTCAGAGAAGACTCTTGAAAGCCCCATGGACTACTAGGAGATCCAATCAGTCAGTCAATCCTAATGCAAATCAGTCCTGAATATTCACTGGAAAGACTGATGCTGAAGCTCCAATACTTTGGCCACCTGATGCAAAGAGCTGACTCATTGGAAAAGAACCTGATGATGGGAAAGACTGAAGGCAGGAGGAGAAGGGGACGACAGAGGATGAGCTGGTTGGATGGCATCACCGACTCGATGGACATGAGCTTGAGCAAGCTCCAGGAGTTGGTGATGGACAGGGAAGCCTGGCGTGCTGCAGCCCATGGGGTTGCAACGGGTCAGACACAGAGCGACTGAACTGACTGACAGGGACAGTGGTAAGAGTTGGTTCAAGAATCAGACCATTGAGTCAAAAATGAAAACCACACATTGGTTTCAGCAGCTCTGTGGGTGCCTAAGGCAAGAAGCAAATGTTCAAGCACTCAGAGGAAAAAGGGTGTGGCTTTAAACGGCACAACAACACTGAGAGCTGACTTTCCAAGAACAAGGAAGTCAGAAGATAATGGACTGGTATCTGTAAAATGCTGAAAAACAAATAACCACCAACCTGGAATTCTACATCCAACAAAAACTCTCTTCGAAAGTGAAAGCAAAATAGAGACTTTGAGGGCAAATGGAAATGAGACAACTCATCACCCACACACATGAACTAAAAAAAAATATTAAGGCAGTGCTTTGGGAAAAAGAAAAGTAGTCTCTGATGGAAATATAAAAAACAAGTAAAGACCAACAATGAGGTAACTGTGAGGGTAAATACTAACTCTACAAAACAATGATGTTAATGCCAAAAATATATCTAACCGTTTAAAGTGTGACAGTGACAAGGAGGAAACAGTCGTGTCAGGGAGGCAGTAAGAGTACTAAGTTAGACTTGAATGTAAAACACACGCTGTGTCTGCAAATGTACACCCAACAACCTGACAGAGGAGCACAGAACTAGAGAAACACTTCATACTTCTAAAAGAAGGCAAGAGCAAAGAACACAGACTAGGTGGGACAAACAGAAATCACACAGCAACATGGTGTCTACACACTGAAATATCAACATTATAAACAGAGCCAATACTCAAACTGATTCCAGTGAAAACTATACACTATTCAGAGGTACATGTTAAGATGGAAGGTCTTTTAGACAGGTGAAGGTAAAAGATACCCAAGCTAACATGGACAGAAAACTGACGTGGCAACATCACTGTCAAATAGTGTCTAAAGAAAGAAGCATTACTAGCAATAAAAAAGAACATCTCATACTGATACAAGTTCAGTCTAGCAAGAAGATGAGGATTCTAAACTTGAATGTACCTAATAACATAACCTCAAAATATCAATACATAAAAACTGACAGAAATAGAAAAGGAGTAACAGCCGAGTTCATAATCCCAGTGGGAGACGTTAAAGACACATCTCTCCTGGAACTGGGCTCCCTGGTACGTAGTCACCTGCAACCATGAAGTACCTGAAATGTGGCTGGCTCTACAATGAGATGCGCTGCAAGCCTGAAACACATGCTGGATTTTAAAGACTTAGCATGAAAAAAAGAACGTGAACTATTGCATTAGGTTTTATTATGTTGATTACACACTGAAATGACAATATTTGGGGTGTGTTAAAATAAAATATATTACAGGTAATTTCACCTACTTCTGCTTTTACTCAATGTGGCTACTGGAATCTGAATTACATGAGTGACAAACCTGATGTAACTGATACACACGGAACACTGCATTCCCACTGATACATATTATTTTCAAGAGCCCAACGAACATATAACAAAAAGAACATGTACTGGGCTATTAGGAAAGCTCGAATTATTTCAAAAGACTGAAATAATGCAGAGTATACTTAGGGACTGCAATGGGCTGACAGTTTATGGGCCCTCAAACTTCACCCCGCACGTGGTGATGATCCTAGGAGGCAGGCACTCTGGGAGGGGTCAGGCCAGGAAGGAATGGGCTCCCGTGCTGCGAGGACAGGGAGAAGCAGCAGGCAGTCTAGGAACCAGGAAACATGACTCACCAGACGTGGCACCTGCTGATGATCTTGGAACTCCCCAGCCTCCAGGACTACAAGAAAGAACTTTCTGTTGTTTATCAGCTAGTCTACGGGATTTACAACAGTAGCCGAAAAAGACAGGGCTCTTTGATAGTGAAAAAGACAGGGCTCTTTGATAGTGAAGGACAGGGAAGCCTGGCGTGCTGCAGTTCATGGGTCACAAAGAGTCGGACACGACTTAACGAATGACCACCACCACCACCAGTTGATCTGAGTTAAGACTAAAACGGAACTCATGGCTTAGGCTATTTAGTCTGTTTCACACAGGCCAAAATGACTCGTATATTTTAAAGTATTTATCCAAAAGTGCCCCTTGATAGCATTTTACAGCCTGTACATAATAGGATGAATACTTTTAAAATAAATTTAATAGTCTATACTTCTAAAATATAATATTTCAAAATATTTTCCTATAAGAGACTTTGAATATTTTTTCAGTAACTCTCCCTCTTTCCCTCTATGACAGGCACTGAACAATGTTGAGGAAAAATCATTTTGGTGCTAGGAAGTCACAGGCAGGATACTTACCAACTTTAAAGATTAGTAGCAGAAAAAAAAAAAAGAGATTAGTAGTATATACTATATATTCATAGAGAATTACTTGCTGTCATTAATGTTGGAAGAGCAACACATTCCCATTTCCTTATGGTCCTTTCATAAACAATGCTTCTCTAGTTTGTCTTTTAAACACATAAACAGTGTTTCTCTAGTTCTGTGCTCCTCTGTCAGGTCCTTCTGTTATTGTCTGGTGAAGGGGAAACACTGTTATCAGAAAATGAAACTAAAATTATAAGTTAGATATGATGTTATTGTTCTATTTTTGGATGTTTCTGAATCAAGATTAGATAAACAACAGATGGGCTGCCTTCTGTGGCTGAAAATAGAAATAATGGGTTGTTTGTTTTCTACACAAATAATTTTTGTTTTAATTCTACAAATGGCTCTAAGGTGAACTTGACGGTCTTGGCTAAGCTGCTTCTATTACGGTAACACATTTCTATTATTGAAACACAGGTTCTAGTATCAATATTCCTTGGGACATAGATAATTGGATTAGATGGATGAAAGAGAAAAAAATGAAGGGGGAAACTTTAGGAAAGGAAACATGTTCTTTTGAAAATCAATGTTTAAACGACAAAATGATGATTCTAATACAGAATATAAGAACAATTCTTTTTTAAACCTCAGGAATTATGTACTTGCCACAACAGAATAATGAAATTTTTCTTTGTGTATGGCATTCTAGTACGAGGCTTAACTTTATTTTCTCATTGAATCTTCACAGCCACCTATGAGGTAGATATTACTGTATTTAACATATTATTCCCTATATTTCCATGAGGAAACTGAGACTCAAAGTGTTACAGATGGGACTGTAAACCCCATGTTCTTAATAAATATGTTACATGTGAATGGCTTTCTAGAAATATCAACAAACTTTGAAATGTGTAACTCTTTCATAAAATGCTTTGAGCGTCTTAGAAGCCCCTAAATAAATAGGAAGATGTGGGAAAACAGAAATGAATATTCTCTGTAAAAACAAAAAATAATGCCCGAAGAGACATATAAAATACAAAATAATTATGTGTAATAATAAAATGATAAAGCAGGAGTCAGAGGAACACTAATGGGAGAGTGATCCAAGTTATTATTTGTATTAGAATACTGTAAGTCAAGAGTACATATCATAATTTCTGGGGTAAGCAGTAAAAGAATGCACAACTAACTAGGTAATCAGAGAGAGAAATACAATAATACAAAAGAAGTCAAGACAGGAGAGAGAACAAGAAAAACAGTTTGGAAAAACTGAAATCGAATAATAAGATGGCAGATATTAACCCAAGTACATCACCAATTGCATTATATATAAATGAACTATCGACTACATAAGAGAGTAAGATTGCTGGACTAGGTACAAAAAAAATTTGCTGATAGGAATGTAAAATGAGGCAACCACTATGGAGAACAGTCTGGTGACTATTCAAGCAGTTAAACATAAAACTGCCACGTGATCCAGAATTCCACTCCTAGGAATATACCCCAAATAATTTTAAATCATGTCTAAGCAAAAATAATCCTGCTTATTTAACTTCTATGCAGAGTACATCATGTGAAATGCCAGACTGGACAAAACACAAGCCGGAATCAAGATTGCTGGGAGAAATATCAATAACCTCAGATGTGCAGGTGACACGACCCTTACGGCAGAAAGCAAAGAAGGACCAAAGAGCCTCTGCATGAAAAGTGAAAGAGGAGAGTGAAAAAGTGGGCTTACAACTCAACATTCAGAAAACTAAGATCACGGCATCCAGTCCCATCACTTCATGGCAAATAGACAGGCAAACAATGGAAACAGTGACAGACTATTTTGGGGGCCTCCAAAATCACTGCAGATGCTGACTGCATCCATGATATTAAAAGACACTTGCTCCTTGGAAGAAAAGTTATGGTCATCTTAGACGGCATATTAAAAAGCAGAGACATTACTTACCAACAAAGGTCCGTCTCATCAAAGCTGTAGTTTTTCCAGTAGTCAT